>NC_090935.1:1158367400-1159588650 GCF_040938575.1 Ambystoma mexicanum
AAACCCCTACCACTCTATCTTACCTTCCAATAATATGAACTGCCAAATAATTACGCCATGCACACCTAGAGAGATCCGAGCACCAACCTAAATCAGGACCAACCTGGTCCTGCAATACTTTCTAGCATGTATGCATCATAACTAGCGCTACTCCTAGAGACAATAGTGAAAATTAGCCACATTGAGGCAGGTGTAACAATGCTAGCATGTCCCTCTCTTAACTTGACTTTTGTGATCAATAGCATGCATCACGCTCAAACGGAATTGTGAATGTTAGCATATGCCTCTCCTAGATAGAACTATAACTGGTAGCATATCCCTCACATAGGTGCATTGTGAATGATAGCCTGTCCCACACTCAGTTGGAATTGCGGAAGATAGCATGTACTACATTAGGCACAATTTTGATAAATAGCATGTGTACTAATAGCGTCACTGTGTTCATTGCTAAACCTAGAAAATATGCTTAAAGCGGCACTGTGTTAAAGCGGAATCTAGAAAATGTGCCCTTATAGCGTCACTGTGTTAAAGTTGAACTTAGAAAGTGTGCCCTTATAGCGTCACTGTGTTAAAGTTGAATCTAGAATGTGTGCCTATAGCGTCACTGTGTTAAAGTTGAATCTAGAAAGTGTACCCTTATAGCGTCAGTGTGTTAAAGTTGAACTTGGAAAGTGTGCCTTGATAGCGTCACTGTGTTAAAGCTGAATCTAGAAAGTGTGCCCTTATAGCGTCAATGTGTTAAAGTTGAACTTAGAAAGTATGCCCTTATAGCGTCAATGTGTTAAAGTTGAACTTGGAAAGTGTCCCCTTATAGCGTCACTATGTTAAAGCTGAATCTAGAAAATGTACCCTTATAGCGTCAATGTGTTAAAGCTGAATGTAGAAAATGTGCCCTTATGGCATCACTGTGTTAAAGTTGAACTTAGAAAGTGTGCCCTTATAGCGTCACTGTGTTGAAGTTGAATCTAGAATGTGTGCCTATAGCGTCACTGTGTTAAAGTTGAATCTTGAAAGTGTGCCCTTATAGCGTCAGTGTGTTAAAGTTGAACTTAGAAAGTGTGCCCTTATAGCGTCAATGTGTTAAAGTTGAACTTGGAAAGTGGGCCCTTATAGCGTCACTGTGTTAAAGCTGAATCTAGAAAGTGTGCCCTTATAGCGTCACTGTGTTAAAGTTGAACTTAGAAAGTGTGCCCTTATAGCGTCACTGTGTTTAAATTGAATCTAGAAAGTGTGCCTATAGCGTCAATGTGTTAAAGTTGAACTTAGAAAGTGTGCCCTTATAGCATCACTGTGTTAAAGTTGAATCTAGAAAGTGTACCTATAGCGTCACTGCGTTAAAGTTGAATCTAGAAAGTGTTCCTAATAGCGTCACTATGTTAAAGCTGAATCTAGAAAATGTACCCTTATAGCGTCAATGTGTTAAAGTTGAACTTGAAAAGTGTCCCCTTATAGCGTCACTGTGTTAAAGCTGAATGTAGAAAATGTGCCCTTATAGCATCACTGTGTTAAAGTTGAACTTAGAAAGTGTGCCCTTATAGCGTCACTGTGTTGAAGTTGAATCTAGAATGTGTGCCTATAGCGTCACTGTGTTAAAGTTGAATCTTGAAAGTGTGCCCTTATAGCGTCAGTGTGTTAAAGTTGAACTTAGAAAGTGTGCCCTTATAGCGTCAATGTGTTAAAGTTGAACTTGGAAAGTGGGCCCTTATAGCGTCACTGTGTTAAAGCTGAATCTAGAAAGTGTGCCCTTATAGCGTCACTGTGTTAAAGTTGAACTTAGAAAGTGTGCCCTTATAGCGTCACTGTGTTTAAATTGAATCTAGAAAGTGTGCCTATAGCGTCAATGTGTTAAAGTTGAACTTAGAAAGTGTGCCCTTATAGCATCACTGTGTTAAAGTTGAATCTAGAAAGTGTACCTATAGCGTCACTGCGTTAAAGTTGAATCTAGAAAGTGTTCATAATAGCGTCACTGTGTTAAATTTGAACTTAGAAAGTGTGCCCTTATAGCATCACTGTGTTAAACTTGAATCTAGAAAGTGTGCCCTTGTAGCGTCACTGCATTAAAGTTGAATCTAGAAAGTGTGCCTAATAGCGTCACTGTGTTAAAGTTGAATCTAGAAACCGTGCCCTTATAGCGTCACTGCGTTAAAGTTGAACTTAGAAAGTGTGTCCTCATAGCGTCACTGTGTTAAAGTTGAATCTAGAAAGTGTGCCTAATAGTGTCACTGTGTTAAAGTTGAACTTGGAAAGTGTGTCTAATAGCGTCAATGTGTTAAAGTTGAACTTAGAAAATGTGCCCTTATAGCGTCACTGCGTTAAAGTCGAATCTAGAAAGTGTGCCCTAATAGCGTCGCTCTGTTGAAGTTGAACTAGAAAGTGTGCCCTTATAGCGTCACTGTGTTAAAGCTGAACTTGGATACATGCCCTGAAAACCTCTCTGTGCAAAGTTGAATTTAGAAGTGTCCCTAATATCCTCTCTGTGCAAAGTGAATTTAGAAGTGTATATAACAACATCACTTTGGCATAGCGGAATTTAGACAGTGTCCCTAATAACGTCACTGTGCCAAAGTCCAGGAAGTCTACCATATAGCTTATCTGTGTTATATTTGCATTTAGAAAGTCTGCCCTATAGCATATCTGTGGCATAATTGCATTTAGAAAGTGTTCCCTGTAGCATAGTTGAATTTAGAAGTGTGCCTAATAGCGTGCCTTGGTTGAATTTAGAAGTGTGTCTAATAGCGTGCCCAGGTTGACTTTAGAAGTGTGCCAAATAGCGTGCCCTGGTTGAATTTAGAAGCGTGCCTAACAGCATGTCCGGGTTGACTTTAGAAGTGTGCCTGTTAGTGTGCCTTGGTTGAATTCAGAGGCGTCCCTAATATCATCGCTGTGCAAAGTTGAATTTAGAAGTGTGCCTGATAGCGTGCTCTGGTTGAATTTAGAAGCATGCCTAATAGCGTGCCTGGGTTGACTTTAGAAGTGTGCTATTAGCGTGCCCTGGTTGAATTCAGAAGCGTCCCTAATATCATCACCGTTCAAAGTTGAATTTAGAAGTGTGCCTAATAGCTTGCCTTGGTTGAATTTAGAAGTGTGCCTAATAGCCTGCCCTGGTTGAATTAAGAAGTGTGCCTAATAACCTGCCCTGGTTGAATTTAGAAGTGTGCCTATTAGTGTGCCTTGGCTGAATTTTGAAATGTGCCTAATATCCTCTCTGTGCAAAATTGAATTTGGTTGCCTAAATATCCTCTCTGTACAAAGTTGAAGTTAGAAGATGGCAGAGGTGAAGTAAGTGGATGGAACGTGTGAAGTATGTGGATGGAACGCGTGAAGTATGTGGATGGAACGGGTGAAGTATGTGGATGGAACGGGTGAAGTATGTGGATGGAACAGGTGTAGTATGTAGATGGAACGGGTGTAGTGTGTGGATGGAACGGGTGTAGTGTGTGGATGGAACGGGTGTAGTGTGTGGAAGGAACGGGTGAATTATGTGGATGGAACGGGTGAAGTATGTGGATAGAACGGATGAACTGATGTAAAATGGGTAAAATGGGTGAAGTGGATGAAACGAGTGAAATGGTGGAACAAATTAAGTAGATGAATGAACATGTGATGTGTTTGGAACGGGTGAAGTGGATGGAACGTGTGAAATGGGTGGAACCAGTTTAAGTGGATGGAACATGTGAAGATGACGTATGTGGATGATGATGCGTGGAGAAAGGATAACGTGGGTAGAACGAATGAAAGGAGCAGTGCATAAAATGGTAGCAGTGCATAAAATGGTTGCAGTGCATAAAATGGTTGAAGTGCATGGAACGGATTGGAATGCATGAACGGATTGGAATGCATGAACGGATTGGAGTGCATGGAACCGGATTGGAGTGGATGGGATGGATTGGAATGCACAGAATGGCATGACGTACATGGAATGGTTTGAAGGACATGGAACGTCCGAAAGAGCATTGAAAGGAACGGTCTGAGTGCTTAAAACAGTCGTAACGTACGGAACAGTTGGAGTACATGGAACGGATGGAGTACATGGAACTATTTGGAGTGGGCTTGATCTCAAGCACCTAAAGTAAACCACCATATTCACATCTCCACGCTTACTCTCTTCTTTACACCACCACTCAAATAGAACACAGCAATACTATGGGCCTCATTACACGTAGTGCGGTAAGGGTTTACCGGTACCGGTAAGGGCACCGGTACCGGTAAACCCTTACCGCCTTACTACCAGGTCCCTTTGCGGGACCCGACATTAACGGCTGGTCTAAACCAGCCGTTAAAGTTGGGACCCGCAAAGGGACCATGGTGCTAATTACGGTACTGCAATTTGCGGTACCGTAATTAGCGCCTTCTCCATTCCCATAGAGCCCTATGGGGCAAAAATGGGAATGGGGAAGGGCAATGGAGGAAGGCGGAATTACCGCCTTCCCAACCTTGTAATAGGGCGGTAATTCCCCTTTCCTCCAAGGCGGTACCGGTAAATTACCAGCATGAACCATGGTGCTAACAGCACCATGGTTTACCGCACTACGTGTAATGAGGCCCTATGACATCATTCGGTATAGCTGTTCTCATACCATCATCTGCCTCATGCTCCCCATCACTCTAACTAAACACTGCTGGTTACACACCCTCCAGCCTAGGCGTTCTCCTCAGGCCTAACGCAGCCAGAATCGATCTGGATTACAACCTGCCAGAACTAACACATACTCCTGATCTCCCAACCACCACACCTACCGCTAAGAAGCAGCTATCACACGAATGCCACACCAGCTGCACACATATCAGGTTCTCACACGCACCTTTGACTCCCTCTCCTCTCTCTACTGACTTGAACTTCGGTTCCCGAGGGCGTTCAACCTACCAGCGCCTTGCGACTATACCAATGGTACATAAGGCGCTATATAAATGCAAAGTAACATAACATAACATGTAGGAAAATGACATTTTTACCTATTGAAAATGACATTTTTACCTATTGGCACTGTCTGGATCCTATACAGTTTAAAAAATGTTGCCAATCAAAATATGTTTAAACTATTTTTGTAATTGTGTTTTAGTGAAAATGATGATTCACAGATAATACTAATCAACATGTCCTAAAGAGATGTGTGTCAAATATATCTTGTTTGATTTGCATGCGCAGTCGGATCAAAGAATTCTATCCAATTGTTTTTGACATTTCTGTCAGGGACACATCTAGTGTCATTCCTTTTTTATTCCAGGCAATGTCCAGTCTGGCCACAATGTAAAAGTAGCCATTAAACATTGCAAACCAAAGGTCAAGCCCAAACCTGCCCCGCCCTAACCCTCCTCCAACTCTCCCCCACCCGTCATCCCATCCCACTCCATCCTTCTTAGATGCAGCCAGAGTACCACTAGTTCTTTTTTTCCACTTCCACCAAGGGGCATATCATGACCCAACACATCATCATTAAGCACATTGTATATGCATGTTGAATGTGAGGAGTCGTAGAATTCTATCCAGGGGCTGTATGGTGAACTGAAATATGAAATATGAATTACTGCCCGTCCAGCTCAAATTGTCATTTGATAACAAATGTGCACGTTCAATATAAATGTCTTCCAGCTTGAAAAATCGTCTTTATGCTCCACTAGCCTAAATATATCACGCCTGAGAGACTAATAATTGTTCCTGTCTGCATAAACATTTTCGGACACAGAATCATGCCAAAATAACTGAAACAAGATGTTAAAATGGCAGGGGGCAGGCAGAATTATATACTGTTTAATATTAGTTTGGCAAAGTCTAAGGCAACATTTTCACAGTTTTTTGTTTAAGGCAACCTTTACGCAGTTTCTGTGACTTTATTTTTTTTGCGACTTGCTTGCAAGTATTCTTAAGAGCACAATTTACTTTGTATTTATTTTTAATTGATATGGCTGAAATAAATAAAACTTTTCAACCCCATTGTTCACAATTAATACATTTAACCATGCAACACATAAAGGAAAAATAGGAAAATAAAAAAGAAATTGAAAACAATATTGTATTACTCATCAAATTCTTACAGTCATGATTTCACCATCATTTATTTACATATCATCTAAAATATCAATTGCAGTTAAAAATGTAATATCAGGGATATATATTGGCTGCTAAAAATCAACACCCATATCTTATCTTCCGATAGTACTATATGATGTACAAAAAATATAACCAAATACAATTTCCTTTTATCTATCAGGTTAGGGCAACATACAAACAGGTGTCTCAATGTTTCAATTTCCTCAGGACTTTCACAAAAATGACACCATCTGTCTTCCTGACGCCATTTCATTCTTGTCCCTCTAACTTCCCAAGTCAACCATAGATTTAACCGTAATCTTAAAAACTAATTACAAGTTTTATTTCAGGGGAAATTCATTAAATATCTCAGGAGGGTATTAACCGACGTGAGTTCATATTTAAAAAAAATATAAAACCTTATAGGTACTACATTCTTCCAACGTCTTGCACCAATCATTCAGCCAGAGCTTATTTTTAGCCTTATCAGGCATAAATACCAATGTCTCCAATGAAATATCGGCGGGTGATAACCATTCCCGACATTCCCCCTTCCATTTCGATGTTAGACGATCTGAATCTTCCTCTGAATCTTCCTCTAGTAAACGTCCAATAGCAGCCAAAAAAAAATAGATTGGGCCAACAAACATTTCCTTGATAAAAACAAATGCCTTCCACTTTACAGCTAATGACATAGAAAGCAACCCCAGCTCCTAGCGTATAACCTGAATGAACTCCTTCTGGACGGGCCAGAACCCTTTTTCCAAAAGAATTCCTTGATGACATTCCAATTCAGGTTACGAACAAATAACTTTGTCTCAGCGCCATAGACAAGGGTTGGAACCATTTTTTGCTTGTAAAAGGTTTATTAATGGTTCACACAAGAACCTTCCAAGCCTACGATGAATAAAGAATCCCCGTGAAGCAGCTGTTTTGGCCTTTTGTCTTATTTCCAATATATATGGGGTTTCAATCGGATTGTCATTGGTATATACCCCGAGGTATCTATACTCTTTCACCATTACCAACGGGGAGTCATACAATCACAATTTAAATGAGATTTGTTTCCTTTCTGGTTTAGCTTTAAAAATCATTACATTTGTTTTGTTAATCTTAATTCTAAAGCCATTATCTTGGTGTATAACATTGATATCTGTCTTTGGAGCCCCATAGGCGTGTGGTCCAATAGGATCAGATTGTCTGCATATAATAACCATGATATTGGCAATTTACCCAATTATGGGGGAAATGAAGGGGCCCAGGAAAGATTTAACCTTAGATCAGCAAAAAAGAGTTAAAACAAAGCAGGGGCCAAAATGCACCCCTGCTTTAAACCTCTATGCATAGAGATGGAGTTAGATAGCACGCCCTGGATAGATATTTCTATGTAAAGATCCTTTATTATCTCCAGGAGATAGGGAGGGCAGCCCCATCTCTCCAGCTTAAACCATAATATTTCTCGATCAACGCAGTCAAGGCTAGTTTAAAATCAATGAATGCCAGATAAACCGGCTGGCCCACAAGTTAGACTTCCTTTTTATCATCACTAGAGCAAATAAATTGATCATGGTACCTGGTCCTGCGATGAAGCCTGATTGACAAGGATCCAAGGTTTTAGACGCCCTCACCCATACCATCAGATGTCTCAGGGCCAGCTAAGGAAACACCTTGCCCGGGTTGTCCAGAAGGGCTATCAGGCAGTAATTCTGTGGCTCCATCCAGTCCCCCTTGTTGAAAATTGGTATAATTACTGATTGCTACCAAGAAGCAGGGATACATCTATTCGCCATTATTCTTTTAACCAAGATTTCCAGAATATTAGCCCAGTCTACTGGGTACGTTTTAAACATCAGATAGGATAGCCGATCTAGACCGGGGGCCCGTGAATTGCTGGATCTAGTTATTATCATCCTAGTGTACTCCTGGTCAAAAGGCAATACCCATTGAGACGTAATTAGCCTCTCCTTTGCATACTCCTTTCCTCGGGCTGGCGCAAACAGGACACTAAAATAACTCACCCAGGTTTTCTCTGTTACGGGATTAGCTTGCAAACCTAATTGTTGGATATTATTAGTATAATTTAACATAGACCTGATCTCTGCTCTATTTCTAGAAGCTAGAGCTGCCAGCATGTTTGTTTTTGGTGCCTATTTGAGCTAAAATGCTCTTATGTTTCTAAGACAATTTGTAAAATTCTGCTTGAGGAGTCTGATCATGCTCAATGTATCCCCCCAAGGCCAGGGTCCTTAATCATTTAATTTCCGCTCTGGTAGACCTCTTGTGCACTTTTATTTCAGGATCAAAAACATGTTCATGAGCAAAAACTAGACCATTTGGGTAAACATATTTAAATTTAAACAAGTTCAGCACACTAGTATAATCAAACAAATGTTGGCTTGGCCCGAGGTATTTATACTAGAATCCTTCCGTAACTGTTTACTAAAGGCTGCTGAGGAGCGCTGATTCCACCTAAAACGAACAGGTTTTCCCTGAACCAATAAATACATTTGACCTATATACATCATTTTTGTACATCATAACTGGCAGGGACCATTTAGTGACCGCCAACTCATGATCGCTCATTTTTTGTGGCAATACCTGCAACTCATCTATCCACATAAAAACACAGCTGAAGACAAAAAAATAATGAATTGTAATTGAATGGTTATCCCTACGCCAGGTAGGTTGAAGAGGAATAGCCCCTTTTACACCCCCATTGACCATTCTAAGCCCCCTCTCCTCCATTAAATCTAGCAATTTATTTGCTCTAGGGTGACTAGGGGAACCTTTAGTATTTACACATATTATGTTTAGGTCGCCAGCAATGATTACAGCAGAAATCAATGGGTCACCGTCACAGAGATTTAACAAATTAAATACCCACAGTTGGGAAAACGGGTTGGGTGCCACCCACGGATCTAAAATGAATCCTATTACATTATGTCAGGCAGTAAACAGGATGGAGGTAGAGCGGCATTGCAAACCTCCAATAGCACAAGATAGGGTAAGTGTATAACCATCAAGAGTAGGTGGAACCATAACCAGGTCTCCTGTAAAAACATGATATCCAGGAGACCCAGAGGATTATCCTCTTTACAGATCTTTAAAACCACTGGTATTCCACTATCCCATTTAAATGTGCCTAGATGTATGTTGCTCTGGTAGCTAATGGTTATTTAGTCTGTTACCCAAGGCTTCTAGTAACCACAACCAGTCTTCCTTTCCGACCTCATGAGAAATGTATTTGATAAACTCTATCTGTCTGCCCCGAGTATGACTTGACTGTGTCACCTTTAAAGGTAAAAAGTGGAGAGGTTTATCATTATTATCTGTAGTGCTAGTACTGAGATTCATTGAATGCAAAAATTAAACTTTGTCAACTTCAAAAATATCATAGCCCAATGGGCGCAGCTGCTTCCCTGCCTCCTCTAGCACCTCAGACACCAGCTTTGAAGGCACGTGCAAGAACACTATATCCAAGACTTTGTCATTAATAAATTAAATCTGTGCAAGGTCTCTTGATTGAATAGAATGTATGCTTGGGATAATGTCAAACAACCTGAGCACATTGGACCTATTTAGTTTTAACTTCACATTAACATCCACCAACCGTTCCAGCAAAAGACATTGGCCCTCATTACGACCCTGGCGGAAAGTGACTGACCGGACCGCCACAGCGTAAATAGCGTTTCCGCCATTGCACGATGGAGCAAAGTGCGGCCCATTCCGACCCATCGGGCACGAGCACCACGGCATGGCGGAAGTGCAAAGTCCGCGATGGCGGAAATGACCCCAAAACGGCCCACACCGCCGCCGTACGGCGCCCTAGGTGCAATACCGCCACCCATCATAGCGGACACCGCAGTGAGCGCCAACCGGAAAGTACGGTGACCGTAAATATACGGAAACGGAAGTAAAAACATGGGCCCGGAACGGGAAACAACACGCCGTACACCTATGAAACCACAAAATACACACAACCACTAAAAACACCACCCTGAGACACATCCCAACCCGTCATCCACCCTAGTGAAACCAAGAAAAATGGGAAAAGTAGCGAAGAAAGCGTGCGACCGCAAGCGGCAGGTCCACTTCTCCCGTGAGGAACTCACCGTGCTAACAGAGACCCTCCAGGAGAATGCCGCCGCCGTCTTCTCCACGCAAATGACCAGGACGGCACTTGCGAACAAGAAGGCCATATGGGCCCTGGTGGCACAGCGGGTAAGTGCGGTGGGGACCGCACCCCGCAACCCACAGCAATGCAGGAAGCGGTGGGACGACCTGCGGATACGCGTCCGTAGCATACTTTCTGCCAACCGCAACATTGCCACAGCCACCGGGGGAGGATCGGAATCACCCATCAAGTTGACCCCCTGGGAAGAAATCTGTGCCTCCACCATTGGAATGGAGAGCATAGAGGGAGTCGGAGGGATGGAGAAAGGAGTGCAGACATCCGGAGAATCAGGTAGGTGGCCCAAATAAAACCATGCCAAATCCACAATGTCCAATCATGTGAACCACATGTGTCCACATAGCGCAACAGCAACACATGGCCAGGAGAACGTCCACACACATTGGCTTGATAGCGCACTTTAAAACCACAATAAATACATAAATAAGTAAAAACCCCAAAAACACCCACTACACGTGCAGCAGGCACACCCTAACTGCAGGCTGCCAAACAACTGCACCCTCACTCCACACACAAATGAAAGCACCTCCAAGGCCCCGACCCAAATCACCCACAGGTACCACCCCAATGCATGTGATACATTGCCATTCCAATTCCCACAGACCCATTAATAACGCTCGCCCTCCTTTACTCCACCACAGGGTCCGATCCAAACGACGAGCTCCAGGACACCCCTACCAGCACACCTGCAAAGAGGGCCAAGACCGACGGCCAAAGACCCTCCACCTCAGCTGCACGCATCAAGACACGGCAGCAGCACATATCAAGTGGCAGCACACAGGAGGGAACATCAACAGGCACCCCAGCAGCCAGCATGCCCACAACAGCACCACCACAGGTCCCCCCAATGGATGCCACAGAAGGTACTGCCTCTGGTGGCAGCAGCACCATAGGTGACACCCCATTAATGGCAGCATGCTCCGACACAGAAGACGGGGATGTCGAAGTCAGATCCATCCATGACCTGTCCCAATCCCCCTGTCTGTTCCATCCCGTACACCATGAGGATACCACGCAGGGGCACCCACAAGACGACGACTGGCCATCCACCACAAGCCCTGTGGCAGGGCAACATGAGGCGAACAGCCCCTCTGTGACACCACCGCAAATGGCCATGGCACAGCACAGGCAACAGTCCCTCGACCAGTTAATCGTGCAACAGCAGCAACTGGCCACGCTCCTCAAGGACCATGCCGATGGATGTGGGGGCACTAAGGCAGACATAGAAACATCAACTGAGACACTTAGGGCACAAATGGAGAGTAGCACCGAGAGCCTGAGAGTCCAAATGGAGAGTAGCACCGAGAGCCTGAGAGTCCAAATGGAGAGTAGCACCGAGAGCCTGAGAGTCCAAATGGAGAGAAGCACCGAGAGCCTCAGGGGGGAACTGCATGCGACGTCCAAAGACGTATGTGCCGAACTTGCCGCAGTGCGCCGTGTGCTCACTGAGCTCTCACAAACCCTTAGGGACATGCATGGACGTGAGCAGGCAGAGACATCATCCGTTGCAAGTTCCGTCCAGGGCAGCCCCCAACGTAGATCTGGGAGGAACCTGCGCTCCACAGGCAGGGGTGCCCCTGATACCCGCAGAGGGGGCTTGCAATAGCGACTGCCCACTGACAATGAGCATCTTTGGACACTGGTGTTCGGGGGGGAGGTAGGAGGGTGGAGGGGGTGTGTTGGGCTCACTTGGGTGGCGGGTCGATAGGGTGTTCAACATGATATCACATATGCCATAAACAATGCACGATCAACCAATGAGATGTGTGGACAATGATCTTTGTGTACTAGGCCATCATAGGCGTACAGTCCATATTGTGCATGTACCAGACACACACAGTGCCACGAGTCCCGTGTCCATGTATCAGCCACCAGGCGTGAGTGCTAGAAGCATGCATCTATGAGATGCTGACGAATTTCACGGCCCTCCTGTGCCTCGCAGACTCCTTGAGGTGCTGCCACATCCCCACCCTCATCATGTCCATCTTCAGGTGCTTGCAGTTCTGCGTCAGGGGGCATGGGCACATTTCTACGTACGCACATGTTGTGTAGCATGACACATGCCATCACCATCTTTGCAACCTTCTCATGGCGGTACAGGAGTGCCCCGCCAGACCTGCTGAGGCACCGGAAACGGGTCTTCAGTAGGCCGAATGCCTGTTCAATGACTACACGGGTACGTGAGTGGGCATGGTTGTAGTCCTCCTCATGCTGGTCCCGTGGGTTCCGGACTGGTGTGAGGAGCCATCTCTTCAGTGGATATCCGGCATCACCTGTATGTGGACGATAAACGAATAATGTGGAATGCCATTGCTACGTACGCACCCCCCCCCCTTCCTGCCAGGTCATTGCCGCATCACATACCCCACATCATCATGCATGAAATGAGACTCACCGAGTAGCCAGGATCTGTTCCCTGCGTGTCGCTCCATGTAGCGTGGTATTGTTGAGTTCCTCAAGACCATAGAATCATGGGTTGATCCAGGGAATCGGGCACAACAATGTGTAATGATCCTGTTGGAGTCACACACCATTTGTACATTCAGAGAATGAAATTGTTTTCGGTTGCGGTACTGGGCCTCCATGGCATGTGGGACGACCAATTCCACATGGGTGCAGTCGATGGCACCAATGCAACCCGGTATGCCGCCAAGTGCATGGAATCCCACTTTTGTTTTGGTAATTTCCTGCTCCGAGCGTGGTAGAGAGATGTAGTCGTCTGCGTGCTGCAGGAGGGCATCGAGCACTTGCAATAGTGTCCGTGAGAACAGTGGCTGAGAAATGCCATGCAACTGTCCGACTGTGTGCTGGTAGGTGCCTGTGGCCAGGAAGTGGAGTACAGACACCACCTTCAGTAGGGGTGGGATGGCGGTTGGGCTATCTATCATGCTGACAAGGTCAGCCTGTGTCATGTCCACAATGGCGGCTATGGTGTCCCGGTCCAAACGGTAGAGGGTGTGGATCTGCTCATCAGTGAGATTGAACGGATGTGCTAGGAGGCGTGGGAATGCGGGCTGCCTGCGTGGTGGTAGTGGCTGTGCTGGCAGCCCTTGCTGGCCCTGCCTTGCCCTCCTCCTCCTCCTGCGTCTCCTCCGTGCGGCCGGTTGTAGTTGGTGATCGTCTTCTTCTTGGAGTTGGAGTACTTGCAGTGCTATCAGGTCCCCCAGGGCCAACATCGCGAGTCCTGCCGGTAGCATTTCGGAGTGGGTGTGGTTGTGGGAGGAGACTGGGTGTGCAATTTATGTGTTTCCAGGCTGTATGGCCTCCACCTGTGGTGATTCATTCCACCTGTGCAAGCTGCTCTCCCCTTTGGGCGAGCACGTCCCGCACACAACGCTGCAATTCGAGGAATGGCATCTTGCTATTACAATCATGTATTAGTACCCGATGGCCGTGTGACATTGGTTGATATGTTCATTCGGCTATGGTCCCATTGTTTCACATGCCTTCTTTGCAGTCGCGAACAGACTTGTGAAGGGTCAGTGGAACGTAGTACTCGAGTAACGGTGGACCCTCATGCATCACTGTACCGAGGTTCACCGACGGGCGGGGCGTGCCATTTGTGAGTGAAGGCAGTTGCCATTTTCACACACAGCCGCACTAGATGGATTAATTTGTGATTTCAAGCGGCCACAGATGCCTTTTCGACGTGATGTTGCAAATGAGGAATTCGAAGGGCGGCGCTTTCGGTCTTCAGCTAGCGGCGAGGAGATGCCCACAGGTCTGACTGCAAATATAACGTTCTATTGTTCAGTGTCCTTGGGACAGGGGCCATGGCGAGGATGCAATGATTGATATGAATAGTTTGGGATGCGCAATAGCGAAGTGGATGATGAGGCCGGACGTTCCCAAATACATGTTACTTCACAACACTGGAATTACGGGCTGGGGCACAGTGGATTTTGCAGGCTGCATAACGCACAGACTCAATGGAATTCTCACATGTTATGTGAGTATGGAAACAGGCGTTATCATTACGGGATGAGGGTATGATGAATGGATGCATGGACAGATGATTTGATACGGTGTTTGCCATGTACAGGGCTTCTTGGAATCTGTCCGCCTCCCCTGCGCTATGTGATGCAGGGCTGCCATAGTGGGACCATCGTCTATCTGGCCTTGTTGAGCCCTCCCTGTCTCGACGCGCCTTCAGACACTTGTGTCCATGCACGTTACCAATCCCATCTGATGGATTCTGTTTTCAAAGACGCATGCACAGGTACACTCGTTTGTGATGGTGTTTTCACCTCGATATGGATAGTTATGAGTCGCAAGTGGTTTTGGGGTGGTGATGATCCTTTGGAGTGGGCTAGCATGCATATGGCTGTGGATTTAGTGTGATCATTGAAGTGAGTTGTTCGAATGTAGTTCTGATGGCCATTCTATTCTTTTTCTTTTCTTTTGGTTGACAGGTATCTCCTCCCCTTTTGCCACTGCCATCTGTATGCCACTCCTGCAGATGGGTTTTACTCCCGACACCTGCTGCTTCGTGTTAATCAGTGGAGCAGCATTACGATCTTATGGGACGATCGCCAATGGGCCACATGCCCTTACGCAGTACTAGTGGCTCGGAGCAACATTTCGGCCTTTCAGCTGGACTAGTGCCTCCCTATTGGGACGGCCCTTCGGTTCTAGGCGCTTCCATGTTGCCTTTTCGTACGGGAATGTAGCCCCTGTGTACCATGAAGGAACAGGGCGTCACACAAGAAGTAGCTGGTCATTTATTGCGGATGCAGCCCACAATGGTGAAATGTGTTTTGGAGTTCATGGCCTAATGGCTGTATGGGCTTGGTGAATTTGTTGTGCATTAAATTTCTATTCTGATATGGGCCGTGTAGCGTTCTTCTTTGCAAGTGATGTGGCATATTCCTATTTGGGGGGCGATGTATTGTGAGGAGATCTGCATTGGGTTCCAGCTTCAGAGTATAGTTGCGTGGTACTGTGCTGGGCGCGTTTGCCTACGAAGCGCAGTGAGGTCAGGGGTGAGGGCTGCCAATATGACTGTTTGAATGATGTCATGCTCAGGGGCGGGGGATTAGGTTTTGTGTAACAGATGCCGGTCAGCCAGGTGGATTGGTGGAATGATGTGATTATCGGAATATTGCTGGTCACAGGTGCCTGTGTTTGCGTGCGTTTCTTGGTGGGAGACTGAGGTCATGTCCATTGGTATGGCTTCTGTATTCGTGCCATCTGTGCCCTGCAGCTCCCATTGGCCCCTCTTGTGATTCTTTTGTTCGTTGGCATGCATGGGTGACTTGTACATTTCACTGGTTGCATTGTGACTTCGTTGCACCTACGGGGAGTTGTACTATGTGGCCAGGGAGCGGTGTACAGGCACTCAGTGGGGCCGTTTACGGTTGATTCCGTACTTCTCACCATGGCGGAATGGTACTTTCCGCCGTGCTTGATGGCGTTAAGTACATGTCCGCTAGGGTCGGAATTCGCGTACCCTTGCGCCATGGTGCTAATTACGGTTTGGCATGGCGCGCGCGCGCGTACTTGGTGCAGTTAGCGTTGGCGTTCACTACGGTGTCGCTAATGGCATCGTACTTTACGGTGACGGGTCATAATCGCACCGAGCGCTATTCGATGGCGGTATTGCATTTCCGCCATCGTTTTTCGATTTCCGCCAGGGTCGTAATGAGGCCCATTGTATGGGAGATGCAGGATCCTATATTCCTCTCGAGGAGTCATTTGGCCAGACACACCTCTTCATTATGTCATGCATCTCCTCGGATGTCCCAAAATCCGATGACACAATCAATCGAGGTGCCAGATCTTGCCTCCTCTCCCCTCTCCCATTTAATTGTTCAAATTTGGTGTTACCTAATCTACAATTTTGAACTGTTGACAATCTGGTTTTAGAGCAGGCTATGGCACAGAGACAGTGTTATTAAAATTGAAAACCAGACTTTTGGATAGAATGAATAAGGGATTTGCATCTATGCTCATGCTTTTGGACTTATCGGCCGCGTTCATCGTAGTAGATCATTGTCTATTAGTCTCAAGGTTAGAAGAAGTGGCCAACTTCTCTCCAATGGCTACGCGCTGGGTGTTATCTTTCTTCACTAATAGAGAAAGCAGAGTCTGCTTGGTGGTGGCAGAGTCAGCTTCAATTCTAGTGGAATACGGTGTACCACAAGGTGCTTGTATATCCTCCTGTTTGTATAACATTTTTATGGTGCCGTTTTTTGCACTGTTAGAACAGGAAGGGATGTACGTGAACGATATGCAATGTGTCATCCCCTTAGTGGGATCCCATGATCAAGATGAAGTAGAAGTGACTAGGGTCTATACGCTCATTGAGAAATGGATGCTTTGGAACAACCTGGCACTGAATAAGTCAAAGACTGAGTAATTGATTGTCGGTTCACAGACTATGCTGTCAAAACTGGACCCAACGTATGATGTCTACCTACTTGGGAATGTTGTGATAACCCCCCCCCCCAGAAAGCAAAAATGCTGGGTGTCACGTTGGACCAGTGTCTCACTAGGAAAGTCCATGTAGGTAGTTTGGTATCTGCGGCTGCGTATTCTATCAAGCTCCTTACTCATTTAAGACCTTTGGTAACTCAGGCTAATGAGGAGACTATAGCTAGAGCTATAATTGGTGCCAAAATGGATTATTGTTGTAGCCTAGTAGCTAGGATTAGTAAATTAGAAATAAGTAAATTAGAAATAAGCAGACTACAAATAATTCAAAACAGCGCTGTAAGGGCGGTCATGGGCCTCTCCAGACGTGACTATGTTTCGGAGGCGAGCAGAGCCCTGCACTGGCGGTCGGTGGAGGCTAGAATACACTTTTGTCTCCTTGCGATTAATTCTAAATGTATTCTTGGTATTATGCCAAGTTACTTGCAGGTCTTTATTTCGGGAAAGACCGCGTACAGAGCTCTCAGATCTAATAATCAAAAATTACTTATGATTCCGAGCTACAGAACCAGGAAGGCAGAAAATGGAGCGTTTAGTTTCACCAGCCCTCAAGCATGCAATAACCTTCCGCTTGACCTGACATTCCAAGATATGCTTGCACCCTTCAAGAGAAGGTTAAATACATGGCTATTTGCCTAACCTTTTCTGGGGTGTCCCTCTTTAGTTTCTTCCCACTTGCAGCTAGAATTGCCTCTTTGGGCTTTGTTATTTGTTTGTCAGCGCCCTCATGCCCATGGGTTCAAGGTTGAGCTAGATCAATAATTAAAGTAAAGTAAGATCTATCTGCTCATAGTTATCTGTTGGAATGAAGGCTGCACCATCGTGAGAGCCAGAGAATGTTTCCCTCACGGGGTCACTGAACTTGATTCTTGTACTTCGATAGAATGAGTTGTTAAGTTCAATAACTCTCTCTGGGAAACAGTGATAGGCATCTCGTCCTCCTGTAATGAGTGATCCATCATACAGGTTATCCGGGAGATGATTGAGCAGGATGGTATGGCTCACGGTGTCGAAGGCAGAAGAGAGATCAAGTAGGATGAGGACAGAGGGTCGAGACGGCAGCAGGGTTGGCCAGCTCCTTGCAGATTTTAAAGAGTTCGGCCGAGTTGTTGGATGCCGCAGAGACACGGACTTGAATGTGGACTCTCTTCTTTGTGAGGACAGCCAGTTTGTCAGAGGATGAACAAGAAGCCCTCCATTTCCTCTCAGCCGCCCTACACTTACATTTAAGTGGAGCTAGGTCGGAGTCATACCAGAAATTGCACTTGTATTTGGACTTCAAATGGATCCTCATGACAAGGGCAAGAGCATCAAGAGTATCAGAAATAGAAGAGTAGAGCAGAGACAGGGCTGTGTCAGGATGTGAGTCAGCCAGAGGTGGAGGAGGGGGGAGAAGGTGGGAACGAAAGCCTCAACTGACACACCCTTTAAGAGCCGAGAAGGTAGGTGGCAATGTTTGGGTAGGATTGGCTTGGGGAAAAGAGGGAGAGATGAGAGGAGAGGAGAGGGGGGGAATGATCGCTCCAGGAGAGAGGAGTGGTCAGGGGGACGTAGAGGGGGAGGTCAGAGGAGATCAAGATATCAAGTGTGCACCCTGCAGGGTGAGGGGGGACAGAGGGGAGGATGCACAGAGAGAGGGAGATGCATAGGTCACGGAAGAGTACAGAGGAGAAACAAGGAGAGTCTAAATAGATATTAAGGTCACCTTTAAGGGGAGGGGATACCGTGTCTCACCCTCTGGTGTCCCACTTCTACTTCCAGAAGACACCTCATCCAAGTGATCCGCCCGCACTGGGTCCACCCCCAGGAACTGGATTCTAAACTGATGGCCGTGTCCTGGCCACCTGGATGACAGATCCCTGGGGACTAGCGGGTGAGACACCTTCAGGTTCCTCACACCCCATAGAAGAACACTTCTCATGTTGGCTTTGCCCATAATGGCAGTATAAATGCTATGCCCACACTGTAAAAAAACACGTTCATGATCCCTGCCCCAATGTAGCCCCCTTCAACCCTGATGTAAATCATCATGTTGGCTTTGCCCATAGTGCCAGAAAGAATCAGTCTCTAGGGTCCCAACAACTGTACCATGGGGACAGCCTTTGTCAATGCACTAGATTTCATTGTTTAGGCATTTCACCGATGTCAAACCAGGCTCTGAGATGCAATGCTTGTGTGTCAAACCGGGTTCGAAGGCACTGAGTCACGTTGATCTCTTGGCAAGACAGCATTGATTCTGGTTTGAGCGGTATTCCATGTGGTTCGATGGCCGCTATGGCCGATTCAATTTGATGAGTCAAAAGGAGCAGTCGGGCGACCAGTCATGGTTTGAAATTATTTGTACCGCTGGTTTGGGTCGTTAATGGATGCAATGTTCCAGCGCTTTGAGTTGAGCTGCGATGCAAAGACCTGGTGATCTGATGTTCTGTTTGGTGATGCAGTGGTTCAAAGTCCTCTGCATGGAGTGCTGCCGCTCCAGTTAGACAGGTGAAGGGCTCTGCTGAAGCGATGCAGTGTGAAACTAGTTTAAAGATGTGAGCAGTGGCTCGAGGTTCGAAGGAGAGTGCCAAAGGCAGCGCTGTGGGTCCTGCTGGTTCAAAAGTGGTGAACATGGTTCAAATATGGTTCAATTTGGTTAGAGTGATGGAAAACAGGAGTCCTGGTGGCTTTGGCTCTATGGATGATGTGAGTCCCAATCCTGGGACTTAGGAACAAGCTGAGTCTGTGTTCTTGTTCTCCCAAACCGGGGGAGGCTGGCTAAAACCTGCAGGAGTCCTTCACCTCCAGTGAGGTATTGGGTACTAGCATAGCTGGCAGAGAGACATGTCTTGCTCCTGTAGAAGTTCACTCCCAATGTGGGCTGCAAAGGAGTAGGGAGCAGAGCTTGCTTCTGGCTTGGAACACTCCTTTGCCTCAATAGTTGAGGACTTTGGAAGGGTCAACGCTCCCAAAAGACGTCCAAATGAATTCTTCTTGAAATCCAGGATTGAACCCCAAAATGAATCCTAGAAAGAGGGAGACATTGCTTCCTTATAAAGTAGCAAGCCACAGGTGATTGGTTAAAAGCAAGTCTGCGTTAAACGGTCCAATTCTTGTTAAGGTAATAAGTGACTTTTGCCCTTTTTCATCATACACAGTCATTTGCCGTGCAGGAAGTGTAGGGGACAGGTAGGAAAGAGGAACTCTGAGAAAAACAAGATGGAGGAATCCTTCCCCCACCTTTGGTAATGCTCTGCCTGTCAGTCTAAAACTGCCCCTGCTTTAGCACTTGAATTCAACGGCCCTTTGCTGTGCACCCATCTTATTGTGAGGCAGGCCTGTTGTTATGGAATTGCCTATCTGAATCCAAACTCCCAGGAGATCTGTTGTGAGTGGCTGGGCGTGGCAGTGAGGAGTTACCCAACCTCCCAGAATGTCAACAGAGGCAGGCTTTCTGCCTTGTGTCCCATTCACTGGAATGCAGACAGTCAGGTGCCTGGACTCCATATCACCTCTCACAGCTAGTCTGAGCGCATCAGGTTGACAGTGGTATGTAACAAATCAGATGTGACTTTAATAATTACGTGATCTATCAACCACCATACCCAAAACCTCGGTATGGTTCATATTTTCATATTATCCTTCCCCCAGGCAATGGTTTATCACAATGCTGTCGTTTTGGAACAGAGGTGCAGATTTAAATTGAGCCTGTGCGTTGCAGTGGCTTTGCTGTCACAGCGCTGTCAAAAAGGGCACCTCTGAGCTCAAAACCTGCTCTGTCCGACTGGAGAGCAGAAACTGCAGTTCATGAAACGGATGCAGCAGGACACAGGTGTACACCATGCTTTTGGCATGGAGCTTACTGAAAGGGGGATTTGTTCAACAGACCAACCTTTCTGAGACTGAATTGCCTGCATCTTTGTATTATTTAATACAACATTTAAAAAGCCATATGCTTGCACACCCTTGCCAGATGGCAATTCCTCGCAGTTAATAGTGCTACTAACACTGGTAGTAGCAGTAATACTAATAGCAGCAGTAGTAATAGCAGCAGTAGCAGCTAGAGACTGCTCTGGGTAGAAATAGTAGAGCTACTACTTTGGCTGCTACTACTACTGGTAATAGTGATGCAGCTGACACTCCTACTTCTGTTAGTGACAGTAGCTCCAATAATACAACTGGTACCACTACTATTCCTATTAATACTATTCCGACTTCAAGTGGTACGACTGATATAGCAGTAATATTATTGACTACTTCTGCTGGCAACAGCGATGCCACTGATAGCAGTAGTACTATCACTACTACTAATAGTCAGCCACTAGTTCTGGTCCTAATACTATTGGGGATGCAGGATTAGTGGAATAACTACATTGCTTGGTGTAAATAATGTGAAAGGAAATGCAGCCTTTTACGTTGCCCCTTTGTAGATAGAATCCTCTGCATACTGCACTTCCTCCCCTCCTTTGATGTCACTTCCCACTTAAGGGCTTGAAAGCAGCTCACAAAAAGTAGCACAAGCATACCATGACACATACTTACAAAAACGTTGAAAATAGGACAGATCGGATGTTATTTTGGCTGGAAAATATGTGGAACATAACAGTAAGATATAGGAACAAAACATTCTGTTTTCATGAAAACTGTATGTCCCCTTAAAAAAAAGTCAAAACGATTGGCGTTGCACATTGTGTGGGCTGAAATTAGAATTTTGGTGAGTCTTTTTCTAACTGCGATGATATCAGGTAGTTTATAGGTTTAGGAGGTCGATGTTTTTCATTTGCTTTCTGAAATGTACCTCATGTATTGACATAGAATTCTGCTGTATTGCCTCGCTTTTACTAACTGAAAGCCCAAGGCCATCTTCTTATGGAATGGGTGAAATTGCACTGAATCTTGCAAGATCGCAGCCTATCACCCAAATTGGTCACTTCAATCTCTGGGAAAATGGGCCTCATTACAAGTATGGCGGTAAGGCAACAAGGGTGCCGGTATCGCTACCGGCACCGTTGCTACCGTACCACCATACTAAGAGTTCTGCTCGTGGGTGCCCTTGCAGCCACCAGGTCTGACCTGGTGGCCGTACCGGCACCCGCGAGCAGAACGTGATGGTAGCACCGGTACCGTTATTAACAATACCGTTGCTACCACCCAACCCCATTCCCATTGAGCCCTATCGGGCTCAATGGGAATGGGGATGTACCGAGCCCGGCACCCATGAAAGGGCAATTACCAAGTCCGGCTGGGTCGGAATAGCCCGGTAATTGCCCATTCGCGGGTGCCGGACCCGGATGCGAGTTTAGAGGTAGCCTTGGCGGTAAAACCGCCAAGTCTCGACTTCATCCCTAAGAGGTGCAAAAAACGACTTACTTAGCAAACATTGAACCTACATACCTCCAGACGCCCTTTAGAGAAATCGTTTACAGCGTAATTTTAATAGCTTATTAAAGTAAGTGGGGCTTATTCACAAAGGCCATCCCAGTCGCAAATCTGGCATGTGCTGTGCCCAGTGCACATCAAACATTTGCGTCTGGCCTGGCCTCTGAAAACGAACCCCCTGTAGCAAAAAGGGAAAGCAGGTCGGTAGCAACACTGTACAACTGTCCAGCCTTCCTAGATAACTGAGCATCAAGGCATGCTTACTTAATGGTTAGATGGTTTGGACCACAAGTGGAGCAGCTATGCCTAGACGCGGTTTCTGAGCCGTGTGTGATGCTGAACCATGTCTTGGTTCCTTGTGGGCTCCTGCAGAAAGGATGTGAGCTAGCAGTTCAGGCTGGATTGCCTCTTTTGGGGTGTGACCAAGCCTGATTTGCATGTTCCTTTCCCTTGTGAATTGACGAAGCAGGCTAAAAAAGATGGTTTCAATGGTTGCCCAGAGCAATGCCAGTGGTTGTAATTCATTTTAAACCTTTCACCCATCACTGTTCAGTTTTGCCCAATCTTTAGTTGTGCATTGAGGTCCATCCACCTTTTGGGTGGAAGGCCAGAACAAGCTGATGCCAGTAGGCTTCTGTGCATCAGAACTCTTGCATTCTGGGAGTCCATTCCAAATGACACTCTCAACACACATGTCCATTTGAATGGTTGTTTCACTTTTTTTTAACCCCTCTCAAAGGGTTGAAATGTAAAAGTGTACATCCACGCTCTGAGTATGAAATAGCATTGCTGTATAGGAATCATCCAGACAGAGCAGGGATAAGCAACTCTGAGCATCTTTCACCATCTGGCAGACCCCATTGAGAACAAATTGTGTGTGCCACTTTCTAAAGATCAATTTGACACATGGAGTGCTAGTTATGCGAACACCAAAACACGCAGGGCCCGATTCTGAGGTGCATGCAAAAATAGAAAAGTGTTGTTCCATGGAGGAATAAGACGTTTCTTAAAACACCATATTCTGTTAAACTAAGAATGTGGTTTGCTGAGCATCACATCCTCACCATTTGCATATTCCTAATTTATAGCCTGGCAGTGGCCCCCGTGACCATCATTAATTCAGAAAACAAACTAAAGGGCCCATAGGGTGGGCACATTCACCTCTCTGGTGCCCTAATCATATTGTGACAACACTACTGAGAGAGAAAGTGTAACTTTATTTGGTAAGCCTAACAAATCGCCTGCTGTCCCTCTACAGACTCCTTTGCTCTGTGTGAGGGTATACTATTCCTAGTCGGCGGTGATGAGCAGCTTATTTAGGTGAAAGACAGGGAGAGGTTATCCCTATCTAAACTGCTTCTAAAAAGTTTATTGATTCACAACTGGTCTATTATCATTCTTTATTCATCACCGTTGTATCAATCGTCGTTAACAACATAAAATGCAAATGGAATTTATGAGTTTGCATGGAAAGGAAAGAAAAGAAATGAAAGGAAACGAGGTAAATTGTTGGCAAATGTAGAGAGATGCAAGTGGGGAAGAGAGCCTTCACTTGTAATATATTTTCTCAGCTATTTAGCCTGCTGCGTGTTTTGTAACCTTCCCGTATCCATTAATATAGTCCACTTCCATCAGGACGGTAGGTTCAGGTACAAATTATGAACCTCCTTGATTGTCAACTCTGTCTGCCATTTTGCTGTACCATCGCGTGGATTGCTTCATGCTCTGGGTATAGCACAATCAGCACTCCTCAGGCGTTGGTGCTGTTTATTCTCTAATTGTCCTGTTTCTTAACTGATGTCTGGTCATTAAAAGTTTGGCCATGTGCTCTTGGTTGAGTGTCTCGAATCGCTCCCTTGTTGATAAAATCTTGTGGAAGCTTCCTCTGTGTTCGTCCAGCTCGTTCAGTGTGATCGGCTCGTCTGCTGTGACCTCATCATTAATTCAGGGCAGACCCTGTGAGAACATTCTCCTTTGCCCTTCTTTTGCATGTAAAAAAAAATATGTCACCTGTCCAGTGTCATTAACATTTATACACAAGTTTTTCCTTTAAAGCTGGGCTTTTCCCTATTTGGCAAGACTGCTTTTCTAATTTACTGAAGGCTCCACGAGGCTTTAGTGAAGGAGAAAAGTGGTATCCTTTTTAGAAATCCTTGTAGTGACACTTGGGCACACTTTGCTCTCATAACAAATGATGTTATGAGCTTTTGTGGGTGGAAAGCTCAACAGCTCCCCCACCCCCAGCCAAACCTTCAACCACATCAGAATGGTGGTGCTGGGAACTGGAGGCGGAGAATGTCGGCTTTTCACTCCAGTTTTTGCCAAAGCGCAGAATCCACCCCTCAGTGAATCAAGCAAGGGAGTAGTTGCACTTTTTTCACAGCACGTGACTGCAGGTTGACTGTTACATTCATGATTGGATTCTTAAGTGTTGCGTATGGGAACCCCCATAGCTCTCTGCTCAGCTCGAGGCAAACACTTTTTTTACATTGATCTGCTGGCGAGGCTTTGCACACGCACAGCACCTCTGAGAAACGGACCCTCAGACATTGTTGTACGGGATTGAAAAGGGACACAGCCCCTTTAAGAACGGACACACGCGAGGATGCGGGAGGAGGGCGGAAGGGGAGGGAACCTGGGGAGAAACGTTAGGTACGTTAGGTTGGAAGAAGAAATGAAGATGGTTGACAGGACCCCTGGCTCCGTGTGTCTCTAGTGTGCCTGGGCGCAGATGAACGCTGTGAGACCCCCCCCAACAACTGGCAACGAGGCCGATATGAGCCCCCACTCTACAGCTGCATCGAAGGGCCCGTGAGCCCTGCAGATTGAAGAAAAGGAGGTCCGTGAGACCAGCAGTGTGTGGGGCTTGTAAGCACAGCAAGGCAGGAGGGCCCGAGTGCCCAGCAAGAGTGGTGGGCCCGTGCGCCCGGCAGTGTACATGGGCCCGTGTGCCCAATGTTCGGGGCCCTGTGAGCCCGGCAAAGAAGGAGGGCCCGTGCGCCCGGCAAGTTACGTGGACCCGTGCGGCCAACGCTCGTAGGCCCGTGTGCCCGACAGGCAAAGTGGGCCCGCACGCCCGACATCATACGAGGGCCCATGCGCCCTAAGTCTGCAAGCCCGTGTGCCGGGCGACAAAGACTTCCATGGCCAGCTGAAGAACAAGGTGCCTGGCGGAAGAAGCAGACCCGACATCTACGGAGCTGCCGCAACCCTGCTAAGAGCCACGTGAGGATGGCGGAAGAGGAAGCCCAGCTGCAGCGGAACGAGAGAGAAGACCGGATCGAGCGAAAGGAGCATCGCGGACGCATCCGCTATCAAGTAAGGAATCCCGGTGCCGGCGAAGGGGAGGGAAAGAAAGCAAAGCACAGACTTCAAACCCTATGTCTCCCAGTTGCGTGACGAGAAGACACATGGCCACACTATAAGACCCTGTGTCTCCCCATTTTGTGACACTCAAAAAACAATAATTTGAAATAGAGAAAAGGGGGAAAGGGCAAAACTGAGAGAAGACCCTGTGTCTTCCCCGTTCTCCGACAGATCAAGTGGCGCCAATCAAAAAAAAAAAAGAAAAATAAAGGAAACAAAGAAAGTGCAAAGCACACCAAGTGATGACAAAAAAAAAATATAACCAAAGGGCAAAGGCATAACAGCCACCTCTGACAACTCTTCCCACCCAAAGGGACGTGAGCACCCACGCACGCATATCTCTCGCCACAGTACCTGAGCCCCAGCCTCAGACAACCACTAGCAACTCGCAGGTAGTGGGAGGTAAACTTCACCTCTCCGCATCATCGACCCTAAAGAGATTGTACTGCACTCAACGACGCCACCATGTCCCCCCCAGGCGCAGCTGATGCCAACGCCCCACGACCATCACCAGGAGGGCCAGCCTCTCACGCTAGTCTAATGAGAAGACCTGTGCCATTCACACTGAACCCACACCACGATCAGGGTCAGCGATGGGAAGAGTGGGTAGAAGAGTTTGACGACTTCGTAGGTGCCATCGGCACACATGAACCACCCAACATACTCAGCATTTTCGCCAATGTGGCAGGGAGAGAAATTAAAAATATCATACGCACGATTCCCCCAAGGTGCTGTACCACATACCCGAAATTATCAGAAGCCATCAACGAGAAACTTGTAATTTCACCCAACCGTGACTATGAGCGATACACTTTCAATCAATGTGGTCAACTCCCCCATGAATCCATAGGAGAATTTGTCATCCGCCTCCAGAGGAAGATAACTAAAGGTGACTTTGCCAACTTTAACGATGATGAGGCTATCAGACTCCGTATAATAGAAGGATGTATATCCTCCATGTTCAGGAAACACCTCCTAAAAAAAAACCTCTCCCTGAAGGAAGTTCTAGATTTGGACAGAGTTTACGAAAGGGTAGATGTCCAAACCGCAGCCATTGAGAATCCAAAAAAAGATGACATCATCGCTGCCCTAAGCCCCTATGCCCGACACCCAGCCTCACAAAACAGAATCACTCCCAGATACTCCACTCAACGGACCCAGAGTGATCTCCAATGCTACCGCTGTGGATTTGAGTACCTACACAGAGGACCGTGCCCCGCCATCGGCCAGCGCTGCCTACGATGCGGAATGGAAAACCACTTCCAAGTGATGTGCAAGGAGCAACTCCCTGAGGGAAGCTCAACTCGCCAACGAACTACGGGCCGCGCAGCAGAAACACACACCGAACAGCAACGCCCCATCGAGAGAAACCCAACATACCCCACGAACTCCTACCAACGCCCGAACACCGTAAGAGCACTAGAAGGACTCCAGATTGAGCCAGACAGGAGGGATTATGAACTGTACGACCTCCACCAACGTGAATGATTGCCATCGCTGGAACAAGGAGCAACATACCTGGGGGACCCCCTGCCATCCCATGCGCAGGACATAGACCCATACACCAACCCCCCACCAACACCTCAACTAGGGGAAGACGAACAAACATATTACCTACAAGATGGCTACAACAGGGATTATGTCCGACTCCTCAGCGCCAATGCTGAAGACGCCTCAGCTCCCAAAGTGACAGTCCAAATGGGGAACACCATGAACAAGTTTGTGGTCGACGCGGGAGCAACGGTAAATGTCATGAATGAAGACCTGTACCATGACATCGCCTCTCTATACCCCCTTCGAGAATCCAAAACACACATCTTCCAATAGGGAGCAGCCCTACCCATGACATCAAAGGGACAATTCCAATGCAACCTCACACACCGCAATCTTACGGTGACATCCACAATCCACGTCATTAAGAGCCCATCTATAGGGCGCTGCCTTCTCAGCTACCGGACCGCCAGTGCCCTGGGGCTGATTGACCTACACTATGACAGATCAGAAATAATAAAAGGACACCCCACAATGCAAGAAACCATCATGGCAATATCAGACCGACCCCACAAAAAAGAAGACCTCAAACATCAGTTCCCCAAGCTATTTGAGGGAGTGGGGATGCTCAAGAACTCACCCATCAAACTGCACATCAACCACAACATCACGCCAGTGCCAAAACACCCCCGCAAAGTAGGTTTCCACCTTCAGGAACGAGTATCGAAAGTGATCCAGCTCCTCCTCCTCAATGACATCATAGAGAAGAAGTAGGAACAACGCCATGGGTGTCCCCAATAGTGATAGCACCCAAAGAAAACGGATGCCTACGCATATGCGTCGACATGCGCATCCCGAATACCGCCATCCAGAGGGAGAGGCACCCAGGCCCAAGCCTGGAAGACATGCTAATCAGATTAAACGAGGCGAGGCACTTTTCAAAACTGGATCTTAATCAGGGCTACCACCAGCTCATCCTAGACCCAGATTCAAGATCCATCACCACGTTCGCTACCCACGACGGACTCTTCAGATACAAGAGATTGAACTTTGGTATATCATCCGCCGCTGAGATTTTTCAAGAGACGATCAGGCGCTTGATAGCATCTGAGACAAATACCCTGAACTACAGTGATGATATTCTAATTTTTGGGAAGGACCAAAAACAACACGACAGGGCCCTAATGACCATCTGCAAGACCCTCCAAGAAGCAGGATTGACATTAAATTACCCCAAATGTGACATAAACAAGACCAGCCTCAAATTCTTCGGGCACATATTTTCTGACAAGGGAATCACAGCTGACCCGGACAAGATCAAGGCCATTACTGACCTCCAGGCTCCCACGACAACGGCTGAATTGCGCTCTTTCCTGAGCATGGCTGGATATTGTGCACATTACCTCCCGAACTATGCCACAATCACTGACCCGCTCCGCACCCTCCTGAAGAAGGACCAACTGTTTGTCTGGAACACACCCTGCCAAGCAGCATTTGTGACCATAAAGGAAAGCCTCACCAACAAACGTCAACTGGCGTACTTTCACCCAGAGTGGCACACCATCATCACTGTAGATGCCAGTCCAGTAGGACTCGGAGCCATTCTCGCCCAGACCGACACAACAGACAACACCCGGCATACAGTGGTGGCATACGCCAGCCGCACCCTATCACACACAGAAAGAGCTTACTCACAAGCGGAGAGGGAAAGCTTAGCCGCAGTATGGGCATGCAAGAAGTATCACCACTTGGTCATCGGCCGGACGTTCACCCTTGTAAAAGACCATCAGGCACTCCTCTCAATATTTGGCAACCCCAAAACCAAAATGCCACCCCGAATAGAACGCTGGGGAATAAGGTTACAGGAATACGACTGAGATTGTCCACAAACCCGGGGGGGAATGCCAACCCAGCGGACTACCTGTCCAGACACCCCACGATGAACAAAGACGACACTCTAGCCCATGAGGACGCTGACTACATCTTCTACCTATCCTCAAATGCCATGCCACCAACGATCTCAATCGAAACGTTTGAGGAAAGAAGCAAGGCCGACCCCACGATTAAAACCGCTGTTGCACTTACCCGTTCCAACAAATGGAGAGAGCGCCAAACAACCGGAAACAGAAGGGAAGAGGCAGACAAGAAGGAGCTCGATTGGATAGCCAAAGTGCATGAAGCACTAATAGCCACAGACCAAGGGATATTGCTACGCAGAGACAGACTAGTAGCCCCGAGAGACCTAAGGAAGACCCTGTTAACACTAGCTCATGAGGGTCATCGGGGAATCGACAACACAAAACAAATTCTCAGAAACTATGTCTGGTTTCCCTACATGGACGTGATAGTTGAGGACATGCTGATGCACTGTAGACCCTGCCAACTGGCAGCAAAGGGGCCAACCCCAAACCCCCTCCAACTAACCACACTTCCAACAAGGCCCTGGAAAAAGGTTGCAATGGACTTTTACGGACCCCTGGAAGAAGGGGGATACCTGCTGGTGATAATCGATGAATACTCCAGATTCCCATTTATCAAGCAGACACCGTTAACATCATTCTCGGAAACGGCGCCCATCATAGACAAACTATTCAGTGAGTGGGGCATCCCCAACACTGTCAAGACAGATAATGGATCCCCGTTCCAAGGACGAGAGTTTGTGAGGCTCGCAGACCACCTAGGGTTCCACCACCAGAAGGTTACACCACTCTGGCCCCAAGCCAATGGGATGGTGGAACGATTTATGGCCACGATCAAGCTGACCCGACAGAAGGCTGTAGCAGAGCAAACACCCCACACGCAGGCCATCTGCAGTATGCTCAGAAGCTATCGAAACACTCAACATGACGCGACAGGAAAGCCACCCGCTGAACTCATGGTGAGGTACCAACCCCAGACACGCATTCCCCTGTGGGAAGACTACACGCCAGAAGAAGATGCGACTATCAGAGAACGAGACGCCGAAAAGAAGAGAAAGGCCAAGCAGTAGGCTGACAAGAAGAGGAGAGCGAAGGAACACCACCTAGAAGTAGGACAAACCGTCCTCGTCCGGCAAACTCAACGCAAAAAGACGGACATGCACTACAGCCCTGAGCCTCGGATCATCACAGTCATCAAGGGACTCATGATTACGGTGACTGGAGAACCAGGGGACATTACCCAAAACTCCTCATTCTTTAAGAGACTATATCTCGAGGAACCAGAGACACAGGAGATAGCAGTGGACAACTCTGAGGGAGATGACGAAATAGAACCCCCACTGGAAATGACAGGTGAAAGCAGAGAATCTCCAGGGAGGCCTCTCAGAACGATAAAGAAGCCAGTGAGACTCATCGAACAGATGTAACTGGACTTCCATGTTAAGTACGGGGGAGGTGTTGTACGTGATTGAAAAAGGACACAGCCCCTTTAAGAACGGACACACGCGAGGAGGCAGGAGGAGGGCGGAAGGGGAGGGAACCTGGGGAGAAACGTTAGGTACGTTAGGTTGGAAGAAGAAATAAAGATGGTTGACAGGACCCCTGGCTCCGTGTGTCTGTAGTGTGCCTGGGCGCGGATGAATGCTGTGAGACCCCCCCCCAAAGAGACATGTACTCTGTAGTTCTGAAACTTTTCTTCGAGCGACTCTTAGCCATAAAACCTAGAGGCCAAAAATGAATTAAAAAATCAATGCTTACTTTGATCCATCTCATTCACTTAAGAATTCATATTTTCCTATGGTATGGTTCATCACAGTCTGTAGAACATTTTTATGTGATAGGTGTCTAACTTTCCATCCAGCTGTGATGTTCAAAAAGTTGATGGATAGGGTGCATCTCATACCCGCTGACCCAGGAACACGGTGTCCTCTTGACGATTGGATTAGGGCTCAGAGTATGTAGCAGTACCACAATAGGCCTACCAGTTTTCTTGGCCAAAAGAGCGGTATTGGAGAGAGAGAGCTGATCGCTGCCACTGACAAGGATCTTTTAAGCAGCCTCGTTCTCAAACATTGATACACGCACAATGTGTGTAGAATTGCTCTTACTTTCAAAGGTGGCCTTTTCATGGAGTTTGGGCCGGTGATAATACGTATTCTCATAAGTGAATATGTCAATGACTATTGCAGGAGATCGTACTTGGAATAACAGGGGGATGGATTTCAGTCTTCCAGACAAGCAGAACAACAAATGACCTTGGACAGCTAGTCCTGATCAGTGCGGAAACCCCAACACAGCCAATCCGTCCCTTTGCGGGCTCGCTCACCACAGCTGGTCACTACTGTGAGCGAGGTTGGTCAGGACTTCTCAGCGTTCCACATTCTGTTGATCTTGTAATTGCATCCCCATTTGCCCCTTTTATTATTATTATTACTGCTAATATTACTATTATTATTATGGTATTTATTGAGAACTGATCTAGCTTTGGGAAGCAACAAAGTGCTTTTCAAGTCAGGGTGAAGTACGTGGTGAGGGACGCAGATCGCAAAGGATCAATACAAGGTAGTGGGGAGCTAAAAACGGGAGAGGCGGAGCGCGGGCAATTAGGCAACAATGGATCTCCATGCATCTAGGGGAGGAACCAGGGAGGAGCAGATCACCCAGTCTTAGGTTACATGGCAGTTGAGGGTGGGTGAACCAGGGTGTTAAGGAGGAGCCATTCCTTGAAGAGGAGGGTCTTTTTCATTTTTTTGATGACAAATATTGTAAGTATGCTGACAAAATTCACATCTTGGTTGAGACACAGACCAAGTTCTTCTTTCATCCCCCCTTTGTTGAAACCTGATGTCACTCAGCATTTGATGGGAGTCTGATTATCTCTTTGACGGATCATTTTATAGTGACTCTAAATATAGTGAAACTGAATTCCCGGGCTTCAATATTGCATGTGTTGGAACACTATTGTTTGTGTGCTCCACAGAAAGATGTTGGGTTGTGGCAACAGAAAGGGGGGTGCACAGAAAGATGTTAGGATGTGGCTACAGAAAGGGAGGAGGGAAGAGGAACAGTAAGAGCTGGGTGGGATGGACTTCCATGTGAAAGAAAGGGCAGCAGTGCAGCAACAATCAAAGGGGAATTGATAATAGAGCCATGATATTTTTTACCACTATATTAAGGGCCTGTTTCACAGAGTTTTTTCCTATGGGATTGCACCATTATAAAACGCTTCTGTGAATCAGGCCCTAAGAGTCACGGTATTGTGGTATGTAATCGATTTTCTGTATCTTAACTGAGAGAGATTTGCAGACGTGGAGCCCTTGTTTGCGGCAGACTGATGATGTTAGGGACCTGTATTTCCTAAATGGGGAAGAAGATCGTCTTGCACCACAGGTGAACTCTGTTGCCAAACCTGCATGCTGCACTTACGAATGCTCTGAAGGATTCTCCCTTATCTCCCGTATGTCTCAAGCAGTGATGTCATCCCAGAAATTGTATCATCCAGTCTTCTCCTTGTCAATGCTTTATAGTTGGTAATGATTAGTCAGTATTTGATACAATTGCTCCACTGAAAGAGATTTCGCTGACACCTCTGTTCTTGGATGATAGGAAATTGGATAATTTTTTGAGGATCCCTGTATCTTAAACTTAGATAGGAGAGCAACCCTTTTCCATCACCGCAGATAGACCTTGTGAATAACCCACCATGTCAGCTGAATGTAATGCAGGACTGTCGCACTTCCTAAATTGTTCTACATATGGGCCTGTTCTCAAAGCACAATATGTTCCTTATGCTATACAAGGCTACTCTAATTGTGGACCGCAATAACCTCTTTATCACTTCATATCATAAGGAGCACTTTTCAAAAGAGCGTTATTAAGATAACTCAAGCAGACTAAATACATTCTAATTAAGAAATGTCTATTTAAGTATTTGGTTTCATGATCTTCAATATTATTGGTGATCTTCAAGGAGTCAAATCTATTCCTCAAGATCACTGCCTTTCCCAAGCCGTTCTTCCTCTCAGGAGTTGCTGCTTGTCTTAACTCGAAGATGTCCCCATTCCTTAATACAGGCATTTATACTTTTCTCAACTTTAGCCACTCATCCTGTCCCTTAGATTTTTTCAGGGTTCCTTCAGCCCTCCAGTTCAGCATCTCATCACTGTTCGGATCAGAGTCGCATTGACACATAGATTCTCTCAGGGTTTCTATCCACCTTTGGTGTAGCGCCTAATCACCTTTTTGCTCAGGGTTTTGTCACCACTTAGATTTCCTCAGTGCTTCTTCACTGCTAGATCTCAGCCTCGTATCATCCTTTGCCTCTGGGACTTGTTGCCTCTTCGATTCACCCAGTCCTTCCACCCCACTCATGTTTACTGTCTCCTCTCCCTTTGGCTTAGGTGCTCTGAAAGTTTAACCAGGCCTCAAATTGAGTTCTTCAACATATCTTGGCTAAAGGTGCTCTTAAGATTTCAACAGTCCTCAGATGCAGGGCTTTGGCTCCTACTTGCTTCTGGTGTATTCTAGATATCACTTCTTCACAGCTCTGGGTCTCCTCCACGTCTCCTTTGTACCAGAGCCCTCCGTGTTCAGCCTATTGCAGGGTCAGCTTGACACTTCTCTATGTCTGGATATCCTCTTCCTTGACTATGGTTTTGTTGCCTGTCTATATAGGGGTGTGTTACTCTCTCACGTCAAACCTCTCTCTGGGATAGGCCAGTTTCCACTTCATGTAAGTCATGGTTCGGTTATCTACTTAGACTCTGCAGCTGTAGTTTCTGTATGGCCCGCGCATTATTGCATTTGGCTTCTGAGAGTGGAGACTTTCCCTGCCTTAGCCAAGCACTGAACTTTCCAGCATGCCTTGGGATTATGTTATTCCAGGGTGTTAATACAACTAATTGCAAAATACTCCTCAACACCAGTGTTATGTGTCTGCACGTATTTGTGATTGACATTTGGTTTCCAGGCTCTGACCCTCATTCTCCCAAATTGTATCTGTATCTTCCCCTGGGCTATGAGGCTAATCCCATGACCCAGCCCGCTCTACAGAACTGCCTTTGAATTCAAATTTGATAACATTCGGGTACTTGCTCGAACCTGTCCTCCCTCCCCTCCCGACCACCTGCCTACGGCACTCTGCCTTCCACTTTTCCTCCACAGCAGGGCTGATAGCGTTTGGGCCCACTTCTGTGTACTCTGGCCCCATTTTTCCCTATTGATTAGTGTTTGTCTTTATGACAATTGTTTTAGCTGAATTTGTGGAACTCTTGGAACTTGAGAATCGCAAACCACCCCCGCCCCACTCTGTAGCCCTGGGTCTTGTAATTCTCCGATTGGCTAGGTTCATTCCCCATGGAACTGCAGAACTGATATTTGTTACCCAGAACATCAGTGTTTCGATGGGGCCATATCCTCATTCCCTTTCTTGTGCATTTTGTCAGGAAGACAGGCATGTTTATTCTCAGTCCACTAGGTCTCCTGCCTCCTGGGCTATTCTACCAGGTAAACTGGGTCCTCAGGGGAGTTAAGGGTGTCGGGAGGAGGGATAGTGGTGGTCACAAACAATTGGATAACCTGTTTGCCTTTCTGCTTTTGCAACTCAGGATGTACTAATGTTGGGAGGGAATTTCAGAATTACCACTGGCATGGGGGTCCTGAGATCCTAACCCAGTGGATAAGCAAGGGTTGTTCTCGCTTGATCTAAGCAAACCCTGTCTGGCTAGCATAGATTGAACAGTGATACTTAGACTTGGGAGATTATGGATTTGGGATGTTGATCCAATTAACAACGAGTATGTGATTGAAGTACCAATTGTGCCAACGAACTAAGAATCATTGATACATGCATTGAATTGTTAGAAAGGGGATGAAGACTATAGACTCTCTGTATTGCTGCATATAAACACATAAAACCTGGAAAACCTCATTGGCCATAAGAAAAGAAATGCAAATAAAATCTCTATGGGCCTCATTACGACCCTGGCGGTCCCGTAATAAATGGTACCGGTACGGGACAGGCACCGTTCATTATGGGATGCCCTATTATGAAGTTCCCTTGCGGGACCTGCTCAGAATGTCTGGGAAAACCAGACGTCCTTAGCGGGTCCCGCAAGGGGACCAGGGAGCTAATAACGGGCCCGTTATTAGCTCCCTCCCCATTCCCATTGAGCCCTATGGGGGCTCAAATGCGAATGGGGATGGGTTTTTTCAATGAGGAATTACCGGGTCCTCCAAGGTTGGAATGACCCGGTAATTCCTCATTGAAGGAACCCGGTACTGGAACCCGGTATGGAGGCAGCCATGCCCTTATTAACGGCATGGCTGCCTCCATACCCGTAATGAGGCCCTATGTGTGTTAATGTGCACATACTCAAACATTGCTTACTCACAACTACATGCTACTAGCTTAACTACCCGGCTTCACCTGGAATTTCAATTCTCTGATTTTTAAATCTCTGATCGGTAAGTCTCACTTCAGTTTCTTCAGCAGTTTCATTGCGTTGTTTTTAGCAGCACAAGTTCTCAGATCAGTAAGTCCTGCTTGAGTTTCTTCAGCAGTTTCATTCCTTCGATGTTCAGCAGCACTAATTCTCATAACTGCAAGTCATGTTTTAGTTTCTTCAGCAGTTACAGTGCTTTGTTTTTTAGAAGCACAAATTCTCTGAAGCATTTGACTTGTTCTGTCTCAAAGCATGTTGAATTCTATCAGCTTCATGGTCTTGAGATTTTTTCTCCAGAATGTTGATCATGTTTCAGCTTCAATGCGCGTGATGAGCACTTTCTACAAATGACCTGTAGATGGCGGTGCAACACCACAAAACGTAATGCTGAAAAACAAAGCCAAAAAACTAAAAAGATTATTATCTCTGGAACGGGATGACCTATCGAGCCAGAAATAGTTGCATTGATTCTGCAATGAAATACAGAATAGTCCATGCAAAATTCATGATACAAGAACTCACCATTCATGAGGAGTTACGTCGCCAAGAACGCCACATACAAACCCACAAACAAACACGACATTGTTTAATATATAGATTAGTGTCTTATTTCAATCTACATAAACAGTCAATCAAACAAGCAAAACGAATTTTGCAGTTTGTACATTATTATTCCTGTCTAACGAAATCAGAGTTATATTATTCTGATAAGTATAGCAATTATGCATCAATGATTGTGACTGTCACATTGACTGTGTCTGCCAACACGTGCTTCAAACTCTGGCAATGCCTCTAAATTAATCACAAACCAGTAAAATCGAAATGTTATAACTTTTCATTGTTTCCACAGGTGAAGATAAGGGTATTAAAAATGGTTGTGCCATTACATTAATCTATTGGAAGGATTTAAATAGCATAAAGAGAAGACAGCACAAATAAATGTAAAAACAAACTTATTAAAAAATATATATTGTAGTGCATTGCAGTTCTTAACTCTTATATTTTCAATTAATGTTGTGATATACTGAGTAAAAATGTGCAATCATGTTTTACCATGAAAACCTTTGTTAGGCCTTAATGCGTGCAGTTGTTTTGCTGCTAATATTGTGTTCTTTTCTCAGTTTTCAAACTTAGTAGCACATTTGTTCTATGGGAAGATTTCATGTTTTAATTATTGTGTTTACAAAAAGCAAGCTACATTTTTATTATAGGTAGAGTACCTAAAATTATACTATCATCTTATTTAGATGATTATATACTACTGTCCCTTTCCAACTTCATCTGTATGGCTCAAAAGATATCTGACCTGTTATGGTGGATTTGGAGAAGCAAGACCCAACATGAGGATTAATTTGGCTCGTCAGTTTCATTTTGCGAATGCATATCAGACATTACTAAAAGTTTGAACACAAGAGTTTGGATTTAACTCATCTTTTTGGACACAGTTTCTGTGCACAAACTGCAGAGAACTGATTATTACACTTGTTCCGGAATATAATCCATGATATATCGGTATCATGCTACGTGTTAGGCTCCAGCACACGTTAACATCCAACGATACAGATAGTTTCCCTTTTGAAATGTACGCTGGTGAAGGTGCAGGAGGGCGTTCACATTTAATCATGAAATTACCACCAAACATGGTATAAGAAGGAACACAAATGCAATAAAACTTGGAGTCTGAAGATGATAGGTGGGAGGCACCTCCAATGCATTGAAACACGTTTCGGTAAGCATTAGGATGTGACAATTGAATTTGTTTAGGCTGTGAAAGACACAGACCATTGTATTACGTTATGTCCTTAACTATGTGCACTTTGACCACAAGAATGTAACATATTGTATTCACAATTTATATAAAGACATATCAATTGAGAATATTTTTCCATGCATTAGGATAATTCGTTTTGTGCAGCAGTATGTGAATGGTTTAAATATTTGTTAAGCAATTAATAGAAATGTGGAAACGGAATTGCAGCAGACAGTGGTTCAACCCATTATTTTTGTCAAAGTTTATCCATCATTTCTGAAGACTACATTGTATATCCATGCTATTCTTAGAGATGTTTGTTAATCTATATAAATGGTTGATCCTATACAGCTTTAAGTTGAATCACAACAGCCTATAATGCTTACCTCAAATTTGTGGATTTATTGCATCCAAGCATTAGTCAGCAATGATCAGCCGCAATACCAGAATTTATAGTGCATTTATGACATCAGCACGTTAGTGTGATTCATCATCAGTACATAATTTGAAAAATGTATCGCATTTTCCTCCTACGGGTTGCTTTCTCTTAAATTATATTAGGTCTGATTTTGCACATATTTGTGAGTTTTCAAGAAATGTTTTTTTAAGGTTTATCAATTGTACCTTTGCCAATGATTAATTATCAGTGTTTGAGCATAGTTCATCAATAACACAATATTTGTATAAATGTAAATATATTTCACATCAAAATCATGTCAAATGCTTATCACCATATTATAGATGACATGCAAGTCAGTTTCATAAATATGATTTTAGCTAATAATCAAGAAATCATTTGTTTATCAGGTTTAGTGGCATTTTGGTATCTTCACTTGCACCCATAAGAAGACATCACATTGGCATTCATTGCTTCTTGGGCAACATCTGTGCAAGTTTAAATTAATAAACACTTCAGTTCCTAAATTAGGAATATAATGCTCCCAAGTGCTTATTTATTTAAATAAAACGGTCTAATGTTAGTACTGAAACATAAGTACAGTTGATTGCATCGAATCTATTTTTAGAAGTAAAAATATTATTCATGTTCTCTGGTTTTGTTTTATGATAGTATGAGTGTTCACTCCTTGAGTATCTTGCCCTGCACATTCTTATAAATATGTAACTCGATTGTTCTTTGCTCCATTAGGATATTGAAATTGTAATGCTTGATTAAATCATCTGTTAGCATATAAAGAGGCTTCTTGATGTCACTTCTGTTTCTATATTTTGAGTATCAGTTATTCAATATGAATGCCAGACATATGTTAGTAAAGCATAAGAACATTTTCATTTCAGGCTCTCTATTCAGACCTGTAGAGGTTTTTCTCAATGTACAGAAGACTTTAGCTTCTTTTTGTCTCAGTTTCAGTTCTCTGTCACCTCCTCTTATAATTCTTTTAATATGGAGAAGTCCCAGAAATTGTATGTCTTCCTCAAGATCTTTCTGATGCTCTTTTTGCCAATGAAGATCCAATGGTAGCTTTGGATCCTGGCTGCCAATCATGACAATCGGCTCTCTTAGGGAAAACCTGAGTCCCCACTGGTGTTCCAAATATATACTGTACCATATACACTACATATTTTGTTTTATAGTTGATCAGTACATGGTAGATGCACGAAGTGTACATTTGCACATAATATCAAAGTTTTCACAACCACTGATAGGAAAAAAAGTTATTATCAAAGGATTGATCAACTGTAAAACGAAATATGTTGAAAACATTAGGGCAGGACCACACTCCCTAAAGTTCATTGTACGAAGTAATGGAAGAAGAGTCCTACTACGAAGATTCTCATATCTGGGACAAAACCACATAGTGCATAGAGCCTCCAATAACATCTTAACCACATGAACATTTACGATCCCCAGATGGTGAGCTTTTCCTTTTTCTGGTAACAGCCTTTAGTGGGAGTAGGCCAAACCTTAATTGGGTAATTATCAACCGTGAATACAGGTTCCTAACGAACGTTAAATATGAATCTACAAAATGAGGTAATTCTATTGGTAAATATGTGCAAAACATAGGAAGTATTATTGTAAATGTTCTTTAAATGAATTTTGGAGACCAAAAGAGCATTCTCTTAGCAGTGACTTCCAATTTTGTCCTGTGAGAAAGGGGTCAGAAAACCAAGCGCCTAAACCAATGTTCGTCAGCTCTGACTTTATGTATAATAACCATTCTATTTTGAATACAGCATCGCTGTGAAGTAAATCAGAGAACAGCCCGCCCTTGCGTTACAACAGCAGTAGGATTACTCCATACGGAGCACCTCAACCTTATTGATTTGCTTCTGGTATAATCCATCAATTGGGCCACTCCTAATTCTGCATGCAAATTATAGCATGTGCTGCACTGAGGCACCCTCAATACCCTCCACAAAAAAGCATTTACTGCAAGCACCAGCGGTTGTAGATTGGCATACCTCCAGATCCCCAGAGTATTAGTAGCCATCTCTACAGATTTCGCTCTGTAGGCCATACAAATGGGCTTTATTGGCATAATCCCTGTTTTCCACACAAAACGAAACAGCATACCATTGGATTGGCACATTCATACCACATGTACATAGTTTTCCCATCCAAGGGAAGTCCAAAAGGTGCCCAGTAAACAACAATAACTGGAAACCCATTCCATTTTACTGTGATTACAAATAACACTAAAACTTGAGGTCCATTTTGACCCCAATACAATCACCTTGGATTTTGGGATATTGACCAAGAGATGTCTTGCATTCATAAAAAACTAAAGTTGTTGATTAGGGATTGCAATGCTTTAGAAGAATGGGTGAGAAATATTGCGTTGTCTGCGTAGAGTAAAACAGGATAGGGGCAGCCTGAAAGAGTTGGGACATCTTGGACACTGCTCAGCTCACTCTCCCAGTGATTAATGTATATATTAAAGAGGAGGGAGTCAGGAAAATCCCCTGCCGCCCCCCCCCCTTGATCTAAAGAACGAAGATAGTTTGCTTGCATTACCAAACCTAAGAGATACCCTTAGGTCCCTATGCAACATGTTGAGCAGGCTGGCTATATTCTGTTGCAGTGAGTTTGGGTCATTACAAGTGTGGCGGCCACAGAATGAACGGTGCCGGTAAGGGACCGGCACCGTTCATTCCGGGCTGCCCCATTACGAGTTCTGCAGCGGGTCCCGGTCTGCGCGCCTCGTCAGACCAAAGGGACCCGCTAGCAGAACAGGATGCTAACAAGGAGCCCGTCATTAACAGCATCCTCCCCATTCCCATTGAGCCCTATGGGGGCTCAAATGGGAATGGGGATGTACCGGGTCTGGGTCCCGTGAAAGGGAATTACCGGGCCCTCCAAGGTCGGAATGGCCCGATAAGTCTCCTTTTGCGTGACCCGGACCCGTGTTTGGGTAGCCATGCCCTTATTAAGGGCATGGCTACCCCCAAACTCGTAATGAGGCCCCATGTTTCCTATTTACACAGTGCAAGGCACAGGACAGGTCCATGAAAGCTAGAATAACCAGAGTCCTGTGCCCAGCAGTAGGCTTGCTGACTATCAGAAACACATTTAGGGCCTGGTGTGCAATGCTTAGGCCTTCGCAAAAGCCATGCTGGATGGAGGATATTGGATAGAACAGGTTAGACTAGTCCAGGATTCTCGAGTGTAATAATGTTCCCATCAATTGTAGCTTGTAGTTGCAGCAGTGAATAGCACTTGAAAGTGCCTTTGTAGTGATTTGGTTTGGATACTTTTGCCATACTTCTGATGCCAATTCTCACTTAATTAGGACTGGGTGCTTAGTGAGTTTTCTTTTGGGCTCAAAGCCCAGAATTAAGTGCAGCATAAGATCTATATGGATCCATGATACAGACACAGATATTTAATCTATGATGAAGCTTTGAAATACTAAAGAATCTTATTGATAATTAGGAAATGCATTGGCTAACGAGATGTGCTCATTAAATATGTCTAGCTCTGATTCTTCTGGTCTTATGGCATTGTTAATCCTGTTGTATAATATCGCCACAATGGGTTTTTGGCACAGAACACTCTGCGACATCTTGAGCCTTATGCTATACTTTCATTTCTTTAATTTTTTTTTTTCCACTTACTGTTTTACAGCCCTGATAAAGTATTTGATTTCTGGGCCACTTTCATCAAGACTATCTAAGTCGGTACACTTAATATTCTACTAGTATTCTGTGATAACTCAGGAACAGAGGAACATAAGTCAAGACTGTGACTCTGCTCTAACCATCTCTAACGAACTCTGCCCAGGCACCACCAAGTGTACAACGTATGCGTAATTTATCAAAAGAAGATTTGTGCAGGACAAACTGTAAGTGATGACCAGTTACAGTCACAAGGCCCTCAGCGACAATGAAACCTTTGGTCTTGAAACCCAGGCATGGTAGCAGGTCCAGTTGGCCCAACCATCCAAACCATTGTGGCTCAAGTACACACCATTATTTTAATGAAGAGGACCAGCCTGTATCCGCACCTCTATCAACATCATATTAATAATCAATGCTGCCAAGATTTTTAAGTTAATAGTTGAAACATCAGTCGATGCAAACAAGTCTGCCTCCAGGATCGGACTGGGGCATAAAAGTCTCTCAGGCAACAATGAAAAAGTGTCCCGCGGTTGCAAATGCCAATTCATTCCTTTTGTGACAGACTGTTTGAGTAGCACCCCAGGGGGAGGTTTAGAAAAATGTGATGCAAATAGCGCATTTTAAAGAATATATTTATTCGGTAACTCTGGTCAAAGCATTAGTTGCATGGTGAAGTAACTTATCCAACGTGCGCAAAAGGGTGAGATGACATGTCGCCTAGGCTGGAGGGACAAATTAGAGACACCTGATGCTGCTGATCTTAACACTGGGCAACAAATGACAATAGGCAACGATGACCGAAATATAAAACCTGACATGGGTTTAGAACCTCAAACAGCACAGTTTTTAATATTATATATAATTCCCTTGGGATGTCTGTGCATTGGTAACTGGGCTTGTGCACAGACACCCTGACCCTAAGATCCGGCTTAATGTCACCTCTCTAGACACCCCTTGGAACCTAAAAGAATGACATGTGTTGCAGGGGTTTTATCCTCATATCCAAATCAGCATATACGCTTCAAGGTCACGCGCCTTTTCACCTTAAGGTGAGTGCTGAGAAAGATGTAATGAACCCAAATCCCAGTGTGTCTTATGAACTTAGTGATTCAAAAACACAACACTTATCTCACAAATATATCTGTCAAGTAGCGATGTCTGTGGTCATTCTTATGTTTCCAAAATTCTCTTTTTTATGACAAGCATCCAGGAACCATGACTGGTGCTATTTGTCCCATTCTCCTGTCTCATAGGGATATTTTGAAAGAGTTCAATAGGATTGTACCAGATCAGTCATCTTGGAATGAAACCTATCAAAAAACGTGTAGGGCTATTCTGTGTTTTGATAATGTGCGTTACTCACTGCGGCAAGTGTAACATCCTTGTTATGACTACACTATATACTGGGAGTGATCATGAGAAATTATCATGTGCACTTGTAAAAATAGCGAGGTTACAGTGTTAGTACGATTAAATCATGTTCTTTTTAAATAGCTCCTATTGCAAAAGAATCACAGTTCCGACCCCTTCAATGTATCTGTTTTCTTTCTCTGGTCACACAGCTGTGTGCAAAAGCTGGAGTGGCTCTGGCGTATCTGGCAATAGCACTCACCCACACTGAAAGAAAAGGAGAGAGAGACAGAGAGAGGGAGCCATAGAGTGAGAAAGACAGCTTCTTCTTCACCCGCGCAACACACCCACTCACTCATGTGGCACACGACTCAATCATACACACTCTTACTTACTTGCAGCAAACACTCCCTTATTCATCCGTGCATTCACACAGCATACATGTTCACATTCACCTGCACATTCATATAGCATACATGCATTCAACCGCACATTCACACAGTCTTCAGACAACTCCTTGCACGCATGCACATAGAAAAACAAACATGCACACATTCACAAGCGGACACATTCATACATGGGCGCACCCAGATAACCTCATGTGCATGCACGCATACATGCAGATTACATATAAACAGGTCACTTACCTGCTCGCCGCCTCAGCACACTGCCACCCAGAAGACATGACACCGGATAGCCTGTCCTCTCTGCAGAACACACAGACTGACAGGAGAGCACTGTTAGCACAACAATGATAGGTAGTGTCCAGACTTCCTAAGTCCCAGCGGCCTCTCAGTATTGGGTGCTATGAATTGTATACATCCCAAAATGGCTGCGCATGAAAAATCAGAAAGAAAACAGCAGAGGACAAGTCACTCCGCTGAGGCCAGCAGCAAAGCCCCCCCCTGCAAATAAAGCACCCAAGTGGACTGCACTGCCTGACACTGTGCTACTGGTTTGCACTGTGTGTCCACAGTCCGAAGCTGTAGCACAGTGCCAGAGAGAGGTACATAAAATGTACATCTCTCACACAAAGCAAGGGTGCAGCGCCCCAGTGACCTTTAAAAGGCGCCGCCAGTGGAGGTCATGATTTACCACCACTTGTGAAATTCACAGCAGCCTGCCATTTCTTTGCCACTCGCTCATTCCAGAGGTCCAGTGGCATTACAGCAGCAATGTCTCAGTCATCACAGTTATGGGCCCTGCACCAGGTCCAACGTGTAATCCTTGCTTCGGCCAGGCAACCCATAGTCATGACCCATAATGCATGCATCAGGGGTCGAATATTGAAAGATTTCTATGACATTGCAGAGTTCCCTGCACTCATGTGGCCCTCATCTGCACTGCATCCACTGAACACCTGTATACACAGGAGACGCTGACATTGGCCCTCATTAGGACCCTGGCGGAGTGGGTTTCCGCCAGCGTTATTCCCGGCGGACCCGTCCGCCCTACTACGAGTTCCCGTAGCGCCATGGAGCCTTTCTCCGCCTGGTTTTACCGGGCGGAGAAATCCATGGCGCTAAGGGACCTCGTTGTTAATTACGCCACCGTACTTTACGGTGGCGTAATTAACGCCTTCCCCACTCCCATTATACCCTATGGGGCAAGAATGGGAATGGGGAAGGGCAAAATGGGGATTGGGGATTTACCGCTCCGCCAAGGTCGGCATGGGGTGGTAAATCCGCCAACCCCCATGGCGCTATCGGCGGCTTTCCGCCGTGCTCCGCGGTGCATTTAGCACCGCGAATTCCGCCAGGGTCGTAATGAGGGCCATTGACTGAATGTACAGAGCAAATTTCCCATGATCAGCACCCAACAATGACGTCTACCAGCACTTTGCTGTAGACCAACAATGTGAGGCAGGACAGTATGTCGATAAATAACCCACACCAGATGTTCATATGTAAACATGTCAACATGTTGTCTCGGGAGGATAGCTCAGGGGCAACGTGCTCGCCTTGGAAGCAAGACAACACGGAGCAACACACGTTCGATCCCCGGGTCCACGCTTAGAAACCGCTTGGTATTAAGCATGTCATAAATAACCAATCATATAATATCATATCATACACACAGGTAGCAATGTTACAGCACTGTACACACATACACCAAAAATCCCATAGAGAGTACATTTAGAATACTCAAGTCACGCTTCAGGTGCGTAGACCACCTGGATGGAGTTCTTCTGTACGACTCTGACAGCATGCAACACAATAGTCACCTGTTCGGCAGATTGAGATCTGCCCTAATTGGCAATCACTGGCAGCTGTCAATCATGCTTCAGTTGATGGACTGAGGGATGTGGGAACAGGTTTGGGGAGTGACCTGGTGGCCAGTTCACTTAAGAAGCCATGTGTGTCTCCAAATGGCTGGATCAGTGGTTTTTGTGCATGCATGATGACGACTTCATCAGGCCCTTGGCCAGAAACTGATTCTGACATGCCAAAGTTCCTAGAGCTGGCCAGGCAATACATGATGCTGCTGTACACACATGCCAGAGTCCCTGCTCGTGACCACCATGTACATGTATGGGTCAACAAAGAGACAAATGCAGGGCCATCTTAAACACTTTTGGGGCCCTGGGCACTGACATCTTTGGGGTCCTCCTCCACCAAACTAAAGGAATAACGGGATCACGAATACTGGTCACGCCCCCAAGCCCCCACGCCCCGCTATCGGTTGATTTGCTGTCTCGCAGCATAATAAGCATGTTTACTCCCTTTAAGTCCCCTTGCCCTCTTCATTCTTGCTCTAATCAGAATGATAAACAAGTAACATTTGAAGACCAACATTAGCAGTCTACAAAGGGGTTACTGTTCTAGTACATACAGGAAATGTTTTATCCATAACATCCAGGAAGGTAGATGTAGTATTAATGCAGGACCGAATGTAAAAGGTACATGCAACCCATAATAGACAGCCCATAATAGACAGAGAACTCACATTAGCTGCCTCACAGAATGCAAAAGTGCTCATGCATGGATAGAGACCACCAATTGGAAGGAAGGAGAACGCTACACAAACCATAGCATGGATAGTGGATGCAGATTAGAAGCTACCAGGAAGGTGTCTTTAAACAGACAGAATGAGATTAGAAGTGGGATATGGTTTTCAAATAGTGTTGCCATTAGATATCAAAGGAACAAATGCCTGTGGTGTGCGATATGAATATGCTCACTATTAACACAGTGAAACCATGAATAAGGTTTTTATGAAGATCATACCATGAGAAGGAAATCACTTGGAAGGGCTGACAATTATGAAAGGCTTAGGGACTGGCAATATTGAGAGGTTCGGCAATACAAGATGAAATGAGATGTCAAGGATCACACATTGGTTAAGGGGTGAAGCTGGGAGTTGTGCCAACTCTGCAATTTCAGCATTTGAACACTTTTTTTTCCAGTTCTTACCACGAACTAAAGCAATCTCATTTTATTAAAAAAAACGGCCTTGGAAAGTACACAATCACATGACCAAACATGACCATTTTTAAACAAAATATTATAGAAGGGTGTTATGCAAAATGGGAATGATTCTAGCTTCATTCCCTCCATCATCAAGGGACGTATATAAGAACCAGCATACCAATCGATGTGATTTAACAAATTTAATCTGGGCTTTTCTTTTGTATTTTAAAGCTTTAAGTACCTCCAAAACAATAGCTTGTGACATTTTCATTTATAAACGTGCATAATAACCTTAGACTTTTACCAAAAAGCAAACCGTTTTTTTCTGTCAAACAAGCAGACCTTAAAATATGTTTTCAAGAAAAGGAAAAAAGACCGATAATGAGACTGCGCCCAGTTTTAAGAAAATAATATTTAATGCGTTGAGGTGCCCTTTGTGATGACACGTGTTTCGGTCCCTTAATAGACCTTTCTCAAATCAGGGCTGTTTATATTAAATATACAGTAATCAAGTGCCAAAAATAACAAAAAAGACATTGGGCCTCATTACAACTCAGGCGTTAAGGGTTAACGCCACCGTTAACCCTTAACGCCTGATTCTGATTTTAACGCCTGCTTTTAGCAGGCGTTAAAATCCATGGCGCTAACCTGCCCTGGTGCTAATTACGCCGCCGTAATTTACGGCGGCGTAATGAGCGCCTTCCCCACTCCCATTATGCCCTATGGGGCAAAAATGGGAATGGGGAAGGGAAAATGGGAAATGGGGATTTACCGCCCCACTCACCTTGGAATGGGGCGGTAAATCCGCCATCCACCATGGTGTAAACGGAGTTTACACCATGGTGGTAAAGTTGGTGCACTTAGCACCAAGGTTGTAATGAGGCCCATTATGTTAGATCACATATTGTACATTAGCAAAAGAATGAACATAGAACAAAGAAACAAGTCACATATCCAATTCATACAAAAGCAAAACAATAATGCAAAAATAAGATGACAGACAAGAATAGGTGGGGGTTTGGGAGGGACAGGAAGGGTCAAGAGAAGGGCATAAAAGGCTCAGTTAGTTAATGCTTTGTCCATTATCTCATAATACCTTCTTACAGTGTATGGTATGTAATAGTTGTGTTACCTCTTATTCTTTGAACTGCCCCTATTATTTTAGCTTTTGCAGAGAATATCCGCTTCCATTAACAGGTTAGATCCCTTTGAAGAAATGACATAGATTACAGTTAACTAAGGCATTCTGCAGATGCCGCTCGGCATTGTGAGTCTAATGTAATAGGCAAAGTACCACCCAAGGTAATGCACATCTTAATTCAGTTTCCTAGTTCCCAGTTAGTATACATAATTAGGTTTCCGTAAAGATTAGTAGATGTTACCAGTGGCTTTTTAAGAATCCCATATTTAATAATCGTGTGATCACAATACTATTTCAGTTATATAGATTAAATCTTAGTATTCCGCCAGACTTGAGCCAGCGTGCTATTTAAAGATGCAGCAGACTTGGTGCTCGCGGTCTTTCATTACATTGAAATCGTAAAGAGAGAAAGAGAAAAACCGCTGCACTTCTGAGACGGTCTCTCACCTGAAACTGCACGAATCACGTATAATCGCATGCCGAGTGTATGAAGGGGGCGTCTGAAGGCGTCCCCTTCTTTGTTAAGCTAAGAGTGAGTCGCCATGACGACGTACTCCAAGAGTAGTCCGTTCTCTAATTTTGAGGCCGTTGTTGTTACGGTATCGAAAGCGGCGGCCATTACTAAATGGAGGAAGTTGTGTGCTTCATTTATTACTCAACCTAGTCCATTTAAGGAACTAGGTCATTTAGGTGCTTGTTAGAGAGTAGTAATTGTTTAGATTCAAATCATCTCGAATTCCACCGATCATTTGTTTGTTTATAAAAACGATCTGTGTATTGTAGTGAGTCAAATTTAATTGCTTGTTCAAATACAGTCTGTGATAGTTGCTTGGGTGATGGCTGCCTACTGCAAGGAAACGTGAATTATATGCATTCAGGTAACATTATCTCAAAATATACGCAGCATTTGAGGCTAATGCTGTGTATTAACATCATCTGGTGGATTTCGTTACCTATTACTGCTCCAGACCAATAGCCTTGAGCATATTACTATGTGCCAAATGTTTATAGGGGTTGTCTCCTATATCTTAATCAATTATCAACGCTTGCAAGCATAATCACAGTCTGGAGCACGATTGGATGAAAAAATGCCCCTTAATATAGTCACTTGCCTTAGGGCTACCAGGCCAAAAAGTCTGGAGCATATTCTTTGGTCACATAAGTGTATACAGAGGTTATATCCTAAATCCTAGACAATTATCAAAAAAGATTGCAAGCATGATGACGTAGTGTCACGGTGATACATTAGTATGGTACCAAATTCTCAATCTTAGCCAATCTAGAAGTTATTACATATTTGGTGATATTAAGAGTAATCCGAATGATTATATATGGTTCCTTTTAAAGAAAGGAGACCATTTCATTGTCTGTGTTTAGGCCGAGAACTGCGGAATTAAGTTTACATATTGTTCTTGCTTCCGCTTGTCTCAACTTTTTCTCCTTATTGACACCTCTTTTTCCCAAGGAGACTTTCTGGAGACCAATAAACATGATGTTTGCCTTGTTGTCCATTTGGTGTCGCTCTTCCCAATGGGTGGCTAATGGTAACCTTGGATCTTGGCTCCCAATTTTGGCCAATTGTTCTATAATCCGAAACCTTAGTTCCCTGATAGTGCTGCCAATATAGACCCAGTTACATACACATATGATCCAATAGACCACGTATTTTGACCTACAGTTGATGGGTTGCAAGATCTTCAATGTTCAGTTGTTAATACCGGTGAACGAGTCCGGTTTTTTGTGTGCATATTTGCACATTGTGCATGAGCCACACTTCCTGAATCCATTTGTTTGTGCTTGTAACCAGGTCAAAGGTTCCTCCCTATGTAGGTCTGGAATGTTCGAGGGACTCAGTTTATTTTTGAGAGTCTGTGCCTTCTTAAAGACAATCCTTGGTTTTTCATCTACATTTTTGGCAATGTTCTCATCCAACTGAAGAATATACCAGTGTTTGGCTAGGATTTTGTAAAGCATTCTGTGATCTGTACTGTATTTAGTATGTCACCAAAGAATATGCTCGAGACGTTTTGGCCTGGTAGCACTAATGGCAAGTAACTATATTAAGGGGCATTTTTGCATCCAATCGTGCTCCAGACTGTGATTATGCTTGCAAGCATTGATAATTGATTAAGATATAGGAGACAACCCCTATAAACATTTGGCACATAATAATATGCTCAAGACTATTGGTCTGGAGCAGCAATAGGTAACAAAATCCACCGGATGATGTTAATATGCAGCATTAGCCCCAAATGCTGCGTATATTTTGAGATAATGTTACCTAAATGCAAATAATTCATGTTTCCTTGCAGTATGCAGCCATCACCCAAGCAACTATCACAGACTGTATTTGAACAAGCAATTAAATTTGACTCACTACAATAGGCAGATCGTTTTTATAAACCAACAAATGATCGGTGGAATTTGAGATGATTTGAATCTAAACAATTAGTTCTCTCTAACAAGCACCTAAATGACCTAGTTCCTTAAATGGACTAGGTCGAGTAAAACATGAAGCACACAACTTCCTCCATTTAGTAATGGCCGTCGCTTTCGATACTGTAACAACAATGGCCTCAAAATTAGAGAACGGACTACTCTTGGAGTACGTCATCATGGCGACTCACTCTTAGTTTAACAACGAAGGGGACACCTTTGGACGCCCCCTTCGGACACTCGGCACGCGATTATACACGATTTATGCAGTTTCAGGTGAGAGACCGTCTCAGAAGTGCGGCGGTTTTTCTCTTTCTCTCTTTACGATTTCAATGTAATGAAAGACCGCGAGCACCAAGTCTGCTGCATCTTTAAATAGCACGCTGGCTCAAGTCTGGCGGAATACTTAGATTTAATCTATATAACTGAAATAGTATTGTGATCACACGATTATTAAATACGGGATTCTTAAAAAGCCACTGGTAACATCTACTAATCTTTACGGAAACCTAATTATGTATACTAACTGGGAACTAGGAAACTGAATTAAGATGCGCATTACCTTGGGTGGTACTTTGCCTATTGCATTAGAGTCACAATGCCGAGCAGCATCTGCAGAATGCATGCGGACGCCCCCTTCGGACACTCGGCACGTGATTATACGCGATTCATGCAGTTTCAGGTGAGAGACCGTCTCAGAAGTGCAGCGGTTCTACTCTTTCTCTCTTTACAATTTCAATGTAATGAAAGACCGCGAGCACCGTGTGTGCTGCATCTTTAAATAGCATGCTGGCTCAAGTCTGGCGAAATACTAAGATTTTATCTATATAACTGAAATAGTATTGTGATCACACGATTATTAAATACGGGATTCATAAAAAGCCACTGGTAACATCTACTAATCTTTACGGAAACCTAATTATGTATACTAACTGGGATCTAGGAAACTGGATTAAGACGCGCATTACCTTTGGTGGTACTTTGCCTATTACATTAGACTCACAATGCCGAGCGGCATCTGCAGAATGCCTTAGTTAACTGTAATCTATGTCATTTCTTCAAAGGGATCTAACCCGTTAATGGAAGCAGATATTCTCTGCAAAAGCTAAAATACTAGGGGCAGTTCAAAGAATAAGAGGTAACACAACTGTTACTTACCATACACTGTAAGAAGGTATTATGAGATAATGGACAAAGCATTAACTAACTGAGCCTTTTATGCCCTTCTCTTGACCCTTCCTGTCCCTCCCAATCCCCCACCTATTCTTGTCTGTCATCTTATTTTTGCATTATTGTTTTGCTTTTGTATGATTTTTATGTGTGACTTGTTTCTTTGTTCTATGTTCATTCTTTTGCTAATGTACAATATGTGATCTAACATAATATCTTTTTTGTTATTTTTGGCACTTGATTACTGTATATTTACTATAAACAGCCCTGATTTGCGAAAGGTCTATTAAGGGACCGAAACACGAGTCATCACAAAGGGCACCTCAACGCATTAAATATTATTTTCTTAAAACTGGGCGCAGTCTCATTCTCTGTCTTTTTTCCTTTTCTTGAATACTTTTTGAGTGTTTTTTTCTTGGCTTTATCACTAACTGTTTCAGACGCAACCTTACAGAAAAACCTTGGAAAGCAAACATTTGTCTATTTTATATAATTGAAGTGAAACTAAAATGTCGCCATGTTAGACCTGACCGACCTAGCCAAGAATTCTTAAACTTCTTCTAATATGTTTGCCTGAGGCCTACAACGTATGGTCCGCTCTTCTGTCCACCAACCCTTCCACCCAAATGGCCTAAATAAGAAGAAAGATCAAGAAATGGGCTAAACGATACCAGCAGCATGCAAGAAGGCAAACCTCACGCAAGACAGCACAGTAATGTAAGATATATTAGACGATTTGACCAGGATCACTGTATTGTCTGCTGGCAAATCCAAGATACAAACATGAGCGCTGTCGTTCCAAAGTCTTATATTTGGATACTTATTCACCTCTTGGACTAACAGTTTATGCCATTGTTGGAGGTGGTTGCCTAGGTTTTACAACACCCCATCTGAACGAACCAATTTCTAGACCTTTACCATACGGATGATATGTTCGTTTTTATAGCAACCCCTATCTGGTACAGGTACATTGCTGATAATAGCAGATGATGTTCTGCAAAACCAAGTACCTATGCATGCAGGTTTATAAACTTCAGACTTAGGAAAAGCTCAGCCAGCCTTGCTGGAATGTGATAGTCTAATTTTGCATATGGCCACATATCCCTGCAATGGCCACTTCACACACTGAGCTAACTTCTGAACCATTTTGGCACTCAATTTATCAATATGCATTTCAGCATTGCCTATTGCACATGATCGACATCATTCCCCCAGGAAGGAAATAATGCTCCAGAGTTGTGCCATAAGGAACACACAAACTATGTATACCACAGTGAACACAGAAAGCAATATATGATGAATTGATCAAGGCAGAATGCACATGACAAAACAGAAAGGCAATGGGTTTAGAGCCTCAGCAGCACCCCATAAAATACCCTGACATGTACTATTTAAGACTGGTGAAGAATGGAATCCTACTTCTTCAGATCAGCTAGCCTTGCGGGGCCCCCTCCAAGGTGTATCAGGAATGAGAAGAGACCGCAACAGTCTCTGAGGACAGCAACATGGCTTCGAGCCGCAACGTGTGCAAGATTTGGCAGCAGCTAATTCCGATTTGGTTGAATGAAACACTATTCATTAAAAAGTAGTATCAGAAGGCTTTCTCTATTCCTGAGATATAATAGGACCCCACATGGTAGGATATTTAATTTATTAAGCAAAACAGCTCCCAGTCTGCTTCAGTCGCAAGAAACGGCGGATAAACAGAAGAGCCATCCCCCTTTCTAATTAAAAAGAGGTACCAAATCAAGTGAAGACCCACTGTAGGCAAGTGGCAGGAAGGATTGTGACTCCCAACGTTATGTATCATTAATCACATATGGAGGCAAACAAGGTCAGCACTGCTGCTGCCCTGACATTATCATAAGAATATTGCCACCAAAAAAGAACCCAGCAAATGGCTGCAATGAACTCGGCATAACAGGGCTACAGCAAAGGAGACCCGTTGTGGTTGCTGTAAATTCATCTTGTACAACTTTTTCCTCCATCAGCCTATCACAGGGTCAGCAACATGTGGGTCTCTAAATGCATTAGACTACAACTCCCATCATGCTTAGCCTTAATAGTTAAAAGCGATGTATTATGGAAAGCGTACTTCAAAACATCGAGGGATGCAGTCCACTGGTTTATCCAAATGTGTATCTTTGGGTCCATCAGAGCTGCCCTCACTAAGCCAGGTACAAGTGAAACCATAGTGTAACAATTTAGAAATCTAAATATAAACAAGAATAAATCCCCTGACGTGTATCTAATTCGCCTTAACCTTTTCATGGTCAAATGTATTTACTATCTCCACCTGATCAACTGTTGCACTGAAAGCTGTGTTGAGCATATTCTAGCTCTAGTCTACCTGCTTAATCAAAATGATTGTTGTGGAACCAGACTTGGCATTTAAATAGAGAACCTGATTCCTTTCATGGCCAGATCTGCTCACTCTATCAACCAGTTATTTTCTCACAGCCAGTCCCTTGTATATAGCCATACTAATATATTGCTGAATCAAATCAATTGTTGCATAGCCAGTTTCCTTGATACATTTGCAAGATCACTTTTGCTGCATAGCCTGGTTCACTTTGCACACACTGATCCAACTGCTGTTTAAACAAATCATCTCCTGCATAGCGTTACTTCGTCATTTACCCAGACCCATCTGCTGTTAACGAACTCAACTTTGGTTTGAAGATAAGTGGAACATACTACACAGGGAAGGTTGTAACGATTTGCCTTTCAGAACCCTCATATCCACTGGTACCCAGTACAACAACGCCACATCCTTCGTAGAAGGCAAAAGGATATCGGGGCCATAGCTGCTGAAAGATGCAGAAAAGCCACGCAGTCCACTTTCACAGCATCTGCAAACCAAACAACAAGGGACATTGAGGCATCACTATTCTCACACCTAAAATACCACAGATCACCTTCATCACTAGACACCTCGCCACACAACTCCTTGCATCAGCATTAAATAACACATTCCCGCCTCAAGCCAACTGATCAGAGCATGAGGAACTAACAGAAAGCAATAAAAGTCACACCCCCCAAGCAAGCCCATTGCTGACTACAAGCTCTACAGCACCAACCAGTTCAACCCCCAGAAGCATGACACCCTAGGACTCAGCTTCAATTATTGCTTTTTCATCATGATATAAGATGTAACAGCCATTCCTCACTGGATCCAGGATGGTCAACCATGCCCCAGAGCAAACCCCACTGTGCTTGTTTAAGGATGAAAGCAACAACCAAGAGCCTTCAGACGACCACAACACAAATAATGAGCAAATTGGTCAACTCCAGCCTACACAAAAGAGGAACCTAGGAACAGATGGTGCCAGATGCTTCCTCAGCAATGGCTGCTCCATTACTAAACACACCTGCAACATCTATAATCTTCTCTGTGAGGACAACATAGACCTGCTCTTCATTCCAGAAGCATGGCTCCCAAAGGACCACCCACAGGGCTAGACAAAACCATTCCCACTGGTTCAAATTACACGTGGTCATAGCTATTCCATTAAAGTTGCTACTCCTAAATTTGATATCATCCCAGACTATGAAACCCTATTTTTAACTTGCTCAGTCCCGTCATGTCAACACTAGCCTTCCTTTTGATGCACAGACTACAGCCCTTACATCCATCAAAGGCAATCTTGCTGACATTTTTCCTCATCTGTCAGTTGACCACCAATACTTCACCATACTGGGAGACTTCAACATCTAGCTTGAGACGGAAGATAATACAGCTATAAAATATTTCTCTTTGCAAACCTTGGTGCTATTTACCTCTGCTGGAAAAACTAGAAGCATCCAAACCCATATCACACACGAAACTGAACACTAGATTATCAACTTGGCAACATCCACTACTGGATAAACATCACCACGGACAGTATAGAACAAAAAAAGCCATTCAGACCTTCATGAATGAAACAAGTCTCCAAATGGTTTACCATCAAGCTGAATCATATCAAAAAAGAGAAGCTGAGAAAATTTGGAAAAGAAGCAACCTACCGACAGACAAGCTGGCCACCAAACATTGACAATTGTGGTACTACCAAGCAGAAATGATCAAAGCTAAAAAGGACGATTGCTCACATCAAATTCTGCATAACATGGTCAGAATGAAGACTTCAAAATCATCCTAGAGTTCAAGGACCCTGAAGCTTGAGACGTAACTTCAACAGTTATGCAAAGCATATGTGACTCCATTGCAGCACACTTTAGCAGCACAAATCAACACATTCAAGACCACATGGACAGGAAAGGATCCAGAGTGCCCTACTCAAATCGATCACTACAGCTTCTTCTACACCATCATTAACTATTTTCTGCCATTTCACCAACCAGGACCTGCTTTCCACAATCAACTTTTGTCCACTGGCATGGCTTCAGCACACTACCACACACCAGTTAACTATGCAACCTGACTTTGCCTCATACCACAAGAAACCATGCTCTCTCGAGACGAGGAACAAACACCTACCCTCCCGTCTAACCTTCACCCAACAACACCTACCAACCACCACTTAATCGATCACCGTGAGAAATGACCAACTCAATTCAAGAACTAAAACCCCCTCAATGACTAAAAGTGAACACACCCTAAAGAAAATAAGCTCACCACCCAGCTTACTTGATCACATGAGTACCCCCGGGACAACAGATGCGGATACCATAATACTCAAAAATACAAAGGGTAACCAACTCGCCACCATAGATCCTACGCCTAAAAAAGAAACACCCCTAGACCCTAAAACTAAAAAGGATACCACTATGGACAATTTGAAATCGTATACCACAACTCACCTGAAGGGAGCCCTCATTAATGCCAGATCCCTCCTAGCTAATGCACTTGACATAACAGACCTCATCACCATCAACGACTTATACTTCCAAGCTAACTCAGCCATTGGCCCAGCCCTCTCCCTGGCCATCCCAGAGGGATGCACCATATTCAGGAAAGACAGGGGGGTATCTAAAGGAGGTGGAGTAGCTGTCATCGCCAAAACCAACCTTCCTTTCAGATAAATCCCTAACCGAGCCATTCCCTCTGGTGAACTCATCTCTCTCAAAATCTCCCTATCTGCTACATCCACTCTTACCATACACTTTATCTACAGACCCCCAGGCCCACTGCGCTCTTTTGAGGAAGACATCGCACAACTCCTCTCTTGGTACACCTCTAACCTCAAAGCCCTACGAACTGCACAAACAATTGTGGAAAGTGCCTGGAAAAAAAACCTTGCACGACAACAAACAGCATTTTTATACCTTAACCATAGAATACAAACAAGCCATTCTCCAATCAAAAGGCAACTCCTGCAATGAAAGAACTACACGTGCAAACTCTGACACAAGAGAGCTCTTCGTGATTCTATGTGAACTAGAATCCCCGGCCCCTTCACCAGACCATTGTAACAAAGATCTACCCTGATGCAAGAACATTCAAAAAGCCCTCCTTTGCAAAATCTCTTTACTCCAAAACAAAGTCAACACAAAAAATCTAAACTCGCCTCACACCGTCCAACACCATGCCTAGATTCGAATTCACCCCTGTAACTATCACTGAAATGACCAAAATCATCAATGGCCTGAAACCTTCTAGATGTCAATGAGACATATGCCCAGCACCTCTCATTAAAGACTGCGCTGTAGAGCTTGCCCCCTTCATCACAGCCCTGATCAACAATCCATTCTCCTCCAGCAATGTACCAGGAAATCTCAAAGAAGCATGGGTACTCCCACTTCTCAAAAACCCTACAATGGACCCCAACATCCTACTGCCCCATCACAACGGTTCCCTTCCTTCTGAAAATACTTGATAGAGTAGCCTAAGTGCAAATAAAAAAATACTTGAAAACACACAACATCCTGGGCCTCCGCCAATCAGGCTTTCGAGCTGGTCATGGAACGGAAACTGCCCTCTTGGATATCAAAATCTAAATGGATGAGATCAAAGACAAGGGCAATTTGGCCATACTCCTCCTACTTGATTTCTCAGCAGCATTTGACTTGGTAAACCACAATATACTCTGCAAACACCTTGCCTCAGCTGCCCACTTCTCGACCAATGCCATAAAATGGATAAAATCCTTCCTTTCCAACCGCACCATAAGAGTATTCTCAACTACCGGAGCTGCCCCCCAGCCCCAGTAACATGTGGAGTCCCCCAAGGCTTCTGTGTCTCACCAACACTGTACAACATCTTCACCAAGCCCCTCGTTGACCTCCTAGACAAACTGGGGGTTACGTACACAAACTATGCGGATGATACCCAAACACCATCACCGGCAACTACAACACCGACTCCAATGTCCTGAGCATAATTTACCTAACTCTCCAAGCCTGGATGGTGCAAAACGAGCTCTGCTTTAATGACGAGAAAACGGAACTTCTCCTCATTGGCAGTCAATCTTGGCTAAATAAACTCTCTGACTCCTATAAATCCTTCAGCATTGCTGGCAACATCATCAACACAGCAAAAGAGGTAAAAACCTTTGTAATCTATCTTGACTCGTCGCTGTCCCTGACAAGACTAGTTAATGCAATCCCACCGGCAGCGGCCTACACTGCTAAACTGATCATTGCTAGCAGACCCTTTCTAACAACCGACAACTGCGTCACTTTGGCTAGAGCCCTTAAACTGTCAAGGATTGACTATTGAAACTCCCTCTTTGCAGGTTCTAATACCTGTAACATCAACAAACTACCAATTATTCAGAACAATGCTGTAAGAGCGGCACTTAACATTCCTAAAAAAGATCATATCTCAGCAGCTAGACGAAAGATCCACTGGATCCCGGTCAGGGAATGCATCACTTTCAAAGGGCTTACTCTAACACACAAATGTCTCCCGAACAGTGCCCCAATCTATCTAGCCAGACAAATCTCCAAAGTCCAGTCCAACAGACCCGCCCGAACTGCATACTCCTTCGCCTTGCTATCCCTCAATACAGATGCCAAAAAAGCGGGAGGTTGTAGTTTCCCAGTGATTGCAGTCAAAAAATTGAATTCCCTGCCATTAGCACTGAGATCTGATCCCTCCCTCTGGTCCTTCCGCAAAGGACTCAAAACCTGGCTCTTCGGCCAAGGCAACTAGAAGCACACTAACTCTTCAATCCTCTAGCACCTTCATCTAGCCCCACGTACAATATTATAACTTGCATGTAATCGATGATATAAATGCTCTCATATGATGTAACCTTATCTACCATGTCCTAACGCTCACGCAATGCACGCTTGCAATGTATTAAACTCAACTCTATATTATTATGTAACACAATGTAACGTAATTTACTTATGCAATATATTACTAAACCCAACTCTTGTATTATGATGTAACCCAATGTAACGTGCTATGACTGTAACCTAATGTAACATGTAACCACAGCAACTGTCAATCTTATGTAACTAGCACCTAGATACCTCTGGGTTAGGTGCGCTTAACAAATCTGAAAATAAATAAATAAATAAATAAACTTCAGCAGCCCAACAAGCTCTCCAGAAGACCCATGCCTCCCAAACATCTGCAGTACTGTAACTAAACATCCATAGCTAACACCTACCTTATTATCCCTCCTCAACTCCTCCATTGAGCATGGAATTGTTCTGCTCACCCTCAAAGCAGCCTTTGCTAAACCTGTCCTTTAAAACCTTTACGAACAACCCAAGCGACCCAGTTAACTATCCTCCAATCTCCAACACACCATTTTGTGCCAAGATACTAAAAAAATGTATCTACCAACACCTTTGTGACTATGATGAGACACACAACATCCTCTACGAATCACAATACTGATGTAGCCCAATGAGAGGAACTGAGTCCACACTTTGCTCAATCTGAGACATGCTAAAGAACAAAACAAACAATTCAACCAGTGCACTCATCCTACTGGATATTTCTGCTGCGTTCAACCCCATCAGTCACAAGAGTCTACTATTAAGATAGAGGACATTGGAGTAAAGCAGTCGCCCTACTCTGCAAACTTTCTGGCTGAAAAAAACAGTAACAATACTTGTGGTCCATTTGAGATCACCTTTTCGCTTCCTGTCGTACAGAGTAGGCCAAATCTCCAGCTTCTCGCTTCTCTTCTGTTTGACATATATATGATCCCTCTCATGGACCTCAACAGTAACCAGGGCCACACCTGCGTTAACTCTGCAGATGACAAGAAAAATTCCTACCTACTCACTGACGACTCAACCACAGATACAGCTGACCACAACAAATGCCTTGCACCCGAGGAGAACCTCCAACAGTGTTAAGCTCAACCCATCCAAAACTGAACTCATGATCAACGTTCCAGCGCTACCCAACTCCGAAGGAATACCCAAGGCAGACGCAATGGGCCCATGCACAACTGCCCACCTCTACTATGAAAAATCTTGGAATCACACTGGATGGCATGGCCCCCATAGAAACAATGGTTAAAACCATTGTAAGGAGCGGTTTCTTTCAACTCTACACCAACCCTACACACAGGAACAGGGGTTTTTATCAGGGGTACGATACAGACTTGATTACAGCAACAGCCTTTCCCTTCAACACCTGGGATACCTAAGCAACAGACTACAAAGAGTTAAAAATGTGAAAGGTTACTACTCTTAAGACTAGAAAGATTTAAAGAAAACATCACCCCAACTCCAAGCACACTTCACTGGCTCAAAATCCACAAAGCATCCACTTCAAAACACTATACATCACACATCACTCTTACAACATTAAGGGCCCAGAACCCATCATACAGAAATTCTCACACTACATCCCGGGGAGAACACTGTTTTACAGTAGTGACACACTAATAACAGTAGGGTCCAGGTTCTCCATCTTAGCAGTCAACTTGTAGAATTTCCTCGCAAAACACTTCGGTACAGAAGAGCATCTCATTTCCAAATCACCTGACTTTCACTAAGTTCGACCCAAGCCAAAAACCAGAACCCTGAACAACTATACACATACACACTGCAACTACACCCCATGTGATGCCTCCCGTGGAATGCAGCACTGACCAAGAACCCTTACACACCCCAGCAACCAACCCAACAGAATTGTGCAACTTAGGCAGGACTCACACGGCTAAAAGGGAATCAAACAATTACCAATTGATTATCACAGCGAAAATCTAATAGATTACCTATTTGCCATACTACCTCACTCTGGGAGGGTGCCTAACATTTGTTTCCCTCACTTTACTACTTGCACCACTGTTTGCCTACTGCACTAGAGTAACCAACGTACCCTCTGTAAAATCTCCGCCTAACACCTTACACTACACTCAAAAATCCTAGCATATGGTCACCTTAGGCCTAGACAATGGCACATGAAAACTAACGAGTTGTAAGTAAGAACCCGCCTTTAGACCTATTATACTCCCATAGAGTTGTGTGCCGCATTATCCAAACTACCTGTACCCCCAGAGATGCTAGGTTCACCCTTCCAAATAAAGATTTTCAAAGGGCTGTCGCCAAATTAATAGAATCATACCAGCATACAAGACCCGTGGACCTCCGACCTGCATCCATCAATGCCAAAGGTTTCGCATCTGCCACTCCCACTACCGCACTAACACACCCTCTCTTTTTTTTCTCACAGAGTCCCATTCATCGAGGCCAACAGCAAATGGCATAAGGGCGATATACCAGAGGTCTTACCTTACCTTTTGGCAGTGCTCGAAGTGGGTGTCTAGTCAAATGGTCGACAGACAAATGGTCGACAGACAAATGGTCGACACAATTTGGTCGACAGGACAAATGATTGAATTTTTTTTTAGTTATATATATTTTTTTAGGTTTTCGTTTAGGGAAAAAAGGGTTTTTTAGCAAAAAAAAGGGGGTTGGGTGGACCCCCCCCCAAAAAAAAAAAAAGTGAAAAAAAAAAAAGATTTCGATCATTTGACCTGTCGACCTTTTGGTGTCGACCATTTGTCCTGTCGACCATTTAGATTCGACCATTTGACCTACAACCCTCGAAGTGATTGGGAACGGTCAGGAGCAGAGTTACACTACTTTTATTTTTTACTGTTAACAGTTGCACTACTTTTTGCAACTCTTTTCGCAATTCTGGAACTGCTCTTTGTGAAGTTAAAGCACACCTCTCCACTTCACCATCCAGTAGCAGTCACAGCTAAACCGAATTCTGTTTCAGCTCAATTGGCTGTGAACCAGCATGGCAGCAACACTTGAAAAATGTGTTGGACATTGCTCCCCTCCTACCTGTTGTGTCCCCCGCCAGGGTCACAGTGCCACTACTATTTTGGTACACTTCTACCACTGCCTTTTGGAGATTCTATGGATGATTACCACCGTGCAGGGAATTCGCTCAAAGTCATGGAACAGATAACATTTGTGTCAGGTATTAAGAAGTCAAAAACTGAATGTACCCAAGAGACTTTCAAATCCCTGTTTAAGATTGATTAAATACTAGGAATGGTTGATGAACTGGAACAAAAGCATCATAGTCGAAAAATATTATGTCCATAATCTAATGCCTATGAAAGAGCAGAAGAAGAAACCGAGCAGAGGCAACTGTCAAACACTGCCAATGGAACAGGTAAGTCTTAATAGTGAAGTATCTGCAGCAAGGTGGATGCAGGAGGTACACGAGATACACGAAAGCTGCGCAATGATCACTTCTGGAAATGATTGTCACCTGCAAAGGTTAAACTGTGGTATCAGTGAGGCTTTGCAACAAGACCTTGGGGACATTCAACTCTCAATAGGAATCACTATTGCTTTGAATGCGGGAGGTTTTAGCCGCCATCTAGTCAACCCTGATGATATCCAATTTCTTAGAAGATTTACCATTATAAGTTTCCTGGTGTAATTAATTGTTGAATTTAAACGTACCACTGGTTCATGTCTGAGGCCCTTCAAGGAAAAGTTAGACCCAAGAGTGGGACTACTGACCCTCGATTGTGAGACTGTTTTTAACATAAACCACAGTATTGACTTAGGTAGCCATTTTGCTGTTATTAGAATTCTAGGAACATTTGATAAATATGTAACTCTCACCTTTCATGAGTGTACCAACCGGACATCAGATAAGACAAGGTGCATCATTTTGAATGCTCTTGTTAGTTGATTTTGTATTTCTGTGGGATTCTGGAGGTCTTCCCTCAGAAACTGGCAGTAAGTAGTACTAACTGTGCAGGCATTGCCTCTCCAGGTTCCCCAAACAAAGTATGTGATATCCAATATGGCGTTGAGGACCCGATAAGTGGCCTGTAGTTCTACCATCAGGAAGGAAGTAATGAAATTGGGCCAGCTTCCTTTTCCCAGCAGGAGGTTGTGGCAATGCACTCAATGTTTCCAAATAATGCTTCTGGATCACCTTCCTTAATATAGGCCTGGGGTGATAATATGGGGGTAGGGGTGCTGTAACTTCTCCCAGAAGCTGTCATAATAAGGCAGACTTGCCAATCACTAGACTATCCAGGATTCTGGTCAAAATTGCTATCCTGGGGTTGGGGTTAATGGTGTCATCTTCATGGACCATTTCGACTGATTCTCTGCAAAATAAAAAAATCAGGAATGCTTTCTCTGACATCTTCTCCAAAAGTGGTGTCAGTGTAACTACTCTAGGTGATCATCAAGTCCTGAGTCGTATCTTCTGCTACCAAGATTCCTGTTGTCTGATCAGCCCCAAGTTATTGAGGTTGAGGTCATTAATGGATCCGGAACCTTCCACTTCCTGCTGGTCGGAGTAGGACACACATCTACTTGGATCTTGGATTCTACCTCAATCTTCCTGGCTTGAGCAAATGAATGGGATCCCCTCCCTTTGTTTTTCTTTTGGAGGTTCTGGCATAGCCGCAACTAATCCAACGGATGATAGATGCCACCTGTCACGAGTGTACCAAAGGGACACAGGGCAAGATAATTTCAATACGTTTGTTAGTTTCATCTTTTTGTATGCAAGGATGCCTGTACCAGGTTGGTCTGAGCAATGATCTCTACAACAGAAATATGAGATTAATAAGGGGTAGACATGCAGCTTCTTTCCAATTATATTCATATGGTTGGGATTATTTCTCCCCATCTGGAAATTGAGGATGGCTCCCGTAAAGGGACAACACAGGAAAAGCAAACAAAAGAAAGAACACTTTACAGATCCAAAGTCCCCTGCAATCCATCAGTTCCTATTCCTCGCCGGTCCTTGGTGAACGATGGGGTGTAAAACATGTCAAACACATTCTCTCCCGGTTCCAAGACACCCCAGTCCCAATGACCAATGGATGTCTGCCTGTCTTGGCCTTGGTGCTGCTCCTTGTTGATGTGCACCGTGATCACTCTCTTGCCAGGACACAGCAAGAAGCATTTCATATTTTGATCTCCTTTTTTAACTGGTGAAGAATAAGGGCTTGTCTAGTAAAGCAGTAGGTCCGGGGTCATCTTCCTGTTTCAAAATTTAGGAACAGGGCTTGGTTCCCTGAACTAATTCCCTGTCATACCCAACCTCTGTGACTGCTTGTGTAGGTACACCGTCTCATGCCTCCTCCATACATCACTGCCTGGACTGACCTGTTATGCTGGATCCTCCCTACTCATTCTGATTTAGAGTGCCACCTGTTGTCCTTCCTCCACCTCAGCATTCTGATGTTTTCTCCATTTTATAGCTGCTTATTTCTCAATTACGGGGGTTGATGGTAATTCCCTCATATTCTCTGATAGCGTCACTCCTCCCCTCTCTCTGGATCTTCCACTGAATTATGTTTCTCTCTTCCTCTTTCCAACTGCTCTCCTTCTTTCATCAGCAACTCCTCTAGATGGTTATTTATCCCCTCCTTCCCACAACTCCTTCCACCTACAACCTCTCTTCGCCTCCCTTCACCCCAGATACCTGTAAATCGGCAACAATCTCCAAATTGCCATCACTCACTCCTTCTACAACAACCCACCCCATAAGTATTGCCATGCAGTGTTTTATAGAGGGAATAATACTCCCCTGGGGTGGGATTTGAGATTTTGTCTTGCACCTGTGGGTTGAGGGTTGCACTGTTTGTGTATTGTTCACATGTGTTCAAAGTCAGGTGGGTTGATTGGTCTAAGACCCTAAGCTTATATTAGTACTGTCTGCCAATATGGATGCCAATATGGATGTCACATTGACCCTTGCTTGAATCTGAGAAATGTTCTCTGCAGGCGCTTCAAGTTACGCAGACTGACACAGTTCATGGCGTTCATGGTCTGTCTAGGAGAGGCCATGAGCCTCATTACAAGGTTGGTGCTCAGGTAATAACAATACCGGTAAGGCAATACCGGCATCGTTCACCGGACCAGGCCATTACGACCTGCAATGCCGGTCTCACCGGCATCGACAGGGACCCGCTGTGACCATGCACCTCCGTACCGGACTGCGTGCGGACATGCGGCCGCCGTGCCAGTAACACCAGCATTGCGCAAGGAAGAGGACATTATGAGTCGCACGGACATGCACATACCGGCATCCAGATGCCGGTTAGAAGGGTCACCAAGATGCCGGTAACACCGGCATTGCGGATCACCCGTTCATGGCAATCTGCTGTGTTCCCAACTGCCACAGGTGCACACAATCAGCACAGGTGGAGGCAATGGAGCGTGGCCCAGCACAAAAGGAGCATCCCACACACCACACCCCTTCCAAGACCAAAATGATTCCACTTGCAGTTACGATACAGAAGCTGGAGGACATGCCTGCACTGCTACTCCTTGAGCAGGCAGTATCCCAGGGATTACAGAGGAGACGCAGGAGGACAAGGAGGGTGAGACTGACCCAGCAAATACCACCAGTGCAAGCAGTGATTCCCTGTAGGCAGCCACCAATCCCTCGCATAAGGGCCAGTCCATTCGACTTAACCCCAGCACAGATCCACACCCTGTACCGCCTGGGCAGGGACACCATCACCACCATTGTGGATCTAATACATGATGACTTGGTCAGCCTGATAAACATCCGCACCGTCATCCCCCCTCTGCTGAAGGTGGTGTGTGTGCTCCACTTCCTGGCTACAGGCACCTACCAGCACACAGTGGGGCAGCTGCATCGCATCTCACAACCATGTTTTACCGGTGTGCTAAAGCAAGTGCTGGATGCACTCCTAAAGCACGCTAGGGCCTACATATCCCTATCCCGGACAGCACAGGAGGTGAATGATACCAAAATTGCATTTCATGCACTGGCAGGCATGCCCAATGTCATTGGTGCCCTCGACTATACCCCTGTGGAGTTGGTAGTCTGGCATGCCGTGGAGGTGGTGTACCACAATCGGAAGCTATACCACTCCATCAATGTGCAGATGGTGTGTGACACAAGCAAGATGATAACACATTGCTGTGCCGGATTCCCAGGATCCACACATGATGCAATGGTGCTGCGGAACTCCTCGCTTCCCCGCTACATGTAACGACATGCTGCATGACGTGCCTAGCTGCTGGGTAAGTCTGATCACAGGGCCATGGGGGTGTTATTGGGGGGGTGGACACTGTCCTTGGTGCCAAACACTGTGCCCTTGTGCATTCCAACTTGATGCATGACACTCATCACACTGACAATGGATGCAGACGTACCATGGCTGTGCCTCATTGTGCAAGTCTCAGATATAAATCAGCGCCCACCCCTGCACATTTCCACTGGACATCATCAGACTGCAGCCACAGGTACCACAATGCACCATCCTGCAGTCACAAAGCCAAATACACATAAGCGTATCAAAGGACCTTACAGGTCATGCATCCATGACTGGGCAAGACAAAATGCCACTCATGGAAACCCCATCACTGCCCCTCCCCGACAGTAACACTGCATAACACCAAGCCAACATCTGCACATGAAGGCAAACTCAAAAATACCATGCCACAAGGTTTGGAAAATGGAATCCTTCAAGTAGTGAACATCACCAACATGTGTGCGACTTGTGCAGTAACAATCCACAGTACTTAAGTACCAGCATGCCAGTCGACACCAAGCCACATCCAAGAAACGTATCCCTACATTTGCGGACCATACCAACAACCACATTGTGCCACTGTCACATGTGTGAAGATGTTGAGGGACATGTGCATGGCGTCATCAATCATTAGTAAGCATGATTGCCTAGACCACCTGTAACATGTTGGACATCAGCCAAATGCATCAAATATTTCCCAACATGCATATGGTAACATCCTCTGCCATACATCCCTCACATTTGAGTACATCATGGACCTTTGCACCTTATCTAGGTGAGTGGTGAATATGATGTTAATGCCCCTAAATCGTGTACGTCACCCACGCCCCCCATCATGGATTGCCAAGTAGTACACATTCCTGATATTTGCACAGATGCATTGTCAATAGCTGCCCTTGAAGACCCACTGCATATGAAAATGAACAATGTACATGCTGTGCACAAATGGAATGGAATAAATACTCACACGCATACATTATTGTGCTCCCATGCAGGTGATGCTGGCTATCACCTGAAGCCGTGGCTCCTCACCCCTATCCGTAATCCGCAGAACAGGCACGAGGAGGACTACAATCATGCTCATACACACACTCGTGTGGTGACAGAGCAGACCTTTGGCCTGTTGAAGGCACGGTTTCTCTGCCTCAGCAGGTCGGGTGGCGCACTCATCTACGGGCCTGAGAAGGTGGGCAAAATCATATTGGTATGTGCCATGTTGCACAAAATGTGCATCCTGCACAACGTACCACTGCCACCTGACATGGACCAGCCAACACCGGGTGAGGATGAAGATGATGAAGAAGAAGATACTGCACATTGGCCAGGTCGCGATGCACATAAGGGACGTGCTGTCCACCAAGCATTGATTGCCCATTATTTCTGATGCACTGGGATGCAGAAGGTGCTTGAAATGTGGAACTCTGGGCACTGGGAATGGGGGACCTTTGGCACTGGGATTGGGGGACTCTGGTCACTGGGATTGGGGGACTCTGGGCACTGGACACTGTTGTAAAATAAATAGACACACACTCAAGAAGCAATGTCCAGTCATGTGACTTTTTTTTACACAACAGGTGTATTGATCTTGTGAAACTATTTACATGAATGAACCCTCCACATGTAGTAAGTCAAAGTCCACCCACCCCCACCCCCCACACCCCAACAGCCCCACACACCCATGACCCCCACCCCCCAACAGGCCCCCACACCCACGCCCCCCAACCCCCAACAACCCCACACACCCACGCCCCCTGACCCCCAACAGCCCCACACACCCACGCCCCCCAGCCCCCAAAAGCCCCACACACCCACGCCACCCACCCCCAACAGCCCCACACACCAACAGCTCAATATGTCTTAAAATGGACTGCAAACCAACACGTCCAAGGGTCCCCAGCTATTGCTGCCCCCTTTTTGATGGAGGGGGTTGCATTTCTGGACGGCGCATGCTGCACAGGGACCTGCGCACAAGGCTAGTTTGTGTGGAGCTTGCAGGCGTGGTGCTCGTTGATGTACTTGGTTGTGGTTCGGGTGCGGCAGGACGGCGTTGTTCCATGTTGTTGGCCATGCGGTCAAGGGTCTGTGCAACAGATGTGAAGCCCTCATGTGCCTGCTTTGCAACACGGTTGATGGCACGGATGATGGCCACAGTGTTGTCTATGTAGGCCTGGCGCGTTGCCTCCCCATCAGCCAAATACTGCCTTACCATATCGTGCATTGATTCTTGTCTCCCTCTCCATGCAGGCCAACGTCCCATCTCGTCCCTAATTGAAGTGCGTCGAGTTGGTTGCATGGGCGGTGGTGACATGCTGAACACAGGGCTGTGTACTTGTGGAGCTGACTCCTCCTCACCGCAGTGGCTTTCGGACTCATGCTCAGGGGTGCCCTGTGGTATGTCCTGCGGGCTGGGCGTGTGTCTGCCTTCCCCCGACATGCTGACTCCTACATTAGGATCCTCCTCAGGCCCCTCGTCCTCGTCAGCACTGTGGTGGGCCAATGCTGCAAACTCGCCCACGGAACTGGTGGCTGCTCACTGTGTGCCATCCATGTCACTTGCCACTGAAGTTGGCTCATCCTCGGTAAGAGGTGTCTCCTAGGGGGCCGATTGTTGCATGTGGGTAACCTTCCTGGCCGCAGCATCTTTTGGCAGGTGTGGCTTGCTGGCACGGGTTCCTCCACCATGGTGCCCAGGGTGACAGGGGCAGGTGGCTGCTCAGCCTGTGTTAGGGGCTGTGTACCCTGGTGGCCACTGGTGTGTGCTTTGGCTCTCCCTTTGGTTGCTGCTGCACCCCTGGATGTGGATGGCCTGGTGGCATCGTCATCACCCCTGGACTTTTGTGCAGGTGTTCTTGGTTGTGCTGCAGCATCATCGCTGTTGCTGTCTAAATTTGTGCCTGTGGGGGATAGAGAGGCAGGGCACCAGTAATGGGAGAACTTGCATCCTGCATGCATCGGTGTTGGTACAGTTTGGGGCATGTGCTTCGTTGTGTGCTGGTTGGAGTGGTGGGCATGTTGCTTGCAAGATTGGGGGGCATTGTATTGGCATCCCTCGGGTGCAGTCATGATGTCCATGGTGTCTGTTGTGAGGCCTACAGGTGTGTTGTGGCTTGCGTGCTGTATGCCATGTGCAGTTTCGGTTGGGTATCAGGGGTGTATTCGGTATTGGAGAGGCATGCAGCATGCATTTTGATGTGACAGTGGTGAGGCCAGCATCTCGTCAGGGATGTGTGTGTGTGTGTGTGCATGCATATGTTGGTTGTGTGTTTTAGTGGCAGGGATGTGGCATTTGAGTTAGGAATGTGTGTAGGTGTGGCTGATGGACCATGTATTTGCTCTCATCGACCTCCCATTTGGTGGGCAACTTTGTACTTGGGATGTCAGGGGTGTGTGGGGGCTTCTGTCGTGCGCAAAGGGTCACTCACCTTCATCATCCGATGGTGGAACTCCATACTCTGCTTGTGGAACTCCTTCTATCGACTCCACGTCCAACTTGATGGGGGAGTTAGGACCGCCACCTGTTGCCTGCCCCTAGCTGCGGCACAGGTTCTGTCTGCAGCGGATTACAATGGATTTTGTTTTTCAAGACGGCCACCGGCGCATTTCCCGTTCCGGCGTGATGATGTTGCTTCCGGTTCCGGTATTGACGTTGACGGTAAGAACGGTGCAGTTATTAAAGGAATGGTTCGCCCAAAAAATTTGATTGCAAAAAAAGATGGGCAATAATAAAAAAAATCGATTGCCACTTTTTTTTTTAAGTCGCTATGTAAGATTTTGAGAAAATTAAGCTCGAAATTTTAAAAAGGAAGCACATGGGGGCATCCATTTTGTGAAATGGATGCCCGCCTGTGCTTGCTTTTGCGGCACTAATGAAGGAAAAGCCAGCCAGCTGTAGTAAACAAAAGCTACCACTGGGTGGCTTTTCTTTCATTGGTACCGGGACTCGGAGGACGCAGAACGGAGACTACAGGCAGAAAAGCTGCAGCTGCATCTCGGTAAGTACTATTTATTTTAAAAAAAATAAGCACTAGCTGCGTTTTTTTTCCTATGTTTTCCGGGCTGGAGGAGCCCGGAAAACTTAGAAATAAAACCGCAGCTTTAAAAACGTTGTATTTATGTTTGCGGTAGCTTTCGAAGCTACCGCACACATAAATACAACGTTATTGTGTTTGAAAACGCTCCGTTTTTTCTTTCCAAGTTTCTCAGGCTCCTCCGGCTCGGAGGCAAAGCAAGCACAGCGGCGGGCATCCATTTCACAAAATGGATGCCCCCATGTGCTTCCCTTTGAGTTTCATTTTCTCAAAATTTGACATAGGTAAAAGTGGCAATCTATTTTATTTATTATTGCCCATCTTTTTTTGCAATAAAAATGTTTGCGCGAACCATTCCTTTAAAGGGGACAACGATGGCGGAGGAGGTATCAGCGCATTCATTGATGCCGCTATAGGGGGGTTTAGGAACGTTACCGGCATGACGGTGGGTCCATTACCGGCATGCCGATACGCACGTGCACGCTGACTCGTAATCAGACGCTGATTATGGCGGCAGTACTACCCGGACACGTTCGTACTGGCATGCCGGTAAATGCTGATTATTACTGCCTAATTCGTAATGAGGCCCCATGTCATGGAAGCCAGGGGGGAACACCACTGGCTCCCGATCAAACACTGTATCACAAACAAACTACTGTCTCTTACCTTTAAGTGTCACAATGGTGATGCCCCGCAGTACTTGGCAGATCACCTCAAGTCCCTCCCATCAGGCCGCTGCCAACGTTCTTATGATCCCTACAAACTGGTGCAACCCAAGCGCACAAGCTTCGTAGGGACCCTGTTTGATGTCCAGGCCCCCTCAGTCTGGAACGAGTTTCTGCCCGACTTTGGATGGGCAAACTCCATCAGAGACTTTAAGAAATGTGTTAAGACCCTTTTGTTGAACCTTAATCCAGACTAATTGGCCTGCTTTACATAACACTCTGCCTCCTTCATGTTGTCTGTCTAGTGTGTGCCTTTTATGTGCGCTCTCAGACCTACGGGCATGTAGCATGTTATAAATATTAAAATAAATATAAATAAATAAATAAATAAATAAAATATTGTTCTATCCTGGCCTATTCGACTAGAGCAGGAGTTTGCTGTAACGCTGCAACAACACTAAGACTGTTTGGTGCGGCAGCAGCATGGGAAAAGCGCTTATGTTTCCTGGCATGGCAAAAGGGGGTAAATCCTTAACTGGTGTCTGTGTTACCATCATAGGATTCGCGTGTGAATTTCTCTTTGTTTTCGCAGTACGAGTGGAGAATCACTTTCTCTTGCTCACCCATTACTCTGATTTTCTGGCACCTTTATCAGTGTCTTACATGCCCAGTGTTATGTCACTCTGGGAACACGGTCCCCAGGTTTTGTGTACCCGATGAGGCTGGATTGAATCACCTAGTGGTGTGGGGAATTCATGGCAGGTTCTTCTTGATGCAAGATCTCCATCTCATTTAGAGGGTGGTTGTCATGGCAGCTCAAGGTATGGGAACCTACCTTGGGGTAGGAACTCAGTAGGGGACAGTCTGGGGATCCCTTTTATAACTCCTATGTCCCCCCAGAATTCGTGGGCTTTAGGGAGCCTCAGCCCACTTGACCAGACCCCTGTCAGAGGACTCTGTCACACACCTGACAATAGCAGTTGATTTGGTCAACTGTCTATAGATGTGGGTACTCTTCAGCAAGGCTATTTGTGTAATATAATAGTGTTAACTGGTGATCTCAGTATTCAAACATTACTCAGATCACATCCTCTGTAGTTAGCAATTCCCCCTCTGCCTGCTGGAAGGAAACAAAGTTAAATAAGAGAGGGAAATTAATATACACAGAAACACAGAATAGTTCATGTTAATAGCAAAATATCACAATAGTGAAACACACTATAGTTTGTGTTAATGAAAGTGACACAGCAGCCAACTACAGTATACAGATCATATTTTATGTCATTTTACTACCATAGACTAGATAGTCCATATATACCTTGGAGACATTAGGATAGAGGACGGGGATTTTAACTCATTCAATGCTCAGAAAGTCTTAGGTTGAATTTAAAAATAAAGTCCTGCCATCATTCAGGCACCTGTTTAACAGACCTTAGCAACCAGGTTAGCCCATTTTATTAAACATAATTTGTTTAACTTGAACGCCTATGCCTGCAGGAAACTTCAAGGTTATAATTTGGGCAACCTATTTCCTAGCACATTTAACTGAGAGATGTACTTTGCCACAGTGGAAAAAGTAGGCTGTGTATTAAATAATTCTGCTACTAAGGTAAAGGACACCACGATGCCCAGACCGGTGGCAACTGGTACAATACATATCCCCAACAATGCATTACAGTGTTTATCATTGCCATAGAAAGACAGTTGCATATGGCCGTCCAACATATTCATTTTACATTTTTAGGATTAGGCTTTTAAAACATTGGCCTCTGATCACCCAAAAACACAGGGCCATTATTTGCATTGCTTCACCAATTTGCATAAAGCAGTAATTGATGGCGAATAAAAGCTCTTTTGGCATTTGGTGAGGGAATGTTTTGGTGAACCAAACAAAAGCTTTGAGTCTCGGTTAGATGAGGAGAACTTGGGAACCTTTTAATGGTGATCATTAAAAATGTAATAGATTACAAATTATTGCAAGTCATGAACTGATGACCACACAGGCACACTATCTGGACTGGGACCCTCATTACGAGTGACCCGGTCGGGAAATAAAGACAGTAAGAAGGTTATCAGCACCTTTTCTGGACCGGGTCACTCTGAGTCTGCCAGTAGGGGCACTGAACAACCAGTAGGCCTGACCTGCCGGTAGTTCAGGCCGCTACCGGCAGGTTTTCACGGAGCAGTAATGGCAAGGCGAGGTTGCCAGTGACCCGCTGGTAGCACCAGCGGGTTACCGGCAACCTCATAATGAGGTCCATAATACACTCCTAATCAGTTGAACACATACTTTTGTGTTAGCCTCATTTTGTGATTCTAAAATGTCTTGGGCAAAAGACTTGAAGCGAATCCAGTTAAATGAACTGAAATGACACCTGAAGTATGTGATGGGGCTATCTCACCAGTTCATATTATCAATGCTTAACAAACAGTAAGATTTTTTAAATGTGACAAAGCGGTAGTACTAAGACAATTTACTAAAGTATGTCCCATTCCTGCCAAATCATCAAATAGAACGAAATCTCTAGTAGATGGGACGGGTACGCTGTTTACAATGTATCTACTAGATGATCTGGAATACTAGGTTGTGGAAGTCATCCACAGAGGTTCACAAAAGGAACTTTAACCTCAGGTTCAGCGAATGCACCAGCACCCACAGAAATGAAATATTCTAATAACAATTTCAAAATCGCTATATCTGCTATGCTGGTTATGCTTCCGATTGTATGCTGGTATTCGGAGTGTGTCTGATTTAGTCACCAAATTCCACACAAGCACCCAGACAAGACTATGGCCCTCATTATAGATTTGCCGGTTTCCTGCCGGTAATTCTGACGGGATACCAGCAGACCTGTCTCAATGCCTCTGCCACCCGATATCCCAGTATTACCGGGATATTATACAGGCGGCAGAGTGCTGGTAAGTTCCCATTCCCATGGATTCCCATAGGTTTCCATAGGATGGGATTGCCTGAATCACGGGCACCATTAATAATGGTGCGGGTGATTCAGGCATTTATTTGCTGGTAGCGGCCATATCTACTGCCAGGTCAGGCATGCTGGGAGATCCGTGGCCCCCACTGGCAAACTTTTGTGCCAGTCTGGAAAAAATGCCAGAGCCGGAATTACTGACATTTTCTGAACCGGCACACTTGTAATGAGGCCCTATGAGTCAGGACGGCCCATGGTGCACGCGTGAGATGCCCGTGGCAATGGTTTGAAGCAAGGATGTGTGTTAACCCCCTTCCTTTTTATTGCGCAGACGTTGGACCTTCCAGAAACTCTTGAGAGCGACAGTGGGCATATCCTTGCATCACATATACTTATGTTGTTTTTCTGAAGTCCCAAACTTCAGTCAGCTTGCCACAATTATTAAACCCACTTAGTGCCTACTTACTGGCAAACGGTCTAAAGATAGGCTAAAGATAGATCTACTCAAAACAGATAAATACCCTGGTATTTTGGAAAGGTAGAACATCTGCTAAATGGTTACGAAATAACACCTTGTAGCATTGAGTGACTAATTGTAGCTATTTGTGCATAATGTTCACATGTCATACAGCTGGCCAGATAGCAAAGTGAGCTAAGTGCTTGCCCCTGATACCTGTGCAGCAGCCTGCTGTAGCAGGTTCAAACCCTGGCAGTGTCAATTCAGCTTTTCATCCTTCTCAGGTCAATACATTGAGTACCACACTGTAGGATAATTATGTCATCTGTCACTTCAGCCCTCTAAGACCTTTGGATGTGTAGCACTGTATAACAAATACATTATTATTATGCGACATATCCTGGACTGCTCATATACCAACCAGTAAAAGGTGTGCAAAATGTCTATGACTTCTTAAATCAAAGACAACATTATATTACCAACGTGGGGCTTCCTCACTTGTTCAGATTTTATGTTCTTTTACCAGCAGGATTGTCCCAAAGGTTCATTATGGGGATTTGGTAGACAAATTCGTATTGAACTGTGCCTCTGGAGTCTGGATTTGTGAGCAAGATTGTATTAGACAATCCGAAGATTTTAAATGTGTACCATAAAACTGCTAAATTTAGAATACTTCTGAAACAATATGGCTTGTGTAAAGCATGCCTACACATCCTCTGTGATAACCTTACTATTCGAGTTAATGTCACATTAGACAAGCCAACTTATATGTGTATTTATTTGATTTTTTTTCGATCAGAAAATACACAATTATGCACTTACGGCAGAGGTATTCCCATGAAGGGTGCCTGTACAATAACACAAAGAATAGGACAATCGGCGTGTCAGTTAACAATGGTGTAAAAAAGGGGGACATACAACAAAGACAAGACAAAACAAACAGAAAAATAAATATATAACAAAACATGGGTAAAGTGCTTCAAAATAGAGGAGAACTATTTAAGCAATAATCGCCAAGCTGGGGTGTCATTGTCGCTTCAGGTAATGCCCCAGGGCCCATAGTTGCAGGCCTGAAGCGGTAATGAGCCCCCCAAACCCCTGGAGTGAGGGGCTTATTGCTCTTAGTACTCTGGCCATGGGACCGGGGTACTAAAAGCATCTTTATTCAGTTGCGAGAGGTTCTGGCTTTTCGCAACTGAAAAAGAAAATGCCCGCCATGGAATGGGTTACAAAGTCTGTTCTCCTGTTCCATGGCGGCCAATCAAAAAGAGTACAAAAAAAGGAAACAAATAAGATATGGCCACTTTGGAAAGGGAGTAGTAGTCCCTTCTCCATTTCCATGGCACATTCAAAAAATAAGGGAAAAAAGAAAACAAAGAAAATGGCCACCATGGAACGGGAGAAGGGACTAAATGTAGTCCGTTCTCCCTTTCCATGGCGGCCACTCGCGGTAGGGACGCAGCGGCAACTGGAGCCTTGTCGGACTGGTAAGGATCCAGCGAGGGCCAATCAGATTGTTTGTAACAATCTAATTGTCCCTTGCTGGGTACTAATTAAATATACAAAATAACATTATTAAGTGTCACTGGAGGCAGTGGTGGTGTCAGGTGGGGAGGATGGTAGAGAGAGCAGTGGGAGCGCCCTCTCTGGCAAGGTGGGGTAAATGAAATTTCCACCTGCGAAAGGGCAGAATTCACACTGGATTCTGCTTCCGGCTGTTCTGCGAAATCAACATTACAGTTCCGCTGCCACTGAAATTTTTCCCTGTTTTTTGCGGTTTCACACAAAGCATGATGTTTCGTTTCCATGTTGGTTTCGTGTAGTGAGATGAGAAACTTTGCATGGGTCTTTTTTTGAACCATGCTAGTTTCGTGCAATGCCACGAGAAACTTTGCGCAGAGTTTTGATATGTGCTATGTTCGCACTGCGACATGAGAAACTTTATAAGGGTCTTTTGCGATCCGTGCTAGTGTCGTGCAGCGAGATGAGAAGCTTTGTGCTGCTCTTTTTGACCAGTGCTATTTTCACCCAGCGACATGAGAAACTTTTTGTGGTTTTCCCTGATCCATGCTAGTTTTATGCAGTGTCAAGAGAAACTTTGTGTGGCCTTTTTTTAACCCATACTCGTTTCGCATTTCAGCACAAGAAACTTTGCACGTGTTTTTCGAGCCAAGCTAGGTACATGCAGCAGCATGAGAAACTTCTGGCAGTTTGTGTTTTGGTTCTAGGTTCGCTGAGTGGCACAAGTAACTTTGCCCTGCACCTTTCGATTTGTGGTAAGTTTGCACACCGGCATGAGAAACTTTGGTCATCTCTTTTCGATTCATTCGGGTTAGCGCAACGGCATTAGAAACTTCATGCTCCACTTTTCGATTCACACAGCGGCACGAGAATCTTCACACAGCACTTTTCGATGTGCTCAGTGGCACGAGAAACGTTGCGCAGCACTTTTCAGTATGCGGAGGTGGCTGAATGGTGGATTGGGGTGCTTCACTTTTCGATTCACACAGCGGCACCAGAATCTTCACACAGCACTTTTTGATGTGCTCAGTGGCACGAGAAACGTTGCGCAGCACTTTTCAGTATGCGGAGGTGGCTGAATGGTGGATTGGGGTGCTTCACTTTTCGATTCATACAGCGGCACCAGAATCTTCACACAGCACTTTTCGATGTGCTCAGTGGCACGAGAAACTTTGTGCAGCACTTTTCAGTATGCGGAGGTGGCTGAATGGTGGATTGGGGTGCTTCACTTTTCGATTCACACAGCGGCACGAGAATCTTCACACAGCACTTTTCGATGTGCTCAGTGGCACGAGAAACTTTGCGCAGCACTTTTCAGTATGCAGAGGTGGCTGAATGGTGGATTGGGGTGCTTCACTTTTCGATTCACACAGCGGCACCAGAATCTTCACACAGCACTTTTTGATGTGCTCAGTGGCACGAGAAACGTTGCGCAGCACTTTTCAGTATGCGGAGGTGGCTGAATGGTGGATTGGGGTGCTTCACTTTTCGATTCACACAGCGGCACCAGAATCTTCACACAGCACTTTTCGATGTGCTCAGTGGCACGAGAAACTTTGCGCAGCACTTTTCAGTATGCGGAGGTGGCTGAATGGTGGATTGGGGTGCTTCACTTTTCGATTCATACAGCGGCACCAGAATCTTCACACAGCACTTTTCGATGTGCTCAGTGGCACGAGAAACTTTGCGCAGCACTTTTCAGTATGCGGAGGTGGCTGAATGGTGGATTGGGGTGCTTCACTTTTCGATTCACACAGCGGCACGAGAATCTTCACACAGCACTTTTCGATGTGCTCAGTGGCACGAGAAACTTTGCGCAGCACTTTTCAGTATGCAGAGGTGGCTGCATGGTGGATTGGGGTGCATCAGAGTGAAATCAGACATATTTCGCTAATGTGGATGGTGGAATGGAATTCGACCATTTTGCTAAGCCCTAGTAGCAAGGAAGTGCATTTTATGCTGCGTTTTCAAGAGATCCACTAGTGTTTCTGGACTTTGTGGACCTTCATGATCAATCCCACTTCATCGAAGACTTCCATGTGTGGTACTGACTTAAGTATCCTTAGTGTTCCGTTCCCATTTAAGATGCATTGTGGGGATTCAAGAAGTAAATAGTGGCACAGTTCCTTATTAACTCATGTACAGAGACCTGATATAAAGTCCACTTTTTGCACTGATTACTTTTCGATATTTAATAGCTAAGAGACAGTGAGATTTTCTACTACACCGTCATTAGTTAAGTACATGCTGCCCAAAAATGATAGATTGGTTTGACTTAATAGTCAATCAAATTTACAACGCCAAGCTCTGATTGATAGAAAGAACAAACGGTTAAAAAATGGCACAATGTTTCTTTCAAACCACATGTATATTGAAAATGTACTCCGTCTCCTTGAAGATAATACCATCTATTTCTGATAGCTTTTACGGGTATTTCGTTCAAATGCATTTTTTATAATTGTCAACATTCATGAGGCACAAGCGAAGTTGTAATTAAAATTGCATGGAATCAGACAGATTGGCCATGTTCTCGAAGTTGCATGAAACAATTTGTAATGCACTGTGCAAATCCTTTTGACGACTTGTCAATTTTAATGTGAGTTTCCACCAAGTGTTAAAACTGTGTAAGAAAAATCAAGTCCGAGCAGATGAAAGATTCCAATGTTTTTGTCAAATAATTGGTCTACACCATGGCCTTCCTCCTTCTAGAGAAAGTTCTCAATGTTGCTACCTGCAACCTCTAGAACATAGCCAGACCCTTGCCCACTTCTACCTACCAACAACATGCTGATTGGCTCTGTATGCACAACTGCTCTCTTTTCAAGTTCCTTCTCCTACTCTACAAAGCTATCAATGGTCTTACTCCTTACAGCCTGTATGATTGTACCCTCCAAGGTGAACTGTGTACTAGGCAGTTCTGGGAGCCCTAGCAATATCCCTATGCAAGTTCGCATACAGTGGAGGGACTCCACGAGTTTCACCGTGGCACAGTAGCGGACATTTTACATACCATATGCATTTTGAATATTTGTTTTGCACTGGGAGATGCCTATTATTGTTAAAGTATTGTTACATGAAAAGGGCACCAGGATGCTTTACTATTTTTTGCCTCAGCTGTACTGCATCACTAACCCTGTCCAATTTCATTGTTTTTTTTGAAAAACAGTAAAAATAGTCAGGAAACTGGAGAACTTGAATCCGAGTTGGAGAAGTGCCTAATGCATTTTGTCTTTGAGCTGCTCATCGGGATGATGAAGCTGTTACTCTTTCCAAGTGCTACAATGTTTGGCTATTGTTGCTAATATACACTGAAAGGACTAGCAACACCTGTTTTTGATTTGAAGAATCCATTAAACTTCCACGGGTACAGCGAATGCCCCTAGAGTAAAGTACACTATCGCTTTTTGCTTTTTGTTGCTTCATTTAAAGCCCTAACCTGTGACAAGCTCCTCTACTAGGGTGGGTGGGTAGTTGCCCCCCCCCCCCGCTTTGGGTGTGAGATGCACATGTTTAGAATAACATTCTAATGTACATTTAGAAAGTTGATTTGAAAGTACATCTCTCACGCTCCAAAGCACAGCGCCAGGCAGCACAGTGATTTTACATTTACATTTACATTTATTTATTTGTAAAGCACAGCGAAACGCCTGGAGGCATACAGGCGCTACGAGATGGTATAACAAGTAGCCAGACACAACCATACGTAGGACAACAGCCAGAACACAACGGTCATGAAGACGGTGATAGGTCTTATCTAAATAAGTAGGTCTTGGGTTTCTTTTTGAACTCGTTAAGGGGTTTTAAATCTCTCTGAACAGGTGGAATAGAGTTCCATGCCCAGGGGAGGGGGGTGCAGAGGGGCTGCTATGAAAAAGGCCCCTTTACTGACTGATGTGAGCTTGAATCTGGGCACCACCAGCAGGTTTGTGTTATTTGATCTGAGGGATTTCAGCACAGGTTTCTAGGTTATCTTCTCAGCAAGATATGATGGGTTAAGACCATTTAAGCATTTAAATGTAATTACCAGAAGCTGAAACTCTTTTCTCGCTTCTATTGGCAGCCAGTGAAGCTTTTGTCTGGCCTTTGAATTATGGCCAAATTATTTTGGTCCATGCACTGCTCTCACTGCACTATTTTGCATTGTTTGAAGTCTTGCGCAGTCACCTTTCATAATCCCCACTAGAAGACTGCTACAGTAGTCAACTTTGGAGCCTACGATGGCCCTTGCCACTATCTCACAACTTTAGGTTTTAATAAAGGGTCAAATTCGGACTAACAGTCTAATGTAATGAACTGCCGAAGAAACTAAAGAGTTGACTTGGGCTTGCGTGCCTAGATTTTGATCGAGATATATGCCTAGCGTTTTCACTTTCTGTTTAGTTGCGATTTTGCAACCAGCTATCTGCAGATGCTGGTATTCTGATCCTCGATTATTTACCATGGCATTGGTGCCCATTACCATGAGTTTAGTTTTTCCACTTTTAAGTGCCAAACCACTTTCAATCATCCAATCAACAATCAGACAATAAACACGATGAGATCAGATATCTTCTTCATGCTGACAAGATGAAGGGATAACACATTGTGTGCCTTCAGCATAATTAGTGAAACAAATGCCTCTTTCCTCCAGCAACTGCAACAATGGAACTGTGAATATATTATATAGGGATGGTGAAAGGCATGCCCCCTAGGGGATGCCATATTGCAATTCTGTTGTATTTGCTTCTGCCGTATCACTGAAAACCCTGATAGACCTGTTCTCTAAGAAGGATTTGACCAAAGCTGCTGCATTGTCACTGCAATTAGCCACACTTCTAAGTCTTTTAATAAGTAGAGCATGGTCAACCTGGTCAAATGCAGCAGACATATCCAATAGCATGAGTAGTGAGATTTGCCCCTTATCCATGTAGTGCAGTATGTTGGATGTTAGGTCCAGCAAAGCCTCCTGAGTCCCTTAACCTGCTCTGAAGGGTATCAGGTAATATTATCCCCACCAAAAATATTGCCGTACATATGGTCGTCGGGAACGGCCATAGGCGATATTTTTGGTGGGGATAATTTATGGGGTAAATGGGTGGGGGGGTTGCGGGGGTGTCCCCTTCTCCCTTTAAAAATATATGGGGGTTGCGGGGTGTCCCCCGCAGGTTCCATGGGGTAATATCGCCGCAAAAATATGGTGACATTTTTGTATGGCAATATTTTTGTGGGGATATTATCACATGGAACCGTCTGAAGCAAGTTTGCTGCTTGTTCAGTATATTCACATCAGTCAAGTGGGCTAAAATCTGTTTATACACCACTCTGTCCAGTATCTTCACCAGGAAAGCAGTATTTGTAATAGGTCTATAGTTGGACCTAATCTCAGGATCCAAACCAGGTTTTTTGATCAATGGTGTGTTCCATGACCAGTCCAATTTGTATGGTACATGATTTTCCAAGAAAGACCTATTCACAAAAGTTGTAAGCACTGCTATTGATGAGAGGGCACAAGCTTTCACTGTGATAGCTGGATATATATCCCCCTTGCACTTTAGACGGTTTTAGTTTGCTAATGATTGCCATTAATTCCTCTTCAGAAACAGATTTAAAATTACAGTGAAAACTAAATCTATAGGCTTTTTGTTCGGCAGTTTCGACTTTGCACTTTTACATACTAGTTTCCTGAAATATTTTTTATGAGAGATGCTTTTCCTAATCTTGTCGAGTTTGCCGAGCATGGCCTCTTGAATGTTAGCACACCTTTTAGCATCCTTGAAAGGCTCATTATTATCCTTGGGACAAGGCTTCTTTAATTCCCTCAGAACTTTAAAGAATTCTTTTGATTTGTGTTGGCCATCAACTATGCAGGCTTTGTGCATGCCTTTTTTGGCCTTTTAGGATTGCTAATTCATATTATTTTCCTGCAATGCTGTATTCCTCTGCATATATATCCGTAAGTGTATTTCTCCAAGTATGGAAACATTTCCTTTTCTGTACTTTCAGTTTTTGCAATTCAGGAGAGTACCAGGGTTTGTTTATTTTTTCCGAATCTAATCTCGTTTTCAAGGGGGCAAAAGTATGAACTGCTGATGAGACCGTTTGTTCGGATGCTTTTATTATTTGATTCATGTTTCTAGGTTGGCGAGACTGTCAGAGTGTCGGGCAATCCAAGCCTCCATGGTTTCTAGGTCAAGTCTCCAAACATTTCTAAAAGTAACCCATTTTATCTGTGTTTCCCTTTTCTTTAATTACTTTGTTAATAATATTTCAAAGTAAAGAAAGAAACGAGCGGACCATGGGCACAAGGAAACATTTGGCTTGGTGGTCTCAGTATTGTATGTAGCCACCCAGTCCATTGTGTTGCCTGGGTGGCAACACAACCAGGCAACACACCTGTTGCCTGGGTGTGTCTCTTCCAGATCTTTGGCTGCAAGGCCAATTAGTGGTGGACATTAACAAGGTGAGCAAGGCATCACCCAATTGAGGTGTAAAATCGGGCATTGGTATAGGGTGGTCGATACATGATGGCCACATTAATCGTGGTGTTCGTCGCAGCCCGTATTTTAAGGAACAGCGTTTCGCAGCCCATTGGTCCCGTAGTATTTATTTCCCAGACTTCAAGGCTTTCTCTAAAGATAATAGCAACCCCACCTCCTGCCTGAGCTTCTCTGTCCCTCCGCAGGAAACTATACCCTGGGTGGATGACTAGACGCAGAACAGAACCTGCGGCCTGGTGCAGCCAAGTATCGGTAATGGCACACACATCCAGGTGATATTCGAGAATGTGATCTGCCACTTCCGTGGCATGTTTAACCAGGGATATAGTTTTAAGTAATGTAATAATAAGTTTGTTTTGATTTACATTTTGGCAGTATTATTTGTATATAGTTTCAATTACAGGTCCTGAATTTGTTCGTTAGCCTCAGGGCATGCTGGCATGATGTTATCTGCCTTTTCCCAACTTGTTATATCTGAGGTTAAATTATTCATTACTATACACTCCGTCCCCTTTCTCTGAGACCTGTCTATGTCTTATGTATAGTCTCAGTAATTACATTCACCCTGGATACATCACTAGTAGTAATCATTTCATCAATGTTTTTTTTTTACTTTCCCCCTCTATCGAGGTATCGATTTCTCTGTTGGTAACCATGATATTGGGTATTGTCACATCGGTATTACCCAAATTGACCTTTTACAATTGACCTTTTGCACAATTGACCTAATTATGGTGGTCCTAATTGACCTTCTGCACAATTGACCTTTATATTATTTTAGTTATTTTATGTATGTATTGGGTTGGTTTTGGATTATAAATAATATAAGGGGATTGGGTGGACGGTTGCAGGGGTTTTGGATTGGGTGGAGGTTTGCGGGGTTTCCCCTGAATATATATCCTAATTGACCTTCTAAATTAGGTCAATTCTCCCGAGGTCAATTCTCCCGAGGTCAATTGTGAAAAGGTCAATTAGTATACAACCCTCACATCATTGGGATCAATGGTCAGATAACACGCCCTGATCTCCACTGTGCATAAGGCAGCAGTTGACAGCAAAGCCTTTGATCTATCGCCCTGTTAACCATGTTTCTGCAAGAAATTTCTATCAGCTCTAGAGGATGCAGAGCAAACGAAATACTGGGATAAAACGTACCCGCTAAAAACAAGAGTCCGGGCAGCGTGGCCAGGATGGAACCGCACAGTCTGGGTTCGAGGTCATGCGCCGATGCTCACTCGCTGGTCAGCAAAGATATAGAACATGCAAACTACAATACCGCTGCGTATTATAGTTCGAGAGCGTGTAGGAGTGTGAAATGGAATCGAGGGGGCAGCTAAAAGAGTATGTTCCAACTAAAGGCAAAAGTAAGACAATTTAAAACATGGCGATTATGAAATAAAATTAAATCCTATAAAAATAACGCTAAATAGGATTTTCAAATCACGGTGGTGATGTGACTTAAAACGATGATCTAAACACAGTCAAACTGTAGCTAAAAATTATAATAAATCAGCGTATGAATCTAGTTAAGCAACTGGATAAAAACAAATGGCTAAAAGTATATAACGCAGCACTTTGTAACACAATGAAAGTCCACTCGGTGCTTTATTTGCATGGGGAGACTGTTCGGTCTGTCTCTGATCCCTTGGGCTCTGCAAAATAAATAGGGCCTCATTACAACCATGCCGTATCCTGATGTTAAATCTGTTAGGATACCGGCATACTGAAATAGAAAAACCAGCACTCGGTGTGGCGATATTACCGCCAGATCACGAGTGCCGGTGTTGGATGTAAATCCTCATTCCATGGAGTCTAATTGGACTCCATGGGGATTTGTCCCGTTATTACCAGAACCGATAATACTGGTGGCGGTAATAACACTGATTTTTGCCGGAATTTAGCTGAGGTAATTCAGTCACCTTACTGGCAAACTTGTAGTTGGCTGGTGTGGAAACTTGCCAGTATACGCTAATTCCGCACCAGCCAATTTATAATGAGGCCCACAGAGCGGAATAATGAGAGGCCGGCAGGGATTATGTAGTTTGGCAAGGCCGCCACTCATTATAGCTCTAAAAACATTGGGCTGACTGACAGGAGAGCACTGTGGAGAGAGACGGGTGTGAGTAGTTATGTGAAGTTTTAATGTGAATGTGTAGTGTGTTTCTATGTGTGCATGCATGCGAGGGGGGTTGTCTAAGTGTAAAATGTGCCCATGTGTGAATGTGTGTATCTTTATTTTATTTTTATGCATGTTTGATTGCAAGGAGTTGTCTGAATGCTGCATAAATGGGCCGGTTAATGAGAGAGTATATGTTGTATCTAGGCATATGAATGTGAGCGTGTGTGCTTCATGAAAGTGTGTGGCTATGTGTGTGAAGGGACGCAGGCTTATGATTTTAGGTGGTAGGGAGGGCTGTGGATTTTTTTTTGCTTGGGATCAAAGAGAAAGAAAACATGATATAAGTGTTATTATGTGGCTAGCCTGGTCTACATAAGTGGCACCAGTTGGGCATATATTCTTACTGTGGCATGGCATTTTTTACTGTGCATCAAGGGTAAAGCAAACTTGTTACATGTTGTTACATGGCTAGACTTAACTGTAATAGTGGCACCATTCTGGCTATATATATATATATATATATATATAGCAAACATGATAAGTGTTAGCACATCGGTAGACTTCCTTACACTGCTGCAGAAGATCTGGGTACACTTTCTTACAGTGGGATCCCATATTTAACAGGGTAACAAGGGTAAGGGAAATATGATAATTACTATTACATGGTAGACTGACCTAAATTGGCACTGCCAGTCAAGACATGTTTTCTTACTGTAGTATGGCATGGCATTTTTAACTGGTGAATCTGACAGGAGTAAGTTCATATATGGTAATTCTGACATATATTGGTGCAACCTGCATCGACATGCTTAGGCACACTTGGTATGAAATGTTTTTTCAACTGCTGTATATCCTAGACAAGGGTTCATGAAAATCCATTGGAAAATGATCCTGTGTACTGTTGGTGAGTTGCATTTATTGGATATTTTCATGTGCTAGCATACAAAACCGATTACAAACTGTGTGGGCCTCATCAGGAGTTGAGTGGTAGCCCTTAAATCCGGCGGTAACGTTATTACTGCAGCATTTAAGGGTCCACCCAAACATGAGTCGGCAGCATTTATCCCCAAATCTCAGCTGGGGGTAAATGTGGCGAGAAAATGCAGATTTCTGGCATAAAATGTGCCAGAAAAATTCAGATTTTTGGCATAATTACCCATTACCATCCAACCCTTGATCCGGCGCTAAGACGGGTGGGCAGTAACGAAGATACAGTTGGCCGGTATCCCTGTCAGGTTACTGCCCAACATGTGATAAGGCCCTGTGACTTTTTACCCTCTTTTCACAGGAAGTGTGCTGTACAATGCACCGTCTTAATCCATAATGTGTCAAATAAAATTTTCTTGAGGGGAGAACCCACCCCTCGAATCTCATTTGGTTGTTTCTGGCTTCCTTGGTACGTTTAGTTGCTCCCGCATATTCAAAGCAAACATCTATAAATCACAACTGCCACTGCTTCTAACATTCTCCATTCTGTTTTTTTGGGTTCAGCAACATCCTCTTTAATGTAACATACCCACTAATATGTATATATATTTGGCATGGATATAAGTACCCTATTTTAACTTGCTTGTATAATATTCTAAATCTCTCCTGTTTCTTAGTTCATCGTTAGCTGCTACGCTATGTGGGAGTAAGACTCACTGCAGTTGTCCTTGCTTTGCACTTTGTAAAAGAGGTGCCAATTGATGTTGCGGCGTTTTTGCAGCTCACTAAACAGGAACTAGAGGAACTACCTTTGACCCAGGTTTAGTCATATCTGATATGTGCAATATAGGACAAGGAATCCTGTTAGCAACGCTTATTTAGTCTGGAATTCAGTCATGGTGTAATCAGGGTCGGTTCTAGTGCCAAGCAATTATAATTTTGTATTCCTTGATGATGGTTTAGGCGTCACGTGCCGCACACCGGCCGCTTTCATGTGCCAAAAAGTGAGGGGATGGTGGGATGGAGGAGACAAGGAGAGAGGAAGGCAGGAGGGGTCACTCTAGGCGCGACTGGTCGAGTTAGATCAGGACAGTTTGCTGTTCGTTCCTGCACCTGAGGAGATCCGGTTGAAATCAAAGAGAAGGGTAGAAGGGTAGAAGGCCTCGGGTTGCTTCAAACTTCCCCACCTCTGATTGTTCTACTCCCGAAATGTGCACGATTACATGTTATCAGGTAAATGATATCTTATGTTGATGAAGCTCAGGTATTGGATGGGGCTTTGTTGCATGATCTATTTGTCTGGTGCTTCGGCATTCAGCCCCAGGGTGCCCTGTGAGTTAGGCAGTGCTTTTTTAAAAGATACCTCATGCTTCCAAGTGAGTCTGTGTAGGGCCAAATATCAGGGTCTGGGTAGGGTCATAAGACCCAAATATTTTAAGATTCACGCCCATATAGCAGCTTAGTTTTGAACAAAGTGTAGCTGTTTCAACAACTTTTTCGGGAAGTTTACATACATCTATTCCTCAAATGCAGACGGGATGGCACCGTTACCCGAAGTAGGGCAACAGAGGATTGAAACAATAGCATGTGTGCTACTTGACTGACCATGCAACGCAGCGGCCTGTCCAGAGTATTTTGCCTGGGTTGACCCAAGTGTGGCAATGACTTATGCAGGGGTTGCATGAAGAACGAGCGCACACACACACATAACGATCATAGTTTAGGATAATGGTGTGGCACCTGAGGTGGCCAATCAGATTCCAGGAGTAGCATGTGCCAACCCGGGCCACTCCCTGGACATGCCACTGATGCAAAGATGGAAAGGTGTGTTCTGCAATACCTCCTCCATTTGCAAGGCTAAGCATGATGTTGGTTTAAATAAGACCCACGAGTTTCTGACTTATCCTGTGGGGGATAAAGGTTGCCTTTAGGAAGGGTGCAACCGTAGCTGTGTTCACAACAGTATTGGAAGCTGCATGTGCATCACATTTTTCTGTTAGGAAGTGCATGAATTTCCTTTTTTTTAACAAAATGGTTAAGAATGATACGGTTTGTGACAAGTCGAAAGTGTGGCAAAGTGCTTTGATCATTTGTAATATAGTTTCAGCTTATAGAAGTTTTTAAAAACAAAGTCAGTTTGGGTTTTTACATAGCGCTTTTGTCACTTTTCACTTGCTGCTGAACACTTTCAGAAGGACCAGAGGAACGTTAATTTTGTCCAAATCATATTAGTTACATTGACGTCACACAGTCCAGGACTTTGCTGGCTGAAAAGCGGTATCATATTGGCAGGTGAAGGGGTTGTACATTTAGAGGATCTGGGTGTACCAAATAGTGAAATTATTATTCGGCCGAATAGTTGGCCTAAGTATTCGGGCAAAGCCGAATAGAGAGACGAGCAGTTCGCTCTTGGGCAAAGCTTGGTTCCTGCTCCCGTTGCTAAAAAATTTGCTTAAGGCACCTCATGGAACCAGCAGAGCATTTGCCTATGGATACATACACATTTTCTGATCTGTTTAATGAATAATCGATCAGACAAAATGCATGTATTCATGGGAAAAGGCTGTAGCATTTCCATAACGTGCCTCAGGTAGTATATTAAATACCGGTAGATGTAAATTGCCTTCAGCGGCATGATAAATCTTAGTATACTGCTGGAGGCAAATTTTGGAAATTACACATTACTTTCCTATCGATACATACATATTTTCTGATTGGTTTACTTTTAAATGCCACCCTCGCTGGTGTGCTTTGCAGCAGCCAATATTCAAATAGCTTATTGGCTGCTACAACTTTCCCATTACAGGTCTGTAATGGAGCGGCTGGGGCATTCTTAGCAGCTACCCCAATTACCAGCAGGATGGTACTTGGGCCCCATCAAAACAAGAACGGAAGACTTAACCATAGGGCAAGTAGGGCAAGGTTTGCTGTCTTTAATATAAATCAAAATGACAGGGATTGTATCTGGAAAACTCAATGTTTTCACAAGCTCTTATCATCCGAACATGTGTCACTTGGTTTTAACTGCTATTGACGTCACAAACACAAATTGCTTTCCATAAATCCTATCAGGGAAGGGAATTGGTTAGTCGAGGAAATCTGTAGAGGTTAGTCTGGTTTTTGGATTGCCATATCTGGTGGGTTATTCTGTGGCCACCTCTAAGTGTCAGGAATACAAAGTTGCAGGTTACCATAAAGGCAATTGGCTCACGCAACATAGTGTGCCTAACGTGAGAGGAAGTCAGGGATTGGGCAGAACCCTTCTCAGCCTTGGGACCTTGGACAGCTACCAGGCCAAATGAAAATCTACCAGGTTGGGAATGATCCCCGAAGGTGCTGTGTGTTCTCGACAAGTTGCTATCTCTGATCGCCTAAGCCCTAAAACCAAACATTCAGCTTTGAACCTGTATATTCATTCTATCCTTCCAACCTCTTGGGAGGATAGCTCAGGGGGCAACGCACTCGCATTGGAATCAAGACGACACTGAGCAACACAGGTTCGATCCCCGGGTCCGCGCTTAGAAACCTCTGTGTATTAAGCGTGTTATAAATAACCAATCATAATCACGATCAAACCTCTGGTTTGATGGAAACTGCTTTCCCCATTCACCTCGAATGAATAGGGTCTGTCCCGTGCTTTCAGGTCACGTGTGTAGAGACCACGAAATGGAGCTCTTCTCCTTGTAATTATGAGGATTTTATGCTGTATTCCTCGCAGGTGATTCATCGCCTTAGCTAACTAGAAACTTTCCGTCTCCGCTCATCCTTGGCGTGGATGTGCACTGTGTCTGCTATAGAAGCTCGGTCTGTCTGCTACAGCTGGATCAATCTGTCAGCCTTTCCCCATTTACTTCAATGCACCTACGGCTTCCATCTTTGTTCTTACGGCTGTCCATATTAGTCACAATTGAGCATGAGCCAGCTAATTGTGTGAATTCTTGGAGTCTTGCTGCTTCCACTTAGCAAAGGACATACTTGTGTATGTGTCAGCCCTCTATCTATGGGAGTCATAAGCATTTGTCTTGTGTCTATCTGCAATAAACTATCGTGTTCATGTAGCTTCATGCATGGATGCCTGTATGCTTCATGTCTAATGCATCTATGTTATGATGTCAGTAATGACGTCATCAGCTTCTTCGAAGTTAGAGTTAGTCAACTTGTTCGATCAAGGAGAACTGTATATCTTCCATATTGTCAGTTGGGTTTGGTTTGAAAGACTGTCTGAGCGAATAGCATTTCTCATATCTGCGATACATCAGCGTTGGAGAGGAAGGTCGTAGGAGAGATGTGCATCTCTCATTTCTCTGTATTCGAGCTGCAAGTCGGGTGGGGGGTCACAAGATCCACACTTGGATCTCCCTCTTCAGGTCCACTCTCTGTACCTAGATATCATCGCTCAAACACAGAGAAGCTAACTAATCATAGAAAGTGGACTTAGTACACCCCTACCAGAGGATAGAGCACTGCCCATAGAGAAATGTCCCCCTCAATGTGTTGGTGTTTAGCTGGAGTATGGCTAACCCTTCTGGGAAGTCTGAAAATACAGGGGGTTATTTTCCAAACCAGCAGATTGTAAAAGCAAAGTGGAAAACAAAGGTGTAAGCCCTTTATGCTTTGCTTTGGAGAGGGACGTATGACGTATAGCATCCTATGTCAGATTTTTAGGGTATGGCTTTAGAACTGTGAGGCTTTGCAGTGCTAATACACCATTGGATTGCCCTATTTGGGGTCAAATTATTGTTCCTTTTTTTCAATTGCCTTTGTGATTGGTTGATTTTATCAACTAATCAACGTATTAATTGAATCAAATTGCTATATTCATCAGTGTCCAGTTGACCTGGCTCCTCTCTCCGGAGAGATCATTCTTTTCCTCGATGGAGATGGTGGCCTTGGCATCTGAACAGCTATTTGAGGGACTGCTGTCGTTCTTCCCCTGAATTGTTTATTGGCATTGAATTGTTTGCTGCCTCCCTTTGTGACCAGCACTTTTTAACACACATTGCACTTTATATTTCTGTATGTCTATTCCTGTGTGTATTTCTAACTATTTAATATCCTCTTAAATGAAATTTGACTAAAATAATAAAAATATATTTTTTAAAGCTTTTTCTGTGGTCTGTATGGGATGATCTGTGGAGTTGACTTTGGGTCACTGCTTTCAGGTTTATGTTGGAACCATGTTTTCTTAAGTGAACTTAGTTTCATATCCGCTGGCTTGACCTTGTTCAGTATTGCTTTGGAGAGGGGGCATGGAGTAGGACATATGTTTCCTCCTCCACCTTCAAATAGCATGATGGTGTGCCACAAACATGCATTTTCACGCTGGAGGAAATCCAATGGATTCCTATAGAATTCGCCTGAGCTTACCACCTTGTAAAAGCAAGCATATTTCATAGTAATCCTTTGTAAATGCTGCATGCAAAGCATCATTTTCAGGTGGCCTTTACATGTTTACATGTTTTCTAAAACGGATTAGGAAAGTGAAGAGTAAAGGCAATCTCGCAAATGTTTTACTCCTGGCCTTTCGACTCAGTTTTGGAGAAAACAAAATTTGCATGGAGGGGACCTTTTGTACGCAAGTCAAAGGACAATTTAGGAGCCATGTAAAATCACCCGTACAGTATTCTGGACCCTTAGAATGTTTCTATTCTTATCGAGTTGGAATGCTGCATACATTTTGATGCAATCGACAAGCCATGATTTGGCTACACTGAGGCCTGTAATGTGTTGGGTTAAGTTCTTTCTGCTTTCTATCAGAAATGTACTTTATGGGCAGAACAAAGTGGGCTTAATTTAAAATTCTGCACATTATCAATCAACTCACACAATATAATTATGGGACTGGCATTACAGCGATTTTGAACATTCAGTAATCATCTTTTACAAGTGAAAGGCAGGGGTGGAGGATTGCATGGAACAGAAAGTCTATGCCAGGGGCGTCACTTGGGTGTCGCAAGGGGTCGCAATTGCAACCCCTGAGGTCTCCTTTGCTACTCCTAAAAAAACAAACAAAAAGAAAAACTATTTTTTTTCAATGTAAGCTCCGGGCTGTGGCCAGCGCCATGTGGCTCTTTATTTTTGGAGTGGCTGGCTTTCTTGTTCAGGCATCTTAAAAAAACAGGGGGGTTCCACAAGTGTAACACTTTGAGCAGTGACCCTAAATGAGAGCGAATATGAATAACAAATAACTTCTCTTTCTGGAATTCTATCCAATAATTGCTAGACTCATTAAGGGTTTATTTCAGGCACACTTCAGAGGGTGAGTCACTGATTTAGTCTGTTCTTAAACAACTCAACTCAGCCTTTCATCCTTCTGAGGTCGATAAATGAGTACCAACACCGGTTTGGGGATATTGTATGTATAATTGTTCTATATAAAGCGCTTAAGCGTAAGTGCTATATAATAACACATCATTAGCATTTGGCCTTGAACGTCTGCTTGCATTCACAGTAATTTCGTAATATGGGCCTATACACACTGATATTAACGATACGTATGGTGGTCCATTCTTGTATGAAATATATAACATTATATTGATATTGTAACCATATTTTTCGTAGTGTACTTAGGAACAATGATATGTGATGCCACTTCCTGTTTTGTCAAGGGGTGAAAGGTTGTGTTCCATCGCTTCCTGTGATGTCACTTTGAGGTGCGGGTCAAATGACATCACTTCCTGTGATGTCATCAGAGGTCAAAGGGCATGTGATGTCACTTCCATTACCCCTGGCATTTTGGTGAAATGACATCTCTGGTCTATGCTTTGGTCCAGGTTTTCATTGTCCAAGAAAAAAGACTATCATGATAAGACAAGTTTTCATTTTAAAAAAATTGTAATTTCATTGTTTGCACGTCTGTGCAAATTTTTTTCCCTCTATGCAATTTTCAACTTTCCCCCCACTTAGTAGAAAAGTAAAGTTTAAAACAAAGGGGAAAAAAGCCTTTACCCCTTCCATTTCCACCATGTTTGTAGAAAAGCGCAAAGTCCTCCCTCAATTAGCGATCATGGGAGGCATTAACAATGGATTCCTATGAAAACCACCTGCGGGTGTAAAATTCATGCTGATTCCATAAGCCTCCATTGGATTTCTGTCAGCATGCTGACGTAAAAATAGTTCGATTTGGCACCTAGCAAGGGAAGGTAAGAAGAAATGATGGTACCAACAGTAAGAGTGCCACACAAGGATACAAGTTTAATAAAAACGTCATTGTAACTTGATTGGGTTTAGAAAAGCTCCTGTCTGGCCCTATAACTAAGATGTGAGTGATCTCAGTCCTAGTCAATCTTTATCCAAAAGTATAACAGTTAAGCTAATAAACTTAATGCCTGCCCTTACTCTAATACAAAATGTGAAAGGAAAGGAGTATGTTTTCAGCAAAAAGGAAATATTGTTCTCAAATGAAATGTCAGGATGTTTTATGAGTCGCAATGGTAACTCCCTTACCCACTTTCAAAACCCAGGGGTTTTACGGAGCCCCTTGGCTTATCGATGCGTTCTGGTCTGCTGATACTTTTCACAGTTCGGTTTATGGTCAAAGTTTCGAATCAAAAGATTTGAAAAACAAAAGTTTCGAAACAAAAGTTTCGAAAACAAAAGTCTCGACATACTATTTTTAACATGCAAAAGTGCATTTCTTTCTAAACCTATCCGTCGAGAATAGTCATGGATTGGTTTCAATTGAAATGCACTTTTACATGTTTGTTTGTTTGTTTGTTTTATTCATTTATAATGCGCACCAGCCCCGACGGTAAGAGGGTGCAGCAGTACAGATTATGCAAAGCTTACATGTTTTACAAAAGTTACAATTACAATTTACAATATGTTGAAAATATAAACAGGAAAGGAATAATACAGTAAATTATATACAGGGTATATTATACAGTAGGTTATATACAGGAGATTGCCGGTAGTGTTACATCAGGGCAGTGTAATCCAGAACAAATTACAGTGTACAGGCTGTATCTATGGTAAGGCAGGAGGAATGCAGGGGGCGCTGGCTGGCTGATCTATTGCTTCAGATGGTTAATGTAATTGGCTCTGAATTTAAGGTAGGATTTCTCAGCACGTATAGTTTGGGGTAGTGAGTTCCATACTAGGGCAGCCCGGACGGGGAAACTGGAACCTCCTGCCTTAGTCAGTTTGAATCTCGGGATGATGAGTGTATTGGCATAGGTGATTCTTGAGGGTCTGGATGATCTTCTTTCTATAAATCTATCAGAGAGATATGGAGGAGCCGCATTGTTCAGGGCTTTGTGAGTGAGGGAGGCAACTTTCAGTAATATTTTGTCTTGGGTAGACAGCCAGTTGTTAATCCGCCTTATCTTGGAGATATGGGATCGTTTAGAGATGCCAAGAGCTGCTCTCAGGGCATTGTTTTGTAGAATTTGTATTCTATGTGGGATGTATTTGTTAGCCCCAATATATAGAGCATTACAATAATCAAGTCTCGATAGGATGAGAGCTCTAGCTAGAATCATGCAGTTGTCAGTGGAGATGAAGTGCTTACCAGCTCTGATAAGCTTACATGTGTAAGCTGTGGCTGAGGCCAGGGAATTCACCTGTTTGTTGGAGGAGAGGGTGGCATCTAATTAGAAGCCAAGAGTCTTCACTTCCTTAGCCACCTTGATAATATTGCCATCGATCTCAAAGCCATGATATTCCTGGCCTAGTTTTTTTGAGGTTGGAGTGTGTACCCAGAATGATTAGCTCTGTTTTGTCATCATTCAGGCATAGACCGTGAGTTGCCATCCATGCCTGGATGATGAGATACACCCTATTTACCAAGGCCAAATCCTTGTTGTAATCCCCAGAAAGTGGGAGGAGGAGCTGGGTATCATCTGCATAGTTAGTGTAGGTGATACCCAGACGGTCCAGATCATCAAAAAGGGGCTTAGTAAATATGTTGTGTAGTGTCGGAGATACACAGGAACCTTGGGGAACGCCGCACAGGATGGGGATGGGATCTGCTGCATCCAAAGGGGAGAACACCCTCATGGTTCATTCATTAAGGAAAGATTCAAACCATAGTATGGCTTCTTTGGAGAAGTGTGCTGCAGAGTTAAGGTGGTTGCAGAGGACTTTGTGATCTACAAGGTCAAAGGCGGCCGAGAGATCCAAAAGTAGGAGGAGTGCCGTTTCTCCTTTGTCTCTTAACTCATCAATTTGGGCCTTCAGGTCAATGAGAGCAGATTTGGTCTGATGTTGTGGATAGTATCATTTGCATGCTATTTTGTTTGTAACGTTGAAATGTTACATGGAGCTGTCCAGTGCTGAAATTAAGGTCTGGACAGCTCCATGTAACATTTCAAAGTTATTTGTGTATATTGGCATTAAAATGCCTTTTTTTTTACTTTGAAATGTTACATGGAGCTGTCCAGTCCTGTAATTTTAGCACTGGACAGCTCCATCTAACGTTTTAAGGTTTTAGTGTATATTGGGGGGGTCCATCCCATCCGCCCCAAACCCACACCACCCTCCCACCCCCAACCCTAACCCAACCCCCAACCCTAACCCTAACCCAAGTTTCGAAAGGCAAACTTTCAAATTTTTTTCAAATAATTTGTCATTCGAAACTTTTGTATTTAAAAAAAAAAAGATTTGAAAGTTTGCCTTTCGAAACTTTTGTATTCAAAAAAATGACTGGACACCTGACAGTTCGACTTGGGTTTCAGGCAGTCTTAGTTTTGGTCTCACAGTCAAGGATTTCTTGATTCTCGTATAGTTCACTGTTTAACATCTTCTACAATCGTTTTCCCTCTGCCGTGATCAAACCAAGCTCTTTACTTTACTTTCATATAGTTCAATAATTCATGGCAGTTCCAGAAACCAACACAGTTCTTTCTTAGGCTTCACTGTAATAGACTTCCTTCGCCTATATCTTTCTACAATGATACGTTGTTAGGCTTCCCTCTATCCGCCTCCAACTTTCTCAACGTCCATTTAATTTTAGCTATTCAATTGAATTCAAAAACAATGTTTCACCAATGTGTTTCCCTCAGCTGGGATCAAACGATATTCACAACAGGGTTTCCTTTACCCTTACTTTCACGACACCCTTCATTCGAGCTCAGGGCTCTCTTTTCTGCTCGTCGAAGACTTTCGAATGTGCAGGGTTTTTATCCTTAACCTGCATGACCACTTTGACCTTCCTTGAAATCAACACTGTTCACCAAGTGTCTCCTGTACTTGTAGTTTCATGCAACACTTTCCTTGGCTTTACTAAAAAAAAAAGGTTTCCTTGGAAAATACGAATCACCTTGTTTTACTTGCAGCACTCTTTACTGTTCACAAAGACTTTTGATTGAGCATTTGCTCATGCCGGACCACTCCACTACTAAGTATTCTTCCCTTCGTGGTTGCAACAATGTCTCTTTCTTTACTTGCGGTTTACTGGCACACGCGTATCTTTCATTCAAGGATTCTGTTTCATTCAAAGCTTACACTAACCGGGCCTTCATTTCTTTTAGCACTCACCGGTTGTGGGGGATATTTTCTAATCCTCTCCGCCTTTGTTATTGAAGTTAAGGCCGGTACCACAGCTGGGTTTTGTCCCTTCCAACTTCGTCCTTTACCCGAAAGGATGGCTGGATACACTTCAGCACTTCACAGACACTTGTTTTGCCTTTCTTGTGATCTGCTTTCCTTCTGCATCTCTGCTCATCCGCTCTCTGTTGCCAGGATTGTCCCAGCCATTGGCAAACTGCTTCTGTCCTTGTGACACCTTGCTCCCTAAGTGCTTGGGTTTTAGGAAAGGACCCTCTGCCAGACTCAGCCTTGCAGCCTCCCTCCTCTGTTCCCAAAAGCAACTGCCTTCCCTTCTCCTGCAGGCTCCTTTTAAGCACCTTTGGGATGTTAATGTGCTGCAGTTGTGTGGTTAGGGTTGGGCCTGTCTGACCGTGCCTCTCCTCATTAAGAGGACAGATTGCTGTTAGAAGGGGAGAGTCTGTCTTATGTGCCTTAGTGTGTTTCTTGATTGCACTCTTCATCCCTCTTGGTTGCCTCTTCTTCTACTTGGTATTGTTAGAAAAAGGGGGGGTGACATGTAATGGCACTGTACATACTTTTTAAGAACAGAGTGGGCCGTTGGTGAATGGGAACCTGACCTGGCCTAGTCTTCTGAATATCATCAGAGAGGCTGCTCCCCTTTTGGCCTTTGGTTCTGCATGATGGATGTAGGGATTGTGGTAGTTGTAGTTCTTGTCAGGATGAAGAGGGTAAAGGTATTGTTGCTGGTGAGTGGGTGTTTAATGATAATAACCTATAAAGACTGAGGGGATGTTGGGTAGGGATGTACTGGAACAGGGGAATACTGTGTCTCGCCCGCAGGCGTTCCTCCTACAGTCTTCCAGGGTCCCCTTCCCAGTTGATCCTCAGTCGCTTGTCCACCCGCAGCGTTGGGATCCAAGGGCGATGGCCCTCCACTGGCCACCTGAGTCAGGGATCCCCGGGAATAGCATGGGAGAAACGCCTCAGGTTTCTCACATAGGGCAGGTGTAAGTGATATGTTCTCTCTGGTCTCCAACTCCACCTGCTAAATAAAGCAAAATCCTGCAGGCCAGAAAAAGCGACGGTAAAAGTTTACAAACATTTTTATAATTATTTTTTATGGTCTACGAGACCCGTTAAATGGCCCCTTTGCCAATAAATTAGGGTCTGTGCCAGCACAGAGCAGGTGGGCAGAGTGTAAAGTCTAATTCCACTACCCCTAGCTCCTCCGTGCTCAGGGGTGGACTGGCCTATAGGGAACTCTGGAGATTTCCCGGTGGGCCTCTGCATCCTGGGCCTCTTTTCTGTGGTATTTCCAAATTTTCTCATAGGAAAAGCATTGGGCTTGCTGAAAATGTGTCATATGGGGCCACTTTGAACTTTATTTCCAGGCCTCTTTTGGTCCCTAGTAATTATTTCCAGGGCCTCTTTTAGTTCCCAGTCCAGCCCTGTCCGTGCTGTTAATCCACATGCATATCTGCCCATGGAATCCCAATGGATTCTGCCTGTATTTTTCACCTGCAAAAAACAGGAGTATCTTTAGGGATTAATGTAAATAACGGCTGCTGCCATTAAAAATCTCTTACGGTAATGGGTGTAAACAGTGGCGTGGCCTGGGGTGGCACGTGGTACCACTGGAATCTGATTGGCCACCCCAGGTACCACCCCATTATCCTAAACTATGATCATTATGTGTGTGTGTACGCTCGTACCTCATGCCACCCCTGCATATGTCAGTGCCACACTTGGGCCGCCCCAGTTGAAAGAGTCTGGACAGGCCACTGGTGGAAAAAACATTGAAACACAATGACACCTGAATTTCTTTAAAAACAACCAAAATTGCACAGAGGGGATGGCTGACACACACGTGTTAGTGGTTGCAGTTCTCCCAGTGCAATTTCCATTTTTTGTTTTTAAAAGTGAAATCATTATTGTGGAAACTCACCATTGGTTGAACCAGGGGTGGGACTACTGGCGTCACTATAAGATGTCATAATAAATGGGAATGGGATTGAAGAACCCATTCTGTCACCATTACATTAACAACAGCACTTCTCAGAAGGATTGCTATTCTTCTAATGAGTTCCAGCACTTGTAATGAGGACACATGTATTATTTAATATTTAATGGAGTAGCTTATTATTTAATAGAATAGTACCAATGCTCCAATTGTCTGCCTAACATTTAATGGGGTAGAACTAGAATTTCTGGACAGATCTGCCTCAATTTTAATAGGACTAATAGGACAATACTAGCACTTCTCAATGGGAACGCTGAGCATTTAATGGATCATTGCAAGCACTTAGCAGTTTGCAGCTACTTGGATAGCAAGCACTTGCATATTTATTGCAATAAGCTGTTTAAATGTGTATTTATTTTCCTTACAGAGCATACCCTAGTGATTTGAACAGAATCCCTATTCAAAGGAACAGTGGTCAGCTGAGCAACCGAGATGCAGAATCAATTTGTCGGAAAAGCGGCAGTGCGACTTTAAGAAGGGGGACAAGCTATGTCAACAGTATAGATTTCTATTGCATGTATCAAAGGGTACTAACAGTTTATTTGTATATAGTAGTTTATAATAATGAACAGTAGAGGATGAGGAGGTGGGTCACAGGGGCAAGGTGATAAAACTATAGGAGCACTTTCAAGAGATAGATGGCACCGGTGATCGTACATAACTGAATAGTGGCAATGTTTTTAATTTCAGGGGGAGTGAAATCCAATGGTAGGGGGCCAGGAGGGAGAAGCACAAATTTAAGTGTGTGGCAGTGCAAGGTGGGCGGGGAACAGAATTGCATAAGAAGGCTTGGGAAAGCAGGGTTCGACTAAGACTGCAGTGGGATGCAGAGTGAGCTGGGTGGGGAAGGAATGCATCCTGTGGATGGATTTAGAGACCTGCAGAGAGAGCAAATACATGCTGAGGTGATGGGTGGAGGGAGGTTGGGAGGAGAGGTAGAAGTGCAGTTCATTGCTTTCTTAATGGGAATAGCAAGGTTGAGATCAGGGTTTTAGCAGAGCTAAGGGTGAAGTAGGGATGGATTTTGTGAATGTCTCTTAGGTTAAGCCTGCCAGATGCGTCTGTTAAGGTGATAAACTGCTGGAGAGTAAGGTCAGTGTTGAATAGAGCCCGAGGACTGTAGGCCTTAAAGTTGTAATTGAATGAGAGCAGGGAGAAGGAGTGGAACATTAGGAGCTGGAGGTGAAGATACGTTTGGTTTTGGACAATGTGAGCGCTAGAGAGTGGAATACCATCAAGTGATGGATGGTAGAGAGACACTTGTTGATGGAAGTGTGTAGCTCAAGGATGAAGGAGTAGAAAGAGAGAGAAATGTGTATTGTCAGTAAAAAGGTGGTAAGAGAACCAAAGGTGAGAGATCAGATGGACGAACGGTGAAGTGTATAGTGTACATAGGTGGCTACCAAAGACTGACCCTTGTGGAATTCCCAATGGGTGGAGAGAGACAGAGTGTGTGCAATTGTTCCAGGAGCTGAGGAAGGAGTGGTCAGACAGGTGAGAGGAAATCTCAGGGGTCAAGGAAAAGAATGATAGAGGAGAGCTTGGAATGGTGGGTAGTTGAGGGAGTTAGAGAAGTAAGTGCAATTTTTGTGGAATGTTTACTGTGATACCCTGATTGTAAGGGATCTCAAAGGTTGTTATTCTGCAGTTAGAAGGTGATCCACTTAAATGTTGAACATTCCAGAACTAGTGGGGAAGAGAGACAGGCAGGCAGATAATTGTCCCGATTGTTGGGGTCAATGGACATTGTTTTCAGTAGAAGTAACACTGTTGCTACTTTAAAGGAAGCTATCACGCTCCCCAGATTTGGTGAAAAGGTGCAGAGGACCCATTGCATCTACATTTTAATGTTTTAATCAATGCCAGACTATTGCCTCTAAACTGCACATTCTTGGCACTATCGACTTATTACATCTAAATTACAATTTCTTTTTCACTGCTGGCCTATTGTCGTACTGTAATTTCTTGTTCGCTACCGACCCATTGAGTAAACATATAGGCTTGCATCACCCCCGTTGCTGTCCGCTGAGTCAATCTTCTCATCAACCTACACATTATCACCATTATTTATTCGGATTCCCTACACATCACAATTTTCCATACTATCTCACTCCTCCTCCTTAATGTGCCCTCTCTTGTCTCTCTGAGAACCTGACTACCCCCATGCTTTTTCTTACCAATTCTCCCGTCTCTCTCTCTCTCTCTCTCTCTCTCTCTCCCTCTTTTTCTTTCTCTCTCTCTCGTTCACTCTTTCTCTCCAAATTCCCATCCTTCAGGCTCTCTCCAGCGATACCCTGGAATATTGTCTACACTGCTCACCATTGACTCAAACCTTACCTACCATGTTTATCTTCCCTCTACTGCTCCCTTAGCTACCTGTTTAGCCCATGCTCCCCGTCAATCTTACTTTGTGCCTATGAAGCCTAATGTTGTACTGACCTCTTCACCTCCCTGTATGGCATCACTAAAACCTGGGTCTCCCCAATGACAAGGACACTCTAGCTACCCACCACACAGACTTTGCCAACTTCTTCCTCTCCCTGCGACTTACTAAAATAAGATTTTGGTGTTATCATCATGATCTATAAGGACACACCCTTAGCCCCTGTTCCCTCCTCCCAAGGTCATCCCTCTTCCTTTGAATGCATCTCCATCCAACTTCTCTTACCTACCCCACTTATTCGCCTCATCCAAGGCTCACCCAGCACTCCAATCCCTTATTCTAAGAACTTGACATATACTTGAATAAATCCGAGTCAACATCCCCTTGGCCACTATGGGAGAACTCAACCTCTCCAATATGGCTAAGGCCAACCAGCTACAGCTTGACTCCACTCTCTCTGATCACTCCATGGTCAACCTGCACAACCTTCTTATAGACATTCCTGGGAATTTCCTCTAGCTCATATCCCTAGCCTCCTCTCTCAACTCATCTGCCCTCTCTATTGATCCCTCTACCATCTGGCTACTCACTTGATCACTGCGCCATCTCAGTTTCCTTCCCCCGCATCCCAAACCTTGTCTTCTTCCATCACCAAAAGGAAGTTCAAACCTGGCTCTGTGCCCTGTTACATGGTTGGACCAAGTCAAGTCTTCCCTCCAAGCAAACTCTACTCCACTTGCCCAATCCATTGAACTCACCTTTGCAGATTTCAGTGAAACACTTGCTATTACAATTAAGTGCCACTATTCTGCTCATTCATTCGCCCCTCCAACCCTCACCGTCAAACCTGGATTTTGGCAGCCATACAACAATTGAAGACTGCCATGCATCTCCATAAGCAACAATGGAACAAAGATCACACGCCCATTATTCCCATGCTCTCCTAAGACTTTAACCTTGCTGTTAAAGAGAGGTAACTCCTCAGACATACCCCATGCAGCCAGCCATCCTTGAAAACACACACTGTGCAAGGAAGGGAGATAAAGACAGCCGGTCAGTAGCATCTGTTTAATCAACTGTTTCGCAAGCTGAAAAAAGAAACTCTCACTCTATTTCTATATATATCATACCTTTGCAGAATGGAAAGCATTACACATCAGTTCTGTAAAATTAACCTTACAATATGATAGGCCAAATTTCATATAGGTAAAATACATTGCCTTTTTCATTGGACATAAACACTTCTTGAAACATATGATTTCTTCTTTCCTGCAATGACATCATCTTTTGCTAATTAGAATGACTGGTTGTTTTCCACATTCACTGAATCACAAGGCATATCTTGCAACTTTAAAACTAGAAAAAATCAGTTCTGTGATGAAGCACACTTGACCAAGACTCTAGCACACTCTGTCAATGACATGAGAGTAGCTGCTGTGTTTTTCTTGGCCACCTCGCTCTTATCTCCTTGCAGCCTACTGCCAAATTTTAGTCTAAAACCTCTTTTCTGCCCTGGTACTGCAACGATTCTATTTCCCTACCATTTAATAATGCCAAGTCCCTGCACCTGACTTTTTGAACAGGCCCTACCTTGTTCTCAAATAACCTTGGCTTTAACTGTTATTTGTCTGAGATGCCACACAGCCCCACACTTCTGATTGTTCAGCACCTTTACATGTCTCTAAGGCTTAAGGCATCTAGCCATTTGCAATGCATACTGTGGTGTCCATTTTTAAAAAGAATGGACATTTGTTGCTGTAATGTTTCTTATGTCAGGGAGCTATATTCTGCATGTATTTGAGCTCTACATTGTCTAATGTCTAGTATCTATTGTGTGTAGGTGATATCCTTCATATCTAAACACAGCTTGGCCTAATGTCTGTGTAACTTTATAATTAATACATTTTTGCCTTGACTCTTGAGCAGCTACATGTGTCAGAGGTGAGATGACATCACTTATCTCTGTCCTCCTTTGCTCACTCCACTGTTTTTGTTTATGGTATGGATAATACAGTTGTGTAAGTGCATACCTCTTCTCATATTTGCAATATTGGACAAGGGGCAGGACACGGGCGCTGAATGAGATGTTCACCTGTCCGTCACCAGAGGGAGAGAGGATCTACTCCTCTTCATTGTTGTTCTCGATGAATCCAGTAATTGTACTGATCTGACATCCTCTATTCTCTCTCACCCTAGGAAACGTCCATGCATCCTCAAGGCTATGCAATCCCCCAAAGGAGTGCCCCTATATGCTCTCTCTCCACCAACAACATTGTCTCCTATTTCTCATCCACTAAAATATTTGTCACCTTTCCATCCTATTATCTCTCCCACCACTGCCCTCTTTCTCGCCTCCTCCTCCTGCCACCCCATAACTATCATCACTCCACCACTGCTCTGCTACCTCTCCTACTGAACTCCTGCTTGTCCTCTGCTCCGCTAACCCTTCTTCTGCTCGCATTGACTCATTTACATTGCAAACTATCAACAAGCTTACAATTATCACCTCTTCCTACCTCTCCATGCTCTTCAACCTTTCTGTCTCTAATTACTTCTTCGCTGCCGGCTGCAAAATAGCTACTGTCATCCCCAAAGGAACCCACATGACCCTAACAACGCCCCCATCTACAGACCAACTCTCTCCAGCCCCACTATTCCAAAGTCTAAAGTCTTAGAGAGGGTTGCCTTCATCCATATTGTGATAAACCCTGATTTCCGCTCACTGTTTGATACCCTTCTAATCATGATTCTGGAGCAAACTCCACTAAAGTGCTCCCACACACATATCCCCCTCTCTAATTACTGCTTACCACTCTCACCTCTCCTCCATCCCCCTACTAGCTGACTTATCTGTAACCTATGATAAAGTGGACCATCCCTCCCTCACTCCTTCAAACTGTCTTCTCCCTTGGCTACAAGGGTACTGCACTTGACTGGGTTGACTCTTATCTCTCTGACAGTGCCTTCTACATCTCCTAGAAATCATATATTTCTTCATCTATTCCCCTTTCTTTGGAAGTCAGTCCTCGGTCACTCTCAACATCTAAGCCCAGGGCAAACTCATCTCACCCTTTGGGTTTCACTACTTTTCTCTGATGTCGCCCACATTTTCTCCTCCTTTCCTTCCTTTGACGCTGATATCACTGAACGCATTACCAGTTGCCTCACAGCCCTCTGTCTATGGATGGCCTTATGCTAACTGATGCTTAATTCCTCCAAGACAGAAGTCATGTTTCTCCCTGGCTCTAAGGCTAACCTCACCTTCTCCCATCTTCTTCCCTCCTGACCTGCACACTCTGTAACTTCAGTCTTGCAACCTTGGGTCCTCTTTGACAGTGACCTAGGGTTCCAGCAATTCATCATGGCTTTCTTCAACTGCTGCTATGATTAACCAACTCAAAATAAGGAAAATCATACCCCACCTTACCCACCATTCAACAAAAACCCTGATCATGGGAGTCGCCTGCACCAGCACTTAGACTGAAGTTCTCCTCTTTGGCTCCCTTTAGCACTTCCCTCCCATGCCTTCTACCAGCATTTTTCCACTCGTATGCCTCCCTCCTTCCATCCCTATCTCCTGCACTTCTCCTCACTGCACTTGCACGTCTGAATGCAACAGGGCCTATTAGGACCACGTCTGTATTTGTACTGTTTTTGCCATTGTTATTATTTCCCCTGTTCCCTTCCCATTTAGCCTTCTGGCGCTTCAAAACACAATTATGTTGTATAAACGCCTAACAAATGCTCAATCAAATAAAAAAATGTCTTAAAAAATCTCTATCCTGCGTCAGCAAACTGGAATACTGTTTGAGCCTACTCCTTCGTCTCTCACTCTACTCCTTCTCTCTGCTAAATAAAGTGTGTAACTTTACTATTGACATCTTTTGCAACCTACTTAGATGCTCTCCCAACTCCAGACACAGACACCAGGCTGGGTGTCTCTCCATGAAAAATCACTCTCTTTATGCTCTTTTTTGCAAATCTATCCATGGTCTTTCCCCCTCTACCTGGCTGACTGCATCTCTCCCTACCTTCCTTCTTGCATTCTGTCGTCCATCTTTCTTCATAGTTTTGTTGCCCCCCATCCACTGTTCCTCCACCTTCAACCACTCCTTTTCTTTACTTGCCCATCTCCACCAGAATGCCCTCCCTTCAGACATTAAATCTAGCCCATCAGAGGAATTATTTCAGCCCACACCTAAACTCCACCATTTAGCCAGCACCACTACCCACTAACCAGACCCATTCTACCACTCTGGATATTGTCACACATGTTTGTGTAATAATGGGCATGTGTACTTTACTTGATGGTTAAGGCTTGAGGTTCCTTATACATCTTACAGATGTTCAGCCCGTGGTATGTATCCCCAGTCAATGCGTCTCTATTCCACTCCTGCATCACCTGATCTCATGCTCAACCTGACATTCAGGCATTGAAAAAAAGTACTCTAGACAGGGATTGCCTCTGTTATCTGTATTCCCTCCTAAGTTCATCATTTCTATTACAAATGACATCCCAAATGTTCAATTAAGACAAAGAATACTAATACAGGAAAGAGCAGCTAAGGGGCGTCAGAGCCTTTATAGCCGGCGATGGCAAAACATTTCGATAGAAGCGCAGGAAGCACTGACAGCTTTGAGCAGAGGGGCCAATTCTTCTGGAATGGTGGGAGGAAAGAAGCATAAGAATGAGAGGGTCATGGTGGTAGGGAGAAGGCGGTAGATATAGGAGGGCAGTGAGGCTGTCTCAGTACCTAGTGACATTAGATGGGAAATAGAGTAGAAATGAATCTGCAGCGAGACAAAGTCGGAGTGGAAGACAGGAAGACTTGGTATGTAGAGGGAAGTTTATGTGAAAGAGAGTGGAGAGATGAGACAAGACTGATGTAGTATATAGATATGCCAGAGTACAGAGCAAAGGAGAGAATGAAGAGAGATTCTTTAAAGATAGAAAGAAAGGAAGGACAGCAGCCAATCCATCCGAAGTGGAGTAGCCTTATGGTCCTCAGCTGCAGAGATGCAGGATTCAATGTGGACCCTCTTCTTGGAGAAGACAGAGAGTCTGTATTTCCTTTGGAACAGGCGGCAGGCCAGTTTGTCAGAGGATGAGCCGAAGCCCTCCACCTCTTCTTGGCCTCTCTGCACTTGCCTTTCAGAACGGCCAGATCGTAGTCATACTAAGAATTGCACTTGGAGGCAGGCTTCATATGGATCCTCATGACTGGGGTAAGGATATCGAGAGCATTGGAGATGGAGTGATGGAGTTTTGAGAGGGCTGTGTCAGAGTGCGTCTCAGCCACAGGGTTAGGAGGAGGGGAGAAAGTAGGGGCAAAAGCGGCAACTGACACCCATTTTATAGGTAGAATGACCGCGAAGGAAGGTGGCAGTGCTGGGGTCGAATTTTCCAGGGGGACAGACAGTTTCAGGTGAGAGGAAAGCAGAATGTGGTCAGTCCAGAAGAGTGGAGTAGTGAGAGGGTTAGAGAGGGGGATGTCTGAGGAGATGAGAACATCCAAAGTGTCTCGGGCTGAGTGCGCCGGACCAGAGGGAAGAATAGAGAGAGAGAGAGAGACGCAAAGGTTAAGTAAAAGTCCAGAATGGTTAGAGGAGTCATAGTGGATGTTGAAATCCCTGAGGAGGAGAAGCTTAGCAGTAGAGGCAAGGAGAGAGGAGAAGAGAGCAGCCCATTCAGAGAGGAAGAGGGTGACCTGGCCGGGTGGCCTGTAGATGGTGGCCAGAGTCACAGAGAGTCCAGGAGAGATAGAGAGCCTGCATACCAGGCATTCAAAGGAGGAGTACGCTTGGGTGGGAATGATAGAGGCAGGGACCCACTCAGGAAAGATCAGGGCCACTCCACCACTGGGCCGATTGGTCCTGGGTTTGGAGAGGATCTTGTAGCCCTCAGGGAGGAGAGTGTCAAAACTCATAACAGAGCTGGCCATGAACCAAGTCCCAGCGAGAGCGATAACATCCAGATCAAGGTCTACAAGGAGGTGGCAGATGTCAGAGGAGTGTTTGACAGCAGAGCAAGCATTGAGAGTAGCCACGTAGACCAGGTTGTTACTTTTAAAAGAGTTCTGTGTTGGGGTACAGGAAAGAGGTACACCCAGTGGAAGAGGCAGAGGGGCCAAAGAGAGGGCAGAGGTAGAAGAATGGGACATATGGCCAGAGAGGATGAAGAGGCGGGCGCCAGATAGGAGGCAGCAGAGGAGGAGGTGGGTTGCAGAGGATATGGGGCGGTAGAAGAGGTTGATAGCAGAGGAACTAGAGAGGTGGTAGAGGTGGTGCTAGGTGGCAAAGGGCCCAGAGAGGAGAGAGAGGGGAGAGTCACAGAGGAGGCAGTGGAGGTGGAGGGGAGTGGCAGAGGAGCCAGAGAAGTAGAGGAAGAAGGTGGCTGAGGGGCCAGAGAGGTGGTAGATAGAGTAGCAGGAGAAGGGAGGAAGTTGATAAGATGTGGGAGCCACATATCCAGGAGGAAGAGTTTGGGCTGAGTGCCCTGGACCATGACGGTCCCATTTATATAGACATTAATGATGGTTTTGGAGGACAGGATCGAGGCCAAGAGGACCTCCCATCTTGTTCCACCATTAATGGGAGATGAAGAGAAAGGAGAGAGAACAGGGACCATATGTAGCGTCCATATGTTGGGAGAGGGAACGACAAAGAGGATGTCAGTGAGAGTCTGTCTGGCGGAAGCACTGACGTGGGTGTCAGCGAAGGGATGGCCTGGATTGGAGAAAAAGATGACCTTCTTGAACTTCTTCCTTCCAGACTTCGTAAGAGGGATAGGATAGGTGATAGAAAAGCAGGTAGAGAAGATGGGTGAGACCAAGAGCACCATAGAGGGGTGTAGGTAGAAAAGAGAGGAGAGGAAGCACAGCACACAACTTTGCCATACAGGATGCGTCGGGTGAGGTCTTAGTGGGGGTGGTGACACAGAGGGAGGCACAGTATGGAATGCAACAGAGAAGCACAAGCAGCCGCACGTAGACTCAACAGTGGGACCGAACATGCAGGGAAAAGGCCAGAGGAGGCAGACAAATGGGAGCTGCAGGATTAGAGAGAGGGTGAAGTAAGTGAATAACAACCAACAGTAGCACAAGTGGACGCACAGAGGAGCAGGTACCTAGAAGGGGGAATAGCCAACGGTAAACACAGAGGTGGACCCTAGAAGGGAAGGGGCCTAGTTGGCCACAACAGAGGCAGAATGTACGTACAACCAACAATAACCAGCAGTCAGCACACAGTGGGGAGGAACCTAGAAAGGGAAAAAAGCCTAGCAGGTACACCATCAGCAGAGTGGAAGTAACAGCACAGGTGAAACAACCAAGAGGGAGAAAACACAAAGGAAACAGCAGGGAACACAGCGTGAGGCAACCGTGAGAGAGGAAGCCTAATGGGTGCGCAGATAGTGTACGTTGAGACAAGCGTTTAAGTGAAAGTGCGCACAAGGGCAAAACAGTTTAGTAGAGAGCAGTAATGGCTGCTTCTCCTGCCAGCACCTTTATTACTGTACGGTCACTGATGGTTGACGGCAGCACAGTGTACTCACACTCTGGGCTGCAAACCATTCTTCACCAAACACCAGCATCACATCCTGCCACTTCCTGCTTTCACACATGGGCAAAGTCACTTTTCACCTCATTTGCAGACTACCCAATCCCAACACCTCCTTCATCAAAGACTTCACTGATTTGCTCACCACCATTTCTCTCATGCATGGCAAAACATCTTCCGTGGCAACTTCAGCATTCCTGGCAACCCAGCAACCAAGTCAATGAAGGAGGATCTCCACTGCCTACACCTCACACAGCAGACAAAAGAACCAACTCAAAGGAAAGTTAGCATCCTTAATCTCATCATCACCGTCCTGCCCACCCTGCATCACATCCCTCCTTTTCCACACAACTGGTGAGACCATCTGTCAATCCCCTTGCAATATTAGTCACACCCCACCTCTCAAGCAAAACCCATCAGAAACCCAGCAAACGAGCCTTCAGGTCATTCAAAAACTTCCCAGTAGAGGCTCTCATGGAAGAACTCATCAAACTGCAACTCAAATGGGCTGATCTATCTCTGACAAACCAGGACTGCGACTCGCTTCTCCAAAAACTCGAACACCAACCCCCAAACAACATCAACCTCCATGCCCCAGTGAAACAACGCGTCATCAAGCCTAACCCTTCCGGACCGTGCTACATTCAAGAACCGAACTACAAAAAATGTACCATAAGGAAACAAGTAAAGAATTGGTGAAAATCCTGCTCAATTAACTCTGTGCTACATTCAGACAACTGATCACCACTGTCGCCCACCTTCTAACAAAACACCACAGCCAAGGCCAAATATGAAAGCAGAACCCTCTTTAAAGCCATCAAGCACTGCATCAATCCGCTGCCCAACCCACCTGTACTGCAATCCATTGAAAAATCCACAGTCATCAAATCTTTCTTTATCAACAAGATCAGCATGATTCGCAAACACTTAAACACCAATGCCACAGCTGTCAGCTCACTACACAGCCCATCTTGCAAAACCACAACTTCCTGGCCAACTTACAAGACACTAACTATGGAAGACCTCACTGCCACTGTAGCACTGCTCAAGGTCACATCGTATTCAGGTGACTTCCTCCCTGTCTCGGTACTCCAGATCCTTCTAACTGAAGCACTCCTTCCCTACCTGACAATCATCAACAGCTCCCTAAATCAAGGCACCGTCCCCTCGACCCACAAGACCGGGCAATTCTCTCGCTTCTCAAGAAACTAACAATGGACCCTGACAACCTCAGCAACTACTGTCCCATCACCCATCATCCCTTCCTACACATAATCCTTGAGAAAGCAGCAGCCATGCAACTCCTCCAACACATTGGAGCCAAAAACATCCTTCAGTCCTATCAATCTGGCTTCAGACCCAGATGCTGCACAGAAATGGCTACCATCAACTTGATCGACAATACCCTTAATATCCATGAGGATGGCCACCCTTGCCTCCTGGTTCTCCTTGACCTCTTAGCAGCATTTGACAAAGTAGACCACCAGACACTTACGGACAATCTACATCATTGCATGGGGATTAGCGAGATCATCCTCAACTGGTTCAAATCCTACCTCGCTAATCGGCAAGAGTTCATACAAATGGATTCTTCCAGATCACCAACTCTACCAATCACCTGTGGAGTGCAGCAAGGATCCTCTCCCCAGCGATCTTCATTCTTTACATGGAAATGCTCTGATCCCTCCTCACTCCACACATCATCTACATACACCAATACACAGATGACGTGCAGATCTACCTCAACATATCCTCCATCGAAGGCATCCACAGATCCACATGCTTAAGGCCTGCCTCACATTGATCCAGTCGTGGATGCCCAGTGCTTATCTCAAGCTCAATCCCTCCAAGACTGAATTTATACTGCTGACCAACAACACCGAACACCCTGATCTCCAGAGCTGGCTCTCTGCTATGAACCTTGAGGCCTTCACACCCCAGCTGGCCACCTGTGCCTGGTCCTTTGGGTTCCATATCGACAGACAACTTACCTTCTGACATCACATAGCAAGGAAGACACAAATGATGTGGTACCAACTTTGTCTCCTCCGGAAAATCAAGCCCTCCATCCCAGAAAACAACTTCAGATCCTCCGTCCAAGCCTTGGTCATCCCCCACCTGCATGGTTGCAATGCCTTTTTGGAAGGCTTTCTGTCAACTACCCTGGCACCCCTGAGATGTGTCCTGCATGCTGCAGCATGACTCATTAAAGGATTCTAAAAATTCAACCACATCCCACGACCCTCATCGAATTGCACTGGCTCCCGCTGCAAGCCCATTTCATCTTCAAATCCTGTTGCATCATCTATAAGGATGTCACCCTGAAATCCACAATCAACCTCACTGAGAAACTCAACATCTCTGGAGGCCAACAATCCACCAGAAGTAGGGACATGTGCAGACTTGAACTCTGCCGGTGCGTAAAGGAAAAAAACAGAAGACAAGCCTTCTCTGTTTACTCCCTTCCCTGGAACGTCCTCCCTGTCAACATCAGACTTGCCCCATCACTTCCACAGTTCAGAAACAGTGCTCAAGACTTTCCTCTTCAAGGAATGGCTCCTTCCTAACATCTAGGTCCACGTACTCTCCAGTCCCCACCATCCCTGAAACTCAGTGATCTGCTCCTCACAGTGTCCTTCCATGGTAGATCCCTGGTTGCCAAATGCCTGCCCCCCTGCCCTGTTGTTAGCTCTCTGCTCCCTTTTTCTCTGCTTCTGTTATTGTGTTCTTCCTCCTATGTTTGTAAAGCACTCTGTTGCATTCCCAAAATAGGTCTGTGCTCAATAAATACCATAATAATATTAATGGATCTATGATGTTTCCTCGCAGCAATTTGCTCAAGGGCCATTTGTTCAAATTTTTTTTTACCACATTTCAGTGCAAAAATTGTGGGCAGAGACCGCCCGCAACCTCCTCCTCCACCTTTCTAAATACCTAAACCCAACCCCAATCTACATTTGCGGTGAAATGTGACAAAAAACGTAAAACCAAATGGGCCTCCAACAAACCGCTCTGTTAGGAAATTAGGTAGTTTGATAATAATAATGGATGGCCTGCTGTCCCAGCAATTTCAAGGTTCTCCATGTCTTGCTCCAGCTGAGCCTCCGATCTCTCTTCAGTTGACCTGGGAAACACTTGTTCCTGCAGCTGCACTTGTGGCTTCCCCTATATGTTGCAGTTTCCTGCCTCGTTGGGCTTTCCTCCTGGACATGATAGGCTGGCTTGCTCACTCCCTTGCCTCTGTCAGTCATGTTTAGTCCAATATCACTGCTTTTTTTAAAACTTTATTTTAATTTTAAGTTCATAGCATTTACAATTATCAACATCCAAATGAAATACAATTTTATAATAATTAGCCCCAACGGGTATCCTGTAAACATTTACAAAACCCCTCCAACCCCCCCCCACTTCCAGGGTTCACATCATGCATAGAGTAATAATCAATACATAGTGAGAAAATTTCCGCCATATTTTCTCAAATAGAGGAAGCTTTTTGTTAGTCTGAATAATTACTCTCTCCATCTCCGCTAATCCATGAATTTCATCAATCCACATTTCAATCAGAACTGGATTCATTGTCTTCCAATTTCTCAATATAATTCTCTTACCCACCATCACACCTCGAAAAATCAATTTTTTCTGACACATGGATAGATCTTTCAAAAGAACATCACTATTGAGTATTAAGGTCTGAAAATCAAAGTCTATTCTTTCATCTAACACAACATCACAGATCCTACCAAATTCAAACTCAATTCACTGGTGCAGGTCCATAGTATATGCTCAAATGTGCCAGTGTCATGAACACAAGACGGCTGTTGGAAGCGGCTGTCCGTTTCACGGCAGTGCGGCTTGACGGCTTTCCTGTGCTGCGTTAGGTCCTTTCCTCTTACAATTCCCTCTTGGTATGCCGGCGAGCGTTGCTTCTGCGTGGACTGAAACTGCTCTCCTTTTGTGCCCTGCTGTGCCATTGTTACACCCACGGATTCAGTGGCTTACGGACCCCACAGAAAAGATCAGACTGGGGGCCCTGAGGCTACGGCCATCTTGTTCACAGCTCATGGCTCACAGGTATGCTCTTAGTGTTCTATTAGCTCATAGCAATTATCTCCCTTATAAACGGGGTCTCCTTTTACTCTGCGCCCCACGCGAGGTTAATTAGGCAGCAGCTGCCTATGATGTATTTAATTAACCCCGCATCTGATTTCCTGGTTTCACAGCCAGTTCCTAAAAAAGATTGAGTGGCTGAAGTTTTAGCTCATAGTACTCGTAGGAGACAGCGTCTCAGTAGTAGGCATCCCGAGTTACTGCTCGACTCCCTGGGTTCTCCTGATGAGTCCTGCACAACCCCTGATGCTGGTCTGACCTGTGTCCTACGGAGTCCAGTAACTATGGACACAACAAACAATAAGTACCTAGCTTCCAGGGCAGTTAGTACTAACTTGCCGGCTAACAATTCTAGTGTACCTACTTTTATGACACCAGTTAGGCTCAGCAGTGAAAATACTCCCATTAAGATCTTTCAAATGCCTGTCCCAATTATTGAATCAAATAGGGACTGTCTATCCCCTATTACGCTGATACCCTCTTTACCAGCGGGGAGTAGTGACATCCTCATCCTCGCCTTGCTCCCACTCTCTCCTTCTCTTTCACCGGAAAGTACTGACAAGAATGGTGTTCTTGAACACTGGAGTTTTTGGAAAGAGTCTCGCATCACAAAGTTGAATAACTGCAACACCTCTGAGGACTTTGATGCATGGCTTGTAACCTTAGACATTTCAGCTGAAAAGTATCATGAATTTTTCTTCCTTAGAAATGAGCACACAACCAACGATCCATTAAATAAGGTGTTTGCCTGATAAGAAGGTGTCACGCTCCTCTCAAACTGATTGGCCAGAAGCAAATAACTTTACAGCCTAAAGGAACCTGCTACACCCAGACGGAGTTTCTTTACAAAGAAGCTGCATCTTCGTCCGAGCGCAATTCCTCTCTGAACAAGAGTACCGACAGCAACCCCATACACGTGTCTCAGCCTTGTTGGGCCTCATCAGTGAGGTGAAGCTGTGCCTCTCTGAGCACAGTGAGGAGGGAGGTTGCTGTTGGTGCTCTTGTTTAGAGAGGAATTGCCATAGCATTTCGGTGCTGGACTGCCCATGTGGGCGCGACAAAGACTGATATGCAAATGGTAATTTCCCATCTGTGAAAGGTACAATGAGCAAAACGCGTGTGCTGCAAACTCTTATCTCATCATGTCATGTTCTTTCTGGAGAGGAGCGCCTGCTACCTTTTTTGTAACTATGGATACATACCATCTCCCACCTTGACCCATCCAACAATTTAATCAAAAATCTTAGTAGAGTCTATGGATACCATAGATTTAAATATAACGTCTCAATATAAAAGGTTCTTAACATATGTATGATATCTAATTACAGACCTTCACAAGACAACACAGCCCGACCATCACTATTAACTCATTTTGGGCACTACAGACAGCTAATGTTCATATCGATGAATCTTCGCCCGCAAAAGAAAAACAAAGGGTCAAGTATCAAGAAACCACTCTTCCGGCAATATTTAGTTTAAAACTTCAAAATCAATTAATGGATGCAACATCAGTGGCCATACACTCCTGACAAAATTCTTAGGTAGATGAAACGTAGGAAATATATTCATGTTGCACACCACAAACCCAACTCAGCACATTATTGCCTCAGACTTCTAATTCACAAGTTATCAGGAGGCCACCCTACATCGATCAGATAACATTGTCTAAAAATACTTTCTCAATGTAGCCAGTATCTGCGCACAGCCGACCATATTCTCCCTAGTTGATAGCTAGGGTCATCTGTGTAAGGACCGATGAAACTACACCACCGTAGGGAAAGAACAGCCCAAAAAATAAATAAATAATAAAAAAACATTTTTTAAAAATATGGTTGTAGAGGAGGCAGGTAGCAAGACCACCTTCAGAAAACTCTCAGCCGGTTTTGATAGTAGTACACTGCACATCCCTTAGCAAGGGCCCAGGGTGCAGTCATGTAGGCGTTAATTATATAACCATATTGCCAAAGTGGTCTGTAAAAGACCATGGCCCTCATTAGGACCTTGGCGGAGGACCATGGTGCAATTTGCACCATGGTCCATGGCGCAAAGCTGCCAACTCCGCCAAGGTGGTTGGCGGACTTACCGCCCCATGCCGACCTTGGCGGGGCGGTAAGTCCCCAATCCCCATTTTACCCTTCCCCATTCCCATTCTTGCCCCATAGGGTATAATGGGAGTGGGGAAGGCGTTAATTACGCCACCGTAAATTACGGTGGCGTGATTAACAACAAGTCCCGTAGCGCCATGGATTTTTCCGCCTGCAAAAAGCAGGCGTAAAAATTGATCCATGGCGCTACGGGAACTCGTAGTCTGGCAGAGAGGTACGCCATGCACTACGCCGGCGTAAAACCCTCTCCGCCAGGGTCCTAATGAGGGCCCATAACAAGTAAACACAATGCGTAAATGTATCAGCGTCATATGTATTGAATATCCTTTCCCACCACTGAGTAATTGCTATTAATATCATTCTAATCCCTCATCTAAGTAGATATTTTACATCCATATCCGGCATGTCCTCAGTGAGGGGAGGAAAATATATATGAACTTCCCATTAATACTGCACCAACCGAGCATGCAATCTACGTAACAACACACGAAATTTGCCTCTCAATGTAGCAATAACAGCATAACATATACAAAAATCAATGAAAACTGTTACATTTTCTCCTATATATTCACTTCAACATTCCCTTCCATAACATGGGATACAACATATATAAGAGTATCACAGGCCCCCGAGGAGTCCAGAAGTATCCCAAAGATAACTCTATTGAGGTCTGATGAAACATAGCACAACCTTGGTGAAGGATAAGAAGCATGGAAGAGAACACATCATGGAGCCAAGGTCTGATCCATAAGACTGCACTTTACTGTTTTACCCAAAGCCCTTGGTAGTCCTATATTGATCCAGTTGCCCAGGAAAGAAGATATGAAGATGCGTAGTCAATAGTAGTAATACACAATTCCACTACTTTTATTGTCAGAAGGATGATGTGGGTGAATTTAGTGGCATTGCAGTCATTCCAGACTGGTATTAAGACCTTAAGTGGGAACCGTAACACCCTGCATCTGATCAGGAACCACACTGACGATAAATTGAATCTAGTGGTTCTTTGCTTTCTATGAGCTTTCCCATTTAGTTATTAGGGATGCAGTAGTATGTAAAGTGTAGACTTTAATTCCCTCATCCTATTGCGGTGCTCTTTCTTCCAAGTGTATTAGTCACACACTATTGCTTTACAAACCGTGATCTCTCCTCGGCTTCAAAGCATCAGACAAACCCATCCCCTAATCCAGTATCCAATAGACGCTGCGTTCTCTCACCTCCATATGGTCCCAAGCACTCGTCAGACCGGTCGAGCCACGCTAGTCCCGCAACAAGCAGGAAGCGGGAAATCAACAAATTGGCAGTGACAACAGTGCTCACATTGGCTGGGTCTGCGCCGCCCTGCTTCTAGTGGCCGGTTAGTCTTCTTTAGTTCGTCGCTCTCCCATAACCCGTTGGGAGAAGTCAGCTGATATTCCCACGTACGCACGCACGCATGCCCAAATGTGCTAGGTACTTTTTTCTAATCACGAAATCCTCGGAGAGAAGCATATTCGGAGAACATGACTGTGAGCATTTTTCAAATCATGAGTTCATTTAACTGTAGTATTAACCAAGCACCATCTTTATAAACGTAGATATGATGTTTTAAAGAAGTAAATAAGTAAAATGAAGTAAAATTACCAACAGGGGTGACATTGTTATTGAACAGGAACTCAATCCATTGCATTAGGGGCATTTGTCAGTGCATTCAACCATTTCACCACTTCAGTAGGGTCTGATGTTGTCTTTTCACCATCAGGAAACACCAATGTTAGCAGGTTCATCCTGCTCAGGAAAGATTTAACGCCTAGAGATTTTGCCAAGTCCTTGGGACCTTTGAAGGACTTCCTGATTTCCAATACCTCCTTGGGGTAATCTGGGTAGATGGAGACTCTATTACCTTTGGGAAAAGCAGCTTCCTTACTCCCAGCAGCCCTTGGAATATCCTCCTTGCTTCTAGTATTCATGAAAGAGACCAGAATCTGTCTTGCTTTGGGTCCCAGCTTCCTTCCTACTCTGTAAACGTTATCAATGTCAGTAGAGGTAATATGATCACATTTGTAGGCAGACCTCAAAACTTCAATCACAGTCTGAATCACGTCTTCCCCTGATGACTCTTCGATGCCCACAATCCGCAAATTCATACTTCTAATCTTGAGATCAATCTCCATAGTCTTCACAGTTCCCTTGTGGAAGTCATCTCTTAGGTTTTTGTATGCTCTGTAACTGCCTGATATTTCGGAAGACATAGAAGCAGTCCCATTTTCCAGAGCAGAAACCAGACCATCAATCTGGGAAACTTTCATGGAGAGATCTTCCATAGAAGCCTTGACATTTCCCACATCCTGTGCTACCTTACTTAAATCTTGCGCCACCTTTAAAAAGAGAGAGTAGATATCCTGTGGGCTAGGTACTTCTGCCATCTCGGAGGTTGATCTAGGTTTCTTTGGGATGGGGTTGTCAGCAATTTCAATCTTCTTTTTTGAGTTCATTATCTTTCATAATCCACAATAGGAGAATGCCAGGAGCTGCAGGATTAAGCTGCTGCCTCTGCTGTCTGCATTCTAGAGTCTGATACTACTCCTTAATGTCCTTTCTGTCGCTGTGACTGGCCCACCGTAGTATTTTTCTGTACTTGTCTGTGTATTGATTATGTGGGCCAATAGTTCCTCCCCCTCTTTGGGCCCCATTGCCCAAGTTCATAAAATAGCCAACAGCCAATGTGTCTGCAGGAGAAAATCCTTTCTTACAGCGAGTCCCCGTGTTAGCCTAGTAATGGCTGTACTCCACTACTTTGCTGGCAAAGGGTCTCCAAGACACCTCCCAGGTGTCCATCTGACCCTAGCTGTGGCCTTCTGGTTACTTGATCCCAGGGGTGATTCCACGGGTCTCATATATCTCTCATCAGTTTTGCAGGCTGGAGTCTGTGATGTAGCCCATCTCTGGTTGATGCCCTGTCCTCTGGCTTGGCCGCAGCATCTGCCAAGTTAACATGAACATGTGTTGCGGGTCCCTGCAGAGCTCTAGGGGTATGTCCCCACGCTTGGCTTTCTCTCGTTGGTTCTTTTGTTACCCTAAAGGGGCATTTCTTGGGGTGTCTCTGCCCTCTGGACTCTAAACCACTTGGCTCCAAAAATGACTTCATGCTTGAGATAAAGGGTTAGCTTCCCTTTGCTTGCTTTTAGGTATTACTACAATGTCCAGGAAATAAACGGATGACAGACTCCTCTGGGATGGAAATGAGGTCGCTGTAGTTGGAGCATGACCTTTTGATAGCGACTGACCTCTTTCTATTTCCTCTGCACATCTCCTGCAAGGAGCTGACAGTTCTAGCACCCTCCTTGACAAGCTAACATGCACTGCAGAGACCCCTCTGGGTCAGGTGACGTTGGAGGTGGTCTGACTTCCACACAGTGGGTACTTTTGGCTCACAATGAAAATATGAGTGGGAAACAAGTAAGAAGTGGTCCTGGTGCAATGAAAAGGCAAGAGAATTGATGTCTGTATTGGTGTTCTCAAAATGGAAGAAAGAGTGGATTAAAAAGCCAAACATATTTAGACTTTGAGTGAGAATATACTACATGTGCTAGCAATGGAAAGGCGTGAGATTTCACACCATGGTGTCCAGAACATTGGAGACAAAAGGGGGCATTTATAAACTCCAAAATTGCACGGGATGGGCCTGTGTGCGAGTGCGTTTGCCCTTACATACAGAAGTACCCCGGCACCGTGCAATCTTTACCATTTTCAAAACAGAATAGAAATCTGAAGAGACAGCTGCCTTAAATTGTTCATTCCCCAATGCCCTTGCCACTAGAATACATGCAATGCAAGAGGATTCCCCTGAACTGCAGAGCGCAGAAATTACAATTCTCTAAAGGCATTCTCTGAAATATGCACAACCAAGGAGCCTCGGAATCAGCTATCAGACGAGCAAGTTCCTGATATGTTTGGGTAATAGGAGGACATTTGCCAAGCGGATTTGTTTCATTCTAACTGGGCATCCTTGGGAAGAGCGCTTGCAATGGTGCACACACCCCAACCTCCACATCCAGCGAGACACACTACTCTGGACAGGCTCTTCATGCCATGCCTTCATTTTTCCAATGACACAACCCTGGAGAAATGTGGGAGCTGCACGCCACTCTTGTTCATTGACGATGAGATTTTCTCAATGAAAAACGCTTTGTGAATCCGGTCTATACTCTTTAAAGTAATGTCTGCACCCGGAAACGTTTGCCCTTGTCCCTGTACTTTGCGCTGGTGCAAAAATGCATTGAAAGAATATTGTTTTTTTCCACTTTAGCAATTTTCGCACACATGCTAATTTCACTTGCAGAGGTGCAAAGTTGAAGTGATATCGCCCAGACGTGTCGTGTCGGCTTTAACAGAGTTATAGTGCCCATAGGCGTTTATATATTATTTACACATGACTAGAAATGATGTCCTGACCGTGTTCTGTGAGATTGCTTTCTCACGCCCAATATTGGAATTAGGTCAGATTTCCTCCAGAATTGAAAACCGGCAAACAGAGTCTCGCCGGCAAACAGAGTCTCTCTGCGTCCGAATCCGGGGAAACAAAAGTCCCAGGTCTGGGCGGCCACTCACACCAGCAGTGAGCAGCTGTTCCCAGAGCTTTAAAACAAACATCTAACTCCAGTGCTATGTTTTTCTTTGCTTGCATTTAAGTACATTAAAGTGAGATTAATGTGAGGTCACAGCAGAAACAGCAGTGAGTGTTTGGGAGCTATTACAGTACATTAAAAGGTACAAATGTGGGTGACTAGAAATAGGAGAGGCGCATAAAGCTGCATGCTGCATTAAATAATGACTACAAGCAAGGGATTGTGATATGCATTGTCTTTCAGTCATGATAGTACAGTTTGCAACCCACATTAGATTTTTTAGGCTCCCATTACTTTTCATACTAGTAATTGGAGATTTACCTTCAGGATGGAAAAAATAAAGCTACAATCATACGCATTTGTGTTCAATATGCTACTATAACGATTTATATATTATCTGGTTGGTTTCATATGGGATCTGCGCATGACTGAAGACATCGTTGTAAATGGAGCACTATTTTATTTTAACCTTTTTTTGCACTTTTTTGTTAGCCATACATCTGCCTGCTATTGCTCCATCCCTTGCTCCTCCTGCATCACTCCGCCGGCTGTGCCCCCGCATTTCATCCCCGAGTAATTTCTCCTCAGTTCCAGCAGTGATCATTCGCAGGGATCATCGGTATTAACAACTTAAACACATTAAAAGCTTATTTGTATGTTTTAGGCTGCAATTCATTGTAATTGTAGAGTTTGATTATGTCAGTGTGTGAAATGAATGCTTGTAACCAATCATGCATTTCTCAAAACAGCAACTTGATTTGGGAGGATAGCTCAGGGGCAACGTGCTCGCTGTGGAAGCAAGACGAAGTGGATGCAACCCACGTTCAATCCCTGGGTTATGCTTCAATACCTCTGGGTATTAAGGAAATTATAAATAACCAACTGCAACACAGGTTTTTTTTTTTCACAGGAAATGTAGCATGTTTTCTTTAATTGGACTTGTACGTGTTCATGCATTGGACAGTTTGACACACACAAGACAATGAAACGGTATCTCGTTGTGTTTATTAGAGGATTCATGTTGATCGAAGTTCTTCGGCATTCTTGAAGCCTGTATCAAGATGAGGCCCACCTGGGAACTCAACAAGAATATCACAAATAACACAGGCCAGAATCACTCTCAATACTTTGCAGCCTAGCCAGCCGTATACCCATCTATTGAAGGCACAACAAACCACAAACGAATACCATGTATGAGCGAAAAGAAGAAAAGAAAATTAAAATGCCAAAACAATGGATATTAAAATATTCAATGCTCCTTGATGTTGTCCTGGCCATGAAAGATAAGATGCTGGAGTTGTTAGTGATTAATGTAATGAAAGGATGTTTGAACCGTCCCTGCCCCTGGCCCCCAGAAATAACTGTGATAGCGGAAATGTTTCACTCTTTCAAAGTATAGTGATCATAGGCCCAGATGGATTTTTAGAGGAGCTCTCCAGAGCTTCAAATTATCCTAAACAATCATTCCCCATGAATTTGACATTTGTGTTGCTAAAGCTTTGCTTGCTCTTTGTGATCCCTTCCGGGCTGTGCCGTGTAGGGTCAGGTGCACCTGGTGTTGCTGGGTCTGTGAGAGCTTAATCCAGAGGGAGCTTGGGGGAGGGGCACTGTTGAGTCTGCTGCCGGGGCATTTTAGAGCTTCAAACATCCCCACCGGTGACATCCTGATATCAGCAGCACGTGCAGCTTGGACACTGAGAGACTTCACGGCTGTTCCACGTGGGACAAAACCAGTGCTATTTCCCATTCTCTTAAAGTGCCAAGGTTGCCCGGGAGCCCTGTGCTGCACCTTATAACAGATGTGTGGGTGAAACCACGCTGTGACTGAGCTCCTACTCCCTGCGGCAGGCATAAGAAGCAGGAGTGGGAGCGGGTGATCCGCCAGCACTGTTCAACTCTGCCCAAGAAGGAGTGAGTACCGTATTTTTTTTGTGGAGAGCGCAGATGACGTCGAGCAGATTGGCCGGTCTGGACACTGTGTTGGAATATCGTAACCCTGTAAGATATTTAAAGCGGGCACCATGTTGCACCTGAATTATTGATTGAATAAAAGCTCCAGGCAGCTCCATGCATGGCCTGGCTTCAATCGGAGCCACATGACAAAACCGACCCTCGTTTAAGAGTTCCCTTCTGTCTGTACAACCTGGCAGTCTGCAACCCTTTGCAAATAAATAGAACAGTGTGTGCTCTCCTGCTCATTTGGGCATCACTTGAATGCACAAAGGCAGCACAGGAAGGCCGCAAAGCCTGTGCCTAATGTGCCAGACAGCCTCTGCATACAGGTCTTATAATGGACAGCTTCCTTCCTAGAAGGTTGTCCTTAGTGTGATGGTCTCCTTTAACGTTGTGAGCCAAGCATGCATTATTTTACACCCTTGGATCTTATTCACTTCTCTCATGCTGCATTACAATGGATTATTTACCACTTCACCACATGGACACTCATTCTCTCTTCCCCACCCGAGACCAGTCTGGTGTGCCTCAGGGTGGGGGAGATCCTCTGTCCCCCAGCAATCAATCTACACGCAGCCAAATCCTGGCCGGGCCCCTCTGTCTGTGTGATTCACTTAATCAGGACCCCCTCTGACTTTGAGCAAGAGGGAATCCAATATGACTATCTGGTAAGTAGCCCCCACAAGTCCTAGGAACTCTTGAGAACATCTGAAGACCATCACGCATCCGCAACATGACTTAACGTAACATCACGACCACGCTGCCTCCGTGAAACTTCAGCCGGCCAATACGGGAAGCTCGCATCCCTTCTGTGGATTACACTTTCTTCTGGAACAAAACACTAAAAACTATATATTAATACTAATTATCACTATCACTCACCCTTATGTTTTCATTTCCCCACATGTTCCAAGTTAGGCCTGCACATTTGTGACTCCCAGACCTTTCACACTCTTTCCCTTGTCCAACTTCCTTGTCCAGTTTCCTTTTCACCGCAGTGACCACTGTCTGGCTGCCACCCTGGGCCGAAGCACTATTTCCTTCTACACCGATAAAGCTCGGAGCGTTAAGTCCATTACATTGTTAATGTGCACATTATAAAAGGACAATAACATAATATAACTTTAGTCACCATAAGAAAAACTCCAGGGTGAGTGCTCCATTTGTTCCTTTCAGTTCATGTGTTTCAACAGTTTTGTACCCAATTTCTAGTCCAAGAAGAGAAGGCCCCTTGTACATCGAGACTGCAGCAAGCTTAATAGCAGGCCCCCATATCAGACACACACACACACACTAGTGATTTGGTTTGTATGCCTATCCCCACAGAAGAGATTCAGAAGATATTTTTTAAAGTAAACCTTGAACAGACGAGAGGCAGTCCAGCTAGACCTCTGAAGACAGTCCTTTTTTATCAAGATGAGGATTCAAATAAATTGGCTTTCTTTAAACGACCAGCAGGGCTTTAAGTGGGGTAAGAAATCGAGGGGGGGCCCTCATTTGGGGGCGTGGCTTGTGGGAGGGGCATGGCCTAAAAAGTACGCAAATCGTAGGGTATACACACAAATATATATAAATGTTATATACTTGTGTGCGTACCTTACTATGGTTTGTGTACTATGGAAGCCATCTTTTCTGAACATAGAAATATGTAACATATATCTACGTTTATAAAAGATGGCTTGCAAAGTACACAAACCATAGTAAGGTACGCACACAAATATATAACATTAAAATATATTTGTGTGCATACCCTACGGTTTGCCTAGTTTTCAGGCCATCTTTTTTTTAAAAAGATTTCGGGTTTATAAAAGATGGCTTTGAAAGTACACAATTCAAGCCATCTTTTATAAAGCTTTGACTACGGACAAAATTGTCCGTCGACAAAGCTTTATAAAAGATGGCTTGAAATGTGTACTTTCTAAGCCATCTTTTATAAACATCGAGGAATCCCCAGGTTCGCCGAGGGTTAAAGACGACTCGGCGACCTGGGGACACAAAGGGACAGTAACTGCCTCTGGTGCCCTCTCGCGCCAGGGGTCACCAAGGGCAGTTACTATGACTGACGGAAGTGGCAGCCAGTCACAGCGTCGCTGTGGCTGGCTGCCACTTCTGTCAGCCCGCCTGACTTCATGGCAGGCGCATCTCCCGTCGCGGCTGCGGCCGCGACGGGATAATGCATCCCGCCAATGTTGCGGTAGGACGGGGGCCCCGGCAGGGCCCTGGCTCAGTCCCACTTTTTGGAGACTGCTGGGGCCTGGCCCCAGCAGGCCCCGGCCCACTTTAAGCACTGACGACCAGTGAATAGTAGACAGTCACAAACTCCATTATTGAAGTCCATATGACTGATTACAGTGCTTAATTTGTAAAATAATAAGTACCAAGGCCCAAGAAATCTTGGCCCATAATGCCGGCCACGGGGCTGGCATCGGCGGGTGCCGCCCACAGTGGAGGCGGGGCGGGCCAGTTATGTACTAGACCTAGATCGGCCCACCAGCAGCCCATCACACTGCTGCTGCTCCATGTCACATGTTTGGTGCTGCAATAAGTGCTGCCACAGGCTAGTAGTGGAATGGATGGGGAAGGCGGGCACACATGGGTTGAGGAAGTATAATGCTTTAAAGTTGGAAAACAATTGTTATCACCAAAAACCATAAGAATTTTACAGACAAATGTAAACTTTTTTTCAGCTCAATCAGTAAAAATACTTTTTCACCAAAATGGCCCTTCTTGCGCCTCCCATCCCACTCAAATTCATATATTTTCATTGACTTAACACATCACATGCAACATTCATTGCAAGAATTTCAAGGTGTACAGACAAATTCCCAAGAAAACGTTTATCTTTTGTTAGTGCACGCTAATTTACAGTTTTGTTGGACTGTTGAACTTCCCATGTAATCACTATATTACCACGTCCTGAATTCCCAATCATTCCATGGGAGTGACTGTTTCTTTCTTGTATGCTCCTACTAGATTGCTATCAAGCAAGTTACTTACTGCTCATGTATGATATGATGGGTTATTTATAACATGCTTAATACCCAGAGGTTTCTAAGCGCGGACCTGATTTCAAACCTGAGGTGCTCCCTGTGGTCTTACTTCCAAGGTGAGTGCGTTGCCCCTGAGCTATCCTCCCGAGACATAACCGTACAACGTTATGCTGAAGAACATTGCTGGGGCAAGATACACTTTTTCCCAGTTGAAGACTTATTGTATTAAAGGGGTGAATATGAGTTCGAATTCATTCAAAGGTAAATGCTCTATTCTCTGAGGTTGTAGAGCCATGGGAATATACAATAAGTAAACTGCACCAAAAAAAGCCGCTCTCCACTGTTAAGCTAAATGTGTGTCTCAAACATGTCATTTGTAGTCTTGGCAAATCAAGGTTCCAGAGACTGTCACAAAGCCCTGAACTATCTTTGAGGCACGTGACGCAGCATCCAGTAAACTGGCCCAAAGGATAAAGACTGCCAGTTGGACTGAGTTGTTACCAGCACAAGCGCACATCCTTATGAAGTGTCGTTGTTTTCAGCGACCACCTTCACCCTCTGCACTTGTGTCGCACACAAGAAATCCATTACAGACTCCTCCAGCCCGTGTAACATTCCAGGAGAAAGCTGCTGAGAGGATGCGACAGCGCAGCAAGACAGAGAGGGATCTATTCGGCCCTGACACCATTAACAATGCATGTGGAGGCGAGCTTCATACTGGCAGGAAGTCAAGAAGTGGGTAGGGGAAGAGTGTTTTTCTTCAAAATTAAGCATGCTGTAAAGTTCTAGCCGAAGCGCCATTAAGGACGTGTTCTAGCCACATTGTCTGGTTCTTGAGAAAATAGGGAAATCACTTTGATCAGTTGAGCCCCAGGGACAGGACCCAGGAGTTAGGACACCACCAGGGGACTGTGCCGACCACGCCGCCGCCCGGGCCCAGCCCGGACCTGGGCCTTGGAATCACAGGCTTACGGTCAGAGTCAAGTGACAGTGACTCACTTACCTGATTTGGAGTCGGCTGCCGGCGGGGACTCTGTCTCCTGTCGGGGCCTCGGGCTGAGGGGGCAGCACCCACTGGCACTAGTAGTAGTGTGAGTGACACTGGCAGTGGCGCACACAAATGAAAAAGCGGGGCCCCAGCAGCTAGGCCGCATGCACCACGCACTGATTAATTATCACAGACACCGTTTTTGGATTCAGAGAAATGTTTTTACCCGGATCCCTTAAATTCCCATGTGAATACTCTTTAGCAGATATGCACTGGCGATACGTATGATGTATGGGCCCCTTTCGGCCCAAAAGATCTCCCTGATCAGCAGATATGGCTGAAATGTGGAACATTTCATTTTTATAAGGCAATCAACCGTGAATCACCAAGACTGGGGTCAGGATGCTTAGCCAAAGCAGCAGGACTGATGAAACGGGTTACTGATGATTACACATTGATGTGTGGAGGAAGAGCAACACATTAGCCATGTCATTTGCATACTATCCTCAGTTCATGATCCCTCATCTGGAATAGACCTTTGGTTGGCTTTTGTAGAGATAGGGGCAAGACTCGAGGACTGCTCCATACTACCTTGCACCTTTTCAGACGACTTCCCGGTAACTCTGTTTATATAGCCGGCAACATATGTGGGTGGCTCGAGCTACTAACCAGGGGGACAGCTCTGTCCACTGAATTTGGGGTTCTTTAAGCACTGCCAGCTGTTAGGAAAGATTTCGTAATTGTAGGTAATTTTCCTTCCATGTGGCAACCCCTAAACTTTTTGCTGTTGTTTTTCACCTTGTTCTTGACTTTGCCAGAGAAGTGCAGCCTTCTGCCACACTCCTCTGGGCTTTCGCTCCTTTCTTATGGGGAAACTGACATGCCCTTAAGACAGTCAGTACCGGGGAACGCTGTTTCCCGTAGTTTCTTTTATCATGTTGCGGCTTTAGTGCAACATGACACAAGAGGGCACTGTAAGCTAAGTTACAGCTCTCTTGAGTCTCTAGCCTTCTCCAGGCCCTAGATACTCGTTTAGGATTGTATTTGATCGGTGCAAGTGATTCAGGGACGGGAATGGTGGCAGCGATCGTTTCTTTGTATTTTGAGCTCTTTTTGGCGTTCTAAGCGCGTTTTCTGCGCTTCACCCAAAATGGTGGCCTGGCTCCCAAAATGGCCAGACCACGAGGCTCCTTTGTCCTGTCCGCTGACCGTCTTGCTACCTTCACCTTCCCAGGTCGAGCCGACCCGGGGCCTTCCTTATTTGGGCATGTACTTTCCCGTGAAACACGGATGCTTTTGCGGGCTTCTACATGCCTGTTGTGTGCCTCCAGGATGTGGGCTGGGATGTCTGGTCCCAATACACATCCTGGGTGCCAGAGAGTCTAGGGTGGTGTGAATGCCTGGGACCACCGTGGTCCGTGATTGGTCCACGTATGGTGTGAGTGTTGATGAGCGGATCTCCCATTGGGTCCCCTCCCTTTTGGCGCGAAGGGAACCGTGGATAAGAGGGGGCTGGAAACACCACTACCATGTCGATCTCCTGAGTTCTCACGAACGAAGGAATACAGGAGCCAAGTATCCTGCAACCAAGAGGCTGGACCGAGGAATCGCTGGTGACCCGCTGAAGGACTTCTCCTCTGCACTGCTGTCGCCTTGTGAAACCCTTTTCACCTTTGATCGAACCAGAAGGCCTGTACTGGTACTTCGACCCTTTGGAATAGCGGGAACAGCTATTCTCGGCATCTTCACCATCTCCTGCCAGTAAGCCTTCGGAAGCGTCTCTGGGCCATCCAGCTGACTGACCAGCTTACACAGGAGTCTTGCTCTGTAACCACCGCCAGGTTGTGTAGTATTTCGAGTCCTTGTCACTCTCACACGCTTCGTACACTTGGCGTTCCCAGGTCGGAAGTGAGTAGTGTACATTTGGCTCAGATACACACGGCCGCTCCGTTGCCCTGCTGTGGTGACAAAACTGTGCAGGTTTCTTCGATTGGGACGTCTTTTTATTCAACACGACGACGAGGCGTTCCCTGCTCTTCTGAACCTGCCAGCTGCTGAAACTGACGCGGAGAAACCTGGGTCTGCTTGTATCGGGGACCGGTGAGTAGTTTAGCTAGGATCTGGTCACCCTCCTGCAGAAGCCCATTGCTTTTCCCCGCTGTGTAAAACAGCACCCTTTTGCCGTACTCGCGCTCTGCTTCTGCCCACTGTGGAGGTTGCGCTTGAGTCGCGGAACTTGTTCTCCTTCATTTGTGCACTGAACTGAACTGCCTGATTTCTTTAGAAGAGACTCTCCTTTTGCCCGTTGGCACCAGCGTGTGCAGGTACTTTTGAGCACCAGGCTCCACTCTTCGCAGGGCTCGGACTTCCATCTAGTTAGGTGCTTCTGAAGACGAACTGAGTCTAAAGCATTGTATTGCACTGCCTGTTTTCCTTCCCTTGCAGGTGGACTACACATTTCGTGCATATAACGCTTGCGACTGTCGTATTTGTATATATATTGTGTTGATATGGTATGTGTTGGTTTACTATCGTTATATTGTGATTTTCTCGCTACGGTCATTGTTTTAAAGGCCTTAAAATAAATCTGTATATATTTTTTATATAACACCTGTTTGGAGTAGTTTGTAAGTGATCTTGCTTTGTGTGCTCATTGCGGGCTTTCAGTCACCCTCACCCCTCTTGAGACCTAGTCTTGACCGCCGCGATCGCTACCTTGATTGGTCTGGCTCGTCCAGAGGTTACCCTGTTCCAAGTAATTAGGTTGGCCTTCTGAACTTCTGCGCCACCAGGACAGAGTTCAGAAATCTGTCTTAACACCAGCTAATCTAGTTAAGCTAGAAAGAGACATGAGGTCTCTGGAAACCAGTTGTGCCACCTCCCGCTCTGAAAAACCCACGGATATTAAAGCCACGTGACAGACAAGTGGCGGATCGAGAAGTGAGTTACATGCCTACACTTGTGGTAGCATTTCACTACAGTGAGGCTGAATGCCTGGAGAATTCCCTCATGCATGTAGTCAGGGGGAAATGTATGAAGACAGTATTTGCTTTGAATGTCAGGGTAAGCTTTTGCACATTGCGTCTCGATATAAATGTAACAATTAATCAATTCTATGCAGATTTGTGTCAACTTGTGACGTCAAATCTGGCCCTTGCACTGCACCAAGTAGATTCCCCAAAGTATACTGGGTTAGGACTCATTGTTACTTTTGGGCCCTCTGATCATCAATGTGGAGATTCTGAAAGTCATAGATCAGGGATTCAAGCAGTTCACAAATACTTCATCCAAACACAGACCCTGCAAGTTCCTGGTCCTATGGCCTTAAATACTAATAAATGCCAATATGCACAACTTTGAAAACATTCTGGGCACCAGACCACTATTGCCAGTGGCATTCATTATCTGCACAGACCAATCCGTGTTCTGTCCACATGATCTTCTGTCCTAAAGGTATATAGGCTGTTTGGCATCATGTTACAGATCGAGTCCATATGGAGTGTAGAGGCAGCAACACTCAATGCATAAGAAGCCCGGGTGTTCCATTCAGTCATTAAGATGCTATATTGGGCTTCCGTCTCCACTCTCTATCATGTGTTAAATGATTATATTCCACATCCATCGCTAGTGCGCTCTAATCGTTCCATATTGCTAGCCTACCCTCTCGTAAGAGACACCAGAAAGTGGGGTGCCTTCTCTCCATTTTGGTTCACACTATCAATTGAACCCCTGGGGATCCTGATAAGAACCAAACATGGCATGAGAGGCCTCAGGCTTCATGGTGAAGCAGACATTCGTTCTCCATGTCCATGCAATATATTAATGTTTATCCCGATATCAATAGGGAGCGATTATTTCCGAAGTCGCTACCTTTGGTGAATATTCTGGTCACCGAGTAAACTGGTCCAACTCTGAATTATTTCCCATGACAACCTTGACTAGGCAATTGCAATGCTGACATGTATTCAGGTGGCTGATTCACATATCTCGCAAACGTCTGGGACTATTCTTGGAAACAGTGGACAGTCATTTGAGCAAATGCACTGTATCCCTATTTCCCTGTTTGACAGAACAGCAATATTATAAATGATAGTCCTCAGCAACTTCTTGTACTATTTTCACACTCCCTTTTGACCTGGAAACCCACTCTCTGGTGATCTTCAGATGCCGATGGTTGAATCTCTTTAAGATCTAAGCAGGTCTGGCTAAAATGGAGTGTGCATTCCCAACCATACACTCAAGGAGTGCTTAGCGCCCCAACTGCGATCCCTGCTCTTTGGTGCTGCAAGCCCAGTTTTCAGAAGATGTAACTGTGCACTCAAACTAAATGGTGATAAAGAGGAGAGGGCATCAATCCCAAAGGCTTCTATTTGTTCCAAAATGCTGTGTCTGTCAACCACTTCTTGAGTGTTTGTGTATTTTTCCAACAGTCATAAACCAATGTTGCGTGACACTGTCCCCATTAATACTGCAGTTGCTCTCCAATTAATATAAAGCATTAGGTGTCCTAATAGTACTTTGATGTTCATCATGCCTTGGTGGTGTCATCTATATATATTAATTCAGATTGATATGTCAAAACATATCTAATTTTATGTATTTCACCGATTTTTCAGAATGCCAGACACATGAAGACTTCAACATGCTTTCCTTTATTGTTCCATGGAACCTGAGACTGTGGGGTGATTTTGTTCTGGAACCCCTTAATGTGTATATAACTCAGGAGACAGTAGAACATAGTGAGTGATAGGATTATTTCATCAAAAATGTAGGTCATTTGCCACTCCAACCCCAAATGCCAGCATAGCAGCAATTTTTCCCTCTGATTTGGTTAACACTGTTTTAATAATGGATAGCTCTTCAAAATGAGAACACATAATACATGTATTATGTGTGCAATAATGTGTATTCAACCACGTATAGAGAAATAATTCATGTGGTGTAATGGCTGGTTATTGTTGGCGTTAACCAGTCGAGCATGCCCCTTGACTCATGCAGCAATGTAATGATCAAACGAAGAGCTGCCCGGGTAAACAGGCTGCACGTCTTTCGGTCCATTGTCGCATAGTTGCGGCAGTCCTTCTGCTGACTATCATTGGTACAAGGAATTGTTAAGACAGCAGGCAGGTGCTTTCTGGTAAAGACACTTGTGTCATTGACACAATGTAGAAACGCACCGCCTGATTCTGGTACTGGCACGTGTTCTTCATTGCCAATGCCATGTGTGTGAAACATTAATAGAACCACTATCTGCTGTTTCTGCATCTGGGTACTTTGGTTCAAACAAGAAAGCCCCCACACCAGCCACCATGGAGGCTTTCTTTAAGCAGTGGGAGTAGGACAAAAACATATTGAACTATATGTACAGTAGCAACAAGCCTGCAAGCTAAGCCACCAATGGAACACGCATAATCCAGCATTCACCCCAATTGAGACACATCAAGGGCTACAATACTCTTTCACCCTATGCTCAGCCTCATGCTGCATGAACTCATCCAAGATGGCAACATCGTGGCTCTTCTGCAAGGTGGATTTTACAGCAAGTTCCCAGTTGCGTAACACAAGATCTGGGGGCCCCCCTGCGAGCCATGCTGACGCCCCTCCCCCCAACTCGGCAAAAAAATACATGTGGCGCCACACCCTGGGCCGGCCCAGATTACCACGCTTGCGCAATACGCACAAACGTGCTGCTGAAGGGGTGTGCCGCACACTGCACTAGGGGAAAGATATAAATATGTGTTTTAATGCAATATACACCACACTTTCTGAGAAAAATTGGCTAAAAAGCCACAGTATTTGCTATTGTTTTGTACGGTAACACCAATCCAATACATGCAAGTCACCAACAGTGCACAGGAACGTTAATGCTTTGCTATTAAAAATGCATGCCACAATGAAAACATATCTAACTGGCTGCACAATGTAGACCAGAGTAGACATGTAATAACATTACCGTAAAGCATGCCAGGCCACATTTAGACATACCTAGACTGGTTGCACCAAAATGCCAGTCGAAGCAATAACACTCATCAAGAAGAGAGCACACATTCAAGCCTGCGTCTCGGTGGCCTCTGACAACACGGCTGAACTCTTTAAAATCTGCAAGGAACTGGTCAATCCTGTTGCGGTCTCTACCTCTCCTGTTCCCTCAACAGGCCCTCCGTACGACTTTAGCCTCTCGCTTCACCGCTAAAACTCAGGACGTCCTGTCCACTATATCCTCTTCCTCTCCCTCTTCCTCTCTCAGCCCCCCTTTGGCCATCTCTCCCTCGCCTCCTCCTTTCTCCTATTTCTCTCTAACACCTGACAAGCTTTCTAGACAAGTCCCATCTATGGAAGTATCATCGAAACAGATGCTCGCCCGCTCCTCCAGAACCATCAAGGACCATATTGACACCCTTTCTCCAGCCTTGGCTGATATCTGTAATCATTATTTTCCCACTTGAACTTCCCCTCTCCTAAACTCTTGGAAAAGCTGTCCATCTCCCAGCTTACTCTCCATACTGAATCTGTTGGTTATCTCCATTACCCTCAGTCTGGTTTAAGAGCTGCCAGAGGCACGGAAACTGCTCTCCTGAACACCTGTGAAGATCTAATCTCTAACGTGGATACCCACATTCCTTCTGTCCTCATTCTCCTTGAACTTTCCTCTGCTTTCGACACGGTCAACCACGCCATCCTGATCATGTGAGAACCTGGGCATCATGGATCAGGCCTTGGAGTGGCTGACCTCCTTCCTCTTGGACCAACCCTCCAAGGTCCAATTTGGTCCCTTTCTCTCTGCCACCTCTCTCTACCTGTGGCGTTCCCCAGGGCTCTATCCTCTCACCCTGGTTTTTCAACCTCTACTTGTCCCCTTTGGCCGACCTGATCTCTACCTTCTCCTCTAACTTTCAGTGTTATGCGGATGACACTTAGCTTTCCTTCAGGCTCCCCTCAGCCCTATGGGTTCCTTCCTTCTCAAGCCCTATGGGTTAGATGCTTCTCCAGGCAGAGAGTGCGGGGTAGATCTCCCTCCTCTCTCGCTCATTCCTGGTGTCATATTAAACTCCACTCTCTCTTTCTCTCCTCACTTCTCGGACATCATCAAGAAGTCCCACTACCAGCTGCACCTCCTGAAAGGGACTCTTCCTTTCTCACTTTCCCCCAGAAACTCACTGTCTCCAGATCCCTGGTTCTCTCTAGGCTGGACTACTGCAACAGCCACTTTCTGAATCTGCCTTCCTCTACTCTCCACCCTCTGCAACTAATCCAGAACAGGACTGCAAGACTTATCATTGGCGTCAAGCCCAAGGACCGTATCTCTCCAGCCATGAAATATCTCCACTGGCTCCCGGTGGCTGCAAGGATCAAGTTCAAGACCCTTTGCATTGTTCACAAGGCTTTCTGGGGCTGGGATCTGCACTACATCCAACACTCTCTTCCAAAATACCTTCCTTCTCAAGCCCTATGGGTTAGATGCTTCTCCAGGCAGAGAGTGGGGGGTAGATCTCCCTCCTCTGCAGGTGCCTCCCCCTGGAATGGATTCCCTGCCCCTCCTAAACTTGAGCCAGACCACCTGAAGTTCCGGAAGCAGCTCAAAATGTTCCTCTTCTCCTCTCCCTCCTCTCCTGACCTACCTGTCTGCTGTAGCAACTGGTTGCTTGGCTACTCTCAGTCTCACTGAGTCCAGGCTTTTTCTTGATCAGTCACCCTTGCACTGCCTCTGGGCCTACCACGCAGTTACGTGCTGTAACCGTAACCCTACAGCCCCTTGTTCTCCTTGTACTACCCAGAGCCGTGCTGCCCTGGCTGCACTTATTCAGAGCATTGCTGCCCTGTTGTCCCTTCCCCTCTCCCTTGCACTTCCCCCCTCCCTTTCCCCTTGCACTTCTCATTCTCGCACTTACACGATCTGAATGACTCAAGGCCTAGTAAGATAATTTTTCTTGTCCCCCCTCTGTTTTCCTTCCCTTGTCTTTGTCACGCCTAAAAACACTTGTGTACAAGCGCGCTATATATGATTTATCATGTCATATAATTTCATAATTTTAACACAGATGCCCAGAAAAATATACAATGCCGCAGTAACAAACGGCTAGACTGGCAGAACCCAAATGCCAGTCTAGCCAGGTAATTACACTTAGCAGGTCTGCTTTATCAGAAATGTCCAGTTAAAAAAAGTCATACCAAATTGAGGAGTTACTAGACTGGCTGCACCAAAATGGCTCTCTAGCTAGTAATACCACATATCATGCCTGCTTAGCATGGACATGGACGACCATTATGATTTATTGCACAATCCCGCCCCCCACACATCCCCTCTCCCTTCCATCCCCTACCCCCACCTCCAAATTCAGCTCATTGGCCCAGAATTACCTCCAGAACCATCAAGGACCATATTGACACCCTTTCTCCAGCCTTGGCTGATATCTGTAATCATTATTTTCCCACTTGAACTTCCCCTCTCCTAAACTCTTGGAAAAGCTGTCCATCTCCCAGCTTACTCTCCATACTGAATCTGTTGGTTATCTCCATTACCCTCAGTCTGGTTTAAGAGCTGCCAGAGGCACGGAAACTGCTCTCCTGAACACCTGTGAAGATCTAATCTCTAACGTGGATACCCACATTCCTTCTGTCCTCATTCTCCTTGAACTTTCCTCTGCTTTCGACACGGTCAACCACGCCATCCTGATCATGTGAGAACCTGGGCATCATGGATCAGGCCTTGGAGTGGCTGACCTCCTTCCTCTTGGACCAACCCTCCAAGGTCCAATTTGGTCCCTTTCTCTCTGCCACCTCTCTCTACCTGTGGCGTTCCCCAGGGCTCTATCCTCTCACCCTGGTTTTTCAACCTCTACTTGTCCCCTTTGGCCGACCTGATCTCTACCTTCTCCTCTAACTTTCAGTGTTATGCGGATGACACTTAGCTTTCCTTCAGGCTCCCCTCAGCCCTATGGGTTCCTTCCTTCTCAAGCCCTATGGGTTAGATGCTTCTCCAGGCAGAGAGTGCGGGGTAGATCTCCCTCCTCTCTCGCTCATTCCTGGTGTCATATTAAACTCCACTCTCTCTTTCTCTCCTCACTTCTCGGACATCATCAAGAAGTCCCACTACCAGCTGCACCTCCTGAAAGGGACTCTTCCTTTCTCACTTTCCCCCAGAAACTCACTGTCTCCAGATCCCTGGTTCTCTCTAGGCTGGACTACTGCAACAGCCACTTTCTGAATCTGCCTTCCTCTACTCTCCACCCTCTGCAACTAATCCAGAACAGGACTGCAAGACTTATCATTGGCCTCAAGCCCAAGGACCGTATCTCTCCAGCCATGAAATATCTCCACTGGCTCCCGGTGGCTGCAAGGATCAAGTTCAAGACCCTTTGCATTGTTCACAAGGCTTTCTGGGGCTGGGATCTGCACTACATCCAACACTCTCTTCCAAAATACCTTCCTTCTCAAGCCCTATGGGTTAGATGCTTCTCCAGGCAGAGAGTGGGGGGTAGATCTCCCTCCTCTGCAGGTGCCTCCCCCTGGAAAGGATTCCCTGCCCCTCCTAAACTTGAGCCAGACCACCTGAAGTTCCGGAAGCAGCTCAAAATGTTCCTCTTCTCCTCTCCCTCCTCTCCTGACCTACTTGTCTGCTGTAGCAACTGGTTGCTTGGCTACTCTCAGTCTCACTGAGTCCAGGCTTTTTCTTGATCAGTCACCCTTGCACTGCCTCTGGGCCTACCACGCAGTTACGTGCTGTAACCGTAACCCTACAGCCCCTTGTTCTCCTTGTACTACCCAGAGCCGTGCTGCCCTGGCTGCACTTATTCAGAGCATTGCTGCCCTGTTGTCCCTTCCCCTCTCCCTTGCACTTCCCCCCTCCCTTTCCCCTTGCACTTCTCATTCTCGCACTTACACGATCTGAATGACTCAAGGCCTAGTAAGATAATTTTTCTTGTCCCCCCTCTGTTTTCCTTCCCTTGTCTTTGTCACGCCTAAAAACACTTGTGTACAAGCGCGCTATATATGATTTATCATGTCATATAATTTCATAATTTTAACACAGATGCCCAGAAAAATATACAATGCCGCAGTAACAAACGGCTAGACTGGCAGAACCCAAATGCCAGTCTAGCCAGGTAATTACACTTAGCAGGTCTGCTTTATCAGAAATGTCCAGTTAAAAAAAGTCATACCAAATTGAGGAGTTACTAGACTGGCTGCACCAAAATGGCTCTCTAGCTAGTAATACCACATATCATGCCTGCTTAGCATGGACATGGACGACCATTATGATTTATTGCACAATCCCGCCCCCCACACATCCCCTCTCCCTTCCATCCCCTACCCCCACCTCCAAATTCAGCTCATTGGCCCAGAATTACCTCCACGTCCCTCTTCTTTGTCCCAGTGCTTACGTATGAGACTCCTTGCCTCACAGGTAAGCACTGGGATGAGGAAGAGTGAGACTAGGAGTAATGAAGATTACATGTCAGGCATTACCTTCATGTACCTCTACCTCATCCCAGTACTTGTGTATGAGGCATACTGCCTCATACACAAGTACTGTCTCATACACAAGTACTGGGATGAGGAAGAATAGGGCTAGGAGCAATGCAGATTACTAATAAGTAATCATGGCATTAAACACAAGTAGTGGTGCAACACCATTGAGCTAACTGGGCTTCAGCACCTCCCCGCCCCTGAAATTGTGGGCTATGTTGACTTCACCTGGCTGACCTACAGAGCAGTTGCTGGACAGAAAAGGACACATATGTTAAACAGCACCTGGATTTCGCTGTTAACAAGCGCCCGGCCAAGCAATTACTAACATACAGCATTTCACTGTTACTACCTGCATTCAAATGCCACATTTTTTAGACAATTGAAATTGTAATGTGGGTTTACTACTTACATGCCAGGGGAGTGATTAGAAAGGTAGAGAGGGAACAGGAGACCAGTCATTCTCACAGCAGTCCATAAGTGGGTGCTTTCAGACTCAGAGGAGAGAGTTAACTGCTTGTAAAATTGAGGCTGCACTAGAATAGTCTCATTAAAATGCGTAAAGAAGTTAGATGCCCCCACACAAATAAGTTTGGTCCTCCCTCCCCCACCACACGTGAAGTTAGCGCCTCTCCTGACATTTGAAGGGTTAGCCCCCCTGAAATGTCGGTTTTGTTGCACCCCTGAACACAAGCACACACACCAATTACCATATATATGCACGCACACCCAGCCATCCATACATTTAAGTGTGCACCCTTTCACCATACAGGCACACCCAGGCAGCCACCCATACATTTAAGTTTGTATCCTTTCACCGTACACGCACTCCCATCCATCCATACATTTGTGTGCACCCTTTCACCATACACTCACACAGGCAGACACCTATACATTTAAGTGTGCACCCTATCACACAGACAATCACCTATACATTTAAGTGTGCACCCTTTCACCAGACAGCCACACCAAGGCAGCCACCCATACATTTAAGTGTGCATCCTTCCACCGTACACGCACACACGCATACCCAGCCACCCATACATTTGTGTGCACTCTTTCACCATACACTCACACACGCACACGTCATGGGGTTGAGGGGAGCCATAATACTTCTAAAATAAATTGTTTATTTTGAAAGTCACTCTGACTTCATAAAGAAATTATTTCTGGTAAGGACCGAACCATAACGTAAATAATTCATTTATGAAGGCAGGGTGACTTCAAAAATAAACTATTTATTTTTGAAGTCAAAAGGCTGCCCCCACCCCATGACATGGAGGGTTCCAGCCTAAGGTCTTAATCTCATGGGGTGGGAGTAGCCCTGGGACTTCAAAAAGAAAGTTTATTTTTGTATTCACTCTGCCGTCATAAAGAAATTATTTCTGTTACAGAAATAATTTCTTTATAAATGCAGAGTGAATTAAAAAAGAAATGTAAAAAAAAAATGGAACATATTTTTTTCTTTTTTTTTTACTCCAAGTGGGGCCCCCTCCCAGGGCATGTGGTCGTGGGGTCCCCCACACCACAGAGGCTGCGGGGCCCCTGTTAGACCAGTGCAAGCTCCATAGTGAAAAGTACACATGCCAGCTGACTGTGCCTTTCCACCCCATTCACAGCAATATGCTCTAATACCCATTCATGCAAAAGCCATTCAACCAACGTGTTACATAATGATCCCGACCCCATACACACTGTGACCATTGTAAAACTGCCCTTTTAAAGGTACCTTAAAATAAAAGTTGGAGGCTGACAGAGTTCAAACATCCACACATCCATGCAAGATTGATCATTTCACAATTGGCAAAATAGTCACCCATCACAATGATCAGTACTGTCGAGAGACAGATGAATACGTCATTCATGGCCACTGTCCCCCACCCCAATATCGTAAAGGCTATAAATGTGTAGAGAATGAGCTAAGTACCCCCACGTCAAGCTGTTTTACACGTGTACAGATGCAAAGAAACGTAAGCAGACAAAGTATTCTTGAGGCTAGCTAAGTAGTAAATAGATTGAGGGCATGTGTCAACATATATATATATAAGCAAATAAAGAATGGATGTTTCCACTACGTGTTATAGCAGAGCTGGGTTAAAGAAGGAAGGCCTCGTTTCCAGTGTGTCACAGTTAGAAAACAAGTGAATTACAAAATGAATCTCAGAAAGGCGAGACTGGATGAGCCAAGAAGCCAAGGTCTTATCAGGCTGGAGTGAGCAGACATTGGAAACAATCGTGTGAAAGTACGAAGATCCTGTTCAGGCGGCATGAACAAAACAAGGAAGACGTCAGAGATCTATTAGAAAATAGTATTTTTTATACACCAGAGGCTCAATTCTGTGGTCTACAGTCACGTGGAGGGATGAAGTTGGACGAACATGATGGTCACACCTACGCATGAGGGCAGAGCGTGCCTTCACTCCCCTGAATTCTCCAGAGCAAAGTACACTCCCAAGGACAAGTTCAAAGCCCTAATTGACAGCAGACCACTGAGGTGATGATGGATGATATGCTAATTGGTGGGAAGCTGTGGTCAAAGACTAGCTAACCAGCACCTGGAAGCCAGTCTGCGTGCTGCTAACGTAGGTGAAAAGGTACTGACGGAGGTTAGAGTGCCAACCAATGGTAGAGGGCTGCATGATTAAGGGTCCTATAGTTTGTGTAGCCAATGGGACATTGTGTATTTAGTGACATTCATAGTGACCTGTTTTAGGGGAGGGCTTAGTTGCCCCACCTGACGTTAAGAGACGAATCACTTTCTTTCACTGCGGTAGACAAGTATGGATCGTATACTTAGATATTCCTTTAAACCCTGTCACACTTGCCATTAGGTTTTTGTAGTTTGCCACGTAGGATGACGTTAGTAGTACGTAGGTTGATGTCATCTATGATGATTTTTTGCTATTGTGGGGCTCGAGGGGAAAGGGGAAACCAGCTCAAACTATGGACACTTTTTTTGCAACGGGCTCCGAGTAGCAGACACTTAGAGGCGATTTCAGTGCGCGTAACGAATGACAATGATTGAAGCAAAGATAGACACGTTGAACGTCAAGGGCCTTAACTCCCAGAATAAGAGATCTCTCACGAGCAACATGTTCCGTAAGCAACACCTAACGGTTCTTTTCCTACAGGAGACACATTACAGGCAAGGCAGGGAATTGAAGATCAAGGGGAAAGACATCGGGTGCAATTACTGGGCCTCACACAGAAGTTCTAAGAAGGAAGGGGTGGGAATCCTCTTGAGCAGGGCGTTCCATCTCACAGACATAGAAACCAAGAGGGGTTTTGGTGGTCGTTTTTTGGGCATTAAGGGAACCTGTGAGGGAGAGCGCGTTACCCTGGCCACTCTATACGCGCCCAACTCAAAACAAATACACTTTCTCACCCAGGTCTTTCATGTCATGGATGAGTGGGCAGAGGGAGCCATGAAACTGGGGGGGGACTTCAACCTTATAATAGACCCCGGGCTTGACTGGTGGTCCGCGAGAGGGGGGACACCCAGGGGCATCTCCAGTGACAATCTGGCCCTGCAGGCCCTCCTGAGAGAGCACTATTGGGTGGACATCTGGCGAACAGCAAACCCGAATCAGGGTGGGTACACCTTTTTCTCGCCCCCTCACTTCACCTACACCAGAATTGACCTGTTGTTAATCTCGGAAACGGGGAACGGGGTGGCACAACAGCCGAGGGTGGAAGCAATAACTTGGTCTGATCACGAACTCCTCATAGCGGATTGGTCACTGCCCATCTCCCCAAGATCTTCCCGATGGCGTTGCAATGACACACTCCTCAGGGACCCAGTGTTTCGTGATTTCATGAGGCAGGAAATATTGGCCTATTTTGAGACAAACGACACCGGCAAGACTGATATGTCCATGGTGTGGGATGCCGCAAAAGCCACTTTCAGGGGCCTTTTCATAGCGGAGGGTTTGAGACGTAAATGGGAAAGAGGCCTAATCGAGGGTAAACTCCGCGCTGAGTTGGGCGCTCTGCCTCCCAGGGGTGGATCGAGGGGCTCTCCTGGAGGAGATGCAGGGCAAAAGACAGGAACTCCATATGGTCCTCATAGGGGAAGTCAGCAAGAAAATGAGATACACTAAGCAGAGGTACTATGAACGGGGAGATAAGGTGGGGACCCTACTGGCGCAGAGTGCTCGGGGCTGCAGGGTTGAGAGGGGAGTCACTCGTCTCAGGGATGGAGCGGGAGGGATTCAAGGGGGCCGCGTGGAAATAGTGGAGTGTTTCGCTGACTATTACAGCAAACTCTATTCCAAAAAGGCTAGCGAATCACTGGAGGACATCCGCGCCTACCTGGCAGAACACCCTCTGCCTAGGCTGTCCGATGTGGAGCTAGAAGTCCTGGAGAGAGAGATATCGGAGGAGGAGGTGGAGGGCGGCATCAAAAGATTGAAGGTGGGAAAGGCACCGGGGGAAAACGGCTACACAGCCGACTTTTACAAACAGACCCAACCCGTCCTGCTGAAGCCCCTGGCCAAATTGTTTAACCAGATCAGGAACCGGGAGTCCATCCCACCGACATTTTTACAGGCCCTCATCACTGTTATACCCAAACCCAGCAAGGACCAGACGGAATGTGGGTCTTATAGACCCATCTCACTCCTCAATTTGGACGCTAAAATCTTTGCCAGAATCCTGGCCACCAGACTTGAGGGCTGCCTCCCGCGCCTGGTACCCCCCGACTAAGAGGGATTTGTCTTGAACAGGCAGGGTTCGGATCATATGCGGAAGACCCTCCATGTGCTTGCCTCGAGAGGGGTCCGCGACAAAGGTGCGCTTCTGCTGGCCCTTGACGCGGAGAAGGCCTTTGACAGGGTCAGTTGGGCCTTTATGAGGGAGGTATTCACGACCCTGGGTATGGGCCCGAGGTGGCTGGGTTGGATCTCCGCGCTCTACTCCTCCCCCTCCGCTAGAGTGGTGGCAAATGGGACCGGGTCAAGGACATTCCCCCTCGAGCATGGTACACGGCAGGGATGTCCTTTTTCCCCTCTAATTTACGCGCTTGTGATGGAACCATGGGCAATCTCGATCCACAACGATGCGGCCATCAGGGGAGTACAGGTCGGAGAGATGCAGTGCAAAGTCTGCCTTTTTGCTGACGATGCACTGCTCTATATCACAAACCCATCCCAAATCGTCTCCCAAATGCTGCAGGGCCTCTCGTGCTATGGGGCCCTATCAGGGTACAAAGTTAATCTGGAGAAATCGGTGGCGTTCGTAGGGGGTAATTTACCAGACTCAGAGATGACCTTTGTTAACGGGCTCCCCTTCAGGCTGAGAGACGACGGATTCCGGTACCTTGGAGTCCAGGTCACCCGTGACCCCGAGGGCCTATACCTGGCCAATTCCCCCCCCCTCTGGTCAGCAATCCGGAAAGACATAGAGCGATGGTCGGGGTCGGGGCTCTCCTGGATGGCACGTCTCAACCTCATAAAATGGTAATCCTTCCCAAGTTTTTATTTCTTTTCCAAATGCTCCCGGTGCTGATCCCCAAAATGTTTTTCAAGGAAACAAAGCGAGTCCTCCTCAACTTTCTCTGGTCAGGGAAGAAACACAGAATCTCCTACGAGGTGCTGTCCAGACTGAAGGAGGATGGAGGGGTGGGATACCCTGACCTTGAAACATACCATAGGGCCTCCCAAATGAGGGTCCTGGTCGACCACTTTGCCCCGGGGACGAAAAAACAATGGGTAGCCATGGACAACGGGCCTCTCGCGCCCGTCACCATTGAGGAATGGCTCTGGGTCCCGAGGAAAAAAATCCCCAGAAGTGTCTTGTATCACCGAGTCCTAAAAGTCTGGTGGTTCCTATGGAAAGAGGGAGGGGGTTATTACCGCTGGCTCACAACCTGGCCCTCCCCCTTGAGCTGCATTTGCCCCCCCCCTCTTCCTGGCCAAGATAGCGGAGCCAGCAGCGTACCAGATTTGAGACATTTTATTCAAAATTATAAAATAGATGAAATGGACACATCGAGACTACCTACTTGATTCTGGTTGTATTACTCATAGGATTACCACAACAGTCTACTTTTATAATATTTGCCACCGGAGGGGGGTGCGAGTTTGACCATCTCGCCAAGGCTCTCCACCCTCTCTTTTTCCTATTGCTCAACATGGATAGGAGTGGCTGTATCCTGTTTGCCACATTTTTTCCCAGACCTCTCAATCTTAGTTGGATTATACAAATATCCATGTTGATTTAGTTGTCTTCCCCTTTACCTTGTGTATTTCACTTCCTTTGTTTTTACCACTTATGCAGATGAATCAATCCTTGTGTACTAGATGGCTACCTATTTTTTGGCTCACACTGTCATGCCTATCTTTACCACAGCAAATATATATATAATGTTAGCTACTTTGACTAGCTTGCTACCTTATCCTCATTCATGGCTTTTAATATGACCTCATGGAATGTTAAAGGGTTGCACAATCCTGTCAAACGACAGAAAGCACTTTCTCCTCTCAATAGAGCTAAACCATCGAATGCCTGTACCCAAGAAACTCATCTTTTACAGGCAGAAGCTACTAAACTCAAGCGTCTCTGGGTGGGTCAGGCTTATTCAAGTGCAGCAAATGGTAAGAAGAATGGTGTTATCACTCTTATTAACAAGGCTTAACAAATACAAAGTTATAGCAAATGAATCTGATGATGTAGGCAGATGGGTGTTAGTCAAGCTGCTAGTAGGATCCATTCAAAATGCAATTATTAATATCTACGGTCAAACATCCTCAGACGCCTCCTTTTGGTTACAATTAAGAAACCATGTTTACCAGTCCAAACCTCATAATCTAATTGTATATGGCGATTGCAATGAAATTATGGATCCGTTGTTGGACAGAAAATCTAGTGTACATTTTAAAAATACTGAATTGCACACACAATTCACACATTTTGTATCAGAATTAGGACTTATTGATACTTGGCGCATAACTCACCCATTCGATTTGGATTTTACATTCTAACCCCCACAATTCCTTCTCAAGATTGGACTATATATTAATTTCCAAATCCATGGTCAGTTCTCTTCTAGATGCTCGAATTGATTGTATTGCACTTTGAGACCATGCACCTGTCCATATTCAACTAACGTCCGCTCAAAATATTAGTAAATCCAACAGATGGAGATTCAATTCAGCACTCATAAAAGAGGAATCTTTTACACCCTTTTATTACTCTCAACAGCATAACAATTTGTTCTCGGAAAAACAATAGTTTAAATACGTCTCTTGCTAATAATTGGGACTGCTTTAAAGCTATACTTAGAGGCCATTTTATATCCTTTGCTGCTAACAAAAAGAATAAACTCAAGCAAGAATCAGATAACATACTCAAACAACTCAAATCCCTTGAGTCTCAGTATATACGTACTAATTCTGCATCTATTTTTAAGGAATGTATTAAGGTTAGATTGCAATATAATAAAATTGTTACACAATATTCATGTGCCAATCTCTTAAAATATAAAGTGAAAATATATAAATTCTCTAACAAATCTAGTAAGTCACTTGCCTCATAATGCAAATTTAAAAAAGAAAAAGCCAGAATTGCGGTTATCAAGGATCAAACAGGAAAAAGGACGTTTTTAGATAAGGAAATTATTCAAGTCTTTTCCAACTTCTACAAGAAATTGTACACATCTGAAGCTCCTTCCAATAAAACTCATGTTCAAGAATTTCTTCGACAAGTCCTTCATGTTACTTATCCAAGTGCTAATCTACAATCATTGAATGTTCCTATGTCTCCCTGCGAAATGTATAGAGCCGCAAATTATCTCAAACAAGGTAAAGCTCCAGATCCTGATGGCTTTCTCGTAGATTTCTTTGTCTTCTTTAATAATTTATTGGCTCCTAAGCTTAGTAAAGTTTTTACTCATTTTGGTAAAGAAATAAGGCACAGGGCTCATTTTTAGAAGCTATGCTAATGTTTTTTTCCAAAACTAATAAAGACCCTGAAAAGACCCAAAATTATATACCTATTTCCCTTATTAACACAGACTATGATTTTTGCAAAGGTTTTAGCAAATAGATTCCTTTCCTTAGATCCTACTTTACTTAAAAATGATCAGGTGGGATACGTCAAGGGCAGATTATCCTCCTCCAATATAAGGCTATTTTTAAACCCTTTAGACAGCACCCATAGCTCCAGTGAACCTTGTGCAGCTGTAGCCCTCGATGTAGAGAAAGCATTCGATAGAGTTAAAAGGGACCACATGTTTGAAGTCCTCAAATGGCATGGCATTGACACCCCTTTTCTCACCATGATAAAGGTAATTTATTCTAACCCTAAAACAACCATTTTTATTAATGGACAATTGTCTTCATACTTTCCCTTATTTAGAGGCACACGCCGAAGGTTGTCCACTTTCCCTACTTCTTTTTAGTTTAGCCTTGGAGCATTTCTTAGATGCCATTTGAAAAAATAACAATATATTAGGTATTCAGTGTGGAGAAATACAGATTAAAACAGCAGCATATGCTGATGACATATTACTATTTCTGAAAAAACCAGATATTACTGTACCTCACCTTATGGACATTACTTCAGAGTTCTCTTTAGCTTCTGGCTATAAGTTAAACACAGACAAATCAGAAATCTTACCCCTTCATATACATTGTACCGAACATCACGTCCAAAATCTGGGCATTAGATGGTGTCCTAATGGCATCAAATATTTAGGTATTCACATCTCGGCTTCCATCAAGACATTATCAAACAAAATACTACAACTTTATTATAAAAAATGAAAGACCTAACTCATTCTTGGTATCCCCTTTACTTGTCCTGGTGGGATAGATTTGAGTCTATTAAAATGATCATTTCCACAGTTATTCTGAACGCTCTTTATATGTTGCCAATTTCTTTTCTCTCTTCCTTCTTTAAATGTATTGATTCTTTTTTGCTTCAATTCCTCTGGGGGAAAAAAGAAAGAGATACGGGATTACCCTATGCAAACTTAAAACACCACGTTTGAGTGGAGGAGTTGAATTTCCTGACTTTAGGAAATACCACGTGTCCTTTGTTCTTAAACAAATACAGTGATGGTTTACTCAAGAAGAATCTAATAATGTACCCCAATGGTTGCATCTAGAGAAAGCTATGGTGTCCCCTCTAACCCTTGCTGATCGTTACCTCCACAAAGGGAACAATAGATTCATAAATTGTACAGGCATTACATTATACGCTCGCTATCTTAGACCTTATATGTTCCCATTTATTTCAAAAACATGTCAGTTTATTTCACCATATATCTGGTTTAATCCGTTAATTAAAATTAAGAAAAGGTCTATTTGTTGGAAGCCATGGCTCTCTCACGACATTAAACACCTTGACCAGTTATTTGTAAAATGTGCTCCAATTGCCTTTAATGAATTTGCTATTAAATTCCACTTTCCGGCCTCTAGCATGCAACAATATATGACTGTTATCGATGCAATTACAGAAAACTATGATACGCTGATATGTAAATCTACTGTTCCCAACGCTGAGAGACTGCAACATATGAAAAATTCCAATATTTCTGCCTCATTGTTTTATAAACCTTTTCAACAAGCCTCTTCCTCGGAAGGTGTGTGGGATTGTTATCATGCTTAGCAGCAAGATTACACTCTACTGGATAGTCAACTACACTGGCCTAATGTATGGAATCATATCTCAAAAATTACCACATCTGCCGGTCTACTTCAGACTCTACTTTTTAATCATAAAATGTTCATTACTCCTCTTTTACTTTTCAAATATGGTGCTGCACAGAGTGATAGGTGTTCGAGCTGCCTTCATGCTCAGGGTACCTTTAAACATATGTTTGTTGAATATCAATGTGTTGAATCCTTTTGGGTAAGTGTGTGGAATACCTCAGGATTATTTTTAACTTCCAACAAGATTTCTGTCCTCAGTTTCTTTTCCTAGGCAGTGCAATGTTACGAGATGGCATTGATAAGAATGGCAGCTAACTGTTTGATCTCCTTCTCTTTGTGGCCATCCAAACCATAGCGTTTAAATGGAAGAATTTTGATCGACTCCATTATAAATTCTGGTGGAATTCGATAAGTAACATCCACAGATTCGAAAGATGTATTGCCTCTACTCCGCATTTACTCCTTAGACACTAGTTGAAATGGCAGCATTTTCTAGATTTCTTGGCTAGTATACCCTCTATCTAATTTAGAAATACTATATCAAAAATCTGCATATTGCTTTCATATAACTCTTCCCCCTTCCCTCCTTTTTGTATGTATTTTGTTTCGATTTTGTTTTCAAGGTGTGTCATGCTCTTTCTCTTTTTTTTCTTTTTCTTTCAGAACATTTTGAGTTTCATGTACAAAGGTTCCATATTTTTACATGACCTTCATATTATCTAATTTCTTACCTTTAATAGTTGATGGTAAAACTATAATTGTACTTCACAAAATTAATTCTAATTCATATATGCCTTGTATATTTCAGTCTAAAATAAAAACATTTTAAACATTACAAAAAATCTCATTTTGGCACCTTTACCATCCTCTCCTTCGATCCCACCACAAGCACCGCCTTCATCCACACAAACACACATATTGAAACACAGGCACATTAAAAAAACAAAATGCGCACACCACCGAGATACCCCCAGGTTTGGTGTGCTATATAAATAAATAAATAAAACCGCTCACATGTATGCATGCGCGCACACACATACAAACACAAATATGCAAACCTTTTTTTTACTTGCCAACTCCACCGGGACCCCACTCTGCCGCTTGGTCAGCGGGACATCTTCTAGCAGAAAGCAGGTAGATGTGTCAATCAACACCTTTATTTGACTCTTGCTTTCTGCTCATGCACCGGGGCCAGAAGAGCTGTGCAACATACACCCCTTAGTCTCTAGGATTTTCACGAGTGCTCCGTTTTAAGAAATGGACATGTAGTGCTGGAGTCAGGAAGATCAATGGGCCATTACCAGTTGGGGAAGCAAACCGACCCGACATTTCATGGCTCATTTGGCATGTGTGGCTGGGATAGTCTAGGTTTTGCTGCAACACCTGCTGGTCCATTAGCACTACCCCATCTGCTTGCTGCTGCAGAGGGAGCACTAATTTCTTCACTAGGCCGATCAACCTTTGGATCCTCCATAATTGGTGGCATAGAACCGCCCTGTCAACTATAATGGACAAGCAACTGCTGGTTCCGCTACTGTAAATTATCCTTTCACTTCCACACGAGCATAGTGCTGAAACACTGCACCATAATTATGAGGAGTAATACTCACCACCATTGCAAATCCGCAATGTATAACCATCGACCGTCAATGCCCAGCTACAATTATCCTTTCAGATGAAAAGTATGACAGGCAAACAGCCAAACATAATATGCACAACGCCCACCATTTTGACAGGTTTGCAAAACACAACAGGGTCCCATCTGTCCATAGACTGGCAACTACCACCGTTTTTCCTGCTATTATACATAGATATCTCAGCCATGCCAACAACCACAAACAAAACCTTTTACTTACATCAGCATAGACATGTAAAAACAACCCATATCGCCACCACTCAGCAACAGGCTTCACTCCAGCAACATCCCAACAGGCCAATGCAATTCATCAAGGACAGCCAATACATGCAAAAAGCAAGCACAGAAGAAAAGGCATCGAACAATGCAGTCAACCCTGCTCCTATGCGATGCGAAAACACACACCAACAACATGCCCACTCAAATACGGGCAACCACTTCCATGCAGGCATACACCAACCAAACCCAACATTTCCACACAGCAACAATTACCCAACATGCAACAAGGTGGTATCAAAAGACAAACTGAACGCAGCAAGTGGCCATATACAGCAAAACATACTGTTGTACTGTGTAACCACACCCAGCATGCAGAAGGAAAAGGAGTCAGTAAGATTACACTGTATAAATAAAACCCAGGCCCTTATTTTGTGTACAACCCAACACTCACACAACACATCTGCCCAGTAACTTCCAAAACATCCTCAATTTTTATTAATGGTAACTAGGGGTGTACTGGATAGTAAATCTACTATTCAGCCAAATACCGAATAGTGATCCAATAGTAAATTAGTACTGGAAATGTGTCAAGAAATGCATAACAAGCCAAAACGGTTGGCTTTGCCAATGCTTGTTTTGACAGGACTTCAGCGAAGGACATGCATAATGCTTATGAATAGATTGTAGCTATAACTAACCTTGTGCAGCCATGAGTCTGCACTGACGCTGTGTCTTAGGTATGTTACAGTTTATTAAAGCTTTGTTATGGGGGGTGTGGGATGTTCTCAGAGTGGAGCACTGAGCAACGGTGGGGCTCGCTCACTGACGCCCACTTTTGAGATGCCCCTCAGAGCACTCAGCAATGAAGAGGGCACTGGCATGGTTTGAAATCCTGCAGAGAGGTATTTCGGGGTACAGTAGATTGCAACTTAAATTATTTGCCCCTGTACTTAAGTTTAAAGAAGATCCTGCCAGGAATGACCCAGTGAGAACTGGCCTCCTTTGGAAACCCGCAGCCCCGTGGCTGTGACACCATCTATGAACAACACTCAATGTGCCAGGACGGTCTCCAGCCCACTCACAAGGCTACAGGTCCGCAAGTGAATTGCCACCTACATGAAGTGGCAACTTGCACAGATTCTGGCACTAGTCATGTTGAAGAGACTCTTTTTAGCCCTGCAGGCACGACATGAGTTACAAAAAGCAGCTTGAACCATTCACAGCACCCAGGTTTTTAATTCAATGTGTTGTTCCGTATCTTTGAGCTACTGACCTTAAAAGCGGTCCGCCAAAAAAACATGTAGCAAAACATTCCATTACAAATTTGATATTTTAGAATGCATAAAGTCAGAAAGCTTGCACCTTTTTTATGTCCCTCAGCCCGTTATGTGGATTTCGGCTGCCTGGAAAGTTAGAACACTCGTAAAGCTGCTCTGCTCTGGGAAATCCCCATTGCCGCAGTGCCTTTGGTCATCTGGGAGCAGAGCGAACTGCACCCAGAGAGGAGTGTGCTTCTGTGTGACCTCGGGCCACTGGCTACCGCATCAGGTAGGCTAGCACCGGGCAGGCCTTGGCACCTCTGTGTGAAGTTCCTTTCAATCTGCCGACAGGAAGCCGTGCGGTTGGACCGATTTCTCTGTGGTTGCCCAGATTGTACCCATGTCTGTAGACACTATTGTGATTGTTTGTCCCTGGCCAACACTGCACATTTGCCGCCCATTCTCCAAGGGCAAGACATTCAAAAACCTGCAGCATTGCCCAGGAAAGACCCAGACCCAAAGGTGAGCCTGACACTATCGTATTTCTAAATGTGTTCCCTCCCAGTGGGGTCTCCATGCAGTTATTTGGTGTGGTTAGTATCCGGTCTGGTGGGTGGGGGCGGTGAATGCCTTCACATTATTTTGATATTAAAGGGGAGGAAGGAGGCCAGTGAGAAGTCTGTTCGGAGGGGGGGTGAGGTGAGGAGTGAGGGGGTGGTGAACAACACCCCCCTGAGTTGAAACATCACCGCCAAGATACCCAGGACAACCCACACACTATTAACGAGCCCCGCCCCAGTATTTACCTCTAAACATGCTTCACAAAGCCAGGCTGTGTTTCCTAAGTGCCCACGGATGGGTCACTCAGGGGGGTACGGCACTCCTGAGCATCTCGCCACACCTAGGGGTGTAAATTGCACGCAGGCAGAGGCGCCAACGTTGGACAACACATGGCGGTGGGGTAGGAGGTCACCGCTCCTCTGCAATCTCCTCCCCACTCACCCCGGTCATCCTTCACACTTACACCACAATGCCCAACCTCCACCTTAATCACTCACATCAGCACACTCATGATGCCCTCACCCCTTCCTTATCGCCTTTCACCCACAACTCCTAGTCCTCCTTGCACACCCTACCCCATGCCTGCTGTCAACTCTTTCACGTGCAGTGCAGGACGCCTGGACTGGTCGGGGACAGAGAAATAGAGGCTGGCAGCCTGGCACGCATTCAGTCACAAGCCTGTGTAGGGCCAGCAGGGCAACTTACCTGGCACAAACTCACCAAAGCCTAATGCCTTTCAGAGGCTCTGTCAGGCTTGTGACAGCCATGGGCATGGAGACCCTGCCTCCTACACCATCCATTAGGGGTGATCCCACAGAGAAGTAGAGGTTTGGGAGCCATTTGGCATCTGGTGTAAACCCCATTCTCAGCTTGAGATGACCCGACCCAGAGAGAGAAATAGAGGCTCGTGAGTAGGGGTGTAACTTCGGCTTGGACTAAGTATTCCATTGGGTATTTGGCCCAAGCCGAATACCTAATTTTCAGCCAGAATTCAGCCGAATACTTATTCAAAGCCAAATTTCGGTACACCCCTAATGGTAACCTTTGCATTTCAATGATGCATTCCAGGAGCCCAGTGTACCCATGTCTTAACTTCATGCATTCTGCAGCTCGATTCAAGCTAGCGCCACCAGCTACAACCAGTGGCAATATGGACTTACACTATAGCGTGGATTGAGCTACACCACAGCAATCAATTGACTTATTAGTGCTATTAACCCCAGTGCCCAGCAACTACATCCATATTAGGCACACTGGGACACGCAGGCCCAATATAGGGGCTTCAATCACCTACCCGGTAAAGTATTTGTATTTATTTTATTTGTATAACGCGCCTGGCCCAAACGCATTAAATACATTGCCCCCTTTCACAGGATGGCAACCTTGTAGATTAGGGTAAGGTTGGCATACTACCTATCCTCGCAGACCTCCTATAATGCACGTCTGTGTATACTTTGTTGGGTAAATGCATCGCTTTTTCAACAATGATCGTCTGTCGCAATGATCAGCCAGTAGCCAAAATGTGCAAAAGGAACCTTCTTTTCATCTTCTTAGTTAGGTAAGTACAGTTCAGAAATGTAACTTAGAGACAAAGCCACCGGCACATCCCGACCTCAATTAGTACCACCCCAATTGTCAGTCTTGGGGCACGAGGATGAAGTCACATGACATGAACATCCGTAGGGAAAGAGGGGACTCTGGGAGCAAGGGATAACCACAGGCCACGTGAAGTGTTGCCTAGGCTGAAAGTGGGACAGTGGGGATCCGCCAGAGTATCCTCAGCCCCGCCACCGCGCGCCCTTCCCAACTCAGCCCTTCCTGCATGAGAAAACTAGAGCCTCGTGCCAGGCACCTTTTCATCCACAGACATGGGTCAGACAGGGGAACAAAAGAGACGTCAGGCAGCAAGTAATAGCTAAAAAAAAAAAAAAACCTCTGTAAATAGACTGCTAAACTGAGAAATCTAAAAGGGGAAAAAGAAACACCTTAGTTGGTCCACAGTGAACCAGAGCAGGGCCAGTCCTCATCTCTGACCATGAAGTGTGGCACCCTCTACCATCACGCATGGCACCCACTACTGCCAAATAGGACACACTTCTACCACGTGCTTCCCACCTATGGACACAACTCCAACCATCAAGCATAGCAGCTTCTACTGCCAGATACGACACACTTCTACCATGTGCTTCCCACCTAGGGACACAACTCCAACCATCAAGCATAGCAGCTTCAACTGCCAGATGGGACACACTCCTACCACCTGCTTCCCACCTCGGAACACAACTCCAACCATCAAGCAAAGCACCTTCTACTGCCAGATACGACACACTTCTACCATGTGCTTCCCACCTAGGGACACAACTCCAACCATCAAGCATAGCAGCTTCTACTGCCAGATGGGACACACTCCTACCACCTGCTTCCCACCTCGGAACACAACTCCAACCATCAAGCAAAGCACCTTCTACTGCCAGATAGGACACACTTCTACCACGTGCTTCCCACCTATGGACACAACTCCAACCATCAAGCATAGCAGCTTCTACTGCCAGATACGACACACTTCTACCATGTGCTTCCCACCTAGGGACACAACTCCAACCATCAAGCATAGCAGCTTCTACTGCCAGATGGGACACACTCCAACCACCTGCTTCCCACCTCGGAACACAACTCCAACCATCAAGCAAAGCACCTTCTACTGCCAGATAGGACACACTTCTACCACGTGCTTCCTACCCAGGGAAACATCTCTGAGCATCGTGCATGACACCCACCGCTGCCAGACAGAACACACTTCTGCCACACTCTTCCCACCCAGCAGCAGCACGTGACCTTATGCTCTAAATGTAGGCTTCCTTTACATCAAGTCTGGAATTCAGTCTATTTTAATCTTCCTAAAAATCGAATTCTTGACAGGGCATCAGAGGGACACAGATGGCTGATGCCTGGGGCCTGCTGCATGGCTCGGGTTACAAAAATGTTAAACCAGTTGCTGTATTGTTTTTTTTTTTTTAGCCGTGGCAATGCGACGGAAAGGGCTGATAAACAGAGCGTTTCCCTGTGGGCAGGCGCCATTATAAAAACGCTTTTATCAAGTGTGACTGTCGCGATAACGTCCAGGGATTCATTCTTCAAACTATGTGAAAACGTTCAATGTACCTACTTTTCAAAGTATAAAAGTAACTTGCTTACGTGTGACTGCTTGTGCTTACATTCGAATGAAAGATGTCGCCTTCTACAAAGTGCACCAGTTCCGGAAATCCTAATGGCGTGTATGTATTGCTGCACAGAATCCGTGACATGTGTCATGGGTGCTAACGGGCCCATGCAAAGGGAAATGGCCATTCTTTGATTGTGCCAAGCAGTCCCGTGCATTCCTCTAGTGGGTGAAGGCCTGGCTTGCATATCACAGTAAAGTGAGCACCCAAACTCTTGCGTTAGGCGTGCGCTCGGCGAGCCACACTAACAAACACACCTGTGTTCGCCATTGCCGGCACGAATATAGTTAGAACTTGCTTAAAGCGCAGGTTAGCAAAAAATGGCAATAGTCTGAAAGAACTCTTTTTGCACACGTATCTTTTTTCATGAGCATTTGGCTGTTCTCGCCTTCCAGTCCCACGGATAGGGACTAGATAAGCTCGGTGCGGTGCCAGCGTAGGTGTTTGCCATGATCCAAGACGTTTACTCGCCGTTGCGCCACTTTTCCTGGCACAGGGTGCTATGCTTTGGGGGGTATAGGAGCTATGCTTTGGGGGTAGGGGGGGGTATAACCATGGCAACTCCTCTGCATCTTAAGAGAACCTGAAGTAATTGAAATGTTGAACAGGTTCGCGCGCACCAGTGAAGCCAGCTGGTTATTAGCTCACACCATTCTCCTCGCCCTGGGAGACCTCTGGATGGTTTGGGGAGGGGCGCAGCGGAGGCTGCTGCAGAGAGAGAGAGAGAGAGGTGATTCCCCGGGAATCTGGAGTGTATCAGGGGGTACAGGGGCAGAAGTCAATGCACTCAGCCCGCCCCGCCCCCCATCCCTCCTCCCGCCGCCAGCTGAGGACAGGCATCCCCTCCCAGCCCGCCCCGGCTCTCCATCCCTGACAGAGCAGAGGAAGGAGGCCAGGCACGCGGCCAGCACATCCTGCACACAAAGCCAGGGCCGATCTGTCAGCAGCCGCAGCAGCAGCAGCAGCTCCGGCGGCTCCAGACCCGGCAGCTGCTTCCCACCGGAGGCTCGCGGTCCTGCTCGCTGCACGTGCCCGCTCCCCTCCTGCCCCGGGCGGCAACCCGAGCCGAGAGCGCATTCAGCAGCGCCGCTTTCTACGGCGGGAGGCACCATGCTGCTGCTGCTGCCGTGCCTTCTGCTCTTAGAACAAGGTAGGAGACGCGTCTTGGGGAAAGGTTGCAAATGCTCCGTGAATTGCCCAGTGCATACCCCTGCCGCCCCACCTCAAAAGCACCCCCCTCCCCCCAAACACACCCACTCACACACATCAACGACACGTTTTGCATGCTAGCATTTTTTAACTGATGGCTTGTTTTCCCGATTTTCTGTTTGCCAAACTGTTGCACTCACGGAAAGTTGTCATTCAACTCCCACACTGTGTATCGTGTGTGGAAGGTGTGCACAACACCGGCCACCAACCGTTCATTGAGCCGCGCGCTTTCGGCCAAACTAAGCTTGCAAGCCGAATGGATGAGCCCTGGTGCAAAGAACAGAAAAGAGACAGCGGTGTGCGCCGTGAGCTAGCTGCGTAAAGGCCAATGGGCTGCCATGCCATTCTGCACAGTGTGGAGCTGCCACTCAACAGTCGTGCATCCCGGGGAAGCACCAGTGACTGTCGCATCCCTGAGGCCAGTGTTTGCTAGAATGTGGTGCGAGGCCAGGGCACCGTTAGACTGACACTGCTGGCTGCAGTTTCTGAGGAGAACTGGGTCAACTCACTGGACCCACAGTTCTCCTCAGGAGATAACTCACTGAGCTCCAGTGAGCACCCCCTCCATCCCCCAGCATTCCCGGAATGCCTGACTTTACTTGCTGAGGAGCATCGTCCTCGGGTGTTGTGTTTTTCTTCCTTGGACAAGGCAAGTGTCCGACCACTACTGTGGTGATTTGGTGCAGTATCACATTCTTTATAACATAACATAACATAACATAACGGGCATTCTTCTGTCTTGCAGCGCTTCGTTTTGCACGGACAGCGGACCTGGCTCCCGGCTCCTGTGCGTTTGAAGACGACACCTGTGCCTACACGACCGACTACTCCTTCTTGCCGTGGATGTTGAATGAGGAAGGTCAGTGCGGGCTGGTGGGCCTTTCTCCTCTCACCTCTTCCTGGGAGGACTGGGAGAGTGGGTGGCGTTGTTTGGTTGCTGGCAGCAATATACAGCGGATGGTGACAGGGGGTAGCTCGCAGCTAGCTCGCAGCAAGATTGCCAAACCCAGTGAAACCTTTCTTGCCGCCTTCAAAGATTCACACAGTCGCCCCCTTGAAACATTAACGTTAACGTATCAAAGAGCGAGCCTCAGGTAACGGCCAGACGCTCTGCAGAATGACAACAGTGCGCAGGCACGGAAACCCCATCACATGACGCATTTATGTGGGGCAGACAGGTACCACAACGGAATCATGCTCACCCCTTCCCAACATCCATGCCGTCTCTTGGCAGATTCATATTTTGGGCAGTTGTAGGCACTTTGGGGGGCTCATCAGCGCCTTGGCAGTATGCTGGCAGAATTTGCGCCGGGATACCGCCAACGCTATTAGCGTTACCGCAACTCGGTTTGGTGCAATTTGTGCTGGATCCCAAGTTGCAGTGTCGCTGTAATTCCCCATTTATTTGGCGTCCATAGGACTCTATGGGGCTTTTCGGCACTATTGCCAGTAATAGCGCCGAAAATGGCCGGAAAGCAGGAGATTTACCTCCAGTAAATCTCCTGCTTTCCGTCCAAACTCGGGATTGGGTGGAGCGGTACTGCGACGGTAATAGCGTTACCACTGCATTTTTGCCGCTCTGCCCAACCCCTGATGAGGCCCAATTTGACTAGAGCCACCTTTTTACTTCGAAAATTCATAGTGCGCATCTGAGTGTCATCAGAGGTTGGGGGTGTCATGATTCACGGCGCGGCTCCCTGGAATATGGTTGCGATCCCATTGGTGCTCACTTCTTTTCTTCAGGACATGCCAGTGAACATCCACACTTGATGAATCCTCCAGGGAACTAGAGAAGGCACCCCTACCATTTAGGTGACATTAATATTATTATTATCAGGGTATTTGCTGAGCGGGGACCTAGCTCCGGGTAGCAACGGTTCGCTTTACAATCATAGGGGGGAGAACGAGGTCAGGGAAACAAGGGAGTCACATGATTTATTATACATTTCATTATGTCTTAGCCGACAGCAGGCCTGCTCGATAACCAGGATGAACGTTTTAATAAAGCTGATCATCCCACTCAAAAGTGGCAGTTGGACGGCGCCATCAGGGGTTTGACAAAGAGAGCCTTTTGATCCCAGGCTTGCCTGGTTCAAAGGACGCCATGCCGACACACTGTTAGTTATTGTTAAATATCTGGGGGACTCCTTTGGGCTCGCGAGTGAGGTCAAATTCACGGCTGGTTCATTTTCTTACTGGATGGGGCGTAAAGGTTCTCCTCGAATATACGAGAGCAACTAAGTGGGGATCAGGGGATTCACCCCCAAGAGATGTTTATAAAATATTGTTTTGAAATGGTGCATTTTACGGTACACTTTGTATGAAAAATTGGGTAATAAACCACACTTTACAATCAGTTTTGTAGGGTTACTTATGAAAACAATCCATTAAATGCAAGTCACCAAGAGTAGACAGGAGTATTTTCCAACACATATTATGATGTCATTTTCCCATAATATAGGCCAGTGTAAAAACCATGTTCATGCTGTTTTTGCCCATACATTTGCATGCTTGCTGTACCAATATATGCCAGTATTTCCACATAAGAACATATATATTTACGCATAATGCTAGTAATGATGCTATAAGAACGCATGCCCAGGGTCTGCTACTGTATGCCAGTATCCCCATGTAAGAACACACTCCTTAGAAAGGCACAGCTTCGACTCACTGATGAGGCCCAACAAGGCTCAAAACGCGTGTCTGGGGTTGCTGTTGCTACTTTTGTTCAGAGGAGAATTGCCTAGCATTCTGGTACTGGACTGCCCACATGCGTGGGACCAGACCGTTATGCAAATGCATATTCTTTTGCTGTGAAAGGTACAGTAAGCCAACACTTGGTTGTAGCCCTTCCTGAGTGGAAACCTACCCAAAGAAGAGATTATTTGGCGGTCTTCGTTCTCAGCAGAGGGGCTCAAACACCTTTGGTAAGAAAATACTCCTGTTGCCTTTGCCAGTAAAAATGCCATGCCAGAGTAAGAAAACTTGTCCACACTAGCTGCACCAATGTAGGCCATTATCGCCACTTAAGAGCACTCAAAATGTTGGATTTACCCTTGATGGCCATCAAAAATTGCCACATAATAGTAAGAAAACATGCCCAGAATGGCTGCACCAATGAATGCCAGTATAGCCATGAAATAACATTTATCATTCCTGCTTTGCCATTGATAGAGACTAAAAAAAGCCATGCCATAGCAAGAAAACCTACCCAGACTTGCTGCATCAGCATAGGCCAATCTAGCCATGAATTAACACGTGTCATACGTTATCATTGATGGCCAGTAAAAAAAAGCCAAGCCACTGTAAGAATATACTGCCTGCTACCTATTGGGAGCATTCAACAATTACATTTATTGAGAATGCAGGGATATTTTCAGGTGTTTATTAAAAAAATAGATGGACCCATATCTTCACATTGATTCAGCCCGACTAAAATCAAAAGTGTCGTTAGGCCACTAACATATGCCCCATCATCCCCTGGATCACCTACATAGAACCCTGCTTATGAAATGCATATAAATAAACACTTTCCTCTACCACCCATTTCAGGCCTACTCTCAAAGTACTTTGCACGATGACAAGCGCCCACTTGGCCAAGCCGGCTCACCTTTTGAAAAAGGGCTAAGTCTCAAATCAGGAGCTTTTATGCTTCTCGCTAGCCCTATTCCCTAAGGTCCTAAAGGAGCTCTTGTGTTTTGAGTTGGCTGTAGATGCTCTGTTCCAGGACTTGTGCTGTGGAATGCTCCTTCACTGTCCTTCAGATTGTGCGTATAAACATCTGAACTTTGCTAACATATATATTCTCTCCTCCACATCTGTCTCTGTCTACCTGTGACTCTCTGTCTCGCTCTCTTATCAGTTGACGTGCGCAACTAGACAAGTAAACATGCATGGAGCGGGCTTGCCTTTGAATAGTTGACTTCCTCCAGGTCAGATTCCAACTGACGAAATACGGAGTAGAGGTGGGGTAGCCAGAGAATTAATGGCTAGAGCCAGGCCAGTGCTGAAAAACACGGTCCGGGTTGGCTCTTGGAGCCAAACACAGGCAAAGCCTGTGCCTCAATGGATGGCTAAATATAATAAGAATTGGTTATTTATAACGCGTTTAATACCGAAGAGGTTTCTAAGCACAGCACCAGGATTCGAACCTATGTTGCTCTGCGTCATCTTGCTTCCAAGACGAGTGTTTTGCCACTGAGATATACTACCCCTGCCCTGGTGTCCTCTTTCCCCACCCCTTACAACACAAGGCCCATCATCCTAACTACCCAACCCTGCCCGGCTCGCCCCCTTGTATATAGAGTGAAGGTGGAAGCCAAGACTGTGTGTAGAATTGGCGATGCCCCGTGCAGCAAAACATGTGCTTGCCCCCTAATTTGCGTTTGTCGTGGCATCACGGGCAGTGATATCATATACAAAAACATAACAGGGAGTGACTTCAGTCTTTGATGCTCACGACCACCAAGGAAAGGATTGCATTAGAAGAATATACCATGGGTGTGCATATATAAAGAGACATATCCCGTTGTGCAATATAGGAAAGGCCACTATTATCTAGATCCACACTATAGACTATTAAACTATGATTACGGCTTTTTATCTAGCAGACATGATCAGCTAAATCACCCCAAGGGACTCACAGTTTTGTGGTAGATAAACCACAACAAGCTAAAATGATTTGCCCAAGATCACACGCGCGAGTTAAATAATGCAGCAGGAATTTGACCTCAGTCTGTAATTCAGATACTTCCCCCACATATGTTCTCAATTCCAGTTGCTACAGAAATGTGTTAGTGTTTGACTTCCGCGGGTTAAAAAAAAAGCTCAGATTTATATAGAGGACTTAAAAATTAAAGTACAAAATAAGTCAGCCTGACGAATTTACAAATCTTTATGGAAACATGTTTAGCAAAAACAGTATGATTGTAGTTTTATTTGCCATTCTTGAATGGAAGGCTACAAGTACTAGAATGAAAGGTGACATTGCCCCAAAACCTCTTTGTACAGCTGTACTCTACTGTCAACACACAACAAAAGAAATCGTATGTTAAGGTCACCTGTTTGTCATCAGTGTTTGGCACAGACATGCAAAACGTCGATAAACTGTGAAGTTCCACAAAAAAACATAGTTGTGTATGTCAAACTATCAAACATCACTGAAATAAACTAGTTTAAAAAGAGGGTTTTTTTCATTACTGTCTTGAGAGAAGGCACATATTTGGACATCTAGCTGGGCATATGAGGAACTTTCTCATGCAAAAGTAACCATTATTTTTAATACCATCCAACACACACATGCATTACCTCTTATTAGGAGCGTCTGTCGCAGACAATGGTCACTGCAATGGTCAATTGCCATTGTCCTGGTCACTGATGGGTATCATCTGCATGATTCCAGATGCAAACTTCTCCAGCTACTTTGCCAATGACAGAGGGCTGTGAGACCCCAGTGAGCGTCAGATTTCCAATGCTTAGTTTGGGAGGGAAGGGGCTTTGTGGTGGGGGGTGCAGACATGGATTAGAAAGGGTGGAGTGGAAATGAAGCAACAGTTCTACGTCCCTTTTAGCAGCAGATGGTAATAAGTGAAGGAGCCCACCCTGGCGTTGATCTGAAAAGGTAGAGGGAGTTTGCCGGCTGTCAATCACTGTCCGGGAATGTATACAGAATAATGGGCAGCAGCAGAGGCATCAGTCGCACATCTGTTCTGATGCAGCTGTTGGTGCTGACCCCAGCTGTGTGCAGATTTTTTTTATTCTATTCATTTTTCTGCTATCAGGCAGTGGTCCCTCCATTTTGTGGGCAGTCAGTGGCTTGAAAATCAAGTCGAGCTGGAACCAGTCACTCGGCTTGAGCCAGTTCGAGTCTCAGCCGGCTCGCTCTTCTCTAGTACAGAGCATTCATCAATTCATTCAATTTGTTCCATAATCACACCAACCTATCTGACTTGTTATCTGTACATTGCACATGATTACTATAAGAATTGTGTATACGTCTTACTAAAGTAGCATCTTTCATACTGTTTTCTTTGTGCATTAAGCGATTAAAAGATCTAACAAGCTCTTGGGTTTCTATTAGAAGTCAGATTGTTTGCAGCTCACAGAAGCCTGTTATTGAAGTACATATTGTTCACTGACACTCTGGAGGCACTTTTCCTATCCTCGTGCTCACTATATTAGAGTCATAACATTTAATTGACACATGAGGTGAACTCTACATCAATCAATTTATGTATGGAAAAATGGTCTGAGTTTCATCTGTTTTAGAGTTGTATTGAAATATATAGCAAAACATCTGATTTACAAAACAGGTCACTGTTTCATCAGAATTTGATGGCCAGGAATACCTAGGGAATCCAGCAAAGTGGAGGGGACTGTCTTGTGCCATGACCCTTTGCTCTGCTCACACTCTTCTAGGAGATTCTGGCTTGGTTCCTGTCCATTCCCCTGATGGAGATGTCCTGGCGATTGGATGTTGGGATTTTCTGGGGTGCATTTCTAATTGCAGACACTAAGGCCTACGTGGTGCGCCAGAGGTACTCCCAATCCTTTGCTAAACGGGGACCAAGTCACAGAGGACTGGGACGGTCTGGCCACTACCCGATGTGCACCCCACAGTGTGGACGGAGCGGAATTACCTGGTCTCGTCACTCGTGGTACTATGTATTCCCTGGGAGAAAACCATAATTTCAAGTAACACAACAGGACTACATGTCCCACAGCCCCTGCCCGAGACAGATCACAGAGCAAAGTTTGATGCTAACCATGCGTGATTAGCAGAAGCAATATACCCGCTTGCCAGTGAAGAAGGGAGATTGCAAGTGGGCGGTGAACGACCTGGTCAGGTGGGAAAGCTGTAGTCGTTCACCTCAAGAAAACAGACAGGAGCTTAGCACAGTGGAACTGTGAAGAAACACATAAATTGCAAGATGCAAAAGTTGGCACAGTGCATATTTAAAGCTGTGGAACCGGCAATTAAGAATAACAAAGTCAGTTTATTGCCTAACCAATGCTAAACGACTAATAATTACGGTGTTAAAAGATCAACTGAGAAACCAATGGAGAATGGGCCAATGTGGGACCCAAGGAAAGCCTCCCAAGGGATAGACTATTCACTGCTCCCTGAGGAAATAGGGAGATCGAGACGTCGGACGAGGTCGCTGCACTGCTGTTAGTTCTGCAATAGAAGCTTTGCCAGAGAGCATGCTTGCAAGGTCCAGTTGTGTCAAGGAGGTGGAGGCCACAGCAAGGGCCTACCACAGAAACCTGGAAGAAAGAGGAGAGCCTGAGGGCTGAATGCTTCCAGGAGAACCCCGGAGTGACCGAAAGGTCTTTTTCCACCCCAAACCTTGAATTACCAATACTACGTAAACAAAATGAACTCAAACACGTGTACACCCTCATCATTGCTCAACCTTCCTACTCCTGTCTTTCTAAATTGCTTTATGAAGAGGAAGAGTGTGCCTTTGTACGCTGGGCGGCCAGCACCATCATACAGAAATTCCTCTTGACTGACACTCCAGAGAGGTGGGCCGCCTCGAGGGTCGGGACATCTTCTGATTATAAGGTTTGCTGTTGTAGCCCTAGAAACCTGACAATCTAATGGCACGATTTTCCCCACTTCCCGTGGTTTGCATAACTGGATTGTAAATGCCGAGTGAACTGTAGTGGAGTCGCTGCCCCCTTCCCTGTCCTTTGATCTCTCACATGTAAAGCTTCACCTAGGTTTTTAAGGTTCTCCCTAGAAGGCTGTGTTCTTCAGTGGCAGGTGGATGGTTGTTGACTGGCAAAAACCCAAAGATTGGGGTCCAGTATCACAGACGTGTATTTGTGCTCTTTAATGGTATTTCATGCGAACATTCTTGACGCCTACTAAATTTGAACTGCCTACAGAAAACCAGAATCAGTTGTATGAAATAAACATTGTGGGCCCCTTTAGAGCTAAGAATGGAATTCACAGTGTGCATTATAGTAGAGAACCACGTTGCTGACCTACCTATCCTGTAGACCCTCTAATGAGCTCACTTTCTGGGAATCCTTGGAAATTGGCAGCCTGTGCTGATTAGTGAAACGTTATGGATTCACCGATATCACACCTCAGAATACAAAGCCGAGTTCCACATTTATATATACTATAGTTTGTGAAATAATTACTGCTTTTGGAGCAAGTTGTCGCATCATGCACTAGCTACTTTACTAGTCATTATATGATGCACTAGGCACCTTACTTTTCCAACAGCTGCTATATTATGTACAATATACATTACTATGGTTTGTTGATTAATTACTGCCATTGGAGCAAGTTGTCGCATTATGCACTAGCCACTTTATGAGCAGTTAATTATGCACGAGGCACTTTGCTATAGCCTGCCACACAGTAATTGTGCTTGTAGCAAGTTGTTGCATTTCGCATCAGTCACCTTATAAATTGTTGCATCATGCACTAGGCACTTTATAAAAAGCTTGCGAGCAATAGATTTTAGGTTAAAATTGCAACAAAACATTGCGTGCATTTAATACATTACATTGGTGACCATTATAGTGATACAGATACAATCTGGATTTTTTTAACAAGAGTGCTGATAGGCATAAGGCTATGCATGCCGAAAGATTTACTATAATCACCTTACTTTTTAAATCATAAACAATTATGTGCATTAATTAATGATGTCTTTCAGATTTGAGACATAGTAGTAATTACTTCCATCCACGTTTATATCAGCAATAATTGCTCTAAAGACACACATCTACAAAGGAACTAGTTATCCCAAACAAAGATGGTGGCGAAGCAGAAGTCACTTTGTTTATGTTTACTTTATGGTGATCACGTGTGCAATATGGTTTTAAAACAGGTGATGGTGATTGGGTGAATTACTGTGAGCAAGCCTCATGAAAGTGGCGAAACACGTCAGCCTGCCGTTCTCTGCTGGCTATAGAACTCTCGATGGGGAGGAGAAATAAGCTTGTATGGTTTAGCAGCAATTTTAAAAAATGTGTGTTTTGGAACAATAAAGTTGCACATTTGAAAGAAATGGATGCTGACTGTGGAATTTTTAACGAACTAAAACACGGGAGTGCTGCTCGCCGCAACAGCGGTTTATTCGTCGTTGAATTGATTCACATATATATATATATATATATACGCTCAGGGAAGCGCGAAACGCGTCGTCGCGTCGTTCAGGACCCTTCCTTGGCGTTCTGCTTTGTTTGCTGTGTGTGTTTTGCCTCACTTTTTACCATGACTAAACTCGTTCCTTCACTTTGATCCGAGTTTGCTATTTTTGGGATTTCTACGATATATATATATATATATATATATATATATATATATAGTTATTTATAACGTGCTTAAAACCCACAGGTTTCTAAGCGTGGACTTGGGGTTCGAACCTATGCATGACAAGTTTGAGCAATTGCACGAAGGAAAATGGGGGACAATTTGCTGCTGGCCAGATGGATGGCCTTGGTTTGGCTGAGCCATCTCCTTTAGCTCGCAGTTAGCTGCATAAAGAGGCTTAAGTGCCCTTTGGTGAACTATGTTTTATGGATAATTGTGGAGAAACAGACGCCATAGAAACCGAGAGGACACATAGGTCAGTGTGCAATGTAATGACGTCCCATGTTAAGTGATATTTTCGTGGTTCCTTTACAACGCGGACACAGGTGATGCTTTATCGTCAAAATGGGACTAGTCCACCGACTCAAATTGCCTTATTGTAGAACCAGCCCGAAAGAGCGCAGGTCACAGGGAATTCTTGGCAAAAAACACATGCTCAGGGAAATCAGCTCCCTTCATTACATCTTAAGGGTTTTTCGTGTGCATGCGTTGTTGCACACGTTGCTCTCCAATCTCCAATGCGACGGACAACCCCTTGTTTTCGCACTTTAAAAGCACTCATTTGTTTTCTGGTTTATGTCCTTTTGCAATATACCCCTGGCTACAATATATCACATCTCCTTTGCCATATGAATTTCTGGAGGCATTGTGAAGGAAGCTGCCAGAAGGAATAATGAGGCGTGTTGTCAGGGAGTCTAGTAAGCAGTAGTGGAGTCAATTCTACTTTGGGGTGAACGGTGGCTTGCCTTGACTGGGCAGGGGCAACACGTTGGCATGATGCCATCTATGGAAGGGAAATCTAATATTTACTTCCCCATAAATTGTTCTTCACAATCCCTCACTCTTACACCTGCATGGTGAGTATGGTGGTAAAGTCAAAAACTGGGCAGTGTGTCTGATACCGCATGTTTTTACCACCCACAATGCTATAAAACGTGTAGTATTTACCCTATGTGGTATTCCATTGTAATACAGAGTGCAGTTAATAGAGCCTAATTGGGTGTTGAAATACCTAATAACTAATACCTAAATACCCAATAAATATCCCTCCCATTTTTACCTCCATCCAAAAAGTGGACGTTGTAATTATAACGCCCCTTATGTTTAATAGGATTATTTTTCCTTACCTTCAAGATAACATTCTGCAGGGGCAAGCAAGGAGGCTGACAACATGTCTGTTTCTGATCCTACCTACTTTCACCCCCTTTATATTGTAATGCACGGAGGCGTTCATGCTGATGCTTCTATGCATTGTCGAAAACAAGGCGCACAAACTGTTTGATCTGCTACTGGACCCGATCCATTTCCATCCTCATTACAAGGATTCACAGTGATGTATAAACACTACGTTACAAGGATGGAAATGGATCAAAACAAAAGTACAAAAAAAAAGAAGATGGATGTTGCAAAATGCTGCATGCAGCGTTTGCAAAAATCTGCAACCCTTACCAGTGCTACGGTGGTAAAGACATAATAATGCAGAGGCTGTACCATTACCACATGTGGTAACGATAACCAATGCATGAGGTGACGGCTGGATAAAATGCAACAAACAAGAACACATGGGGGCGGCATAGAGTATTCTAAACCAAACTGTGTGAACACAGGAGGGCCTTCTTATACGAACTCAAATGTCAACCTACAGATGCCAACTTGCGATATGTAGAACCTGTGCACATGATTAGCCTGTATGCCACCCAAACCAGATCACTTGCATCTGGGAATGCCCTCACTCCCAAATAAGCCCGCTCTTGTAAAGCGAGGAATAAGAACACCACCCCGCTTTAACTCAAGGGGACAGTCTATGAAGAAATGCAAACTCCACAGCAGTTGGGCTTGCACTGTCAAGTCCTTAACATCACTAATCCATGACTGTTTCCAGACCCTTTAGTTGTGTTAAGTGGCATTCACATTCAAGGCCAACCACCAGGCACAGTGATCCTTTCATGAACTGTATTGCAGGCCAGAGAAATACAGGGGGAGCGAATGGGGCATTTATATATTGTGAACATGGGGAGAGGGCTAGTAAATGTAGACTGAAAACCGGCACGCCACTGCATACATGCATCATAGCGCTTCAGGTTCAGGAAAGAGCAGGAAAGGCCCACTCTCTGGAACAGGGAATTACAACATATACTTGAGCTGAAGGAGGAATCCAGAGGACACCATTTTATAAAAAATATCCAAAATTGTTTATTTAAGATGATACAAAAAAATGTTATCAGTAAAAATGAGTTGCAGCTCTTGTGGTGGGTTGTGTTGCATTACTGAACTGGAAATAGTGTAACGAAAAGTCGGCCCTATGTGTAAATATATATATTTTTTAACATATCGTTTTCAGATATAATATGAGGACAGTTTCTTCGCGTGTGACCTGTCTGAGTACCTAAGAACACACAGAAATGTGGGGAAGTTAGAACTATCAATTCATTCTGCATTACATTAAAAAAGTTATTTATCTCTGCTTTGGCTGGGAAAAAAGGGCAATGGAAAATTGTAAAAAAATAAAGGGAACAGGTTCCTTAGTAAGAGGTAAAATGAACAACATCTTTAACTAATGTTACCAAATTAGCTCATTTATAGATCTTAGCAGTTCCTAATGTAATTATTATTATTATTATTCTTAGGGTATTTTTTGAGTGTAGACCTAGCTTCGGGAAGCAACACAGAGCTTTACAATCATAGTTGTAAGAATGCAGTGAGGGAAACAGAGAAAAAAGCAATGGGGAGCTAACAGAGGAGGGTGGGCCATTGGCAGCATGGGGGAAGACAGTGGGGAGCAGATCACAGAGTCTCAGGTAGGGTGGGGAGTGCAGGGTGTGTGGGCCTACGTGTTAAGGAGGAGCAATTCCTTGAGGAGGAAGGTCTTCAGCTCAGTAGATTTTTGGCATCAACTCTCTGTTCGCCAATGGTAATCTTTTCAGTACCAGCAAGTTGCAAGGGGTTAAAATCTTCACCATTGTGGGTCACTTGCTATCGCTGTGACAGTGGCCTTCGCAAATCACCAATGGCAATTGATGTAATACTGTCAGACATTTGTATTTATAACTGTCTCTTTGTGCTACCCACATGTCATCTATTACACATACATTTTATTACAGACTAGTAAGGTGCTGTCACTGTTAATGAACTGTTTGTTCACCACTGATTTTCCATTTATATCTGTTACTGCTGTGGTTGTATTCATAACATAAATACACATTTTAAACCCTAACAGGGGTTTTCCTAACCAACTGGTGGTTTCACTGTGCCTTTTTCTTAAATGACGTGGGCTAAGTAAGTTCTGCAAAGTTTCTGCTTTATTTATAAAATTGCTCACGGTTTTTCTCCATCACATTTTCCAAATTGTTTGTCCATTTTGAAAATATTACACTGTTTATTTAAGGTTTTATAAAAGATATTATGAGTATTTGAGTGGCATGTAGTGACAGACAAACCAAAACACCCTCTTGCATTTGATAAATTGATGACATTTTCATGATTTGGGCTAACAGTGAAGAAAACCTGTTAGATTTTACCAACACATTGCATAGTAATATGTTTAATACATTCACAGTGATTTATAAACATTAGGAAATTACAATTTTGCATGTGATGTTTATATCAATGATAATTACATTGGTGTGCGAGGAATCTGAGGGCATCCTCACTTCTTTCCCCAATATATCCTCCTCCCAGGTGGACAGGGAAATGCTGTCGCTTTCGGATCCTGACCCTGGGGGTGTATATGCGAGGAAGGATCTCCTCGGTGGAGAAGACTTGGGGATTGGGGATGAGGCACCCTTGGGTGAGACACGGTATCCCCCATTTCCCTTTTGTAAGGAGTCAAATATCTTGCAGCCCTTTATAGGATATTACCAATCGCTTCTCTATTTTTGCAGAAAACATTCTCCCAATCCAAAACAGTCAGGTACTGAGACGAGGAAGAGACAACCCAGAGTCATGCAGCCTCTCTTTATTAACTCTAGGATGAGGAAAAGGGATGCCGAGTACCAAGACCGTTATGCAGTAAAGGAACAATGCTTGCAGCTGGGGCCCAGAGGGCAGTATAAATGGCCCGATCAGGTGAGGTGAATGACATCACCTGTGGAACACTTGCAGGAGAAGCTGGAGGTGAGACCAGGTGATGCGTGCCCAAAGTGCCCAGGAGGTGCAGGGTAACTGCAGCAGATGAGAATTGTGGCAGGAGCATTCACAAAGTCTCTGGTAGCAGACTGGTCTGCATACCTCCTGGAGTCAGAGAGACCCCACTCCGTACAACTGAGGCAGCAGAGATCCTGGATGAGAGGCGTGCCGAGCCGGGAGAAGTGACAGCCACAGAGAGAACAGCACCCGGAAACAGCGTATCCTGTGAGTCAAAGGATCCTGAATGACTCCAGGATGATGTGCAGTGAACCATGTCGTTTCTGCAGATTGGATCACTTGTGAGTGAGCGAGTGACCGTTTAAGCAATCTGAATGACGGTCCAGTTTGAATTAAAGACTTTTTGACAGTGTGAAACCTGAAGGCTGAAAAAACGCAATGAAAGGGTTGTGTGAATACCAAACTGTGAAGAAGATGAAAACAAGTGTGATTGAATACCAGTTGGATTGAAAACAGTTGGTGCCATTTCTTGTTACACAGAACTGTGAATTGTGTAAACTGAAGAAAAAAAGCATTGGCAACGGCCATAAGGATAAAAGGAACTGTATAAACAGTGCCAAAAACTCTGAGAATATTGGAAAGTATAACAAGTGAATGGTGGCAAAGCAAGTTTTGAGAAAGCCCAAGAGGATAAGTCCAATACTACTGTGAAGCTAAAACAGTGGCAGTGTAACTGTGAGGAATAAGCAAGTAAGATGTGTCAGTTGCGTGACCTTTAATGGGTGGATCGTGTGGTCGGACACCTGCGTCTAGACACCCACCTAAAGGAAAAGCCACTTAACTCACCTATGAGCTTGTGCTTGAAGATCAAGGGAAACGTATGGAATCTGATATTAATTAACTAAACTCAGGCAACTCCGCCAGAAAAGCTGGGCAGTATCCCAAGGAACTGTGTTGTTTTTGGAACATTGAGAAACTTCAAAATTTGGGGAAGGGACCCCTTCCCTTTTGACAAAGTGAACTATCCTTAATCATGGGGAAGGGAAACCCCTTTCCAACCACAAGCTGAAATTTTATTTACAACAATTCTTATTGTGATGCTCACATCCCTACACATTATATATAGGTAAATGGGAGGGCAATTATAGGTTTTGGACACAGACGGACATTTGCTTTGCACTTCCTGACACATACTATCATTAGTTTCACAATAGCACATTTTGCACTAAACCCACTTCGTTGCACTTTTCTTGCACTCATACACTTTAATGAGTAGGCAGAAATCTGTATGCTTATTCATTTTAACACTTTAAAAATGATGATATTGATCTGTATGAAATTTGTATAACTTGTGTTGTGGTCAATTATTTTCATTGTATGTTGACATTTCTATATGTGTTAGAAACATAGTTTTGTGAATAAAGATGGTTTTATGAAGAATGAAATTTAGAGGTACGGTGCAGGATTTGTTTTCCGACTACAAAACTTCCTGAGTAGGTTGATTGGTCAGCACATGAGAGGGAGGGGTAGCCTAACACTCGCTCTTTTGTTTGTTTGACACTAGTGTCTCCGTTCTCTGAGTAAAGCCCCCGATGAACAAAAAAGTAAGGGGCAGACCCATTGTGTTTAAATGTTTCTAATATGAATCTTACACTATGATAGGCCATGTTTCTTATGTGTGAAATGCATCACCTTTGTTTATTGGACATACATTCTTTCTGAAACACATGCTTATTCCTTATCACAATGACTCAAGCTATTCCTTATTTCAGTGAACACAAGACATATTTCACAACTTTAAGAACTGGTTTCGAAATGGTTTGGATATAGACACATGCTCCAGACAGCCTGCCAAGGATATGGATAAGCTATCTGGTTTTTTTTTGGCGAACTTCTCTAACTTACCTTTTTGCCAGTTTCATATGTGAGCAGCACAGTTGAAAATAATATATTCTACCGTTTGATGCTGCCAAATCATGCACCTGGCTTGGCCAGGAGCTTGTACCGTTGGCTTTGGCTGCTGGCTACTCTGTTTGAGCCTTCCCAACTCTGTATTTTCTGAGCTTTCAGCACATTTGAGTTTCCCTAAGGCTTAAGGGCTGTATCCATTTATAATGCATACTGTAGTGACTATTTTAAAAAGAATGGACATCTGGTGCTGTCATTTTTCTTATGTCAGGGAACTATTTTCTGCATGTATTTGAGCGCTACTTTTTTCCGATGTCTAGTGTTTATTTAGTGTGGGTAATATCCTTCACACCTAAACACAGTTTGGCCTAATTTCGGTGTTACTTTGTAATAAATACAAATCTGCCTTGTCTCTTATGCAGCAGCTACATGTGTCATAGGTGAGATGACATCACTTATTTCTGTCGACCTTGGCTCACACCATGTTTATCCTCACTGTTTCTGTTTAGGGTATGGCTAATACAGTTGTTTGAGTGCATAACTCTTCTCATATTTGCAATATTGGACCAGGGGGCAGGACACAGGCCCTGAATGACATGTTCACCTGTCCATTCACCAGGAGTGGAGGTAGTTTCTTTTGGCCTATTTCTCTTCATTCACCCCTCTGGTCGAGATATCGACCATTCGCATTGTCTACCCTAATAGCTGCTATTACTCCTCTTAGCCTCTGGAGACTTCGTTGCTCCATTTTACATATGTTTTCTGCATTCTTAATTGTCCAATACTTGACTCTTGCAAATGTTTTCTCCTTCCTTTAATCTAAGTGAAATGTTTCCTGCATATGCAGCTTATTGTCTTTGACTCCCCATGTGCCTTACAGTTGCCTCTCGATGTGGCATCCTTGATCCCAGGCCAAACAAATGTTCTTTGTTCCTCGCACCAAGCTGTTTTCCAGCCTCTGTCAGCTCTGCAGTTTGAGTCTCTCCCTTCAAGGCTTCCTAGCTCACTATTATACGAAACCGGCATCCATCTTTCCATCATGGCCGTTTTACTTGCGTTATATTTTCTCCTCCAGCAAGCTTCTATATATCTCATCTATCTTGTCTTTCTGTGTATGTACATTTGCTACTTCTCTTCTCACTTATCTTCTTAGTGAATAGGATTTTTTCATCTCTGCGTGTATGTTTATCTTGTTACTTCAGTTACATCCTCATTCTTTAAGTATTCACCTATCGTTTCATTGCGCTCTAGTATCTTCTCTTCATGAGGTCACTTTGCTCTGATTTCACTTACAGCTTTTCTATATTCAATGCTGTATGCAGACATCCTTCCACCACATCAGTGCGAAGGTACATTCGATACAGTTGTCTGAGTGCATAACATCTTTCATATCTTCGATGCAGTATTGGGATGTTACCTGGTGTCACACATAATGCTCTCTTAATGTTCTTCCAGTATGAGGTGAGGGGGTGGGCTCTAGAGATGACGTGTACATCCGCCTATCTGAACAGCACTTCCCCCTTCCCCTCTCCCTGCACTTCACTTACTGTACATGCACGTTCCGAATGCCACAAGGCCTAGTAGGATAATTTTTTGTTTTTGTCCTCCCTGTTCCCCCACCCTCTGGTCTTGTTGCGCATCGAAACCCATTGTGTATAGGTGCATTATAAATACCCAATAAATAAAATAAAATACAAAATAAAGTAGGTGTTCAATTGAGGCTGGCCCAGGATGAATATAGTACCTAGAGAATTTGGAGAAGTGTTTTACCCTTTTGCTTGTTCCCCACACTTATCATGTAAGCTTAAATATGCATTAAGTTATTGAGTGATGTCTCTGTTTAGCCACGGGCCATTAGATTATTTAACTTTCAAGCACTTTCAAGTTTTAAAAGCAATAAGGTCAGCAACAAAATCACATACCATGCTAACAAACATGCACTCCTACATAAAATATTGATTGAGCTGTTAAAGACACATTTAATTTCGCAGTTGAGTTTGAATGACATTCTCGATACAGGATAAAGACCAAACTGGTAATATTTGCTTCAATAAATTCTTGTACGGAATATAGTCGACATCTTAAGCAATATCCTCTATTTCGATGCCATATGACTGCAAGGATGCATGCTACACCACTCATATGGCTGCATTACAGGAAGTCACAAAACTCAAGGAAAGAAATCAATTTGTATCTTCCGCTTGAATTGCCTACATCAGCCACATAAAATTGCTGTGTAATAAGTTGAATACTAGAAAGGGCCAAAGAAAAATCGGCAGCCTTCTAGTAAAGAAATCACAAAACAAACAAAACTTAAAAAACAGAGGTTTTAAAGTTCACTATTTTGCAGCAAATCTCTTTTAAATGGCAATTATTATTGCACACCACTGAGTGAATATTATACGTTTTCAAACTGAAAAGCTGTAACTGAGCCCCCTGCCATTGAGGGTCATTCCTTCAGATTTGGTTCATGCAAAAAAGTTACGGCTCAAAACAATCCAAATGATTTCACAGATTTCATAGGGGCTGCACACCCTTTCATGTTTCCTGTACTGGTTAAATAAACTACAATGAGCAATAAACATGTATGTCCAAAACGTTCCTTTATCACTTGTGCAATTAAATACCAAGACATAGCTACAGTGGGACTTTAGTCAAGCCGTCCAGGCAAAAGCTCATGCTATATAACCAATTTTCCTTTTTATTTACAAGTAAAGCACTCTATTCAACATTGATCCTACCCTGTAAAGAAACATATATCTGAGAAATTAATTCTTAAGAAGTAGTTTTACAGTGGTGTTGTGTTCTTAGAGAAGAAAAAGCCAAAACATTTGTTGCCCCATGTCTGAAATATGGAAGCACTCAATACCCTGTGTAACATAAACTTAAATTGAAGAAAAGATCTCTGGTCAATATTTTCTTAAAAGTGTGCGTTTGTAATGCACATGGTAATGCACATGGTAAGAGTAATGGTAATGTTTATTTCTAAATCGCCTATACACAGGCAAGTGTTTCAAAGCGCTCAAGGAGGGTGGGAACATGGGGGAAAAACAACAGTCGCTCAGAGCCCTTGAAATTCTGAGATGATAATAGTCTGCACAGGCAGAGTAAGTGCATATAATACCTTTAACAGTAGAGACAGAGCAAGTAGGCCTGACAACAATTCTGCAGTTTTACCAAGTGCAATTAAGTGGTGAAGACAAGGGAGAACAGACGATCTTCAGGCACAGTGCATTTGGCTCATGCAAGTGCACAGATGGTCACAGGGAAGGATAGGTCCAAGTGCAACTAGTCGGTGGAGATTGGGATATGTGCAGAGGGAGCCACTCTGTTGGGTTATTTTTCAAGTGCAGTGAGGGTGTGTGGAGGTGCAGGGCGCTGAGGAAAGTGCAAGAGAGGACTGGCCGGGGTGCCCGGGACCTGTGGAACTCTGAGGTACACCAGACGGCCAGTAAGGAAGCTGTAAGGAAGAGGAGGGAGAGAGGGAAAGAGCAGAGAGCTGGGTTAGCTGGGTAGAGGGAGAGAGAAGGAAGATAAGAGGAAGGTCTTGAGGAGTTTCCAGAATTTAAGAAGAGGAGGCTCAAGATGGAGGGTGCCAGGGAGGCTATTCCAGAGGGAGGCACCTGCTGGGGATAAAGATCTCCCTCCAAGTCTCTGCTTGGAGAACCGGCTCACTCGCAGAAGGTTGGAGGTAGATGAGCGGAGGGCTCCTGAGGGACATTATTTAGGTAGGCAGCTTTGCAGGTAAGTAGGTCCCAGTCTCCACAAAGCCTTGTGGACAATGTAGAGGGTCTTGAACTTGATCCTTGCATCCACGGGAGCAGTGAAAGGATTTCAGTGCAGGATAGATGCAGTCCCTGGGCTTGAGGCCAAGGATAAGTCTTGCGGTTCTGTTCTGGATGAGTTGCAGAGGGTGCAGGGCAGAAGCAGGGAGGTTGAGGAAGAGGCTGTTGCAGTAGTCCCGCCTAGAGGGAACCAGGGCTCTGGAGACAGTGAGACGCTGGGGGAAAGAGAGAAAAGGTAGGGTACCTGTGATATACTACAAATATACTAGCATTCTTTGTGGGTAATTCTATGGCACTTGTCTACACACACACTAAATCTGGGTTGCAATATTTCAGTTCAAATTTCTCCTCCCCACAACAAATCTCATTTCATTTGGAGCTAATGTAACAATTACACCATTGGTGGTCCCTTTCCGATTGCTTACTTGTGCTGCAATCAACATCGTTTGGTTGACCATTGCATGACCATGGTGCACCAAAGAACACCCCCCTTTCAAACACTGGCGCCATAATAGTCATTGACATCCATGAGGAACAAGATTACAAAAGCAGCATTTGCGGATGTATTCCAAGAAGCATGTGTATTGGCCTTGGTTTAGTAAGCTTTTCATTCTTATTACGTACAAACAATAATCCTGTTCAGTGCTGCAGCAGAGCTCCTGCCACATCTTCATTATAGAAATAAATACAATTGTATTAATTAGAATTCTTCATTGGTATATTTACAAAATACCATTCACTAAGCACGCGGATGCATTAATAATCTGCACGTTTCAGGAAGTCTTTGTTTGTATGTATACATGGGGTTAATAAAGCACAAACGTAGCTAATCAACAAATCACTAGTTCATTGGCCCCCAAAGTAATACCTCTGCATTATGGACTCTTAACATGAGAATCAAATACAAAATCTTCACTCCAAGAAAAAGACTAAATTCTGTCATCTCCCATCAACAGTGCCTCTTTTTTGTTTATAAATCTTAAACTTAGACATCACTAAGGCCACAACAATGATTTTGATATTGTTCATGAATGTCTTAAAGTAATGTTTTTCAAAACGGTATACATTATTCAAAAGAGAAACTCTATCTGGTACGTGGTACCAGTAATGTACATGATTTTATTTGTCTCCTCTATGTATATTATTACTGCTTGATGCTCAACATATGTTTAAGTATCATGTGCTCTCATCAAGTTTCCAACCATGTGGAACTAATATCAAAGTTCTCCTTAGTGGTAAAGAATAAGCTGCTCAATGTTACATTTTTCCATTGTTGGAACGTAGGATGATAATACACTGTAGTGGGTGTTGTAGGAATTTTGGTTTTCGCAGAATGGTTTATTCTTTATCAATAAGCTGAACTTTAATTATTCTTCAACACCAATAGGAACTTGACCAAAGCACATGATGCTTAAGAATATTTGGAACTTCTAATGATGAAAATATTAAACATTTGTGACAAAATCTTATTGATCGCTTGTGCTGTGTACAAGTTTGTGGTTTTCTTTTCTTTCAATAATAAATTCCAGCCAACAGCACAAGTTACACACAGGCGTGGTTTGAGAACATACTTCAAATGCTAGCAGGCAACAGGTTGGGATGAGCAGTGGCTTTGTAAAGGGCTTAGAAGTGATTGTGATAGCCACCCACTTTCTTCATCACATCGAAAGATGCATTGCAGGGCAGAACCTGGCTCACAAAGACACACGTGTATGCATATTAATATGACAGTAAAACACTATTTTATAGAAATAAATAAAATGAAACAGTGTGCCAATGCAGGGTATGTGACAATTCAAGGTGCCCCCACCTGGCCGGATCAAAGCCAATTTGATAGTTTTTTGACAACTGTTTTGGTCTTCATAGATGTTGTGGTAATTATTATTGCTTTCATGCAAGATCTGGAAAGTAATTGCTTGCTTTTTGTTAAAAGTGTCATTTATTGTTTATTGCTATGACAATTGCTGATTTCTAAAGTATGTTGTGAGAAAACCAATGCCGAGTTTTGATAACTGGACAAACAAACCTTATCATTAGTATTACTTAAAATGTGTATTTCAGTTAGAGGATAGGAAAGGACAATTGTTGGCTCAACATAGAGAGTGTTCTACAGTCATGAGCACCAGGAACTGTGATTAGATTAGATATCACATGTACAGAGAATTTGCTAATATGTTGGTATTATTTGGCCTGGTATAAAAAATCATGGTCTGTATGTTGTTTGTACCCCACCTCTTACTATTTTGTTAAATTCTGTGCCATACATGAGAACTGTCTAAAATCTTCAGGGTAGGAAGTCATGATTTGCTCTAAGTGAATGAATCAGGAAAGTCTGCCACTTGTATGCTTTGAGGTAAAATGTATGTTTGGAGAAAGGCTTAACAATGTTAGGGTGGTGGTACCCCTGCACACACTTACTGCTGATTCCTTAACGCACGTGGGGCCCCTTTCCTCTTGCATATGTTGTAGGTTTACATTGGTAGATTTCAGAGTTATTCTCAATGACTTGCCTGGTGAACCAGAAGGACTCGGATGATTTTGAGTCATGTTTCAAGGGTGTTATGAAAAGAAAAGGAATCAAACGCCTTACTTGCTCTATTTCTATGAGAGCCGTCCCCTCCCTAATAAAGCAAAAGCTAAGGGTGGATGTTAAATTTTCAGTCTTCCCTCAGCCACCTCCTCACCTTCTGTCATCTCTGATTGCCTAACCGCCATTCAAAATTGGTGTTCTGCCAACGATCTCTGTCTCAATGCCAACAAAACGGAGATCCTCCTCATTGGTACACCCTCACCATCCTTTCCCCTCACTCTCCGGCCGGCCTCCCTTGTCCCTCCTTCTACCCCTACCTGCGAGGCCAAGAACCTCAGGGTAATCTTTGACTCCACATTCTCCTTCTCCGCACACATCTCTGCCTCTGTAAAAAATCAAACTTCTTACTACACCTCCTTAGAGGTACGCTGCTTTTCCTCTTCTTCCCCTAGAAGCTTACTGTCTCCCAAACTCTGGTTCTCTCCAGGTTGGACTATTGCAACAGCCTCTTTCTAAATCTACTTGCCTCCACTCTCCGCCCTTTACAACTAATCCAGAACAGAACTGTAAGACTTGTCCTTGGCCTCAGCCCTGGGATTGTATCTCTCCAGCTCTGAAATCCCTTCATTGGCTACCAGAGGACGCAAGGATTCAATTTTAAACCCTCTGCAATGCACACAAGGCTTTCTGGGGCCTAGGTCCAAAATACCTTCAACTCTCCCTCCGTAAATACTTGCCTTTGCGAGCCCTTCGCTCTTCTACTTCTAACTGCCTAAGGTTGGTTGTTTTTTCAAAGAAATTCGCTGGGGGCAGATCTCTGTCTTTGGCTGGGGCCTCCCTTTGGAACAGCCTACCGACCACCCTGAAACTTCAGGAGAACCATCTCCGGTTCCGGGAGCACCTCAAGACCCTCCTCTTCGCTTCTGCCTTTGCCCCTCTTCTCTCCTGCTTATCTGTTTCTCTCTCTAGGCACCGTGCACCTGGCCACCCTCAGCCCTTCGGCCCCAGGTACCTGCTCACCTGCCTCCCTCCTGCACTGCCTACGGCCCACCCTCGCCACTGTATCTGTATCCATACAGTCCCCCACTCTTCCTCTGAACTTATCAGACATACCCTATCTGACTAACCATGTACTTGCCTCTTGTCTGGCTGCACTACCTTTCTCACTGCATTATTTATTTATTTATTCCACTCATTATTTATTCTGTGCTCTCCTCTGTTCTGCACTTTCCACTTCTCCCCCTCGATGCACTTTCCCCTTTTTCCCCTTTTTCCATGCACTTGCGTGTTCTTAATGTGTAAGAGGATTCAATTCAGCACTACAGCCAAGTTAACGCCTAGTCTAGAATACTGAATGAAAACCCTTATTGATATATCTTTAGGTCCAGTTCATGCGTCCTGGATGACTACCCTTGTATAACACCCCTCTCTTGGAATCCCCCTGACCCCACTGAGCCAAGAAGTAGTTCTGTTTTGCAAGTTTAAAAGGTTTATTTGATAAATTAAAATATATATATCACACTTTATAATAAATTAATAATTGAATATCACACTTAATCTGATATGGTAAATATTAACAACGGAGAATCTGGCACTAGCACACTTCTTTATAATGACTAATGAGTTGACCTGAAATGGATAAGGTAGCACACTGGTAAATAGGAACAAAAGTATAATGTGGTAGAGGATGCTTTATGTAGGCTCAGGTGGATGCAATATTCAATGAATGCAGTACAGAAAATACGCAATATGATTCAACCAGACAATGTAATCACTTTTCTCTGGCTACTCCCCTCCTCTTTATGCAATGCAAGGGAATGGGAGGAAAGCACACAGTTCTCAGAAATGCAATCAATGTAATTCAGTTCAATCCCACAAGCTTAAACTTAAGTTTGAAAACACAGGCAAATGCTTTGATAGGTGCTAGCAATAATTGAGAAATATGCTGGAAACGCTCTTAATTCCCTTTTAGAGGTTCAGGATGAGGGGTATCTAGTTAATATTAGTCCAGGCTCACACTAGCAATGATGCAGGGATAGTTAGCAGGTTAAACGAATTTCTGGCCAATGGAAAGCAAACAGCAGCAGTTTTTACATGTGAAGAAATTGCAAATCGCGGTAAAATTCGCGGATGCGCCGAGCGCTATTACAAAGGAACCGCAAGGACTATCTCTACCGTTTTGGGGTCCTAGAAAAGCCTGGGATCTCAGCTTCCAAATGAAAGTTATTGCAAGTCTCTAGCCCAAAGGGTTGCGGAGATATGAGTAATTTAGTAAAGGTCGTTTTTGGTTTTGTAAATTTTAAACGCACACTTTTTCAAAATGACAAGTGACAAATTTTTTCAGCTAGAATGACAGGTGACAGCTAGGAGGCAGTTCTACTTAGGTTAAATAGATTGAATTAGATGAATTTAAACTAAGAGATGTGTTCTGAGTTTTGCTAAGTACTCACAAGAGATTTTGAACAGGAAAGCGACTTGGTCACGGACTTCAGTCTGGTCAGGCCTTTCCGGGTTCTGCTCACAGCGCCTGGCCTCTGGAACTGCTCACAGGGGTCTGGTCTCTGCTAGGCACCGGTTCTTTGGGTCTCTCTGCTCTGGATAGATTGAAGTCTCTAGTTTGGCTTTCTGGAGTTTGATGGAGGTAAGTATGGATTTTTCCGGCAGAGCTTTCAGCGGCAGATGAAAAATGAATCTCTCTATGTGTCCTGACTCTCTGCTTTTATCTGTTTCTTGAGAATGGGTGTGTGTGTTGCATCACTAGACTTGCCCCTCTCAATCGTCATTGGTCAGCTTTCATTCGTCCCCTTGATTGGGGGAATGAAATGAAGTGTCATCATGATGAGGTCTGTTTATGATACAGAGAACCCACCCCTGTCAACTTTACACACAATCTATATCTGACCTAAAAACATATTTGCACAGGTACACATTTGTTTAAAATTACATATACATGGTGTGGCTGAATTTAGCCATGTCTATGTCCAAATCTGCTCATTCTCGGAGCTTGCATTCAAAGAGTGTACATAATTGACTTTTTAACTGCTTTTCCAATTTCCGACATGGACCCAACTTTACATACATGTGTGCAGGGGGTAGGGACATTAACTGATGAAGTTTCAGATTTTTAACATGCACACATTTAGAGTAATATCCACTTTTCCGCTAAAACCCCCCTGAACATACCACCGGTTCCTACCACGTCTTAAACTGTGGGCAGAAAAATCACAAGAATTATGGTATCATTTATAAAATTTTCACATGTCCGCTCTATGAATTATCCCCCTTTTTATAAAACCATATCCTTGCTGCAGGGGTGTGTCTTTTCAGGTCACATGGTACAGAAACCAGTCTTTCCAGTTTCTGCCAAGCCAGCTTGCTTCTCACAGGCAGTGCTCCTCCCAGCTTCTCCAGGAGGAAGCCACTTTTTACGACGTCTGTAATAAAAAACCTTTGCCTGAGTGGAGAGGGCTTTGTTCACTCTCTGGCAGAGCACAGGAAATTCAATTATCAGATAGATGGCATATCCTTAGCCTGGGCAGCAAAAGGAAGGTTGGCCTGGGAACACAGTGGTGACTCAAGTTTCACTGCTGATGGGTAGTTGCTAGGCAAAATCAAGTTCCTTAAGCCAGACCTTCAGCTAACTTTTTGTTGCTTTTAAAATAACTTGTAATTTTACACATGCAGCTAGAATGCTGATTCTAAGTGCAAAACTATGACATTTCAACAGTTACAAAGGCATGTGACCCCAAACATAGGTCACTCATTTAATTTAACATTTTCGATTTTGGTGGTTTTAAATCCAGTTGTAGTTAGGCTTAAGCTGCTGACTCCATAGCATTTTTGTTATAAGCATTGTTTTTGGGCTCTTCATTTCCCAGATTTTGTAGGCACACAAAACTCCATTCTGCCAAATGTCTGCTGGTGTTCAGTGAATATTTTGCACATGTTGCAAGGTTTGAAATAGGCATTTTGCTTGCCTTCAGAAAAACACACAGAGTGGTTTTAAAACGCCGGCTTTTGGATAGTGGTGAGTACTGGTACTGCACCCATTTTTGGGATTTAAGAAATGAATTCCCCACAATTCTAGGTTGCATTTGGCAATCAGCATTGCCATTCCCAATGGTTTCAGACTACTGTGCGGGTAGTCCAATGGTGGTTTTAAAGCGCTTTGAAGCTAACCGGCGCTACTGTTTTTCCTTTGGCAACCCATTTCCCTCATGGCAACCCGGCCTTTCATTCTCGCACTGGTGGGTGGCAAGTGAGGCAACCATTTTGGTGGGCGCACAAACTGCGCAGCTTTCCTGGATTTCAGCGCACATGTGGGTTTTCCGCCATCTTGAATTTTCTAAGCCCACAGCACCAAATGTTGTAGCAGGATAGCTTAAACGTGGGTCAGGACCCCCAACAAGTCCCCCCCACGCGACTGTACTTGAATTTGAGTCGATGGGGAGTCGCGTGCACAAGGGTTTTGACCCATGCACCGGTCTGTCCGCATAATCTTCTTCCTCTTCTGTAGATGACACAGTTCAGCGTTTTCTTCTCCATCCGGTACTGATCGATCGGTTCTCCTCGCCGGTCCTGATGGGAAGATTGGGCGGTACCCCGGGCCCGTTGCGTCTCTGCTCCCGGTCTCCGGATCGTTCTTCTTGGTCATCCTTCATGGTTTCATCTCTCCTAGGATGATAAAGCAAAAGCGGCAATATCTACTCATAGACGTTTTTCCACCACTGTTGAGGTAGTGGGGCAGCATATGCATTTTATCATAACGAAACATTACATTCTTATTTTGAGAAAAAAAAAACAGTATAACTAAGAGACAGTTTCATGCAAATCACAATATTTTAGAGACTAGATGTGGTATGTTTTATGGTTGGAACTGAATTAGTCTGAGACAGTGCCTGCTAGGATTCCAGAGGATTCCTCCAGTTGTTGCAGAGTGTGCCTGGGATGGCAACATTTCAACTGGTTTATGTGGACCCACTTGTCTTCCCCCTCTGCCGAACCGCCTTTGGGGATGCGGATCTTGTAGGCCACAGGGGAGATCTTATCGACGATCTCAAAGGGTCCCTTCCATGTAGGCAAAAATTTGCGCTGCTTGGCCTGGTTCCTTTGGAAGTTGTATAGATAGACCCGGTCTCCCACCTGATATTCCTTCCTGGAAGTTTTCAGGTCATAATGGGTCTTCATGCTATCAGCCGATCTTTCTAGATTCCGCTGAGCATAAGCAAAAGCATGTTGAAGGTGTTTCCTTAAATTCTCTACATACTCATGAGTAGTGGAGGCATTTATCAGTGTCTGCTCTTGGGTCCTATAGAGCAAATGCTGAGGAAGCACCATCTTGCGCCCAGTCATCAACTCAAATGGTGACATTTTGGTTGCAGATGAAGGGGTAGATCTGATAGCCATTAGGACCAGAGGTAATCGGATATCCCAACTTGGCCCAGAATCTGCCACAAACTTCTTTAATATGCTCACAATTGTCCGGTTATATCTCTCTACTGCCCCAGAAGAAGCTGGTCTATAAGCAATATGCAGCTTTCTCTTGACCCCCAGTATCTCCCACATCTTTGTCATTACTTCACTGGTGAAGTGGCTACCTCTGTCTGACTCAATCCTTTGAGGTAGACCAAAACGGGAAAAGATGTGGTTAATCATCAAGGCCGCTGCAGTTTCTGCCTTGCAATTTGGGGCTGGGAGACATTCCACCCACTTGGTAAACAAGCATGTCACGGTCAACATGTACTTATTCCCCCTAGCCGAGCGAATCACAGGGCCTACAAAGTCGATTTGTAAATCTGACCATGGCAGTGTCATTCCCCTCTTTTGTAAAGGCGCCCGGTGTGTGAGGGATGTCGGCTGAAATTGTGCACACACAAGACAACCCTTCAAATATTGGTTGAGGTCCTGGCCCATGTGTGGCCAGTATGCAACCTCTCTTAAGATTTCCAATGTTGTGTGAAACCCCCTATGACCGGCGGTGGCCGCATCATGGGCGTGACTTAACATCAGGCTTCGGAATGAGGTAGGAACCACCCACTGATCGTGGCCAGCTTTGGATTTCCTTACCAGCAAACCGTCTTGGATTCGGAACATTTTTGGACATTTCATCAACACTCTTAGGTCCTCTTTCCCAATGTAATCGGTATCCATCAGGGGAAAGTTCTCAGGGTCCTCAAGGTGCTGGTAAAATTTACCAATAATTGGATCCCCCTTCTGAGCGGTAATCAAATCAGCATCAGGGGTCTCCTTACTCCATTGTGCAATTGAAAGGTCATTGTGAGCATTTGTCTGGGACCTAGTGATAGCAGTGACCTGGATTTCCCCCAACAGGGACTCAATCTCAATTAGATCCCCTTGGATGGCCCCGGTTTTGGCCAGCTGATCAGCTAAGTCATTTCCAGTTTTGTCTGGTCCCTCTACTTTGGAATGACCCTTGATCTTCTTCCAATAGATGGTCATCTCATTCGAGGTGACCAGATCATCAATGTTTTGGATCAACTTCCCATGTTTCAAGGGTTTGTTGTTAGCACATATCATGCCTCTGGTTTTCCAATTAACCAGGTGCTCCACGAACCCGTTCCGTACATAATCCGAATCTGTGATTATGACCAGTTCGTGGAGTTGATGTTGGACAGCAGTGAGGATGGCCTGATGCACAGCCATCAATTCTGCCACCTGACTACTTCGGGGACCAATTTTGTATCCAGCGGAGGGTTCTGGGGACTCATTCACCCATGCATTCCCTACGCCGGCCACCAGTTCTTTCTCCCCGTCGTTGTCAACATGGTAAGAGCATCCATCCACATAGACAGTGGGCATTCCCTCACACTTGTCCTCTTCAAAGACTTTGTGTGGGGAATTAAGGTATGCCTCCATGTTGTCCTTGATTTTTAGACTTTCGTCCTCGAGACAGTTTTCTCTGGCACAATCATGCAAGTCAGCCAGACCTTGCGCGAGGGGACTCTTCTTGTTTTGGCCATATCTGACCTCCACAGGAAAGCCTTGCATTGACAGAATCCAGGAAGTAATTCGGGAATTACTCACATTTCCGGCCCGGATTCTGTCACTTTGGAGATATTGCAGAGGCTGGTGTGGAGTCTCCACTATGATGTGTTCCCCCTGGATAAACGGGCGGTAATTCTTCAATGCCCACACCGTTGCCAGGAGTGCCTTCTCACAATCGTTGAATTTTTCCTCCACAGAGGATAAAGTTTTGCTCGCATAGGAGATTACTTTATTGACCTTGTCATGCTTTTGGTATAATACTGCCGTCAAGCACGTATTAGAGAACCCTGTCTCCAGGAAGAACTCCTTGTTTCTGACAGGGTAAGCTAGGCAAGGCGCTTGTGAGAGGCTTCTTTTGAGTTGTTTTACTGCCTCGGCTTGTTCTGGACCCCATTCCCACTTGACCCCCCCCTTCAGGAGATGAATCAGGGGTCTGGTGATCTCTGCGTAGCCCTCAATGAACTTTCTGCTGTAATTAGTCAGTCCAAGGAGGCTCCTTAGTTCCCGCAGAGTTGTGGGGTCTTTCAGTTTCTGAAGTGCTTCCACTTTCTTTTCCTGGGGACAGAGACCCTGAGGAGTAATCTCATGCCCCAAGAAATTAACACGGGTTCTACACCACTGTGCTTTCTGAAAGGAAAGTTTTGCTCCGGCGGCCCTCAACTGTGTCAGAACATAACGGATCTCTGCTATGTGTTCCTCCACAGATGAACTTTTGATGAGGACATCATCTACATAAGCCAGGTTACCCCTCGTACCCAGGTCGGGCATGGCCTTATGTAGGAAAATATTGAACTCATTACCGGAGTTAAGGTATCCGAAGGGAGTCCGGGTCCATGTATACTGCTGGCCCCCAAAGGTAAAAGCCAGTTTGTATTGGTCCTCCCTACTGACAGGCACGGTCCAGTACCCATTGGTCAGGTCTATTGCAGTGAATACCTGTGACCCCTGGATCTGGGCCAGCCCTTGGTCAATGTAGGGCAGTGGCCATCGGGAAGTATGGACCCGTTTGTTGAGCTCCCTGAGGTCGGCGCAGAGTCTCCACTGGCCGTTTGGCTTCAATATTCCCAGCACCGGATTATTGAAGGTGCTGTGGACTGGACGGATTATTCCCCGGGACTCAAGGTTCTTAATTATTTCAGTAAGGGACTCCATTGATGCGAGAGGCAAGCGATATTGCTTCACAAACACAGGAGTCATGCCAGGGTCCGTGGGGATTGTTGTTGTGTGGATGTCAGTGCGACCACAGTCATATGAGTCTACCGCAAAGAGATCTTGGAAATCCAAGAAAACTTGTTTCAACTTTTGCTTTTGTTCCAGAGTCACACAGGCATCAGCTAGGTTGACTCTCTCTTCCACCATCTGCCTGAAGCCTGGAAAGACTTCTGGTTTGGCTATCTCCGCGGCCTCCTCCAGCTGGGTGGAGAAGTCCCTGGTCAGAGTGCTGATTTGGACCGGAGGCTTCAGGTGGGAAAGGCAGCCCTCATGGACCTGGAAAATCACCTCATCCCTCCTGAAGTCACAGGTCACATCTTCCTTACCATAGGGGCAGGAAGTGTACACCAGGAAGTTCCCCCCATGCCGGGTAAAAATCCTGTCTGGTGTTGCGTTGTCATCACTGTCACTGTCAAAACAGTCCTTGGGGATGGGTCCTAACAGTTCATTTACAAGATCAATGGAGAAATGTCGGTCATCAACCGCCATTCCAATAATGGTGCCTGCGGCTAGAGTAATACTCTTTAAGTCGCTGTTATCCACCTCTATTAGAATGGGGTCATGTTCTATGTTGACTAATGGAGTCGGGTTTACCCCCAACCCTTGCTGTTGGAGAGAAGCATTTAGATGTATGTAAGCATCAGGGTTTTTCAACTCTTGTCCCCTTTTAACTTTCACTTCCAGGGAGAATTGTCGGGTCCTTTCTGGGATGGTGACTTCCTCTTTAACCTGAATTTCAACTGCATAAGGTAGCAATTGAGCTGACCTAAATGCTTTTTCTGGATCATCAAAGCCCATGGGATTATCCGCTAATCGGGACCAAGCTTTGAAGTTTATTAGGTCCAAACTAATGGCAAAGCGATTGAGAATGTCACTGCCTAAGTAAAAGGCGGCAGGGACGTCTCGCACGACCCAACAATTATGGACTATGCTCTTGTTGCCAATGGAGATTTTGAGCATACACCTGCTTGGCAGGAGATGTTTGGAATTAGGTACTTCCAGGTCCATTTCCCATTTGTCTATCAGTTTGAAGGTGGGAATGGCTGGTTCTTTTGGGAGTTGGCGAAACATGGCTTCGCTGATGAAGCTCTTACCGTTGTTCACACACACTCGAGCGAGAACAGAGTCCTTCCCATCATTTAACTGAACAGGGATGAACAACTGCTCTCCAATTTGCTGAATATCAGCCAGGCTCTGAGCTGATTTCACATCTTTCTGGACTATAGGAGTGGGAGTTTCAGATTGTGGATTGGTATAGAATTTCAGAGTGTTTCCTTCCAGCGTGGAATACCACTTTAGACTGGAAGGAAGGTTGATTTTCAGAAATAGAGAGGACCCCCCATCACCAGTCTGTTGTCCTACTGCTATTACTGTCACGTCTGGAATTTGGCTATTCTGGAAGTGAAATTCTACTTGGTCAGATTTTTGTTCAACCATGTGGCATGTGCCGTTTAAACTAACATGGTTGACACTCTGTTTTAATTTTATTGGTCGGCTAGTCTGGGTCCAGAGGACCTTGTTTACACAATCTATTAGGGGTGACAACCTTCTCAGGAGGTCATTCCCTAGTAAACAAGGGGTGCCCTCTGGGGTCACAACTATGACCGGGTGTTTCAACTTGTGTCGCCCGATCTTAATGTCCAAGTCTGCCGTCCCCTCGACGGGAATTTCCTTCCCGTCAAAGTTCTGCAGTTGTCCAGGAAGAGAGGTGAGAGGAATTTGGTAATTCTCTCCCCTTCCTGCATTCAGTTCGTCAAAGGCCCTTCTGGACAGAAGGGTAGCTTGAGATCCAGTGTCCACCAGTGCTGAGATTGTACCCTGCCCCTGTACTTGTACCGGGGCATAATATCTTCCCTCCTTCTCCTCAAGGGGGCACAGATAATGTACATTTTTGGACAACTGGTGGGCTAATTTTCTGGTTTTGGACATCGCTAGCGAGGAGATTTGGGCAGAATTCTGTGGAGAGTCTTGGGAATCTGAAAGAAAAAATTTGCAACTGGAGATCAGAGCCATTGTGGGTTCCCCTGGCTCCGTTTCTGGGCCGCCCCCCCTTTTTTGGAGGCAGTCGCCAGGATGGGTTTGAACCAGGGGATTTTCTTGCTGTTGGTTCTGGGATGAGATGGTGGGCGGCGGTAGCTCAGTCTCCACATCTCCCCAGTCTGGATTTGCATCCCTAGGGACCCATTTTTCTTTGGGAGGAGTTCCCCCCTCTCTGAAGGAGAAGATCCTTTTCCCAGGATCCTCTGAGGATCCCTCTCCCTCAAATTGGAAGATCTGTACCTCCTCCTCAAACTGAGTCTGTTTGGGTCTTTTGTTTCTCCTACCCCCCCTCTGCTCCTTAGGAGGCAGACTTTCAGGGGCAAGAGATTTTGTTTCCGGTTCCTGGGTTTCCAGGGGCTGTTTACAAGTGAGGAAGGAAGCTTCCTCCAAGGCTTTACACCCCCCTTCCCTTTGTGCCTCCTCCCTGGGAACCGGTGATTTATCGGGGTGCTGCCCCCGTCATTGTTCTGGAGCACCAGGTCCAGAGTTGGGTGCGTTCTGCGCCGGCATGCTGATCTGAGGGTTCTGCTGTGCCCTCAGTATATGACCCATATCCCGCGCCATGTTTTGAACCTGGCGCTCTAACTGGGAAACCCGCTCAGGCTGATACGGGGCCCTGTTTTCTCCCCTGGGCTGATCCCGGGAAGGGTAGCTGTCCCTCCTCTGGTAGTACCCCTGGTTGGGAAGATTTTGGTACCCCTCCACCCTTGGCCTCCCCTCTCCCGGATTCAGTGGTCTGGGCTCAGGGAATTGAGGAAAGAAGGATGGATGATTTTGGGGTTGGAAGTCGGGTGGATATCTGGGGAAAAAGTTCTGCCCAGGGTTTGGTAAATTTCTGCCCTCCTGTGGGAAGTTTGGAGGGAAGTTCCCTGGGTTAGGTGCTTGTCTGGATCCCCCCCCTTGGGCTGGAGGAGTCCACACATAACCCAGGATGGGTCGATTACCTTTGTAGCGAGGACTTACATAGTCAGGAGAGCGAGGGACCCCATTTGTGGGGCTGCCTCCCTGGCTCCCTGTCTGCGACTGGCCCGAGGACCTTCTGGGCCTAGCATTATTAGGTGCAGGTAGGTTTTTAGGCCCCCCCATCTCCAAATCCAAAACGGGGGTGACCTTTACCTCTGCCACCTTGGCAGCAGCAGGGGTGCTGTTGGCTTTGGGGTTTTTCTGGGCATTGCTTTTATTTTCTATGGGCTTCTGCACCTCATAGATGCGGGTAGCCTGTTCAATGACCCAGTCTAAAGATCTTTTCTCGTGAAAATCCCTCACGAGCTGGGTCATGATATATTTGGGCAAGGCATGGAAAAACGTGTTTATAAATTCACGGCTATCCGTGCGCACCCTTCTTGTGGTCTGTGCAAAAGCCCGCTTTAACTCCTGCACAAATTCTTGTGGGGCCTGATCCTCCCCACATTGCAAATTGTAGGCTGCCTTGCGAGCCTCTTGAGGATTTCTGTGAACAGAAAAATGTTTCAGGATGGCCGCCTTATAGGTGGACCATCTTAAATGATTTTGGTCCTCCAGCCCCGCAAAGAAACTGGAGTATTCCGGGGAGAAGGTCCACTTTACATATTGAATGCAGCTTTGGCTGTCCTTCAAATGGAAAGTCTCCATCATTTGTTCAAACAACTCTAAGTGCTCCCAAACAGAATACTTAGCGTTCTTATGGTAAGGCGTGATGACGCTCCTGATCGCCTTAATCTGCTTTAAGGGGTCCTTGAGCAAGGCCCTTTTTGCCTTATTGGCCTTTTTGGTTCGGGTAACCCTTGTCCATTCTTCGTCGGACTCAGAGGCACTGCTCCCAGAGGTTCCCGTCTGTTCTTCCAGGTTTTCCCGGATTCTGCGAGCCTGGGAATGGCTGGCAGAATGTGGGGACCTGGTCTCCTGTGTCCTGCGCAGTTCAGAGGAGTCTTCAGATTCCTCCTTGCTGTCAGGATTTGATGGGTACCCCCTCCACTGACCTAACTGGGCAGAGGTTTTCAGGATGCCCTTAATGGGCCTACTCTCCTGGGGTTCCCCACTGAACTGTATTGTACTTGGGTGCCCATACCCGGATGCCCACCCCTCCATTCCTGGATGGTACTGGCCTATGAGCCCCATGCTTCTGGCTGGATAGTAATCTGCCATCCCTGTGGCCCTGTGCTCATGTGCGCCAGGGGACATGGGGGTGGTAGAGTCCAGGGACTGGGGAAGATGAAGGCCCCTGGTGTTAGGGCTCCTGCGGTTATGGTCAGGAGTCTCTCTTTCCCAGCGGACCTCATCTCTATCCGCCCCTGCTCCCTGTTGCAATGCAAGAGCCTGCATTTGTGCTTTCAGTTCCTCTGTTAAGGCCTTACTCGACTCTATCAGTTTCTCCTGCATCGCTACCTGTTGCTGGAGCCTATCATTGTGTTGACAGAGGGCCTCATTTTCCCTCTGTGCTTCCTGGTTGGTCCTGGAGAACTGGGCCAGTCTTTGCTGCAGGAGGGTTACCTCCTGAGCTGTGTCCCTATTGGCCTGCTCCTTTCTTGCTAGAGCATCCTCCACCCTTCTGGTGTGCTCTACCAAGTTCTGGTTTTCTTTTTGGAGGTCACCCAGCCCCTGGTGGGCCAGGTGATTTTCTTCCATTTTCCTTTTTAAATGGCAGACTTCCTGGCCTAAGGCGTCTCTTTCCTGACTAAGAGCCTGCATTTGTGCCGCCAGGTCGTCCCTTTGCCGTTGAAGGGCACCAGCTTTTTGGCGCTCCTCATCAAACTCTGCCTGGGTATCCAGGTCTTTCAAGATCAGCTTGTTGCTCTCTACCTTCACTCTATCTAGATGACTTTGCAGGGTGGCTACCTGCTCCGTGCATGCCCTGTTAAAGTCTAATTGTTGCTCCAGCTTTTTCTGGCTCTGCAGTAAGGAGTCCAAACTGTCTTGGTGCTCCTTCTGTAGGGCCAGAAATCTGGTATCCTGTTCTGACTTTTCCTTTTGCAGCACATCCATATCCTCCTTTATTTTAGTGATGTACCGTCTGCTGTCATTTTCTGACTCCTGGCTCCTCTGCAGCCTCTGCTCAGAAGAGTCCAGATCAGATTGGGCCTTCTGTAATGCCATCTGTTGCCTATTTGCCAGATTTTGGCTTTCCGCACATCTATCCTGCATGTCTCCAACGTATAGGTACAGGTATGCTGCTATCCTGGCAATCTTATTGTGTTCCTCTTTGGCTTTAGGAGCCATATATAGTTCACTCAGGGCCACATGTAAGGGACCCTGATCTCTATATATATCTGACCCTGTTTCAGTGACCTGTTGTGTGATGGCCTGCAACCACACATCCTGGCCCTGTTCGGTCCATTCACCTCTCACAAATAGCTTATGCAAGAGGTGCTCTCTGGCTATTTTCATGTCTACTAAGGTCGTCATTCTAGAGATTGGTCTCTGTCCTGACTTACAGAAGTTTGTATTTTATTTTTGCAGAACAGAACTTTTCTTGGAGTGTCCCTTTTGAGGAATGCTTCACAGCGTAATGCAGCGTGGTGATCCGACTGGATGTATGTATCCCGTCAGTTAGCACACTGTATTAATCTGCACAAATGGTAAATCTAACCCAACGTCTCGGCTCGAGCCCCCACTTTGTAAGAGGATTCAATTCAGCACTACAGCCAAGTTAACGCCTAGTCTAGAATACTGAATGAAAACCCTTATTGATATATCTTTAGGTCCAGTTCATGCGTCCTGGATGACTACCCTTGTATAACACCCCTCTCTTGGAATCCCCCTGACCCCACTGAGCCAAGAAGTAGTTCTGTTTTGCAAGTTTAAAAGGTTTATTTGATAAATTAAAATATATATATCACACTTTATAATAAATTAATAATTGAATATCACACTTAATCTGATATGGTAAATATTAACAACGGAGAATCTGGCACTAGCACACTTCTTTATAATGACTAATGAGTTGACCTGAAATGGATAAGGTAGCACACTGGTAAATAGGAACAAAAGTATAATGTGGTAGAGGATGCTTTATGTAGGCTCAGGTGGATGCAATATTCAATGAATGCAGTACAGAAAATACGCAATATGATTCAACCAGACAATGTAATCACTTTTCTCTGGCTACTCCCCTCCTCTTTATGCAATGCAAGGGAATGGGAGGAAAGCACACAGTTCTCAGAAATGCAATCAATGTAATTCAGTTCAATCCCACAAGCTTAAACTTAAGTTTGAAAACACAGGCAAATGCTTTGATAGGTGCTAGCAATGAATGAGAAATATGCTGGAAACGCTCTTAATTCCCTTTTAGAGGTTCAGGATGAGGGGTATCTAGTTAATATTAGTCCAGGCTCACACTAGCAATGATGCAGGGATAGTTAGCAGGTTAAACGAATTTCTGGCCAATGGAAAGCAAACAGCAGCAGTTTTTACATGTGAAGAAATTGCAAATCGCGGTAAAATTCGCGGATGCGCCGAGCGCTATTACAAAGGAACCGCAAGGACTATCTCTACCGTTTTGGGGTCCTAGAAAAGCCTGGGATCTCAGCTTCCAAATGAAAGTTATTGCAAGTCTCTAGCCCAAACGGTTGCGGAGATATGAGTAATTTAGTAAAGGTCGTTTTTGGTTTTGTAAATTTTAAACGCACACTTTTTCAAAATGACAAGTGACAAATTTTTTCAGCTAGAATGACAGGTGACAGCTAGGAGGCAGTTCTACTTAGGTTAAATAGATTGAATTAGATGAATTTAAACTAAGAGATGTGTTCTGAGTTTTGCTAAGTACTCACAAGAGATTTTGAACAGGAAAGCGACTTGGTCACGGACTTCAGTCTGGTCAGGTCTTTCCGGGTTCTGCTCACAGCGCCTGGCCTCTGGAACTGCTCACAGGGGTCTGGTCTCTGCTAGGCACCGGTTCTTTGGGTCTCTCTGCTCTGGATAGATTGAAGTCTCTAGTTTGGCTTTCTGGAGTTTGATGGAGGTAAGTATGGATTTTTCCGGCAGAGCTTTCAGCGGCAGATGAAAAATGAATCTCTCTATGTGTCCTGACTCTCTGCTTTTATCTGTTTCTTGAGAATGGGTGTGTGTGTTGCATCACTAGACTTGCCCCTCTCAATCGTCATTGGTCAGCTTTCATTCGTCCCCTTGATTGGGGGAATGAAATGAAGTGTCATCATGATGAGGTCTGTTTATGATACAGAGAACCCACCCCTGTCAACTTTACACACAATCTATATCTGACCTAAAAACATATTTGCACAGGTACACATTTGTTTAAAATTACATATACATGGTGTGGCTGAATTTAGCCATGTCTATGTCCAAATCTGCTCATTCTCGGAGCTTGCATTCAAAGAGTGTACATAATTGACTTTTTAACTGCTTTTCCAATTTCCGACATGGACCCAACTTTACATACATGTGTGCAGGGGGTAGGGACATTAACTGATGAAGTTTCAGATTTTTAACATGCACACATTTAGAGTAATATCCACTTTTCCGCTAAAACCCCCCTGAACATACCACCGGTTCCTACCACGTCTTAAACTGTGGGCAGAAAAATCACAAGAATTATGGTATCATTTATAAAATTTTCACATGTCCGCTCTATGAATTATCCCCCTTTTTATAAAACCATATCCTTGCTGCAGGGGTGTGTCTTTTCAGGTCACATGGTACAGAAACCAGTCTTTCCAGTTTCTGCCAAGCCAGCTTGCTTCTCACAGGCAGTGCTCCTCCCAGCTTCTCCAGGAGGAAGCCACTTTTTACGACGTCTGTAATAAAAAACCTTTGCCTGAGTGGAGAGGGCTTTGTTCACTCTCTGGCAGAGCACAGGAAATTCAATTATCAGATAGATGGCATATCCTTAGCCTGGGCAGCAAAAGGAAGGTTGGCCTGGGAACACAGTGGTGACTCAAGTTTCACTGCTGATGGGTAGTTGCTAGGCAAAATCAAGTTCCTTAAGCCAGACCTTCAGCTAACTTTTTGTTGCTTTTAAAATAACTTGTAATTTTACACATGCAGCTAGAATGCTGATTCTAAGTGCAAAACTATGACATTTCAACAGTTACAAAGGCATGTGACCCCAAACATAGGTCACTCATTTAATTTAACATTTTCGATTTTGGTGGTTTTAAATCCAGTTGTAGTTAGGCTTAAGCTGCTGACTCCATAGCATTTTTGTTATAAGCATTGTTTTTGGGCTCTTCATTTCCCAGATTTTGTAGGCACACAAAACTCCATTCTGCCAAATGTCTGCTGGTGTTCAGTGAATATTTTGCACATGTTGCAAGGTTTGAAATAGGCATTTTGCTTGCCTTCAGAAAAACACACAGAGTGGTTTTAAAACGCCGGCTTTTGGATAGTGGTGAGTACTGGTACTGCACCCATTTTTGGGATTTAAGAAATGAATTCCCCACAATTCTAGGTTGCATTTGGCAATCAGCATTGCCATTCCCAATGGTTTCAGACTACTGTGCGGGTAGTCCAATGGTGGTTTTAAAGCGCTTTGAAGCTAACCGGCGCTACTGTTTTTCCTTTGGCAACCCATTTCCCTCATGGCAACCCGGCCTTTCATTCTCGCACTGGTGGGTGGCAAGTGAGGCAACCATTTTGGTGGGCGCACAAACTGCGCAGCTTTCCTGGATTTCAGCGCACATGTGGGTTTTCCGCCATCTTGAATTTTCTAAGCCCACAGCACCAAATGTTGTAGCAGGATAGCTTAAACGTGGGTCAGGACCCCCAACAAATGTCACTGGGCCTAGAAAGATCGTATTTTGTTCTCCCATGCTCCCCTCCCTTTGCTTGGTTGCGCTCTGAAACACTTGTGTATGAGTGCGATATAAATAAAATATCATATCCTATCATATCAAGAAGTCCAAATTGAAGCTCTTTAGTCTGAATGCTATCCAGCTAACTGGCCAGGTTTACTGTAGAAAACATCTAACTAAAAGAACGAAAATGGGAGGCTTTGTACACTACCCCATCAAGGCTTCTGCCTAGCCCAGTTTATGCTTGTCTTGGTTTCAGTCTTCCAAAGTTCCTTTTTCTTAATAGAATATTCTGTCAAGCCTTGATACCAAGTTAAGCTTTGAAGTCTCTCCTCTTAATAAAGAAAACTGTTTCTTGATGCAAACACTTCCATTCCTTCAGGATTGCTTGGGAACACATACACAAAAAAAGTTTCCTTCCTTTCTTCCTTTGAAGCGCTGGGATTCCCCAAAGTCCAGTAGTCCTCAGACAGCTTCTTTTCTTTCACACGTGTTATTTTCGATAGAGTGGTGGTCCGCGCTGGTTGTTCAAAGTTTGGAATATTTCTGGCTTACTTAGACATAATTCAATTATTCATATCTCCTTCTTTTCCACTTGCATGCATACATGGGTTTTTCAGGCTCTCATAACCTATAGAGCTTTTCTCAGCTGCTATTTACAGTGTTAGTACTTTTCTCAATCCCCCTTTCATAGGGTTTATTTACTCTCTGGCTTCTCAGTCTCCCCTAATCGGAAAAGCATTTCCAGCGATTTTTCACAATGTTTGTATTACTCTCAATCCCACTTTTATAGGGTGCTAGCAGAAGTACCCATTCTCCAACAGTTTCTGTAGGCAGACACAATAGCACTCTCATCAATTATTGAAAAATGAATGATCCTGTAGGTCGCTGTTCCGCCTCACCATGGCGTGGTACAGTTTGTTGCGGTGCATTGCGATGCAAATATCTCGGAAACTGTGCATCCTAGGAACTTGAAACATTGTTTTCTATGGGGTCTCGAGTTTTGTTCCTCGTGTCGGGACCGGTTGAGAAACATTTTTTGTTTCCCTTCACTAGTAACATGGTCCACGGCTTCGTCGGCAGGCACTATCACACAAAAAATTATCTGGAAAAGTAATTTCACCCGATGCAGCAACCATTTTTGTTTCCCTTCCTGGTGAACATGGTTTACGGCATTGTAAAGCTTGTTTAGAAACAACATGTTTTGTTTCCCTTCCCTGTGAACATGGTCTATGGCTTTGTCGGCTGGCACCATCGTGCAAAAGTCCTCTGGAAAAGTAATTTCACCTGATACAGCAAAAATGTGGAAACTTCTGGAATGCTACCTGCCTTCACCTTCACCTCAGGTCCATTCGCCCCTCATACATTTTTTGTTTCCTTCCGGGTGAACATGATTTATGGCTTTGTCGGCAGGCAACAAACCCACAAACACATTTTAACTTTTGTGAAATCCAGGGAAAGGGGTGGGGTATCCAAATGTCATCTAGCCGTAATGTCCAGAGGGTCCTAACAGGTAAGTATGCAAAATTTGGTGCATATTGGTGAAACGTTGTGGAATTGTATAGCTAACAACGCTATGCCCACTTGCATACCCACCATCAAATGTTGACTTGTGCTGAAATCTGGGGAACGCGGTGGGGTGTCCAGTATTATCTGGTGGGTCCTAACAGGTAACTATGCATAAATGTTATGCAGATTGATGAAACAGTATAACAAATTATGCTTCACCAAGCCACAAACCCATCAGCAAATCTTGACTATTGCTGAAATCCGGGGAAAGGGGTGGGGTGTCCAAATGTCATGTAGCCAGTGTTGTCCATAGGGTCCTAACAGGTTACTATGCAAAATGTGGTGCAAATTGGTGAACCAGTGTGGAATTCTAGAAGGAACAACACTTTGCCAAACCACAAACCAACAAATCCCAACACAAACCCACAGAACATTTGTGTCTTTTATGTATATATAGATTTGCACACTTTGCTTTCTCAGGCTCTCATAACCTGGATATTTTTCCCAGCTATTATTTGCAATGTTCGTAACTTGTATGTCTTCCATTGGGTTTCTCAGACTCCCGAAACCTCACCGGCTTTCCCCCTGGCTTCGCATCTCTGTAGCTACGGTCCAACGTGAATACTACTCGCTATAGGATTTTGGAATAGTGTGGTAGAAGGGAGACAGGATGAAAGTTGGCAGTGCAGTTAGGATCTATACCAGGTTTCTTAAGGATAGGGGTGACGGTAGCTGATTTATAGGGTGAGGGGAAAGTGCCATTATCAATAGAGGGAAGCAAGATGTGGAGCAACACTGGGAGCTATGAGCTTCACTATGTGCATATGGGACAGTGGGTCATTGGGGACACAGGAAGGGTTCGCCATGAGGCGTAGGCTGCATTATGCTGCATTTTTCTAGAAATCCATACAGCGGGGGAGGGGGTTGCCTTCATTTTTTAATGGGACTCATGAAGCATATTATTGTCATATAGTGCTTGGTTCTTTAATATTTGCGATACATAAGTAAGAAGGCAATCATACTGCCGTTTGAGATGCCAGCCATTAGCACCTATACAAGTTTTAATGGAATTGATGCATAGTTTATGTGTTACTAAGCCATGCTCAAATTGTTCTTAGTACTTGAAGATATGGGTGTCATTACTGTTGATCAAAAACCCTGCTTCCTATAAATATTGAGTGCACGCGGCTATGTTGTCCTTAACAAATAAGAGGTTTAGAGCGTCAATCTCACCCAAATATATTGGACAACATTGATGTGTCAGGAGTGAGAGAAACACCTTGTGCCACCTTGTGTAGCCCAGAGAGGGGACCTTTGCCACTGTTATCCCAGCCAAAGCACATTTCTGTATTTCTGAGAGTGGTGAGAAATCTGCTGCTGTGTACCTGAAGTTATTGACTATTGTGTTAATGACTTAACTTCCTATATCCTCAACCTCAGGCATGGAAGTTGTTCACTGGCCAGTCTTCTCCAGATGGCTGCGTCTAGCAGTTGACTCGAAGCCGGGCCCCTTGTATTGCAGTTTGCTGCATTATCTAAAGCATTTTCTTTATAACCATCTAGTCTTCTTTCCTGCACATCTGACTACCAGCTGGAAACCTTATTTTGCTTTCCCTTCACACATAAGTATGGAGCTTGCCAGGCACAGGGCCACTGATGTGTGGGCAAGTGTTGTGGCTAACAAGCTGCACTGTAGTAACACATTACAAAACGAAACGTTTCGTTTTGTAATTCAACCATTAAGCTTGATTGTGGCATAAAAGATGTACAAGCGTACATAGAAACAAGGGGAATGCTGAATTATTTCTCGAGCCCTGAAAACATCTGGCCCAGTGGAGGTCAACAGGTTAGGATGTTGACCTAACATGATCGATGATCTTAATGCGTGCAGCTTGCAGGAGACAGTAAGGATCATTTATTTTCATATACTCCCTTCCTTCCTCCTGCTGTTAGTAATTCACTGGAGGTCCAAAGAGCCTTGCATACTCGCCTGTTATCTTCGTTAGGGTAAAGTGCTGCTCTTGCTTGTTGCAGTCCCAACAGATTAAGAATAAGGGTATGCCAGCTCCGTGAAAGCACAGCCACACCAGCCATTTACATTTCAGAGCAACGTAAGCCTCGCCTGGTCCCGAGGGGGATGTAAAACCCCTGGTCTTATCCCAAAGACTCTTCAAATACCAAAACAGCAAGATCCATAACACGTCATAAAGTAGGGTGGGAGGTAGTACATTTGGGAGGCGACACGGAAGAGCTGACCCCTTACCGCCTTGTCTCTTATCGAAGTTATAACAGAATTAAGTTATTCCAAACAGTACCACGTCTCTGGCCAACCCCTTCTTTATGCCTCTGAGCACGAGTCGTGCAGCACCCATGACCCAATTGTGTGGAACTTTGGGTTCCACCACACATACCAGGAATGCGAGCAACTCTTAAAACCGTCATTAAATGAATAGCGCTGTAAACCCACACCAACAGTGGAAGAGTTCACCAATATGAGCAAAGAATCCAGGCAGCCAGAATTTCAGGCCAGCAGATATCCAGTTAAGGCAAAGTCTTAAACTATTCCCGAACAATCTACATGGCCTCCAAAGGCGTGGCCCACACATCACAGTGCAGAGGCAGAAGGAAGCCACCCTCTGGCGTGCATATGCCATGCAGGATAGCAAGGGTCCAATTATGGAAAGGCTGTGCATCACTTTGAATAATTGCTGTCAGCTTCAGTGTCAGAAACAGATAGGTTCATATTTACTTTTCTGCTTTCGCAGGCTTAGATTTAAATGTCTTTCTAACACCACCTCGATCTCCGTTTTTTTCTCCAGAATTAAAAAAAATATGTATTTCTAAGTGCAAGGCATCTTACTTTAAAGTCTCTAGATGCCCCATTACAAGTTTGGTGGTATCTTGGTGGTATATGTGCTGAGACACCACCAAACGGATTTACCGTTATCGCCACTTGGTCCGGTGGAATTACTGCTGAATTACAAGTGGCAGTATGGCGGTGTTAGTCCCCATTTTTGGAATCCATAGGACTCCATGGGGGTTTTAGCAGAAAATCCGCTGGAGGTAATTCTGCAAAAAATTGCATTTTTTTGCAGTAAGGTGGTGGAATTACCTCCAGCATTTTGCTGGAGGTTTTTCCTCCACCTTACCTCCAAACATATAGTTTGGCGGTGCAGTAATGTGGCAGTAATGCTGTTGCCACTGCATCACCACTATTTATGGCCACACCGCCAAACTCATAATGAGGCTGTCTTTTGACTTTCAGCAGTCTTTGAGTGAAGGGCCCTGCGAAGATGATTTCAAGTTCTCTAAGGTCGGTTGGTACCACGGTCTTGTATGCTTGGACGGTTCAGTACTTAAGATGTAGGAGTGTGTCAAATGCGCCGTTTCTACAGGTGTCACTTCACTTGCCATGATTGTCATACCCATAATACCAGAATGTAAACGCCATCCTGGGGCTGGGGCAGGTTTTCTGGGAGAGAATAGTGATGCACCCGACACAAGAATCTGGAGAGAGCTGGACCTCAGCAGTTAGTGCAAGAGAAACCACTACCCATGAGCAGCTGTGAGGCTTACTATTAGTCAGGAATATTGTTACGGGTCTACCTCTAAAGTTTCTATTATCCTTATATGTATGATAAACATAAGATGTTATCAATATCTTCTCTACACAGTTTTACCACCAAACCAATAAGTACTTAGACTTGCAGTACTTATAAGTGGAAACACATTAAATGCCCTCACTCTTTTGCTTAGCATTTTTGTGCATGTATTCTTTCGTAGATACGAGTTTGGCAGAAATTCTGCAGTAATTCCACTCTGGCGGTATTATTGTTACTGACGGGTTGACTGGCAGCATTACCGCTGTATTATGAACTGGCGTGCGTGCGCACACTCCCCCATCAGAAACTGTAATGCCAAACAGGCTGTAACACAGCTGAAACACAGTGGTATTACCGTTACCAGTGGTATTACCGCTGGCAGAAATAACGCTACCGCCGGAACGTGAAGCACCACCACAGCCATCTTTAAAAAGTGAAGCAACTCTGAATCTTCCATTTCCTGTTGCCATCCAGACATCATACTTGGGGAAGCAAGATGTCCCAATACAAGGGAAAGGCACGCCTCCTAGAACTCAGGCTGCGGAAGCCTAAGTTCACGGAATCTGAGTTCACAGCACTGGCTGATGCAGCTGTTGAGCATTCTGAGGAGCTGTTCAGAAGCAGGTAGAGGAAGACCTCTGCACAGAGGAAGATTGACATATGGGCAGATCTCATGGCAAAGGGGATTGCAGAGGGCACTGTTCCGCGCGATGCAGAGGACTGACGCTAGAGGTGCAATGACCTCAAGGGGACGGTCTGCAGCCTGATCTCATGGCACAAAGGGGAGAGTGCTGGCGCAGGGGTTGCTACAGTGGAACCCCTCATCCTCATGCCATCGGAGGAGAAAGCCAGCTCCATCCTCCACATGGAGGGCATAGAGGGCCTCAGGAGGTTGGAGCCTGGAGCAGGAAGCCACAGCAATGGCGGTAATTCTATCAGACCCCCACGGGGCCACGAGCATGTGTCCCCCAGTATAGATGCACACAATGGGCAAGGGTATGGGCAAACACAAGGCAATCACAGCAAATGCACAGTAAGTACATGCATGTGCCAGGGGAGGTGGGGAAATGTAGATTTATTTTTTTATGTATTATTATTATTATTATTATTTCTTATTTATTTGTAGGGTGCCGAAAGCCCACGGGCATCGGGCGCCAACATAAAGACAGGACGGCAAGGACAAAACAAAGAAACAGGACATTTGTTCAGTGGAGGAAGAACAAACAGTGTGGTGTTCAGTATATGTTACTAACTGACTTGTAGTCCAATTTATTTTAACAGTAGTGTTTTCTGCTTTTTTTCTGAAAACAAGGTGATTTGTCTCCAATCTTAGGTTTAAGGGCAGGCCATTCCAGAAAGGCTCTGACTGGGACGTTTGTTTTTTTGTGTGGTTTTACTATGATGAGTCTTAGTGCTTCTGACCTGAGTAAACGTGCTGGCAAGTATTGGGTAATCTTTGATTTCAGATATGCTGGAGCTTTCCCATGTAGGCACTTCGTGAACTAGTGTCCTAGATTTAAACAGCACTCGATCTTCAATCTTCAACCAATGTAGCTCTTTCCGAGCTTTGCTACTATGTTCTGTTCTCTGTTTCTGTTTGATTATTCTGACTGCGTTGTTTTGTACTAGCTGATATTTGTTCATACTGTGCTTGTTGGCTCCAAGTAGTAGTGCATTACCATAGTCTAAACGGGACAGTATGGTTGCTTTTGCAGTAGTAGTGCAGTTTGCTTCGCTAAGAAGGGGCTTGATTGCTCTGAGCAGTCTAAGCTAGTATGCACAGTTTTTATTCACATAAGATGCTTGAGCATCAGAGCTTAAGGAGGCCTCTAGTGTCAAGCCCAGGTTCTTAACCTTATTGCCTACCTGCATCTGGGTGTCTTTTATTTTGAAGGAGTTGTATTTCAAGGATAGCCTGCCCCTAGCCTGATTGGAACGAAAGATCATTAGCTTGGTCTTTTTGCTGTTTAGACACATCCAGTTGCGATCCATCCGAGATTCTATGGTGTTGTTTAGATCAGTGACTGTATGGCTGTCTTTTTCGTAATCACTGCTTAGTTCTACTACCAGCTGTGTATCGTCAGTGTAGTTTGTGAAATATGTTTTTATCTTATCCAGTACCTCACAAAGAAACCTTAAGTACAGATTAAATAAAAGCGGAGACAAACTCGCTCCCTGAGGGACCCCACAGAAAATGTCAGTTTCTTGGGAGAATGTATCTCCCCAGTGTATTCTCGATTTTCTGTTGGCATGGAAAGATACCAACCAGTCGATTGCCTCTTTAGAGCAGTTGGCTACTTTTTCAAGAGCCTGATGGAGTATCTTGTGATCTAGGAGATCAAAGGCAGCGCTAAGGTCGAGCAGGATCAGCAGGCCTGTCTTGCCTTGGTCAATAACATCCAGCATTTGTGACTGTAAATCCAGCATAGCAGTGTCAGTGCTGTGTGCAGCCCAAAACCCGGATTGTTGAGGATGTAAGATCTCGTTGGACTCTACAAATGATTGCAATTGTGCGGTTGTAACTTTGTCCATTATTTTGAGCGTGAAGTTGCAATTTTTAATGGGTCTGAGGTTGCTAGGGTCTGGCTGGTCTAGGTTTGGTTTCTTCACTAAAGGAGTAACCGTGACTCTTTTGATGTTATTGGGTACCATTTTATCCTGAAAGGATTTGTTCACTATTCTGGTTAAGCAAAGGTCCAAATTTGTCAGCATTATCAAGACTTGTTTAAGGAGGTAGTAGGTTTTCAGCGCATGAAGATGGCCTCATTGAGTCTTGAGCATGTCTTCTGTGGTGATTGAGTGGAACGAGAATTGGTCAGATAGTTCCAGTTTTTCTGATAGAGTTGCTTGCTCAGTGTTGCCTTTGTTAAGTTGGGCATTTTTTATCAGCTCCCTAGCTTTTATGATTTTGCTTGCAAAGGCCATCTGGGTTTTGTCGCATTCTTCCTGTGAAGGACTGAACGTGGGTGTTAGGGCAGCAGGCTTTTCTATAGATTTTCATATCTCAAAGAGCTTGCTAGGTGCGTTAGCGGCTGATTTAATTTGGTTGTTGAAGTAATTGCTCTTAGCCTCAAAGATGTTCTTTTTATATGTTCTCTCTATTTCCATCCAGTTCTCTTTGTTGTCCTGCGATGTTTTTTTTTAGCCATCTGTTTTCCCCTTTTCTCTTTCTTTCTTTTGAGCTGTCAGTTCGGGGTGGAACCATTTTTGGTGGTTATTATTATGTAGGGCGGATTGGGGCCTTTAGGTCAACTAAAGCTGTAATGTGGTGTTCATATTTAATGATGGTGGTCTCACTGGAGTCCTCCTGAGTAATGTCAGCAAAAAATGTGTTGATGCATTTCTCTAAATGAGACCTTTCTATTTTCTAGTAATTTCTACATGTGACCCTTGTGGCCTCGCTGGTACCCTTTTGAGTTTGGTGGGGTATGGTCAGTGCAAAGGATATTCTAAAGTGGTCCGACTAAATGTAAGGTGTGGTCTCGCAGCAGTTAGTCTCAAGGTTGTTAGTAATAACCCAGTCTAGCTGGTTGCCGTTTGCCATGGTTAGGCTTGAGCTTTTAATCTGGATGTTTATTTTGTTTAGAGCTTTCTCAAGGCCTGTTACTTCCTTGTCTTTGGGATTTCCCCTCCATCTGTTAAGATCGGCTAGTACAAGGGTAGATGAGTTAGGTGAGTACGTTCGTCGTTAAATTCTGGCATTGTTACCGGGGGTCGGTAAATCAAGACAATATTAAGGCAGTTGTTTTTTGAGGGCGTGTGTTTTAGATGTAAGATTTCATATCCATTGCATGTTAGAGTCGCAGGGAACATGTGAATTGGTTTTTCGTGCAATTATAGCAACCCTCCCTCCTTGCCCTGACTCCCTATTGGTGTACTGTATGTTGTAACCCTGCGGGACTGCTATAGCGTAGGTTGGGCCAATTGGTTCTTGTAGCCAAGATTCTGTTAAGCACAGGATGTCAATGGATCCGTCCATGATAAGATCGTGGATGCATATAGTGTGTTTATTTAATGACCGCGTGTTAAGTAAACACACCTTGAGGTCTTTTGCATGTTTAGGGGTGGTAGGGGTCAAGATTTTAGGGTTTTCCTGTGGGGGTTTTATTTTCTTTTTTGCTTGCCCCCTAGTATGAGTTTAATGCTGAGTGTTTCCCTCCTTGTACATGGTGAGGTAGACTCCTTCTGTTGGGTATATTCTGCCCTGTTCCATGGTTTGCAGTGCTATAGCTTGCACTGTTTCCATTCGCCGGAGGCATTGGACTTTACGCAACAGATTCTCCACTGTGTCTCCACCCATTTATGGATTGCCTTTGCAAAACTATCTGGTTTTACGGGTTGCCTTTGCAAAATAGTCTGGTTTTACGGGTTGCTTCAGCTGGGAGGAGCAAAAACATAAAATATTGGGTATTTCACCTTGCCCCCAGTGCCATTCTCCACATCACAGTCTCATCAATGGGGGGTTGTAGGGTGGGGCCCCTCTGCTTCAACTGTCAGCTTCCAGCCCTCTGCATCATGCACCCTTTCTAAACAGCCCCTGGAATCACTCCAGGCCTTCAGGACACTGGGCCCACAGTGAGAGTGGCTGTGGAGCTCCGTGTTGGGGAACACACTTTCGCTTTGCTGCTGTGTATTCTGCCAGCTGTATCTCTGGATTCCGGGCACCCATGCGTTCGCTTTTTGATCGAGAGTGCCTCAAGTGCTCCTCAACAGGGGGGTCCAAAAGTCAGCCACCTGGGGGGTCCTAAGTGGGGGCTCACGCCACTTTTCGGCCCGTTGTGCGGGGCCAACACATGGAAACATGAGAAGCACCTATGTGTACCATGATTGTTCATGTTGGCAAGTGAAGCCCCACAATACTCATAACAACAAGCCACCTTGGCAGGACAACATGCACATGCATGCACCATGCTCACCCTAAGCAGGTACTATGTTCATCCTAAGCAGGTACTACATCCACCCAGTAGTAGCACCAATCATTGGCCCAATACCACCCATGCCAATCATACTAAATGTGTGAATGTAGAACACACAAAATGTTGCATGTGTGTTTTGCAAGCCTGCTGACATGTCTGCAAGATGACTGACAGCATGTCATTGTACTCCCAACAGACTTAGATCCTCCTCCTCCTTTCAGTGTTCATTCTACACAACCGATAATTGGTCACATAAGGAGACTCAGGTTATCATCTCAAACATCCCATCACTATACTCACAGGAATATGATTGCCCACATATTGCCTAACAGACTACCTACCTGGCAAACATCTCCAACACACCAGATAGCAGACCTTCCAGTCCCGGCTCTGCCTATGCAAATCAATAGAACATCCCATCCCACAAGAGCAACTCACCCTGTCCCAATACCTCGACAATTGCCAAACTCACCAACAAATAAGTCCCATAACACTATGACCTATAACACCCACACCATAAAACCTGAGGACATTGACTCAGATATATACATGAAAGGTGCCCTTATCAATTCTAGATATATCACAGCCCATGCCTTAGACATAGCATACCTCATCAAAGTCCATGACTTAGACCTACTGGCTATCACGGAAACTTGGCTCCATATGGCCTCAGGTCCCGCCCTTTCTCTAGCCATCCCTGAGGGGTACACTATATACAGGAAGGACAGAACTACCTCTAAAGGAGCTCTTATAGCTAAAACACCTTCAACATTAGAATATCAGGAGAACCATCCATCACCTCAGTGATTACTTTAAAAATCGAACTCACCCACACCTGCACTTGTACTATAGACATTGTGTACAGACCTCCAGGTATGCCATCCACCTTCGAAGATGACATTACCTCACTCTTAGCTTACAACATGAAACCACAATCTAACGCTATCATATTAGGCGACTTTAACCTTGGCCTGAACGTTCATACTGATATTCATGCAGGTTTCCTCGCAGACTCCATGAAAGCCGAAGGTTTCTCCCATCGCATCAACACATCCACTCACGAAAAAGGCTGTACCTTAGATTGTATTGTAGATATTAACTGTGTCACGGACATTATAGCTAATACCCCATCACCATGGTCCGACCACAACACCATAGTTTTCTCCACTAGCATAACCTCCAAACGTTCTAAAGTACCCTCACCAACACCCATGCCACCACCCAGAAGCTTAAAAAACATCAGTCGCGACAATATGCTCCCACTGTTAACACCTTTAACTAATTCACCCTACCTGGAAGATGACCCTTCATTGTTAGTCAAACTATATAATAAAACTATGCTAACAGCAATTGACATTGGGCCTCATTACGACCCAGGCGGTAAGGGGTTTACGGCAGCGTAAACAGCGCCGACCCTTACCGCCTGATTCCGAGGTCCCTTAGCGCCATGGAGGATTTAACATCTGCTTTTAGCAGGTGTTAAAATCCATGGCGCTAAGGGACCTTGTTGTTAATTACGCCACCGTAATTTACGGTGGCGTAATTAACGCCTTCTCCACTCCCATTATGCCCTATGGGGCATAAATGGGAATGGGGAAGGGTAAATGGGGATTGGGGACTTACCGCCCCGCCAACCTCGGAATGGGGCGGTAAGTCCGCCAACCACCATGGCGTAAACATAGTTTACGCCATGGTGGTAAAGGTACGACCCAGGCGGTAACTTACCGCCTGGGTCGTAATGAGGCCCATAGTCTCTTCTCTGAAATCAAAGAAAATGAAACCGAAAGCGCATTCCAATACATGCTTCACCCCAGAATTACAAACACTGCGCGCTACCAAAAGGTCTGCTGAATGCAATTGGCGGAAATCGCCAACACCTACAAACAAAGCTACCTTCCAGATGATAGCTAATAATTACAAGAAAGTCATCACCAAAGCGAAAAGTAATCTCTACAACAGTAGAATTCAGAATGCCCAATCTTGGCCTAGGGAACTATTCATCATCCTCCATGAGCTTGAATCACCGGCCGCAGCCCCGGACCATTCTACCAAAGACCAGTTATGGTGCACAAAGGTGCAAAAAACTCCAGCAGACAAAATTACCCACCTGCAAAATAAAATTGAAATAAAAAAATCTAAACTCAACCTTGACCTTGACTACCAATCTACACCCGTGACTCAAGAACCACCCATGGCGAACAAATTCTCGTTTAGGCCTGTGTCTATTGCAGAAATTAGCAACATCATTAAATGACTAAAACCATCCAGATGTAAAGGGGACATTTGCCCTGCTACACTGATAAAAGAATGTGCACATGAATTAGCTCCTCTCATCACTGCTCTCATTAATAGCTCATTCTCGTCCAGCTCCATACCCGAGGACTTAAAAGAAGCCTGGATACTACCGTTGCTAAAAAAACCTACATCCCAACCAATTTTTTACCTATCAATACAGTACCATTCTTATTAAAAATCCTTCACTGCGCAGCTTACTTACAAATTCAACCATTCCTGGAAGTTAACAAACTACTAGGACTAAGACAGTCTAAGTTCAGACCATGGCATCGAGACAGCCTTACTGAATCTAAAAATACAGATAGATCAATTCAAAGATAGAGGAAACCTCTGTATCCCCCTCCTATTAGACCTCTCTGCTGCTTTCGACCTGGTCAACCACAAAACTTTATGTGACCACCTCAAAACTGCCATCCACTTCTCCACCAAAGCCACCAAATGGATAGAATCCTTTCTTACCAATCGTACAATGAGAGTCTTCTCTCCAACATTAGCAGTCTCCCCTAACCCTGTAACATGTGGCGTGCCACAAGGTTCATGTGTATCACCAACACCATACAACACCTTCACAAAGCTCTTATTTGACAAACTAGACAACATGGGTATAACATACAGAGGTCGAAGTGGATGAAAGCAGTCGGGAGCAGTGCCCCTATACTTTTTATTTTTAAGTTTCACTGTTGCTATACTTTTATTTTAAAAAGAAACCGTTCTGGAACGGTTTCGTTTTAAAATAAAAGTGTAGGAAGAAGTTGAAGCTTGCACTTCAGTGCACTGCACTGCACATTCCCTTAAATAGCAGCTGTGTTTGTTTGGGGGGTTTGGATTGTTTGTGGGAGGGGGCGTGGTGATGGGGTTTGTGGAGAATGGGGGAAGACCAGCAGGGAACATAGTTCCACTACTTCTTTTCGTACACTTCGACTACTGCTCACATACACTAATTACACGGATGATACGCAAATACTAATACCAATATCAGGGTGCCATAATACTGGCACCTACAACCTCAACAAAATATACCTGGTCATCCATGCCTGGATGGCCCAAAATACATTATGCCTCAACTACAACAAAACAGAGTTAATCTTAATAGGAAATAAATCTAAGCTAGATAATCTCCCAAAACAATATGATTACTTTAATATAGATAGCAACATGATCAAGGTCGCCAAAGAAATAAAGACTTTGGGGGTCTATATTGACTCATCTCTCTCCCTTACCACACAGGTCAATGCCATTGTATCGTCTGCAGCCTACAAGTCCAAACTTATCAGATCCAGTAGACCTTTCCTCGAAACTGACAATAGCATTAATGTAGCAAGAGCCTTGATCCTCTTGAGGATAGATTATTGCAACTCACTATTCGCAGGTACAAGAAATTGAAATATCAAAAACTGCAAGTAGTACAAAACAATGCCATCAGAGCAGCACTGAGCATAGCTAAGAATAAGCACATTTCATCCACTGGACGACTTATACACTGGCTCGCTGTACATGAAAGGATCAAATTCAAAATACTCACTCTTACCCACAAATACCTTGCCAACAATGCACCAGCCTATGTTAGCAACCAAGTTAACAGAACCCAAACTAACAGACCCACTCGTACCTTATACTCTAACCTCATCACCACCCCAAGATTTAAGAGAGTGAAAGCAGGTGGGTCCAGCTTCCCAGTAGTAGCAGCCAAGCTATGGAACTCCCTACCACCACACTTAAGAAACAAACCATCCTTGTGGTCATTCAGAAAAAAGCTGAAAACCAGATTATTCAGGCTCGATTTACAACAATGATATGCCAGTTACAGGTGATCCATCTCCTATGATGTATTCTTCAAGCACTTGGAACTAGACTGGAACAGAAATGTCATTATTGATTTACCCGTACACCTGCTTTGTTGAATATAACAGTACTAAGTAACATGCATGCTGTATTTCACTGTAACCATCATCTTAAGTATTGATGCGGCTTGATGCCTGTGGGCTAAGTGCACTTTATAAATGCCAAATAAATAAATAAATAGACCCCTAGTTCACTATTCTTAGAGATGCACAGCTCCACCCTACTGATGAGGTCCAACCAGACCGAAACACATGTCCGGGGTTGCTGTTGGTACTCTTATTCAGAGGAGAATTCCCTAGAATTTCGGTGCTGGACTGCCCCTGGGCAGGACAAAGATTGATATGTTTTGGATATTTCTCCTCTGTGAAATATAGTGAGCTAAAGACTCTGGGTAAGGCTCTCGTAACCAGGACTAATTTCTGCAGAGGGACTCCCAGGACCCTCTTTGTTATTTGGGTAATACAGATGCCATCTATCTATTGTTCAAGTATTGATGCTATTTATTTAATAATTCATGTCTGGAAACTGCAATTGCCACCCATCCAGTGTTCACTCATTGATGCTATTTATTTATTAATCCATGTCTGTGTAATATAGGTGCCAATCATCCAGTGATCGCACACTGCTGCTATTTATTTACTTTTGTTTATGGTAATGTTTATGTTTATTGAATTTATATAGCGCTTTAAGCCAAAGCGCTTTACAATATAACAACAGGTACAAAAGTGAGAGAAGCATATTTACAAACATGAACAAGTCATTTGAACAATAATTCATGTCTGGGTAATACAGTTGCCTAATCATCCATTGTCCCGCATTGAGGCTCTTTATTTATTAATTCATGACTAGGATATCTTTATTAATTCATGACTAGGATATACATGTAACCTATCAATTGTTGATGAATTGATGCTTTGTGTATGTATACTTATGAATTTCTGTAGGGAAGGCGGTAATAAGGCTACCCATCCATGGTCTAACAAGTGATGTGATCTATTTATTTGAATATGCCTTATATATATATAAAAGTCACTTTTCTGTGTTTACCAACTGAGGAGTAATGTCTTTACTTCCTGTGTGTGTTGACCTGCCATGGTCAAGCTCTCTTTGGTGATGACTGTTCAACACAGCCATAGGGCCCTGGTTAAGGGTAATGGTCACAATGGGTGACCACTGGATCTTTTATGCACACTCAGGTGCGGTAAGGGGTGTGCCTATAGTTTCCTCTCCTGATCCATGCAGGTTGCTACTCAAGGGTTATGCAAATCCTGTTAGGGTTGCCTAACTCCTAGTTCATGCAGAGGCACACTCATCTTACATGTTTATTTAATCAATCCCAGAATACCACTGTAGATAAATGTAAAGAAATGAAAAAACGAATCAAGAGTACAATGACTTTTATCACCTCCGAGCAGGTCAACACTGGAGTGCGACTGTAGCGAAAGCAAGCGTAAACTAACAGGGATAAAAAAAAGTATCACTTACTGCAACAATTAACCAATGTATGATAAATAACAAAGTGAAAAGTGCAGGTAATAGACTTGTGCCCATAAGCAACTTGGATAGGTAAGGCTTATCCGAGAAACCTCTGCGTCATCTATGACCCTTCTCACACCTTCTCTACTTTCATCTCCAAAAGTGGAAGAGCAGCTCGCCTCAACCACCTAAATATTAGGAAAATCAGGCACCTCCTTCCTTTCAACAAAGCCAAACATCTCTTAACCACTCTTGTCTTCCCTAAACTGGACTACTGTGCCAGCATCCTCTTTGGGCTCCACAACTATGCTTTCTGTCCTCTCGACAAAATCATTAACTTTGCTATCATGACTCTCTTTGAACTCCCTCACTTCACACCTACTTCCTCATACCGTCACCAAGCTGGATAGCTGTCGATGCAAAACAGGGCCAAATTTAAATGTGCTCTCCTGGTTCACAAATCTATCCATGGTAAGGCACCAGTGTATCTATCCTCCTCTATCCAACTCTACAAGCCTTCTCGTAATCGCTGCTCTGCCTCCTGCATTACCCTTCTGGCTTCTCGCCCTCCCTGTGCTTCCTCACGAATTGGCTCTTTCTCTCTTCCAACTCCACTTGCATGAAATTCTCTTCCCCCAACATCTGAGAAAAATTCCACAGGGATTTGTTCAAAACCAAAATAAAAACCTACCTCCTCACCTCCGAGTCACCATCTTAATCTATCTCTCAGCTGCCTTCTAGCTAACATTTTTCCCTCCCCTCTAACATGCCTCTGTCCCTCAATTTCTCTGCCTCTACTCAAGCACATCACCCATCATGGCCACAACCCGAGGACAGCTGGGCGTAAAGCCTACCTGCACTTAAAAATGTCCAATATTTGTTGTCCTTAATCTATGTATGTCCACTTATGTATCCCGTGACTGTTCCATTTACTCCCCTCCACAACCTGCTCAGAATGTCCCTCAAACACCCCCATTGTAAGAAACTCACTGCTTCCCATCAAATCTGATTTCCTATCTATAGTAGGTTATTAAGCAATCACAAGAACATTGTTCCTCCCTGTATATATACAAAATAAATAAATAAATCGGGCTATAATGGCGTAATTTTTAAAGTTTTTTTATTGTTTTACAGTCGTATAAAACAACGTTTCACAAGACATAAAAGAAAGAAAAGGACAAAAGTTACATTATGCTCAATTCAGGAATAAAAAGAAAAAATAAGATTCAAAAGGAAGATACTAAGAAGCCAAAAAATACACATGAAAGGCTAAAATCATTAAAATTGATAAAGTAAATGCTGTTAATCAAGAAGATCATCCAGGTATTTATCAAAGGAGAAAAAATAAAGAATAATGTACATTACTGTTTTTTTGTTTGGCTCAATGAAATTCAATGTTTCCAAAGTGTTTATTACAGCGATTGTTAAGCATCTTTCTTGACCTGCTATTAATCTCTCCCAAAAGACATTAGTTGATATTCGAATTTTGTCAACTACAAAGTTGCCCAAAAAGTTTTCACATGCTTCTCGTGTTCCTTCGCATGAGATAAGAAGGTGAGGTAAGGTTTGTTTTTCATTAAATAATGCCGTAATAGAGTGCGTAGAGTATAAAAGTGCACATGCAAATTGTGAAACTTGTCACTAAGAACATATGTTGGATTGTGTGTGCAAATCCCACTTTGTTAAAAAAAAATCTAAGCAACTTAATTAAAGCTGTGCTTTACAGCGTTATCATAAAATTCTTAATAGTGCACAATCAGGTGTTACTCCGTATGCTGATAAAAAGAAATAAGAAAATCAACAGATTTAGGAAAAAAAGGTCTTTGTATGATCCGCGAGGTGAAGGCGAGCAGCACCTGATAACTTAGAGGGCTGTCTTAGTCCATCTCCATCCCCTCACCCTCAGTCCTGCAACACTGAACCGGCCTGTCCGTAGTCCGTTTTTCGTGCTTGTGATTGTGATACACATCTGAGACAGGACTTAGGCTTTCTTTAGTCAAAGAGCCGATACCTGATAGAGCTACTACAGGGCTTACCAGGTGAAGTTCTTCAGGGTTTTTCTGTGTGTTTCACTAGCCCTGCGCTCCCCTCACTCCCAGGTATCTGTCTCTTCTGAGGAATAAAGCAAGGGTGATTCTCCTCAAAAGCCCCCAAATCTTCTCCACGACTTGCAATTGATAATTGATGGGCCATGATCGGTGCTGTCGCACCCTCAACTGCTTGGAATTGAGGAGGGTCTGCCGCAACGTGCCCCACTCGATTGCCTCCTAGCTCCAAACAGCCTCAAAGCTCCAAACAGCCATGCCTTTACACTGCCGCAGGCATCACCGTTGCAGGTAGAGTTCCTTGATTAAGAGCCCAAGGGTGGCATGGTCAGCAAACAACGGGTCCTGACGAGGTTCAGGACAGCCCCACGGCACCAAACAGCTGCACCCTTACACTGCCCTGGGCTTCACCGCTGCAGGAAGAGTTTCTCGATTAAGAGCCGGGGAAGTGTGGCCAGCAAACAAGGGGTCCTGCCAAGGTTCAGGACAGCCTCAAGGCTCCAAACAGCTGTGCCCTTCTACTACTGCAGGCTTTTCATTTCTGAAATGTTAAAGCAACCTACAACTGATCAACATTGTGTGTGTGCAGCCATTTTGGCACAGAAAAACATAATGATGGAGACGGTAGTATTGTCAGGATTGGCCGAGGAAGGGGACAGGATCAAACCCTGTAAACCCCATTGGATGGAAAGGGGCAGAAAACTGTGAAAGTCCATGGCTTCTAAGGGCAGTTATCTAAGAAGAACGTAAAAGTGATCTAAAGACAAGGAATTCAAAACTACAGGCAAAAAACTTTGAATCCCCCTGCAAGGATTTGACTCTTCCATCCAGTGTGCTTTGATGGATCCATTTATCCTGCACAAAGAAACACAACGGGTAGCACAGGCTATTTTATGTGCTGTGCCAAAACCCAGTATCCTGATAAACTCAGTATTTCACCAGCACAAGGATAGTTAAAAGGCTTAACTAACTAAAATACATCATGGAGATTCTTAATGGTGTCATCACAGAAAAGAAAAATATCTGCTGTAAAAATGAGTAAGAAATTGCTTGAGCTCCCAAATATAGAATTTTGAAAAATTGGCAAAGAGCCAGATTGCAGGCCCATGAGCATACATACTGGCTCAGTGTCTAGTGATCGGAAATCTGTTAGCTTCTTCTAACCAAAGCACCAGATTATTAAACATTTAAATTTGGATTTTAGAAAAATTGACAAAGTGCCAACGCTTTTGAATCAGCTAGGCCTCCAACACTGCCCCCATCTGGCTCATAACAGACTTGACCACTGTCTACCCCTGTATTGTGTGTGTCTCTGCGGTTCTGTGCAACTAGTTATATAGGGTATAAGCACACCCCGTTGGTCCATCTGAACCACCCCATCTCCTGGTTTGCCAGTCCTGACTAGTGGGCGTAATTCATGTAATCCCTAGTTTTGATGAGCTATACTTGGTGCTAAGGACTTTGGCCTATACGATGACATGGAATTTTGCAATATAGCTTAAATCTCAAATATCCTCCATCTTGATAATGATTTCAAGAAACTAAGCTGTCCCAGTGTCAGCTGTTACCAACTGTTATTCATCACGATGACTTAACTGCAAGGCTCTTTGTCCTATTGGATAAAATGGGATTTGCAAAATTGATTACTTCAGAATAAAATATTTACAGCCCGCTCATCATAGTTGAAATTATTTAGCATCTACATTGTATGACTGAAACCCATGACCAAGCATGTTTTAATTACACGCTGTCCGGTTTTTAAGATGGCAGAGCTACAGAATTCACATTTACATTGATTATATAAAATGGGATCTATTAAACTACTTGTCAATGTTCAAGGTTGTGTTCTGCAAGAGAATGTAAATACGTTTTTCATAAGCTACCGTGTGCAATGAATCTTTTCAAGATAACACATTGTTTTAAAAAATAGCCTCATTTTTTTTTTTAATCCTGTATTTTCTGTTTCATAATAAAATGAGAATAGCTTGATAATGGGGGTCATTACGACCTGGGCGCAAAGGGATAACGGGCACCGGTAATGACACCGGTGCCGGTAATCTCTTTGCGCCCTATTCCGAGGTCCCTTTGCGGGTCCCTCCCTTAACAACTGGTTTTACCAGGTGTTATGGATGGGACCCGCAAAGGGATATCGGGGTCAATAACGGTACCGCAATTTTCGGTACCGTTATTGACGCCTTCCCATTGAGCCCTATGGGGGCTCAAATGGGAATGGGGAATGGCTTTTCAAATGGGGACTTACCGGTCCCGCAAAGGTCGGAATAGACCGGTAAGTCCCCATACCACCAAGTCGGTGGCGGTACCGGTATTGGTGCTAGTCATGGCGCTAATAGCGCCATGACTAGCACCAACCTTGGAATGAGGACTGTTTAGTGTGCATTCATGTCGGCATTAAACATTGAGTATTGTTTTCACAACATGATGCATTAATGAACAAGACAAGATATAAATGAAACCTTTTGGAGGTCTTCATGCTGTATGCACTCTGCATAGAAGTCTTTTTATTTGAAACGTAAAATAGCGTTTCTGGTTATGGGAACGCTTTCAATGTGCCATTTGGAGCAACCTTACCAATGTGAAATACAATTGGAAAGTTTTAAAAACAATGTGTGCCACATGTTTCATCCTCAAACACCTCCTCAAGCTCTCTTGGATTCTTTGCCATTTCTCTCTATCTCACCCTGATGGGATGTTCAGAATCTTCTGTGAAACTCTCTCAGTATCTGAGATATTCAGTGTGGACGCCTCCCAGTGCCTACCCATACTATGCTGTTGTTGCCACTGCACGCTCATTTGCAGGCCTGTGTTCGTCTTTTGTTTTTCCAGAATCTCTCTGGCTTCTCTGGACTAATTGACAGATGGCACTCGGGGGTACTGTCTGTCCACCAGCTTCTTCAACCACCTGTTTCATTGCTCTCCACATTTATTGTTCCTGGAGTAGAGTTGTCACCCCAATCCCATCCGCTTTGAATCGTGGTTGCCTAGCTTTCTGCCTCCCACTCTCCAACTACCTTTGCACGGTAAATGTGAGAACGTTGGCACAGTTGGTATGATCACCACCAGGGGCAAGTGGTATGTACTTTTAAATGTGTCATTATCACTTGTAATCCCTATTGCAGAATAAAATAATACATGGAAATGATAAGTGGCATTGGAAACAGTATGAGATGTAACTTAATCTTAAACTAGGTTGAAATCAGCTGCCAATACCTGAAGTGTTGCTTAAGTGGGGTCCCTATACCTTCAGGTGATTGCAATGCCTAAAACAGATACATTGCATGGCTGATAGTATGATTATTATGTTATTACCATTGGCAGTGCATTTTGATTCCAGTGCTATTTATTTAAAGGATAGTTCCGGGACTTTTTTTTTATTGTCCCTACGGTTCGGCCATGTGTTTTTAAGCATAAATCGGTAGATCGTAGAAAACTTTCCTATGGACCTTACCCGACTTTTCGTCCATTAACGCACTCGAAATCAGCCGCCATTTTGTGATAATCCTATCATTTCCCCCCATCGACCTGGCTCACCTGCGTTTGCGGCACTTAATCATATCCCCCGCCCCTGAAACAGACTTTATCAAAACATTCATATTCCCCGCCTCTATCCGTGACGTGACTGTGCTGCGTAGACAAACGCGCCCAGGCGTCTTCTACGCGACTCCACACAGAACCCGGAAACCAACACAGATCAGCTCACAACACAGCGCGCCACAATTCGGAATATGAAACTGTACTTTTAAATGAAACCGCAAGATTGTAAATTTGGTAAAGTACATTTATTTGACATCAAATGTTTAGAGAATATTCAGCGATTTGCATTTTTCTTTGCTCTCGATCGAAAATAGTTTGTCTTGAGGCAAGCGATGTTCGTGTGCAGTACACAGGGTGTTGGTTTACGATAAAATAAGCTCTTCGGTCGCACTGATAATCGCATGGCTGTTCCAACAACGAGGCACTAGGCAACCACAACGGTATGTATGTTGCATCTAGCCGTTAGTAACGCGTAAGGGCATACTTGTACTTGGCGATCGTCCCATAAAATGGTCAGGGTGGTAACGTTGTTCACGCGGAGAAGCAACTGGCGGTTGTAAAAGCCATCCGCCGGTGTCTGGTACTCGTGACACATACAATAATGAAGGATGTACCTGTTTTAAAAACATAAAATATGAAATTAGTCTCACCATCAGATCTTTATTAAAATTATTCATTTTATATATTAGGTCGGGAAATTATTTCATAGCTAGGACAGTGCAACTGGGTATTATACGTCATTTCCAGTAACCCACCCCCTCTCCTCCGCCTTTTTCAGAGCCGCCTGAGCGCCAGTGGACCACTTCGTCACTGATATGATATAATATGGCATTTGCAACGCGCCTATACACAAGTGTTTCAAGGCGTGGCGAGGCAGGGAGGGGGGGGGGAACAAGGAGAAGACAGACAGCGATCCTACTAGGCCAGGTGTCATTCAGATCGCGCAAGTGCAGGGGTAGGGGGAAGTTAAAAGTGCAAGGGGAAGGGGAGGGGGGAAGTGGAGTACAAGGTAAGTAGCATAAAATTATAAATACATAGGGCCAGCTGGTGGCGAGTGCAAGGTAAGTGCAGAACAAGTGCTGGGAAGGGGGGGCTGTAGGATACTGAGACAGTCCCCCAGTGCAGGGGTTGACAGGGAGGCAGTGCAGGTGGAGAGTGGAAGGGCCCAGGACCGAGGTCGCAGACAGTGGACCAGTTGTAGCAGGGGAGAGGGAGAGAGAAAGCAGAAGCAAAGAGGAAGGTTTTGAGGTGCTTCCGTAAAAGGAGATGGTTCTCCTCAAGATAGTGCGCGGTACAAAACAATATGCCACATAGAACGAACAAGTACAACTTAACCCGTCTTTAAAGCTACTGTATAGTAATTAAATTGCGGTATAAACTCATCTAAAGAGTTACTTACATTATATTTGCATTTTCCATTGTGTCTGTGCGTAGGGCAGCCCCGAAATACCACTCCTTCTATGCCGACGTTATTTCTTCTAATGAACGAACATTAAATGGCTTTCGTTTCTGAAATTATATTCATTATTGTTTCTTACGTTATTGCACCACACCCCCAAAAAGAAGTCTTTCGGGATGTTCCCGGCCTGTCAAGGTCAAATAACAATAGAACCTTATTCTGAGTCGTGGGCCATTCCGGCACCCGAGCAAAAAATCAAAGCAGCTGACCTTCACTTTGAACGAGCACACATTCCTAGTTAGCTACATTCAGTGTAAGCCATCTCACAGGACTTGAAATTTACACTCCATCTTTGCATTTTGTCTGCGTGCTTTGCAGCCCCAGAGAACCATAAATACGGAGACATTCTATATTTTTTGAAAAATGATTTATATTACTGTTTGGTTTAATTTAATGCGCAAATGAACAAGGTTGGATAGACACATTGCATGTACACTGAGCAATCACTTTTATTTACACAATACATAGCTACACATATTCAATGGGCCTGCGACATGAGGAGACTCCAGAGCAAAGTCACAGGTGACACCCGGGTGGTTCGCACTACTGCACGGTGAAGGGAGGGGCAAGGGTGGAGAGACACATTGCATGTACACTGAGCAATCATTTTTATTTACACATTACATAGATACACATATTCAATGGGCCTGCAACATGAGGAGACTCGAGAGAACAGACAATCAAATTACAATCATTTAAACCGTGATGTGTATTTCTCAATGAGCTCTGCTTTAGGTGGACATGGAACAGAGGCAATGTTGGGTGGCAATGCAGTTGTCCCCTGCACAGGTTCGTTCACAACTCCATGTATGTGCCTATCTAGGACATCAACAATAAGTCTCTCAATAAACTCATATTGCATATCCTCAAACACTGGTTTGATCACCCATTGTTTACTTCTTTTAGTGAAGGCCTTATTGTAGCGAAGCGTCCCTAAAGTTCCGGTCGTCCTACTTTGTTGACGGCCAACATTATGGTTATGTGCCAAGACCGCTAGAAGAGTCCGATTTATCATCCCCTCCATGCCAAAATGCAATCGTTTTGGCCTGTACTTTAGGCACATATTGTGGAACACCTCCAAATCTCCTGTGTGGCAGAATTCCGTGAGTCCCCTCAAATCTCTTGTTATAGTTTTATCAAATACAATCTTTTCAATGGCTTTGTGAGTGGGTGATGAAGGAATCAACCACTTCTTCTTCCGTGCCTCCTCTGTGGACAAATGGCCATGTTCACAATTGTGGAAATGTTGGTTTGTGGTCCAGCGGTGAACGTTGCTACAGTGTAGCATTACTGACCGCCATTTTTCCAGTAGAATTTCCAACGACCCTTCACATGTTTTTGAGCTCCACCAAAGATGGTTGCTGATTGACTTGGACCACTGTGAAATACCTTGCATATCTTTTTTTTTACCTGCAGCCGACATTTTTTTATTGATTGTTTTTGCAAGATGCCATACGTCAAATTGGTGATTTATATTTTTGTACTCTTCTCTCATTGTCTTGGCAATTGAAACGTGTCTGTCCGTGGCTATCAGGTCATCACCATTCCCCGCGATTGTAGTTCTTGCAATGATGCTACAAAGCCAACTTTCTCCATGGCCACTGAGGATGTACTTTGTGACACCTGCACGACCACCGAACTCACAATTTTCTTACTTTCCATGTCCTGAAAGTGGTAGGTGCAGTACTTGGCTAAAAATCCTGGGCTGTCGCACTGTCCATCACCGGCTAGCCTGAACCGTTTGCCCGCGAATGTACTTTCAATAGACATTTTTTCCATTCTCCAAGCTTCGCTAATGGCTGGAAATAGATAATCGGTTTGGTATTTGTAGAACTGAGTTTTCGCAATGAAATGGATTCCCACAAACTGAAAGAAATACTCTAACTTTTTAAAACTTGAACCACTGAAAAGTGCGGCCGCTGCACAAAGTAGATTGCCTGCTGGCAGTTGCCCCAGCATGGGTTGTGCAGACCATGAGAAAGGATGATATTTTGTACAGGTGGCATGTATTTTAAGGTTAGTGCCTCGAATTGTACGAGTCACATTAATCAATGGCTCCCCACATACTTCCCCACCAACCGAATGCCCACATTTCATCCTAATAATAATATCAATCAAACAACTATCGAATACAATGAATTTGGCCTCTTTCCTTATACTGTCACTCTGCATCCCAGCTGGTTCGGCCTGTAACGTTGAGGACATGTCACTCACATTAAAGGTACAATCTCTGATATCGTCTTCCGCTATGTTCAGTGATATTGATGGTGTTTCATTGTCGTCCATTTCATTCTCTCCCATTGCAACATCTGTTCCTTCTCCGGCGATGGGAGAATACAACAATTTCTTCAACTTTCTCGCGGTCTTAGTTTTTGCGGGTTCGGATTCTGTGAATTGATCTCCGACTGCATCCGAACTACCAGGAGGACATTCACTATCAATGGCTGGTGGTGGTATAGCTCCGTTGTCAATCACTTCATATTCTTACCATTGGCACGATGCATCTCCAGTCTCAAGTCCCTGCCAAAAGGTTTGACAAGCAACATCTCTCGTTCGCTTCACTGTCTGTGTGGATCTAGTTCGTACACCCACTCGCAACTAGAGGACAGATTGGAAAAGGGATGTTCAGTTTAAACACAACTTACAGTATTGAACTTTTAACAGTGAAAAACAACATAATATAGTGACCAGGACACTAACCTTCTTTTGCTTTCTTTTCTTTGAAACTTTCTTGCCTCGAACTTCAACATCTGGACGCTGTTGCTCCGACTCGTGTGTGCATGTCTCCACTTCCTCTTGCGCAGCAACGACTATATTTCCATGATAAGCACATCCATCACGCACTGACGCTCCATCGACTCCCTGAAACATAGAACTTTCATTAGTATGTATAATAATATTGAAAACACAAAATGTACTTGGGGACCAATACCCACGTACATCTCAATAGCAAAACACGAATGAACGCATTGTGTAGAACATTCAAACGACAATTATTCACGCATTGTTGATCTAGTTAGATGGAACTGTCAAGATCCATACCTCAGGCTCCGCATAGACTTCCATTGATGATATTATTGAAGATGACGCTTCATCAACTCCCTGAAACACAGTAATTGCATTAGTATGTTTTCTATTTTGTTAAAAAGAACATAAACTTTGTGCAGGCGTCAACGGCTCATCTAAATAGACCTGCACAAATGATCAGTTGTCTAAAATAAATAATGGATATCTAAATATGATTCGATTTGCTCGATCGTTGGAAGTGTCACCACCCAGAGATATGCATCAACTACTAGGGGTGATGTTCTTGTAGAAGAAGCTCCGTCATCTCCCTGAAACATAGTACTTGCGTTAATAAAGAAGGAAGTATAGCGGATGTAATCACGTCATATGATCTCGCTTGATCGAACTGTCAGTATCCATACCTCGAAATGCATAAGAACATCAAGGGACGCTGTAACTGCGGTGCACACTTCTGCAAGCTGTTGCGCCAACCCGTAACTGCATGCTCCCCCTTCTTCTTGGACTAATGCTCCATCGACTCCCTGAAACATAGGACTTTCATTAGTAATGAACACAATATTGAAAAAAGAAGACACATAGGAGGGCGACGACAGAAGGACATATCAATGGCTAAAAACGAAAGAAACATTGTGTGTAACAATCACGCTACAAGAATGCAAGATCTGATGATCTCCATCGATGGAACTGTCCGGAAACGTACCTCGAGCATCTGAGTGACATCAACGGTTGTCGTCAATGCGTTGGACTCCTCAGCATCTCCCTGAAAGACAGTACTTGCATTATTTTGGATAACAATAATTATAACTGAAAACAAAGACTAGAGGACGAGTACTAGGGTGTACCATTAGGTAAAATAATTACACGATAAATTAAAACTATTGATTTACATGCCTAAAACAAGTCAGTGGCAGAATAGCTAAGTAAGATTACCCGATAGGCGCTTGAAGTGGCTGATGACTGCAATAACGACACGGATGGAGAATCTTCCGCCTTCATATTGAGTGGATACATAAATGGGGAAATTATTGTTAGCTAATGCTACACACTACCTCAAGGCCGAGAGCTAAATCCGTAAACTTGACTCACCAGTGGAGGGATGTGGACGAATAGAGTGGGAATAGCGGTTGAGAGCAATTTTCGCGTCGCTCGCGGTGTTTTCTTCTTTATTAGCAATGATGTGGAGTACATGTCTGAGCTAAAGTGCCTGCTGCAGATGCGGTATCGATCACCCCTCTTGTCCGCAAAGACTTCTATGACTCTACTTTCAAGCTCAGACGGTGGATATACGCAATATCGGACCCATTCTCTTATCTGGTCTTAGGGAAAACATGCATTATAGTACCTTCAGATTTTTTATGGGTCTTCGAAGGGCAACCGCCAATGGAACAGGCAGGCATTGTGGAAAGTTCTGAAAAGTAAAGATCAACAATTCTCTATGAATACCAATGTGTTAAAAAATTAAATGACACATAAAAGGTTCAATGCAAGGTTCGTTTTGGTTCTTGGAACTATACACGTTATTCACATGCGGATAAGTATTTGAATAACTTTAAAAAAATAGAAAAATAATTTGACTAAACTCAGAACATGTGACTAGTTCCTTGCATGTACTGTCTTGAACGAAAAGAAAACATGGATGCAATTTGATGACTACTAGCAAATAGATATAAATTAAAAAATTGGACGCAAAATGATTATGGTACATGGCCTTACCTTGACGAACAAACAGTTAGATGCAGGGATCAGAGTAGTTTTTTTGTCGTAGAACAGGGAGCAGTTCACAGGTTGCAAACTGACGAGTTTGCTCGAAGTGGTCACGGAAGTTCACAGAGACGAAGAGCAGATGACCAGCACCTTCACGGGGTTGACTAGCAAAGCGCAAAGAAGTTCTCATTAGAAATATGAAGTGGGTTATAAAGAATTCGAAACAGGGGTGTGTTTGTGAATGAATGACGTGTATATGTCGTGGCATTATGCGGATTGCAGGGGGGCGTCCAGCGTGAGGGGGGATGCTTGGCAGGAGACACGGGGTCTGGAGGTAGACATGGGAACAACAACAACCATGCTCTATAGACCACTTTGAAGTGTACATGGTCTTTGGCACCTCTTGGCCTTTATCGCTCCCTGACAGCTCCACTTGCCAGCGCAAGTAGCCAAGTGCGAACTGCCTTTGATAGGGCGGGGGGGTGGATTGGGGCGGTGGTCGTGCAGACAAGACACAGGAAGACTCGTGAATGGAGACACACTTATGTGGATTGCAGGGGGGCGTCCAGCGTGAGGGGGGATGCTTGGCAGGAGACACGGGGTCTGGAGGTAGACATGGGAACAACAACAACCATGCTCTATAGACCACCTTGAAGTGTACATGGTCTTTGGCACCTCTTGGCCTTTATCGCTCCCTGACAGCTCCACTTGCCAGCGCAAGTACCCCGGTGCGAACTGCCTTTGATAGGGCGGGGGGGGTGGATTGGGGCGGTGGTCGTGCAGACAAGACTCGTTTGCCGCAGGGCCTCACCAAGGAGAGGCCATCTAACTGCATGTAAGAGGCAGGCTGCAGGATCTAGTACATGGAAGGCAGGGGGGTGAGTTTATAAATACCTCACCCTCCCAGGAGAAGATATGGGTGCAGTTGTGGTGCAGACATGTAGTGTGACAAGACAAGGCACACGAAGACTATGCAATGGAGACACACTAGATTCATTTAAAAAATCAAAACAACCATTGTTAAAATATATGTTGGGTTTTATTTTAGATCTTAATTTCAATTGAACATAAATAATAAACATTACACATTGTAAAGTTCCGGTTGCAGCACATCCAGGGAAAATCTGCGGTATTGTCCACTGTCACTGGGGAAATGGTGTCTAATGGCAAGTACCGCACAGGCAGGTATTACTCTCCGAACGCGGTGTCCGAGCCTCCCGTGAAGCCACCAAGTGAAGCAACGATAGGCCACCAGCCTGTACCACCTGTGAAAAAAGAAAGATGCAAACTGTATTAAAATGACAAAACTTTCTTATCAATGTCGATTCAGGTAAAAAATGTCAATCTGCTTTGAAAAAAATTCCATCTAGAAAATGCACAATATGGAACCAATTTACATGCGTTCGAATGATATGTAGATGTAATTTTATATGTGGGAGACAACCATGAAATAGTAGTGGCATCACTGACATCACAACCAGAGTATACTTACTCGTTACTCGGATTACGCGGACGAACAGTGCCGCGAAGTTCGTGCATAAGCACCATCATCATCCTCAACACGGTCCGTGAGAGGCAGGCTTCCCTGAACTCTGGCAGCTCGGTGATGCATTGCGGACTTGGCTCGCCTTCCGAAATGTAGGCCAAGCACCCGGAATTTTCACGGCAGCAGCAGTTCTCCTCCTCAGTTGGCATTAGCTCGCATCGATTGCACGTGCACCAGGTGGAGACGCCGTCCATGCGACATGGTCCAGGCTCTTCATCCGTTGACTGGTCCTCCCAACTGCCGTCCGAATCCCCATCGTTTTCGCGTGCTTGCCTTTCCAGTAGTTCCTCCTCTGTGTACTCGGGCTCGTACATATACAGCATTATTGTAGCCATTGTGTGGTAAAGAAAGTAAAATAATTTACAGAGATGGTACAGGTGTTCACAAGGCCTAGAAGCAGCGAAGGTAGCTGACCAGAGCACAGAAACGAGTCACAGAATACTCAAAGTAACACAGAGAGAGTAATGGAATCGAAAATCTGCTGCTGTGTGTTGTGAAACGGTGTGTTTATACTTATTGAGGAAAGAGGCGTCCTGCCATTTCCATGGTGACACGTCATTAGCTGAGGCGCAGCGATTGTTGACACGAAACGTGCTTTGGCGTTGGGAAATGGGCGGTACGCGTCTGCTGATGTCAGGCTCAGGGGCAGGGGATTTGATTTAGTGCCGCAAACGCAGGTGAGCCAGGTCGATGGGGGGAAATGATAGGATTATCACAAAATGGCGGCTCATTTCGAGTGCGTTAATGGACGAAAAGTCGGGTAAGGTCCATAGGAAAGTTTTCTACGATCTACCGATTTATGCTTAAAAACACATGGCCGAACCGTAGGGACAATAAAAAAAAAGTCCCGGAACTATCCTTTAACTTGAAAATCCTGAAAATGTGCGCTATGTTAATCCCAAAACTGCCGAATACAAACATATATCAGTCATATAACTACAATCCATAATGAATATTAAACGTAAAGTAAACAAAGGAAGCGCACCTTCACAACCTAGATGGGCAGCCCTAGGAATTGCTGGGAATATGTTGACCAAATAACAATATATAGTTTTCTCTGTGCCTTGGAAAGTGACCATGTACACAGCCACACTTACCTTGAGATATGCCTAAAATATTTCTGCTTGCCCAGATGCGTTTGGACCCCAATGGAGTGACTGACGTCTCAGACAGTTTTGCATAATATAGCCACATCCTAAGGCTTTCTGAATCAGTAAATATATGTGGGGGGACTGATCAACAAATGCAATGGGATGTGACGTCACCAGACTTGGAATATCAAGGTCAAATATGCACATTTCATTACATTGGCTTTGCATAACCACCCAAATTTCACAGGACGATTGGAATTTGCCTTTCATAAAATCAACACACACAAAACCAATAGAGGATATTTTCTTCTAATAGTGTTTTTGAAAACATTAAAAGGTGTACATGTTTTAAACTCCAAGATCCAATACAAATGTTTTGCCTGAGACTTGCAGTACCGAAATGCAGCATTTCACCTTTAGTTTGTTGTTTATTTGTCATCAGGTTATATTGTCCAGTGGTGAAGTAACCTGCCTGCAAACCTGTCAACTCAGGTTCGATCCGTGAGGTCAGCTTTAATTTATAAATTCAAATTCATCATTTAATGTGTTTCATTTTAGCTGGGGGGACTGAGTCCACCCTCTGAAAAAGTGGGTGTACTCCGTCCTCGGTGTGTAACCCCGACATGAGCCCCGAATATTTGTCAAATATAAAGATCTGTGGTCATTGTGAGGGTGCACTAGTGAGAGATCGATACAAAGGTGGCATTTTTGTTATTATTAGTCATGGGTATCAGGCAGTAAGTTGGGGCAAGCTGGGTGGTGGCTTGGCAGGCCTGGCATAGGCACACAAAGAACCCATAACAAATCCCTCCTTTCATTCCTTCCTAGTGTTTGTAGTAACTTCCTGGTTACCACTTCCTGTTGCCAACCAGGAAGTACATAATTCAAGAGCTCTCTAGTGTTTGGGTGTGGCTGGCTATATAAACCACACCCAAGATTCTTCCAGTGCTTCGTGTTGCTTACTGTGAGCTGTATCAGCAACACACTTGCCGTGCTCTGGATCAGCCAGCATCTGCTTACCTGCTCCGGATCATCCTGTTTCTGCTTACCTGCTCCGGATCATCCTGCTTCTGCTTACCTGCTCTGGATCATCCTGCTTCAGCTTACCTCTTTCTTACTCCACGCCGCAGCTATCTTCAGTCAAGAGGGGACTTCTACACCGGCACCTGTAAGAACAAAGAAGAACAGCGTTAACATGCGCACATCAGTAATGCTGCGCATACTCACCGAATCTTCCCATGACGCTGGAATCCAGGTTAGTTGTACGAGCGCACAAACCCCTGTAAAAGAAAGAAGAGACATTATTCATTGCGCTCGCCCCAATAACGCGGACACTTATTTTATTGCGCTCTCTCTCTCTACGCGGTGCATACTTACCAAAAGCCTCCGTGCAAACTTACCTAATAACCAAGTTTCCAGTAGCGCTGAACCCGGACTCGAGGCGCTAATACCACATAATTTCTCCTGCAAGGGTAAGGGAGAGACATTACCAAGCGTGTTCGAATTGAAGGTGCTGCGCAAACCTACCAGCAGCTATCTTCTACACACAGCGCAACTCACCCACAAAAATACCGGCAAACAAAGACAATACGGACAATTTTGGACACTCAACATTCTCCGCGCAACGTTCACTTGTGGGAAGGACTTTCCAGCCAGTGAAGAAACGGGTGCCTTGAACTCTCGGCCTTGCTGTGAAGGCATAAAACAGCGTTTGGCGTCTGAACTCAGCCTACAGACATTGGCACCAATCACATGAGTGAATCGCACCCCTGCGAATGCAGGATGGAGTGCACACCCTACTAAAGATCAAGGTATTCCTCCGGGTGAAACAGGGAAGTGAATACTCGGGGTCAAGGGAGACTCGTCCATCGCTCCTGCAGAGACACAGGTGAGTGTGACAATTACAGACTTTTATTTAAATGGAAATAGGGTTGGGGAAAGACATAATGCTAAGAGGGGTTTCACTGCCTCAACACAAATCTCAAATGGGTCTGCCAGGATGTCAGAATAAAGTTAAGTCCACCGTCATGTCAAAAACCCTAATGCTAACCCTCACAGTAACAACTCAATATAAAGCGCAAAGGGGTTGTCTTCTCAGCAGGCCTTTGATAGTTCTTTTCCAAGTTCATAAAACAAAGTTCCAAATGGTGCAAAAACAAACAAAGTTCCACAGGGGTCAAGAATGCCTCCCTTCTCTTGACTTCTCACAATGTTCTTCTCGAGGTTTCTTTTCCACTTCCTTGAAGAGCCAAAAGAATGTCTCCCTTCTCTTAGCTTTGCCACAATGTTTACAAATCCCAGGGGCTGGCTCCCTTCTCCAGGTTTCTCTTCCTTTGCACAGACAACTGGGTTCACTCTTCTCCCTGGTACTGTGACTATAAAGGGGAGTAAGACTTGTCCTTCTTGTATGGGTGCAAGTCCCAGACTTGCCTGGTTTCAACAGTTTTCTTTTTAGATGGCGGTGGTGGACTCTCCTACAAGCACAGCTGACCTGGTTCACCTTTCTCCCAGTTACTGTGACTATGATGATCAGCAACTGATGTATTTCTGTCATGGGTGCCGGTCCAAGACTCACCTGTCTTTGGTACTTCTCCTTCTATGTAAGCTTGGTTTACTCTCCTGCCTAGCACAACTGAATATTATCATAGGTGCAAAAGTGTCTACAATATTACTTTCAGGGTCCCCAGACCCTCAGCTCAGGGTTTTTCTCCTCCTTCTCTGCTTGCTTGCCACCATTTTCTATGCTTTCCAGGGTCCCAGACCATAGGTTTGGGGTATTTCTCCCCCTTCTCTGCTTGCCACCATCTTCTCTGGTTCCCAGTGTCTTTCTTCCTCTCTGTGTAACTGTTTTCCTGGTTCGTGAGGCCGCCCTCCTTCTCCCACTTTCCTCCTTCAGCCACAGGACTCATGGTGCTTGGGAAGGCTTTGTTTGGTCTGCGGCTGCTCCGCAGAACCAACCATCCATCTGGAAACTGTCACACTTCCCAGGCTTTATGACTGCCTGTTGCCTGCATCCGCCAGCCTACCATCCCTTCCTCTGTCTCAGGACCGGCTCCAGAGCTCCCAGCTTCTTCCTGGGTGTACTGGCTTTCTCCCTGTCTCCAGCAGATACGGTTACTGTCCTTGGGGCTCCTCCAGGGAGGACTGTTTTCCGTCCGAAGTCCTTCTTTCCTTTTTATTTCATAGCCGGGTTCAGCTAGATTGAACAGGCTGGTTTGCTAACTGTGGTTCCGCGGGGTGCTCTACCGCACTCCGTGCATCTTCGTCATCTCAGTACATTTCTCTAAGGTGGAATGACTGTTCTCTTTCGTCGCAGTACTATTTGGGGAAGGACAAAGTTCTGCTTTGCTCACATACATAGAGATATGAGAGATTTCAGGATTCTGGAGAGGGTAAGAGTGGGATGGAGCTGGGACAGTGGTAGGAATAAACTGCGTCTCTCCTACGGTGTCATCCCTCATCCCATCAGGGGTTTCCCTCCCCATGTGATCCTCCCTCGGTTCACCACCCTGAGGGGGATTCTTGGACTGTGGCTGCACTGCCCTGGCCACAGGGGAAGGGTTCTCACCCATGGGATAAGGGACGACATCTAAGCATTCGTCACATCATTCTTATGTTTCCAAAAGTGCTCTTTGATTTTATGCAAAACAGGGTGGAACCTACACTGGAGGTATTTGTCCCCTTTCCATTTTTCATAGGGGTATTTCGCAAAAAGTGCAATAGGAGTACATCTGAATGTACATTTTAGAATAATAAACTATTTGAAAACAATTTATTTAACTATTTTAAGTTTTAATTATATACTTTGCTCAATAAAACAAGTGTTATGTTCTTATTACAATTCCAGTATATACTGGAAGTAATATCTACAATTAAACATTGTTTAAAAATAGCCGTTTTATAACATGAGTGCAATTAAATTATTACAAATGTCCCTTTAATAGCTGCTTTTGCCATAGCCCCCCCCCCCCCCCCCCATCTTCTTGTGTGGCAGCTGACAGCAAGCGCGTGGGTGGCTCCTGAAAATGTGCACACAATGGCACGACTCTCACAGAGAGAAAGAGCGAGAGACAGAAAGAGGCAGAGGGAGAAACAGAGAGAGAGAGAGAGAGAGAGAGAGAAAGAGAGAGAGAGAGAGAGTGGGAGATAGAGGAACATCTGATAAGCTAGTTGAAATAAATCAGCGTGGCAATGTCAACTCAAAAACATACATATGTGACAAGCATGCAACACAGCAAGGCTGCAAAACCAGAGTCCAGATACTCTGGCAGCTTCTCCAACACACGGCTCAAAAGTGGCCCCTGGTGCCAGAGACAAGCACATGCAGCAGCAGAGGCAGCAACTATGACAACAGAGACAGTAGAAGAAAGTATTCAGAAGAGCAAACTCCCCAACAGACATTCACTCGGGAACAGAGGAAATGAGGGAACAAATTAACCAATGGCTGACTTCCCACAGCAGAAAACATACAACTACAATGATTTTCTTTTTAAATAGTCTTCATGATTTATATAATGCCAACCTACAAAACCACTCACTTCAGGGAGTTGTGAGTCGTTGGGATGCTGTAAAAGGAGGGGTGGAGTGGGTTCCCAGAGGGTTAGGGAGATACACGCAGTAAGTGGTACGCAGAGCTCTTATTCACATTGCACATTTCCTAAAACCTCCAATAAGTGCAGAGCATGGGTTTTAGTGCAGAATCTGTTGTGCCAGTGTACTCTAGCACCTTGAAGCGTCTCTTGTACTAGATAGGATTAACAATAAAGTTCTCAGCCCAAATAACCTGACAGACTCAAAGAATATGTGAAAATACTACTTTATTCTCAGTTTAATAAAGCAGGGCAAACTGGCAGACATCAGACTGATGTTCCCACTGTAACACACAAACTTGATTACACAGAGATCTTATACCCCAATATGCGTCATCTATGTCATCATTTTACGTGGCAAACTATAAAACCTATTGACTGGAGGGATTGTTTAGGGGAACACATGTACCTTTGATATACGTAGGGGTTAGAACATCATTGGCGGCCTCTTATCTGTAAGGCACATATCGAGCGACCTCTAAATACATATAATACTGATTATAGCAGAGAAAATGGCAGCGGATTGGTTTATACAACATTGTATAGCAGGTTACCCCATAGACCCTCTGATTGGTTTGCATTATCACCCACCCTTGGACTTTCGGCTCGGTTAGCAGCACGTGAGTGAAACGAATCCCATGTGTTTGAGTCACGTCAGATTACTCATCATTTTCCCAATTAGTCCATGATCTCTCATCAGTCTGGCCATAAGCCAAAGTTTCCCATCTGTAGTTGACCTTGTAGCCTACTCTCCGTTCTAGGACATTCAAGGGAGTATAAGCACATCACTATCTTCATCCATAGCTTAATGAATAGCCCTTGTTTTCGACTTCTGAATCACGTGTGAAAAGACAACAAAGGTGTCCATTTCAACCTTTCATTTACTGCTATTTGATTTAATTATACTGAGTGTTCTTGCTTCTCTTGGCCTCTAGAGACTTGCTTACTCCATATTGTATAGATTTTATACACTTTTAATTGTCCAATACTTGGCTCTTGCAGATGTTGTTTTCTTCTTTAATCTAAGAGATATATGTCTTACATACATGGCCTCCCTTTGTGCCTTGCAGCTATTTCTTAAAATAGCATCCTTGATCACAGGCCAACATAGACTCCTCTTTATTTTGCACACAAGACTGTTTTTCCCGCATCTCCTCACTCTGCAGCCCTGGTCTGTCTCTGAGGTAGCTGAATTAAGAATTAACAGCGTCCATTTTCCCATTATGGCCGTGCTAGCCATGTTATATTTTCTTCTATAGAAAGCTGCTATATGTCTCATCTATCTTGTATTACTGCATATTTACACTTATTGGTCAGCAAGTTACTTTGTCTTCTTGCATATATGATTACTTTATCATTTTATGCACGTTTCTCTTGTATCTTCAATTGCATCATCACTCTTAAGTATTTTCATATTGTTTCAGTATGTCTTCGTATATATGCTTCATGACATCACTCTGCCCATGTCAAATTTCACTCAGTGCTCTATAATATCCACTGGTGTATGCTGAAATTCTTCCACTCTTTCAATGCAAGGGTACATTCGGTATGGTTGTTTGAGTGTGTATCGTCTCTCGTACACTTGATGTGGTATAGGGACAACACAGGGGGTCACACATACAGCTCTTCTCCTGCTGTTCCAATATGACGGCAGTGAGGGGGCGGGAGCTAGAGAAAACATGTCCATCTGCTCCTATATACCAGAGTATGATGCCACTGGAGCCTGCCTCAGAGAGAGTTGATCCGGAATCACTGGATCCCTATTTGACTATTTCCTCTTAAGGGAAGTGTGTCAATACTCTACCGTTCCGTTGTTTCTTGAAATTGATGTCGCTATGTAAAGATTTCAGGGGTGAGTGAGTCTCATGGGCTTGAGCCTTGGGTAGACATCAATCTCAAGTCAATCTTCACTATCTTAGCAGTGGGTGGTTTCATAGTGATTGCAGAGAGTGATCTCTCAGTTGGACAATTGCAAGCCACACAGTCCAGCAGGAATTCCAGATTCGTTCTCCAAATTGCCTTATGGGTTAAGCATATTTTTTAATATAATCTTTGTTTCCAATGGTATCCAGCAAAGCATTTTATTGCCTGTGTAATGTGGACCCAGGGTTTGAGACCCAGGGAAAGGCTGTCAGTCTGATTCATGACCAGCTGCAGTTACCTTATCTGTTTCTTTGGTACTCCATATATAGACCATGGAAGTAGTCTAGGTTGGAGAAAAAAGTGTGGATCAATTCTGTTCTGTGATCTTTGTTTAATAATGGAAGAATACTTTTTAGAAAATGTAACTGTAGTTGTGCACTCTTGGTCGCATCATTTATCTTGGGAATAAACATGGATTTGTTGTCAAAGATATAACACATTTATTTTGCTTTGTTTATTTGGGGGTGGGGGTTGCAAGTACTTCATGCCATTTGAATAGTAGGGAGACTGCTCTGTCATTTCCCAGAATTACAGTTACATTTCTTTCCCTATTTAGGCAGATGCAGGTGGTAGATATCTATCCATGGATAGGTTATAAGCAGCCTAACACCAAGTCACAATATGTATTGTTTCAATGGGAATGAGACAGAAGTTGGGTATCATTGGTGTAAAGTTGGACATTTGGTATGGATCCTCCTATCGGGTCTGCACAAGGTTGGTTGTATTCAAAGAACAACATTAGGGAAACAGGAGAGCCCTGTGTTAAAAGAGGGTCACGCTTAGGTGCAGAGCGTGCCACACTTCAGTACAGCAGGCTGGGGACCTCAACCAAATATCGACCCAGAGTGGGAAAGGAAAGACTAGAGAGCGGGAAATAAAGGAGAGAGGCGGAGTAAGGCGAGTGCAAGGTCATGCAGGGGGACAGTGGGCTTGGGGATAGGACCCCCCTGAAAATGACAGAGGGGAGAGGAATACAGAAAGATCAGCCTTGCGGTAGACTTCCTTTACTGGCAGCCTTCCACAGCATCACGTTTTGGAGAGTGAAAAGCAGACCTAGACCTCTGTTCCTCTTCATACGTGTGTTCTAGCGCTGGAGTAAAAGTCACACGCTGTGACATCGGTTGAATAATCATGGAGGAAACATTCCACCCATTTAAGATCATTCACCCAGATGCCCACTGAGCGTCGAAGGTGGTTAGTGGACGTCTTGTAGTTTACCATGTCATATGCTGCTGGTCCATGGAGATAAGAAAGATTTGTTGATTACAATCAGCCACTATATCTCCTTTTTAATGTTGATAAGGGTGGGCTGAGTGCTGTTGAATGGAAAGAAGCAGGACAGTTGTTCGTGAAACAAGCCTCCGGCTTCTGATTTAGTGAACTCTTGTGTGGTGAGTTTGAATGACTTGTTCAGTTTAGCATAGAGGGACTTGCAGGAATCTTGCGTGTCTTCCCGAAGGAGATTCTAATTGAATATGTTATGTTTATTACCTTTTCTCAAAGGCCCAGGCAAATGCATCCTTTAGTTCTGAGGAAGGACTAGTAGTCGATATGGCCTGGGAAAGGATGATAAGTTAACTGTTGAATTTTAAGAGTTCTTTAGATTTGTTTGATGCTTTTGTAGTTCTCCTGACAAAGCACACACTCTTTTTACATTGTATGTACGAGTGAGAGTCACAAGCTTAGATTTTACAGGGAAGGGTATCTGCCAGGCTATTGCCTTTCTGCCAGATTTCCTTTCTAACTTCCTTCCCATCCTCCCATTCAGAATTGCAAGATTTTAATCCAACCATCAATTTCTGCCATGTTCGATGGTTGTAGGCTTCCTGGTCATAGACAGGGTCAGAGTATCAAGGTGATGATGCATCATCATGTAGCCAAGTCAGGAAATCCACTACTCATTTTAGAGAGCTCCCATGAGCCAACATTCCAATGCAAGTCCCCCTGCCAGATCCCACAGTCCATCAGTATTAAATATAGTGGGTGAGAGATCCAAACCTCTCCCCTCTGGCTATCTAAGAGATGTTTTTTCCTCTTCACCTCTGTCCTTCGTTTGTCATTTATTGTTCATATCCCTGCTTCCTCTGCTCATGTTATTATCTCCTGGTATGCTCTGGTCCTTCTGCTGCTGTTGCAATGTCTATCCCTTCTCCATCTCTCGGCTTTCTCTTCTCCAGGGTATCTTATCTTCCAAAGGTGTCACTCTTCCAACCGCATCCATACCACCTTTGCTACCACCTCCTCCGCCTGGTGTTCTTTCCTCCACCTCCTTCATGTTACTCTCTTCCCATGATGTTACATCCTCTGTATCACGTCCGGACCCTGATGTTATTGCCCCCTTCTTCTCTTTAGATTTTATCACTCCCTCTTGCACTCTCATTCACACCACCTTTTCTTGTCTTACATCCCCTTCTACTGATGGAATTGCCTCCTCCTGCAACCACTCTCTTTGTGTTATTACCAACTCCTCAGTCATCCCCTTGGCTCACACCACCTCTCTTTGTTCTCTCTCTATTTAATGGCATCACCTCTTATTTCATCCCCTTGGCTCTCATCGCCTCCTCCTGTTCTCTCTACCTTTCCAATGTTCCCATCTCCTCCTCACCCTTTTAACTCTCACCACCTACTTGTGCACTACACTTCTGCCGTCTTGCCAATCTCCTCTGTCCCTCCTTCCTCTACTCCTTCCACCACTCTCTGGCCTCCAGTAATCTCCAAACATGAACCTCCTGCTTCTGAAACCCACATTAAGCAACTGTGGTTGCCTGCTTTTATACTGCGTTCCTTTGTCCTTGCTTGTGAGACTTTCAATGAGGGTCTGCACCACTGGTTTATAATTGGGTGAGGGCTGGGATTGGTTGTTGCCCCCGAGTGCAACTGGAGCTCGTTTGTGCTGCAGGGGCTGGACCAAGCCTTTCATTTATCTGTCCACCATCTTGGTTGTTCGTTTTCCTCTCTGACACTTAATGGGGATCCTTGTGTTCAGTTGAGGTCCCCTGTGTTTCCTGCATGTCAATTAGAGCCTGGAAGCATACTGGATTAGCCTTTTCAACACGTTTCTGTTTTCACATTGTGAGCACAGGGAGATGGAAATAACAATATCCAGGGCATGAGAGTCTGTTGCCTGGGAAAAATGCTTCTGTGGCTTTGCTACCTGCATTAAACTCTCTGCATTCTGGAATTGCAAATTGCCAACATTGTATCTGCAGAGCTGCAGAGTTGATCATGGGTCCCTAGAACTCTAGGAAATGAAGCTGTGACACATGCTACCATCTTCAAGCTGAGTTAAATGTTTCTCTTTTTACGAAAGTTGACGTTTTCTGCACTGGAACTTTGGATCTGCTCAGAGGGAGATTCAGGCTCTGTCAACTGGGTAGGGGGTCTTTTATTCTCCTGCAATGTCTGCAACAGGACTTTGGCAGGATTAAGGTTCTGGTCTGCCCTAATGGACTAATAGAGTGGGGGGAGTTCATGCCCCCAACACTGGCCTGTGGTGAGGCATTGTGATTGTCCGTGATGTGTTATGGGGACCAAAGTAGGGTTACCAGGGGATCCTGCCCATACTGTACCCAACTCTGTATCTTGCTTGGGCACCTCAGGGGACATAGCGGACCTCTCTGACCAGACACTTAGCTGGTTCCAGTCCTTTTGTCAGATTGGGAACAGCGGGTCAAATTGGGGGGGTTCCCTGTGGAATCCCGCAGGGATCGTCACTCTCCCCCTTCTTTTTAATTTATATCTCAGGCAATTGATGGGCATTTTGAGGAAGCACAAAGTGAAATTTCACTCGTTTGCGGATGATACCCAAGTGTTCATCAAAATAGGAAACGGTGGAGTAGACTTTTCAGATGGTGGAACGATGTCTGGAGGAAGTAAAAGGGCGGATGTTCTCTATCTGGCATCTCTGGGATGCTGGGAAAACCGCAATAGCATTGTTTGGCCCTAAACACCTCTTGGAGGGTAGCAGGCATCCAGGGTCACCTTGCTTTATGGGCTCACACCTAGTACTTGCCCCTAAAATAAAATATCTGGGGTGTATCTGGCAGGACGACCTGGGGAGCAAAGCTCAGGTAAGTGCTGAGGTGCAGTCAGTTTTAAGCACCTTGCGCACACTGAGAAATGCTCTCCTATTTATTTTGGCCAAGGATCACGCAGTGGTGGTGGGCACATTGGTGAATGTACACCTCGATTACTGTGATGGGCTGCTGGCAGGCATCCCTTCTACCCAAATCCAGAGTTTGCAAAAAGCTCAGAATGGGGCTGTTAGGCTTAGAGTAACAAAATCCTCCCAGATTTAAATACAGCGTCGACCTTTGCACTGGCTTACGGTGAAAGATTGTATTGATTTTAAAATTCTTTGTCTGGTGTTCAAATGTGTAAACCCACTGGCCTCCAGCTATCTCTCAGAAAAAATAGCCCGACTACCAACCAACCAGACAGTTGTGGTCATGTGACAAATTACTGTTGCAAACTCCCCCTCAAATTGTGTATCTAGGGGTGATCATAGGTTTGCAATGTATGTCCCAGAGCTATGGGCCAAGCTTCCATTGAAAATATGGGAAATAAAAACACTCAGTTCTTTTCGTAAAGTCTTAAAGACCCATCTGTTTAGGTAACTATAGGAGGGTGGTCTAAGGTAGGAGCGACTCTAGAATAAGGTTTGGGAATCAGCCAGATGTGATTTCTTCTCTATATTATCGTTTGAGTGTATTTAGATTCCATCTGTGCCCAGATATGATTTGGTTTGTTTAGGTGCGCTATATAAATGACTCAAAATCAAAATAAAACTCCAACATCCACTGGCTCATGTTACCAGCTGGCACCCTGAATCACCATCTCAATTTTCCCCAAAATCAGGCAGCAGTTATTATCACAGGGGTCAACAGAAGGGGATGGGCTCCACCACCCACTACATGATCTAGGTATGCATGGAAGTGTGGAGAGGATCTCCTGGTGTCCCCATCACACCAGCAGCCTGGCGTAGCTGATTTCCACAATCACTCAGGTTCTGTTGCTGGCCCTTTAAAATATTTAGCTTGATATGCCCAGGAGATACATTTTGGACCCCTTCTATGCAGACCCGGAGACTTTGATGAGAACAATTTGCCAGCCCACACTTGGGATTTAGTTGTGGTTCCATAGCCACCGCAGCAGATAGGCCTACTCTGGTATGGTCTGTCGCATCTCCCTCACAGGCTCTCCAAGTGGCCCCGAGATACATATGCACAGAGAACAAATTCTAAGATGGTGGGTGGGTGTGTTAAAGTCTCAGTACATTGGTCCGGATGTGCAGAGGGGAACTGACAGAGAACAGCTGATGCTTCCCCACACAATCAATCCAAACCCAAAGCAATTCCCAACCACAGATGCAAGCCATAGGCCATAGACCAGTGCTGAGGGAGGGTTCAAGGCACTATACAAACAGGGGATGTATGATAGGGAGCGTGAGAGTTTGGAGCAACATAGCAGCAAAGTGGAGAGAAAATGAGGAGCAGACGGAAGAGGAAGTGAGGAGAGAGCTGAAGGTGCAGTAGGAGAAGGTATGGGAAGTGCTAAAGGAACAGGAGGAGGGGGATGTGGAGATAGTTCAATGGGGAACTGAATCTGCAAGAGGTGAAAGAGGGAAAGAGAGAGCTGAGAGAGTGGTAGAAAGAAAAGATGTGGAGTGAACTTTAGGTGCAGGAAGTGGAGGAGTGAGCAGATGGCGGCTAAGGAGCCAAAAGAGCTGAGAAAGCTGCATAGGAGAGTAAGGAAGGCAGCATGGGAGAAGATGAAGAGGAAGTAAGATGTCAAAGATTGGAGGAAGAGAAGCACAAGGAGATTAAGGGTCAAATGCTGGAGGAGGAGTCGTCCAAAGAGGAAGAGAGAGTGCAGAGGTGGGCAAGAAAGAGTGATCAAGAAGGAATTAGGATACATCTGAGATCAGAGGAGGAAAACAGCAAGGAATCCAAGAGAGGGAAACAGAATATGTCATAAGAGGAGAAGAGCAGAATAAAATGGAAATAACTCAAGGATGTAAAGGATGCGGAAAGGGACAGCAGGAAAAAATTATTCTGAACCCTTGAGAGTAATGGGAAGGAGGAGTGGCCACATGAAAAGCTCCCTAGTTGGAGAAGAAGAGGAGCGTAGAACTAGACATAACAGTCTTGCGTCCTTTGGAAGGACAGGGCCAGTAATGAGCAGTTTGTAAGACAACACCCAACCAGTTGACTGAGAGGGGTGGGAAGAGGAACAAAACATATAGCAGACTGGCGAGGAGGTTAGCCAACGGATACCTTTAGTGTTAGCACTGAGGTCTAGAGACAGATTCCTAGGCACAAGTGAGTGTCGCTTTGGTGAGGAGGAAACTGAAAGTGAAACTGGTTTGGGATACAGTCTGAGGCACCTGGGCAGAGAAACTGTACCTGACCAAGCTCCTAAAGCGCCTAGTGGCCTGCCTCACCTTCGGAAGACTCCTCAGACCTTACTACATCAAAGCCTGAAGCCTCAGCAAGAGCGTTTACTTCACCTAAAAAATGCTACTTGACCTGAGTCGACCAGGAAAGAGCGACGTGATCTCAGGACTTTGTTCAAGCCTTTCCACGTCCCCATAAGTGGCTGTGAGAAAGACCAGAGAGAGACATGAAATAGAGAAATGTGGTTGGTTTTCTGCTTCAAGGAGCCAGAAGAAAACCCAACCTGAAAACGTGTATTTCTTTGTCTTCTCTCCAGGGATGTTGCTAGATCTGGAAATGATTTGGGGCTACGCTAATATGGGGGCTGTCGGGACTCAGGGCTAGCTAGCCTTTTGGTTGTAGACCCTGAGCTTCTATCCAGGGCTACAACCAAAAGACCCAGGCCTGTAGCCCGTCCCAGCCCCCCACCGCCCCTAACAACACCTCTGCTTCTCTCTCCGTCCAGCCAGAGCTGATGGAGAGGAACAACCTGGAGACTCTGTTGTCACAAGGGATTAGCATCAAGTGTCCTGGCTCCCTAAGGACGGGCTTCAACCTTAAACAGGGACACTTATTGGGAGAAAAGTGTCTTCATTCTACATACCATCAGTAAAGAACGACTTCACCAAATCCTACACTTTATGGGCTGGAGGTGTTCTGGGAAAGGTATCTCTAAGGCTGTTGATTTGATATCCTTATTTCTAACCCTTAAGCAAGGCCACTGACACCATCAAGTCCCTTTTGTTGCACACTCCTCAAATAAAACTTTATTTGACCTGACAGTAATTTCATAAAAAGTGCTAATTACGTGGAGGGGAACGACAATGTTAGCACTTGAGTACTGTTGATTCCCTTTATGCAATTTTCATAATTTACGAAACGGAGGTCAAAACCAAAAGGTGAAAAGAAAAAAACAGGTCAAATCGCCTTTGATGCCATGTCTGCCTTGCATTTGTATTCGATTTCTCAAAAAAGTGTCATTTCCGTTTGCCATTTACGCATTGGCAGGCAGCATTTTCAGGACTTATGTGGAGGGGTACAGATCAGAGGTATGCCCTGCTTAAGTGTTGGAGGTGCCCGAGGATGGACAGAGGAAAATAGAGCGGAAAGCCAGGTAGCCAAGGAGGAGGAAGAGTGTGCCAGAGGGATGGAGGAGGAAGAAGTCAAGAGGCTGGCACGAGAAACAGCAGAGGGTGCCGTACAGGTGGCCGAGGATGGAGGTGACAGAGGAGACAGGGGAAAGAAGGGATAGCAAAAGAGGAAAGGAAATTGATAAAGTGCGGGAAGTGTCTAGAAAAAAGGAGGAGGTTGGCCTGCGGGCCCTGGACCAAGACGGTGCCATTTAAGTAGACATTAATGATGGTATTGGAGGAGTGGAAGGGGGCCAGGAGGGCCTCCGACCGGGTGCCACCATTAATGGTAGAAGAGGAAAAAGGATAGAGAACAGAGACCATATGGGGCGTCCATAGGCCTGGAGAGGGAATGACAAAGAGGGTGTTGGTAATGGTCTGTCTGGAGGAAGCACTGGTGTAAGCATCGGCGATAGGGAGCCCTGGGCTGGAGACCAGGATGTCCTTTTTGAGCTTCTTCCTGCCAGACTTAGTGAGAGGGATAGGATAGTCGATAGAAAAGCAGTTAGAGGAGATAGGTGAGGCAGAGGGCACCACAGAGAGTGCAGAGAGGAAGAGGGGGTTGCAAAGCAGGGGATGGGGGATAGCGCTGGAGAGCAGGCAGGTGGGGGACACAAGAGGAGGGGGGCAAAGAATGGATAAGAAGCAACAGACCAGAGAAATCAGATGCAGTACAAAGTCAACAGCCAAGTACAGCGCACAATACGGAACCTAGAAGAAAAAGGATGCTGATGCAAAGAACCAACAACAAAGCACAAAGCACAGCAGGGGACCTCGAAGGGAAGAAAGAATAAGGACCAACAAACGCAGCAGGGGACCTAGAAGGGAAGAGGGACAGAGCCAACAGCAAAGCATGGAGCACAGCAGGGGACCTAGATTGGAAGAAGCAGCCAGTGTAGTGTGGCGCCAAGAACCGTGGGGAACAGCACAATAACAGAGAAAAGGAGAACAGCATAAAATCAGAGCAAAGGAGGACGCACAAGGTCAATCACAAAAGTAACCTAGAAGTACAGAATGTACACAACAGGAATGCAGGCAATGACAATTAAGACAATAACCATGGAGCAACAAATACGTCAAGAACAGTATACAATCGATCAAGGGAGGGAGGGAGCTAAAATGAGAGGGGAGGGAAGGGACCGCAGGGAATGCGGGGACCTAAGATGCAAGGGAATGAAGCGACTAAGAGAAGGAGGCGTGCACGCGGCCAAGTAGAGAGGGAACACACGTGGTCTAAGTTGCTGGGAGCGCACGCAGCCTAAGTTGCGAGGGGGTACCTGTGGCCTAAGGTGCGAGGGAGCGTACACAGCCTAAATTGCGAGAGAGCACACGTGGCCAGAAATTGCAAGGGAGTGCATGTGGCCTAGGTTGCAAGGGGGCACCTGCGGCCTAAGTTGCAAGGGGGCACACGTGGCCTAGAGTTGCGAGGGAGCGCACGCTGCATAAGTTTGTGAGGGAGCGCACGCGGCCTAAGATGCGAGGGAGCGCAAGTAAGTGCAGGTGAGAGGGGACAGGGGTGCGAGGACGTTCACGGGGAAACAGCACGTGTGCAAAAGTGAGAACGGGCACCAGGTGGGGGCGTTGCGTGGAGTGTAGCAAGCTAACTCTCCTTGCATCTTCTTACCTTACGGCTGCAGACAGGAGGTTGAGGTTGTCCGCGCTCACTGTCTACGCCGCTACTCCATTGCCGCAAATACCTGCGTCACTCAACACTGCAGTCTTATCCTGCGAGGGCTTTGCCGCAGAGGTTCCATACCTCGGTTCTTATAGCCACAGAAGCATGGACTAACGAAGCATGCTATGTATAATCGGGCAGCATCTCCTGCGCCCCTTCATCGCTCAACACCGCGGCCTTGTCCTGCGAGGACAATTAATATTAGTTATTCTAGCAATCAGAATAATGTCAATTATTTTTGTCACAGAACTGAAAATCATCATTGTAGGATCACGTGCCCAGAGAGCCCTCCCATCATGGACTGCAGTGTCATAATCATTGGCAAAGCAAAAGCGTTTAACTAAAGGCGCCATTATAACTGTAAAGCGTAAGCAAGACTCTTAACCATAGAGTGGCAGAGTTAAATAACTCAGATAAATAGTAGATAACAACTACCATGCTTCTGATGTTCAAAATGGGAAGTTAACACTTTTCAGACAATATTTTTCCTCATTTGTAAGCAGCACGGTGTGAGCTTTCGCCACCGACACACGACTGGACTCTTTCTACACAGCAAAAATTGTAAAAAGAATGCTCCTTATATGTGTCTTTTCTGCGTGCGCATAGAGATGCCTGTGGGTTATTATGGCATTGACTGGCATTTAATACCAGGAAATAGTGAATGGCACAATGTTTTTGTCATGCAGGAGCAGAACACCAAACCCAAACGGTTTTGTACTAAATGCAGTTTACAGCGCTGTACTGCGTGCCGCCCCTCACTGGATTTAGGCTGTTACAGTGACAGTGCTCAGCGATAACCCTTTCCAACTAGCTTACGAGCACTTTGTTGATTGGGAGCAACGCGCTGAGTGAAATGACGCATGAATACACATTTGTTACTTTCACAAAATATTCCCCCACGGACAGACGCGAGTGATCTTGGATGCCCTAGGGCAGATAACTGTAAAAAGCAGATGGGACGGCCCGGTCCACTGCCGATCTCCGATTACCTACCACTGTCCAGAAGCCAAGGGAAGGGGAAAGATATTGCAGGTCAGGCCTGCCGCAGCTAAGTGAGCAGGCTGTATTTTATAGGTCGCTGCAGCCTGCAACTTCACGTTGGGCTCCTCTACAGCCAATCATTTTTAAAGCATGATTTGCAAGGCCACTGATTGGCTGCACATATACAACTGATCAGGGGGGCGGTGCTGTGCGCAGTAACTGAAAATTCATGTGTCGACTCAGAAACAAAAGTGCGTGACTGCCCAGCCGCACACCTTGCAGGTAACATTGGCTGAGGAACAGGCCGGGACCTCCCAGGCCTGGAGTGGCGGGGGCTACCGCACCGCAGGGGCTGTGGGAGACTCTGTTACACAAGGAGCTCCGTTTTTTTTTTATAATTGTTTTAAATAATTGGAGTCGCAAGGGCGTCCCCAGGAGTTGCATGCTAAGATCCCTGGCAACCCCCAAATGACGTCCCTGTGTCCCAGGTCCTGTGTCCCACAGTCAGCCTGCCAAAGAAGTGTGAGGCCTCCGCGATTCCATCCTAGACATCAAGCCCCATCCTGAAAACAAAAGACTGGAGCACCATTTGGCTTCTGCATGTTTCCACAGGGGGAACTGCAGACGCAGGGCTTCTCTACAGCACTTCTCAGGGGTAATGATATATTGTAAAAGTCTAATATTTACACAGAAAGGGAATTTAACTAGATGCAGATCATCATCTATTTTTTTTCTCCATTTGTAAGGGTTTATGTCAGAATACCAATTTGCTATTTTTCTTTCTTTTACCCCTGTTTTTCCTCTTTTCCATTGACCTTTCCCTGACCCTTGTTGGTGGCATCTGGGCAGGTGGTCAGGAAACCATCTGTCAAACTGTATTTTTTCTTTTCATTGTAATGGATTGCGCAAGCTGTTTTAGGACGAATTTGTAAAGAGCATTTACACGGTAAGGAATCGAGGTACTGGCAGTCTTATGGAATGTTAGATAGTAGAGACCTTAGCGTGAACAGTCGAGCCTGAGCGTTAAGAAATCTGCACATGACCGTGGCGCAAAGGACCTGGGCTTCCAGTGGTGGCAAGTCAGAAAAAGATCAGCTCCGCCAAGCAAGAGGTGAGCCAATCCCAAGAAAGGCCTAGAGCGGCCAGACGGCAAGACCCAGGCAATCTGTTCATCAAAGATGTTTTTTTTATTCTGTAAGGCATGGTGCATCATACTCACACCATACTGACCAGCCAATGGAAAGCTTGCCTGTAGGCAGCGACATGGCCGCTTCCTTGCAGCCCCCATGACCAGCCAAACAGCGGCACTCTGTGCAGTTTGTAGCCGATCTAAAAGATCATTTGCGATCCACTCGTACAGTCGTTTTCATTATCCATGCAGAAGGAAACAACAATAGCAACTGCAGCTATTAAGGCCTCCTTAGACAGTAATGGAGCAATTTTACGAAGATCTTTGGAATTATGAAAAAAGAAGGTGTCACTGCCCCTATCCAGGGATAAAGGGATAATTTGTGTTCCGGTAGAAACCACAGCTCATGTTTGGTTTTACAGTCGATAGAGCAAATTACCATTGAACTCAGCCTTTCTTGGGGTGACCATTTTTGGGCAACCCCCCCATCATCAGCATCCCGGTCTTGTCTAAACTGAGATATATCCAACTGTTGCTCTGTTTCTCGTCTAACCTTATTGCTTCCGAACAAGAAGTACGTCGATGTGAGGGAGTCTTGTGGTCTCCATCAATCCATATAAGGATCTGAGTGTCATCAGCAACTGTACTCCCAAGGTATAGATTTGTGTTGTGCCTTATGGTCGCCTACAAGACCACATTTGATTGATTAGTGTTGTGCCTTATGGTCGCCTACAAGACCACATTTGATTGATTAGTGTTGTGCCTTATGGTCGCCTACAGACCACATTTGATTGATTTGTGTTGTGCCTTATGGTCGCCTACAAGACCACATTTGATTGATTTGTGCTGTGCCTTATGGTCGCCTACAAGTCCACATTTGATTGATTAGTGTTGTGCCTTATGGTCGCCTACAAGACCACATTTGATTGATTTGTGTTGTGCCTTATGGTCGCCTACAAGACCACATTTGATTGATTAGTGTTGTGCCTTATGGTCGCCTACAAGACCACATTTGATTTATTTGTGTTGTGCCTTATGGTCGCCTACAAGACCACATTTGATTGATTTGTGTTGTGCCTATGGTCGCCAATAGACCACACTTGCAACCCCTGCTCACTAGCAACACTGCCCACATCATGTATTGGTGCCTATCTACTCTCATCCACCTACTGTATATCTACACTAGACGTTGGACTAGTCAACCTAATCAATTTCCTAGTCAAGACACTTACACCTGCACACTCATGTTAACCACCACCCTCACCTCGTGGCCTATCACCATGACACCTGCTAACCCGTATTTGGATGATCCAGCTCTCTGGATACGCCACTTTGCTACCAGACCAACACCTAACCAACCTTGTACTACGGCCATTAGAAACACTAGATTGAATTCTAGAACTAGCCTACCTACCTTTCCATGCTCCCACCACCCCAGCATTTTAACCAGAAACTTTAGATTAAGAGCCCGCAGCATGAAACATTTGCATACTGACCACAACCCTGCCAATTCGACTACTGACTCAGTCAAGTTAGCCCATACCCATTTGCACGACCTACCTGTACCACCTGAAAAATCTTCCCAAAAAGACAAACGCATCAAAGCAGCACTGGTGAATGCTAGGTCTCTTCCTGCCCATGCTCTCGACATTGCGGACCTTATATCTCACGAAAAGCTCGATCTCCTCGCAGTCACGGAAACTTGGCTTAATGCTGCCTCCTGTCCATCTCTGGCCCTTGCTATACCTAATGATTATTCTATTATTAGATGCGACAGAAACACCACTCAAACGAAGGGAGGTGGACTTGCCATCATATTCAGAAATACATTCGACATCAAAGTCATCCAGGACTCTCAAATCCCCTCTGTTGAATCTTTGACTATTAAGCTACCTCTATCACCTAACCACACGGCATCTTTGCACCTTATTTACCGACCACTAGGTCCCATCTCCTCCTTTATAGAGGACATTGCATCACTCATAACCACAGATACCAAACCCAGCTCTCAAACGATCTTACTTGGGGACTTTAATCTTGGTTTTAACGACCCTAAGAACACTAACGCCCATGACCTAGCTAACACCTTATCGGATTTGGGTCACACGCACATTATTCACGAGCCCACTTATGTCAAAGGCAGAACACTGGACTGGATCACTCACCTCAATTGCTCTATTGACCTTCTATCCAATGACCCATGCATTTGGTCGGATCATCACATCATAACCTTCTCCATCAAAGCCAATACAACTCACCTGGCGCCTATCATCGCCCCAGCTACCAGCACGAGAAATAAGAAAGATATTACACCTGACAAACTCTTACCCATACTACTCCCCATCCTGAACAATATCAACTCAGAGGCTGACCCCACAGTCGCAGTGGATATCTACAACCAGGCTATACTTAAAGCACTGAACACCATTGCCCGCCTAAAATTGCGGAAACCCAAACCACAGCGTCACCTTAACACTTGGTTCACGCTGCAGCTAAAAGAATTACGCAAAGCTAAGAGAACCGCAGAGTCACATTGGAAAAAACATCCCACAGCATCCAATAAGACTGAGCTAACCCTAGCCTCCACTAGTTACAAAGAAGCCATCTTTATTGCTAAAAAGGACATATATAACAAAAGGATTACACAAGCGGAATCCAACACAAAGGAACTCTTTAAGTTTTTGAAAGAACTAGAATTCCCCATTGCCCCCATAGACAAATATGTTACAGATGCACTATGGTGTAGTAATATTCAGAAGGCCTTATTAGATAAAATAGCTCGCCTACAATCTAAAATCAACGCAAAAAAATCCCTGCTACTTGCTGACCCGGACTACAAACAATTACTCAACAAATCACCTACCTTTAAGTCAACTTGTAAACCTTTCAGCTTCTCACCCCTCTCAATCTGGGAAGTAGAAAACATCATCAGGAAACTTAAACCTTCAAATTGCCAAGGAGATGCCTGCCCTGCCCCGATCATCAAAGCTGCTGCGCACGACCTGGCACCATTCATAACTAACCTCATCAATGCCTCCTTCAAAACTGGAGTAGTGCCTGATAACCTAAAAGATGCGTGGGTCATCCCACTCCTTAAAAAACCTACTCTTGATCCAGCCAACCCGTCTAACTATAGACCGATAACAACTGTACCTTTCTTATTAAAAATACTGGACAGAGCAGCCTATTTACAAATACAGGCCTACTTAGAATCAAACAATCTCCTAGGACTTAGGCAGTCAGGTTTCCGACCGAGACACGGTACGGAAACTGCATTAATAGATCTCACTACCCAGATCCAAATCCTGAAAGACAATGGTAAACTTGCACTCCTCTTATTGCTTGATCTGTCAGCAGCTTTTGACCTGGTCAACCATCAAACACTCTGTCACCACCTGAAAACTGCAGCACACTTCTCAGACGCAGCCACAGCCTGGATCAGTTCCTTCTTGGCGAACAGAACCATGAGGGTCTTCTCTCCCACTGATTCTGCTGAACCTTCACCAGTACCCTTTGGAGTCCCGCAAGGCTCCTGCGTGTCCCCGACACTCTATAATATATTCACAATGCCCCTCTTTGATATCCTTGACTATCTGGGTGTCACGTATACCAATTACGCGGACGACACCCAGATACTCATTCCTATCTCGGGGAACTATGAAAGAGACAGCAAAACCCTTAATGAAATCTACTCAGTAATTCAAGCATGGATGGCACATCATGGACTCTGTCTCAATGACGAAAAAACGGAGTTGATCATCCTTGGCACTCACGCCAAACTCAAAAATCTCAATCCCGCATTTAAATCCTTCACCATAGATGGCAATCTCATTCCCGTGTCAAATAACACCAAAACCCTTGGGGTTTACATCGATGCCACCTTATCCTTCTCCAAACAAACTAATGCAGTAGCATCATCAGCCGCTTACACCTGCAAGCTGATCACTGCATGTAAGCCGTTCATCTCCTCATCCAATTGCATTACTCTTGCTAGAGCATTAGTCCTATCCAAGATAGACTATTGTAATGCCCTTTACTTAGGCACGAGCTACAAAAATATCAACAAACTGCAAGTAATTCAAAATAATGCCATCAGAGCTGCCCTCAACATCCCCAAAAAGATGCACATCTCGGAGACCAGACGCAAACTACGTTGGCTTCCAGTCAAGCACAGAATATCCCTTAAAACTCTGGCCCTTACACATAAAGCCAGGGCCAACCTTGCACCAGCCTACCTCACCAACCAACTTACACCTCACACTTCTTCAAGACCACTTAGAGCAGCACAAGCTAACACTATGTCCATACCGAGATTTAAACTTCATAACTCGGGTGGTGCTAGCTTCCCTGTAAAAGCCTCTAAATTATGGAACACAATACCTGCGCTTTTGCGAGCAGAACCTTCATTTGACCTATTTAAACATAACACAAAGTGTTGGCTTCACAACATGGACTCTATGACACCCTAACCGCCTGATCCCAGCATGATCGACTGTCACTGGCACACTTTTGTAACTAATGTACTTATACTAGACTATGTATATATGCATTTGCATGACTAGGTTTGTACCCACCTGTAACTGCAATGTAACGTAACCCTTATTGACTGCTTTCTATTGCAACTGTAACCAGATCTAACTTATGCGCCCGTATGCCCCTGGGCCTGGCTGCGCTTTATAAATAAAATAAATACAAATACAAAATAAAATAATACAAATAGATGGTCATGATAAGAGGATGGCGGTAGGTATTAAACACGTGTTGATTCAGAGGATTTTTTTTGGGGGGGGGCACTGAAAGGGAAGAGGTTGCATTGGTGAACTAAACGCTTTTAGAGATGCTGCCTGCTAGTGATTACTAAGGATCAGGCAGTCAGCACTTCCAGGCGAGAGATGGGGGGTTGCAAGTGGTTCCTCTCAAGAGGACCAGGTGGCCTGGAGTTTGGCAATGACACAGACGACCAGTTCTGTATTTCTAAAGGTGACCATGCATTATCACTGCCACATTTAAATCTAGTATACTACATTTTTACTGCAATAAAAAGATGTTAGAGACAAGAGGTCCTACACTGATGGTATCTGTTCCTCATTTTACAATTGCGCATGCAATTTGCATGTTGACTGCAAGTTAGCCATTGTGCGGGTGTTCTGCATGTAAAGTATAGCAGAGCCCTCAACTGTAGACAGTTCCCCTACGGAGTGATAGACTATTTGCAGTAACCTTGCCCCCTCACAGGCTGAAAACCCATAGAATAAAGCTGAGTCCCATAAAAAATACGGTCCAGCTGTCACGTGACATAGCAGTCTTTCCTTGTGCCTTTGCAATATGTGCTCCGTGATTTCAAATGTTTCAACCTAGTCATCTCTGCTTATCACATAATGTCAATTACTGATTACTCACATTGTATTGCTCCTTTTATTTACATGTTTGCACAGACTACGGTCTTCCAAAAGGCATTCATCCACGGCGGCACTTCAAAGCCATACTAACGCAGTAGGTGCTATGCAAATATCAAATAACATTAAAAAAGATACCAGCCACTTAAGAGCTACACCTTCAACACCTACGTTTGAGAGTCAGTGGATTAGCAGAGAGCAGTCAGCGCCGTCAATGCCACTGTCAGTTACCTTTCTCAAATCGTCCATTGAGGGTCGCACCCCAGTTTCATGGCTATCAGGGTGATTAAACAGCCTTTTCATTAATTTTGATGGAGAAAGGTAAAAGAGATATGGGTCGGTAGTTTGATGAAACTGACAAACACGCAGAAGGCTTTTTCGGTTGCATGTGAAAATATTGTCACGAAAAATGCCATCTCAAAAATGTTTTTTAATAAATTTCACTCAAAAATATCCTCATGCACTACAGTATTTGAAAACCACTTTTGCCAAAAAAGGAAAGAAAGGTAGAAAATATGGTGCAATGTAATTAGGTGGACATGTCAATAGAATTGAAGAGGAATAACACTTCCCACCCAACCTGAACACATACTCTTCCCTTTCCCAGCACTCACCCTTATTCCTTATTAATACAGGTTGTTGTGCTCTAAGCATCCACACACACTCAAATGCAATAGATCCCTACATACTCTACGCGATACAGTATAAAGAAAGGACTGTCAGATACTCCTTAACAACCAATAAACCTCAAAAACTGATATACAGAAAAGGCTCCAACTAAGAATTTACATTTGGGAAACTAACTGCTCTGTCAGATGACTTCCCCTTGAAGTACGAGCCCAGGGAGCTTCATTGGAGTCCAGCACCAGCAAGGATGAATGAAAGATATGGAAATTGTCAGGTGCCGCTGGTGTTCACTGTGCAGACTGGCCGAAGTGTGAAGGGTCTGCTCATTGGCTGCATGGTGAACAATCGGGGCAAAGCACTGTGGAAGACACACCATCAGGCAAGCCCTTGCTGAGCCTGCTCAAGCATTTATTTTTTGAGACTTTTACTCCATTGTAATATGGCCACCATGGCCTTCCTATCTTAGCGAGGACATGGACAAGGGAAATCCTGCCTCCACAGTCGGCGGATTGGCCGGGGATTCCTTCTTCTGCCTTTGCCCAAGGGAGCCGGCAGGCGAAGCCAAACCCCCTTGAAGGGCAAAGTATAAGGGCTCTATTCCTCCCCTGTCTGGGCCTGTTATGGCTGTGAAGGTGCCCGGCTGGTTCACGCATCGAGGAGCAGCCCCATGACTTTGTCCAGGATCTCCGATCCAAGCCTCAATATTGCAGTTCAGTATCTCCACAACATGCGCCAAACTAACTTGACTCCAAACAAACTAATACTGTTGATGTAGCCCCCAGCCCTCTCGGTGTGGCTTTACCGACTGATGCCCCATAATATTGTTCCCTCTTCGTCAACTGTGTTGCTGCTTGTCAACCGTGCTGGACACAGAAGGAAAGGGCTAGTCATGTCACAGTATGGCTGCCTTTTCTTGATTTCATGACACGTTATTTAACCCTTGTTTGGCTAACGAGTGAATCTTAACTTAGTATAGTCAAACATCTCAATGCCTGACTTTATGACACCACTGGGCCCTATGTCTGCCGGTTCTGGTCACGGTTGCCCACCTCGCTTCCCTTCAGTCCAGCAGCCAGGGCATGTTCAATCCTGTTGCCTATTTATGTCATTTGCACTATCAATCATCACCCAAACACAGCATCGACTTTGCTTTTGGTTCCAGTGACGATTCATGTTAGCTGTGTCCTGCAACTATGCTACTCCCTCTTAAAGCTGCCTGTGGCGTCCCTTCCTGACTGCCTTGCTCAATCTCATCCTAACAGGAGACGATTGCAAATGCCCTTACTCCCGAACTGCTTTTTTATATCCAAATTCCGCATTTGTTAGATCGTCCACTCAGGAGCCTACCTTATTTGTCCTGTGTCTCACCTATTCTGCAACCTACATGACATGTGACCTGCCATAACACTCTAGCGAGGTTTATGTATCCAAATATGATTGAATATGCATCTAACTTGATGGAAACCTACCTGATGTGTCTCTGTATAGCTGATTTACGCCCCCCATAGCATGAGGCATGACTTTTCCAGCTTATGCACCTACCTGATTTCTCCCTGTATAGCTGTATACCTGATTTACCCTGTACCATGAGACACATCTTTGCCAGTTTATGCACCTACCAGATTTTTTCTGTATAGCTGTATACCTGATGTATCCCCCGTACCATGAAGCATGGCTTTGTCAGCTCATGCACCTACCTGAGTTGTCTCTGTATAGCTGTACACCTGATGTAACCCCCGTACCATGAGGCGCGGCTTTGCCAATTTATGTACCTACCTGATTGTTTCTGTATAGCTGTATACCTGATGTAGCTCCCCGTACCATAAAGCATGGCTTTGCCAGTTTATGCACCTACCTGATTTTTCTCTGTGTAGCGGTATACCTGATATAGCCCCCATACCATGAGGCGCGCCTTTGCCAGCTAATGCACCTACCGTGTTTGTCTCTGTATAGCTGTATACCTGATTTACCCCCCCCCCCCCGTACCATGAGGCAAGGCTTTTCCAGCTTATGCACCTACCTGATTTGTCTCTGTATAGCTGTGTACCTGATTTACCCCGTACCATGAGACACACCTTTGGCAGCTTATGCACCTACCCGATTTGTCTGTGTATAGCTGTATACCTGATTTACCCGGTACCATGAGACACGCCTTTGCCAGTTTATGCACCTACCTGGTTGTTTCTGTATAGCTGTATACAAGATGTAGCACCCATACCATAAGGCACTCCTTTTTTAGCTTATGCAGCTACCTGATTTGTCTCTGTATAGCTGTACACCTGATGTAACCCCAGTACCATGAGGCGCGGCTTTGCCAGCTTATACACCTACCTGATTGTTTCTGTATAGCTGTATACCTGATGTAGCCCCCGTACCATGAAGCATGGCTTTGCCAGTTTATGCGCCTACCTGATTTGTCTCTGTATAGCTGTATACCTGATGTAGCCCCCGTACCATGAAGCATGGCTTGGCCAGCTTATGCACTTACCTGATTTGTCTCTGTGTAGCTGTATACCTGATGTAGCCCCCATACCATGAGGTGCCCCTTTGCCAGCTCATGCACCTACCTGAGTTGTCTCTGTATAGCTGTACACCTAATGTAGCCCCTGTACCATGAGGCGCGGCTTTGCCAGCTAATGCACCTACCGTATTTATCTCTGAACAGCTGTACACCTGATGTAGCCTCCGTACCATGAGGCGCAGCTTTGCCAGCTTATGCTCCTACCTGATTTGTCTCTGTATAGCTGTATACCTGATGTAGCCTACCGTACCATGAAGCATGGCTTTGCCAGCTTGTGCACCTACCTGATTTGTCTCTGTGTAGCTGTATACCTGATGTAGCCCCGAAAACCATGAGGCACGCCTTTGCCAGCTCATGCACCTACCTGAGTTGTCTCTGTATGACTGTATACCTGATGTAGCCCCTGTACCATGAGGCGCGGCTTTGCCAGCTAATGCACCTACCGTATTTGTCTCTGTATAGCTTTACACCTGATGTAGCCTCCGTACCACGAGGCGCGACTTTGCCAGTTTATGCACCTACCTGAGTTGTTTCTGTATAGCTGTATACCTGATGTAGCCCCTGTACCATGAGGCACGGCTTTGCCAGCTAATGCACCTACCGTATTTATCTCTGTATAGCTTTACACCTGATGTAGCCTCCGTACCATGAGGCGCGACTTTGCCAGCTTATGCACCTACCTGATTTGTCTCTGTATAGCTGTACACCTGATTTAGCCTCCGTACCATGAGGTGCGGCGTTGTCAGTTTATACTTTCCACACACCACCTTTATGCTGTAACCTGTATATGTGGTCCAGTGCTTCGAAGAATGTCACCTTGAACTTACTGTAACTAGCGCCCTGATGCCTGAGGGTTTGGTGCACTGCTGCAAATGTCAAAATAAAGACATTAGAAGACTTCTATCTCACGATACACTTTTCAGCATGACTCATATTAAATGTAGGTAAAGCAGCATTGCATCAAAGTGTTTTGCCTATATGTCCAGTAATGATTCAGGTTAAGAAGACATGGTTCGGCCGGTGTGCAATCCATTTGCAGAGAACGGTCTATAGAAATAGCGCGCCGTGGCAGCTTTCCTCAATTGCTCACTCAGTTGCCAAATGTCTTGGAGTGGTGAGTGATGGTGCACTGCAAATGTCGATATCACTGGTGCAATAGCTGTTGCATGCAAAAAGGCATTGAAAGTGTACGTATTTGCACTCGGGCAATATTTGCCCTAGTACGAATAATACAGTGCAAAATTGCATTTTTGCCAATGCATTGGTTTTATAATGAGGGCTTTGGTGTGCAGGCTGCATGCATAAAATATTTTAATAATAAAAACACATGTCTGTTGTTTTCATTACTAGTCCAAAGTAGTATTGAGCTGATCATATAATGGCGAAGGAATTGCAACACAAAAGGTGCGGCGCTACATTGGAAAATGAAATCAGTGAAGTAAATGAAAATGCAGAGATTATCCTTGTGTATGTGTATATGGGCACGTGTCTGATAAGTGTTGATGGGGCCTACATCCTTACTCAGCACGCCACCGCCAAGAGGCGTTGGCCCGTGTCTCTGATGCCTGCGAGGGGCGCGTGAAAGTGCGCCGTCCTAACCCCAGGAAGAAAGTGATGCCCCGGTGCCCTGCTCAGGTCAACGCTCCCCCTCTTGCCGCATTGCCCCACCTTCCCGAGCAGGCATTCCACAGGTATCGTGACCGTCATGGAATATCACAGCATATGCCCCAGGCCCCGTGCCATACAAAGTACGACACGATGGAGGGCCTGGGGGGTTAGGCGCGGGGTGGGGGAGACGAACGGCGGGAAACAAAGAGGGAGGGGCAGCCAAAGCGGCGCCCCCACCCTCGGCGTTTCCAAGGGAACACGCCAAACAGGAAAAGCAAGGTGCGAAAGAAAACAGCAGGGGGACAGGAGGAAGCCCGGCCCCCAGCAACACAACAAAGGGGGTAGGGTGTATAAGTACCCCAGAAAAATCCAAGTGAGGCACAAACAGGTCCGGAGCTCACCTCACTCGGGTAAACTCCCTGGGCCTGGAAAAGGGGGATAAGGAAACGTTTTACCACCCAACCCACCCAGCAACAAGAAAAAGAAATAACCAGGAACAGGAACGCCAAGTACTCTTCTTCGGTACATGGTAGAAGAAAAGTCGTAGGCAGCGGCACGTGTCCAGGAAGGGATGCCACAGGGTAAAGAAAACTAGCCTAAGGGAAGGCTGGGCATCCATAACCCCTGGACACGAGGTGCCCAAAAGCGATTGTTATTTTTTGGCTGTCATGATTATTGTGTGGCATTATTTTCTGTAGAAAATAAACAGGCCTACGGCCACAATTTTTTCCACGCAACAAAAATATGGTCTGTACTATCATTTCTTTATCCCACGTAATAGGTTATCAGGTACAAGAGCAGGGGGGAGCCCACACTACTCAGCCTATAGGCCCATGAAGCTGGAGAAGAGCGCCTTGGGGTCACTCGCATGCCTCCCTGTTCTGGCATCGCGCCCTCTTTCACTTGAACAACCCCGCACATAACATATTGTAAGATATTGTAATAGTTGTGGGCCGCACATAATCTCGAGTAGACCAACTGCGCGCTCTGTGGAGCAGTGCAGCCGCGGCAGAGGTGTAATGCCAGCCTCCCGCCATTTTGGGGACCTGTGTGGGAGCAAAGGAATCTAACCCACTGCTAATGAATCTTCATAAAGCATGCTGCCCCCCACCGCCCCCCTCTTCTCTTAAGCACTGTCTGTGAGAGTTCATACTTCAGAGCCCCCCAGAGCTCAGTGTCCCCAGTCTACACCCCCCTTCCCCCTTCCCCCCGGCCCCAAGATAAATGGGCCAGGTGGGCGTCAGGGAAGCATCTGCTTTCTGGTTCAGATAGGGCCCAGACGCTGATTTGTTTCTGGAGCATCTGGAATAGTTCACGCGCATAGATCTGACAGGCTTCGCATCAACAGTGCTGCCCAGGCCACTGAAGTGGAGACCCCAACGGTTCTACCTCGCCACGCGTCTGTATCCTCCCTCCCCCCCGTGCTCCTGAGAACCCGAGGGATCACTTCGCTCCGCTAAAGACAAACAGCTCATACACACAGTTTCACGATAATAGCCGGCCGTGTAATTCTTTTTCGGGTGGACTTTGCAACACCGGTCTGTTAATACTAATTATCTCACACCTTTTCAATTAATTCCAAGCTTGCCTTTACTTGCCCTGTTAAACCCATGCTGACGGGACTGGGCTGCTATCACTGCCATTGAGCGAGTGAATGGCAGCATTCCTTGGCAGCACGCGACTGCAGCGATTATGTGGCAGTTCCTTCCTGGCCTGAGGCACAACGAGCTGCACTGAGATAGGAGCCTTCCTGCTACTGCCAGGCCGCTTTACCTTTGGCTAGACAGAGGATGCTGTAACATTGCCCCGCCCAAGTCAGACAGGAGCACAGCATTGGCAAAGGCTGCTATTGTCATTGAAAGTTAGGCTTCTGCTAAACACTATGCGACAATCGCACACCAGCTAGCTGACCTAGCATATCGGATAGAGCACGGGGCACAGGCTCGGAGTGGCCCAGAGGGCAATAGGGCATTGCATTGCCCGAATTACATGCCCAACGTGCTAGCGTGCGCCAGTTTTGTTGGATAAAATGGGCAAGTGTTTTGTCAAAAGTGGGCCACTTTCATTAGTTAATTCATTACCCGGCTAGTAGTTTTGTTCAGTGTTACTGAACACATAACCTTAAAATGCAGAATTTGCAACACATTTGACCAAAAAACTCTCCTAGGGTACTACGCAAGCAGTCTGTCAGAAAAGGAATGAATTGCTTTTTGCAACTGTGGGACACTTTTTCTATGGTGCCCGGGCCAATGTTATGTCCCAGTCCGACCCTGATGGAGCCGGGATATCAGTGTGAACATAACATTACACTTCGAGTGTCCGTGGAATCATTGATCAGCACAAGCTTCGAGAAGCAGTGGGCAAAGGCCAGCATGACTGCTCTGTACTCTGCGTTCCAGACCAGGACTCAGCAGGCATAGCTCCGGCGTGGAAGGCCGCGAGCATGTGCGGCTGTGCAACGTCTCAAAACGTACTCGAGATGACTCGAGCCAGACCATACGAAAGGACGAGTGCAGGCCACACTCATCAAGGAGGCTGGTTCCACGGCTGCCACTTACACAGCTGGAATCATTCGCTACACCGGGCAACATCTGGCAATTCTGTGGGCCGTGAGTCATGGTTTCTTAGCATCCTGGAGACTGCTCCCAATATGTGGGAAATGATCAGACCCTCTTGGGCTTTAATTGTTCGAGAGATGAAAGCAAGAAATGAGAGAGTGTTACATATGATCACAGCGCACTCAATGCCCTATACAGTATTAGTTCATATCAGCGGTGGACTGGCCTATAGGGAACTCTGGAGATTTCCCGGTAGCCCTCTGCACACTGGGCCTCTTTTGTGCGATAACGTATTTTATTTTCAAATGTTCTCATAGGAAAAGGGATGGGCTTGCTGAAAATATGTAAATGTTCTCATAGGAAAAGGGATGGGCTTGCTGAAAATATTTCCATGGCCTCTTGGACGGACTGGGAGGTCACCAGCAGTAACTGCTGAACCCATATGCATGCAACTTACATTGGCCGAACCCTTACCCTCACCAGTAATACGTTAGAGCACACAGGTTGTCAAGTGTTGGCAATAAAAAGGCTGTAGGATTTTATTGTGCAGATATGGTATGGAAATAACAATAATCACATATCGTAATAATATCATACTTTTGGGCACCGGGTCGTGAGGTTGCCCCCTCTGGCCCGTGCCGCCACACACGGGCAGGTTTGCCGGCTGACCGTGTTCCCCCAAAAGTATCTCTTATTGGCAACCCCTGGAGGCTAGGGTTGCTGAAATTTCCCGAAAGAAATGCTCCATGCCCTGGTTTGATAGGTGGGTGCCGTCTTTGAGAAAAAGGTCCGGGTCACCCAAGGTAATGGCCGGGTGTTTTATGAAGCCCAGGCCTCTTGCTATACTGAAGTTCTCTAACCCCCTGTTAAGTTTCCTTCTGGATATGTCTATTGATTTGTAACAGGTGGCCTCCCGCCATTACTTTCTGGGCAGGATGGCCGAGAAGTATATTTCTGTGTCCCTCCAGTTGTGTGAAATGCCAGCTAAGGAGAAGCAAATTTCCTGAAGTAGATTTCTCCTTCCTGTGGTCACCAGGTCGTTGCCCCCTAGGTGTACTATCACGAATGCTGGCGGGTCTCTGTATGCAACCAGCTCGGCTAGTGTTTCGTGGATGTCGGCCCAAAGGAAGCCTCTGCATCCCCACCAGGAAGCAATGGTATTCCTGAGAGGTGGGCCCTCTTTGGTTTCTTCTGCCCATCGGCCTGTCCTGAAGACGAATGAGTGCCTGACTATCCATGCTGATCGGAGTGGGGTCTTCCCCCCGTCTGTTGTTTCTAGGGGGGAGGAGAGAAAACAAAAAGGGGATGGGGCAGGGCTATATTAGCTGTGGTCTGATGTATCTTTTGTAGCAGTCAGACTTCCATCCCCCTATGTTTTTTAGCTGTTGTGGTGCCAGCCCTCCTTGCCATGCTGAGGTAGCGGCCCCGATTCTAAAGGAGTGGGTGCCAAACTCCTTCGGTTCCCACCCCGCTTTGGTGATTGCTTTCATCAGCACCCCTTTAAATTGGTAGCGGCTTAGTGCTGAGGCATCCTTGTGGATTAGAACCCCCCCCACTTTGGGCCTTTGTGCGTAATAAAGGTTGGTGATGCACACCGGGCAGTTTGTTGCATCATCAATGCAGCAAATGTTGATGGGTCTTTTGGCTCCCGTTTTGGACTGCTGGATGTCTATGCTGACGCTGTCTTGTCTGACCCTGGCCTCCATGATGCCTAACCCGTTGTTGGCTTTGGTGCTGGAGGCGATGAGTTCTCCTACCCGGAAAGCCCCGAAATAAGCCAGAAAAAATGCTGTTTTAAATAGCATGGTCGCATATGGATGCCAGCATATGGCCTCTAGCTGGTCTGTTATCTTTACTAGTTTGTTCAAATCTAAGGGGCGGCGGGTGTCTACCTGAGGTCCCTCTGTTCTGCCCCAGCCTTTCATGGCATAGGAGATCAGGGCGTTCTAGGTGGGGTCTGAGTCTCCCCGTATTTTTGAAAAATATGAAATTGCTACCAGGTGTCTTTTTGCCCAATCTCTCTTAAAACCCTGTTCAAGCACCCATTTTAAAAAAATTTCTATGTCTTTGATCGTTATTAATTCTATATGGTTTAAACCTGTGGCTTTAAATACTGTTTGTAAGCACTTACTGTACTGAGCTGCAGTTGTGCTTGCCAGTGCTTTTTCTGCCATCTCTGTTAGGAACCCCGAGCCAGGGTTCGTGTTCTCTGTGGGCAGCGTGTTGTTGGCACCCGTTTTTGAGGTGCCTGGTTCTTGTTGGGTATCCCGTCCTGGGCTCTCTGGCGTTGGCGTTGATGCCGTTATTCTTAGTTTCCCATTATTGACCAGCATTCTGCTGGTATAGCCGTCATCTGTTCCCGGGCGTGTGGTGCTAGCTCCCGGAATCTTGGCCACTGAAAGCTAGATAAAGCATCTGCAATATTATTGTCTGCTCCAGAGATGTGTTTTACTTTGACTTTGTAGTGTAACTGCTGTAATGGCTTGTAGGACTTTCAGCACTATATGGCACTTGGTAGATCTTCTGTTTATGGAGCCTACCACAGCCATGTTGTCACACCAGACCAAGAGTTCTGTGTAAGCTAGCTGTCTGGGCCAGATGTGTAAGGTTAGCCAGATGGGAAATATTTCTAGGAGGGTGATGTTTTTTGTCCACCCTGCAGATTGCCATGATTTGGGCCAGTGTCCTGCCACCCATTCTGAATCTAGTATGGCTCCAAAACCCCTGCTTCCGGCTGCAGCAGTGAAAAGGACCCTTTTTGTCCATTTATTCAATGGTGTGCGCCAAAGTGAGGTCCCGTTGAAGTTTCTGAGGAAATGCCCCCAAATTTCCAGATCTTGTTTCACTTCTTTGCCGAGCCGGATGTGTAGGTGGGGTTTGGTGTATGATTTGATTTTTAGTTCTAAACTTCTGGAGAATACCTTCCCCTGGGGGGATGATTCTGGCTGCAAAGTTGAGACTTCCCGCCAGTGACTGAATTTCCTTTACTGTGCCCTTTTCTTTTGTTGTTAGGCCTTGTATTTTTTCCAGGAGTTCAGCTATCTTTGATTTTGGGATTCTGCATAAACCCCCTGTAGAATCTATCTCAATACCCAGGAAGATTATGCTAGTGGCTGGTTTGGTCGTCTTCTCTGTTGCCAGGGGGATGCCCCACTGTGCGGCCATCCTTTCTAACTTGGCCAGGGCTCTACTGCATTCTTCAGACTTTGCTGGTCCCATTACCATGAAGTCATCGAGGTAGTGTGCTACTTTGACCCCTGGTCTCTGTTTTTGGAATGCCCATTGGAAGAAAAAGCTGAACTGCTCAAATAGGGCGCAGGATACTGCACATCCCATTGGGAGGCATCTGTCGACATAGAATTTGTTTTTGAATGTAAACCCTAGACATTGTTGAGAGTCGGGGTGGACTGGCAGTAATCTGAAAACTGATTCGATGTCTAGTTTGGCCATCAGGGCGTTCCTACCACATTCCTGTATGAGTCTTACTGCCTCTTGGAAGTGTGTGTAGGATACCGCAGATTCAGTGTGTGTGATGCCGTTGTTCAGTGATTTGCCTTTAGGGTAGGACAAATGATGAATTAGCCTCATTTTTCCAGGTTCTTTTTTGGGGACCAATCCTAGGGGGGATATTATGTACTCCCTGAAAGGCATTGAGTTCCAGGGGCCTGCAATCCTGCCTAGTAGCAGTTGCTTCTCAATTTTGCTCTCCACCATTTGTGGGTTGTCCCTGGCTGACTTCGGGTTTATTGGGATATTCTGTGTCCCTGTTCCCTTGAAGGGGATGATGAAACCCTTGGTGAAACCTTGCAGGATTGCCTCGCTGGTTTCTCTGTCTGGGTAATTCATCAGTGCTGCTCTAAAATTGTTTGGATTGATGGGGGTTATATCTGGTTCTAACAGGGGGGTTCGCAGAGCGGGGTTGGTGCTAATCTTTTGCATTTTTGGCTGGAAGTCTGGTGCAATTGCTTGCTGCATGGTCACTGTTGTAGTTTGTGCAAGTGTGTTTATACCAGCATTCCTTCCCCCAGGTGCACAGGTTTTTTCCAAAATTCCACCATGGGATATTGGCTTTGGAGTGGTTTTTGTTCTGTCTGTGGGCATTAGTCTTAGCCGCCCATGGCTGATTCTTCCAAAAGGGCTGTTCCTCTTTTTTGTGTTTTTCATTTTCTGAGAATCTAGGGCCCTGTGAATTTTTGTTATTTTTGGGTGTTGCTTGGTTGGCCTCTTCCTCTGATGTAGGCTCAGCGTTTAGCATGTATAAGTCATTCTGTACCTCGTCCCATTCTATGGCTGGCCTCTCTGATATGCTATGCCTGAATCTAATATCGTATGCTAGCCAGGTTTTTCCCTTCTGAGCGATTTTTACTTCTCTGATTTTGTCCATGTACGCCCATAGTTTTTTGCCATCCTCAGGGAATTTTTCCTCATATATAGTTGCCAGGATGGCGAAGGATTGCAACCAGTTGTCCCAATTTTGCTCTACCTGGGCGTTTCTGGCTATGGCTTTCTCCTCAATCTTTTTGGGATCCCTAAAAGCATCTCTCCCTTTTCGTTGGGCTTCTATCAGTGAAAAGATTTCGATGAACTCTTTTGCCCATATAGCTTCTTTGATTGAAATGTCAATGTTCCATGCCTGGCTTCTTTTGTATCTATTCAGGATTTCTGTCTGGAAGGATTTCAGCTTTTGTTCTAATTGGGCACTGCTGATCATGACCATGTCTGATGGGCTGCTGTTGTTTGCACCTGTTTGCCCTGGTGCATTTGCATTGGGGGTTGCCCATGCTTTTAGTGCACCTGTCGGGTCTGGGGTTGCCGCTGTTGGCGTCAATGGACCTATGGCGGCTGCTGTTGGTGTTTTTGGTGCGTGGGGCAGAGGTGCTGCTGGGGCTGGTGGTGTTCATGCTGTTGGTATTGTTGCAGGTGGGGGGTTTACAATGATGTCGGGCTCTAGTGGTATGATGGGGCTTGTAGGCCTGGTCCCACCCGAGGGGAGTATTTGTTTACACCTAATTTCGAGCAATATTAGTTGCATTTCACTCATGTTTTTGCATAATTTTGACAGTTTATTCTTTTTGTTATCTTTTCCCACGCCCTCTGTTGATCTCTTTTTCTTTGGTGGTGGTGGATCATCTTCGAACCCGGGTGGCATGGGCACCCCTTCATTTGGTAGGCCATATATGTTTTCTCTTACCCAGGCCCAGCCATAATGCTCGGCTGCTTCAATTGCTGTTAGTAGGTGAGGTGATTTGGGTTTCTGCGGAGGGGTTGTGGGTTCCTGTGGCTTTCGTTTGGGAGCCATTATTCTTTTGCCTGTTTGACTACAGAGAAAAAGTATTTTGTGTAACTGGAACAGCTGTTTTTTGTTAACAATTGAACATTCATGCAGGTTTGCTTGTTGCCCCTTAAAATTGGACTATTTGACAAAAAGCTGTCATGTTGCTCGTATTGGGTAACTGGCTGATGCTGCACCTGAGAAGCTTTAAAGTCTATTGACAATTTTCATTTATTTGCCCCTTGTTTTGATAAGCCTAAAGGAGAAAACAAATGTCTTCAGTTTAACGTGTATTTTAAATGTGCACTGTGCGGCGGATGCAAGATTTGAACCCTTATTTATCCTGTGCTGCCCTATTCCCAGACCTGCGTGTTACCAATGTGCTATCCGCACAGCTCACTGTCATGTTTGGTTTTGGGAGGCTATAATGTGATTGTGCCGTGCTCAATGTTCCAAAGCAATATAAAAATTGCTGCCTGATGTTATTTACCAAGGAGACATATTAAATGTCGTATGTGAAGTTTCTGCATTGAAGCCGACCGCGGGGATCGAACCTCAGTCGTCAGATTTGTAGGCGGGACACTTCACCACTGTACTATATAAATTGATGCTCTATACATGAACCCTTTTTGCAATAAACAAACGCCCGTGACACAAATAACTTTTCGTTTGATGCAGCTATTAGATATGTTATGATGCTTTCCTTCCTTGTCACCCGGGGACAGGAGCAGGTTTAGTGGCTGCCGTGGATTCTGCCTTGGCCGGCTGCTAGTGGAATGTTTATATTAGAGGGCTTAAGTATACTTTCGTTCGCCTTGTAATCCGGCGCAGGGGCTCCTTACTTGAAAATGTGAAATTGACACGCCGCCTGCGAAGGGCTGCCTTATTTGTTTTTCTCCCGATTTCTCGTGCCGACCTGACGTCCTGCTCTCCAGTATGCTGTACGTCCTTGCGATTCCTTGACCCTTTGATTCCGCCGCTCGTCTGTAGGAGATTGTTTGTTTAGAACAAACAATATTCTGAAGGGAAAAAGATGCTGCGGATGCAGTGAAGTTTTGAGTTTCTAAAGAAGTAAAGAGTGGAGGACGCTGAGTGAACAGCGAACCTCCTGTTTGTTTGGGTCCCCATTCAGGGTCCACAAACAGATTGTGTTGTCTTAGAGCTTGCTGCTCTTATTTATACATCCCAGGGGAGCCCTGGGTCTTTGCTGTGCATAGTGGTGGGGGCTGTAGTCCAGCCCCCAGGCCGGTGTAGCCAACTGTCTGGCCTTCTGAGGGGGGCAGGTCTTTGAACCTGCACCATGCCTGACTGTTGGTTTCTCCTATGTGCTTAGCACCTTCTTGCTTCGTGGAAGGGTGAGGTGTTTGTTCACACCTCACCCATCCCGGGCTTTGTGTGGCAGAGACTGCGTGTCTCTGAGTCTGTAGGGGAGAGGAGCAGGCTTGGGGGTGGGGGCTGCCCCTCTCCCTGGCCTGCCGGATGGTAACAGCAGTTACCCTGCCTCGCCTTGGGTGGCCCTGCGGCATTGCCTAACAGGGCAGTAAGGGACTCCAGCCCGGTTCGTAAAATGCTAATTTATTCCTCTCCATACACAAAACTCTGTGAATGCTTCTGCGCTCATAAGCAATGCCACAAAAAAGACTTCCAACCCTACTGCTAGTGTGGCTGTGTCAGCAGTACATGTAATGACTTTCTCATTAAAATGCTTTGCATTGAAACTGACAGCATAGTGCACATGGGGGCCGATTCATGGAATTTTTTGCCCAGTTCGAAGTGAATTTGCACTGCTGAAAAGTGACTGCACTGCCGACACAAACCCTGATTCATGGAACTGTCCAAAGTGTATTTTTGCAGTGCAAAGTCCAGGCAAAGTCAGTGCATAGTCATTTTTGCAGTACAAAATGACTTTGCCCAAAATGTTGTCCACTTAGGGGGCCGCATAACATTTATGCCCATGGAATGGCAGAAAGTTTGGCCAGAACCGCTCAAAAAGTAGATTTAGGCAAACAGTGGCGAATAATCCCAAAAAATCTGCTCAATTTTGCTTAGATTGTGCCTCACTGCATATCAATTTGCCCACTCCTAAACCCCTGTGAACCTATGGATAACTAAGCCCCATGCTGGCTCTTGACACTGGTTATATGCAGAATATTGTTTCAGGATATGATATGATATTTTATTTACATTGAGCCTATACACAAGTGTTTCAAGATGCGACGCGACGAGGGAGGGGAACAAGATGGAACAAGACAAGGATCTTACTAGGCCCAGTGACATTGAGAACGTACAAGTGCAAAAGTGAAGACGTGCCAGGGCAGGGGGAGGAGGGGCAAGTGCAGGACATAGGATCAAACATTGAAAACAGGAAGTGGAGCCAGCAGGTGGCAGTGCAAGGGTTAAGTGCAGAAAAAAAGGAGGGCTTGGTTACACTGGAGATGGGCAGCACTCGTCCCCTTGTGAATACAGCTCCCCATGTTTTGCTTGTATCTCTCAGGTCCTGTGAATTGCAATGTTTACTGTGGGCTTCCGCTCAGACATAACCACAGCTTCATCAAATTCTACTTTCCACCTGTAAAACGTTAAAGCAATGCAACACTTCTTCATCTTATTGAAAGATATGGCCTTTAACATTTTATTTCAACTTTAAAGATTATTTAAAGCTCTAAAAAGGAGGAAAGGGAGGCTTGTTGGATCAAGATGGCCACTATCCCTCAAGCAAAGCACCATTGAAAAACCAAGTGTTAGCGCTCTCAGCTATTTAATATTCAAGAATGACCTCTCGCTGCACCCATGTGTGATAGAGATAGGTCTCCCCAAATGCACACACCCCTCTTGTGAATTTGGGGATTTGCACATTCAGGAAAGAGTTGGGCAGAATGTCCAAGGTCTTGCGCAACTTTTCCCTTCATCAGTCCTGTGCAAACCTTCATCACATGGTAGAGATTGAGCGAAAACTCATTCTCCTTGACTACCTTAAAAATAATAATAATATTCTGTTTTGTCGAAAACTCACACTTCTGCATACATCGCAGGGGCGGTAATTGCAGCACACCAGAATATACGACAGGGAAGGAGTACGGGCCACGGTCAGAACAACGGGGGTAGGAAAGGGCACTGCCACTAACCAACCCTACTAAAAACTCACTCATCTGGCTACACCTCTCAAAATCTGAACTGAACACCACCATACCTCTACAGCACAACAAACTGCACGCACTTCACTGCACCCACGAAACAAACCACACGTAGCCTCGCCCAACATTACATGACAGCTACCAACAGAAAATCACACCTACACGCAGTGAACGGTGTCAACCAAACTGAAGCTGCCAACAGCACTTCACAGCACACTTGCTCTTTTCTCCCGCTAAGTCCTACTAACTGAACCTCCTTCCCCCTTGCTTTACAGATCGGCAAGAGCGCCAAGAAAGCACGCAGGTGGCAACAGTGCACAGAATATCAACCTTTAACATAACATAACATAGCATAGCGCTTTATATCAGATTTTTCCCCCTTCTAAGCACGATAGCAATAGGTGATATTTTTGTCCCGTTAATGATGCTCATTTTATCACCCTCAGATGAAGGAAGTGCTGAGTGCGTGCTGCCAGGATTCAAACTTAAGAAGTGCTGCCTGGCCCCAGGTCTGAGCAAGGCAAGTGCTTAACTACTGAGCTATCAAACCCAATGACCAGGGCGGCCCACACAACTCTTGCATTCTTTCCAGTTAACAAAATGGAACTTCTTGATGGCTAATTACACACGTTGAAGAGTGTTATGGTGCTGGGCATATCTGCAGGGTAGAGAGTGAGACTAATGGCAGATCTCGTTATGCTCCTACCAGCTGACTCTTTCCCAGACACAATTGCTGGTTGGGCTCCAAGATATAGCTCACAGTTCCTCGTATGAAAGAGATGAGCAGTGCCAGTTTGCATGACATCATTCTTGCAAAATGTTTCATACTCATATTTGGGACTACTTTTGAAGAAAGCCACATGGAATCAGGTTTTGGGCGGCAGTATTTTCCATAGAAAAATCGTGCTGTACATAAAAGAATAACATGATACAAACATATATGTAGCCCTTTTTTATTAGATAATTCAATCTTAATAGAGATTAATGGGGGACTAATAATACATTTATTACGCTATACAATAACCATCAAAGCTGTCATCTGCTTGCTAAGTGAGTGGGGCAGATATTTGTACATTATGATTAACGAGGGGACCAGGCGGCAACCAGCAATGATAAAAGTGCGGTAATAGGAGAGTGCCTTTAAGAATAAGATTGGGTTCAAAGTCTAGAATGGAATAGCGGTTGAAATGGTAGAGAACCTTTGCAACATTGTTAACAGAAGCTCTTCCCGCCATAGGCCTCACAGTGACAGGTAATATTGCAGTTTCCTGGCCTGCGAGCATTGTGTTTTGGGTGTCAGCTCTCTGAGGGCACGTACTCCCCCCTCTGTGCTTTTGTAAGCCTCTGGAGCCCGTCTAGAACGAAGGTGTACATACAGACAACGAACACATCTACAATTCAGAGAACGTTGCTCGACTTCTGGGCACTGGCAAACAGACGTCACGGGCACCGGGTAATAGGACGAGACGCCCCCAGCACCATCATTTCAGAAGCAGACACCAACCCATGAGCTGGACAGCATTACCTGCAAAAGGGACACTCAACAGAGGACCTTACTTCTCTCGTGAAACACGTGCACAAGATCACAGGGCCCACACGCTTTAGCATTTGGAGGGGGACCTCACTCAAAGAACGTGGAACTGATCCCCTTTTCAGGACACATTTCTGAGAATTTTGATTCCGGCGCCACTGCACTTCACTTTCTACCATAGACTGTCCTGTCATCGTTACGACGCATCTTAAATGAGCCCTAACTGTATTCCCAGTGTCCAGTCTCATAGGCTGAGTAGTGTGGGCCTCCCCCTGCTCTTGGTTCCAACCTCCTAGGACGGAATGAGTACAGACAGTTCAGTTGTGGACAAATTATTGGCTGTAGGCATTTATTTTCTACAGAAATTACACAAAACAAAACTTATATAACAACCGGTGTGCTTTTGGGCACACCGTGTCCAGGGTTGCAGATGCCATCCTTCACCTTGACAAGTCTATGTTTCCCTTGGGCATCGGCTCCTGGACACGTGCCGCCTATGACTTTCCTCTACCGTGTACCGAAGGTAGTACCCGGCGTTCCAGCTCTTCCTTGGTTCATCTCCTTCTTCCAAAATTGCGGGGTGGGTTTGGTGGGAAACGATTCTCTTTCCCTTTCCAGGACCCCAGAAGCTTACCCGAGCAAGGTGAGCTTCTTTCCTGGCTGTGCTTCCTCCTCCTTGCTGAGCCCTTCTTATACCCCCCATCCCTTTGTTATTCCAGTGGAGGGCTGGCCTTCCCCCGGCCCCCCCACTGGTTGCCATCTCACCTTTTCCTGTGTTGCTGGCTGCTGCCATGGCAACGCTTGGGCGGGGGTGCCACCTGGCTGACCCTCCCCTTGTGTTTCACGCCATATCTGCCCCCACCCTTTGCCTAACCCTCCAGGCCCTCCATTGCGCCGTACTTTGTACGACCCGGGGCCTGGGGCATAGGCTGAGTAGTGTGGGCCTGCCCCTGCTCTTGGTTCCAACCTCCTTGTATGGAATGAGTACAGACAGTTTTGTTGTGGACAAATTATTGGCCGTAGGCATTTATTTTCTACAGAAATTACACAAACCAAAACTTATATAACAACAGGTGTGCTTTTGGGCGCACTGTGTCCAGGGTTGCAGATGCAATCCTTGGCCTTGGCAAGTCTATGTTTCCCTCGGGCATTGGCTCCTGGCCACGTGCCGCCACACCTGAGTGGATGTTGCCCCGGCCGCTCAGGTTCCCCACAAAAGTACCTCTATTTACATCCCCGCTCCTCTAATGCCATGAAAATGTTGTCTGTAAATGCCCCTATCCCTTTGTTGGACAGGTGCACCCCGTCCTGATGGAACATATCGGGGTTATTCTGGGAAAAACCGTCCCTTATAAAATGGAGGCCTGTGCTCCTGCAGTATCTTTCCACTGTTTTGTTCAGTTTCCTCCTTGCTGTTTCCACGGCCTGTCTACAATGTGCCCCGTACGAAATTCTGCGTGGTATCATTTCTGACATCAAAATCTCTGTTTTCCACCAGCAGTGTGCTATGTCGTGGAGCAACTCACAAATGTCCCTTTGTAATCGCCCCCTGTTTGTGCTGACTAGGTCGTTGCCACCAAGGTGGATGACCAGGTATGGGGGGTCTCTGAAACGAATTAAGTCTGATAACCTGTCATGTATGTCCTCCCAGTGCATCCCCGGAAGGCCCCACCAGGACGTGATCATTTTTTAAAAAATGGACTCCCTGCTTAACTTCCTCGATCCACCGGCCTGCTCGGGTCACGAACGAGTGTCCCATGATCCATGCTGACTTTTAGGGGCCCGTATCTGTGGGAGTAGGGGGAGATGGTTCATATCAGTTCCTCTCTTACATATCTTTTGAAGCAATTTGACCTCCACCCCCCAATTTTCTTCACACCTTTTGCTCCCAGACCCGCTGCCCATGCTGACGTGGCTGCGCCTATCCTAAATGAGTGGGTTCCAAATTCTGCCGGATCCCACCCTGCCTTAGCTACTGTTTTTTTTCAATACCACCTGGAACTGGTACCTGCTAAGCGCACTGCCGTCCCTGTGTATTAGAGGTTGGCCTCCGACATCTGGTTGAATGTCCAGGAATGCCTGAGTGATGCACCTGGGACAGTGGTCCTTTTCTCGAATGCAGCTGTGCTCTATTGCTCTCCCCTTTCCAACCTGGTCGGTCTTAGGTTTCTTTAGGAGCAGGGTCATACCTTTTGACCCCATACTAACATCCCCTCTTGCCAGGCCATCCCCTGCTACTGTATTCCGGGCTACTAGTTCCCCTATTCTGAACGCCCCATAGTATGCCAGCGCAAAAGCTGCCCTAAAGAGTGCTGTTTCATACTTTCTGCAACATGTGCCCTGCAGCGTCTTCAGCAGCACCACCAGTTTCCCAAAATTCAGAGGTCTCCTACTATCCGGCCTTTTCCCTTCCAACCTTGCCCACCTCTTCATCGCATATTTTATTAAAGGGCTGTCTGTTGGGTCGGTTACCCCGGTTATTTTTGCGGTGTATGCAAGAGCAGCTAAATGTGCCGCCGCACAGCTCTTCCTTTTCCCTTTTGTAAATGCCCCTTCCAAAAATTCACACATCTTTTTTGATGTAACTTTCCCCACATCCTGAGCTCCTGTTCCAACCAATACATTCTGCAAGTGTTTTCCATATTGCTTACCCGTTTTGTCAGTTAGGGCGTTCCTGGCGAGGTTCTCTATGGCTCGTTCGGGTTCCTATGATTTTTCCTGGCTTTTCCAGTCAGCCTCATTCTAACCTTTCCTTCTCCTCCAGCGCCTTTAGTGCAACCCATGCCTTTCCTGGTGTGGGTGTTTTTTTTCTTTTTGGCGCCCGGTCTCAGTTCCCTAAAACCGACCCACTGAAAACGAGACAAGGCGTCAGCCACCACATTTGCTTCTCCAGATATGTGTCTCGCTCTTATGCATACATTGTTTTTCAAACATTCGAGATGGCTCTCATTAGCTCCAACACCAGTGGGCAGGATGCACTCCCTTTATTCAATACCTGCACCACCGCCTTGTTGTCTGACCATACTGCAACTTCCCTGATGTTCAACTCAACCTCCCATGCACATAAAGCCACCAATACTGGAAAAAGTTCCAGCAGTGTAATATTCTTTGTCCATGCTGCCTCCTGCCATGCACTTGGCCATTTCTCTGTGCACCACTCTATGCCTAGCATTGCCCCAAATCCAAATCCTCCGGCTGCGTCCGTGAACAACACTCTTCTTCCCTCCTGGTTGATAGGCGAGCACCAGATAACCAATCCATTAAATGACTTCAAAAAGTCCCCCCAAACTTCAATGTCCTTCTCGATTCCCCCCCCCCATCCTAACTCTGTGATGTCCCATCCTGGCCCCTCTTGTCCTCAGCTCTATGCTCCTCTGAAAAATTCTTCCTTGCGGTATTACACTCCCCGCAAAGTTTAGCTTTCCAGCCAATGTCCGTAACTCCTTCACTGTGGCCTTGTTCCTTCCCTTTAGTTCCTCGATTGTTTTCAAAAGGTCTGCCACTTTTTCCTCCGGGATTCGGCATACTCCCTCCCTTGTGTCGATTTCTATCCCCAAAAACTGTATTCTCTGCGTTGGTCCCATTGTTTTCTCCCCTGCTAGCGGGAAACCCCATTCACCTGTCAGCTCTACAAATTTGTTTTGGGTATCCTCGTACAGCCCTGACCCTTGTGGCCCTACAAATAGGAAATCGTCCAGGTAATGGACCACCCTGGCCTCCTCCATCTCTTTGGTGAGTGCCCACTGCAGGAATGAGCTTACTTTTTCGAAATATGCGCATGAGATGGGGCATCCCATGGGGAGGCATTTTTCAATGAAAAAACTGCCCTCCCATTGCATACACAGCCATCATTGTGACTCTTTGTTTACCGGTAAGAGTCGGAATGCAGATTTTTATGTCTGACTTTGCCATCCATGCCCCCTTGCCTGCCTTTCTGACCACTTCGACCGCCTCTTGGAAATCCGTGTAAGACACGGTTGCTTCTATCTGAGGGATGCCGTTGTTTACAGATGCACCCGGGAGGTATGAAAGGTGGCGCATGAGTCTGAATTCCCCTCCTTCTTTCTTTGGGACTAGCCCCAATGGTGAACATATGTAATCCTGGAATGGCAGTGATGTGTAAGGACCCCCAATCCTACCCAGTTCTACCTCCTTCCCTATTTTTTCACTTACTATCCCCCTGGTTTCAATAGCTGATGTCAAGTTTTTGGGAATGTTCCGTGATCCCTGTGCTGCAAAAGGAATTGTGAAGCCCTCCTGCAAACCTTTCCTAATCAAAGTGGCAACCTCCTGGTTTGGAAATGCCTGGAGCCATTTTTCCATCTTTTCAAGCTTAACAGGTGAGGCCCCGTTCTCTCCCCAACACCTAGTTACGCTTCTCATTGCTTCTATTGCGGGCTGTTGTTGCCCTAGTGCACTTGGCGCTGCTGTGATCCACGCTACATTTCTCGCACTTGTGGTTGAATTTGCAATTCTTTCCCCAGCTGCATGGTACCCCGCTTTCAAATTTCCAGCACTGGGCTGGAGGTGCCTGTGGTGTCCTGGTATTTCCCCCGCCACCCCCCTGGGCCGTTGGCGGCATGCTACTCTGCCAACTTCGCTGCGCACCATATTGTCTGGTCCGAAAATTCTGTTCCCCTGACCTCCTATAGCAGTTGTCGTATCTCCTGTTGCTGTACCTGTAATTGCTTCTATAATTATTCTACCAGTATGGTTTTCTCTGCTGCCCTCCTGAACCGTGGTCCTTGTGGTCCCATTTCTCTTTTAATACATGAATATGTACAAGTTATAATTCTCCTCATCCCACTCTACATCAGGGTAACAGTCCCTTTCCTTCCTAAACTCATGGTGATACTCCTTCCATGCATCACCCCCAAATACTTTGTACACTTTCAAAACCCTTTGTTGATATGCTACCAATGCCACTCCATTCTTTGGGTATTTTTGTAATATAATGGTTGATAGTATTTGGAAAGCTGATACCCAGTTCTCAAAAGTCTGCTCAACTTTCACCCTCCTTAATATTCCTTTCTCATCCTCTTTCATGTCTTCCACTGACACATTCAGCCCTCTCTTTTGGCACCCTAGTAGGGAAAAAATGTCTATAAACTCCTTTCTCCAAATTTTCTCTTTAACTTTGTCATTAATGTACCATGCCAGTGTTTTCATAGACCTTCCTTGAACATCCTTCCCCATCGTTGGCCTGCCATATTTTGTCATGACTGGCCCCCCCTCCTTGTCTCCTGTGGCTGCCGGTGTTCCCACCTCCTGAGGCGTGTTCTCTGCTTCCACCTGTGGCTTGGGTGTAGGCCCTGCTGGCGCAGCGGGTGTAGTTGGTGGAGCACCCTGTGGGCTGGGCACCGGTGGCACCCGCTGTGGGTTGGGTACCGGGTCCCCCGGGTGACCTTGTGGTAATGGCCCTGCCCCCCAGCTCCTTTGCCCGCTCCCTCCAGCCCAGAGCCCCTTTGTCTCTCCTTACTCACCACCCCCTTCCATTTTACCCATTTTTCAGGTGGTCTCTCTCTTCATCCTCACTGCTCTCTATTTCAGTGGTGGAGTCCCCCCATTCCTCCCTATGCTTTTTGTGCTTTCTCCCTCTCCTGTCACTGGTTCTGGGCGACTTACCCGTACCAGTGATGCAGGTGCGTAACATATTAACAATTTGCCTTCCAATTTTGCTGCCACTTTTCACGGTACCTTTATCATTTTCTTTTCTCCTCTTTTACTTTGGGACCTCCGTCTGATCTTGTGTTCTCCTGGGCTCTTCTCTCCCCCTCTTCTGTCCTTGTGGCAGTGCCTCCTCTCTTGTTGTCTCAGATTCACTGCCACTGGTTTCCTCGATTAGCAAAGGCAATATTTCCTTTGCCCGCTCTTCCTTTTGCATGATGTCAAAAACCCTATGGGCCCTAAATTCGTTTTCTGCTTTTCTGGCCCATTCGCTGAACTCCTTTGCCCTCTTTGCTCTTTCATCCGCCATCTTTCTAGTTTGTATGTTTCCTGGATAAGACACTTTTGTTCCCTGCTCACCTTCCTGGTGTCTGTGTCTGGCCTGGGCCTTGTTTTTGCAGCTTCTGCGTTATGTTTTCTTGTTATGGCCCTCTTTTGATGTCACGTGAGCCTGTGTTTCACGTGAGTATTCTGTTTGGCGCGGTTCCCGCGCCTTCTACAATTAGTTGGCCCCGGGCACCGTAGTGCAACCGTGTGTTACTGCCCTTTTAAATGTTAAGCTCCAAACTTTCCGGCTGCTCCCGGGCCCCTCCTTGCAGCCTTGATGCTCCTTTGCTGACCTCGGTCGAGGAAACACCTTGCTGCAGGCGCCTGGCAACAGCCCTGGCTGGCCCCTCCTTCCGTGCTCTGCACAGCGCAGCCCGCTGCCACTCGCCTTTGATCTCTTTGTTGTCCGCCGCAATGCCGGCTCTTCGTGCGCCTCAAGCGGTGCGCGGCTTTTTGAGCTCCTCAAGCCGTGCGCGGCTCACCGACCTGGATGCCCGCCGCGGTGATGACCCACCGTCTTTCTCCCAGCTCTGGGGCACGACGCGGGTCCACAGCTGCCTTCAGATCTCGGCACGCTGTGGTCTTCTTTATCTGCAGGTGGGTGTGTACGCCGTCCTCAGACCCCAGGTTGATCCTTTCCTCCACGGCTAACGCGTGTTTGGCTGTAGAGGGAAAAGAAAGAAAACGAAAACGAAAATGAAACAATTCTCTTTCCCTTTCCAGGACCCCAGAAGCTTACCCAAGCGAGGTGAGCTTCTTTCCTGGCTGTGCTTCCTCCTCCTTGCTGAGCCCTTCTTATACCCCCCATCCCTTTGTTATTCCAGTGGGGGGCCGGCCCTCCCCTGGCCCCCCACTGGGTGCCATCTTAACTTTTCCCTTGTTGCTGGCTGCTGCCATGGCACCGCTTGGGCGGGGGGGCGCCACCTGGCTGCCCCTCCCCTTGTGTTTGGCGCCATATCTGCCCCCACCCTTTGCCTAACACCCCAGGCCCTCCATCGCGCCGTACTTTGTACATGAGCCCTCTGTAAACTCCCTGCTCCCTATCGTGAATGAGGCTGGATTTTGGTTAGTATTTGTTTGCAACTCCTTTCCTTTCACGTGCGCTTCCCTTACCTATTCCCCATCCTTTGGAACACCTTTCCAGGCCACATTTTAAAATGTAAAAAGAAGGCTATAACTATATTTAAGAATCCCTCCTCATTCACCAGAGCGAGTAGTACTTCTAGCTATGTTTTATATGTGGACTCTTTAGCACAGGGTTGTCCAACTCCAGCCCTCGAGTGCCAGATCCATGCTGGATTTTCATGATACCCCTCATTCAAATTCCTGAGATAAATTTGCATACAATCATTCTAAATGAATATTAATGAGGGATATGCTGAAAACCTGTCAGGTTTCAGAGCCTCCTTAGTATGAACCACGTGACAGCTGTTCAATGTTGCCTTCAAATTATTCCGAGAGACAATGAGCCGGATTCATGGAATATTTGCTCGGTTCAAAGTGCATTTGCACTGCTGAAAAGTGACTCTGCACTGCCGACACAAACCCTGATTCATGGAACCGGGCAAAAGTGTATTTTTGCAGTACAAAGTCCGAACATAGGGCCTCATTAGGACCCAGGCGGACTTCGCGGTGCTAAATGCACCGCGAAGCATGGCGGAAAGCCGCCGATAGCGCCATGGGGGTTGGCGGATTTACCGCCCCATTCCGACCTCGGCGGAGCGGTAAATCCCCAATCCCCATTCTGCCCTTCCCCATTCCCATTTTTGCCCCATAGGGTATAATGGGAGTGGGGAAGGAGTTAATTACGCCACCGTAAAATACGGTGGCGTAATTAACAACGAGGTCCCGTAGCGCCATGGTTTTCTCCGCCTGGTAAAACCAGGCGGAAAAGGCCGCCATGGCGCTACGGGAACTCGTAGTATGGCGGAGAGGTACGCCATGCACTACGCTGGCGTAACACCCTCTCCGCCAGGGTCCTAATGAGGCCCATAGTCATTTAGTCCTACAAAAATGACTATGCGCTGACTTTTCCCGGACTTTGCACTGCAGAAATACACTTTGCATGGTTCCATGAATCAGGGTTTGTGTCGGCAGTGCAAAGTCACTTTGAACCGGGCAAATATTCCATGAATCTGGCCCAATAAGTATTCCTCTGACTATTAAATGTAACTAGCACCTTGATGCCCCCGGACTTAGTACACTTAATAAATGCAATAAATAAATAAATGCATCGGCAAGTTTACTTCGTCTGGCAATAATTTCGACTCGCAACGATTTCACAAGTTGACAATGTTTGATTTAAAGAAACAGCAGTGGAATGTTCTTTTGTTTGCAGCAGAAAGCAAATCGTCAAAGGGCGCAGTGGCAGCTTTGCGGGGAATCCCTACTGCCCGCTTAACTTGACTTTTCGCACCAAAATGATATTTCCTTGTGCAGAAGCAAAAGTACGTTTCTAGTCCCGAAATGCACTGCAGGGAAACGGGGAAAGAGGGTTTGTGTACACACTGTTGCACAAAACAGCCAGATGAAAGCTATGGCAGCTTTGCTCTACAACGTAAACCTGCCTGCTCGCCTCCTACCCCCCACGGCTTGCACCCGAAAATGGACCTTTCATATTGGAACTTCAAAGCATGTGTTTTTAGGTGAAATATAGCGGGGACGTCAAACTGTGCTTCTAAGGGAAGCGTTATGGATGTGCAAGCGGGATCCCAGAAGTAGCAGGGGCGACAGCCGTTTTACCCAAAAAATATACTAAACAAACAATTGGAAAAATGAAATACTATTTTCCAATAAAAAATGCAAATATAATTTTACAGATATTATGTAATTTCTTTTCAACAAAAGCAAAAACAGAAAACTTTTTGCACATTTTGTTTTAACAATTATTAAAGTAACTAAAATCAGTAGGGTTTTGGAAATAGCTTTACTCTAGACAGCAATTCTAAAAACCGTCACGGGGATTTGGGCTACCTGGGAGGAGGGCCACTTCCGGAATGAATACACCAACAGCAAAACCTCATAAGAGCTTTAGGAAGTGCAAACTGTGTCGCGCCTAGAAACACTTGTGTACAGGCGCGTTATAAATGACATCATATTGTATCACAGACCATGCACAGAACATTGAGGAATGGTGGAAGGTGGAACCCATTCTAATTTTCAGTCTTGGGCCTATTGACACTTTTTTTAAACCGGGTATGCACTAGACACTAAAGGTGTGTTCTGCCACTCACTGCTTTAATGGCAAGGCCTACGTGCAGCTCAGGTATGGGGTGCATCCCGAAAACCAAGTTAGAGAAATTAAGGCAAATGCTATAGGTCCATGTCTACTCCTAAGTACCCCAGTGGATGCAGTTTGATCAGAGGTATGTTATGAGGACAGCTTCAGTTACCATTTCAGTTATTCAAGATACTGAACATAAGGTCCTTAGATCAGTAGCATGTCATGTAGCGCATGAAATGCAGAATTACTCTTACAACAAATAATAAGTCTGACTCAGCAAGTTGGCAAAGTCTCACCCGCCTGTTTAAATATCAATTGTCTAAAACAGGGAGTTACAATGGACATCAACGGAAGCTTGCTCAAGCTCTCAAACATTTCACATGAAAAACACATCTTATACTAAAAATGTGTCATACGTGACGTCATACTACGTGACAAATAAGAAAAACGTACAGGGAGTTGTGGTTGGACTAACGAGTACACTTTCTATACAGGAATGGGTTGTGATTGGGTCTCTACAGTCAGGTGGACAACTTATGCCCACCCCTATTGCAAGGCATCTTTGATAGTTATTAGATACACAGTATATTATTGGCTCTTCAAACTATAAGGCCCTTCGTTATGTGACCTTCTACAATTGGTTGGCACGATTGTACCCTTCTGGAACATTCGATTCACTGGCAGCACAGCTCAGACCCAGGTGCTAGGAGGTGGACTTGACTTTACTTTCCCACCCAATTAGCCCTACACCCTTCAACACTCATGCCTTCTGCCACAAAGACTGTCTTTGAGCTTGGCCTTGCAATGTCTTCTCGTCTATGGGAATATAAGGGAGTACGGGCACACTCTTATCGCAGTTCTGGTCTGCATGCCCAACACCTATTTTCATCCTTGGTTCACGTGACAGGGGACCGTGCTTCAGCTTGATTTTCAGCATTTGTCTCAAATTAATAAACTTGGCACTCGTGGTGTTCTCTCTTTGCAACTTAAGAAGGGATGATTCAACGCCTCACGCTCACTGTTCTTGAAGGATAGATAACCAGTTCTTGGCTGCTCCAGCCTTTGACACAAGGCCAGAAAGCCTTTCTAGGTCCTTCCATGATTCTTAGCTACTTTTCTTGCTGCGACACGCACAGCTCTCAACCCTTCTTTCTCTGTGGGTTTAAACTTACTAAACTTTGTGGCACCAATGTCCAGACTTCTATATAATGGCGGCACCGCCTGCAGTCTATTCACTACGCATAGCCAGCCTTTATGATTACTTATTCTACTTGTGTTGCTGCATCTGTACAGTTATTAGACGGCTTGCATTTTCTGCAATGCTCCTCACACATGCAATCTTCATTTAGCAAATTAAAGTTTACTCGATTCTTTACTTCGTCATCAGATTCCATCAGGTCTATACATCGTCAGATGGTCTTCTCAGTGCGTCACGCTTACTTCTTGTGACATCGCCAGCTTCCCTTTCTCTCGCTTTCACAGGACTTTGGGGACCTCTTCCATGAGATTATCATTTATTCGAGCATACATCTGGTATGGTCTTCTTAACGGATACCTTTTCTCAAACAATTGTCACGGATGGTCAGAATTACTGGTGTCAAGCATAGTTAAATTTCAGGCTTTCAACATACAGGCAATAGGGGGGCGGGACTTCCTGCAGAGGCATTCGGCTGCTCCTCTACACTACACTGGAGAAACACGCCACCCACTGGTCACCTCACATACCCAGTACAGCCACCAAGTAACACACTTGGAGTAATCGTTGAAATCACTCACCCCGCTTCTCCGGGCTCTCATGCAAACTGCTCACACCGACATTTCATTATTATTGATTCTGAACACTCATACTGGCCAGGATTCTGAGCAGGCTTCACGAAGCCTGGGCACGGCTGCACAGCAGTACCTTTAGATCAATGCTTGACTGTTTGACATGTTGTGTGATCTATTTTATCAATCACGCAGTTAGATCAGCTGACCTGGCTAGTGATAAGTCTGAGTCATTTATAACACTATTGGATAATGGTGGTTGGTCCCTGGAGACAGTGTTATATTTTAAGTCACATGTTTACACGTGGCATTTTCATACATCAGTACGGCAAAGGTCCCATCAACATCATAGATTTTGGGAACAAACGCTTTAAAGGTTTGCCAAGGAACACTGAGAGGTCTAAGTACTTAATAATGACTGTTGCTTCTTTTAAACTCGGTTTTTAAACTAGAATTATCTATTGATTACCCTGCTATATTGTTATGTGGTAATTGTGCTGCTTGACGCTTTGTTAATAAAACAGTAACCGTAATCTTCACACTCATAACATATGTGTGTCGACAAGAGTAGGAGTCAGTAGTTAAGATACCTATTGCCAAATAGCATACTCTTCCCGTTGCCTTTTAATTGATCTCCAGAAGACTGATTTCATATTACATGCAAAGCACCCCCCCTTTAAAAATAAATATAAGAACACATAAAGATAATGTAAAACAAGCGTAGGAAGACAGTAATAAAAAAATGGAAATAAAATACATAGAGAGAAAGAACCCACAATGATGCACAATTGTTTGTTTGTTTGTTTGTTTTTATTATTTATAATGCGCGAGCGTACCCGGGGGTATCAGTGCGCAGCCTTTACACGAATATTCGAAACTTAGTTACAGTACACAGAATATACATAATACAAGAATAAAGTACACCAGTGTTATATACATATCAGTAATAGGCCAGCAGGCCATTATATACAGGTAAATGGGAGGCACACTGGCAGGTAAGCAAGAGGGCACAAGTTGTTTCAGTATGTGCAGGGGAGCTAGGCCCTTCAACGTCTATTGGGTCTCACGTTTCAGCCATGAGATTACCAGTGAGAGGAAATTCTGGTAGGGCATGTCAATTCTAAGGTTTGGAGGCAAGGAGTTCCACAACAAAGCAGCTTTTACTGGGAAGCTGTTGCCCCCTGTGGTGGCCCGTTTGTAATGGGGAACAGATAGACGGTTTCTGTATGCGGTTCTGGTGGGTCTTAGTGATGACTGTCGATGGAATCTGTTGATCAGGTAAGTTGGGGCGGCATTGTTCAAGGACTTATGAATGAGTGATGCCGTTTATAAAAGGATTTTATCTTTGGTGGCTAGCCAATTGTTCTGTTGGCTGAGATTTGTAATGTGTTCCCTTCTGGAAATGCCCAAAGCTGCTCTTAAGGCATTGTTCTGAAGGGTTTGCAATTTGCTAGTGGTAGCCTTGGTAGATCCCAGATAAAGGGCATTGCAGTAGTCAAGGGGAGACAAAATAAGAGCTCTGGCGAGTTTCAGGCAACTACAGTCCGACAGGAAAGGTTTGGCTGCGCGGATTAATTTGCATGTGTGGGCCGTGGAGGATGCAAGGGAGCTCACTTGTCTTTTGAAGGAGAAATTGGAGTCTAGGTAGAATCCCAGTGTTTTGACCTCCTGTCCAACTTTGATGTTGTTTCCGTCAATCGTGAAGGAATTGTAGGCCTGGCCAAGTTTCTTTATATTGAGTGTGGTACCCAGGATAATGAGTTCTGTTTTATCATCATTCAGGCATAGTCCATGAGTGGCCATCCATGCCTGAATGATGATATACACCCTATTTAACAAGGCCAAATCCTTTCCATAATCTCCAGAAAGCGGAAGGAGGATCTGAGTATCATCTGCATAATTAGTGTAGGTTATACCGAGATGATCCAAATCATCGAAAAGGGGCTTGGTAAATATGTTGTAGAGTGTGGGGGAGACACAGGAGGCCTGGGGAGCGCCGCAGGTGATAGGTATGGGGTCTGCTGCGGCCGTGGGAGAGAAGACTCTCATGGTCCTACCGTTAAGGAAGGATGTGATCCATGTGATGGCCTCTGTTGAGAAGTGAGCTGCAGTATGGAGATGTGAGCATAAGACAGAATGATCGACCAGGTCGAAAGCTGCAGATAGGTCAAGGAGAAGGAGTAAGGCAGCTTGCCCGTTGTCACTGAGCGAATCAATCTGGGCTTTTAGGTCAATGAGAGCGGTTTCCGTCCCATGTTGGGGCCGGAACCCAGACTGTCTGGATCCTAAGAGGTTGTGTTCTTCCAGGTGCTTCTGTATTTGAACATAGGCCACATTGTCCAGAATTTTTAGGAGAAAGGGATCGGTCGTTATGGGTCGGTAGTCGGTAGTTGGTGGGTTGGTGGTAGTTGGTGGGTATGGCAGGGTCGAGATTAGGTGTTTTCAGTAATGGGAGTACCCAGGATTGATTTAAGTTAGTGGGGATAGATCCAGTGGTGAAGGAGGCATTGATCAATTTTGTGATGAAAGGGGAGAGGTCCCGGGCAGCATCTTTGATGAGCTGAGCAGGGCACAGGTCTCCCTGGCAATTGGAGGGTTTCAAAGATAGGATGATTTTTTCCACCTCCAGAATATTGACTTTGGCGAACTGGAAACGGGCTAAGTCGGTATGCATGGGTTTGTCGTGAGTTTTAGAGTTGAGAGTGTTATTCAGGGAGGCTCTTTTGCTAGAAAATTTGCTTTGAAGAGTCACAATCTTATTAGGTAGGGCATTTTGAATGTCTGAGCACCAGTTTTTATCTTTGGTACAGGTGTCAGGGGGTGCTATGGGGGTTTCTATTTATTTAAGGATTTCATGTTTGATTTGGCTTGGGATATACAGGAGTCAAATGAGGTTCGTTTGGCCAGGTAGATTTCTTTTTTGTACAATGCTGCTAATTTGGAGAGTTTGAGTTTGTTTGAGTCTGAAGGTTTTTTTTCCCAAGTGGCCTCACAACTTCTTTTTTGCTGCCTTAAATTTTTGAGGAATGGTGTATACCATTTGTTAAGGTGTATTTTAGGTTTACTTGATCGGAGTTTGAGTGGGGCGATGTGGTCCATCGCGGAGGCCATAACCTTGTTATATTCTTCGACCATGGACTCAGGGTTCAGGTCATCTGGCAATGTGTTGAGAGTGGGAAGTAGATTAGGGATAAGTCTTTCTGCTGTGATGTTTTTCTTGTTTCTGGTGAGAGTGGGTGGGGCCTTAGTAATGGGCGGAGGTGGTGGTCTATCGGTGGAGAGCATGAATGAAATCAGATGGTGGTCGGTCCAGGCTCAAGGTGAGATGTTTGTAATATTCGCTAGGCAGTTATGGTCAGCCACCCAGTCGAGGGTTCTGCCTTTAGAGTGTGTTGGTGACGTGCATCTTTGCGTGAAGCCTAATTCAGATAGAGTGTTGGCTATAGTGCTGGCGGGAAGGTCTTCCGTGTCATTGTAGCCCAAGTTAAAGTCTCCTAAGGTGAGTGCTTGAGTGGAGCTTTTAAGATTGCTGGCCAGGATAGAGTTGAGGTCTTCATCGAAGGTGCCAATGGGGCCTGGTGGGCGGTAGATCAAGTAGATGTTAAGGGTTTGGGTGCTGGTAAGAGGTATTTTTACTGCTAATGTTTCACAGGAGGGTGCATCTATGGAGGTAGCTAGTCTCATGGTGAGACTGCACTTATGGATAATGGCGACACCACCTCCTCTAGAGTTGGGTCGGTCTTGTCTCAAGATGGTATAATTATCTGGGATTGCCAACATGAGCATCGGGCCTGCTGCTGGGTGTAACCAGGTTTCGGTGATGGCAAGGAAGTCCAGGTCTGCTATCAGTATTAAGTCTGCAATTTCAGTGGCATGGGCTACCAGCGATCTGGCGTTGATCAAAGCTCCCTTGATCTTAGGACTGGCTGTGTTTTTGGGAATGGAGTCTGTCTTTTCTGAGGTGGTAGTGTGGCGCTTGTCCTGTGTAGTATGGCGCTTGTCCTGTAAGGGTTGGGGGGTGCCCAAGTTGGAGGAGTTATGAGGGGGTGAGGAATGAAGTTTAGGTGATAAGTTATTGAATTGTGTAACGGGATTGGGTCGGAGTGGTTGCGTTCTGCGGTTTTGTCTATTAGGCAATGAGCGGGCCAAAGGTTCGTGTATTTTGGCTAGCCTAGCTCTAAGTCCAAGGTTCCTTTCTGTAGTGATACGAGGGTGACTGGAGGGTGGCAGTACCTGAGGCTCAATTAAATCTAAGTAAGGTACTTGGTTGTTAGATCTAGATGAGGCAGGCATGTTAGGTAATAGTGGAGTCATCTTAGTGGGTAGTGCAGTATTGAGGCTGATCAGAATATAGGCCAGCAGGTAGGAGGTAAGTAGATACATACTGGGTAAAAGCATCAAGCTATGGTGGTTATTCTGAATAGCAGGCGTGTGTAACTACAGTCAGAGTGATACAGTTTGGCTGAAATGCATAGAGAAACACCTAAAGATGAAATGAGGCAGTATGACAGGAGTGCGAGATAGATGCCTGGTATCAAGATTAGGCGGTTTGGCAGGAAATACATGGATAAACACCTGAATTCATATGGGTCTGGTTGGCAAGAATGCAAGATGAACACCTAGAATTAGATGCTGAGTGCATCAAGCAAATATTGCAATAGCGGCTAAAGACTAGGCAATTCACACACTTTGCACCTATATGATATGATATGGCATTTATAACGCGTCTATACACAAGTGTTACATTTTGAACCTCTTCATAGCGGCTGAACACCTACACATTCTACTCTTTATGGTGGTAGTGAGGCAAAAGCGCAGCAGCTGAAACAAGAATGTAGTTTAAAGTAGGTATTTGGCTTTTACTGTTTCCAGCTGGTCTCGTGGGCGACTCCTTAGTATTCCTTTTCGTTATTACAGATCTTAATTCAGAAATTCAAATATTATAATTTCCTCATGATGTCGCAATTCCTCGGAGTTGCCGGTATAAAGCCTATACCGTCAAAGTTGCATTATATCAGAAAAAACTCTGTGACTCTGCGCCAATTAATTTTGGAAAGTTGTATAGTTTTTATTGGGTCAAAAAGTAAGTCAAAACGCCCTGTATGACACATGTTTCGGCTCAATAGAGCCTTTCTCAAATCTTGGCTACTCTGGTGTATTCTAAGTATATTAATCACATGATTTAACATTAGATATTTGGTTCAAGATTCAAATGCAACAAAGTTTATGTATGATCAGTAAACTCCCCCAATAAGAGTTCCCCCCAAATAATATTATATATTCCAATTTAAAGACAGAGATAAGGGATCGGTAGCGGGGAGGATTGTATAGGTCATAAGACAAAACAAACTTTTGGGCAAATAAATTATACAAAGCATAAGGAAGAGAAAAAGTAGGTAAACAAGGGATCAAACAAACAGAAACAAGAAGAATTTAATTCCATCCAATATATAAAACAAAAACAAAACCAATAAATAAATAAATAAATTGTAGAGAGAGAGAAATACAAAGTTATTAGCAATGATTGAATAATATTATTCAATTAAAGTTGACTCTATTATATTCTTGACCACATAGTGACTTACCCTGAGGTACATGAAATATCCACTGATTGTGTTGCTCTGGTTTGGATTATATTGGGCTCAATCCCATGCTCCTTCTCTGCCAATTACATATAGTTAAATATGTCTAATCTACTTCTTCCCAGTTCAGAAAAGTAAGATATCTGTTGTTTACTGAAGCTGCCTAGTGTATCTGAGTTATTGACTATGGTCACTCATAAGTTCAGCTCTTACATTAGACATATATTCACAACCTTCAAAGTTGCCTAAGTATTATCCCGACACTCCCTACGTTAGGTGTGACTAATGTCGACTTCCACACACTTGTGTTCCTGATCTCTTTTGCCAAAACCATCTAATGCGCTCTAAATAGCGTTCACTCCTTTCACGTAGAGATGTAATTACAAGCTGGGAAAGCCAACGACATCATGGAATCCCTTTTTCATGGGGATTTCCATGACGACGGGGCGTGCCCGCCCGCATTTGTTTGCCTCACAATCTAAGCATAATATTGGGAACCATGCGCTCACTTCAAACGATCAGAAAACTCACCTAATTATGTACAGTTATTAAAAGCTTAGTAATTCCTAGTCTCATTTTGCCAGAAATCACAGTCGCATTGACTATAAACAGTGATTGCTTACCTTCTGACCGCTAATCCACTCGCCTTGGCGTTGCTGGGAACGCCATCGCCAGCTTGGAATCCCTTTTTAGAGCGCTTTCCATGACGACGACGCGTCCTTCCCTCTATTTTGTTATTCTCTATGGGCTAAACATGATACTACTAACTATGCACTATCCTTAGGCTGATTATATTTTTGAACTGAGTACGATCCAAGTCACAGAAGTTAATAAAGGTTTTAATCATTATCAGTAATGAATTATTAGGAGCCCCACGTGAATATGTGACATTGGTAGGACCGTAAAAGCCATCTTGGAATACCTGTTATACGCAGGTTTCAATGACAGTGCGGCATCTTATCCACCCTTCAGTATACTTACTGTTAAAAATGAAATTTCAGTGCTATAATGATACCACATTTATATTTAGTAAATGGTTTCTTGAACTAAGTAAGTCAGTCTAGTTAAAATGTTCAAATATATACTACCCTTTCCACCACTCAACTCAATATGTTATTAAATGATTATCCTTCGTGACATCATAGTCCTATCAACAGATATACACTCTTTAGTTCATTCATCATTAGATGATTTGTATATGGTACCAAAGTTATTAGCTTCCTGATTAACCATCTACATTGGTCATAATCCATCATTTTCACATCAACATTTGTTAAATCTGATCTATCACATATATCTACACATTCATATTGCACACTTATAGAAACAAAACCATTTCAGTATCTTTGTTTAGACCTGTTGTTGTAGAGTCAAATGACAAATAAGTCTGGCTTCCGCTTGGCGTAAAGCTCTTAGTCTATCCCCGCCTCTCTTGGACAGGGTAACTTGTTGTAGAATTTAATCTGTTTTTTTATCATCCATTTGGTGTGAATTCTGCCAATGAACTGCCAAAGGCAAGGTCGGATCTTGACTCCCTATTTTACTCAGATGCTCTCGAATTCTTATTCTAATTCTAAGTTCTCTTTTCGTGCTGCCTATATAGATTTTATTGCAAACACAGGAAATACTGTACACAACATACTTAGTTCTACAATTTATTGCTTGCTTGATTTTCTTCTTTCGAGAGCCAGGTACGCGTCTTAGGTTCTTTCGGTGTAGATCAGATTTAACAAATGTTGATGTGAAAATGATGGAATATGACCAATGTAGATGGTCCTACCAACGTCACATATTCAGGCGGGACTCCTAATAATTCATTACTGATAATGATTAAAAACTTTATTAACTTCTGTGACTTGGATCGTACTCAGTTCAAAAATATAATCAGCCTAAGGATAGTGCATAGTTAGTAGTATCATGTTTAGCCCGCAGAGAATAACAAAATGGAGGGAAGGATGCCGCATCGTCATGGAAAGCGCTTTAAAAAGGGATTCCAAGATGGCGACGGCGTTCCCAGCAATGCCAACGCGAGTGAATTAGCGGTCAGAAGGTAAGCAATCACTGTTTATAGGCAATGCGACTGTGATTTCTGGCAAAATGAGACTAGGAATTACTAAGCTTTTAATAACCGTACATAATTAGGTGAGTTTTCTGATCGTTTGAAGTGAGAGCATGGTTCCCAATATTATGCTTAGATTGCGAGGCAAACAAATGCGGGCGGGCATGCCGCGTCGTCATGGAAATCCCCATGAAAAAGGGATTCCATGATGTTGTTGGCTTTCCCAGCTTGTGATTACATCTCTACGTGAAAGGAGTGACCGCTATTTAGAGCACATTAGATGGTTTTGGCAAAAGATATCAGGAACACGAGTGTGTGGAAGTCGACATTAGTCACACCTAACCTAGGGAGTGTCGGGATAATACTTAGGCAACTTGAAGGTTGTGAATATATGTCTAATGTAAGAGCTGAACGTATGAGTGACCATAGTCAATATCTCAGATACACTAGGCAGCTTCAGTAAACAACAGATTTCTTACTTTTCTGAATTGGGAAGAAGTAGATTAAATTTATTTAACTATATGTAATTGGCAGAGAAGGAGCATGGGATTGAGCCCAATATAATCCAAACCACAGCAACACAATCGGTGGATATTTCATGTACCTCAGGGTAAGTCACTATGTGGTCAACAATATAATAGAGTCAACTTTAATTGAATAATATTATACAATCATTGCTAATAACTTTGTATTTCTCTCTCTCTCCAATTTATTTATTTATTTATTGGTTTTGTTTTATATATTGGATGGAATGAAATTTTTCATATTTCTGTTTGTTTGATCCCTTGTTTACCTACTTTTTCTCTTCCTTATGCTTTGTATAATTTATTTGCACAAATGTTTGTTTTGTCTTATGACCTATACAATCCTCCCGCTACCAATCCCTTATCTCTGTCTTTAAATTGGAATATATAATATTATTTGGGGGGAACTCTTATTGGGGGAATGTAGTGATCATACATAAACTTTGTTGCATTTGAATCTTGAACCAAATATCTTATGTTAAATCATGTGATTAATATACTTAGAATACACCAGAGTAGCCCAGATTTGAGAAAGGCTCTATTGAGCCGAAACACGTGTCATACAGGGCGTTTTGACTTAATTTTTGACCCAATAAAAACTATACAACTTTCCAAAATTAATTGGCGCAGAGTCACAAAGTTATTTCTGATATAATGCAAGAATGTAGTTTATCCTCGTGGTTTATATTCTTAGATAATAGCACTGTATAGAGCATCTGTTAGTGGTGGGTGGGAGCCCATTTATCTTGGCTTTTGCTTGTCTTGCCGGGGCTACAGCTATTACCAGAAGTCAACGCGCGACACTGATCCAGAAAGGATTGACTTTATCGAAAGATATTGTGTGGAGCAACACATGTGACTCGGTGCACAAAATGCTCCCTTCCAATACATTTTTGTAGTTGGCCAAGTAAGCAGCCCATGTGGGAGGACCGCCTCGTCCTGTTTGTATGTATGCCGGCTGTGTGTCTCTCGCATATTTTGTTCATACAGACACAGAGACTTATGGTTGGACCAAAAGACAATGCAGGAGTGCAGAAGTCTTAGACTGCCAGAGATCAGCACACTCTGCGCGGCACTGAGGCATCTCCTGCTACCTGCATTTCTACTGCCAATCCCCGGATTCTGGGGCTGAGGTGGATTCAAGGCCACTTGAGAACCTTTCAGCCGCTGGCCTCTGCCACCATTCGACGAAAGGCTTTCATGACCATGGAGATGTGTAAGAAGAAGTGGCAACACAGGAGGGAATATTGGCACCGTAATTCCACAAATAAGGCCATTTCCACTTTAGTTTGGATGCTTCAATCAGAAAAACAGGGACACCGGATTGTTGAAATTTCAAAAAGAAAAGTGAGATGCCAGGGATGTAATATGTCGGAGAGGAGATGTTGGACTAACAAAAAAAGATAAATATTTAACCTTTTCAGGGTACGGCAGAAAGGTCCACAATAAACTAGAATTGCATGTTGAGATATTACTCGAGGGTTAACCTGCAATTGTAGGGCTCCCTGCAGGGTTGGAGCTTGAGAAACATGTCTTCTGACAATCTAGCTGTCTCTCTTGCTTTCCTTCAAAGACCATGGACTGGTTCCGCCTGACGGTGGCACAATATGTCACTGTACTGACAAGCCTTGGTGCTGATGGGAGCAGTGCCAACGTGCGTTATCATAATGTAACATATGACCCCTCGTTCACTTCCGGTGTCCTGGAGTGCTTGTGGAATTCCAACGCCACAAGTCCGGTGTCTTCCATTTGAAAAAGGGAATAGTCTTGATGTTTTCCGTCAAAAGCAGCTCTTAACTGGACAGTGTCTTTTTTTAAGTAATGCATAGGCAGCTTTTTCTGTCTGCTTCCCTGGTTAACACCACTTACAAGGAGCCGAGTGATGGATAGAAGCCAAAGCCAGAGACTGAAGCAGGGGTAAACTGTGGCAGATGGTAGCCAAGAAAACACCCCTGTGGCGGCAAGCATGAAAAATGTCTTCAAGGATATAGGTTCGAATAAAGGGATGAGAAAGCTCAAGTCAATGCAGAGATGCCACATAGATAAAGTAGAAACAAGGAGTCAAAAAGAAGGACAGGATCTTGCGGCAAACAAAAAAAAACCGATTACGTGAACCTTTTAGACACACTAAGAGGCTGCCTTTTATGGTGCATGTCGCCCCTCATTAGCTGGAAGAGACTGTTGGCCAACGGGGACAGGCAGAATAAACAGTGCCATTTGGGAATAACCGTGGCTCAGAGCCATCTTAGATTGTGGATATATGGCAGCAAAGAATTAAGTTAAGGAGGCATTTGGAATATATCTAGGCCCAAAGGGGCTGGCAAACTCGAGGTCACTCACAGCAAGTACACAGGAAGTAGACCAAGCAGGGCGGGGGTGGTCATGCCACGTGTGCCGTGTATGTGTGTGTGTGTGTGTGAGAAGCATTAGAGAGGGGAGTCACACCACTCTCTGAGAGATCATGAGTCCCGGGGCCTACTCAAGATATCCTGAGCAGAGGAATATGGGTGAGAGGAGTTGCACAGCTCTCTGCGGAATGCGCAGGGAGTGGCGTGTGATTCCCTCACTGCAGTAGCGTGGGCAAAGTGAGCCACACTGCTCTTTGGAATTGTAGTTTCACACACTGCTTCGGATCCATGCATTTTTTAAATATCCAGCCCAGTAGGATCTGCTTGTCTCATTGACATCAAAATGTCATTGCTCTCAAATTGCTCTGATATACCATCTTTTCCAATCAATTTGAACCGGAGTGAGAAACCAGAGGTTGGCTCGAGGGAAATCCCCATGGCCAAGAAACGGAGGAGTCCAGAAATGGGTCAGATTACTGCTTTTATTAATATATTTCAAATGCAGGGATAGGCACACTTGAATTTGCAGATTCCAATGTATTCTCAACTCATTACAGGCTGGTAACAGGGTTTTATTCCACAATGACATCACACCCAAAAACTACATTCTGAGCCTTCAGGTGGAACAGGATTGGGTGAACAGTGTAGGTAAACATACGTTCTATAGCGGATAAATGATCTAATTGGCCTGGCCATATGGGTTAACTCCACCTGGGACCACCCACAAGAGGCCAGCGTGAGCCTTCTCAGCTTGGGAAATTTACCAGCACATGAGTACAAAGAAGGGTGGGGAGAATGGCCTCAGGGTACCGCCTTTTTCCCAATAAGTTTTCCACTTCTCTGACTCCTCTGGCCCTGAGCAAGGACATTCCAGCCTCCAACATCATGCTGTGTTGCCTTTTTGTATCTTCTGTCTTCAGTTTGTTGTGAACAGCAGTCTCTGCCTGCTTCGAATAAATGGTGGTTGTTCCCCAGGTTCAGATCACGTGTGTGGGGTCTGAATTTGAGTTTCTTTGCTTGCATTTATTAAGAATTTCAGCTTCCTGCCCTCGTGCCCTTGCCGGTGTTCTATATTTTCTGTTGACTCCAAACACTCTCTCTCTGTATCCTTGGCAAGGTTGGACACAATAACTGCACTGCCAGCCCTATCTGCGTTTCTCAGGGAAATCAGTGTGTCAGGCCACTCCCTGTGCCTTGAGTGCCTTGCTTTCATTTCAATGCAGCAGTGTCTTCGATCTTTATTTATATGGCTGTTTATGTCTGTTGCTTTTTGGCATCAGTGAACAGTTTGTGTGTTTTCTTGTCCAACTCGCTAATGCACCCTACTTGTGTGTGTTTAGCCATATCGCCTCTTCATGATTACTTTGGTGATGTCATCCAATTATGGTCTGGGGGGCTGCTTCAGTGGGTGGCATCTGCCATTTTGGTGGTATGCTGGGGTGGGGTTTGAGGCCCCCATAACAAAAGGGTGGCACATCAACTGTAGATTTTGACTCTACCTCTGTCTGCCAGTATGAAGACATGCGCCCTATTGTGGTTGAGGTAAGATTCCCAGTTAGGAGGGCCAGCACCTACCGAAAAAAGAGACTTGTCCCTCTCGTGGAGACAAGTTTCCTCTCTCGGTGGGAACCGGCTATGCCCTCTCTAGATTAATAGCTCCCGCAGAAGCCTTCCAATTCTTCTGTGGCTCTCACCACATATATGGTTTGGGAAGCGTGAAGTGGGTGAACGGAGCTGTCAAAAAAAAGAGACAGTGCTTGCTGCTATTCAGAGTTTTATTGAACATACAAAGAGTATGGGATACAAATGTGCAGGGCCAGCAGGATTGGATCACTGTTAATCTGCACCTCGTTGCTGAAGCAGATACATTTGTGAATGCTGGGCTTGTTGCTGTTGAATAGTTAAAGAATCCTGCTGGCATAGGTTTTGGCTCCATTGTGGACTCTGGGAGCTGAATTTCAAGACATTTCTCCACTGGTTCATTCTGCCGGTATTTCATTTTCAGAATAGCCAAGCTGGCTCACTATACTGCCTCACCATACCGCCTCACCATACCACTTCACCCTACTGCTGTATAGAATTTGGCCAGGCCTCAGCTTCCACCCAGGCGTGCAGCCTGGTTCTGCCTGCAGCATAAGCAACTCCCGAAGGTCCTCAAGTTACTCTAGTAACTTCACCTCCAGCTCATAAAAAGTATCCTTAGCTAAGACGGTCTCTTCAAGACTTGGTGGCCGGAGAATCTTTTAGACGCGTTGCCTTTAGACAGCAGCCATATTCTGTATGTATTTCTTTTGGGGTTTTTATAACCCGTGACACGCAGTCATGTTTTGAGTCCCAAAGTGAAAAATAGGAGTGGGATCAGGGAGGGGGGCGGGCAAAGTGATAAGATTAAAAAGAACACATGTTAAACATGATTCACAACATTTGATAGAGTTGCATTGCAGACAGGTAAATAATATACAGGACAGAGCATACAAATAGTCTTGAAATGAACATAAATGGGTGCCCAGTAGTGGTATGTATGGCTGAAAGGTCATGCAGAACAGTAAGGCTTCAATACCTCCTAAATATGGATAAGCTAGTTCAACTCTTAGTTCCAGCTGGAGATTATTTCACATCTGTGGACCGTTGACAGTGAAGATTTTTGCTCCAATATTCTTTCAACAGCAAGGTGATTGGGGAAGCCTGCAGATGTGGTCAGGAGACTGCTTTTTAGCTACTTCGGACCGACATCGCAAACGCTCTGTGGCTAAATCGAGATGTTTTGAACCCAATCTCTTGTTGGACTGGTAATCAATGTAGGGTTCGGCAAATTTGGTGAAACCCAGGATTAACTCTGCTGCTTTGTTGTGAAATATCTGCAGTCTTTGGATATCATTCTTGGGAAGGCTAATGTATACTTTATTGCAGTAGTCGAACTTTGATTGAACCAAGGCCTGGCTAATTTTGATTTTGAGGTTCAAGTCTAGTGGAGAGAGGGTTTTTATCAGCAAGTGGAGTTAAAGGTGACATTTGCTTGATGACTCATTTCAGGTTTGAAAGTGAGGTAGGTACACATGTAGGCACTTTCATGACCTTGTTAAGCTAAGCACTGTCCCTTTCTCTTCTGGTATGCAGCAGCATAGGGCGAGCTGATATACAGATGTGCTCCAGGCTACCCACCCACTCTTTAACACATACTGGCATGCGACTGCACAGACACCATTGCCATTAATAGGGGAGGAAGTCACGTGGCACAGAGAGGACAACCACGGAACAGTCAGTAGCCAGCAGCCCCTCCACAGGGTCAAACCCAGGGAAAAGGCCACTGCCTATGAGGCACTGATTCTGGACAGACAAGTTAATCAGTGACTTTGCCTGCTTTTTTCCATCATTTTACTATAGAAAGAAAGCACTTTCACTCTATTCTCTGTGGTAAGAGGGTATAAAAGAAATATACCAAAATGTCACCTCCAGAATTCCACAAAACAAAAAAGTGTCCTGACAGGTTCACTAAATATATATATAAATTTAATTTATAATAAACTTCTCAATACCAGAAATATGGCACAAGCTATCTAAAGTATTTCCTAGGTATGTGTTTTACAGTTTTCTGTGTCCACCTAAGTTTTCATAGGGATACATTTTACAAAAATCACCATTTCGTACTTCTGTTTAAGCATTATACAGAAGTAACTTTTTATTATTTCAATTATTACTCATAAGCAAGGTCTGTCAATTACCAAGCACTATTAGCTCAACATAAATTCCAAATCAAGCACAATATGTACAAAAAAGAACCAATAAATATCCATGTTCATGTACACAGTATTTCATACAATGCAAAAGACAGTTATATACACACATTAGAAAAAAACATTTGAAAAAACTTTTTCTCAGAATAGTCAACACTATATAAATTTTGAAGTTGATAGGCCCCCACTCAGAGGTTGAAACCATATGTCTCTGGATTATAAATTTTCAGTTCCATTGGGGGCATTTTCAATTGGTTAGCTAAACTCAAGGTCTACTAGCTAAACTCCAGAATTCCGACTGCCGAAAATTCCAACTTTTCTTTTTCAACCCCCCTTACACCACATGTATATGTTGGCGGGTATGGGAAATTATACAAGTATGGGGGGTGCTACAGGGGCTCTCACCCCACATGTGGTGTAAAGGCCCTTGAATAAAATGTGAAAAAAAGTCAGCATTTTCAGATGTCCGAATTCTGGGGGTTGCAGTAATCACATAGATCCGGTATATATGTTCCAAGTGACACCTATACAATCAGAGGAAAAATGAAATCGAGGATGAGGTGTTTAAAGAAGCAGTTAGACATTTGGCCTCTCATTTCAAGATGCAATGATATGATATGATATGATAAGTCATTTAAACGTATCTGTTCGCAAGTGTTACTAGGTGCGACAAAACAAGGGAGGGAAGACAGAGGGAGGACAAGACAAACCATCTTACTAGGCTTTCTGTCATTCAGATCGTGCACGTGCGAGAACGAGAAGCACAAGGGGAAAGGAAGGGGGGAAGTGCATGGGAGAGGGGAGGCCAGGGAAGCATAGTTCTGGATAGTGCAAGGAGAACAAGGGACATTAGGGTTACAGTTACAGCCACTAAGTGTGTGGTAGGTCCGGAGGCAGTGAAAGGGTGACTGATCAAGAAAGAGCCTGGTACCCAGTGAGACTCTGAGGGTAGCCAAGCAACCAGTCGGTATAGCAGACAGGTAGGTCAGCAGGGGAGGGAGTGGGAGAAAGCAGAGGAGAAGAGGAAAGTATTGAACTACCTCTGGAACTTCAGGTAGTCCGAGAGGGGCCGGTATGCTGTGTTATTTTGCTCTGTGACATTATATGTCTTGTTATTTCAGGTTTATGTGACCTGATATTTGTAAATTGCTCATGTGGCTTCGGTAATGAACCCAACATCCGCAATGAACTGGTGGGAGTTGCAGTTGCAACCTCATTGACTCTGTGGGTAGCAGCAGGGGCCTTGCTAGGGGGGGGGCTGAGGGGGCTATAGCCCCTGATCTTTTGGTTGTAGCCCCGGATAGAATCTCAGGAGCTACAGCCAAAAGACTAGCTAGCCCCTAGTCCCAACAGTTCCGACATCAGCGTAGCCCCGGGTCTTTTCCAGACCTAGCAACTCCCCTGGGTAGCAGCAATGGGGGGTGGCAGTGTTAGGCATTCAAGCTGCCTAGCCGATATGCCACAAGTCTTCTAGCAAATATTTGTGCCCTGGAACTTACAAATTAAGCACCTCCTACGGAATATTGTAGGCTGCCACTAGAACTCCACTGTAATATTCACACTGCCTGCTGTGATGTGCCAACATTTGCACTTGGTTGAATTTCTGCCTAAACTAGTCTGTGTTATTCAAATAGTCCCTTCTACCTTGGAAGCAATACTTGTCTTTCCTAGAAATGTGCAAACTTGGGGGGGAAAGGCACTGTGATGCAGGATAGCCTACTTTATTTGTTTTTATGTCTATAAATAGTTTGGAATAAAATATTTCCTACCATAGATTATTTGTAGGGCTTGATCTAAAAATAAAAGCTAGAAGTGTGCCAAAACTAGGTTTCCACTCATACATAACACGAAGGAGCACGCAGAGCTGAAACCAGCCGCCCAGAAATAAACATTTTACATTGAAGAGTATCCATCTTGGGTGTCATGTTCTAGATGGGGAGTGTCACGCTGTAACCATAATTACTTAGCACTTGCGAATCGTCTGCAGTTTACAGAACTTCAGATAAGGACACTATTAAATTATAGTTTGGGAGAAAAAGACGGTCAACTATTTGCAAACAAGGATCCTTCAAATCTCTTCGTGTGGGGCAAAGGGGGATACGCAGATTAGAGGGCATGCAGACGCAGGTGGGAGGGTGCAGGAGGAGGTGGAAACTAGCATGCTGCACAGGGCAGAAGCAGGACGTGGGTGCAGGAGGGAAGGAGGCAGTGCAACTGCTGCAACCGGCTGAAGGAGGGAGAGGGCGCAGGAGGAGGAGAGGGACAATGGCACTGTGGAATAGGGCAGAAGGAGGGAGCGGGTGCAGGAGGAGGCGCAGGACAGAGACTGAGGTACAGAAGGAGGAAGATGGTGCATGAAAAGGAGAGGGGCAATGGCACCGCAGAAGGAAGGAGCGGGTGCAAGAGGACAAGGGGGATACTGGCTCTGCTCTTCTGCACAGGGCAGAAGCAGGGAGAGGGTGCAGGAGGAGGACCGGGACAGGGGCACTGCAGCACAGAAGGAGGAAGATGGTGCAAGAGAAGGAATGGGGCAGTGGCACTGCAGTGCAGAATAAAATAAGGGAGAGGGGGCAGGAGGTCATTGGTCATTTCGCAATGTCATTGAGCTATTCGGGCTCCAGCCCCACCCCCCCAAATGTGAGCTGAGGGCCGGGGCTTCCGTGCCCTTTAACAGTTCAAAGGATCAGGAGCATGCTTCTGTGCGCATTTTGTTTCTTCCGAGGCAAATCTACTATCTGCTCAGCTCGGATGATCAAGCAGTGCCTGTTTCCCAGAGTCACAGCCCCCTGAGACACACAGGTTGCGTCCAGGGCTCTGCAGCCAGTGGCATAATGAACTCGGCAACACCTTTCTTTTGTCATCAGCAGCATAGACTTTCTTATGCATGATGGTGAATTTCCAACTGAAAGACCACCAGTCACCTTGCAAATCAGTGACAGTTAAAGCGAGCAGCACAATAAAGCACCCTTTGAAATATGTCTTCATACCCATAATGTCTAATAGCTTGATATGTTAAAAAGTCAAGTGTGCTTTGATGTCCTTAGTTGAATATTCTTAAAGCCATACATAAGAACAAGCTGGAGGTGTGTGACAAATCTCCAAACCTAAGTGAGTTTATTACACAACTTCCTTTATTGTGTGATTTAAAACGCTGAAAATAAAGTGGGTAAATAGATAATTTGCCTTTTGCATCTTACAGTTTTCCATTCAGGATGTGGAAAATAAAAGTACATTGATATTATTTTGGTCCAACATGCTGCTATAAGGATTTGCGTGTTGTCATGATGCTTTACTATGCAATTTGTGTATTTTGCAAGTAAACTCTATAGGACAGTATTATTTTAGGTCTTGACACCCAAAACTTAAATATTTGTTCCAAGTAAAGCGTAGAAGAAGGTGGCCATGCCTAAATTGCAGAGTGGGATGAAATCCCTGCTTCGCGTAAGTGTGTGATCCTGGGCAAATAATGTAATCTCACCCTGACTTCCAACTGCAAAAATTGAAGTACTTATTAAAATTGTCCTATTGTAAGGGTGTAAATGCATACACTTATAAGTGTCGGGACACATTTGTGTACCCCGCTCCTGTCTGCTAGTAGCTCCAATAGTGTCACATAGAATTGCATTATTGCAGCACTGGCCCTCACCAGTCTCGTATCACTTGATTTGACAGGCAGACCTAGTCTCACCAGCCAGTCAGTGCACCAGAGATTCTAGTGTAGCGGACTAACTGTGCTTGAACAAACATTACATTTTCTCCCCTGTTGCTCCCAGTCACTAAAGTTACTTGGGCCGTCCAGAGTACTGCCCCACACTCTGCAATGTCCTACTAGGTTCCTAGTGATAGCCTCGACATCCAAAGCATCGAATGCAAAAGCCTCGAAAAAAATGCATCGAATAAATGCATTTTTCTTTCATTTTCTTTAATGAGGGGGCAAAAAAAATGCATTTTTTCGAGGCTTTTGCTTTTGATGTTTTTGCCTTCGATGCTTTGTATTTGAGGGAATCACTGGATACCGTCCTACTATACTATGATATTGAGTCTTTCATTGCACACCATTTGTCATTTTCACACTTTCTAGGAGCTTCAGGATCTGCAAGAAATAGGGTAGGGGGCTAATGCAGTAAGAGAGGGACCAGGCCAAGAATGCTTTGTTACAACATTGATGTGTGCAGATCTTAAAAGATATGTTTCTCTACGGTGAATGTTTTAGATATTTTGTGAGCTGTGTGCAGTAGTGGTTATGTGTGTTTCAGGTAGCTACCATACTTGTTTGTGTGATTGACAGAACATTGAAGCGTTTTGCTTCTTGTTTTTGCCACCGACTCACCAAAGAGCCAAATACCAAAGGAGGGATGGACCAAAGGTCCAACTCACAAGGGAGCCAAGCACCAAAGGAGAGTTCATCAGAGCAGCCAAGGATCAGAGGGGCAAATGACCCTAGAGGTTCACTTTTACCTTAGTTTTACTTCATTCTATTTTTTATTTGAGTTGTAACCTGAAACTATTGAACTGGAGTACATTTAGGAGGGAGATGACCTGTGAAGTGGGATGCACAGCTTGAGTGAGTTTTGTTATTTACCAGCACACTGACTGCCCATGGCCATTCTAATTCCTATGGTCAATCCCACCCACTTCCTGTGCCTCCCTAAACACATCCTCATGGGATCTCTTTGAGCTAGCTTTTTCAAGCATTAACATCAACCATTAGCCTTCCAAGGTTATTTCCAAGCAGTCTGCTGAGAGTTAATGGCTGAATTACAGGTGTAAATGGCCACTGGTTTAATAAAAAAAAGCCTCAACCAAGTGTGCCTTCAGCCACTTGATTTAGATCTGTTCCATGCACTGAACTCCCTTTAAAAGCAAGCATTCACAAAGCCAACAGATTTGGGTTGAGGTATCAGAAAGGCATTTTCCAGTTAATGCCATCATATGCCTAGGTAATCACTGAATTTCTCAGCCATTGCCATCTTATCGCAAGGTAATACCATTATAACAGTGCCTATCCCATACTTGCATAAAAGCCCAAACTGTTGGCTTTGCCAGTGCTTGTTTATTATTTCAGGCAATGTCTAGTCTAGCCTCAAAGCAACAAGCAACATTGTAAATGGCAAACCAAAGGTCAAACCCCATCCGGCAGAGACCTCTCCTCCCCCATCTCCAACCATCCCACGCCCTCCTTTTCAGATGCAGAGTACCACTGGTTCCCTTTTTCCCCTTCCACCGCTGTTCTGAATACAGCACCTTTAACACAAATAAACATCTTACTTGGCACAGGATGCAGCATCGACTTTACTTGAACTTGCCTCCTCACTTTCAAACTGTTTTTATTTGAAGAAGGTGTGGTTTTGCAATCTAATGTAAGCTTTGTATGGAATGTAAAGTCATTGTGGCATGCATCAGGAGTGGTGGTGCTGACAGACGGCTGCAGGTCAGAAGCACATAAGTCTTGAGTGATGATCTTCTTCAATGGGTTTGTGGATATGTTATGAAATGCAGAGAACCCGAGGTCGGATCCCTTGAAGTGTTTTGTTGCAACCTTAGTTAACTAAAGCATTTCATTGTTAGCACCTGCATTCAGATGCATACATTTTTAGGCAATTGAAAGCAAGATGTGCGATTGGTACTTACATGCCAGGAGAGTGATTGGAAGGGTGGAGGAGCACAGGAGACAGCTCATTCTCTCAGCCGTCCTTAAGTGGGTGCTTTCAGGCTTAAAGCAGAGAGTTAACTGCTTGTAACATTGACGCTGCACTAGACTAGTCTCATTACAATGCATAAAGCAGATGCCCCAACACAAGTAAGTTTGCCACTCCCCCACCTTCTCTGAAGTTAGTGCATCTCCCAACATTTGAAGGGTTAGCTCGCCTACATTTTAGCCTGGGTGCACCCCTGGATGTGCGCACTTGCATTTTATTAGGCAGAGGGGTGAGGGAAGCCTTTCCCGAAACTGTCAGTGTTAAAGTTTTACTGTGTTTGTGCAGAAAAAAACGTACTTGAACTAACACAGTAAAAAGTTAAAGCTGCTACTTTCAAGAAAGACTTCCATTGCCTCTCTGCATATTGTGCTTTAAAGTGTACTTATTGATAGTTGGTCCCCACACCAGGCCATGGGGGGGGGCCCAACCTATTTTCTGAAGTGGCCCCTCCCATCACCACTTAGCCCCCCACCCCCAAAATGTAGGTTTTATTGCGCCCCTGGCAGGAGAAGAGGGACACTGGCTCTTCTGCACAGGGCAGAAGGAGGGAAAGTAGATGGTGCAGGAGGAGGGGAATTAAAAGGGCGCTGTGTGGCACAGGGCAGAGGAGGAAGATGGTGCAAGAGAGAAGAGGGACAAGGGCACTGCAGCACAGGGCAGAATGAGAGAGACAGTGCTAGGGAGACGGACAAAGGCACTGCAACAAAGGGCAGAAGCAGTGAGAGAGTGTCTTGGAGGATGAGAAACTGAGAACACGATGCGCCCTGCAGGCTTATTCAGAGAGGTGAAGGCAGGTGCAGAAGTAGAAGAGAAGGAAGGGGTAGAAGAATGAATGGGGTGCCGTAGGCTCAAATGAAAGTGTAAAAGCAAGAGCATGGGGAGAGGGACAAGCAGCACCAAATAAAGTTAGTTTAAGCAGCATTTCAGAAAATACACTTTCCCGTGCAATTATGAAACAAAATGATAAAGGCGACCCTGAATGGAGGTGCGAATGTGTGAGTCTCTGAAACTCTCATTCTTAACACTGCGCTCTAGAACCTTTAAGCGTCTTTGTGCTAGATGGAATTACCAATAAAATGTCTCAGACCAAATAACCGGATAGGATCAAAGAAGATATTAAAATACTGCTTTTATCTCAATAAAAGAAAGCAGGGTTAATCGTCATTCATCAAATTGATTCATGCAGGATCACAATGTCTTCTTGTTTATACTTAGTTTATTTAATGCTAAATGCGTCATCAATGACATCATCCTAAATTGGCATATTACAAAAACATATCGAGTGGTGGCATTGGATTAGGGGAAAATGTGTACAAATAAAATGCATGAGTATTAGTCTCTCATTGGCGGTCCCTTGTCTGTAGGACACGCCCTGAGCTACTTCTACATACGCAGCAAACTGATTACAGCAGAGAATATGGCAGCAGAATAATACTTGCAACATTGTATGTGAAAGTGCATGACATGCTTTTCTGATTGGTTGGCCACCCAAATCCAACCTTGGATATTTGGCTCGCTAGCAGCATGTAATTAGAAATTAAACCCAGGTGCTTTGGGATACGTCAGCTCTTCCCTTGTTTTCCCAATTGTCTACCCTCTCTCATCGGTAGGCCTCATGCCAGTGTTCTCTGTTTAAAGATTGACCTTGCCAGTCTGCACTGTCCTGGAACATTCAAGGGAGTGTAGACACACCATTATCTAATGAATAGCCCATGTTTGCGAGCTATTCACCAAGTGTTAAGAGACCAAGAAATTTGCCCATTTTGACAGTTTATTTAATACTATTTGATTAAATTATACTGGGTGCAGTTGCTTTTCTTGGCCTCGACAGACTTGCTCACTCTATCCCATAGAAACATTATACGCCTTTACTTGTCCAATGCTTGGCATCTGTAAATGTTCTTGTTCCTCCTAATCTTGGGAAATATGTCCTTTCCACGTCGTCTGCTCGTTAGACTCCCTTCGTAGTTTGCCTTCATCTCTCAAAATAGCATCCTAGTCTCAGGCCAATGTACTCCTTTATTCCTCAAGGGAAAACCGCCTCTTGCAGAGGGTTGAAATGGTTAGTGGGTTGGTTATTGACATCGCCGTTTAGAGGTGCTGTGCTAAGTGTCTACGTTCATTCTAGATGTGACACGTGAAGTATCCCTGCATTTCTATCTAGATCTGGTACTGGCTAACAGTCACACTTTCATCTAAGTGTGGCACATGCTAACATTCGCAATTGCATTTAAGTGTGGCACATGCTATCATACACATTTCTATCTAGATGCGACGCGGGCTAATGTTCACAATTTCATCTAAGTGTGGCGCAGGCTAAAGTTCACAATTTCATCTAAATGGGGTGCAGGTTAAAGTTCACCATTTTATCTAAGTGTGCCGCAGGCTAAGTTAACCATTTGATCTAAGTGTGGTGCAGGTTAGGTTCACAATTCATCTAAGTGTGGCACATGCTATCCTACACATTTCTATCTTGATACGACGCAGGCTAAAGTTCACATTTTCATCTAAGTGTGGCACATGCTAACATTGGCAATTTCATTTAAGTGTGGCACATGCTATCATAAACATTTCTATCTAGATACGACGCGGGCTAATGTTCACAATTTCACCTAAGTGTGGCGCAGGCTAAGTTCACAATTTCATCTAAGTGTGGCACATGCTAACATTCACAATTTCATTTAAGTGTGGCACATACTATCATAAACATTTCTATCTAGATGTGACGCAGGCTAAAGTTCACAATTTCATCTAAGTGGGGCGCAGGTTAAAGTTCACCATTTCATCTAAGTGTGCCGCAGGCTAAGTTAACCATTTCATCTAAGTGTGGTGCAGGTTAGGTTCACAATTCATCTAAGTGTGGCACATGCTATCATACACATTTCTATCTCGATGCGACGCGGGCTAATGTTCACAATTTCATCTAAGTGTGGCGCAGGCTAAGTTCACAATTTCATCTAAGTGTGGCACATGCGAACATTCGCAATTTCATTTAAGTGTGGCACATACTATCATAAACATTTCTATCTAGATGTGACGCAGGCTAAAGTTCACAATTTCATCTAAGTAGGGCACAGGTTAAAGTTCACCATTTCATCTAAGTGTGGTGCAGGTTAGGTTCACAATTCATCTAAGTGTGGCACATGCTATCATACACATTTCTATCTAGATGCGACGCAGGCTAAAGTTCACAATTTCATCTAAGTGTGGCGCAGGCTAAGTTCACCATTTCATCTATGTGTGGCGCAGGCTAAGTTAACCATTTCACCTAAGTGTGGTGCAGGTTAGGTTCACAATTCATCTAAGTGTGGCACATGCTATCATACACATTTCTATCTAGATGCGACGCAGGCTAAAGTTCACAATTTCATCTAAGTGTGGCGCAGGCTAAGTTCACCATTTCATCTATGTGTGGCCCAGGCTAAGTTCACCATTTCATCTAAGTGCGGCGCAGGCTAAGTTCACCATTTCATCTACGTGTGGTGTAGGCCAAGTTTACAATTTCATCATAGTGTGGGACATGCTAACATTCGCAATTTCATTTAAGTGTGGCACATGCTATCATACACATTTCTATCTTAATGTGACGCGGGCTAAAGTTCACAATTTCATCTAAGTGTGGCGCAGGTTAAATTTCACCATTTCATCTAAGTGTGGTGCAGGTTAGGTTCACAATTCATCTAAGTGTGGCACATGCTATAATACACATTTCTATCTAGATGTGACACGGGTTAATGTTCACAATTTCATCTAAGTGTGGCGCAGGCTAAGTTCACAATTTCATCTAAGTGTGGCATATGCGAACATTCGCTATTTCATTTAAGTGTGGCACATACTATCATAAACATTTCTATCTAGATGTGACGCAGGCTAAAGTTCACAATTTCATCTAAGTGGGGCGCAGGTTAAAGTTCACCATTTCATCTAAGTGTGCCGCAGGCTAAGTTAACCATTTCATCTAAGTATGGTGCAGGTTAGGTTCACAATTCTTCTAAGTGTGGCACATGCTATCATACACATTTCTATCTAGATGCGATGCAGGCTAAAGTTCACAATTTCATCTAAGTGTGGCGCAGGCTAAGTTCACCATTTCATCTAAGTGTGGCGCAGGCTAAGTTCACCATTTCATCTAAGTGTGGCGCAGGCTAAGTTCACAATTTCATCTAAGTGGGGCGCAGGTTAAAGTTCACCATTTCATCTAAGTGTGCCGCAGGCTAAGTTAACCATTTCATCTAAGTATGGTGCAGGTTAGGTTCACAATTCTTCTAAGTGTGGCACATGCTATCATACACATTTCTATCTAGATGCGATGCAGGCTAAAGTTCACAATTTCATCTAAGTGTGGCGCAGGCTAAGTTCACCATTTCATCTAAGTGTGGCGCAGGCTAAGTTCACAATTTCATCTAAGTGTGGCGCAGGCTAAGTTCACAATTTCATCTAAGTGTGGCATATGCGAACATTCGCTATTTCATTTAAGTGTGGCACATACTATCATAAACATTTCTATCTAGATGTGACGGAGGCTAAAGTTCACAATTTCATCTAAGTGGGGCGCAGGTTAAAGTTCACCATTTCATCTAAGTGTGCCGCAGGCTAAGTTAACCATTTCATCTAAGTATGGTGCAGGTTAGGTTCACAATTCTTCTAAGTGTGGCACATGCTATCATACACATTTCTATCTAGATGCGATGCAGGCTAAAGTTCACAATTTCATCTAAGTGTGGCGCAGGCTAAGTTCACCATTTCATCTAAGTGTGGCGCAGGCTAAGTTCACCATTTCATCTAAGTGTGGCGCAGGCTAAGTTCACCATTTCATCTAAGTGTGGCGCAGGCTAAGTTCACCATTTCATCTAAGTGTGGCGCAGATGCGAACCAGTTCACCATTTCATTTAAGTGTGCTGCAGGCTAAGTTTACAATTTCATTTAAGTGTGGCGCAGGCTAAGTTCACCATTTCAAATAAGTGCGGCGCAGGCTAAATTCATCATTTCATCTAAGTGTGGTGTAGGCCAAGTTTACAATTTCGTCTAAGTGTGGCACATGCTATCCTACACATTTCTATCTAGATGCAACGCAGGCTGAGTTAACCATTTCATCTAATTGAGGCGCAGGTTAGGTTCACAATTCATTTAAGTGTGGCACATGCTATCATACACATTTCTATCTAGATGCGACAGAGGCTAAAGTTCACAATTTCATCTAAGTGTGGCGCAGGCTAAGTTCACCAATTCATCTAAGTGTGCCAAAGTCTAAGTTTACAATTTCATCTAAGTGTGGCACAGGCTAAGTTTACAATTTCAACTAAGTGTGGCGCAGGCTAACGTTCACAATTTCATCTAACGTGGCGGCTAAGTTCACCATTTCATCTAAGTGTGGTGTAGGCTAAGTTTACAATTTCATCTAAGTGTGGCACATGCTATCATACACATTTCTATCTAGATGCGACCCAGGCTCAAGTTCACAATTTCATCTAAGTGTGGCGCAGGCTAAGTTTACAATTTCATCTAAGTGTGGCGCAGGCTAAAGTTCACAATTTCATCTAACGTGGTGCAGGCTAAGTTCACCATTTCGTCTCAGTGTGGCGCAGGCTAAGTTTACAATTTCATCTAAGTGTGGCACAGGCTAAATTCACCATTTCATATAAGTGTGGTGTAGGCTAAGTTTACAATTTCATCTAAGTGTGGCACATGTTGTTCTACACATTTCTATCTAGATGCGATGTAGGCTAAGTTAACCATGTCATCTAAGTGTGGCGCAGGTTAGGTTCACAATTCATCTAAGTGTGGCACATGCTATCATACACGTTTATATCTAGATGCGACGCAGGCTAAAGTTCACAATTTCATCTACGTGTGGCGCAGGCTAAGTTCACCATTTCTTCTAAGTGTGGTGCATGCTGAGTTTACAATTTCATCTAAGTGTGGCGCAGGCTAAGTTCACAATTTCATCTAAGTGTGATGCAGGTTAAGTTCACAATTTCATCTAAGTGTGTCCCATGCTATCATACACATTTCTATCTAGATGCGACGTGGGCCAATCTTCACAGGTCTCTCTAGGTGTGCTACTGGTTGACATTGGCAGGTATGTTAGTTAGTAAAGCAATGCAGCATTCACAATCCAGCCATGAATAGATTTAGTCTGGTTGTCACAAATCTCTGAGTATGCATGGTGTAAGTCTATGGCAGTCTATGTTAAGGAAAGGTAAGGTTGAGTGGCGGGGGCTTTCTGGACTAGAGTGATTGCTCTACACCCCACCCATGCCACACTTACAGTTTTTTGTTTGTGTCTGTTGGCTTCCCCTGCTGACACCTGCAGACACATCTTGAAGCCGCCAATGTAGGAGCCGCCCTTGGCCTTGGGGCCCTTAGCCGCAGGGGCTGCCTGGCAGAGGGCTGCCTTGGGAGGGTCGCTTATGGCCAGTGAGCTGGCCAATCAGGGGAGGTGGGAGGGCTGTGGAGGAAATCGAGCACTGAACGAGTATGAGGGCGGGCCTGCAAGCAGGATTGTGGGAGTATTATGGGATACAAATGCAGCGCCATGATGGAGGAATGATGCGCAGATGGACCGCATTGCACGCGCTCACCTGTTTGCCCAAGTTGTAAATGGCACAGGGAGCAAGCGTGTAGAGGGTTAGGTCCTCGTGCAATACCGGAACAAAATTCAACCAATAGGGGTTGGGGGAGGGCACGGGAGGCGGGTTGCGGACGGGGACACTGGGATGTGGGTTTACAAACCCGCGCAGACTGCACACGCTGAGTACAGTGCCAAGATGGAGGAATGGTGGGCAGGGGGACCACATTGCACGCACTCACCTGTTTGCCCAAGTTGTAAAATCTAGACCCTGGTAGCTGCGTCGATTGACATAAGCCGTCATCCATCTTCTTCTAATGGTTATCCTAAACGTTGAAAATATACCTATTATAAGCAAGCTTCTATGTGTTCTTTCTACCTTGCGTTATGGCGTATTAAGTTATTGACTAGTGAGTCACTTCATTCCTCTTCGTGTTCATGATTACTGTATCAATGGGTACATGCTTCTCTTAGTCTCCAGTTACATCATCATCTTTAAGTATTTTCATATTGTTTCAGCATTGGTTCTTATATCTTCTTTATGACATTCTTTTTCTGGTGTCAAACTTTGTTTTAACGTCCATCCATTCTGTTCATGGATGCATTTCAACAGCTTGGCAAATGGCATCCTTCTTGGTAGCTTTCCTCCATTATGTCAGCTTGTGGATTCACTCTAAATGGTTGCCTGAGTGCATATCGTCTCTCATATACACAATGTGGTACAAACATGTTGCAAGGGTTCCCAATTGTGGCTCTTTGTCTATCATTCTAATGGGATGGTGCTAAGGGGGTGGAGACCAGGTAGAAGGTGTCCACACGCTCCTCTACACCACCTTTTCTTTTTCTGGATGCACAATGTACAGGAGTGGCCTTACTATCCTTCTGTTTCTATTCCTCCTCAGAAAGGCACTGGTGGAGGGAGGAGGGTGCCTCCGGTGTCCCTTATACATTTCCAGCCCTCAAACAGGGATAGGAGGCATTTTACATTTTAATTTTTTTAATGTACAGGATATGGATTAATTCTGAAATACTACATGCAGTATTTAATCAAATACACCCTGAATGCAGTGGTTTACCACTCTAGCGGTAGTAACAGTTTACCCCAAAAGGAAAAGCCACCAAAGGCAAAAAGAGCCCTAGAAAGTGATGTTTCATGAATATGTTGTTAAAACGTGCTTATACAAATATAAATATGTACCTTTGTACATGCAAAAGTAGACATAATTTTGGACACCCCCTTTTCCAATCAGTGCATTTCCTATTCTATTTATTAAGGAAGTCTGGTGAAAGTAATGTCAATGGCAGAAAGTGCTCAAAAGGGGAGGTCATAATCTTGAGGGCAGTTTTGATTCTGAAGTATGTATAACGAAGATGAGTAGTCGATGTGTGGGTGAATGGACACTGCTGTGTTGTCTTTAATGCCGGTGTGCATGAGGGATTAGAAGTGTAGGGAAGCCATATGCAAAGATGCCTGTGTGTGTATGTATTTGAAGGAGTGTTTCTTTTAAGGGCATGTCAGCGTGTGTTGGTGTAGTTTGGGTGGTGGCGGCATTGTGTGCGTTGGGAGAGGCTCTTTGTTTTTGTGGGGGCATAATGTACTGTGGAAGTATCCAGTCTGACTGTACCTATATTTTACATGGACATTGCGGTATCTTTGATGCTCGTGTCTCGTGTGTGTCTGAAAGTATGTGCTTCGGTCTGAAGCTACATGAGTATGGTTTGTTGGCGTCTGATGCGACTCTTCTTACCGATTTGCAGCATGAAAATGGGGTTCTATGTGAAAAGACCTAATTTTAAAGGTCTCGAGAAAAAGACTGATTTGCAATGCCCGATTTCCTTTTGATTGTAAAAACAGCATTGTGAAGTCTTTTTCTCTTGAGACCTTTAAAATGCATTTTTTTTAAAAAGCTATTCAGGGGGTTTCACCCCCAAGCCTTCCATTATTCCTACTCCCTCCAAACCCACCGCTACCCGCTCCTATGGGATTTCAGCCACAGCCCCCCGCCCAAATCAAAACACATACATACAACACACACATCAAATCACACACCCACACATGCACCCATTCTCCTCGCCCTCCGCTTCCGGGTCCCGCAGAGCCTGTCAGCCCCTGCGCGCACTTGTGTGCGGCAGGGGCGTGACATTTTGATTTAGAAAGACCGCTCTGTGCAAGCACAGAGCGGTCTTTCTAAAACTGTCTTTTAATGAAAAGATCTTTATAAAAAGATCTTTTCACTTAGGACCGAAAATGGATGCAGTGTGTGTGTCTGTATGTTCTCGTGTGTGTGCTGGTGTGTGTGCATGTGCATTTGTGTGCGTTTGTGTGTGGGCTGGGGATACCACCATGTAGTGGTGGTGTAGGCAGAATCTTCTTTTTCTATGCTAGGACATGTGCAATGGTTTTGCTGGCCACAATCTGATGGAGTTCTCTTTTAGATCCGGGATGGTTCCACAAAAGTGAAAGTGTACTGTGACTTTACCATTGTTCAAGGGACCCTTCATGTATCTTGATCACCTGGAAAGGTATCCTCTCATCTTCATTCGGCCAAGGATAGTTGCACTATTGGGGCAAGCTGCCGCAGTACAGTCATTGCAATGTTGTTATGTAATGTAATGTTGTAATGTATTTCCCTCTCTGCCTCCCTGCCCTTTGAAACAGAATATTCTTATTGTATACGCACCTAACAAGCAAACAATAAATAAATAAATACATTTGGCAGCATGGAGAGGCTTCATGCAGTAGTTTTATAAATGAATAGCATAACATCACGGAACTGCCCACACACAATGGCTTTACGGCACTTCTTTGAAAGGCATCTGGCTACACATTGAAGAAAAATAACAAAACGAGCAGATGCCACACAAGCTAACGGATCCAGCTGTAACGTTACTGTCACGCATCAGTTTCTTTTCCTTTTTAGCTGAATACAAATGTCTTCAACATCCCACCTGCTGCTACTCAATGTGTTTTTGGTCCGATAGTACAACCATCGAAAGGCCTTTCTTGATCTGATATTAGCACCCATAAAGCTTTCTTCCTGGTAGTTCCAAGTGCAGTATGGCATTCTAAATAGGGGTATACCAAAATTCGGATTCGTGTAAGTATTTGGCTGAATTCTGGCTGAAAATGTGATATTCAGTTTTAATACTTTATTATCACTCAAAGCCAAATAGTTTCCTCTCCGAAATACATTAAGTACTGCTTTTACTGCATGCCTGGGATCCTTCAGGCATGTCATGTTTATCCTTTAAAAGGATCATTAAACAAATTCTGCTGTCACTTTTTTGGTTGAGTGCAGAGCTGAGGTGTGAAAGTGCAAACAGTCACTGCCCTTCATGTGCTGGACAGTCTTTTATCTGGTGGTTTGCTGGGAGGTTTAAACTGAAGCAAAACTCTCAATATTTCTAATGTATCTCTGCCATTGATCTGGAACATTAGTTCATGAAGCTGCAATTGAAAATGCTATTTTCTATAGGTGCTTATTGATTTGCTTATGACCTGTGTGAGAAATCTGAAAGTTACAGTTTCCAATCCCACCAATTCCTAATCCTAATATTATAATTGAGTTAATATAGCTGAGATGTAAGTAAGTTCCAGGCCCTGAGTAAAGTAGCTCTGCAGGCCAAGGCTATAAACCAAGTAAAATGGCTCAGTGGGAAGTGTGCCTGCGGCAGAGATGTGCTTATAATATCAAAACATATGTTACAATTCCTGCCCCCCAATTTTCTCATGTTGCCAAAATAAATCCCTTTAAATTGAGTAAATCTGACAGATGATAGTAAAGAACGTTGCTATCTTTTTTTAACCAAAAAGCCCCAGTCTGTGGTAGCAGAAATATTCCTCCCGACATTAGAGGGTTACCAATTAGGGATAGATGTGTAATAAAGACAGGTTTACACTTTTACAATTTAGAAAAATTGGACTAAATGAAGTTACAAGTGAAACAAATAACTAAAATAAACACGCACATAGCAATAAAAAATCTGAAAATCAGCACTACCCTTTGTCCATAGCGTCAGCCATGGATGACTGTGCATTCCCTATATACTTTTGTCTTGTGTCTTTGCCGTGCCCCAAAACACCTCAAACATACCCCAAATAAAATTCTATCTAATAATGAAAAGACATTTTTCCCATGCCTCATCCTCACTTAGTACCACGGCTAGAAAGCATGGCTTTAGCATTCCAAAGATTTGTATTCAGTAGCACTTCAGTGGTCAGCAGGGTGCTAATTGATGTAATCACTCCTTTTGTGTTTCAGTGCATTGCTGGAGCCAGAAGGCTAAAGATGGACAGGCCCAAAAGGAATATTTGAAAGTATAAGTAGACACATACCAGTCCCCCTTCACAGTGGTTGCATGCATGCATCTGTGGGGGTGGGCCCCTTAATCTCCTTAACCCAAGTAAGCCCACCCCATAAGGAAAGAGTGCACGTTTTGTATGTAAAGCAAGTTTAATGTTCAATTATCTGGGGAGAAGTTAGATGGTGATGTAGAACCAAACTAACCCAGGTCTCAACAACACCACATTAGTTGGCATCTTACATACATTTTTGCAATAGTTAAAATACTCCCAGATACTTTATTACAACCCAGCCCCACATGTGATTGGACAAAAACCTCTTCAAAGAAATTCCATCTTTCCACAATTCCTACATTCTCATTGGCAGCTGTTATCTTGACTACCATCTTCAGCTCATGTGTAGAACACACCTCTTCTTAGGATTTGTTCGTGATAGGTCATGACATCAGCACATGGTTAAACATTTGTATGCAAACATTATTCATTATTAGCAATAATTGGCCGAATCCCTTTGACCTTAACACTTGATTGCACATGGGTCACATAAATATTTCAAGCGATATGAAGAATCTAAATAACTGCCACTTCATTGCACACAGCACATCTGAAAATACAATTGAAACTCCTGGCTTTTAATTATGTTAGCCTTGGGCATTGACTCACCCCATGTTTTACTGCTGGCCAAAAACAAATAGCGAAACCCCTTCTGTCAAGCTGCCATGCATTCAGGAGATTACATCTGCCATTTGCAATACTTATGAGACCACAAAATTGGGCTCTTCTTATTGAGCTGACCGTGAAGGTTGAAGTTACTTATTTACACCTCCTCTGGACTCTGTAACTCTGCAGAATCAGTTTCTCAAAAGTCAAAGTTCACTTTGCAAACAGCCTTGACTGCCGTGTTCTAATCCATTTGTATAAAGCCCACTGCATTTAGATTCACGCATTTCCTATGTGTTTGTATCCGTATGCATGCATGTTTAATGACTGTCGTATTTTCTCCACTGCGGGTTTACTATGACCAGTCCGGTCCATGCACGTGCATTAGAAACCTTCCCTGTCTCTCAGTTTCCACGTACTTCAGAGCACCCCATGTGTGAATTGTGTTTATGTTTCATTTGGTGGTTTTAACATTTTATCTTTCTTGTGCGTGTAAGCTAATATGTATCAGTTCTAAACAAAAAGTAACACTAAAAAGTAACATATCCCACCACCAATTAACCACACTCGATACATATGAAATTACAACATCGTGCTCAGTTCGCCGCACCCCCAGCCATCAATATGGCGTGTGCAACATAAACCCCCCTCGCTCGTGGGGATCTTTCCTGGCCACCCCAACACATTATATACTTTGAGCTAGTCTTGCCCATCAAGCACACCTATGAATGCACAAAAATCCAAATTGTGGTGTTATTGAACAGTTTATTTTCTGATAATGTATTCCTTTCAGGGTTTATACAAACATCTTCTGTAGACAACAAAGAAAAAAAATGCAATAAATAAATAATATACATATTTTAAAGTGTGTTTTTAATTTGCAAAGTGTTTTTCTTGTCTACATAACGTTTTATTAAAAAGGCAACTATTGGGCTTTGTATTTGGCTCCAGCCCAATACTTGTCCAACTATTCTATATTCGGCTGAAATTTAAATCTACAATTTGGCACTCCCCTCGTTCTAAAGGTTTGTAAAAGTTTATCCTACACTTGTAGTTCGAACACGCTCAATTCCACAATATTATTAAATATTGCGCCACTTGAATTAAACGTCTCTTTCTAGATAATCCTTAATGAACACTTATGGGTTGCTTTGGGCCAAATCACGTGGGTGTAGACTGCGTCTCCTGTTCACTGAACTCCCACCTTGGATTGGATTTAGTACTTGCTCCCCTCTTGTTTAAAATTTACGTGGTCAACATGGATGCCACCCTGGCTAACTGTAGTCATTTTCACCCAGTATAGGGTGTGCAAGCAATTGTTTAATATCATACGCAGACAACACAGTACTTTTAGACCAGACTCCGTTGGGTGTCGAGCGCACTATGGATGCCCTGTTTAAGTACGTCACTAGAATCAGCTTAGAATTAATCAAAATAAGACAAAGGTTATGCAGATTCACAGGAGAGGCAGACGGACCACCAAATACAGTTGACACATGGGTGGGGTGAAGCTTAACATTGTAGATCAATATCACATTATAGAACCTACCTGTCCCTCAACGCCACTCGCAAGTGGCTAGTGATTAAAGGTTTTATTAACAACATAGGAGGTGGTTCTATCGAAGGATATTTGGAGGTCTACAAAAAGCTTGTTATACCGCACATTCTCTGTGGGTTAGAAATAATTACATGCAAGCATGTTATCTGGCTTAGAACCATCAAAGGCAAGTTGTTGTGCTCTTTACGTGGCCTACCACTTCGGTCTCTGTAGAAGCCCTCTGGTTGGATTTGGGGATAACTTCCTTGTTGACTCTGTGGTAGATGGCCTGTTGCAAATTCTTGGAAAAAATTCTATTGGCCGGTGACAATCACGGCTTCATGTTAGCATTGTTTGCAGAACATCTGTGTCGCAGGAATGGCAACATTGCATATTCAGATCTAGTCAGTACAGTGCAAAATATCTGGAGGCTATTGGCTTACAATATATTGAAATGTCGGACCTGGGCAATTTCTATCATGAATTAAAAATGAAATTCTCAGCCTGGGATTGCATTTCCTCAATATATAGCTTATCGGCAAAGAGGCACTTTACATATTGAAGGGATTCCGTCCCATGAAACCTTGCAGCTATCTAACGAAAATGTTTAGCAATGCCTTAAGGCGATTTATATTATATCTTCACCTAAACTTAATACCGGTTTTCGAGTACACTGGTACGCAGGCCAAAATACTGCGTGAGCAAAGATTGTGCGGGTTCTGCAATGGTTCGATTGAGATTAGCCGACACATACAAACTGGCTGTATTTATCTGAATGAGCTGTATCTAAAGGGTTATGGCAACTTTTGCTCCTCTCCTCATAGAATATGTACAGATCAATTCTGGGCCACCATGTTTTCAGCAGAATCACTGGTTATAGTGGCAGATGCTTTACACGTATGGGAGTGTTTTCTTCGTTAAATGACAGTACTTTAGACATCTAAGTGAGACTGCAATTGTTATTGCTTATAAGCAGCTTGTATGGTGACCTCTATTTGTAACTTTGATTTCTTATGCTATATATGACGAGCAATGCTTGTTTTTATGTGTATGCAATTTTATTGTCATTTCTAATGCTGTAATTATTTTATATTTGCAAAGGCTATATTTGTTAGCCAAATGCATGGAAAAAAAGATTGCCTTTAGTGCACATCCACTGCAGTAAAACATTTTAGCAGCTATGGACAGGCGGTACAAAACAGGAGAAATTGCACAGACACGTTGGCTCAGTTTAGTGAATTGCTAACATATCAACATTGTGGGGTAAGTGCCTAAAATGATGATTACTTTTATGACCCAGTACATGTTGCAAACAGAATACATTCCAATTAGTGAATATTTGTGAGTTGGTTGTGGTGTGATTCAGCGAGTTAGCGCACAGTGCGTGATGATGACCATAGTACATTTCCTGCAGCCACAGGCCCAGTAGTGCAGCTACTGCTGGTGTTAGAAGAAACCCGAGCCGTTTGTTGCAGCAGCAGCAGCCCAGACTTCAGTGCAGAGCCCTGACATACTGCAGCACTGAACTCCAATAGGAGACTTACGGAAGGTGCACTACGTTTACCAGGAGGCCAGGACATGGAATCAGGGCTCAAGTCGAGGGTACACGCGGGGGGACGGAGTCCACCCACTTTATTCAGAGGGTGGACTCAGTCCCCCCAGCTAAAATGAGAAGCCTTGAATGACGTTTTTGAATTTATGAATTAAAGATGACCTCGGGGATCAAACCGCAGTCGTCAGGGTTGTCGGCTGGACGCTCCCCACCAATGCACTACATAACCTGTTGAAAAATGTTGCAGGGAAAACATTTGTATTGGTTCTTAGAGTTTAAAACATGCACATCTTTTAAAGTTTTCAAAAACACTATTAGAGGAAAATATCCTCTGTTGGCTTTGTGCTTGTGTTGATTTTATGAAAGGCAAATTCCATTCGTCCTGTGCAATTTGGGTGTTTATGCAATGCCAATTTAATGAAATGTGCATGTTTCATCTGTATATGCTAATCTCTGGCGATGTCGCATCCCATTGCATTTGTTGATGAGTCCCCCCACTTTAATTTTTAGGACTTCACCCCTGCATGGAATCGACACATTGTAAACACTCAGCTAAAATTCGAGAACAGGTGGCACAATGTTAGCACCTCAACATCAACTTCAAAATAACAGCAGTTGCCCCAGAATGGCGTGTTTCGTGCAATGAGCAACCTTGCAGTGGTATTGCCCCAGTGTGGTCGCCTGCAAGAGGTACACCAGTTGCCGCTTTTGTAACATATGTGATTAGATGTAGATCCTGATGCTGTGCGGCTAATCATGGGTCATTGCAGATGAGAGAGACAGTGGGCTCTCATAGCAAGACGTGTTTCCATTGGAAGCCCCGCTGCTGCAGGAAAAGCACAGCAGACTGTCTTGGAGAGGAGTACACCCTTTATTGCTTATCCGCATGCCTGTGAGATAATGTCCAAAACCTTATAACAAAACACGTACAATACACTTTCTGAGAACACTCTTGCTACACAATTGAACATTGCGCCCCGATATGTTTCAGCTCTACTAAAAATGTGCCCCTATCCCTGACCATACTTTCTGTCCTTCCTTTCCTCCCCATGGTGTCCTCTGCATTCCTGCACCCTCACATCCTAGAGTGGATAGGCCGCTGGCTGCTGTAACCACTACGTTTTCAGTCATTTGTGGACCCTTTGCCCAACTATGGCTTAATTTTTCTTTCCGAGGCAAAGAATAGCACTGATGGTATCAAAGACGCGGTTTGCTTTGTGCTTCACTTCTCACAGCCGTCTCCCTGTTCCTGTATCAGGCATTATACTACTACTGTGTAGGTAAAGAACGTTGCACTAGTTGCGAAAGGGTTTAAATAGAAGCAGTGATGCACATTGTAAGCCTGCAAGTCTAATATTGAAGAGTTATTTTTAATTGTGTCTTGGTAGAGTCGACTGGAAAGGGAGGGGCTGACTCGTTGATAGTCTGGCTTGGAATTAATTTAGCACATTGGATCTCTACAAGAAAGGAAACAGGTTAGTTGATGGACCAGTTATGTTTAGCTTTGACTTATTAACATGTGATGTGTGCAGTGTGAGGTTGTTTGATGGTGATAGACTGAATTTGGATGCCCTGCAGCTCTCCAATTGGTACTTATTCCGCCAGCCTAAGAATAGCCAGGTTAGTATTCTGGATATTAGTAACATCTGAACAGAATTGGTGTAATAACAGAAGAAGTTGATTGTTGAAGAGATAACAATTACACCTGATGAAGGGACACAGGGTCCCGAAACGTGAAGTGTGTTGTCAATGTGGGAGCATCTCATTAAGAAAACTTCCGTTTTGCTGATGTGGTATTGCTCTAATTGAACACGGAATTGTTATCTATATATATGTATACATAATATTTCTCATGACATATGAAGACCAAGTTACTAAATGTACTTTTGGTTTCTGATCCGTTTGAATAATTGAGAAGAGTACTGTTTTTTATTTGAGGTACAGATTTAAAATACAACAGCAAATTATTGTATGCTGAAGAATTACTGATTTTGTATTATTTAACTTTGTATCTTTATGTGAATAAAGTGTTTTTTGTTTAAATGTCGAAAACATGTATAAGGTTTTTTTTCTTCGACAAGAGTGACTGGGTTATTCATCAGTGATACTGATGAACTGTGATCACTTCTGTTGTTCCTCAGTCTCATTTGCACTCACAACTCGAGGGTCAACAGCAACAGTGATACTGTTATCACTAGCTTTTATCTGCGTTCCTTGCATCCTCCTGTTAGTAGGGCCAGCAGCCGTCCATAGTGGGTCACTTGCGCCATAATCATCGTCTGTAAGGGGTGATGGTGACTGCCCTTTGCCTTTTCCCCCCTAAACCACCATCCCCACCTTCCCCTGAAGCATTTGTCTTGACTGCAATCACAGCCGCTTTGCAAGGTTGAATTGCAGTAAGAGAAATATATTTATTTAAAAACCGCAATAATAAACCGGTGGGTAGTGTTTTCGTTCAGGAAACAACAAAAGTCTCTTACAGCAGTTCCAGGTGTGCAGGGTAACCACCCCTGTTTGTCAGTCCATGTGACTGATAACTTTGATCTTTGTCTTTGGGCTGCGGGTTTTGCGGGGTTCCCAAACAGAGAGAGAGGGGAGGAGGGGGAATTTGGGGGGGGGGGGGTGCTGTGTGTGTGTGTGTGTGTGTGTGTGTGTGTGTCTCACTCCCTCATGATTTAGAGATTGTGCTTGGGTGCTCTCCATTGGCTAACCACGTCCTTTCTCTGCGGTCATGATCCCGAGACACTTACTTGCTAGCGTAAACTCTGAGATCCTTGGTCAGAATGCACCATTTCAAACACCCTCCCACCTTCCCTAGTCCTGTAGGACTATCTCTCCTCTTTCTCTCTCTCTCTCTCTCTGTCCCTCTCTCTCTCTCTCTCTCTTTCTATCTCTTTCTATCTCGCTCTCCCTTCGATGGTTCTCCCCATCCGCCTCATGACACTTCACTCCTTTTCCAGCCACCTCTGCTCCCCAACAACTCTACTCCAGAGGCCACATCCCTCATTCTCCAGCCTCCTCCAATCCCTAACAACTCTCCTCCTGATGCCACATCTATCCTGCTCCAACCAGTTCAAGACTCTCCATCCAGCCTCCAGCTCTCTCTGCCCGCTCTTCTCTCAGTATTTCCCACTCTCGTTACTCTCCACCAAACACCTTCCTACAACTCCTATTCAAACTCGCCAGCCTGCCTGCCAGATGCATTATATATCGGGATCTGTCCTCCCCTAAGGGGGTGTTTACCGGTATTGAGGACATGTGTACCGAGGGCTATGCTTGACTGTTATTGGGCTCTGGGTTAAGAGTTGTGTGGTTTGGAAGGTGGCAAGCCTGATACTACATGATGACATGCCACCATCTTGTATTTTAGAGGGGTGTGGGCAGGCCCCTTCCCCTAGAAGGGGTGGAGTTATTTATTGTGTGATGCTGGGTCCCTCTCCTCCAGTAGTGGATGATTCTGAAGACTGAAAATCTGTCACTAAGCAGAGAAGCTTGTCTGCTGGTGTTCAATTCACATGCACCACAGAGAACTTGTACGTTTGCAATCCCCACAATGCAGAAAAAATGATGTTTATTTCTCTGCACATTCCATGGGACTCACTCTGACATTGCTTAGATGTAACTTTGACGGGTCGCGCGAACACAAGTCTCAATGGAAACTGATTTTCCCTTCACCCCTGGGGAGCCGCGTACGCAGGTGCTCTAGGGCTCGGACACCGCCCAGGCTATTTTCGTCTAAGTCCCTATACTTATAATGGGACGTTTTTTTAGCCGTCGCCGATCACCCCCCCCCCCCCCCCCGCGGCCGCGCCTCTCCCAGGAAAACCAAAAGTCTACGCCCCTGCTCCACCCGTGCTCCAGGAGAAAATGTATGTTCCCAAACATCAGGGATTATAAAGTGGTATAACACTGTTTCATTATAGAGTGAGGCTTGCCTAAGCCGAGTTTTGGGTCTGGTTAAGTAACTTGAATGGCTCTTTGAAGGTATGTGCGTTATGTGAAGGAGTTTTTATAAAGGTCATTAGCAGACTCCTCTCTCTATTCTGGTCCCTAGAAAGGGGAGGGGGGTTGAAGGGAGAGTTGACACACCTGTGACTGTCATCCCTATGACTCGGCCCACCAGTGAGTTGTGGGGGTTTATCTTCCTATGGCTTTATCCTGCCTTAATGTGGGGCCTGCTCCCATTGAACGCCCCATTGTGGGTTCCCAGGTTCAGGCAGGGGACTTTGCCACATCTGGTTAGTATGCATAAGAAATAATTATGATAAAGATGAATACAAAATTGTAATAATGCATGAAAAATACAATAATGACACAAATGAATATTGATGTTGATGAGAAATATTGACCAATTGAAACACATTTTTAAGAAGGTAATAATTATAAAATTAAACAGTACTACACAAGAAAAGGACCAATATTAAAAAATATTGCTCAATAAATCAATAACAAATTAAAAACATAATATCGACATTAGGCAGTCAAGTTCATTGTCAACAACATTATAAAAAAAATAATTGCAAAGTGTAAGATGCTGGATGTATTTTTAGACATTGTTAGAAACCTGAGCAATTAAAATAAAAAGTACATAGTTTACATTTTCTTACTATTAGATAGTTTGAAAAACATCGAAAAATGTATGAGAAATGAATTATTGTACGTTTTATCATTGCACATCTTCTAATGATTTTGAAATACTTTTTTAATTTCAATTTTTTCCTACAGTCGACAGGGTTCCCTGCTGGTTCTTGTTTCCGTTTTTTGACTCAACATTTCGGCTTTAAACTATTTTGGGGCTATCCTGCACAGTTTGCCGGGGCATGTTCACACAACCTTTCGCCCCTTTTGAGCCACTGATAGTATATGGCAGGTGGTACACTCTATAGTGCCTTTTGGTTTAGTTCCTGCGGGCTGTTTCTTCCTCGCTCAGCAGACCTGTTGGACTATTCCTCTCCCTTCTGGTTACAGCATCCACGGCTTCTGTGGTTGGACTTCTGTACTCACACAGGCCTTTAGGGCAGGGGTTTTCCAAGCCTGCTGCTAAATCAGTTCTCTACTCCTAGTGATTCAGCCTAGTAGTCCCTTGCTTGCATGGTTTTTCCATTCCCCAATGTCAGTGTCTACGATTAGGTCAGTGGTTTCCCATTCAGGTGGCTCTTCCGTCCTCCAATCCAGTGACTCAGCTCAGCATTTGCCTTTGCCTGGTTCTATGTGTTGCTGCTTCACGCCTCTCACAGCTTTCATTTTTGCTCTCTGATATCTGGTCAGGCTGTGGGCGGCATCCATTTTACCTCCACTTCCGCTTGGTTCTGTGTCTCGCAGCCTCGTGTGCCTCACAGCTCCTAGCATTCACCCAGGACAAGTTGGTGTGCTCATCCACCTTACGAATGCTTTCACCCTCAAGGCCTTCTTCAGCAGCCACTACCACACTACCATGCCTCACTGGCTGAAACCTGTCCTCAATTTGTATGACCTGTGGCTCCACTTGTGTCGTCAGATGATGACAGAGTAGAAAGAGTAATTTCTTTCATGTCTCCGCTCAGCAAACGGGACAACCAAATCTCATTGGCTCTTTAAAAAGAGAGGGCATGTTCTAGTTGGACTCTTCACAAAGCACTTGAGAGGCTTACCTCGACACAGAAAGGTTGCTCTTTAAAGTAAACTCGAGAAAGTTGAAAGTTAAACGTTGATTTGGTCCCTGTGTGTTACTTAACCGGTTTTAAAGATTAAGTACACAGTGCAAAATAAATCGGCGTATAACAACATTCGAGATGTATTTTGATAACTGCAGGGGGGAACGTCTTTTGGTTGAAGACTTTGCATGCACTGACTTCTTCTGTCTCTCTGCCGGACTTATTCTAGCAGTGTGTTTTTTGGATGCCAAGGCTTCCGCCTTATTACTCCAATGTAGCTGTTTGAAGTTTTAAGTCAAGAGGAGAACAGATACATCGACAATGTTATTATACGTTAAGCAACACACAGGGAAGGGAACCAAATCAAAGTGTCACTTTCATCTCCACGTGCTGTTGGTAGTCTTGTTCAGAAGGTAATTGCCAAAGCATTTTGGTGCTGGACTGCCCATGTGGGCGGGACAAAGACTGATATGTAAATGGATATTTTCCATCTGTGAAAGGTCCAGTGAGCAAAAAGTGATGGCTGCGAACTCTAAAGTGGGGAAAAAAACACAGAACAGGTTATCATCCCAATTTCTTTCTAGAGAGGGATGCCTGCTACCTTTTTGAAAAACCTCCACATTGGCCTGAACATTGAAGATGATTTCTGCATATTTCTACTACCCTCAATTGATTGGCTCTCATTATCACTGTACAGTACTTAGTTACCAGCACACCGCAATCTGAGTAGAGGCATTCCAATTCATTCCAGTGAAAATGTAACAACAATTCTATGATGGGTTCAAACTTATTTATTTGCAGTAGTGACTTATTGCAGTGTGTGGTTTGGACTATTTTCTAGCACAATGGTTGGGGTTTTCAGTTCAATTGCACGGTTTGATTTGTAGATTTTATTTGAGAACAATATTTTACATGTATATGAACTTTGAAAAAACTGACCATTCATTGGCTGATAATGAACAGTAATGAGAACCAGACATTCCATGAATGGAACTTGTGAAGGTGAAGTAACCTTTGAATTTTCTACGTATAAGAAGGGAAAAGTCATTGGGTGTCAATGTCATACTACCTTGACAACGGTAGGGTTAGCTAACCCTACTTTGGCACTTTGACTTTTAATTGAACTTTGACTTGTGTACAAGTGGGATTAGTGGCTGAGTGTTCTTCTGTCTCCTGCTTTCTGGCTATAATTTGTGATGGTGTCCCTAAATTAGCATTAGCAAAAAGTGATTGTGTGTCTTAACAGCAGTGGTCACTTTCCTATAGGCTGCTGCCTAAAGGACTCATGCTCCGTCCAACATCTCTCCAACTGCCACCGCTCAAATACTGCAAATATTGCTTTGAGTTCTTCCCCAGGGATGAAGGCAGCAAAGCAGGACATTTTAAGTTTCATCTCAAAACTCTTCATTACGCACAATCAGAAGTCCTGAATGTGCTTTGCCTCTGCCCACCATGGCACATGCCACTCTGTAGTAGATCGGTGTCCCATGTTTCACTATTGCTGGATCGCCGTTACCCAATGTGAATGCACTGCATCAACGGAACACTCCAGACACATGTCCAAGTTTACTACCTTTTATTTTCACATAAGGAGAGGTTGTATGGAGGCTTCACAGATTGAGTATAACTCAAACAGGACTTGCCCTAAGGGAAAAAAGAGTGTCAAGACGGAGTAGTAACTACACAGGTGAAAAAGGGGATATTTACACAGGACCTAGGGTCTAGGGTCTAAACCCTAATCCCCTAAAACTCAGGTCCAATTTATCTAGCCTCAATGAAGGACCTAATGTCTGAGTCCCAAAGTTCCTTTAAGCTCCCATTTCTTGTTCTTTCTGGAATGGTTTGTGGCTGGTCTGCAGGCCACCTCCTCATGCTTCTCAAAGCTTGCAGTACTGCATGCCTACTGACAGAAAAAGGTATTACTCCCCATTGTCATTCTACGGGACACCCAAGACTATTATCAGTGCACGTTCTCCATGTCTACCCTGATGCTTTGCAGACTGAAGTTATTCTCACCCACCAGTCAAGGGTCGCCCTCCAGGCTTCAGATGACTACAGATTTGCTCTTTATCTTTTGATCACTGGCACTGTTACAGGTCTGGGTTATAGCCTCTAACTGGCTATCAACAATTCCTCTTTCCTCTGGCTGTCACAGGCTTCTGCAACTTTCTGGGATCCAGCCCCCAACAAGCTAATAGTATCACTTTACTGGTTCATGGTCTCTGGCCCTAGCTAGAATCTGGGCTACAGCCCCCAGCAGACTCTATGAAGGGAACTTCCCTCAGCATCGTCTGACTCATATCTTGGGCCGAGCAAGGGTGCTCTGGAAGCTCTGCCTACTTGCTTACATTCTCGCCTTTTCTTCCACTGCTTCAACTCTCTGGACCACCGTCTCAACTCCCTCCCCTCAGTGTGCCTTAATTGCTTGATTTCCCCTCAGGATGCAGACCGAAGACTTAAATGCCCACACCACTATCATAGGATCAAACTGGAATGTTATTGATGGCCATGCGGCGCCACACCACCCTGCTTCTACTTCCAGTAACGAAGATCCTGCATTTTCTGTGTGTGTAAGAATTCTGTGGCATCCTAGGCTCCCCCACTGTCCCATATCGGTGTTGAGCCATTCTTATCTTTTGTGAGTAGGTTCATGGACTGCTCATCTAATCTGCAGTGCAATCCTTGCTGTCATTGTTCTCCTGCCACTCCTCTCTGTCTCCTTTCCAAATGATGGTTTTACCAGGTCCCGGGTGTGCGTCCGCTTTGGGGTCATTGCCTGACATAAGAGGTTGAGCTTGAAGGCAGTCTCTGGTTGATCCTCCCTGTATCACCTAAGTTCCCTAGTCTCTCATGTTCATTCCTAACCAGACATTTACTTTGGACTTTGTCAAGCCAAAACTCTCAGATGTCTCCATGTCTGCATTAATAGGCAAAGTGTAACACTTTCCCTTTTGCCTCTAGGACATTTATGCTTTGTTCAGGTGTCTTATGGGTCACTATACAATCCAATTCTAAATAATGTTGTCTCTATGGCATTCACTAAAGTCCTCTATGGGGTATAAAGCCCTCAGTGTGGGCAGGCGTTACAAACGATGTCTCCAGAGAAAAAAGGATGATTGAATGATTTAGCATCAGGCTCTCCGGTACACCTTACCCAGCCTCCAGACACAACACACGCTGACTAGCGGCTCTCAAACCACCAGCTCTCCAGCTCTCCAACCCACGCAGAAACACAGGCTCTTCAGACTCCAAAGTGACACTGTCACAGACTACAAATCTTTGTACATTTTAATCAGGAGAGTGTATTCAGCATCTTTTTGTGGCCAGATCAAATACTTACTGCTTGCAAAATTGCATATAGCATATTGTAGAATTCGTTTTAGGAATGTGAGCACATTCTGTGGCTGTAACTGAGTCCTCAACGCATCACCTTCTTGTGACTTAGGAGAAGGGACCATTTTGAGGACGCACAAGCTCCAAGCACATGCCATTGCCAGGGGGAAGCATGCAGAGGAGGTTAAGCCCAACATCTATGGAGTAAAAGGGCAGAGGAGTTACAGACTGTATCTAATGACAAGCCGTAAGAACCAAGTGCAGGGATGCAGGATGTGGGATGCCTCTGGTCTCCTCCATGGCCACCCATACCCATTGATGATGAGTCTGAGGATAATGATGATGACCACCAGTGTAAATGTGGTGAACCATCTAAGTCCATCACACACACATAATTTTGGAAACTAGTGATAGGGAGGAGAAGAAAGTAGGATAGTTACAAGATATAAGGGCGAATCTACTCCTACACTATTGTGTAGAGTCTTTCATAGAAGGCTGTCAGATCTGAAACTGCTAAATGTCAGAGAGTTGCAGCCACAGAACGTGCTTAGCCACCTGCACCAGCACCTTTGTAACAGAGGATTGCCCAGCCGTAGCTCTCATATTACATTTGTATGGCACAGTATTCTTTGGTCAAGATATTAAGACCTAAAGGCCTACCCACATGTATCAGGGTATTTTAAAATCACATGTTAAAACGTAACATGTGAGCTTTAGAAATGTTCTCATTCTCTTTTCATATAACCCTCCAGCTTATGGCATCTTCACATTCCTGGAAATACTATCAAATAAACCTTCTAGAAGTATATGACCAAAATTCTGTTCTTAATTTAAAACCTTTTGATCCACTGTTTTATATTCTCAACAACAGATGTTTCATTTCTGTGTATATATGCCACAGGAATTTGGATCTAATGCACTCACTCCAAACAGATCATTTCATAGGGATTCTAGATGACCGGGTTGATGGTAGTAAAACCAATATTGATGTACAAAATTTGCCTCATAATATTCCCACCGTTGGTTGCACTACACATGAGAGCAATTAAAAAATGTTGCTATTATTTTGGCATTGTATAATCTTATCTTCAGTGTTAATGCAGGAACTACTAATTGATGATACCATTTAGAAATTGGAGGAAACATTGAAAGTACTTATAAATAGTGTGTTCTGAGATGTTGCTTCCAGTTAGTATCAGTACTAATGTCACGCCCAAATATGTAAATCGCACCACTTTCTGCATTGTGGTGGTATTTGCCAACCACTGCATTTTGATTTTCCCTTTGCTAAAGATCAGGGTCTTGGTTTTGGAGTCAGCTTCAGAGTGTTAATGCCTGAAGTCCGTTGGGGTAAGAAAGGGGGATGGGGAAGCTGTGACTTTAAAACCATCGGCAACAAGAAGGGCAAGATATGATAACCAAAGGGTGCAAACATGTAAGTTGCAAGCTACTAGCCAGCCAGAAAAGTAACTTGCCATCTGAATTCTATATGTACACACACCACACCATTTCTTAATCACCAAGAGTCAACTATTACTTGCCAAGGGCTGGTGGCAAGTGCATATTTTTCACCCTGAATTATGATCCTCCCTTAACTCAATGGTGGAACCCATCACCGGCAGCTAGGTATAATTGGGCTATAGCTTCAGCACGGATGTTAATAAATCCCTGGCGATGCTAGCCGTGTACGCATCCTTGTGACCTTGCAAGTCAAATTTCACACGAGGGAAGAATTGATGTAACTTTCCACTCAGAAAAAATGAGCACCAGTCCAAGCCATTGCAAATATCTCCAGGTGTTCCCCTAGATATGTCTGGGCAGGCAGAGGCGTGGGGCAGGGCCTCACTGAAGTGGTATAGCATTAACTATACAGATACTTTCCGGTGGACATTTCTCCTATTGTTGAACTATATCATCCAGGAATCCTCTTGTTTTTAGGACCACAAACTGTTTCTGATGTGATCAACCTGTGCAAGGCAGCAATGGCTCTTGAATTCTCTGTCTCTCATCCAGGAATGGCTGCAGAAATTATTCTGTAATGCATTGCCCATCCCCCTTCACCCATGACGAAAAGGCCGAGAGGTTGTTGATTGTTTTCTGTGCATTTCAAACCTCATCCTGTTTGTGAATTCTTTTGGGGGGGAACGGGGTTGGACCCCTTACCTTACCTCTGATGAGAGTGTCATGCAGATAAGTGCGCCCCGTCTCAGAAGTCACCTCGGCCTCTGAGGGTACAGAGGCCCAGGTGACCTAAAGCACAGTTAGCCTGGGTGAAAAAACGAAACAGGCACAAAAAAAACTGGACAACACAGAGTATGATGGTGGCATCTTGCACGCAGGATCTCAGCAGCAGGCAGGAGTACAGTAGCAGGAGAACTCTGGAGGCAGCCTGGTGGTAAAAGTTAAAGGAGGTAGCTGGAGGCAGTGTGAAGGTATGTACTGGCGAAGCTGGAGAATAGGGGAGCACAGCAGGAGAACAGGGAGGAAGGAACAGACAACAGATGAGGTAAACCATCCAGGGTGTTGCGATGTGCTGCAGTTCTTGCTGTGGCTTCTAATGGAGGAGAGGGCATAGGGCACAGGACCACATGAGGTAATAACGCTGGTGTCCCGCAGTCATCTTGGGATGGGCGCGCGATGGGCGTAAGGCACAGAGGCCACTGTAAACCGTGACAAATTCTTGATGGGCTTTAAAATGGCAAAAACATTGCTCTTTTAAATTACACAAAGGGGCAGGGGGATCTGAATGTGCACATGTATGCGTCCACATTCAGATGTCCTTCCAGAATTTGGCAAAGTATTTTTGGCTCAAGTGACAGGGATACCCTACCCACATCTCAACACTTGCGCCAAAATAGTTTTGTGAATCAGACGCTAAGGCTTTTTGCCTTAGAGTTTCTTTCATACCAGCTATCTACTTGAAAAAGCAACCTTTCCGTCTACTTAAAAGGGAGGTGCCTGTATAGGCCGGAAAAGCGTAGCAGCAGAAACAGTTTCCTGCCGGGAAGAGAAGTGCCTAAGGTCTAGTTGGAATTTGTGCTTCTAATAAGAACTTTCTCAAGTACCTTCTTCGCAGGTCGAGTAAGTTTGAACATAGGAGAAGAAAATGTTCCAAATCATCAACCCCCGACTCCCTGATTGTACATTTGCCAGAGCGCACCATCTTCTCCTTTCTCCCATGTGTAGGATCCCGCCTTCATTGGCAGTAGACCCATTTTAGCACTCGTAATCAGTTTACGAGACTGACGAGAAAGCATCTTTCCAAGTAGTGCAATTTTCCTCTAGGGGGCATCACATCGAGAAGGCATATTTTCAATAAGGTGTTCATCAGATAGGACATCCCTCTCACCAGCTATATCTTCAAACGTTCCTCTGCCTAGGATAGGTTGTCCCTTCATCTATTGACATCCGTTCTACCCAATCCTATTTATGCAGCATCTCCATTGAATGAGCAAGCCGAGAAAAGGTAGCATCAGCATTTCCTTCATGGCATAGTACACATTTGACTCCCTATCCCACCTTGATTGCTTATAACAGAACAGGGTGGGTGATAATGCCCTCACTCTCACCTGATGCCTTTACTATCCTGGGGCATAAGCATTCTCCTAGTGTTAGTAGAGCTGAGTCGATTAGCATGAGGTGGAAATGAATAGGGGTAAACACGTAGTATGCCCATGGCTTCTGAACATAACCCACATTGTACTATATGAATGATGTGACACCAACCTTTGGAGGAAAACAGGCCACATTTGATTACAGATATTCACAAACCACTCTGACAGAGACCCACAGATCTTTTACATTGTGCATCACTTACCTTGACCCTAGACGTCCTGCGACACGCCAGCTGTCTGATTGGCCTACTGGCTGTCTGAGGTGTCCCAGGGTTAATTGCAGAAAATACAAATGTCCAGTCGGACAGTCCAAATGCCCAAGCCTGGGCTAATAAATGACCCAATGGGCAACCCGAGGGGCCACCCCCGCAGTCCTCCCCTGCTTGGCTTATTGGACATGAGTTGACCTCCTCAACCCGCATCCCGGCTAGCAATTTCATAGTTTCTGTTAGGTCAAGATTTTGGTCATGGTCTGAACATTTTATAGAATCCGTTGAGTTGGTCCTCGTCAACAGCACCACGTGGCTGATTGGGCTACTGTCCGACATCCACGCCCCAGTGCTGAGGTACAGACACCTGTGTTTACCCCCAGCAAATCGTTAATGAAAATATCACAACCTTCAGGGGAGAGATGGACACCATCACTGTGAAAGAACGCTGGGGAAGAAAGCATTAATAAACCGTACCTAAAACTGCATGGCCGAGGCGTGCACATGAACTTTGCCAATTCCATGTTCAACTTCCTAACTGGGTGTTCATAGCTGCGGGCTTCACCCCTTTCCCCAATCCTTCCTTGGGATCATCTCAGACCAAACTAAGACTGTACCCCAGAAAAGATGTGCCAGCAATGCCAACTCGCCCAGTATACATTCCTTCACTCGCAGCCGGCCCTCCTAGACATGTCATCACCCTCTACATCCAACACTAAAACCTTTGGGTGAGGGAACTGTCCCCCATCTAGAGCCCCTACCAAAACGTAACGCAGCTACCTAAGGCACAGGCCCCAAGCTCCCAACCATTAAAATGCAAATCCATCGTAGACGCTTTTGTCATGCCACACCGGGTCCCTCAGCATCGCAAAAGTTCTCAATGCAAATGAATGGCCACATATCCAAGCCACTTTTGGCACAGGCCGCACTCCTGTAAGAAAAAAATGTAGAGTTAGTGCAAGGCACCCTTAATGCTGCACCACTGGCCTAAGAGCCGGCCGAACATAGCATTGAAAACATTCTGACTTCCACCTCCCTAGCCGCTGGAGTGCTTGCGGGTGTAGACCCACACATGCTGCTTCGGTAGTGGCCCCTATGCGGAAGTAGTGGGAAGTAAAATCCGGGGTAGACAGACCCAATACCTGGCACGTTTTCTGCTTCACCCTTGTAAATGGAAATTGTGTCAAAGGACCCGCTCCCTGCATGGACCAGCAAGTTCTTATGACCCCCCTCGCGTCTTCCACTCAGGTAGCTTTCCAGAAAGAGCCTCGGGCCCTGCTCCTGGTCCTGGGCCACAAACAACATGGCCGAGGCCCCTCTACCCAGCTGGTCTTCCTTAGACTTCACTTGATCGGGGAGGAGATCCATGTGAGCCCATTTTATCCCTCCCGACTCATCGGCTCTAGATGATGCCACCAGCTCACTCACCCTGAATGGCCCAAAAAATGCTGGGCTGTAGGCAGCTGAAAACAGCACCACCTCAGATGTAGATTCGCAAACTGATGGGAGAGCCCTCAAAATACTCTGAAGGAGGGCCAGGGTGATCCGCGTATGGGAATCAGGGGGGGTACTGGGCGCATCCTAGCCCAACCCTGAAAAGCTTTCTTTAATGCAAAATGAGCAGCAAAATCAGCATCCCCCTGCAGCTTTGAGAAAATGGATATTGGAGACACCTGCTTCTTTGCGAAAGAGAGTGACCGGCCCTGGTCCCTAAATACCTGCAGATAGGATGCCACATTACACCAGTTGCCCATCCCACCCAACTTGTGGTCAATGCAAAAACAAGAATAGGCCCAAACCGCTGCCTCATATGCCTTTGTAGTCGTCCGATGGACGGAAGACGATATTAATGAGCTGAGTACGGGATTCCAATGCTCCATAAGTTCACAGGGAACACCGCCATCTGCTTGTCTGCCATTGGACACAACCTCCGAAACCATGCCATCTTAAAATGAGATAAAGCATGTGTTGTGTTATTATTGGCACATGGAAGATGGCAAGCCGAAACATAATCCCATATTGTAAACAGTACAGTATCAGTTTCTTCAGCAATCGCAGGACCATCTCACATTTTGCCGTTTGTCTGTTAATGACTTCTACCAATGACATACTGTCGGACCGAAAGACAATACTTCTTGCCCCCAAACCCAAACCTACACCAGTATGAGGAATAATTCATGGTACATTCCTTGTCAAACCAGACTCCGACAGCTCCACGGCCAAAACTGCATGCACCACTGATAACCAAACACTGCCCAAAAACACACAGAGCCAGCCGCATCCGTGAACAGGGCCAGCTTGCCGCTCGTGGCAGGCGGCGAGGGCCAGATCACCTTTCCATTAAAATCTTCCAAAAAGGTCAACCACAACCTCATGTCGTTCTTCACCCCTTAGGCAGTCTAGTATGGTGGTGTTGCTCATTCAAACCCGACATTGCCTTAGCTATGCTGCAAGAAAAAGGTTCTGCCCATTGGAATCACTTGCAGCGCAAAATTTAGCTGACTAATCATCACTTGCAGTTGCCTCAGAGTCACTTTCTTGGCACCCAGGATCATCTTCCGGGAATCCTGGAACTCTGCCACCTTGTCCATCGGGAGCCTAGATTCACCTGCCACAGAGCCCAATTCAATACCCAGAAAAGTCAAACATGCAACAGTCCCCCTGTCCTTTCCGCTGCCAGTGGTACCCTGAAGGACTCTGCCATCTCAATGAATGCTTTCAGGGTCCCTTCGCAAGAGACCCTTCCCGCACTACCCAAGAACAGGAAACATCTAAATAGTGAAGGACCCCTTCAGGTGCTGAGTTATCAACAAAGGATCATACCAAGAACCTGCTGAAATTCTCAAATAGACGCATGACACAAAACACCCCGTCAGCATACATTAATCAAAATACAGCTCACTCTCAAACTGAAATCCCAACAGCAGAAAATCCACCGGATGTACCGGTAATGACCGAAAGCTCGAAGCAGCGGCCCCCAAGGTAAGTCTCTCTCTTTTCTCTCTCCTTCTTCAACTGTCCTTTCAACTGTATTTTTATTAATTCTTTAAAATTCTTTTCTCTCCACTGCCCAGCGCATTCTTGGGCAGGGGAGTTCTTTTCTATTGTCCCTTTTTCTTGACATTCCATGCAGCCCCATTTTAGGTTGGATGGATTCTCATAGACACATACACATAAATAAAACACAAACACACTACACATTTTATAAAACCTTTATTACTACACTACACTGGTGTCTGTGTCTTTATATCCTGTGTGTTCCCTAAGAGGGCCAGCATGTAGCTCAACTAGCCAGGCCCCGTAGGGCCACAGGCTACATTATGAATCAGCCTAAACTCACCCTCCTTCTTTTTAGGCTCAAGGCTCAAAGGAGATCACATACAATCTGTCAATGGGGCAGTGGGCCTGAAATGGCAGCCAGACTAAGCTCCTTCCCAAACCTTTTATGGGCTGTCTCTGGGTCTAAACATAAGGAATTCTGATTCTTTGAATTGACCCATTACTGATGGGGGAAGAATGAATCCTAAAACACTCCAGAAAACCATAATGCAAAAGATTTGTATCTGCTGCATTGGGGTAAGAACTCAACTGCCAGTTTTTGCAAATTAATAGGGAACTTGGCCACGGCAAAATCTGCTAATGCTGCAGCCCCTGATTCCTGCCCAACAACCCCATCACTTCTTCTGTTCCCTGTCCTTTTGCTTCTTGAAGTACTTACTTCCGGTGTGGGAGGACCCCCGCAAAAGGAGCAGATGTGCTTAAAATGACAGGCAGCCCCTTTTGCACAAAGCTTTTTGTTGAACGGCCAGCATACCGACTTGGGTCGAAAGGCCTATTTGCGGGGCAAAAGAAGTATGGGGTCTGTCGCATGAAAGGAATTGTAGGCCCTGGTGTGAGCTCCTGCGGGGGTCATCTCGTCTAACCAGCTATTAACGTCCCTCTGATCCCACGTCATCTCTGGTCGGATGGCCTTCATCTGCCGAAATTGCCTATCATACTTTAGCCACGCTGCCTGATTGTACTTGCGCTGAACAGACACGATAGTGTTGAGGTAGTAAAATAGCCCTTCCCACAACTCTGGCTTTTTTTCAATAAGTATGCTCGTAACCTGTATTCCAATTGGACAAACTTTTATCAACCAATAGTTTCTTAGTCTTACAGGATGTACCCTTGCCTTCCTGTCTCTTCTCAGCTATTGCCCCCCTACCAATCAGATCAAACACATCCACATTTTGCTCTATCCATATTTTTTCTTTGACCTCACTAGTTAGATGTCAATATAAGCTACCCACGGGAGATAACAGGAAGCAACACTACCATATGCCCTTGCTGATAACGACGCAGTCCCCTGCTCCCCAGACTGAGACTGAGTAGCTGCTGCTGGCTCCCCTGCTTTCCCGGCCCATACCTGCATGGGGGAGGTTTTGGCCACTCCACCCGTGGCTGGCACCACATGCGGGGAAGCAGCCATGGGTGCAATGGTAGGGGAAGTGACCTGGCCCCCCACCCCTGCAGAAGTCCCCAACTGTAGCACCCCCAGTAACAGCAGAATACTCGACCCCGGTACAGGCTGCACCCCCCCATCCCTTTGACTGCCCCAGTGTCTGGTTCGGGGCGCCCCCACTCCATCAGACATACTGCCCCAATTGGAAGTGGGCAAAAACATTGAACCTTGGCTCAGGGATATGAAAGGGACCCCATGGGGATGCCCAAATTAATTAGGACCATTCCACCTAAGCATTGCATGAGAAAATTGCACTCCAGCCAACAAGACCTATCTGCCCCCCCAGCGTCCCCCCCCCGGCAGCCCCAGAGGTATACTGGGGGTCACACGTTGAACAAAATCCATGACAGGAGACTCACCGACTGGCAATCCCATGACTGGCACTTGTGCTGGTTGCCCCGTCTGGTTCACTTGCAGGACCACTGGCTGGATACCTGGCAGGGCTTCCCCAGCCAGCCAAGATTATTAACTCAAAAAATGCAGACATAAATCATCCTATATGGTGCATCATATTATTATCGATTTCTGAAACATTGTCATCAAAGAATGACCCAATATTGTGAATGCCCAATTTTTTCAATGGATATATTTTTCAAGAGGGTCATTTAATTTGCACCAGTTTAAGTGATATAACGGATCACCACAGATCCAGAAGGGTGACAAAGAAGAATCTTTAATTAAATTAATTAATTCTTGGTGAAAAAGTCTCTTTTTATTACATGTCTTACTACATTGCATGTAAAGTTCTCTGTTTACACAAATAAATTAAATCATTCCATCTGTTTATATCCAATTTGCACAGTGTAAATATCAATTATTGGCTTGACTGAACTCTAGCTTCTTGTATATAGATATTTTAAAGATATAGATATTTTAAGCTCTTGGATCATTCCATCTGTTATGTATCCAGTTTGCACAAGATAACTCAAAATGTCAGTTGTTGGCTTGACTGAACTCTAGCTTCTTGTATATAGATATTTTAAAGATATAGATATTTTAAGCTCTTGGATCATTCCATCTGTTATGTATCCAGTTTGCACAAGATAACTCAAAATGTCAGTTGTTGGCTTGACTGAACTCTAGCTTCTTGTATATAGATATTTTAAAGATATAGATATTTTAAGCTCTTGGATCATTCCATCTGTTATGTATCCAGTTTGCACAAGATTACTCAAAATGACAGTTGTTGGCTTGACTGAACTCTAACCTCTTATGTTTTTCTTAAAAAGTAGTATATGTTTAAATCCCTCACATACTTTCAACCTCAACATGTTTCGCCACTGTGTCTCCAGCAGGTCATCAGGAGATTAGTATGCTCAATATTTATTGGTTATCAGGAAATGTGCTTTCTCAATATACATGACATGACAATGGCTGAACATGGTCTACGAGAAAGAAAAAAGAGAAAAGAGAAAGGGAAAGAAATATTAAGTATCTATTCATACTGATAGAGACTATATCTATTAATTATTTCTAATCATCATTATGTATTAAGATATAATAGATAAACACTCACTCTTGTTTTTATTTTGTTCGGCTCAAGACAAGGAAGGTATCTTTTCTAATCACCTCCTTATGGGATATGATCATCTAAAATTGTTCATATTTGCAATATTAGGATTGTCCCAAAAAATAAACATACTCCATCTAGGAATGTAGATACTGAAAGATTACGCATTTCAGTTTTACTGTAAGTTCAATGAACGAAGAATAGGATACGATAGTCCTTCTCAAAAACAAAAAACACTGATCTGCATAAGGGATCAGTGTCTTAAAATGGCTGCTATTTTTTTTCTGAGAATGATGACATCATCACGATATTTTGCGTGATGATGTCATCATGCTAGCACATCGCATGGACACCCCAAGGATTAAAATCTAGATTTCCTAGAAACCACATATTGTGACTCAAATATTGGTAAGTTAACTGTAGGAATTTCCAAACAAAAAATTCATCAATGATTAAACACAGATTCAGTAAATCAAGTGTGTATTGTTAATTCATTATGTAACATTAGGCTTATAATAGACAGTTAATAGGCATGAAGGAGAGCTCTATGTATTGTGTTCTTCCATTGATTCTCTCCAATCACTCAGGGAGTTGTGCAATCAATATACAATATAATCATATTTATACAGAAGGAACAAGTTAATTTACCATTAGACATTGCTGATTCGCATGTTCACATCCTAATTTGGAGTTCCTCAGTCACAAAAGGAATCATACATAATGATTTCTCTATATTGAACTGTTTATAATGTATAGCAGTTGGTCCAACTAAATTTCAATCCACAATAAGTTCAAGACAATTCATAAGTAGTTGTACATGTCATTATCTTGGTTTGTACCTCCAGAGACACGTGTGTCCATTAAACTGGTCCATTTAGCCTCCTTCTGTCTCAATAGTAGTTCTCTGTTTCCACCTCTAGGTGGTAGGTCCACTCTTTCCAATCCTAGAAATTAATTGTTTCTAAAGGTGTGTTTGGGTGTTCTGTACAAAGATGAATTGCCATAGGATATTTGAAATCTTGATTATTGATGGCTTTGAAATGTTCCATTATCCTAAGCTTAAGAGAACGGATCGTGCTTCCTGTATAACAAATCTGGTATTAAAATAACTGAAGTGTAGTATTTGTTTTGTTTTCCCATTCTGTAACACAAGATTGTCCTTACCATTCATCATTTGTAGGTATATTTTACATTTACCACACTTGTAGTTACCCTTGATTGGTTTCAAGTTCCACACTGGCCGGCGAAGATGGCAACGCCCCTACCGACAGACCAGCTAACTGCGCATTGCGGGCTGCCACTGTGCCACCAGAACCTCTTAGTTTCTTTGCTGGAAGCTCAAGGCTGGTGCCTGGGGCTTCATGTGGCACCACAGGCTTCCTCACTCTCGTACCTGGCGCTGTTCAGTTGCTTCTACTGCCTCAGTGATGCCATCCAGCATGTCATGTACCCATGGCATGCCCTTCTCCTTGGCTTTATCAAGAAACGTAGCCATCAAGGCTAACTGCTCACACTCACAACCTTGCCCCCGCGCTGGTGCTCCAACCTTGCTTTTCTTAGGAGCCATAACCTTGGGGTCCCCCTTGCATAAAGCGTTGTGCGAAAAAATACCCACAGGAGCAATGAAAAAGATACCATTATAATTCAGGCTCTCCATAAGCACTACGTCACTGGCGTGCCAGCAAAAGTAAACCAAAGTAATTTCACCCCATGCACTGCTATCATCACCACTGAAGCCTGGGATATCAAAAACACTGAACACATGTGCCCAAAACAGGTAATTAGTTACCACCATGCACTCGCTATGCACATAAAAGACAGCAAAGCACAAGACAGTACCTGTAGTTTCATACCCTACTGTTTCATCCTTGCCACTGAGGCCCGGGATTACAAAAACCCTGAACATATATGCGTGCAACAGTAGTTCATTAATCACAATCATGCACTCACTGCTTAGCGCCATACGGCGTGGGCGCAGAAAATGCAAACACACAGACAACCATGACCAGGGACAGTCATTTATTCTTTCTGCGCCACGGGCGAAAACCGTGCAAGTTTCATTTCTACGCCCGGTCTACCACATCACTTGCATGTACCTTCAAGGTTGCTTGAAACCAGTACCTTCCTGTTGATAGACCCACGTTCTAACCATTGTGCCATCAAACTCCTTTCTTGAGCACAACACTTGAATATTTATGTCCCATACTCGGTGACCGTCACAACAATAATTCTCTGCACGCCCTGACCACAAGGACACATTGCGCCCACTGACTGAATATACAATAACATTTCAGACGGTCCCAAACACAAGGGACCGTCACCGAAATAGTGCCCCTCGCACTCCGCCCGCATGCACATTTCGAGTCCGCCAATGTGAAACAATTAAAACATAATTTACAGACGGTCCATAACCCAGGGATCATCACGGGAAAACCCGAGATAGGCTCTTACTTTAAAAGGGTGCACGCACTGCCATCTGAAGTCACGGGAATGGAGGACACGGCCTCACTCGCTTCTGGACCGCAGGAACCACAAGGAACTTCTTTTGCCTCTGGAATGTAAGGGACATGGCGGGAACGAAGAAATGCCTAACTCCAAACAGAAAGCCTCGGGACAGCGCAGCGGAGGAATTAAAGAGGACGATGCCTGGGCCTGTCCTGCTTAAATACCCTGGGTTCCATCGGATGCAGGTAAACCGCCCCAACCTGCTGCTGCGCCCTGACCCTTTTGCCCACCCAGAAGCCCCCAGCAGCGTTGCCAACTTGGTGACTTTCTCGCTTTATTTAGCGATAAATCACGGTCCCCTAGTGACTTTGTGGTAAAACAGCGGCTTGCGACAAAACTAGCCACTGTTTTCCTAATGGTTTGGAGACTTACACTTTTTTCTATGGGTTTGGAGACTTGCATCGTTTACGCAAGTTTCCAAACCAATAGAAAAATGTGTAAGTCTCGAAAATAATAGAAGTAATGTTACGTTGGGCCGCAGTGCCGTGCAGTGCCGTGCAGTGCAACTAAGAACCAGAGCAGGCGAACAATGAACCTTACACACACGTGACGTCACTGATAAGGAGGAGCCGTTTTGAACCCCGGCCCGTGAGGTTATCTTGCTATACACAGACTAATGCAAAACGAAACAAAACTTGTTTTGTTTCTTTGTTGTCATCGATCTGTGGGCGTGAACGTCCCCTGCTCTGCCATAGTTACTCCGGTAGTCCTCCGAATTGACTCGAGTGAGTCTTGTTGGTACCTGGCCTGCCTTGAATCCTTTGTTCGGTTGCCACTGCTGCAAGTCTCGACCATGTTACAGTAAGTGCTGCATGCCTGTGAATGATGTGCGTACGTTCGGTTTAAGGGTCTTTGTTTGTAACGTTCGAGAATGTGTTAGGAAAGATTTCATAATTGTATGTAATTTTCCCTCCATGTGTCAACCCCCAATCTTTTTGACGCTGTTTAGACACCATTCACTGACTTTGCTAGCGCAGCCTTCCGCTGCACTCCTCTGGGCTTTCGTTCACTTTTTATGGGGAAACTGACATGCCCTTAAGACAGTCAGTACTGGGAGACTTTGTTTCCCTTAGTCCTTTCCTCCAGTTGCAACTTTTGTGCAACATGTAACAAGTGTGCAATGGATCTTACCATACAGCACACTTGGGTCTATAGTCATTTCCAAAGGCCCTAGATACTCTCGCTGGACTTTTTATGAGCTGTGCAGATGTGTCATGGACAGGACTGGTGGCAGCTATCTTTTCGCATTCGTTTTAACCCTTTCCTGCCATGTTAACCGTGTTAACCGTGTTTGGCATGAATAGGTGGCCTGGCTCCAAAATGGCCATGCCACAAGGTTATTTGTCCTGTCCTTTTGGCTATCTTGCCCCTTCACCTTCCCCTGGTCGATTCGACCCGGGCCAGTCCTTATTTGGTCATGCACTTTCCCACGAATCCCAATGTTTTTGCGGGCTTCTGCATGCCTTGTGTGTGTGCCTCCAGGATCTGGGCTGGAATGTCTGATTCCAATGCACATCCTGGGTGCCAGAGAGTCTGGAGTGCCATGAATGCCTGGGACCACCGTGGTCCGTGATTGGTCCACGCATGGAGTGTGTGTTTGTGAGCTGATCTCCGGTTTTGGCATGAAGGGAACTTTAGATAAGAGGAGGCTGAAAACATCACTGAACCAAGGATAGGATCCAAGTATCCTTTAACTACGAAGCTGAGTCGAGGAACCGCTGGTGACCCACTGGAAGGTTTGGCACCCTGAGCCCGCTGTCATCCCGTGGGACCCCTCTGCATCTGGTCATCCTAGAAGGTCTGCGAAGACGCTTTGACCCATTGGAATAGTGGGACCAACTATACTCGGCACCTTCATCAAACCCTGCAAGTAAGCTTTCTTGGAAGTGTCCCTGCGCCAACCAGTGGACTAACCAGCTTACCCAGATGCTTTGCTCTGTCACCGCCAGCGTTTCAAGAAGGCCCTCAAAACTTGGTATCCTGCTAGCTCAGTGTCCCCGGCACCCTCACACCAAATTTCGTGCACTTGGTGTTTCCAGGTCTGAAGTGAGACGAGTATGCCAGCACCGGAGTAAACGCGGTTACCGTGTTGACCTGTTGCGGCAATGATCTGTGCAAGTTCACTGCATTTGTGACCCTCTTGCCCCTGAAGCCTGCTGCAGTGAAACTGGGCCGATTCCTCCACCTAGAGTGGAGAAATCGCCACTGTCCCGTTTGGGAATCATCGCTGTATCTTAGGAACTGAAAGGTGCAGAGACCTCCTTTTTGCCGCATTCGAACCTGTCAGTGAAGTGGACTGAACTGGCGAAGTTTGGGTCTGCTTGCGTCGGGGACCGGTGAGTACTCCTTATCCCAACCGGTGGCCCCTAGCACCAGAGCCCATTTTTACGCACAAGTGGCCACTGGGGGTCCTTCTCCTTTCCACAGATATTGCGAAATAGCAACTCTATCCCGTACTCTCGAACTGCCTCTGCCTTCAAGTGGAGGTCCTTCTTGAATAGTGGGATCCTGTTCGGCAGGCCTCATCCACCTTCCTGAGCTGCTAGAGACCCTTGAAGAGACCCTACTCCGACCATTGGCACAAGTGCGTGCATGTACTATTGAGCACAAGGCTCCTCTCTTCGTAGGGCTTGGACTGCCTCTTAGTTTGGCGAATTATTGATGTCGAACTGGGCCTAAAGAATAACTGCACTGCCTGTTTCCTTCCCATCTAGGTTGTCGACATATTTTGTGCATTTAACCCTTTAAACCCCCTTGGTCTTGTATGTATATATATATATATATATATATATATATATATATATATATATATATATATATATATATATATATAGTATTGAGTGTGATGTATTGGTTTACTTAGTTTTACTGTGATTATTTTGCTATGGTCTATGTTACAAAGGCTTTGTAATAAATGCGTCTATATTTTTGATATCACACCTGTCTGGAGTAATTTGTAAGTGTCCTTGCTCTGTGTGCTCATTGAGGTCCTTCAGTCACCCTCACCCCTCCTGAGACTTAGTCATGACCGCCTGCCATAGCTCCCCTGATTGGTCTGGCTTGTCCAGAGGGTACCCTGTTCCAAGAAACTAGTTTGACCTTCTGAACCTCTGCCCCTCCAGGTCAGAGTTCAGAAATCCTTCTTAACAAATTAGTGTACAGCGTTGGGATAGGCTTGAAGGTCTCCAGTGTTGCATACTAGTGAAGGCATTTCGAGTTATTCCTACCAGGACACATAGTGAATTGTTGTAGTATAACTAGAAAAGGCCATAGTCCTATATATCAATATGCAAACAAGTACCTTCTTAACTTTAAATGCTTCTAAATCTGAAACATTGAGAAAGATGTCTGCTGAGAGAGGTGTCTCTGCTCAAGGCACAAAAATGGAAATGATCCAAAGAATCATGGACTGGGAATCAGCTCACTTAGTGCCATAGCTTCTGAGGACAGTGCAGAAGGAGGTGGGGCTGCTCCCACTGGCAGAACTGGTAGTTCTGTCGCTGCACTGATCCATAGAGATCATGAGGATTTGGAGGATGTAATGTCTAATGTTTCCTCTGCCAGTGCTGAAGGTGAAGCCATGCTTGAATTCAAGAAGCAACAACTGCTGTTTAGGCAGAAGGAGCTTGAATTTAACATGACCAAACTGAAGATAGAGCAGGCAGAAAAACAGAAAGACAGGGATCACCAGTTGGAACTGGCCAAGCTTCAGTTTGCCAATGGATCAAGGGTCCTGGACATGGGTCTGGGGCCTCCTCTCATCCAAGCTTTCCTAAAGATCTGCTCAGTGTGTATGAGGAAAATAATGACATTATGGACTGGCTGAATACATTTGAGTATGCATGTGAAGTTCAACAAGTTGAAAATGCTGATAAAATGGCCTGGTTACTTAGCAGACTGGCCCATTCTGGCTGCAGTGCCATTATGGAAATGTCAAAACCTGAGAGAGCAGATTTTGCAATGTTGAAGCAAACTCTTTTCTTAAAGTTTGGAAAGACTCCTGCCCAATACTTAAAAATATTCAGAGAGTACAAGAAAACAGATGGTGGTACTTGGGTATCTTATGTAACTGAATCCTTAAAGAACTTGACTGTCTGGGTTGAAGGTTATAAGGTCTCTACTTTTGAAGGTATGATATGTCTTGTCATGCTGGAACATATTTTTGCATCTTCTTCCCCTGAGCTTAAGCAGCATTTGGCAGGTTCAAAGGAGATGGATCTTAAGAAGCTTGTCATAGCAGCAGGTTTGTGGGTGTCACATAGAGTGTCCCATAAGGACAAAACTCATCCTGGTAAGCAGGAGGAGGGGGAAAAGTCTAAAGATAAGGAGGGTGGAGAATCTAATAAAACTTCCTCCCAGAAGGGCCACAAAAGAAAAAATAAGGGTAAGAAGCAAGAGAACTCACAGGGTAGTGGAGGTCAGCCTCCAAAACAGAACTCTGGTTATAGTAAGCCTCCCTATGTAAACAGACCCAGTTGATCTTGTTTTGCTTGTGGAGCAACTGACCATGTGAAGGGGGATCCCAGATGTAAGGTCAAAACCTTGGGGGTCCACTCTGCTAATCTGGGCTTCTCCTCCTATTAGGAAGAAGACATTACAGGGGCATCCTTCTCCTCAGACTCCTTCCCCAGTGGGATAGAAGCTGAGGTAGCTTTAGTTTCCCTGGTTTCCTGGGAGCCTAAAGTCTCAGAGGCTTAAGCTAGGATTCCAGATAATACCAAGCACTACTTTAAAGACAGTGTGCTGATCAATGGAGTAGATACTCCAGCTCTTAGGGATAGTGGGTATAGTCGAACTGTAGTGGATTCTACCTTAGTAGACCCAGAGGAAGTTGCCAGAGCTCCTCTGTTGCCCACTACGTTGGCTGATGGCCCGCCTCTCATGTTCCCAGTAATACCTGTTAACCTTACTATCAATGGTACAGCAGTCAGAATTCCAGTGAGCATACAGAGGAGTGTCCCAGAAAAGGTATTTCTGGGAAATGATCTCAGAGCTTTAGGACTTGTAGGAGATACTGCTGAAAGACTCTGCACAAGGTCTCAAACAGGGGCAGCACTGGCCAAGACCAATGCAATGCCCCAGCCAAAGGGGAAACCCAAGGCTAAAGGAGTAAGAAAATCCAAAAGAAGGAAAGAAAACATTCCTCCTAACTCACCTACCACTGAGGTGCAGGTAGTTGGTCAATCACCAGGACCTGACAAGGAGGTGGTGATACCAGAAGTATTTGACCCAAATGACCATCCTCAACTAAAAGGCTTGTTAGTAGAAGGTGGTCCTGACAGGGAAGAATTTAGTAAGGGGGCAACGTGAGTGCCCATCTCTGGAAGGCCTGAGGAGACAGGCCTGCTCCCAGCTTGGGAAGCTGTCATGACGCGCGCTCCATGGAAGCTATGGAGCCAATGGAAGGGCTGATCCCGTTCCTCCACCAGCGGTCTAGTCTCCCACGCACTGCACGTCACTGTCATGATGCATACAAATAGGCGTCACACGCGGAAGTCGATGCGTTGCAACCTTGCTTTCCTCGCCAGGTTCGTACGCTAGTGCTTCTCTCTTGCTCCGCTTGTGATTCCCCGCTTGCTTCCTCTTGTCCGCACGCAGTGATTGCCCGCTCGGCTCCGAGCCCTTTTTCCCTCCTGGTGCTTCCTCCTCTCCTCTTTTCTCCCCGCTCGAGCAGCCCTTGTTCCTTCTCCTGCTCGAGTGCTTTTCAGTGTTCTCTCCCTGTTTTATGCGCACAGCTGCCATTGTACGCTCCTTCCCAGCGCAGCATTCTGCAGCCCTCTTCCTCATTCCTCGGCTACTGTATCCCTCCAAGCAGCCGCTCTGGATACCCACGCTAACCCGCCTCCAGCAGTGTCTTATGGGAATTGAAGTCCTCTCATCTTCTTCAACGGAAAGCCTCCTGCCTTTACATCCGTAGTGCTGACTACATTCCAGCACACCAGGGTTTTTCAGCCACGCTTTTCCCTGGTTTTGGGGGCGGACTCCCTGAAGGCCCCCTCTGCCTTGCTGTCTGCCAGCAGGCAAGGTGGCCTCAGGAGGAGCTCGTCCCAAACTCAACAGGAAAGGACTGGACCTCTGGAGAGAAAGGAGAGCCGTAGACACAGACAGTTCCTCAGAAGAACCCAGTACAGGTGAGGAGGAGGAGGAGGAGGGAACCAAGGAGGGTATTTGTCAAGCACCCAATACTTCATCGCATGACAGTTTGCAACGCCAAAGGATGGCTAGCTTAGAGCAGTATCAAGAACTGGTCAATGCCATACCGGGGATAACTGCTGAGCTCCAAACCATGAAGGTAGAAAACACCGCTCTTAAGGCTGACAATGCCGCTCTGAGACAACAAATGATTCTGAGAGAAGAAGTTCGGGGAGATCTCCCACCTATGCCTTTACCCTGTGGGAAGTAAGAAGGGAACCCCAAGAGGATTAAGGAATTCCTTGACGCCTGTAGGGTATACTTCACTTTTCGCCCAAAGATGTATGAATTCAACCAGGCAAAGGTTGGCTTCCTCGTCTCAAACCTTGGGGGTAACGCCCTAGCATGGGCCACCCCTTTGGTCACATAAGCTGACCCTGTGCTGTATGATTACAATGCCTTTGTACTACGATTCAGAGAACGCTTTGAAAGGACCGAAGCTTTGTACGCTTCTTATGAAAACATACTAGACCTTAAGCAGGGTCTTTCTGATGTACAAACCTATGCCTCAAACTTCCAGAGGATAGCTTTGGAGACAGGATGGCCTGACTCAGCTAAGAAAACTCTCTTTCGGAGAGGGCTACATGAAGACTTGAAGGATGAACTCTCTCGGGTAGGCAGACCCTCCTCCTTCCAAGAACTGGTAGCCCTGGCCCTCCAGATGGAATTTCGAATTTCCGAAAGACGAGCAGAAAGAAGAAAGACCAGACCCAATCCGCCTTCTACACCCTCCTCCTACTCGCCAACCGCTCCAGACAGATCTCATCCCCAGACTGAAGAGCCCATGCAAATAGGTGCAGCGAGGGGTCCCCTTAGTGCAGCAGAAAGAAAGAGACGAAAAGACCTAAGCTTGTGTATGTACTGCGGTTCTGAGAAGCACCTTCTAAGAGACTGTCCGGACATACCTCCCAGAAGATCGGGAAATGAAAGACCCCGACCCTGAGCAGGGACACGGAAGGGGCTTCGCTGGCTAATCCCTGTGTTACAAGTCCACCCATAACATGTACCCCCTCAAACCAACTTATGGTCCTGAAGATCGTCCTGGAATGGTCTTCAACCCAAGCAGTAGAGTGTCCAGCAATGCTTGACTGTGGTGCAGCTGGGAACTTTATGGACGACCTATGGGCCAGTAGATACGCCATTCCCAGAAGAGAAAAACCACAACCCATACCCATAGAAGGAGTGGATGGTACCCCCTTGTCTTCCGATCTCATCCAACAAGAAACCACAGAAGTCATGGTTAAGATGAAGACTCACCATGAAACCCTGATATTTGATCTGATAAAGGCAGCCCACTTTCCAGTGATACTCGGGATACCCTGGTTAAGAAGGCACAATCCGGGAATTGACTGGGTAACTAACATTGTAGAGTTCAGGTCAGACCTTTGTATGCAGTCCTGTTTGAAAGAAGAAGGGCAACATTCACATCAGGGTGACACAGTGCCTGCGAGGAGTATCAACTCCATTCCTGTGACCTATCAAGAATTTACTGACATCTTTACAGAGACTCTTCCCAGACCTCTTCCTCCACATCGAGCCGAGGATTGTAAGATCGATCTTATACCTAATGCTGTAGTTCCATTTGGGAGAATGTATCCCTTATCCCTTCCGGAGAAGGAAGCATTAAGGGACTACCTAGCAAGCAATTTACAGAATGGCTTGATACAAGAATCAACTTCTTCGGCTGGAGCTTCTCTGTTCTTTATACCAAAAAGGGGAACCAAGGAACTCAGACCATGTATTGACTTCAGGGGCCTGAATAGCCAAACCATTCGAGATAGATACCCGATCCCTCTGATAAAGGAGATCATGGAAGCAGTACAAGGGGCAAAATGGTTTACCAAACTAGACCTCAGAGGGGCCAATCATCTCCTACGAATCAAACAAGGGGACGAATGGAAGACCGCCTTTCGTACTCCATTAGGTCATTTCGAGTACAAGGTGATGCCCTTTGGGTTGGTCAACGCGCCAGCCCAGTTCCAGAGATTTATGGACAAAGTCTTCAGTGATCTTCTGTTTAAGTCCACGGTAGTCTACTTGGATGACATCTTGGTTTACTCTCACACTTTAGAACAACATCATCTACATGTAAGGGAAGTGCTCAAGAGACTCCGAGACGACCACCTATTAGTCAAGCCAGAGAAATGTCTTTTCGAGGTTTCTACAGTTCCGTATCTGGGCTTTATTCTGTTAGAAAACCGCATTGAGATGGACCCTAACAAGACAGCATCTATTAACAATTGGCCTGTTCCCAGCTCAGTCAAGGACATCCAGAGGTTCTTGGGGCTGACAAATTTCTATCAGAAATTCATCATAGGCTTCTCCAACACTGTCTTACCTATTACAGCTTTGCTAAAGAAAGGGGTGAAGTTTCATTGGACGCCAGAAGCAGATTCCGCCTTTCATCAGCTCAAACAAGTATTCACCTCTGCACCTATCCTCAGGCAGCCTGATCAGTCTCAACCCTTTATCGTAGAAGCTGACGCCTCACAAGGCGCTATTGGGGCAGCTCTACTACAACGGAAGGAGGATCAACTCGAACATCCCATTGCCTATTATTCCAGAACACTCACCTCCAGTGAAAGAAACTATTCGGTGATTGAAAAGGAACTGTTAGCAATCAAACAGGCTTGTGAGGAGTGGCGTCATCTGTTGCAATAGCGAGATACCCGTTTCAAGTTCGGACTGACCACAGGAACCTAAGTATTCTCCAACAGATGGAATGCAGGAACTCTCGTCATGCTCGTTGGGCTTATTACTTCTCCCAATTTGATTTCATACTCACATACCTACCTGGTAAAGACAATCACTTAGCAGATGCACTCTCCCGCAGCCACCAAGAAGGATCAGGGAATTACACCGAACAGGAATGTCTGCTCAATGGGAAGAGATTCATAGGAACCGTCAATAAATATTTACAACAAGTTCTGGAAGCCCAAAAGACCGCCTCTCTTCCAAGAGACCCCTCTCTGACCTACAAAGGAGAATACCTGTTTAAAGACGACTTGCTTTACCTGCCCACCCAAGATCTCCAGAACCAAGCTATTTCGTGGTGCCGTGATCTGCCCATGGCTGGTCACAAAGGACGTACTGCTACACTGGATCTACTGAAGAGGAATTTCTGGTGGCCAAAGATGAATAAGGACGTTGTGGAGTACGTCTCTTCCTGTCCCATATGTGCTCAAAGCAAACACAGAGCGGCTAAACCATTGGGGCTTCTACAACAAGATGAACCACCTGCCGGACCCTGGCAACATATATCCATGGATTTTATCGTTGAGTTACCCAAATCGGGAGGATGTTCAGCTATCATGGTAGTGGTCGACTCCTTCAGTAAACTAGCTCATTTCATTCCCCTTAGAGGCACTCTTTCTGCCACTACCACAGCGGACGTATTCTTAAAGGAGATAGTCCGTCTCCATGGTCTACCATCCTCAATTGTGTCTGATAGAGGAACACAGTTCACCTCCAAGTTTTGGACAACCTTGTGTAAACAGCTGCATATTCAGAGAGCGTTGTCTTCTGGCTTTCACCCCGAAACAAACGGACAGACCGAACGCCTCAACGCTACACTTGAACAGTTTATAAGATGTTACTGCAACCAGACTCAGGACAACTGGTATCATCTCTTATCGGTTGCAGAATTCTCATATAACAACACCAAACATACTGCAATAGGAATGAGTCCTTTTAAATGTACCTATGGGTACGAACCCAAACACATTCCATTTCCTACAGTCCAACCCACCAATGTCCCTACCATAGACCTACTACTGGACACTCTTAAACAAACTCATAAGTCTGCTCAAGAAACTCTGTTAGCCAGTCGCCAGACTTACAGGAGATGGGCTGACAAGAACAGGAGACCTAATCCCGATTGGAAGAAAGGAGACAAGGTATGGTTGTCCACTAGATTCCTCCCCAGGAGAGTCCATCCAGGTAAATTCACTCCGAGATATATTGGACCGTTTTCCATAGAACAACGGATCAATCCTGTGGCCTTTCGGTTAAACCTCCCGCACTCTCTTCGAAGAATACATCCAGTATTCCATACCTCGCTTCTTAAGGATTATAAACCTGATCCTTTTTCGAGAACCACCAGAAGAAAGATACCCAGTGTGGATGATGACGCCCAAGAGTATGAGGTTTCACGCATCTTGGACTCTCGTTACAAACACGGAGTCCTACAATACCTCATACTGTGGAAAGGATACCCTTGGACGGAAAGATCTTGGGAACCAGTGAAAAATCTACATGCCTCCAGACTCCTACGCATATTCCACAGACACCATCCAGGTAAGCCTGGAGGAAGGCCTTGGCGGAGGGGTTATACTGTCATGACGCGCGCTCCATGGAAGCTATGGAGCCAATGGAAGGGCTGATCCCGTTCCTCCACCAGCGGTCTAGTCTCCCACGCACTGCACGTCACCGTCATGACGCATACACATAGGCGTCACACGCGGAAGTCGACGCGTTGCAACCTTGCATTCCTCGCCAGGTTCGTACGCTAGTGCTCCTCTCTTGCTCCGCTTGTGATTCCCCGCTTGCTTCCTCTTGTCCGCACGCAGTGATTGCCCGCTCGGCTCCGAGCCCTTTTTCCCTCCTGGTGCTTCCTCCTCTCCTCTTTTCCCCCCGCTCGAGCAGCCCTTGTTCCTTCTCCCGCTCGAGTGCTTTTCTGTGTTCTCTCCCTGTTTTATGCGCACAGCTGCCATTGTACGCTCCTTCCCACCGCAGCATTCTGCAGCCCTCTTCCTCATTCCTAGGCTACTGTATCCCTCCAAGCAGCCGCTCCGGATACCCACGCTAACCCGCCTCCAGCAGTGTCTTCTGGGAATTGAAGTCCTCTCATCTTCTTCAACGGAAAGCCTCCTGCCTTTACATCCGTAGTGCTGACTACATTCCAGCACACCAGGGTTTTTCAGCCACGCTTTTCCCTGGTTTTGGGGGCGGACTCCCTGAGGCCCCCCTCTGCCTTGCTGTCTGCCAGCAGGCAAGGTGGCCTCTGCATGAGCTCGTCCCAAACTCAACAGGAAAGGACTGGACCTCTGGAGAGAAAGGAGAGCCATAGACACAGACAGTTCCTCAGAAGAACCCAGGACAGGTGAGGAGGAGGAGGGAACCAAGGAGGGTATTTGTCAAGCACCCAATACTTCATCGCATGACAGAAGCACTGGATTTATTGGGAAGGTGGGCTCCTGTATAGTGAGCCTACAGAGTCTACAGAAGGAGACCATAGGAGGTTGGTGGTTCCCCTTTCTGTAAGACCCTTCCTCCTGGTGCTGGCGCATGAAGTGCCCCTTGCTGGTCACCTTGGAATCAAGAGAACCAAGCAAAGGTTATCCATGCACTTCTACTGGCCCAAGAAGGGGGTGTAAGTAGAAAGTCACTGCAGGAGTTGTGCCCCCTGGCAGTTATCTGGTAAGAGTGGCTCAACAATCCAAGCGCCATTGGTACCACTCCCAGTTGTGGGGGTACCATTTGAGAGGGTAGGGATCAACATTGTTGGTCCCCTTGAACCCAAACATCCTCAGGCAATAGGTTTATCCTGGTGCTGGTCGACCATGCCACCAGGTATCCTGAGGCCATCCCATTGAAAACTGTAACTGCCAAGTCAGTTGCAAAAGCGTTACTTGCCATCTTTACTAGGGTTGGCTTCCCTAAAGAAGTTGTGTCTGACAGAGGCAGCAACTTTATGTCCATGGTCTATGTTACAAAGGACAAAAAATGTGTCTATATTTTTGATATAACACCTGTCTGGAGTAATTTCTAAGTGTCCTTGCTCTGTGTGCTCTTTCAGTCCCCCTCACCCCTCCTGAGACTTAGTCTTGACCGCCTGCCATAGATACCCTGATTGGTCTGGCTTGTCCAGAGGTTAGCCTGTTCCACGAAACAAGGTTGGCCTTCTGAACCTCTGCCCTTCCAGGTCAGAGTTCAGAAATCTTTCTTAAGTGAATGCAATTCTTATTTCAATGGCCCGCTGCCCGCAGCCGCGTAAGGTGAGGGGGCTACTGTGCTGAACTCCTTCACAAAGTGTTTTTACAGGTTGACCTACTATCATGTTAATAATAATTTGGTATTTATATAGCGCGACAAACCATCAGGTATCTGAGCGCTGCTTATTATTACCCACAGTGTGTGGTGCTCATTTATTGACCTCGGAAGGATGAAAGGCTGAGTTTGGCCCTGCCGGGATTCAAACCTGTGTTAGCGGGCTCTGCACGGATGTCAAAGCGAGCGCTCTACTCGCTGTGCCACTTGACCAGCTATCTTGAGTGTGCATCCACTGGCCGGATGAATTCATGAAGCAACGTTAACAGGAAACATGGTTGCTCTGTTTTTAATTACGTTCGGGATTGTATTGGATTGCATATGCCATTGCATTTTAGATGTTATAACCGACTGACGATTAAAAACCAAACTTAAGAAAACTAAACTTAAAAATAAAAAAACAAAGAAAGTAACTCCGCCAGTGTGTATTTTTTCTGTCTAAACATATTTAGGGTGTTTTATGCTCACTTTTTGTCTCTCCCACGTCGTTAGTCCTCTCTTCTACAACGTCCATTACACAACATGCAGAGGCAATTATGCAAATTTGGTGATGATATCATTTAGCTACTTCTGGTGACTTTTAGGACAGCCAATAGCTACTTTCCCTACTGATGAGTTCGCAACACTGGTCCCCACTGAGAGCAGAGACCCCGCCATGGCCCATGACCGAGCCGCTAAGGGCGCAGCTCCTGCAGGGCCATGGCGCCGCCTCCAAACGATGACGTATAACACACTAGTAGGAACTGCATCGATTGTGCGTGGGAGTGTCCCCTCTATGAAAGTATTATTATTCTTGCTGACTGCCCCCTGGCAATCTCACACTTCACTTACCCTATGCAGCGTAAGAGGTGGGAAGCATTACCCCATGTGGACATATGCTGCGACACCAGACAACCAGCAACCGAGGAAAAATTGCATTGCACCGTGGGGGTCATCGCTGAACGTCAAAAGATAAAGACCAATGGTATCAGTCAAACAGGTGATCTCAGCTAAAGAAGTTTGGAGTCATCAAAACAGGAAATGCTGGAGTTGCTCATCAAGGTGATGAATAATAGTGTAAGACCTATACATTATTGAGGAGGACTATGCATGTTCCATACTCCCAAATAACCTCTAAAATAGAGTGAAGTCACTGGGCTTCCATCTTCCACTATTAAATTAGCACAGTGTCAGATGTGAATTATGTGTTTAACCAACACCTTATTATCCCAGCATTCTCTTTGGCAGAAACGGCTTCAATGCACGTGAAAAGGAACGGTCAACATACACTGGGAAGTTAGCACATTATATTTCATGCTTCCAATTACTTGCGTTTCCTTTTCATAAACGGAAAGTGATGTGCGTTGCAGTGGGCATTTTAGCTGATGGTTAGGTGGGGGCGGCGAAGTCGCATAATGGAAGGGTTGTTCCTTCGTTTGTGGCCTGAAACCACACTCACCATCCCGAGAGCTCTCCTTTCCCACGTTAATGAGAACTCGATGGAGGACATTTTGCGGCACAATGAAGCTACTGTTCTGAGCAACCATTTATTTCCGCTACGGATTGTCACAATTAATTATGTATCCCAAACGCCAAACTGTATTGGTACTTTCAGGGGGGGGGGGGCTGGCCTATAGGGAACTGTGGAGATTTCCAAGTAGGCCTCTGCACCCAGGGCATCTTTTGTGCGGTAACCTATATTATTTCCACATTTTCTCATAGGAAAAAGGTTGGGCTTGCTGAAAACGTGTAATATGGGGTCACTTTGAAAATTATTTCCAGGGCCTCTTTTGGTTCCCAGTCCACCCCGGGTTACTTTCCCTTTAAGATGAAAAGAATATTTTCAACTTCTTCTGGTGGAAGGTGAGGCAGATGAGGCTCCCTGCATGTATGGTTTATAAATGTGATGACACCCATTGGGGACAAGGGTATATTTTAAGTATGAAGATGGCAAAAATGTGTAATATAATATTTAAGCCATGAAAAAGAAGTGAATGTCCACATGTGCCAAGTGCCATTACATCACATTTACTGTGTGACCAGTACACAGCTTCTGGGATATTTATCATTACAAACCAGATTATTTGAGCATGTTTGTTACTTTGTGAGTGGAGCAGGTGCCTTCCAATTCCGAACACATATTTCTTGATTAAGTGCATGGATTGTCTCAACCCACAGCCAGGCTCGGTCTGGCCAATAGGGCAATAGGCCCATGGCCGAACCAAAAACACAAAATGTTGGTGTGGGGCTGTTTTTGGCGTCACAGTGGACCAGGTTTTGTGCCAATTTGGGCCAGTTTGATGAGATAATTCACTCTGCGGTAGTTATTTTGACCAGCGTTGGTGAATAAATATTCTTTAACATGCCCAATTTGCATCACACTTTACCACACAACTCCTCCTTGGTTACTATTCAAACGGTGTCACAAAAGGAATGAATAGCCATTTGAAATGGTGAGCCACTTTTTCATTGGTGCCCGAGACAATTTTATGGCCCAGTCCGACCCTGCCCAGAGCGCTTTCATTTCTTAATCAGCCAGGGGATGCCAGTACTCAGTCTCAGCTGGGTGATCTTGATCCGGTGTAACCTGGAGTGAAACCTATGTCAGCGGTTTCCTTCCACAGAAGTGGCCCGTAGCTGTTAGAAGGCTTAGGGTGTGTGCCGCAGAAAGAAGCAGACATTAGACGCAAGGGAAAACGCTCTTCAAGAGATGAAGTTCAGCACCCGTACGCCAGCGGTGATGCCCGAGAGGTTTTGGTAACAGGGAGAATCATAAGCCTAGTTGATGCTGCATGTCTGCCACCTGCTGAAAACATGCGCGAGGGCAGGATGACAGAGTGGGCTACTACGGGAAAGCTGCAAAGCTCCCTCAGCCTCCCAGAAGGGTGATGGCAATGGGCCAAGCCATCTCCCAAGCATCGGACCAGCCTGAGCCCTTGCTGACATTGAGGGGACCAAAGACAGCAAAAGCTGATATCTGGAAAGCTTTGAATTGCTGACAAGCATTGCTCTGGGCAGCGGTCATGTCATATTTTGGGCTATCTGTGATTTTACAGAAGGGGCAGTGGCAGATTCGGATCAATCCTGGTGCTGGCACCACTTGAATCAGTTCAAAAAGAACTGCTAGGCCAGCTCTCCACTCCACGGGAATGCCAACGGCCCCAGACATAGTTCCGTCGCCGTGTTAGGTATCTTCAATAAGGTGCTTGATTCCATAGGCATAGCAAGGAGGTGACCCGTATCTGGGCATATCCTCTTTCATATCCCCCCTCACCCACACAGACTCACTATAGTCGCTAAAAAGTTAATTATTTATTAACCTGTCTGTGCCGCAACGCAAGGGAACCACCCATATGAAAATCTGTCTTGGTCCTACCCCCATGAGAGCGTTGGAACAGGCGCCATCTGCACAGGATTGCAAACAGCCCAGCGAGCGCACAAGCAGCCGCCAGAACCCGGATCAGGCCACCTGCGGTGTCAGCAGGAACACACTGAGCTGCCGAAGTCTGGGATAATCCATATGCTCCAGCTTCACCCAAATAAATGTACAATTCTCTGCCTATGCACCCCCTCTTGTTTTGCATAGTTTGTAACTAGAGGACATCGGAATGATGACTCGCAATCGTAGATGAAGCACCAGCTTTGCCTGTCAGGCACACAACAGAAGATTTCCGTGAATCGTTATCGGATCCATATAGACCCAATATACCTCAGGAAGAGCTGATGACCGATCTACATTTCATTAGGAGCAACTCTGGGACGGTTGGCGGTAGATTATTACAGCCAGGCAACATTCATTTTCGCGCCTTGAAACACTTGTGTATAGGCGTGTTACAAATGCCATATCATATCATATCATTACAATCAGTAAAATTCGTCTCTGGTGGCTGTTCTTGATACCACGCGCCCCGAATAACATCTACTATTTGTGCAATCTTCTTAGCCAGAAGCCAGGGGTTCTTAAGGAGCAGTATTGGGTGCACAGATATGGTTTGCGATCCCAATCACTCTGCAACCTGTTCTAGCCAGGTACCGGTGTGCTCTCTGCCCAGACCGGGCTACTGCTGACACCAGCAGGGAATGTACATAAGCAGGTTTCCTGTTGCGAAGAGTAATAGGAGCTCCTCCTACCTTGCGAGCATGGTCACTGGGCACCTTTATATGCCCAGCTTGTTCAATCCGGTGTCTCTTTCCTGTGGATGTTGGTATTCTAGCAGCAGCTGCTGTCCTTACTTACGTGTTCTCTCTTAAAAGTCGCAAAGTCGCAAATTGAAATTTCACGTTGACGGGACTGCAGATCTAGACTCTGAGAAGTTGCATCATCAATGGTCTGCAGAACTGGACAGAAATACGAGCGGAAGCCGCGCCGGCTGCTGCCTGTAATATCTGGCTCCTCGGTAGACCACTCGCTGCTCGATGGTCGGTAGGCGTTTAGCCTTTACTGCCTTCCACCGCTGGTGAGGATGTTTCTCTTATCGAGGCACATACTTCTATATCCTCTTTCTCTCTCCAGAAGTGGAACATATTTCAGGAGGACGGTGAAGGGAATTGAGTCTAGCCTGTCACATGATCTTGCCTACCTGTAGGAATGACGTGAACAGGTGATATAAGTACAGCTACAAACATTTTTTATACCGACCATTAATGGGATATAAAGAAACATTTGAAAACGGATAAAGGAAGGAATGGAATGACGAAAAAGTGTCAGAACGAAGAGGAAAATATTACAAAGAAAAAATAATATCAAGAAAAAAAGGATATTAAGGAATGGGTGTGGAAAAATAATGAAAGTCAATGAGTACACAGAAAGGGTCCAAAGAACCCTTGAATAATCCACGTGTTCTTTAAGAGCAAATCATTAAAGGCCTGTTTTTCCAAAGATTATCTTGCAGTTTTAATGTTAAAATCGGGTTCATCCAACAGGAGGTTGTAAAATTGTTTCCAAAACTCGAAAATGTAATTGTGGGGCTGAGTGTCATGCTTACCGGTCTGGATGGGGAACATTTCCTATCTAGGGATGTGTGAAGCAGGAGGGATTGCAGACTGATCAGCAAAGGTCTGTCCCTTATGCCTTGTGGCAGGGCATACCTGAGGCTTGCATACCCAAGCCAAGCTTGATATTTGCTGTAGCTAGTTGTCAACAGAACTTGTGCTGCTGGAGGAGCACGCATAATGGAGTCTTTGCTATAGAACGAAGTTTGCAGCTTCGAAATCCTGAAGCTTGTCTGTTAGGGGGCGACCTGCAGATATTGTGAAGCTGCACGAGCACGGATGAGCCAAAGGAATGGGAGCCATTGGGCGAGGCAGCAGTGAGTGAAGTCAGAGCTGCTGACAAAGCAGCATCAGCGAGGCATCAGCTGCCTGGGGGGGTGGGAGAGGGGGGGGGGGGGGTTGGCAAGGCTGGAGTCCCAAAGGACGATCAGGTTCGAGGGCCCAGCACATGGTCTTGGTTTAAGGCATCAGCTTGAAAGCAGGAAAGCAGGAGTGCAGGGTTTCCGGTACCGGAACATGGAAGAGTACGATTGTAGAGTGTGTCAATAGCACAGATCACCTAGTGGGCTTCACGACTGGCATCTTACACCCTGTTTTCTGTGCACATGCCCACCTGTGAACCACTACCTCTTGAACGTGAGTATTGGTGAAATAGGGATGCCAAGGCCTAGTGCACTATGCCATGTGCTTTTCTGAGGAATGAAGAGGTCTCCACCATAAATCAGGACTGATTGTCCAATGGGTACCCCATAATGGAAAAGGATGTGTGGGCCTCAAATTATTCAAATTATTAAGTCCCTGGGAGCCCACTTCTATTATGCTCTGCATCATTGGCCTACAGGATTCATCGGCATAGGCTAAAACAGAGGGATATTTCTGCACAAAGGGAGTTTGACAAGCGGAAAACCTAGTTTATTGCCATTTCCTTCTCCGGTTGTACGTCGTTTTCTCTGACTCTTAAACATAAACAATAGTTGTGTCGCACATAATTTTCCTAATTCCTTCTCACTGCTCACTGTTTTGAAATGATTTTCTGATAATGCCTAATGTCACGAAACAAGATGCTTTTTTCTGTTTTGTTTCTTTTTTGTTTTCCTTTTTTAACAATTCATTTGTTAAATGATTCATGGCTCCCCGTAGCGAAGATCCACTAAACGTTTGATGGTACTTGCATTCTATTGGCCATGTATACATTCTATGTGCTTAAAAAGAATAATTCTCTTTACAAGTGATCATTTGTCTGATTGGAAGAGTCATGCCTTCATATCATGCTTCATAGCTTTATTGGGACATCAAACATGTAGGAGTGAAATGTATTTATTGGGTTTTTAATGCTCACTGGCAGATATAGCCCGTTTACCTGACTAAAAAGTAACCAAACTTTCCATATGTTTTTCCCCCGATTAACAAAGAGACATAAGAATTGGCTTGATAGTTCTATATACATTATCAATGCATAGTCGTACATGTGCATATTTAGGAATGATTAGCATTGCCACCGAGCACCTCAGTATACACAATGTATTTATTTATTTGAATTTGTAAAGCGCCAAACTGCCCTTGGGCATTGTGGCGCTGTTAAGAAGGCTTACTTAGTTACATAAGTGCATTAGAAGGCATACATACATACAAGTTGCTTCATACAGTTCCAATAAGTGCTTACAATGGTTACATAAATTGGTGGGCAAGTATATGGTGCAAGCTGCATCTAACACAGCGGCAGCTACATAAAGTTGCGAGGTCAAAATCGGTAAGCAAGAGCATGGTGGCAGCTACAAACAGTTGCATGGTAAAAATGAGTGTGCATATACAGGTGCCAACCAAAAGTTGCAAGGCGGCAAGAACACATATATGTGTAGTCAGGGCCAATGGGCAAGTGCGTAGTGCCTGGCACAGGATACAGAAGAGGCAAGCTACACATGAATGCATGGTTAATGTCAACATAGCATAACATGGGGCCAGTCCTATATTGGAGGAGAGGATGGCAAGTGCATAATAGTACATAGGTTTCAAATCAACGGGAAGCAACGAGGAGCAAATCTCAGGTATGTCAGGCAGCTACAGACACTTACTGGGGTGGGAGGAGAGGGGGTGAAACAGGCGACCAATGGGGGGTGAGTGGGGAATGCAGTCACACTGGGGACAGCGGAGGGGTGGTGGGGAGTACACTCACACTGGGGACAGTGGAGGTGTGATATGATATGGCATTTATAATGCGCCTATACACCAGTGTTTCGAGGTGCGACGAGGCAGGGGAGGGGGAACAGAGGGAAGACAGACAACGATCTTACTGGGCCAGGTATCATTCAGATCGCGCAAGTGCATGGGAAGGGGGAAGGGGAAAAGTGCGAGGGGGAAGGGAGAGGGGAAAAGTGCAGTACATGGGAGAGGGGAAAGTGCAATAAATGGGATAGTAGAATATATAAGAAAAACAACAGCCGGATGGTGGCAAGTGCAGGCTGTCATGATGCCTACCCAGGGGAACCAGACCAGGTCCAGCAGCCCCAGGAGCAGGCATCACGTTCCTGGGGAAAGGCCCAGCGACCCCTGTTAGGGGCCATCTGGACACAGTCCTGGCGCCTTTGGCGCCAGGCTCATATGAGACTTCAGTCCTGGCGCCATAGGCGCCAGGCTCATAAGGGGAAAACTTACCTGGACTTACCTGATGCAGACCATTCTGCAAGGGATCCAAGCCCTCAAGAGGCCTAGAAGGGACTACTTTACCTAGGGTCTCTTTTGCCACTCGGGTGTGGCGGTGGAGGAATACTTACCTGGAACTACTTTGGAGGCTATTTAAACCACGCCCGAAGAGCAGCACACGCTTCGTGTTATTCTGCATCCAGCAGCGTAACGCTCACCGTGCCTACAGCAGTATCCAGACTTCAGCCACGCCCGCCTCAAACTCAGAGCACCTAGAAACAAGGGAAAGAAGGAGAAAGGTTAGAACCAGAACATTTACCAGCTTCTTACCTGATTCCAGAGCCATCGCATCGTCGAACCAAAGGAAAGACTTTATTTTTACACACGTCGCATCGCCAGCAGCAGCGCCGTGCTGCATCTTCACGTTTCACCGCAGCCTCCTGCATATTCCCGCCGCATTCCGGCACCTAGGGGGAGATAAAGACAATAAGGTGAGCCAAGGGAACATATAGAGGAATACTGGTTACCACCCTAAATCCTACCTGATTTACCACCGGGGGAACCATTCCTCTCCTCGGGTCGGCGCAGCTCCCACTGCACCATCGCCGCACCCCGGCCCCTAAGGGGAAACAAAAGCACAACAGGGTGAATCAAAAGGACAATCAAGAGGAGCCACCTCCCGCCATAGACTTACCTAATTTTACCGCCGGAGGTATAACTCCTCGACTCTGGTTTTCTCTCAGCACCTGAATAAAGGGGAATACCACAGATTACGGGATTGGATAGGAGTGATGGTCAGGCATTTGAACTCTTACGAACTGCATACTTACGGCGTCTTGCCGGGAGAGTCAAAATAGCCCTGGAACTCACCAATTCCTTCGACCAGTGGAGCAACTGGTCCATCACGCGCCCCTGCGCTCGAAGCAGGATGGAGAGCTCACCCTTTCAAACCATAAGGTGAGACTTTAGAGGGGACATCGGAGGTGGTCAGTGGGGAGAACAACAGGGGTGGGGGCAATTTACGCTCAACTCCATGGGTGGTTAATTCCCCTTTCTCCATTCACAGAAGTGTACTCCTACCGGCCAGACAAACGACACATCTCAACCCTACGCATTACGCTGGAGGAGGCCGCAGCAGCCCAGATCAGACCGGCGCCTCTGTGGGAGTCAGGTGAGCGTAACACAGGGTAAGAGCAGACATAAGTGCTGGTGGGGGACTGTAGGGATACAGAATACAGTCCGCAGGTGCGGGGGTTGCCAGGCAGTGCCAGGCAGTGCAGGTGTGCAAATGGCGGGGCCTGGGCCCATGGTCACAAAGGGTGGCCAGGTAGCTAGTGCAGTTTCAGCCAGGAATTCAGCAGGGGAGAGGGGGAGAGAAAGCAGAAGCAAAGAGGAAGGTTTTGAGGTGCTCCCGGAACCGGAGATGGTTCTCCTCAAGTTTCAGGGAGGCAGGAAGGCTGTTCCAGAGGGAGGCCCCTGCCGAGGAGAGAGATCTACCATCTCCCAGTACATTCACACTGGGGACAGCAGAGGAGTGGGGGGGAGTACAGTCACACTGGGGACAGCGGAGGGGTGGGGGGAGTACGGTCACACTGGGGACAGCGGAGGGGTGGGGGGAGTACAGTCACAAAGGCGACTGGCGTACCGTGGTGGACAGGTGTAGACAGGGCCTCTGTTGTGGCCTTAGGTGGATGGCCGGCTCCCGGCTCCCGGTTTCTCTGATTGGTTTAACAAGCCAAGTGCAGCCAATGGGAAGGGGAGCTGTGCCAAACCATAAGGCCACAGCACAGATGAAATAACAGTGCAGCCATGTTGGCGGGCACAGGCACAGTGAGGCAGGGGTGCAGGATTAGACACAAAAGGCACAAAAGTCACTGAACATTGATGAGCTCCTCAACAAAGACAATCCACGACGTGCGCAATGTAAAATTACAAATTTACATGCGGTTTTCTGTAAAAATGTGCGTGCCACGTCCGCTCTGCACAAAGTCATTGGGCTTACCCCAGTTGTTCACGGTGTGATGAAGAAAGCGCACAGGAGGCAGATGGATGCCTCTACACCGACGGAGATCCTCTGAAGAAGTGGCAAGGGGGAGTGGAAGGGCCTCGTAGTGAGCCTTAGGTGGATGGCCGGCTCCCGCCTCCCAGTTTCAATGTTGAGTGTCTTTCCAGAAGAGCATAAACAAAAAGATCACCTCAGCTTACCTGGCCCTTTCATTTCAGAATCTTATTAGACATTGATCTGGTGTCTCTTGCTATCGTTTTGTGGCATTACTGGCTGCATCGAGCTGTTGCCTGGTTTGTCTTTGTTGTGGGGTCACCTGCTGTCTTTGTGCTGCATGTCTGGCTGCATCAAGCTGTTGCCTGGTTTGCCTTAGTTGTGGGGTCTCCTGCTGTCTTTGTGCTGCATGTCTGGCTGCATCAATCTGTTGCCTGGTTTGCCTTTGTTGTGGTATCTCCTGCTGTATTTGTGCTGTCTTACTGGCTGGATCGAGCTGTTGCCTGGTTTGCCTTTGTTGTGGGGTCTCCTGTTGTCTTTGTGCTGCCTGTCTGCGTGCATCAACCTGTTGTTTGGTTTGCCTGCGTTGTGGGGTCTCCTGCTGTCTTTGTGCTACCTGTCTGGCTGCATCAGGTCTGTTGCCTGGTTTGCCTTTGTTGTGGGGTCTCCTACTGTCTTTGAGCTGCCTCTCTGGCTGCATCAACCTGTTGTCTGGCTTGTCTCTTTTCTGCTGCTTCTAAAAGTGGATTTTCTCTTGGGTAGCATGATGACTGAATTGCAGGGTTTTTGTCACTGAAGATGTTTACTTCTTGGGCGTCATTAAGAAATTGCCAGGATTTTCTTGCCTTAATGTTCCCAGTTTCCCTGCACTAATTTTGGGAACATTTATAGCTTTTATTGTAGTCGTTTGTTAATTTCCACTGATTTCTTGTACTAATCTTTGGCACATTTTTTAGCTTGTCTTTTGGCTGTTTGTTAAGCACATTTTTAGCTTTATTGTGGCTGTTTGTTGAGCAAAATACATAAGATCGTTTTTTAAGCAATATGAGTACCAATTCTAAGTTTATGATTTCATAATTAATTTGATGTAGGCTATTAAGGTGCCTCGTACTGATGTTGCTAAACCCCCTGAAAGGTGGTTGGGAGCAGTCTGTGCAGTAGACATTGGTGACTGGGCTTGACACTTTGGATTGACTCAGGCAGGTTGGAGTTTCATGTCACATTGCGCAGGTGATAGCTGGCTTCAAAATCCCTCAACAGCGTGAAGTGCATGCAAAAGTGGGAGCAGTCTGTGCAGACTTGTGAGTTCTGCGAGACTCCTCTCGGAAAGTGGTCCTTGGAGGAGTAGATAACGAAGGTGACATTTCAAAGCCACTATATGACCCCCCTCCTACCTGATGTGTAACTTATGCAGTCAAAGTGCATGAAATGGGTGTCTGACCACTCCAGCCTTAATAGGTTTACAGTCTGAGCTGCCCATGAATGTAGACAATATGGACACTCTGGGGGAGTCTATGGCCCTTATTCACAGAGTGTTTTCCAGTGGGGTTTTGCCATTATAAAACGCTTCTGTGAATTAGGCCCTTTCAGATAAATGTATGCCAGCATTTAGTATTTATTATTTATTTATTATTATTTATTACTATTTACCTTTCTCCTTTGCTCCGCACTTTCCACTTCTCCCCCTTCCATGCACTTTTCACCTCCCCCTCTCCCTTGCACTTGTGCGTTCTCACAGTCTGTGCAGTAGACATTGGTGACTGGGCTTGACACTTTGGATTGACTCAGGCAGGTTGGAGTTTCATGTCACATTGCGCAGGTGATAGCTGGCTTCAAAATCCCTCAACAGCGTGAAGTGCATGCAAAAGTGGGAGTAGTCTGTGCAGACTTGTGAGTTCTGCGAGACTCCTCTCGGAAAGTGGACCTTGGAGGAGTAGATAACGAAGGTGACATTTCAAAGCCACTATATGACCCCCCTCCTACCTGATGTGTAACTTATGCAGTCAAAGTGCATGAAATGGGTGTCTGACCACTCCAGCCTTAATAGGTTTACAGTCTGAGCTGCCCATGAATGTAGACAATATGGACACTCTGGGGGAGTCTATGGCCCTTATTCACAGAGTGTTTTCCAGTGGGGTTTTGCCATTATAAAACGCTTCTGTGAATTAGGCCCTTTCAGATAAATGTATGCCAGCATTTAGTATTTATTATTTATTTATTATTATTTATTACTATTTACCTTTCTCCTTTGCTCCGCACTTTCCACTTCTCCCCCTTCCATGCACTTTTCACCTCCCCCTCTCCCTTGCACTTGTGCGTTCTCAATGTCACTGGGCTAGTAAGTTCGTTGTTTTGTTTTCCCCTGTTCCCCTCCCTTGCCTTGTCGCGCTCTGAAACACCTGTCTACGAGCGCAATAGAAATTAAACATCAATTCAATTCAGCGTGACGAGGCACCCAAAGATGCTGGCAAGCCAAGTAATCGTCCCAGTACAGATAAACCTCCACATATGAAAAGAAAATGACCTGCTACTACTCCAAAAAGTCACATATTATAATTCAAACCTTCCTCGCGAACACGAATGCGGATAGTTGTTTGGTTGAGGCGCAGCATCTGGACATGAAGAAGTCCTTGCAAGATGATTGCATTTCGATGACATGCAACTCCTGTCTGTGAACATGGCTAGGTTTTCAGGCTGAGGATTGGGGGGTGCAAATCGATGGTGTAGAAGTGTCTGGAACCTGCAGCAGCAGGAAATAAGAAAAAAATGTCCTTAACACGGAAATAAGAGCAACAAAAACGAACCTATGCCAGCACTAACTGCCAGAGGCCCCTTTTGAGAGCGTGCAAATAATGATAGCGTGTTTCTTAGAGATGAGATGGCCACTAAAGAAATCCCAAAAGCCACCCTTCCACTCTTCTCATTTTCACACCAGCACCTACATTTTTGAAAGCTTTACACCTTGTTCTCCATTTCCTAGTTCACTTATATGATAACATTTTTGTAGGAGTAAAATAGTCATACGGCGCTGCTTAATGACTTAACTGTTCACTCCCAGATGTAATTAATTAAACCGCTAACAGCAGCAGTTCTTAAAGAATCGAGTTCTATCATGAATTTACCACCTGGAACGGAGGTGGATCCCCCAGGCTGGGACTCTCCAACAAATGGCAGTTCACAGAGCCCTTAAACATCCAGGTTCAAGCAGATGTGAGCAGTAATTAGCAATAATTACCCATAATGAATTAGTAAAAGAAGAGCTAGAGATAATTGGGATAAATCAAATGAACACATCTAAACTTTCCTAAAAAAATAAAAAAAACTTTAAACAAAAAATTATAATTTGCAACGGAATAAAGGGAGTACTAGGGAAACTCATACAATGGCACAGATCAATCCCAGGCAATTGTGATAGATGTCAGATATCACGATAAGTGAAAGGAACAAGATGTCACTTATTGAAACTGAGAATGGCTCATTTGAGATACACAATCACGCACAAAAGTGATAAGAAACAGAAAAGGTGTGGCGAGCAAGTAGCAACATCTTGTTCTGTCTCGGAGACTAACCATGGGTGTACTGCTTACTCAACTGGCGGCCACACTGCTTTCCTCGACTCAATAACTCTGGTGGAATTAACAGGTATGATGTTGAAAACCCCAGGCATAGGAAACAAGGCTATCATAGACACAGAATCACAGCAGAATCTTTTTCTGGAAGATATTTGTCCTCGAGCTCCAGATAGTTATGTTCCGCCACTTAATAGATCTCGATTTCTGAATATTGCTCAAGAAATCCCACATCTGAGGGTCTCAAACATGGTGATCTATTGTCTTATAATACAATTACAATACAAGGGGGTTCAATAGATTTTTAATTGAGAAAAAGGTAAGCAACACTATATTTAAACATCGGGTAATATTAAAGCAAGACGTCTTGTTGACACATATCTTTTTAGATGGATATAAAATATTTTGAAGTCAAAACAAAAGGTACACATGCCGCCCCTGTTCTCCTGTGCCCGTCGACTCGCTCCCGGCAACTGGAGCCTCCCACCTTGGACCTATCCAATCCTTCAGGTCCACCTTGCCGGGCAACAGCAGCCCGTGGGGTCCCACAAGTCATAAACAGCTGCCAGCAAGCCCCAGGCACCGTGGCTCTCCACGCCTGAACTGGGACTCTCAGAAAGGCTGCGTAGCCGGCCTGGAGGATAGCGGACGGGTCTCCCACACTCCCGCCCGGCACAGGGAATGGATCCATATTTAGAGAGCTCCACTCTGTGCAATCACTCAGCCTCATGGCTTAGGTACAGACGCACCGTCAGAGCTAGTTCAATTTGTGGCTGCCATGTTCACCCGCCAGAATCTTTTAACCTCCTCAGTGGGATAAGGGAGGGTATTAGTTAAAAATCCCTCAGCTGGAAAGATTATGCAGAAAATGACCAGAAGTAAACTTTTTTATCGATTTTAATAAAGACTTTATCGATACGAATAGCTTATTTTGTTCGTTCTCTAGACTATTTCGGAAGCAGAGAAAGGTGTCAGTGTGCCGCGATACTGATTAGAGTAGGCTGTTGTTCTGCTAAGAAAGTGTCCGCCAAATGGGTCAATAAGGCGTCATTACATTTTGGGAAGACAATAAAGCACTGGCATGCTGGGATGTTTGTTCAAAAGAAAAGATAATTTTTTTGAGGCATATGATTTTTAAGCCAAGTCACAGTACATGCTTGCACCTCGTGATCATATTCAATATACTCCATAGTAATCAGTCCCACTCCTATGGCGGCTATGTTCAGAGTGTGTGCATGTATCTGCTCATGTTGATTTTATGCAAATCCGTTGTGCTTTTGAGTACTTCGCAATCACGTAGTCATTACATTTCAGAGTAACTGAGGGGAAGCTTCATTTCCACGGTCCCTTCCCAGTTGGGAGGAACTGAAGTATTAGCCTGGAACATGCATCTGTGGTTTGCAGTTTTGCAGCCACAGAAGTCACATATGTTTTCTAATATTCTGATTTCTAGATTATAAAAAGCTGCAGTCATTGCCCTTTGTTGCTCCTTCTAAAACAAGCCGGGCTGACCAGCGATCCCTACCCAAGCCTGGCACTGTTTGATGCATCGCTTCTTCATATTGATAACATGTCAAAGGGAACTGTCCGAATGAACCCAGGCTGCTCCTGATCCATCTTGCCCCACTCTCTACCGTGCAGCCTTTTTCCAGGAACACACACAACTTGCTTCATTTCCAAAACCTTTTTTTTTAAATCGATTTTCATGATAATATTTATGGTGGAAATTGATAATGTACAGCAGTGGTTCATGCCATTACAGTATATTTAAAAAATAAATAAACAAAAGGGTCAATTCTAACTCGTTTGTGCATTACATGGGTAAGGTGGTGAGGGGGCTTGAGATATGCCAACCTTTTCTAGAATAGCCCAATTAAAAAACGTTTGTGCTGTAAGCACTTCCCGTCAGTAAAGTAAAAAATAAAATACAGATACTTTTTGGGCCAATTTAAATTTTTTATCTCCATCACTGGGATGGAAGAAGCAAATGGAAATTTCCGTTTGGGAAATCCAAAACATAATACCCCGTATTGTTACCTTTAGAACCCATCGTTTCTAAATCCTTTTTTGACCTCACGCCAAGTGTGTCATGGAATTTCTCCTCACTGGTCCATTTTCAACTTCCTTAATTTTATTAAAAAGTTGTTCCCTTCACCTATCACACCAGATCCCTGCAAGTGTTGCCCTCCTTTGCTTTCCACCAACTCTTAATTAGCTAAGAGCAGGCAACGGGTCTATTTTTCTCAAAAGTTGATCATCTGAAAATGATTAATACTGCAAATAGTTAATAACTGCGTTTTGTAAGTGCCTTTTTTCTGTCTGCATCCTAGCAAACTGCCCTTACCGTCTCCCCATGCCCGATATCCCAGTATTACCAGGATATTACAGGTAGCAGAGAGTCGGTAAGTTCCCATGGAGTCTCATAGAACTCCATGGGATTGGATTGCCTAAATCACCAGCACTGGTTTTACTGGTGCCAGTGATTCAGGCATTTCTTTGCCGGTAGGGCCTGGTCTACTAGCAGGTAAGGCCTGCCAGGAGATCCATGACCCCCACCGGCAAATTTGTGGTTTGGCGGTCTGGAAAATATGACAGAATTTTTCCGGACTGGCAAAACCCTAATGAGGCCCCATGTGTATATGTTTATTGAACGGGGAAGGTGTCTCAATACCCTCCGGCACTTCTCCACAGAGAACCGCTGCTGGGACTACACCCTGGTAGGCCTATGTTATTGGTACTGCTTGCAACACCGACATTCTCTATAGAATTTTTGCAGTAAGTGCAGAGTTTGATTAGAAAGTGGACACACTTTCTGTATAAGGGATGCATATGATAATGAAGCTGTATTGAAATCCCAAATAATCAGGCTGTTCTGTCTGTTGGGTATTGGCAGATAGTCATTTTCTTTGGGCATGAGATTTGCCTTGTATATGAGCACGTTATAATTTGTCATGTAAGTTTCATAATTTCCAATTCATGTTTTCCGGTTGTTTGGCCATTTGTCATATGTGTAATAAGAATCTCAGTGAGTGAACTGTCCACCCTCCAGGGCCAGGAACCAACCCTTGCATCCCGGTACTTTTTCTTGAGTGTTGCCTCCACTTGTAGAAATTCTTCCTTTTGTGTGCAACCTTGGGACCTGCCACTGGCATCCATCTCAAGCTCACCACAGCCTTTTGCTGCAGGCTCTGTTCAGAGAGGGGAATGCTGTTAATTCTCCAGGTTCGTCTTTCTGCCTGTGTTGAATTGCCATCTGGCAAGGGTGTCAAAGAACTGGCTTTTTTTGATTTGTATTAAATAATAAAATGATGCAGGTAATTCCATCTCTGAAAGGGTAATCTGCAGGTCTGATTCCCCTTTCGTAGGCTCCATGCCAAATGCATAGTGTGTATCTGTGCCCTGCTGCATCAGTATCCTGATTGCAGTGCTTGTTCTACCAGAGACACAGAGCAGGTTCTGAGATCACAGGTGCCCTCGTGACAGCTGCAGTGACATCCAAGTCTCTGCAGCACCGGGTCTGCATTTAAAATATGCACCCATCTTCCAAAAACTGCATAACTCTGGTGAACCTGTCCTGGTGGCACACTAAACTGTAAAGATAAGCCATACCTGAGTTATGGTATGGTGGCCAGCGTCTCTCAGAGTTATCCCAGCCACTTTAAATTGATTTTGCACATGTGTCAGCCCTTTGAGCCCAGTTCAGCTGTGAAAGGATGATGTGATGTATGATATGCAACTCTTCTGTTGCTTTTGAAGGATAAGCTGATGTTTATATCATTTTATAATTTTTATAATTGGTTATTTACAACGTGCTTAATAGTGAAGAGGATTGTGGTTTTATAATTTGTTTTTCATATTTGTCTATGTAATTATAATATCATTGGAGAATGGTCTATAAGTGTGAAAGGTTTTTATAAACCAAATCACAAAAATAAAATAACAAAAATAAAAAATGTTTTTATGTTCCTCATGGACAAGGTCCAACCTTGTCCACTGTAGCCCTGGGGGATTGCTTCTCTGTGTTCCTTTATGAGGGCAGATAACACCCTTTCCCCCAGGACAGCCAATCCACAGGACCCTGGCCTGGGAACAGAAACCGAGAGGCAAACCCATTCACAGAGAGCCAGGCCTAACACCAGGGGGCTGCATTTCTAAAAGCCTTTGTATCTATTGAGGAGGGAAGGAGGCAGAGTTAGAGTAGTCAGTGGGACTCTGTTCAAGGGAAGGAGACTTCGACCATCTTGAATCTCTCTTCCTCTCTTTTTCTTTCCTGCCCCCTCCACTGCCTCTGGAGCAAATCACTTTGGGTGTGACATCAGAAGGGCAAAGCCCACTCATTTCAATGGTGGGGATTGGACCCTGCTGAGAGAGCAGTCCTTTCTAAAGTTGTGCAGTTGTGAGGTGGAGGCAGGTGTTTGAAGGCAGAGGCAAGCTCTGTCCCCCACCTATCCCCAGGGAACATTGGGGGTGAACACAGCTGCTGGACCATAAGTCTGGTTCTCTGCCAGCCACCCTGTTGCCTAAGACATTACCATTTTGCAGTTCCCCTGAAGTTGGGTGCCATCCTAGTTAATGAAGTGGGCTGACATTGGCCCTTCAAACCCTGGAGTGAGACTCACAGCACCTGGAAGCCAAAATAGCAAAGACCACTATTATTGACGACGACCCGCTCCACTCAGTGATTCGATTGCACTTCGACATCGAGCTATCCAACAGGACCCTTCGATGCTGCCACTTGGTGCCTGTTGTTCTACAAACTGCCATCTGCTGTTCGAACCCGTTTGCTGCCGCACAGCACCAACTGAAATACATCAATGCCTGGGCTCAAACTACCACTTCCTTTACTAGCTCGAGTCCCCGTCCAAAATACCAGCTTCTTCTTCAACGCTCCTGTGAGCCGACCAACAGGACCATGGTATTCGCCGAACCACGACCTTCAAGCCTCTGTATCGAACCAACTCGCCTGCACATCTTGTTCCCAGCTTGTCCGTCTTCGATCCTCGACCACTGAACAAGGCCTGGTAACTGCCCAATCCGCACAGATTCCAGAAGATGCTTCGAGACCGCATCTCCCCCTTCCGTTCAACTCTGACTCAACGCCAGCTTGCTGCTGGACCATTGTGACTGCTGTATCTGCGACCTTAGTCGACATCACGGTCGATGCTGAGAAGCCTGGATCAATGCCATTAAACCCCCAAGACATTTACAGAGGGATTAAATCACTGATATCTGCACCCATTGTCCACCTAGAAATGGCTAGATAATATTAATCCCTTTTGCAACCACAAAAAATATCCTTTTTGAACATTGTGGTCTTTAAATTGCCTTTTCTCGCCCCTGTCTCATCACCCAGAGTGTTGCATCTATTCTATCTGTGGCCAGACTTTGCACTGGAAAAATACACTTTGCACAGTTCCATGAATCAGGGTTTGTGTTGGCAGTTCAAAGTCCCTTTTCAGCAGTGCAAAGTCACTTTGAACCAGGCAAATATTGCATGAATCGGGCCCAATGTCAATAAAATGATTGCCAGTTGCAAACACGTTCCCTGGTATAGCTGAGCCTGCTACGATATGTCTGGGGGGTGCCAACTAATTAATAAAGCAGGATAGAGGCATGCGATCCTGCTAATCCCTCTGATATTAATCATTCTCTCTCTTAATACTAGTTAAACTAGCTCTCGTATGCGAGGATATATTTTTTGATCCGATGACTGGAATATACACAAGATGGATATAGGCCATTGTGATTGGTGAGGTAAACCCCTGCTGTGTACTGCATTGTCCTCAATACAAAACTGTGCTTAGCCAACTCCTGTGGTGCCCATAGGCATAGGCTGTTTCTGTATATAATTATCGCTAATATGCTTGGTAAACCGTACATTGAGTGATACTAGAGATTGGCCGTGTTGCTATCTACCGACCTATGGGCCTCATTACAAGCTTGCTGGTCTGGAAACAACAGTACCAGTAAGCTTGCCAGTACTGTTGTTTCTGGACCGGCAAACTACGAGGTGTGCTTGCGGGTGCCTTCCCACCCGCCAGATCTGACCTGGCGGGTGGACCGCATCTGCGAGCAGACCTACATGGTCCCAACGGCACCGTTATTAACGGCGCCAGTGCTACCGGCCTCCCCATTCCCATTGAGCCACATGGGGCTCGAATGGGAATGGGGAGCATTTTTTACCGGCGCCCGGGAATGGGCAAGTACCGGGTCCGGCAAGTATCCAGACCATATTCAATAGTCTGCATCCTACATATCAGTCTACATTCCAATTGTCGCAATCTAAGCTCTCGGTCCTCTCCTCACATGACCAATTTCACTTTTTGTAAGCAGGTGAATCTCATGCCTTTTTTGTCATCCATTTGATGAAATTGTTTCCAGTGCACCGCCACAGGACATCTTGGGTCCTGGCTGCCTAGACTGGCCATGTGCTCGCGTATTCGGATCCGCAGTTCCCTGGTCGTACTGCCAATGGAACACTTTGGCACACAAACATATAATAGTATAGACCACATATTTGCTCCGACAGTTAATAAAGTCTCAGATGGATAAAGTGATTCCTTGCTCATTGGCAAATTGTTGGGTATTGGTATGTGCACATAGTACACGTTCCACATTTAGAAAAACTGTATTTCAAAAGTTGTAACCAGGATATTTCAGTATTAGCAATGCTCTTGGGTGGTGACAAAAAAGAGGGGCTTTATTTGTTCCTGTTAGTGGATGCCTTACTTTATATGATCCCTTGTCGGGGGTCCAGAAATTAATGAAGGTTACTGTCAAGATGTCATAAATGCCTATGTCTGTTTAGGATTTGGAATATGTATTTCCTATCTTCACAATATCTAGTAATATGTTTTGTCGTATAGGAATCATTTCTGGCTCTCTATTTAGGTAATAAAGTCGATTCCCTAGTGATACTTTGGATCTTCTCTCATGATTTTTGTTACACAGCATACAAGGTATCCTCTTTCTAGAAATCTGTCTCTGATGAGCTTGCATTCTCGTTCAAACTTGTCATGGCATGACAATTGCGGGTTGGCTATTAAAAATTCACCCACTGGTATGTTGGTAATAACACTCTTCTTGTGACAACTTGTACCTCTAGGGAACATCTCTGCTGATGGGTAAGTGTTCCGTCCTTGACTGCTTTGTTCAGATCCTGACCACAGGGTCTGCAGCTCCCGATTCCTCCAGGGAGGATCTCTTTCTGTGTTTGAATTTCCCTCTTCATTTCAGCTGTGCCTTGGCCAATAGAATATCTATAAAGACTGACACTTCAGTATAGTTTATATAGGTGGTCACTACGCCTCTGCACTTCTTCCTTGTCCCAGTACTGATCTTAGGGACTTCCAGTGAGTCTGTTGGTCTCTCCCTCGTCTCAGTACACAAGGGATATAGATCCCTTCAGTAGTCTACACTCTTCCTCATCCACGTACTTCCCACCTTACTGGTTTTAACTAAACAGATAGGAACAGATGGGCTGGTGCTGTAGGGGGTTGGTGAGGAATGTGGGTAAAGTTAAGGCTGGCCCATGGGGATACCGCATTCTCCCTAGGTTGTCACTTATCCCATAAGAGGCTTCCCCCATCATGAAATCCACCGCAAACTATCACCCCCAGTGGGACTATCGGGTAGTGGTCTCACCTCTCTGGCCTCCTGGGAAGGGGCTCACACTGCCGACCCGAAATCCATAATTATTTTACATGAGAATATGATCAATAATATTTGACTAGGAGAATCACTATGCCACTTGAATGCCAAAAATGGCACAGTGCAACATCATTTTCCAATAAATGATTGTAATGCTGAATATGGTTATTAAAGCAAGTGTGCCAACCAAGGAATCTCTCAATCAGCCTATTTGAATTTCTATTTCTACGGCACAGTAAGTGGCCAAGATAATCAATAGTGCACACAAATCACACAAAAATCCCAGAGCCACATGTTTCCATCAATTACTTTGTCACAGTAAATTGCTATTACAATTCATGCTGCACAGGATTTTCATCTAGTATACCTTTGCTCATCCAAATGACTGTCTGGCCAGGACCCACTCGGAATTATCACTATTCCATGGGATTGCTACAGTTTCTGTTCATCCTCAGTGGCAGCCCATTTGAGAGGCTTCTATATTTCCCATGAATGTGCATGAGTGACCAAGCATAGCAAGGGAGTCCCAACCATCCACGTAGGGTTGGGAGGAGGGCTAGGCGGGTCGTCCCCTGTGAATTGTTTTCAAATAATAGGTTACAATGGTGCAGTCTACAGCACATGTTTAGTGGAAAATTGGGTAAAACCCCATACAATTTACAATCAGTTTTACATTGTGACACATGACAGAAATTCAATAGATTCCATGTCATCAACTGTACACAGGAGCATTTTCTAATGTATTTTTTATCATGCCGTTGTTCACACTTTAGATCAGCATTCTGGCAGTGTAAGATGAAATGCTTACTCTGGATGCAACCACAATATAGGTCAGTATTCTGCAAGTGAAAGAAGACATTTTCATGCTGACTGTACCCAACAAAGCCAGTTTTGCCACTGTAAGAAGACAGGTCCATGCTGACTGTGTCAATGTGTGCCAGTAGTTTGACAATATATGCAGTATATTTAACACTCTCATACTGGATTTCTCCATAATTCTAGTAAGACCATTGTAAGAAGACAGGAATAAACTAGCTACACATTTATGTGACAATACTCACACATAAGAGCATTCACTTTGGCTTTTCCCATAATACCAGTAATAATGCAACGCTACTGTAAGAAAACATTTATTTGCTGCCTGTGCTAATATATGCCAGCATCCCCATACAAGAAGACTAATTTTAGCTCTGCCCATAATGCTAGAAATAATGCCATGCCACTGCAGATAAAATTATGCCAGTATTCTCATGCACTAACACTCATGTTGGCTTGGTCCATAATGCCAGTAGTAATGGCATGGATTGCCACTCTAAAACAGTATGCTCCTGCTAGTGTGTACTACTCAACTCCCTGTCCCCTTAATACTAAGCCACTGCAAGAATACTGGCTGTTCCAATATATGTTTGTATTTCCATGGAAGAACATTCAGATTGGCTTTGTACATAATGCTAGTAATAATGCCATCCCACTGCAAGAAAATAAGTCCATTCAGGCTGTGACAATATATGTCAGTATTCCTTCATGAGAACCCTTATGCCTATAATGCCAGTAAAAATGCCATAGATTACCACGCTAAGAAAACATGCCCAGGCCGGTCTGTACCACCCCACTCCATGTCCCCACACGTAATTCCATGCCTCTGCAAGAAAACATATCCATGCAGGCGGTGCCAATATTATTCCCGTGTAAGAAACAGTGGTGGTGTTAGCTTTTGATGCTTAGGGTGGGTGACTGCATTGTAAAGAATTCAAGAAAGGCAACGGCAAATGCATATTTTCAGTGGGGGGACATGAACATCTTGCAGGAATTAGTGTAAGTGAACACGCATAGTAAGGGATCCTTATTGGGCATGAGAGGATCAGGGTATCCCCTGAGGTTGTTTTTTTAAATAATGAGTTGAAATGGTGGCTTTTACAGCACTTAAAAGCCATACAATTTACAATTAGTTCACTAGTGTAACACACAAAATAATCCAATAGATGTCATGTCATCAAAAGCAAATAAGAGCATTTTACAACATTTTCATGATGTCTGCATCCATAATATGTGCCAGAATTGTCATTGTAAATCACTTTTATAAAGAAACACCCACAATATATGCCGGCACTGCCACTGTATATCACACGTTATATGCCATCATTACCACTGGCTATAACATTCATGATGCTGCACACATATGAGTGAGCATTGTCTCTGTAAAGCACCTTCATGAAACAGCACCCACAATATATTCCAGCAGTGTCACTGTATATCACTTTCATCATGATGATGATGCTGCATACATAATATATGCCAGCATTAATACTTAAATTACCTTGATGTCATGACCACAATACCTCCAGGTATTGTCAATGTACATGATTTTAATGAAGCTACAATAATTTATGCCAGCATTACCACTGTAAAATGTTTTACAAAACGAATCCCCTTTCAAAAGCTACTCCCAGAATAGATAACAACATTACCACTGTATGTTATGTTAACAGGAGTTATACCATGTGCCGCTGCCATTTTCATGGTGTCCAGTTGCACTAGCAGATCTGAAAGAGAGAGATGGTTGAAATTTGGTTAGTAGGAATAGAAAGAAAACAGGAGATTGCTTTGGTGTTGGGCTGACAGGTGCAGACCGGAATTACCCTGAGTCCTGTGTGTGGGTTCGTTTTTAGGTGTTTTGTTTTCAAGGACATCAAGGCATTTGTGTCCTAAGGAGAGCCTTGCATGCCTCTAGTGCTAGCATGCATTGGGCTAAGAAGTAGTATGCAGGGCTTTAAGTTGCGTAAGAACTCGAGGGGGGTCCTCATTTGGGGGCGTGGCTTGTGGGGTGGGCGTGGCCTAACAATGTACACAAATCATAGTAAGGCACGCAAATAAATATATAAATGCATGTAAGCATTTATATATTTGTATGCGTACCTTACTATGGTATGTGTAGTATGCAAGCCATCTTTTATAAACATAGAAATATATAACATATTTCTATGTTTATAAAAGATGGTTTGAAAATTATACAAACCACAGCAAGGTGTGCACACAAATATATAACATTTATATATTTGTGTGCATATCTTATGATCTGCGTACTTTTCAAACCATCTTTTTTTAAAGATTTCTCTGTTTATAAAAGATGGCTTGAAAAGTACACAATTCAAGCCATCTTTTATAAAGCTTTGATGACGACAAAGCACGAGGCGTCTTTGTTCGTTGGCAAAGCTTTATAAAAGATGGATTGAATTGTTTACTTTTCAACCTATCTTTTATAAAGACAGAAACACAGGAATCCCCAGGTTCGCCGAGATTGAAAGATGCCTCGCGACCTGGGGAAACAAAGGGACTGTAACTTCCTTTGGTGACCTCTCGCGGGAGGGTTCACCAGGGGAATTTACAGTTACTGAAGGAAGTGCCAGCCAGTCACAGCAACGCTGTGACTGGCTGGCACTTCTGTCAGCTCGCCTGACATTAAAATGGCGGGCGCATCATCCCGCCGCGGCTGCAGCCGCAACGGGATAATGCGTCCCGCCAATGTTGTGTGGGACTGGGGGGCCCCCGCAGGGCCCCGGCTCAGGCCCACTTTTTGGAGAGTGCTGGGGCCCGGCCCCGGCAGGCCCCGGCCCACTTAAAGTACTGGTAGTATCTAAGTAAGTTTAAGAGGTGCACCATTTTGCTGTTTGATGTCTGTAGGGAGGGGTATTGAAATTCCTTGTGCAAATGACTTATTGGGGCAACGTGTAGTGTGTTTGGGAGTAGCAATGTGGAAGGTTAATGGGAGAGGCTGATGTGAAACAGGAAAGTGGATAGATATTCTTTGCCCATCCTGCATAAAAAGCCTGGGTGTAGGTCGTAGTTTAGTATGGGGTTGTGTAGGGCCCTGGAGGTTGAGTCAGGTTGAGTCAAGTAGGTTCCATATCCAGAGGGAGACAACTTGGCATTAGCCACAGTGATATAGCAGAGCTTGCAATCCTTTCATAAAGCAGCTATGTGGTCACTTTGCAGTCTACAATTGCGTTGTTTTAGAAAGGAGTAAAAGGGTGTTCCTTGTTTGTTCTGTCAAAGCTGGCTGAAGAGCATACACTTGGTGTTTTGTCCTGATGCTGGAAAGTCTTGGATATTGGGTGTTGCCATTGGTGATTAGACATTGAGTCAGGTTTTAAAGGTTTTCCTGAAGGTGATGTGATCCAAGATTGTTCAGATTCCCTTTGGCTAAGAGTTCCAGAGTGTGTCTGCGTTGCTGGAGAAAGCTGATCCTATGTGTCTCTTTCTAATGTAGCATGTCGTCTCTAGCTCTACACCATGACTGGATCTTTGTCTTCTTCCTGGTTGGTACTGGGTTGGCTTTGCTTTAATGAATTTGGTTCCTGCTCGCTAGATGGCTCAGTGGGTGATGCAGACAGTTTTGAAGTGGATTCTGTTTTTGACAATGAAACCAGTGGCAGGCTCTTAGGGATGGTGTTATGTGTCATGTGTTCCCCCAGTCAAGTCTGAGAAGTAGTTTGTCCACTGTGTTCTTGGAAGCGTTGGAGTTTCTTATTGAGGTAGTCTGGCTTGTCATCAAATATTCTGTTGGCATAGTCGATTCACAATAAAACCAGAGATATGATGGCTATGGTCCTGTGTGCGAAACTGAAGAATGGCAACAGCCTTCTGATTGTGTGAGTGATTCACTGCCCAGTCACAGTCTATGTACTGGGCATCGTTTGAAATATGAATGCATGAAGAGTAAAAGCAGATGTTGCGTGCTGTGCATCTGGAAGGTTTTGTAACTGTAGAGCAGGGGGAATTGGGGTCATTGGCTTGAGATAAGGGGAAGTGGGTGATCGGCCTGAGACAAGCAGAAGTAGGATGAATGGCCTCAGAGAAGGGGAGTTTTGGTGATTGCCTGAGGCAAGGCAAATGGGGGTGAATGGCCGAAGACAAGCTTTCATGGGGTAAGCAGCCTGAGGGAACTTTACCAGGCTGTACCTCTAACATGTCTCCCTGAAATTTGATGTGCTCCATTCTACAATGGCTTTCTTAGACAGCAGCAAACTATTTGCACCATGTGTCTCATATGCCTATGCCTCTCTCCTCCACGCCTCGCCTCCCCACTATCTCAGCTAGAGTCAGAGTAGAGTGCCAATACAAAATCTGATGTAGTAGGCCCACATGTTGGGATTTTAGATTCTATTTAAGTATTCTTCATGACCCATACAACTCTTAAATTACAGGCATTGAAGATTTCTTAGATTTCAAACAGATTTCAAACCGCTTTTTCTAATAATCAGTTCTCCACACTCTCCCAGAATCTCACTCTCAATTCTCTCATGTACCCCTTTGTAATCGTTACAGGTTGATCCCACAAACAAACAATCCCAATGCAGCAAAGCCAGCCCCAACCTCTCTAAGCCAGTTAAGATCCTGCTATCCTGGTTGGGTACAAAGCTCAGAGGATTGAGTTTTATAAATTGGCAGCCGGGATGAGCCCACGTCCTTTCCCACAGCATCAAGGGTTTCAGAACCGGTTTCTCAGTTATAGATCTGTCTCCTAGTTCTTTCGGAGTCTGGATTGTGTAAATGGCAGAGGGAATCTTTAGGATTTCCAAAAATGTGTTCTCAGCTCGTTGAACCGGAAAACAATTAATGGAGCCCCAGAGCTCACCGGCATACAGGACCTGCACAACAATCCAATAGGCCTCTAGCGGGACACTGGCAATGTAGCTGCCAAAGCGATGAGAAAAGCAAACTTTCCCTCCAGTGACCTGTTTTAAAGTTGTCATACTTTTCTCCATCTGAGCCTTCCATGGTCATGTGCAGGAAAAATTAATCCCTGAGTAGTCTAATATTGTGGCTTGCTTCAGGGGAACTTCACCTAAGACTATCTTGGAGTGCAATTGCCTTTGTTTTCCCACAGGCATAATGTTCGTTTTTGCCCCATTGATAAAAACATTAATTAAATGGCAATACCCTTCAAAGCCCATGAGTAGTTGCCTCAAACCATTCTTTTTTTTGGAGAGGATTACTGCATCATCTGCAAAAAGAATAATCGGGACTGACTCGGTATACATCCTTGTGGGATCTCCACCCCTGTTTGGTAACGAAGGGACAACGTTGGTAGGGACAATGACACAGCCTTGCCTAACACCATTGTTAACCCCAGTGTCTTTCCTGGGTCCTTAAGGGGAGATTGTTGCATAGTATTTCCCAATTACATTTAAGGCCCTTCTGCCATGTTGGAGTCCCTTGTATTTGTCATTGCATATTCTGTCATGATATTCTGCCCACACTGTATGCCACCTTTGTTTTGCTACACTTTGGTCCACATTACATCTTTGCCGGTCCAGAAACAACAGTGCTGGTAAGCTTACGGCACCATTGATTCCGGACCGGCAAAGTACAGGTCTGCCCTGGCAGGCGGAACGACACCCTCCCGCAGAGTTTCACGGAAGCACCAGCACTATTATTAACGGTGCCAGTGCTTAGGTTCTCCCCATTCCCATCGAGTCCTATCGGACTCGATGGGAATGGGGAGTAACACATACCGCCGCCTGATTTACCGGACTGCTGGGGCTGTAATGCCCCGGTATTTCTGCAAGTCAGGTGGCAGTAATTCATTACGGGTCTGGCGGCTACCTGCCGGTTCTACCGGCACGGTTACCGCCGGACCCGTAATGAGGGCCTATATCACTTTAATAATGTCCTACGCACAACACAGGCCAGCAATGCCACTGAAAACAACTTCCAGGATGTGCTCGCCCTGCCCTGCCAAACAAACGCATGCATCACATTTGCATGCACACACACACATCCAGACACACACACACTAAGTCAGTCACACTCAAACATATACATACATGCACGCACGCAAAGACACAGACTCACTCATTCAAACTCTTGCATACACACACACACACACACACTGCATGCAGTACATACAAACACACGTGTACAAACACTTTATAGACTTTTTTTAAACGTACTTTTAGTCTTCTGCTTCTTGAGTCTTCAGACAGTACTGGAACTAGTTCTACTTAATGTTATGCCAGTGTTGTAATATGATAGCGGAGAGAGGCAAGTGCTCAATGCTAAAGTCTACATCCAATCTCATGGTCAAATGTTGACTGGGCCGAGTTACCCTTAGATCCTTCAGAGGTCACTAAACTATCTACTGAGGTAATAAAACTCACACTGCTTAGAAGCCGAAGGAACCCTGCATGAAGCGCTACATAAAACAGTTAAATACCTATCTGGATTACCACTAAAGAAAGTGAGTTTCCATTTCATTACAAATGTATCAGTTTCATTGTTCTTTTGTAACAGTGCTTGTGCTGACGAGAGAATCAGGTTTTCAGTGTTTTAAGTGTAGTTTTGAAGATTTGAAAGAGGCTGTGCTCACTATGATTGCTGTAATGATAACTATTCACCCTCCAGCAAGGGCCTTGACGCCGCTATTTATAGTTCCATTTACAATATTGATTGCATGTTAAGGTTTAATGGATGTTTAAACTAGTCATTGCATACTCATCCATGCCCCACATAGTGTTTTGAGGTGGCAGTAATGTACAGACTGTTTTAATAATTAGAGCGTATGGTCAATTTTAAGAGTAAAGATAATTTGCCTTAGCAAGAGTGTAAATAGTATGTGAAAGCAACCAGAACATTACTAAACTTGAAAATGACTAGAACACAACTAAAACAGTTGTGTAGCAAAGATGCCTGGCTTCAAACAAGTAATTACACTTGTGAAAAAACTTCTCTCGTACATTAATATGTAGGAACACACCACATAGATGCATCTTGATGCATCATGCACCGGTAAGCTATCTCAGCAGGTTGAGCGCTCGCTGAGATGTCTGAGTGATCTGCAGGTCACAGGTTCGAATCCCGGCAAGGCCAACTCGGCCTTTCCTGTCGATAAATGAGTATCAACTTCGGTTGGGTGATAAGTGCATATTCATATGTTCTATTTACGCACTTTGGCAAAAGCCTTGTAAAAATAACTCATCATTGCCATTATCATTGATGATAAATTCACACAACACAGGAACTCTGAAAAATACTTTGGTGCAATGCAGGCAAGCATTCACTAAAAAGCATAATTTGTTTCTTAAAAGAATACTTCCCAATTGTATAAAGTTTTCCATCTTATTACTGATATGATCCTAAAATGCTAGGAAAATAAATATGCATGCACTATGAAATGCATCATTTACATGAGCATCTACAGACCCAAAACACAGCAGAAGTTGAACAGAAAGAAACCATTCCTCCTCTCACTGTGTGCTGTTTCTGACAGGCTCGGTGCTTGCAGCCCAGTGAAAAATGCCTGAACTGCTCCTACATGGCCTGCAATTTAATCTATGCAGATAAGAATCAAAAGAGATGTTCTGGTTTCCATCAAGTCACTTGCCCTTTGCCTTGCTCTCAAATGGTGCATACATGGCACACATACAAAGATAAAAGGTGTTGTATTTACCAGATTTGAATGTGTAAAAAGGCCCACTACAATGTTTATCTGGAGGCCTGCCTACAGGTGCTGGTTTGCACACTCCTAGGCACATTCTTTTATTTAGACGTGAATGCCAGAACTGCAGGAAGCTGGGGGTGCACTAGTTAATGGGAGAGGCTCAAGAGGGATGACCATCCTGCCAGCCCTCCCCTAGGTTTGGCAGCTGGTAAGAATGCTCACATTGACTGTACCCATAATGCTAGTAATAATGCCATGGCACTGCAAGAAAACATGTCCATGCTGGATGTGCCAATGTATGCCTGTATTTTCAGATACGAACACGTTGGTTTTGTCCATGCCTGTTATCATGCCTTGCTTTGCACTCTAAGAAAAAATGCCCATACTGTTGTGTACAGCTCACCCACTAATGTCATGCCACTGCAAGAAAACATGTGTGTGCTGACTGTGCCAATATATATTCCAGTATTCCCTCATAGGAACCCTCACGTTGGCTTTGACCATAATGCAAGTTATATTGCCATGCATTGTCACTCCAAGAAAGCATGCAGATGCTCTGTGTTCCACTCCTTCCCCCTTCCCCTCAAACAATGCAATTGCACTGAGAAAAAAACACATCCCTGCTGGCTGTGCCAATATTATCATCATGTAAGAACACTCATGTTGGATTTGCTCAGAATACTAGTAACAATGCCATGAGTTACAAATCTAAAAAAACGTGCCCGTGCACGAGCAACACCTACCCTCGCCCCCCCCCCCACACACTGGCTGTAACACCAGATCCTCTTCCCTCACACATATATACTCATATATACAAATTAACTGTCACATACTTACATGCTCACCTCACAGATAAATGTTCACACAACACACCAACAATCCACAAAAAAACTGGCCAGTGTGATCTTGAAGTTTAATCCCGCCATGCTTTGTCCCTTGGGTCCACTCCTCATCATGGTACTGCCGGCAGCTGAAAGCAGGAAAGGAAGTTGATTGACACGTCCCTCCCTGAGTCCCGCCTCCAGCACAGACGATGGAAAGACACAATGATCATCAAAACAGGATGCCGTGATGGTTTTTAATGGGTTGGGCCTCCTTGGTACCATCTGCTAGTTCAGTGGCAGAGGCCTTGCAGGCCCCCTTATGCGACACCTCCACAAGTTATGGTCTGCAAGGCCTCTTTCCCTGCAGCCTGTAAGCTGTCATTCCATCATGCACAGTGTTCTTGAATTGGAGTGTTGTGCATGACTGAATGCATGACAGGTGCTGCAGAATGGAGGGCTGCGCCCCAATGTCCATTGTGCACCAGGTGCCACTGAACATCCTGTTATTTCACTCATGCTGGTCTCTAAGAAGGGCAATAACGCAATACTTACGCCTCATTTTAAAAAGAATGCCCCTCAGGAAGATGTATCTGACACTTACCTGGACTTCGGTGCCCTGAGGGAGCTCAACCTACAGGACTTTGAGGCCATAGCAATGGCAAAAGGCACTATACAAATGACAATTACATTACATTTAAAAGGTGACTGTGGCTCACACACATGTGGTGCACAGGGGTGCAGAGATTCTTGCATAAAAGAGGAATCATACAAAGTGGAAGGTGTTAGGTGATGAATGGAGCTCTATGTGTAAGGGAGAGCACAGTTGGGGAAAGGGAGACTGCTGTCAGGGGTCGGCAATGCAAGGCAGACAACTATTTGATATTTGTTCAAAACATGCCATTTTAATAAGGTACACATTATATCAAAATGTCTCACTTTCCCTACTCTACTGTGGGTTTCCCTAGGTAACAAAACTAAGGGGAAACATTCTAAAACAGGTGATCTGGCCCTCACACTGAACATCAAATACAAAAGAGAAAATATGGCAATTCAATTAACATCAACAATGACATTCACAATATCTTGGTAACCTTTTAGCAATCTGAGTGAACTCCCTTGCCCAGGATGCAAGGTGTGTTCATCTTCAATTGTCATCCCACAAAGTATAAGGAAATCCAAATAGGTAGCAAAGTCTCTGTTCAGTTCTTGAAAAGTCAATATTGAGGTAAGGATCTTCGAACCGTAGTTCCAACAACAACAAAAGTTCTTCTTCTGATAAAATTAAAACTTTCCGTTTCCTCAGAATAACATCAATGTTTTTCTCAGCCACAATGCCCTTTTACCACTTCCAGTTATTCAAGAAGACTTGGCACAGTTAAAAAATAAATCTAACTTGGTTAAGTGTATTCATTCATCTATTCAGGTTACAATTCACAATAGGTATATTGGTCAGGATGACTTCTCAGTTCTGTTGCTTCTACTCCAAAGACTGTACTTCTACCACAGTTTACCATGAGGACATTTTCATTGGCCCCATAGCATTCCACTTCATTTGAACTACTGAAGTCTTTCATCCAATGGCAAACAAAATATACCACCACAACCTCAGTAGAAGATATTTTAAAGACAAGTTTGGATAGGATTCACTTGAAGGCACTGCAACACCTTCAATATAGGCAGGGCACTCTTCCTCTGAACAATTTCAGTTTTGTATATAAGCAGCAAGCTTTCCCTTCCCCACCTTTGCCTTCACCTCTTTGCCACTGTTACCCACTTAATTACCCAGAAGCCTTTGTGCCACCCTCTTGGCTTCAAGTAATGCTTGCATACATGTATTTTTGGCAAGGTTGAACTTCTATTCGGCTCACAGTAATTGTTAGACCAGTTTCTAGCTTTGAGAAATGCTTCTTTTAATCTCATTAAGGGAATACTCTTGGCTTGGGAAATGCGTGTGCTCTCTCCAATTGGAGATACAGTTTTAAACACTTGACTTCTTTCAGGAACAATGTTTGTTTGCATAAAGAGGTAAAGTTCACTCTTTACTTGCGTAACGAAACTAGGCACACGCGACCACTTCTTCATAGACTTTAACAAGCTTTAAATGTTTAACAATGTTCTTCCACAATGTTCATCCTGCTCAATAAGAGACACACAATCACTTCTTCATAAGTTTAAGGGTTTTACAATGTCTTTCAGTAGCATTTGCTTTCACGCGAGTAAGAGAGGCATTTCCATTCACACGCAAGTGCTACTTTCTATTGTTCCCTTGTTAACAAATGCAATGAACAACTTCTGCTTGCTTCAACTTCTACACAAGTGAAGATTTGTCTGGATACTGTTGCCGGCAGTGCTTACACAAGGAATCAGAATGCCAGGTTTGGCTCATCAGCTTCTGTGATCCTTGTTCTGCAGGTTGCTTGACTTTAGGCACAACTTCTACTGCTTCTGGCTTCACAGGGACTTACACCCTTCCTCTCCTCAAGTGTCTCCGGTCCGGCCACAGGATAGGGAACAGGATCCTCTCAGAACAAGCAGGTGAAATCTGCTGCATCCACGTTCCGGTGTCCCTCTGGTTCTCCCACTTCTACTTGGTTTGCCAGCTCCGTGCCTTCTTCTTTCTCCTGCTACTGCTCGCACTCCAGTCCCAGTTCCAGCTCCCTCTAATTGCATGCACCTGAGGGGGACTTTTGTGTCTCCCAGGTTCCTTCAGGTGTGGGCTGTTAGGCTTAATTGCCTGACTACTGCTACAAACATGCCTCTTCAGCCCTCTTCCTCATCCCATTACTCATGGGATTATGGGACATATAATCCACAACAGCAAAGTCAGTTCTTTTTATTCTGCTGTTTGGCAAGCAGCCATTAAAAGTGCAGTATTACGGGGAAAGTTAAACAGGTTTTTTTCCCAGTCTTCCTTGCCTTGTTCCCCGCCATGTAATCGTCCCGCGGTACATCATCCCCAGGGTCTGGATCAGGCAGCGTCACCTTTCCCTGGCCACATGCGCAGGGTACCAGACCAGATTTCTGGGAGGAATCATCACTGATTCATCGCATTGCTCTCATGAGGGAGATGGGACTTGAGGAGGAGGGCAGGGAAATGGAATCTGAATGTGCAGAGAGACAGTAGGCAATGAGATTTAGTGTTATGGAAGGAGGAGAAAGAAGAACTGACCCGAGCGCTGGTCCTTTGTGAGCTGTAGGGGAGAGCAGGTGGCAAAATCAAAGGGGCGTATGATTGGCTAAATGTGTGGGACAAAACTTCTTATCATCTTTCACTGAATCTTTGGCGAGAACTATACTGAGTTGACAGTCCACCTATCTCATGACATTGCAAAGGTTGAGGCAAAAGTTGTCCCAATGAGGCTTCATTGGGCATACAACTCAAGTCTCCATGCTTTAGGAGATTCCAAACACAGATCTGCACACATCTTGTGGGAACAGCAAAACATGCATGTGATGGAGTTATAAAATCATGCATTATGTATGCTATGGGGCATTCCGTTGATTGGAAGAAGATACTTAGGAATGGTAAAGCAGTAGGTCAGTACTCTATACATGGACATGCCTATCTTGGGTATGAACCCTGTGGGTCTGATTCACAAAGGAATATTTTTTCACATACAAAGTGCAGTAGTTGGGTTTTGCATGTGTGACCACATGCGTGGTAATTCACTAGAAATCTCATGTGACCAGTGCAAATTTTGCAATTACCCTATAGTACTGTGTTAGGAAATACACCCTCACGCATACCCAAAGAAACGGTACATTCCACAGAGTGAAGAAAATACACTTACACAATTTTCGTTGTAATTGTTGTTAAAACACTGGGGGGAGAAGAAAGACTTTTGGAGAAAAATGTTAATACATTTTTTCGTTCCTACAGATTTTCCCGAGCCACACTTATGCCAGGTTGGAAGGGCTAGAATTTAGAAGAGGAGTAAGTGAATAAATCCTTTTTTGTGAATCAGGATTCTTCAGCTGCGTTTCCATGTGCACGCGCATCCCATATTTCCATGGCCTCTCCTCCAAACACACCCATTTGGCATATACAAATTGTGTGTTAAGAGGTACAACTCCTTACTCCTAATTTGTCACATAAATGCTTGTAGGCAAACTGGCCACACCGTGTATCAATAAGCGCACGCAGATCTTCAATGTGGCAGGAAACACATTGCCTGTTTCATTATTTGTGCATCAAGTACGAAGGTTTTCGTTGCACTTTGCAGTCGCCGATCTGTCTGCGGCTGGAAAACAGGTCTGTGGACAGGCTTCTCACTGCACTGATATTACTCAATAGGAAAAGCACAGAGTTAGTTCCGTTCAGTTTGTCTATGGTCAGTCCGCATCTTCAAGTAACATATGCACTGTGGTGTTACCCCTTTAAGAATAAAACTCATGACTTCATGACTGACTGTGAATAAAAGGAGCCTCAGCCGGTACGTGCACAAGTATAATGGCAGACTCCATGAACGGCACTTCTGTCTTGTGTCTCATTGTTGGGCTTGCAGGCTGACGCCCTGCGGATCTGGGTGCCCCCAGGATCAGCATGTGTAACCTGGGAGCCCCCAGGCCACTGTGCTGCTGAGTGACCACAGCACAGTTGCTAGCCCAGGAGCCCCCGCAACTGGTGTCCAGCTGTGCGGTCATAAAAATCAGGGTGATCCCTGCAACTGTGTGACCACAGCATTATCTCTATCTGCTGGGTTTCCCCAGCACTCACCGGGCTGGCCTGTGCATCCACAGGTCCAGCTGACAACAATGGCGACGAAGTGGTGCTAATCCGCTGTGCTGCTACAGTGAGTGGGTGTTCCCTGTGACGTCCACTGGCAGCTCACTCCATGATCAGAGCTGTTGGCTCATGGAAATTAGTCGAGCTGTGAGCTCCTTGCTCAGAGATGAAGGTGAAGTCGGCGAAGAGAGCCCCCTATTGTGGGAAACAGCTCAGTTTCCTTTCCTCCTCACAGCGGTGCACATTCTCTCCCCCTGTGTTCCGAGGTGAGTGTCTGCAATTCCCCGGGTTCGGAGCTTCACAGATAATAATAGTAAAGAAATTGCGCGGCTGTCCGCACGCTTCCTACATGATCCCCAGTGGCCGCAACCGTCCAAATGAAGGTGCTCTATGAAGGACCTGTCAAAAAGAAAAGAAAGATGTTGTGCGGCTGCCTGTATTTGTTTGAAGTATTGGGGAGTGAGAGCCCTACTCTCTGGGTGATCCCGGGCCAAGACGCCAGTGTGTAGTGTATGCTCAGAGATAAGAGCTGTTTAAAAAAACAGCCAAAGAAAGGTGCCCCCACTATGTGCTCCAGATCAGAGCTTAAGAAAAAAAAATATAAAGAATTGGACACCTAAGATGTAGTGACACATTGTCAGAGTCCTCACCTTGTGGCAGTGCATTGTCAGCACAATGCATAAAGCTTGCGTTAGGTTCATGGGACTGTTGTGCCCTGCCTTTTGGCAATGATTTTTCAGGCTGCAATGTAAGTGAAAGAATCAAATATAATGATGTGCCTCCTTGTGGAAGAGAGTATCCTGACAGCCAGGTGCCAGTTATAAGCACAGTCAGCAGTTACCTGTGTCACCAATTTAGCAGCTCCAAGTGTCTTGCAGATTGTAAATCTTTTCCTGGATAGAGGTGTCTTGTTCCTTCCAGATAACTGTGCAGATGGGCCTTCAGCCACCTTAACCCAAACATGCCCACCACTTAAGAAGCGAGTACACCGGTGTACATAAAGCAAGTTTACTGTACAAAGCTCTGGGGAGTGGTTAGATGGGATTGCAGGACCAAAGTACCCCATGACTACACAATACCACTTCACTTTGCATGTTTTAGCACATCAAAATACTTAATTGCAATCCACCCCCCAAATATGACTGGACACAACCCTCTTCAAAGAAATCCCATCTTTTCTCAATTCCTACATTTTAATAGGCCAGGTTTATCTCAACAATTATCTTCATAACACACCTCTACTTATGATTCATCCATAGTAGGTCATGACGACAACATATGTTTAAACATTGGTATTGAAAACATAATTCATTACTAGTAATAACTTGCCTAAGCCGTTTAAATCCTTAGTCTTTATTTGCACATGGCTTGTTTGGCCATTTCCCACAATATAGGAAGGCTGGATGAATGATTTTTCTTCGTTCGTGATGCTATCTCATTTCCCAGGTCACTGTTCCCTTGAAACTCATTGATCTGCAAAGCTCCCGCTTTATTGCACAATTGAAACACCTAATAGCTTTAGGTACGAGCTTACCCTGTGTTTTACTACTCACTGAATAAATCACGAAACTCCCTTGGTCATGCTCTCAAACAGCAGGAGATTATATCTACTATATATGAGACTTTTCACACAATAAAAACTCAAGGCTATTTGTGCAGCTGATGATCGCGATGGACAAAGTCACTCATTCACCTGATTTCTGCCGTCTGAAAACCTGTTTAGAAGTCAAAGTGCATTTTGCAAGAAAGCCCTAACCACTGTGTTCTGATTCATTGTGGAAAGGCCCCTTATATTGAGATTCATGAATTCCACATGTATATATATTAATGTACATACATGTTTTTACATTTGGTGGATTTTATACTTTATCTATTTGCACCCGTGCAAGCTAATATGTATCAGTACTGAACAAAAAGTGGCACTCGCGCTCAGTTCGCTGCATCCCCAGTCATCAATATGGCACTACACGCAACATGAACCATGTGTAATGATAGGGATCCTTCCTGACCACCCCAACATTTCCCGCTTTAGTTAATAGTTTAACTAACAAACCATAATCATCTTATTAGGGAACATCCCTTCAACTATCTCTCATACTGGTCTCAATATGGGCATACTCCTCCGCTGAACAAACCCAACTTGTCACCCCACCATTCCTGCAATCTACCAGATGCTACACAAAAGCATACAAGACGCCTTCAATTTGAGTACCCATCTGGGATGAAGTGGTGGTGACCCTAGCCTTGGACCTGTTGGTACCTGGGCAGAACAGCATCATAAAAGTATTTGGTAAAAACAAAAAAAAAACAATACAAAAGGCATAATTAGGCCAAAAGAAATGTCACAGCAAGGCTAAACCAAGAAGGTATCCCTGAGAGACCAACGAGTTGATCCACAACTCATTGGTGATCTCAGCCTCGGTCTCCATGATCTCTTTCAATGTACCCAAGGCATCAATAGTTCTGGTGCTTTAGATGATGCTGCAGAAATGTAGTTCAATCTTCTCCTACTTTGCAATTGCTCCTTATTCTCTCTGTCAAACATAGTCTTTTGTCCCTATCAAATGATGAAAAGGGCGCAAGGGACACAGGGGACTAAGGCGGCACAGAGATAACTTCGGGCATTGGACAGGGTCAAAATGAAATGTTTTTCTGGGATTACGAGGACGGGTGCATGAAGGGTAGAGAGTCTGCACACACCTCACCAGGCTGGAGGCAACTGCCTGTATGCATGTAATCCGCAAGTCCACAAATTATCCAAAAGAGCAGCAGTACCTTCAGCCAGATCTGTAATGCGTAGCGTGTCACTACAGTTCCCATTTGTGGCAAGTGTCTGTACCTTAACAGGGTTTTCTGGCTCGTTGAGCCACGTCAGATACTGCAAATGATTTCTCCATACTGTCAAAGACTCTTGATTAACTTGTGCCACCCCTCCTTCTGAGAATCCCCTCCTTCCTCCAGCTCTGCAACTATTCACCCCTTGCTCCCATCGATTTGTAGAATAAATAGCTCCTTTCAAGGTCAATTGAACTCTTTGAACACACCTAATATGATTGTGTTCAGTATGCTCTTCATTTGAACATTCCTAATCACTTGGTATGATTGATGCCATAATTGACTGCCCTTTAAACTGTCCTCGAACCCTGCACAAGGCTAGGTGCACCAGGCATAGTGCATCTGCTACCTCTACCTCGCTCAGGATAAATACCCTAGGAACACCAGAAAATATGGGAGATGAGAGAGCAGATGTAGAAGTATCCTACGGATCTCTCTCTCCCCACCCTCTTCATATGGCTATACCATATGTTATCCACTACAAAATCATGTGCATTAATTGTAGGATCTAATTAATCATTGTTGTTATCAAAAAGATTATTGATATTTCTTTTCATTCTTAACATTTGCTCCTCAGACCCGATAAAACTAGACCATTTTAAATGTCCTCACTTCTTGTCATCTTCAGACATGATGACCCAAGGACCAAGAAAATCCCCCAAAATATTCATTTTTACACGATTAACAATATTAGACATTCTTTTCCCTATACAAAAGTTCTTTAAAATCCAGATCACACCCTCATTTACCCCCCCTTTACACTGAAAGAAATTATGAATCCTTAGGGCGTGCTTAACTTATATGCCTATGCCTGGTCCTGCACCTGTGAAGGTGGAGGGCTGGTGGTATCCCTTCGAGTATGAACCAGGTGGATCCAACTCTTGTTGCTCTCCACCTTCACAGCAGCCAGAGCAGCGCAGATCACTGTGCATGTCCGATGGAAACATGTTTGTTTCAGTGCTGCATTGAGGCGTGAATATAGATGAGGTCCCTGTGGAAAAGCTGTGTCTTGTGCTGATCGTCGGTAGTCTTGCCGATTTCTCCTGTTGTTTATTGTTGAAAAGACACAACCTGTGAAGATATAATATTACCACTTTTCGTATGCAGGGACCAACTTCAAGCCACCGGGAAAATAGACAAACCATGACATTTATTAGATATCTGAAGATACTGCACCTCGCTCTCATGTCCACACCATTGATGTGGAGATCCTTGAATTGACCAGAGGGATACAGTTTCCATTTTTAGGGAATCTGTGAAAGTTAAATACGCTGCTTGCTTTGCCGTCTTGTCTGCGGCATCATTTCTGCTGGCCAGGTTAATGTTCCAATTAGCCCGGATAGCAGAACAACATGCTGTACAGAGGACTGGTTGAACCTTCTAAACCCTCTTCTCTGCCATCCTGATAACCCAGAATGGACAGTGGAGGTGATGTACGCAGAGTCAGAACAAACAGCTAATGCCTTCCAATTACACATGTCTAGCGCCTCTGTAAATGCCACCAGTTCTGTTGCTTGTGCAGAGTAATGAGAAGTCAACCATCTCTTCAGTCTGACCCAGTACTCCCCATCCACAAGACCACAGCATCTGTACGTGTATACCTCTCACCCGTCTCCTGGTTGATGGTCAAAGACCCATCAACAAAAATCACCTCACCCCCCTCCAGGGCATCCTCTTGCACACTCACCTCTCTTCCTCTTCAACCTCATACATGCCACAATAATGAACAGTATAATTTGTTTGACTGTGACTGGCTGAGGCGCATTTTGAACTGCAGTGACTCTTTCTGGCATAACCTTCCTTTCGTATGGGCGATATTACTTGCCCCAAATCGATAAGGTTGGAATGATGCACAGAATTGTGCGCCACTTTCCACCTTCATCTGTGCCTGAGAGAACCACCCTGCTCCTCTTGAGTACTACGGCCTTTATGAGAACCGTAACAATGGTGCCTGGTGTTACTTCCTGCGGCACCTCAGGCCGAAATAAAAAGCTCAAATGGTACTCGCCAGGCCTGATTTCTGATCCCTGAGACCCAACCCATTGTCCCATAAACAAACTATGCTACATGCACTGGAACGCCCCTAAACACGCTGTCGCTACACTACATCTGAAAATGCACTGCTTTCCTTACCAGATACAACGCTGGGGTTGAGCATACACTACCTACCTCTGTAAAGGTAATGGACATCTGCAACTTGCTCAGGATGTCCCTTCACAAAATATTTCCTGGGGTCTCCATACAATACAACAAAGGGGCTGATACACTTTTATTACCCACCTTGATACAAAGATCTTCAGTATAGAGATCTGACAGGATATCCCCAGAGAATCCCTGTGTGTCCATCATTTTGGTCACCTACCTGCACACCTATCCAGGGTTCCTCTTCCAGATTGGTGGTAATGGACAGGACTGGGCACATCAGAGACCCCGGTGGGCTGTCCTACCCCTAGTACATATTAGCACCTGGGAGAGAAAAAGGAATTATTTCCCCTGAAAACACTTGCTCCAGTGTAGTGCGCAACTGTTCCTTGGAGAAAGGATTCTTATCCCATGTCTGCACCAATGCTTGTGCTGGCATGGTCAGTGGGATCCCAAATGTCTGTGCAGCCCCAGTACCTGGGTTCTATTCACCCTGTGCCTGCTATGATTGCACAAAGCCTGTGGAACATGGCAGGGTCGGGCCTGCATCTGTTGAGCTCTCATGTTAAAGTACTGTGGCCGTTCACAACAATCCCATGACACGTGCCCCAACCTTCCACATGACCAACACTGAATCCCCAAAAATCCTCCATAATTCTTTCCTGTTGGCCCATTAACTGGGGACCTGTTCCTCTGAATCTGCCAAATGGCCCACTTCCCTGTGAAAATCCTCCCCTGCCCCTCGGAAACCCTCTCATCTGCCTTGGACCGGGGATAAATCTGTCCATCCACCCCTGTGTCATACCTGGTTCACTGTGTCCCGATTGTCCCTACTGTCCCTCCATAGGATTCATGATTACTGCCCCTTCTAGGCAAATCTTTGCCTTTTCTTTTTTAACAAGTTTAGTCTCTGCTGTTTGTGCCTGCTCTACATTCTCCCTCTCTTTTTCCTGTCTTCTCTTGCAAAAATGCATGATATGTGCCTGAATTTCCAGCCAACTCTTGACCTCCATCTCTACCACTTTATCTAAATCCTGCTGGACTTCTTTAGAAGTCCCTTCTTCAGCATGTGGTAGAAAATCAGCACATTCTTGTCCCATGCTTCTCCCGTTTCTGCCCTCCACATCTCCTGAATTAACTGGATGTGTGTGGCAGGATCATCATCCAATTTCATTGTTTAAGCTAAAATGTAATTGATATCAGTCGTATTGAGATACATAATCCTCAAGGCCCCCCCATACCAGTGCCCGAAGAATATTAAAAGCTGCTCCATGACTGGCCACTAGGGGGCGCATGAATGGAAGCCTCCTTCATGTGAGCTCCGCACTTGGGTCCATATTTGTGGACTGAGCCCCCACCACGAGACCCCCCCCCCCCGGCCTAGCAAATACCAGAATTTGGTGCCTGAAGGAGCCAGGCACCCCCTGGAAAAATCCAGACGAAAATTGGATCAGTTTTGGCAGAGAAATTCCCAACGAGAACCCTGGTGACCCTCTGCATGACGGGCCCACACACGCTGCTCCACGTGCTGCCTGAGGCCTCGGCGTGCACGAACGAACTGCTGCGCCAAGCAGGGAGATGGCGTCACCGCCCTGCAGCCCTGCACGGGTGGACCCCAGCTGGTGACACACGTAATTTGAGCACCCTGCAGGCGAGCGGAGTGGCCATCTAACCGGCTCATTGGAACCTACGTTGCACGCCACGGGCCAGTGCGATTCGACCCAACCTGGCCCCCCCTCCACGCTTGGCGGCCTCATGTGGGTACGGAGCTCGACTGGCTGATGCGGGGGGCCCCCCACAAGGACCATCCACAATACCGCTGTGCCGCGCAGGGACAAACTTAATCCCCAGACGTAGGCACGTACGAAGGGGGGAAACAAAACACTCCCCGCGGTCTCCTTTAGCGTGACACTGTGCCGCCAGCGCCAACTTGATATTCATATTTGAAACACACCGACTGGCAATTACCCCCCCCCCCCACAATCACCCGCTGTGCCCTGAATCTTGCTGACAGGACGCCACCCCCCGGGGGCAAAACTACGGATAAGAGGGGGCGAACATATGCTTCCACAAGGAACATTCATAGCCCAGAAATTTCCAACAACCCTCAGTGCCCCCTCCAGGACCCGGATCTCCGCAGCCACGCAGATCACTACCACTGAAACTACGCAATCGAAGCTACCAGGCTGCATCAGCTTGCCCACCTATAAGGACCACCAATAAGAGGCATTCCATCATACATCAACACACAGAAGCCTCTATTCACGACCGTAGCCGAAATCTTAGGAACCTTAAGGAGTGACATATTAATACGCATGTCTGAGGGTTGGGCCCCCAAGGACCGGGGCGTGTGCCCTCCTCAGAAGCACTGCTTATCCTCCCCGATCCTAACACCCGGGACCACGGAAATCCTCTGCAGCTTGCCAGACACTGTATAACCACAGCAAAGGGCCTCAGCGTACCTTGGACAAACATGGTGGTGCAATAAAGGGCTTCTTAGGCTCTAGGTTGTTTATATTGAGAATCCTCAAGAACCTGCCGTCATACCGTAGAACCGAGGGTTGGGCCCCTGTGGTACAGGGCGTGTGTACTCCTCGGATTCCTTATATTTCTCTTCCTCCAGGTGATCCCTGATCGCACACCTAACTTGCTACTGCACATGGTCCACATTCATCAGGAATACCTGTAGCGAACAAACACAGATAAAAACTAATAACATTAGTTCCTGGAATCAGCCTGGAATCACCTGGTACACTTTATGGCTAAAAATTGATTATTTATATATTAGCCACACAAATATACGCAAGACTAGGCAGCATGCCCCGTAGCGGATTGCCATAGACAAGGAGTTGGCTGCTAGGGGAAATACCATCTTCACCCCAACCCTACTGTTTACGGACACCGAGGGACAAATCCGTACCATACATATGCCTTCCCCATATATGGTCATCACAGCTCACTAGTCTCTACCGCGCACAGTAGAGACTTGTTCATCCCAACACTGGGGACACGCTGCCCATGGACATTAAGATCAAATTGGCGAAATACAAATTCTCCTCGTCTCCAGAGCCCCCGCAACTGCCCATTGCTACCAAAATGTTGACAATGGGATCTGAGGCGGCTGCGACCAAGGCCGATGTTGCTGAACTACTTACCAAAATGAGGAGCATGAGAGCCGACATCGGAAACAAGATAGATAAAATCACACACAGGATGGATAAAATGGAGGATAGGTTGGAGGAAGTCGAACATAACCAAACCTCCCTGAACACCTTGGAGACACAGATGGACCATCGAATTGCAGGAATTGAACATAGAGAAGAAGAAATCCGCCTAAAGATTGATGACCTCGAAAATAGGGAACGCTGTAACAACATACGTGTGTTCGGTATCCCGGAAAAGGGGGGCGAGACCGAACTTGATCTTAAACAAACCTTACACGCCATACTAAAGCTCCTCTTTAAAGACGATTCAGTAGATGAACCCAAAACCAATCGAATTCATAGAGCTGGCGGCAGACCGGGCGGCCCAAGATCAGTATTAGCTAGATTTCATGATTATGCGGATAAAGCGCGAATCCTAGAAAAGGCCAGACACACACCGCAGCTAGCACTGGGAAACTCGAACTTCTCCATTTATCAAGATCTATCCTCCCTCACACTGACGCTGAGAAGAAAGTGCTTACCAATCACAAGAATGCTCAAGGACAAGTGTATAAGATATTGTTGGGGATATCCATTGTCTCTCACTTTTGAGTGGGAAGGATCTACAATGAAACTCATCTCAGAGAGGGATATCGCCAGCTGCACGTCAGACTTACTGGGCGCTCAGGGATAAAGAATATCATCAGGTGAGCGGAAGAACGAGGACCAAGAACGGCACATCAAGGTTCTGAGGCAGAAAAGGATCTAGGGATCCAGAAAGTTTAGGAGGATGAATACCTCCCCGGACATGCAACATTCATTTTCCTCCCGTCTACCCCATCTGATTACACAAGATGCATCAGAAGAAGAGATCACGATAATATCATAGCTGGGCACTGGAAATCGGTGGCCAACAATTACACACCAGGTATTGGGCACAACACCGTGCAATTCTGAAGAACGAAGGGTGCTGGAAAGGGGAAGGGAGAGACATGAGAGACACGAAAATCACCGGTTATAAAGGAGGTTCTCGGGGTGTGTTGGCGGGGACTCGATGTAGGGCAGACACCAACATAATGACTAAAACGGGGGTCTGAACTCGTGCTTAGTAATGGTTTTTTTTGGTTTTTTTGCAATATGAGCAACATGTTGGGGGCTCACTGTTAATATGTTTATATTGTTATTAGGGCCAATTGTTACATGGTTCCCACTGGTGGTCCGGAACGACTGAGTGATGTTAACCTGGCCGGATCGGACACCGAATGAAAAGGGGGGAGGGAGGGGAGGTAGGGGAGGGAGAGAAGAGAGAACAATTCAGAGTTTATGGACGAAAGGGGCCGATAGGAAAGGGAACACAGAATGGGATCACGAAGGAACAAGAGCGGGACCAGATGGGTCAATTAGTAACCCTCTCAAGGCTTACTATGACACAGCCCAATGGTAAGGAACCAATCACAAGGCTACTCAGCACAACAGAGGCACTAAAACAGGCATTTTGGTCATTCAAGCACACACCCAATGCTCAAGATGTCATCTACATTTCAAAATTATAAGCTACGCATATGCACACTTAATGTAAAGGGTCTGAACTCTCCTATAAAACGGTCTATGAGGGCCAGGGAATTTACATGATCCCACATAGACATTCTGTTTCTTCAAGAAACACGTTACCGAAAAGGAGAGGAGAAAGCGATCCCATGCCGTGAAGTAGGTCTCTCCTTCTGGAGTTCTGGAATCTCAAAAAAGGCGGGAGTGGGGATCCTAATTCGCAAAGACCTCTGTATGATGACCCTTAGATCTTGGTCCGACACAGAGGGAAGGTCCCTCGTAGTAGTAGGAAACATTCGTGACACAAATGTCACTTTCGCTTCTCTCTATGCACCCAATCAAGGACAGAAAAGATTCCTCCATAAAACCACTAGAAAGCTTTTAACATGGCACAGGGGCATACAGTTCTTGGAGGAGACTTTAACACATGGATGAATAGCTCTTTGGTTAGGAAAACTAAAGCAGACGCACATAACCCACCACAGTCACAAGAAGAGGCTGAAATCAGAGTAACCCTCAACTTATACGGCCTCACTGATAGTTGGCTCCACCTACACCCAGCAGATAGAGGTTTCACTTTCCACTCCTTCCCTCATGACACTCTCATACGTATTGATTACATCTTTCTCTCCAAAGGCCTGTTACGAGTACTTCATACTACAAACATACACCCTACTGCATGGTCAGATCATGATATGGTCTCTGTGGACATAGGTTGGAATTAACTCGCCCCCGGAATACTAAATGGAGATGCAATGAATCCCTATGGTCCGACACAGTCTTCAGAGAAGACTTTGAGAACGAGATTAAACAATTTTCGATCACTAATGACACGGGCGAGGTTGGGAAGGTGTCTGTATGGGAGGCAGTCAAAGCTACATGGAAGGGTGTCCTCATTAAAGAAGGGGCTCGGAAAAAAAGGGAACGCGCCCTGTTGGAAAATAATCTTAGGGAAAAGCTCTGTACGGTGGAGAAATTGGAGCACTCACCCCATCTGATAGATCTATTCAGGGAAGAATTGAGAATGTTAATTGTAGGCAAGGTAGCCCAAACTCTGCAATACCTAAAACAGAAATATTATGAAAAAGGGGACAAAGCAGATGCCCTCCTGGCGGCTCATCTCCGAGCGCAGAAAGCAGAAAGGTGTGTCGACTCCATAGAGAGGACAGATGGCACCCTTCTAGATACGATAGAAACATCCCCAGAGGGACTACAAGAAGCATTTGCCTCTTTCTATGAAGATTTGTATACATGCGACCCACCCCCTCCATCAGGGAGTATTGACACATACCTTAAAGATGCAGGACCACCTGCACTCACACGCACGGAAGCCTAATCCCTAGAAACTCTGGTCACAGAAGAGGAAGTTATTGATGCTATAAAGCGCTTCAAAGACAGGGAAGGCCCCTGGGGAAGATGGTTTCACGGCCAGTTTTTATTAAGCGTTCTCTACACTTCTTTCCCCTTTCTTGGTAACTCTGTTTAATCACATCTTCGAAACAAGCCAAGTGCCCCCATCTTTTGCTCAGGCCCTCCTCGCCGTCATTCCAAAGGAAGGCAGAGACCCTAAACACTGTAGTTCTTATCGACCCATCTCTCTTCTCAACATCGATGCTAAAATATACACCAGGGTTATCGCAGGCCGGCTTGAAATGCATTTACCAAGACTGATACACTCTGACCAAGTCGGCTTTGTCATCGGGAGACAAGGGGCTGACACAATGAGAAAAACGCTCCATCTGATACATGAAGCACAAGGAATGGGAAGAGACCCATCTCTTTTGTCCTTAGATGCCGAAAAGGCCCTTGACAGGGTGGCCTGGGACTTCCTGGAAAGAGTATTAGTCTGAAATGGGTTGGGACCAAAGCTTTTTTGTGCCATTAAGGCACTGTATATATCTCCCACAATGTCTGTAACAGTGAACAGAGGTTACTCTAGGTGGTTTCCTTTGGAGAGGGCAACAAGACAGGGTTGTCCACTGTTCGCAATACTGTTTGTGCTGTCTCTCGAACCACTTACACAGATGCTAAAACATGATGACAGAGTTAAGGGAATCAAAGTAGGGGAACGAGAATACAAATTGGGCCTCTATGCTGACGATATTCTCCTGCACCTAACTGATCCCCTAAACTCAGTTCCGGCTGCACTACGTATAATTGAAGAATACGGCGAACTAGCTGGCCTCAAAATTAATACAGGTAAATCAATCCTCCTCCCAATCGATAAAAGTAAAGATTCTGAAGTGGAATGAATCACTCCCTTAGGGCTGAAGTTCAGCCTCTCCACACTTAGATATTTGGGTATCAACTTCTCTCTAGAACTTGAATCCTTGTATCAAGCTAACTTCCCCCCACTATCGCTCGCCCTTCAAAGAGATATAGAAAGGTGGTCCAGACTTACCATCTCTTGGATCGGCTGCCTAAACGCTATAAAAATGGTGATACTGGCCAAAATACTCTATCTGTTCCAAATGCTCCACATTAGAATGCCCAAAGAATACTTCACCGACACCAGGAAATCCTTATTAGCCTTCCTATGGCAAAATCAAAAGCCCAGAGTCCCCAGATCTTTGCTCCAACTACAGAAAGATAATGCAGGGGTAGGCCTCCCAGATATAGAAATGTATTACAGAGCAACCCAGTTACGTGTACTAATTCCGCACGTAAGACAGCAGCTAGATCCACAATGGATAGCCTTAGATAATTACAACCTCCGTCCATTCACTGTAGGTGAATGGCTCTGGGTCCCAAGACCCCAATTACGGAATAGCATTAAAGCTCATCCCATCATTGGAACGATATGGGCAGTGTGGACACCTGGCAAGGGAATGGAGGGAATTACGGCCTGGCCCTCCCCTCTGGGAAACCTATGGGTACCAGGAATCCGAGACGCGATCCCGTATCCCGGGGGTTTTCAAGCCTGGTATGAGGCGGGACTGGAAAGAGCTGGGCAACCATGGAGGAACAACACTTTTATTACCATTCAAGAGCTTCAAGAAGCACTCTGCATAGGCCCACTCTCAGTGTTCCTATACTTGAGACTTAAGGGGGTCATGACACGGGTGATATGGAAGGGCCAACTACAAAGAGACCTCACCCCGTTCGAAAAGATCCTTGATACCCACACAAGCTCTAAAGGCCTAATAAGTGCAATGTACTGAACGCTGATTGAGGCCTGTATCGCACCATCCCTCAAATTGAAGAGTAAATGGGTAGCAGATATAGACATACAAATTTCAAAAATCTATGGTTACAAATATGTAGGAGAACAGCGAAATCGTCCATATACGGCCAATACAAACTACATGGAATTAAGCTAATATACAGATGGCAATATGACCCACTTAGGCTGGACAAAATGTATCAGGGGTGAGCCCATACTGCTGGAGGGGCTGTGCGAGAAAAGCTGATTATTGGCATATGTGGTGGGGATGCAAGGCGGTCCAAGCCTACTGGTCAGAAGTTCTTAGTTGGATCAAAGAGTTAGATGATGATGAAAGGGAGAAGCAACCATTGTTGATCTTATTTGGCCTAATCGAAACAGAGGAGACAACCACTTAAGTACCTAAAATGATACAAGGCCTACTGATGGCCGCACGGGCTTGTCTCACTATGGTGTGGAAAAGGGCTACGCTGTCTACCAAAACAGAATGGATAAGTGTCTCCTGAAACATTTATAGAATGGACAACCTGACCGCAGTCCTTCACGGTGACCGCACCTTCGTTGAAAATGAATGGTCAGAATTGTGAGCCAAATACATCACATAGAAGAATGTGTGCGAAGCATCCCAAAAGTCATAGACATCCTACAAGACAGTTGACAATGTCTGCACAACAAAAATCAAAACGTATCAATATGTACCTCTGCTCAGTGTTATGGTTCTAATAGTGGCCCTTAAGTGAAAAAGTTGAATCATACCGACCTTTCTGTTGATATTATGAGGAAAGGGAGAGGGTAGGGGGGACAGAGGCTAGACAGCTTTAGAAATGTTATTGTGAAAACTATATGCTTCAAAGTGATACCAAATGTTATGAGCAATGTTTTTCATATTTTTTCAAACAACCTTCTGTGGAAAATTTTTGTAATTGAATGTTGAAACCTCTACCTTAAAAACAAATAACATTGAAATAAAAAAATAAAAAAGCTGCTCCATTATGGGTATTTGTATCCAACTGAACTCCCAGATACCCCAATCTCTTTCATAGCTTGTCTGACCGCTCCCCCATTAGGGCCATGAATAAGCTCTTCATGTCTCCTATGGCCAACATGACACCAATGCATAAATCCACTTCTCCGCCCCTGCAGTGAGTGAAGGGAGTTTCTTCATCAAGTTACTCCGGTCCATGTGTGACCACGGGACATAATACGCCATGCCCAAACCCTTCTGGAGCAAAGGAAACTCAGTTAATCTTGTTTTTCCTGGGACTTCCCATCTCTCACCTACCACTTACTACAGCCATGCAAGTACCCTGGTGTGTCCTATAGCTCCATGGTGCACTTTCTATTGCTGCTACTGGGGCGGGAGGTAGGGTGACTACAACCAGCTCTTCTTGCTCGACAACCCATTCCTCTCCTTCTTCATCATCTTCTCCGGATACTACATCCCCTGACCCTTCTACATGCATGGAAGCATAATCAGCACTACCGTATAGTGCCATCTCTCATCCTCCCTGCAAAGACCCTGTACCGATGGTAGCATCCCTGTTCTCCATACCTGCCTCAACCGTTCTGATAACCAAGTTGTCCAATCTAACAAGAACCGACCCAGGTCTCTGCCTTCCTTCTTCTACATCGCTTACCTATCATCTCACTTCCTCCCACTAGTCATCTCTTTGCTGCCATAGCAGCACTACCTCTTTCTCCGCTAGCCTTAGCCCTTCCTTCTTTTTTTCCTGTTCATGTGCCTCTACCACTCTTCAAAGCCTATCCTCTATCCTAGCAGGAAGAGGCCTAACCTCTTCTTTCTCTCTAATTTTTCAATACTTCCTACGCCCTTCTGCCTACCAGCCTCACTCTTTCTCACCCCTTCACCCTTAAACTATCTGCAAACATAGTAGTCAGGAGAGTTATCCCCTTCTTGCTCTCCATTTTCAACCTCTCTGCAGCCCTAACCATTGAAGGAGCTATGCTTCCGTTTTGTTCAAAATCCCAGTTCTTAGAAATCCTAACGGATGGAGGCGTTGCCTGTGTCTGTCTTGCAACCACTGTAGTAACCACTGGGGGAAACGGTGGTACGAACTCAGGGTCTGTGTACCGCTCTGCAGGTGTTAAAGGATACCACCCATATCGGGGCAGTGCAGGAGAAATTCCTGCACCCTCTTTTTTTTGCCCCCCCCCACAATTTCAACATTATGGCCCTTCCTGCTTTTTTCATACATCCTCCATAATTCCAAGATGTTTAACCGTTTCTCTAACTTGGAGCCCTTGTGCTTTGTAGTTAAAAAGGTATGCAGGTTCTCCAATATTCCTGTGTCACAGGTTCCCTCAATAGACCAAGAATTTATAATTTTCCCCTTACTTTCCCGCAACCATGCTCTGTGAATCAGGCCCTTATTTACAAACTCATTCACTGTAATTATCTATACTGCAATAACCTCACTTCACAATTTACTCCAATTCTACTTTTCACTCATACACAGAAGACAGCATCTTATAAAAAAAACACTCCACCGGCCAATATTTCTGAGATATCCCCACCACTCGAGCATATGAGGGGTGCAATGCTTTCCACTACAGCACCGCTGCTCTCGCTCTCTTCATTACTAGTATGATTTTCTCTACTACAAAACAGTCTTTCCCTGACTGCAGGAAGTTTCCCTTCAGTACTTCGACTAACCAAGAAAATCGAGGTAAATACAAAAGAATGTGAAGGCCTACTTCAGAAAGGTGCGTTTGGATTTACCCTTCAGTTGAGGGCTCCTCCCAACCAGACAAGCAAACCATAGGGTATCAAGACAAGCCTCACACTGGGCATGTGGGTGAAGGTACCCCCTCACACCTCAAAAATAACAAACTAGGTAAGAGATATATGCAAGGGACTTACAGCACAGAACAGTTCAGCCACTCTATCAAAAACATCTACCTTTTTCAATCTCCACAACCTCAACTAATTTCACACCCAAACTCCAAGTCTACACTTACCAAAAAGATCAAATAAACAACCCCTTTTTTACCCCTATTTCCCTCTTGCTTTAAACCCCAAACATGTACTCACATGAACCTGGGGTGCTCCGATTTGGTGCTTCCTCAAGTTGTCCTACACAGCTAGGCCACAACACAACATCTCTGGGGATCAGATGGACCATTAACCATTATGGCATCTGCAGACCTCCTTTTCACCGTGAACGGAAGACTGGTCCTCATCATGAGGTGCCACAGATGAGAGGTGTGGACAAGAGACCCCAACATCTCGGATTGCCTGAGCCCCTACCCTGGATCACCAAATGCGCAGATGGGCCTTCAATCACCTTAACCCAAACAGGCCCACCACTTAGGAAGTGAGTACACAGTTGTACATAGAGCAATTTTACTGTACAAAGCTCCGGGGAGCGGTTAGATGGTGTTGCAGAACCCAAATAACCCAAGTGTCAACAATACCACATCAGTTCATATGTTTTATACATTTTCCAACAGTTAAAACACTACCAAAATACTTTATTGCAGCACACCCCCCAAGCATGATTGGACACAACCCTCTTCAAAGAAATCTCATCTTTTTCCAATTCCTATGTTTTCAATGGCCTGGTTTATCTCAGTAATTATCTTCAGATTATATTGATAACACACCTCCACTTATGATTCATCTGTAGTAGGTCATACAAAACATGGTTAAAAATTGGTATTGAAAACATAATTTGTTACTAGCAATAATTGGCCTAAGCCGTTTAAATACTAACTCTTGATTTGCACACGGCTTGTATGTACATTTCCTGCAATATGAGGAGGTGTTAAATGGGATATCATATTGTGCCTCCTTTATTGTATATATTGGCCTAAACCCAGTCGCTCTACGAAGAAAACCGCGTTGCAAAGTTCCGATCTTAGGTCGATTTAGCCGCCATTTTAGGTCCATCCGCCATTTTGATTTCTACTCCAAAGTAATTCTGTGTTCTAAAATGGTGAACACTGTTTCCCGCTTGTAACTGAGCCGTCCTGACCTTTGTATGGAATTTAATGTTCAAACTGTCCGTTGGCCGAATGTTTGGGTCGAGTAAAGAGACCTTGTCCCATGTCTGACGTATAGACAGACGATTACCTACGCCAACAAGTCCGATCCGCGGACATACATCAACTACAATGCTGTCTAAATACTGAACGTGGACACTTGCTGAACTACATTGTATAGGACATGTGTTTAGGCTTAATGTTAAATCCGAGAATACACTGTTGCCATTGTGACTTGTTGACATGCAAATTGAAGATGATCCACATGCATATAGTTGTACAAACTAGAAGTGAACTCGGCACGAACCCTAGACCGAGTATAATTAACCTGTAGAGGGGCTGGACATTATGATTGGAAATGTATAAAATGAGCAACTGTTTGGACTTCCAGTACCTCTCACTTCTCACACCGAAAGGGCTGGTTTTCGCTGTGATGTACTGAGGGCCAGATAGCTATCTGATACTTTGTTTCTTTGTAAACTGTACAGTTATAGAATAAATATCTGTGAATCTTTATAAGTCCGTGTTTGGTGTATTTCCTTTTGGGGTACTCAGCCTCGATATTTCCTTTTGCTTTTACAGAAAGCGCCCGAATAGGGACCCTCAAGATTGATGCCGTCTCGTTGAAGGTTGAAGCGGCTATCGGACCGGGATCGGACGGTGTAAAAGGGGGCGACTTTCTTGGATGAAAAGCGACACCTCAGCAGCACTGCACGACCAGATCCCTGAACGGTGAGCCTGCGGTCCGAGACGGCATCTTGACGAGGGTCCATATATCGAGGCGGACAGATTTGCCGAAATCACCAACCGCGTGGGACCTTTGTTAGTACTTTGAAATCCGATCGGACCTCCTTAGGATATGATCAGGTGAGTCGTGACCCAATTCTTAAGTATCCTGATAATTATTTTTGGCGTATTGCACTCGCGAGTACAATTATTGACCAGGTAACACCAGTATTCTGATATGCCTTGGAAATTGTCTGCCTGCTTCAGGGCGTTATTCTGCAGTGATAGACAATCTTTGGAATTTGGCCGACCGGCGCCAATGGAGGGGTCGCCGGCATGTACTATGTACTGTAAGCACGGCATTGGTAGTATAGTGTTTAATGATATTTGGCACAGACAAACTAGACATGCTTCCGAACTTCAGTGGCCAATCAACGGTAGTTTTGAAATTCCTCGTATTGAATACTTAGAATCCATATTATTAAAGAAAAAGGCTAGACCTGCAGCATTTGATGTATTACAGAATTGGAAGAAAGAAGCTATGCAGCAGTTTAAGAGTAGAGAAAAGCATGCGTGCCGTCATATGACGAACGCCGAAAAAACATTGTTATATGACCAGAATAAACAGTCTGAGTCAGTTAGGAATATGGATGGGGCTTTTTCACTTGGTATCCAGAAAATGTATCCTTCTAAAGACTTTCATGTATCTGATGAGCTGATTGACAAACTTTTAAATGAACGAAGGCCTGGTGCCACTGTGCCACCTCCGTATGTTCCTCTTCCTGCTGTTATTCCTCCTCCCCCAGCTCCTCCTATTGCTCCTCTTAATGTTCCTCTTCCTCCGGCTGTTGTTCCTCCTCTTGTTGTCGCTCCTCCACCTGCTCCTCCACCTTTGCCTGCTGTTACGGGTCCAGTGGGTTTGCCTGCTGCACCAGTGATAGCACCTCTGTTTCCGAATGTACAAAATGTGCCTACTCTCCCGCTTCCAAGTGGTTCTGCACCGCTTGTAGTTGATCGGGGAGCGGGATTGAGGGTTGTAACTCGTAATACTGTGTCTTCAGAGAGAAAGCATGAATTGACTGCATGGGCTAAACATTGCATGGAGAGGGGTGAACAAGCTGATGTTCTTGCCACACTCTATAATTTAGACAATTTTCCTGAGAAAAATGTTTTTATTGAAGGATTAGGAATTCATTTATGTACAATGTGGAACAGGCTAGATGATATAGATCTCCCACAAGGGTTAAGGGATCTGAATACTTTAGCATTTTCTAGAGATACTGTGGAGAAAGTACATGAGCATGTCGAGAGGGTTTTTGTGTATAGAATGGAGTTGGAAAGGTTACCGAATGTCGATGTAGATGGTGATGGTTTGGATGCTATGTTAGTACAGAAACGGTTCTTTCCTTGTCGTAAATCGATAAATGAGGAAACACAAATTTGTACAAAAGATGCGATTAGGTGGATTTCAGACACGTCGACAACTCCCGTTGAAGTACATGACACGTATAGTCAGTATACGCCAGAAATGCAGAGGAAAGTGATACAGGTAATGGTGGAGTACCTGCAGGATGAATGTATAAAAAGAAAGATTTGTTGTCCCACAGAGTTATTGAATATTTATAAGTGGGCTTTTTCGTTTGACACTTCTTCAGCTGATTTAGTGCTCGATTTAGCTCTGTTGCTTAGTAAGCGTTAGGAGTTGCCTACTTCTCAGTTGCCTTTGAGAGAGGTTCCTCTGACATTTGTCACAAAAGTTGAGATTCCCGCCAATGCTGCAGCAGGTACACCTGCTTGAGATATTCCTGCACATTATGTGTTGCAGTTTGTTCACGTCCCGTTTTCAAGACAGGAAGTGAACACCATCAAACAATCTATTCCCGATATTAGGAAGAATCCGACAGGGTTCTGCAAAGAAATAGAGTCTGTCTTGCAATCATCAGTATTTACCTTAAGTGATATTGATTTGTTATTCCCCGTACTCCTACCTGTTGACTTGTGGAAGCAGATTACGACTGTAGATGATGTACCAGGGTTAGGAGATACATGGGATAATATGGCTAGGCTCGATAGAGAAAGGCCAGCTGGCGAGAGACCACCACATGTAACACTAACTTTGCATGATAGAATAGTTACAAAATTGAAAGTTATAATTCCTGAAAGAAGGATTATTTGGGACAAGCTTACTCCCTGTGTCCAAGGAAAGTCTGAGGGTGCTACCGAGTTCTTTAATCGGTTCGAACAAGTATTTTCAGATTTCAGTGAGCAAGACTTAAGCACAGAGTCTGGGAAACGACTATTCGTGGACAAATTTGTGCGTGGATTGCTGCCTGACATCCAGTCACAAATTATGTCCTCAGAGAGCGCTTGGCAAACGAAGTCTCAGTCAGAAGTATTGCATATGGCTCAGTACTATGAGGATCGTGTCAATAACGAAAAAGAGTTGAAAAGAGAAAATGTGACCTAAAAACAAAAGTACTATTGCAACAAATTGTTAGAGGCCCTAGAGGGGGTAATTCGCAATGTAGGGGTCAGTATGTTCCACAGGAAACTGCGCCATTGGGTCCTGTAAACATAAACCAGTGTGCTTATTGCAGACAAGAGGGTCATTGGCGTGCACAATGCCCGATCCTCCAGCAGAGGTCGAATAACGCATTTGGGAATATGGGTAGATGATCCAGAGGCCTCCGAGGGGCAGGGGGTCCTGGTAGAAGTCCGTTTTCACAGGATTCACAGCAACCTTTTTCACAGGACAATCAGGCACCAAGAGTGGATAATAGAAAAAGTTTTGATCATCCTTCTGCTGCTTACCTCTCTGAAGAACTTCCTTTCGACGACATTCTGTTTCGCTAGGATTGCCCGAAGCAAGGTTTGGAACCAACGCCTATTCCCGTTAATCAGAAAGGTCTCTACATTGAGATGATAGTGGGAAATAGGAAACATCTATTCTTGATAGATACCGGGGCACAGAAGTGTTCCATTGACCATTCACGGGTTCCAAACATTCCACTGTCAGGGCAAACCAATGTTTCTGTAGGGTTTTCTGGCACACCAGTTGTCTGTCTGGTTTCTTCGTCGGTACCTATTACTTTGGGACCATTTACGGACCGCTGTCCATTCCTTTTGACTACGAATTGCGGAGAGAATTTGTTGGGGTTGAATCTGTTGAAGGTATTAAATGCAGTAATTTATTGTTCTTCTGATGGAGTGCGTTTGACGATTTCACCACAGCAACTTTCTGTCTCTCAGTTCTTGACCAGACCTTTGCCGGCAGAATTTAGTGATGTTCCGGAGTGTTTCTGGGCAATTGACGATAATGATGTTGGTGTTTTGCAAATTGAGCCCGTTAAGATTATTTTGAAACATGGAGTAAAGTTGCCACGTATTCCCCAGTATAAGATCTCGGTGGATGGTGAGCAAGCTTTGAAATGCATAGTCTCCGATTTTGTGCATCGTGGGGTAATTGAGGAAATTGCAGGTAGTTTGTGCAATAGTCCGATTTTGCCCGTGTACAAAAAAGGTGATGATGCAATTCCCTTCCGTTTCATTATTGATTTACGTGCCATCAATAAGATTGTTGCTCCACAATTTCCCATTGTGCCTGATGTGACGATAATATTAACCATGATTCCGGCTTCAGCTACTCACTTCAGTGTTGTGGATCTAAAGAACGCCTTCTTTAGTATTCCTATACACAAAGATAGTAGATACTTGTTCACGTTCACTTTAGGGAGATGCTCGTTTACCTTCACCCGTGCACCGCAAGGTTACACAGAAAGTCCTAGCATCTACAGTAGGGGTTTGAAAGAGCAGCTCAACACACTCGAGTTGCCCACTACTTGTACACTGCTTCAGTATGTAGACGATCTACTCTTAGCTGCTGACTCAGAGAGCGTTTGTAAGGAGGGCACCGTGTTGTTGCTTATCCATCTAGCACAACATGGACACAAAGCTTTGCTTAAAAAATGTCAGTATTGTCGACAGGAGCTCGCCTATTTAGGTTATCTCCTGTCAAAGGAGGGAAGAAGGTTGATGCCTGACTGGATAAAAATCATTTCTAGAATGTCTGTCCCAAATACACAGAAGGAAGTCAGAGCCTTGATAGGAATGGCTTCTTACCTTAGGCAGTGGATCCCGAACTTCTCCTTAGGCATTAAACCAATGTTGGCTTTGACGAAGAAGGGCATTTCTTCGCCATTGCCGTGGAACTTGGAACACCAGTGAGCATTTGATCTGCTCAAGACTGAATTGTGCTCGGCACCAGTTTTGGGCACACCAAACTATGAAAAGGCCTTTGTATTGTATGTGCATGAATGTGATGGATGTGCTTTGGCTGTATTAACGCAGGAACATGGAGGGAAGAATAGGCCGTGTGGCTACTTTTCTTCCGCCCTTGATCCTGTTGCATGCGCTTTGCCAAGATGTTTGAGAGCTGTCGCTGCTGCATCCTAAAACAGAGCGAGGGAATGGTCCTAAGCTATGCTTTAACCCTGATGGTACCTCACTCTGTAGATGTTCTATTAAACAGAACACAAACGCAATACCTCATCTCCGCACGATTAACGAGATATGAATTGATCTTGTTTGCACCGCACATCCAAATAAAGAGGTGTTGTGTCCTTAATCCAGCTGAACTTTTACCTTTCCCGCCAGGTACTGCTTTCAGTGACGAAGAGTCACATGACTGTCTTTAAACTACAGAGCAAGAGACAAAAGGCAGAATCGATCTAAAAGATACACCTTTGAATAATCCACAAGGGGAGCTGTTTTGTGATGGCTCCTGTTTCAAACTCCCAGATGGTACATCCACAGCTGCTTATGCAATCACCACATTGAACACGATCGTGGAGACCAAAAGAATTGCGTAGAACTCCGCGCAGGCCGCAGAGATTATAGCATTTACCCGAGCTTGTGAAATTTCCGAAGGGCTTACCGTAAATATATACTGACTGACAGTCAGTATGCCTTTGGGGTGGCTCACAACTTCGCAGACTTTGGGCAGAAAGAGGTTTCTTGACCTCACATGGCACTAAAATCCAGCATGGCTCCTTGATAGTACGGTTACTCTCAGCGCTCGCACTCCCTACTCAGTTAGCAATTATGAAATGCGCAGCACATCAGAAGGTTATAGATAACGTAGGAAAAGGAAACGCTTTCGCTGACCAGATAACCAAACAGACGGCCACTGATCTCTCTTCAGAAATGTATACTTCAAGGGAAGCCACAAATGCCTGTACTTTGGATGAGGGTATTAAATCTGTAAAAAACATTCAAGCTGATGCCACGTTCGAGGAATCTAAGAAATGGGCTGAGGGTTTGGCAAAATTGGATGATGACGGGTGTTGGGTGGACAAAGTAGAAGGGAAGTTGTTACTGCCTGACGTGTATGTTACGGTGATGGGTGTTATGGCTCATGGTCCCACCCATAATTGTGCACGCAAAGTCACCAAAATGTTGCAAAATGTGTGGGTAAATGTTAAAATCCCTAAAGTACCCAAGTACTTTGTCCAAGGGTGTATGCTTTGTTTGCAGCATAATGTGGGAAAGTGCACATCGACTCCTAGGGGTAGTTTTGGTCCTCCTTCTGTCCCCTTTGAAATAATTAATTTCGATTTCATCGAAATGGAGCGTTGTAATAACTACAAATATGTATTAGTTGTTACCTGCACCTTTAGCAAATGGGTTGAAGTTTTTCCCGTCAAAGATGCCACCGCTATGACCACGGCGAAGACCATGCTGAAGGAATATTTTCCTAGATTTGGTTTGCCAAGAGTCATCTGGTCGGACAATGGTCCACATTTTATCGCTGCTGTAATTCTGCAGATATGCACGGGATTATAGATCGATAAACGGTTCCATTCAGCTAGACACGCACAGAGTGCTGGATTAGTAGAAAGACACAACGGCATCATCAAGAACAAGCTCGCTAAGACGTGTGCCGGCACCAAACTGAAATGGCCAGACGCCTTACCGATTGTATTATTATCTATGAGGAGGAGCCCTCAAACTAAGACTGGGCTCTCTCCATTTGAGGTGGTCATGGGTAGGCCAGCCAACATTTGGAACTTACCGAAGCCCCGTTCTTTATGTGCGGTCAAAAATGTACTTATTTCTGAATATTGTGGACAGTTAACAAAAAATCTGTATTTGATTTATCACCAGGTGCGAGAGGCTTTACCTGTACAATACGAGGGCACAGGTCACAGCATACGGACGGGAGACTGGGTCTTCACCAAGTCATTTGAGAGATCTTCTTGCCTCGCACCTCGTTGTCGGGGCCCCCATCAAGTCCCCCTGGTCACACAGACCGCCGATCCACGCGTCTCACATCAAGAGGATTCCTTACCCTTTGCCACACGCTACAGAAGACACAGAACCCCTCACCAATACCGTAACCAATGATCACGAAGCATCAAACAGCATTGAGAGTACGTCAGAGACTCTCCCCGAGCCCGTGGGGCCTGGGGAAACAGCCACTTCATCTCCACACTCTGCAACAGCTCCGTCTTCAAAATTTGTTCCGAATCTTGTGTCAGATCTTGTTTTGAATTCGCCGCTTCCATCGGCAAGTGGCGACACGTTGTTCACAGATCATTCAGTACCAGGGATCACAAGGTACGATCTGCATCCGAGGAAGTAGACTTACTGCACGGTTCGGCTGTGCCCTCAAGGAAAATCATCGAAGGGCTTGTCCCTATGGCCCGATCTTTTGTACATAAGGTGATTCTGTTGGCTAGGGTTTGTGAAAGGACTAAGAAGACGCTCGATCAGGAGATCACCAGCACATTGACTCTGGTGTAATCGTTTGAAGAAACAATGCCTGCAACCGCTCCCACTCATACAGAGCAGATAAGAGACTGTGTGAGCGGCCGTGAAAATGAACAATCGAATGTATGGGCCCCGAAAACATATTGTTGTCTTGTGATAATGTTAACTGGTTTTACAATAGCAATTGCCTTAGGATTCTGATATCTGGAAGATGTACATCCACTTGAAAATGTGTTACCCACTGACAATCTACCCACTGTTTCTACGCCTTTCGTGCATCTGCACACTCTATATCCTAGAGACTCTCTGCACAGATAGAGTTATTACTATAACAATACTCTATTACTCATTATGAATGTTACACATGCCATTTTCAATAAGTCCAATTGTTGGGTCTGCTCGCATTTACCGTAACACGGGGATAAGGGGCTGGGTTGGTATATTCATCCTTTACCTTTGACAACTGCCTAATATGCTTCTCTAAGAGCACTATCCTTTGGCCGATGGAACGATAGCATCTCAGGGAACTTTGATGGAACTAACTTGAATGATTTTGAGAAACGTGTTCTAACGCCCCTGGGATGCTCACTCTTTGCGAATAGGAGCAAGCCTAATGTTGCTTCTATTAGGCCTTCTGATAGACTGTCCCGTCCTTTTCAATCTTTGATCTCTTTCAAGATGGCTCCTATAGGCAATAGGGATGCCACACCACCTTCTTATACTGTCAACCACAGCCCCGATTCAGTTTCTTTCTGCATACAGAGGAATGGTACTCAGTCAATGGGTGATTTCAAGGGTTGCGCCAACGTTGCGAATTTGACTAGTGAAGACAGACCTTTGTATGTAGGCGAACCTGTCTACTGTGTTTGCGGTAATGTAGCATTTCCATGGTTACCCAGGGATTGGCAGGGAACCTGTTATTTAGGGATTCTGTTGATTCTGTTACCCGGGGTATTCATTGCTAGCACTGTAGAATTTCAAAGGCTCGTCCACGGCGGGACGAGAATGGCGATACTTCAGCACAAGTTCTAGGAGATTTAGCTAAATCCTTTGTGTCATTTTGGGGACAAATACTGAACTCTGAAGATATCAGGAGACTAGCGAGAGTACTGGAGAGGACCATCAACCGGACCACTGACATACTCTATAATATGACGTTAGAACAGAAAGCAATAAGGTTAGTGGCACTTCAGAACCGGATGGCATTAGATGTCATCCTGGCTGAATGTGGTGGGGTATGTAAATTAGTGGGGTCCGCTTGCTGTGTTTTCGTGCCAGATTCCTCCCCAACTATCTTTAGGGTGATTCAAAATCTGCATGTTCTTAGTTCAGAAGTGCATGTTCCCGAGGGAAACTGGGATCTTAGCGCTTTGTTCTGGGACCTCCTGCGATCTTGGGGATGGAAGCTACTTTGCTGATTATTTTAGGTATTCTGGTGTTTTTCTGCTGTTGTATACAATGTCTTCCTGATATGTGTTCGATGTTAGGAGGATGTTGTGCACAAGCGATGGGTACATTAGGACACAAGATATACGCCCAGGAGAAAATATCTAATGAATTAGTGCTGGAGGAAATCTCAGTATCTGACCTCATGGCAATTGATATCTCTGATAGTGATTCAGAATGTATGGACATTGAGACGTGGAGTTATTCATAAAGTGACTAGAAGTAGTTTAGCACTTGGCTTATGCCAAAAGGAGGGTTTGTTATACGGGATATCATATTGTGCCTCCTTTATTGTATATATTGGCCTAAGCCCGGTCGCTCTATGAAGAAAACCGCGTTGCAAAATTCCGATCTTAGATCGACTTAGCTGCCATTTTAGGTCCATCCGCCATTTTGATTTCTACTCCAAAGTAATTCTGTGTTCTAAAATGGTGGACAGTGTTTCCCGCTTGTAACTGAGCCGTCCTGACCTTTGTATGGAAGTTAATGTCCAAACTGTCCGTTGGCCGAATGTTTGGGTCGAGTAAAGAGACCTTGTCCCATGCCTGATTTATAGACAGAGGATTACCTGCGCCAAAAAGTCTGATCCGCGGACATACATCAACTACAATGCTGTCTAAATACTGAACGTGGACACTTGCTGAAATACATTATATAGGACATGTGTTTAGGCTTAATGTTAAATCCAAGAATACACTGTTGCCATTGTGACTTGTTGACATGCAAATTGAAGATGATCCACATGCATATAGTTGGACAAACTAGAAGTGAACTCGGCACGAACCCTTGACCGAGTATCATTAACCTGTAGAGGGGCTGGACATTATGATTGGAAATGTATAAAATGAAGAACTGTTTAGACGTCCAGTACCTCTCACTTCTCACACCGAAAGGGCTGGTATTCGCTGTGATGTACTGAGGGCCAGATGGCTATCTGGTACTTTGTTTCTTTGTAAACTGTACAGTTATGGAATAAAGATCTGTGAATCTTTATAAGCCCGTGTTTGGTGTTTTTCCTTTTGGGGTACTCAGCCTCGATATTTCCTTTTGCTTTTACTGAGGCTGGGTGAATGATTTCTGTTTGTTCACGATGCTATCTCATTTCCCATGTCACTGTTCCCTTGAAACTTCTTAATCTACAAAGCTCCCACTTTATTTCACAATTGAAATTCCTAAATAACTTTAGGCACCCGCTACGCCCGTGTTTACCTACTGACCACAATAAATAACGAAACTCCCTTGGTCATGCTTTCAAACAGCAGGAGATTAAATAAACTATATAAGAGAATTATCAGACCATAAAAACTCAAGGCTATTTGTGCAGCTGCTGACTGTGAAGGCCAAAATCTCACTTATTCACCTGCTTTCCTGCCATCTGAAAACCTCTTTAGAACTCAAAATGCATTTTGCAAGAAATCCCCAGCCACTGTGTTCTAATTCATTGTGAAAAGGCCACTTATATAGAGATTCATGAATTCCACATGTATTTATATTAATGTGCATACATGTTTTTACATTTGGTGGATTTAATACTTCATCTTTCTGCATGTGTGTAAGCTAATATGTATCAGTTGTGAACAGAAAGTAGCACTCTCGCTCAATCCACCACACCCCAGTCATCAATATGGCATGTGCAACATAAACCCTTTGTACCCTTCGTAATGATGGGGACCCTTCCTGACCTCCCCAACATAACTGCTTCCCCTGTCAACTAGAGCTGTTTGATGGTGATGAGTCTTCGGACCCCCACAAGTGTCTGTTAACACTTCTTATGGCATGTCTCTGCTCTTTGAAAAGCAATTGCTAACACCGACCAAGGGTGGATTATTGCATCAGTTGCTGTCACTCAGTAGCTGCTCCTCCTGACCCTTTACTTATACCTCTGCTTCCAAGTGGGTTGCAGGATTGGTGAACAAGCACCCTGCAGGGGAACTTCTGGATAATCCTGCCGTGCCTGGGGGAAAGATTAAGTGCCTCCTTTGGGCTCCGGAGCCAGAGCAAAGGAAAAAGCAGCTTGTGCCTGGATGCAGTGAAGGAGCCTGTCAGTGCCTGCCCACACCTGCCACAGAGTAGATGGCATGCTAGTAAGACCCGATCCTGGTCCAACTTGTTCTGTTATGGTGGGTTCCACAAGGACTGGCCCTAATTGCCCATCAAAGCCAGCTGCCTAGCCACCACAAGGAGGTGACTCCTACCTGAGGGAGCCTGAGCGTGGTGCAGCCCAGACATCCTGCCACCCATGTCTCTATCGCCACCTACCACACCATGAAGGGACTACAGCTATTGTGGCCCCCGATGACCCTGTGTGCAGCTTTGCCTACTCATGAACTGTGCTCTCAACTATCCTGGACTGATACAACTACAAGTTTGAACTGGTTTTCTAAGAGGACTCAGTAAATATGTACTTTGTTGCTGTGAGCCTGCATGTCATTGATGTGCTTAAAGTGGTCCCAGTAACTAAGTGTTTGTGAAGCTGTGATCCTGCAGATTATCAGCATGCTCAATATGGTTCCAGTGACTTGCAGTGGGGTTGTCCGTTGGTTGACATTATTCCTTCTCCACCGCTGAATACATTTTCCCTCAGAATGTGGTAGAACTTCCAACATACCACCAGCAGTCCACCAACTCTGACTGTCACCCACACAATATATAAAGAGTGGTCGGTGTATGTTTTATTGTTTGTAACTGACTAAGTCCCAATGTATATGGTTATTGTTTTACCCCACGGTTCCCAAGTGGACCAAGTATTGCTGTTTGTGACTGCTGATGTGTTTGATGTCCAGTGATGTTGTCTTTGTTTTTTTTGGTATGAAAAAGGAGGAGTGTGGTGTTGCCCCTTTAAGAATATGTGTCATGAAAAAGTCATGACTATGAATAAAAGGAGCCAGAGACACCATGTGCGCCAAAACGAAAGCTGACTCCAGGAATGGCACTTGCTGTCTCGTGTCTCATTGTTAGGCCTACAGGCTGATGGTGTGTGACCACGGTACTGCCATCCTTTTGATCTGGGTGCCCCCAGATCAGGATGTGTAACCTGGAGCCTGAAGGCCCCTATCTTGTTGTGTGACCACAGCACATATGCTAGCCATGGAGCCCCAGGCAATTAGTGCCCAGCCAGGTGATCACAGCAATCAGGGTGATCCCTGCTACTGTCCTTGCCGGTTTATAGTGACTTTTTCGAAACTGCATATTTTCAAATGCCATTTTCTCGACACAATTTTGCCAATTTTTTTTTTTTCAAATGGTTTTTTTAAAATTTTATTTTTTAAATGGGGGGGTCCCCCACCCCAACCCCCTGTTTTTTTATTGATACTTTTTATATAAAATAAAACATAAAATAAAAATATTACCATTCGGGAAAAAAAAATCGCCATTTTGTTTTCAAGAAAATGTCATTTCGAAAATATGTTTTCGAAATATTGACTGGATACCGTCCTTGCCATGTGATCTCCTCTCCACTATCTGTATCTGCTGGATGCTCCCAGCACTGATCGTGCTGGCCTGTGTAACCACAGGTCCAGCCCACAACATGCAATGTCATGTGGCAAGATGTCTACCCGTGGATTAGCCTAAAGGCAGAACGAAATGGACTAGATTGAATGTGAACCCTATTCCACCTTACATAGCAAGAAAGCAATATTGGTATGTTTGAGGTTGCTTTCCATTGCATCACCACTGTGACCTCTGACACCAAATAGTAGGCTCAATGCCATTCACAGCAAGTCTGCTGTGGCTTGCCCAATTAAACGTTGATGAAAACACATTTATGACAATCTACCACCTTCAGACATGTGTCTTTTTGCAGTAGTTCGCAAAAAGAGGTTTTTGAAACTCTGAAGTCGTGAGTGATTTATTAAGCGTTGCCCCCATTCGGAATCCCCCAGCTGGGGTTCTTTAGAGACAGCTTCTCAGGGAGGCAGTGAGACAGAAGTGCTAGATTCTCCTGTCAGTGAACGTGGCCAGCCTGTGTACACTCAAGATCACATTGCAGCCATTTATAAACAGCGAGGGTGATATTTCTGTGTGCAATTAATTCATGCGCTTAGACAAAGTTTATGATGCATTTAGTTTTCTTGTATTGCGTCTGGAGATGGATGGCAACTTTCCGCTCGTCTAGGGGCCCAGTGAGTCAGTCTTCATGTGCCCACTTCATTTTAAATGTGCTAATGCAAACAGCTGCCATGCGTGTTCACCTTATCGAATGTAATGCAACTATGTTTCTTTTAGTGCTCGCTCCTATTAAATCCCATTGAATTCAAGACTTTTCTCATCCGCCCCATTATGCTTTATCCATCACAGATAAGGGTGCTCTATCTATGGTAGCCATGAACTTGAACGAATACATCTATCAGAGCTAATGAGTTAAAAGTAAAAAAAAATAATCCCCCTCCCCAACCATGGGCTGGGACTCTCTCAAGCACCGAGTGAGTGGACTGGAAAAGCAGAAGCACAAACAAAGCCCTACACTGACGTTACGCTTTTCATGGATGATAGGAAAACGGATGAATCAACGGTCCCTGACACAGCATTGGCATACTTGCCAACAGGACCCATTCCAATCTGTAGTTGTTTATCCAGTCCTGTTTTTTTCTTTGCATTCTGGGATTTGTAGTTCTTCTTTTCCCATTATAAATCTCAGACTACAAGTCCCAGAATGCAAAGAAAAAACATAACTGGATAAGCACCTACAGATTGGAATGGGTCATGTTGGCAATATGCATTGGCCTAGCTTCAGTGTGCGATTCAAGGGCACAATATCACAGATCTCTAAGGGCAGTACCCGATACAAAACAGTTAATGAGGTGATAATGCTGTTCCAGGCTGGGCCTTACCGTGGGTGACAGGCTGTTACCACAGACGTCATTTGGTGGTCAGCAGGGGTCACAACTGCGACCCCTGGGAACCCCCTTGCAAACCCAACATTAAAAAACAGGAGCTCCTGGTGTAGTGCCCTCTCCCTGTGGCACGGGGGGCCCCGCCACTCCAGGTCCGGTGGGTCCCTGGCCCAGTCCTCACCCATCTGAGTGTAGACTGGGCCGGGGAGGCACTCAGTAGGGGTTGGAGCTGATCGTGACATGTGGCACATGTCACATACCATATTCAGCTCCAACCCATTTTCCCTCGGCTTCCTTGCAGCTCACATACAGCAAGAGCTTCCTGGTTCCTGTTTGTGAGCAGCACGGAGGAGCCGAGGGTGCCTGGAAGGATGTGAACCCGTAGGCCCTTCAAGCAAGGTAGCACTCTATGGGATGGATGGGGATGCAGATTTTACACTTACACCAATAATAAGAGCGACTCGGGAAGTTGTCAAAAACATAACTGTTTTATTTGCAATAGTCTATAACAGGTTGTACAACGGATGCCAACGGACGTTCGCTCAAGTCTTTCCAACTCACTCTCTCAAAGCATTTCATAAAAAAGTACATTTATACAGTAAAAATGTGTCATTACTGATGTCATACTACATGGCAAAATAAGAAAACCTACTTGAGATTATGATTGGTCTATGGGGAACATCTAGGTATACTTTCTATGGGGGACAGTATTGTGATTGGATCTCTAAGGTCAGGTGGACAGCTATGCCCACCCCTAGTGCAAGTCATCTTCGCTGTCATGAAATACATGACGTTTCATTGGCTTTCCAACTATAGGGCTCTCTACTATATGGCTCTCTATGATTGGTTGGCAGGCTTGTACCCTTCTGGAATATTCCACTTGCTAGCAGCTCGCAAGCTGGTACCCCAGGTGCTTGAGGGTTGGACTTGACCGTGCCTCCCCACCCAATTAGCCTATCATCCATCATCACTCCTGCTTTCTGCCATTCGAATTGTCTTTGAACTCGGTTTTGCAAAGTATCACTGCGCCTGAGAATAGAAGTGAGTGTGATCATGGTCTTAACTTCAAGTCTCGGTGTAGCTTGCCCAAAGTCTATTTTCATCTTGACCATGTGACAGGAGACCGTGTTTTGAGCTCCTTCTTCGCATTTAACACTATTAAATAAATATAACCTGGCACTTCTAGTGTTTTTACATTACACCTCAACAGGAGCTTGCCTCGCTTCTCCCATTCATTGTATCTTCTCGGATAGATAACCAGTTTCTTGGCTTCCCCAACCCATGACACCAGGCCAGACAACCTTTCTTGAATCTTCCCTCGTTGTCAACTATTTTCCTCTACTGCGCCACACTTTCAGCCCTTCCGTTCATGGGGTCCTAGTTTGCTAAAACACATTGTGGAACATCCAGATTCTATACATATATATAATGACGGCACTGCCTGCAGTCTATTCACTATGTATAGCCAGCCTTATGATTACTTAGTCTACTTGCATTCCAGTATCTGTACAATCATAAAATGGCTTGCATTTTCTTCAGTGCTCTCCGCACGTGCAATCTTCATTCCGCACATGAAATGTTTTTCAATTCTTCAGTTCACCATAAGATTCTATAAGGTCTATCTCCTCTGGGTGTGTCATTTCTGCTTCATGTGACATCAACAGTCTTCTCTTTTATTCATCTTCACACTTCTTCCAGAACCTCCTTTAAAAGACTGTCATTTCTCCGCAGGTACATCATATAGGGTTTTTCTCAATGGGTACCTTCTTTCGAGGACTCTTTGCAGTATAGGGACCATTATTGGCATTGTGCATGTCGCAATTTCCGGTTGCCAACATATAGGCAAAATGGGGGCAGGACTTCCGGTTGTGGCACTTGGCTCCTCCTCTACAGGTGCACCCAAGCTGCAAGAAAAAGGTAAGAAGGCTTTTTGTGTGTAATATGATGTGTGTTTTGCATGTGTGAAATGTGTGTCAGATCTATGCATGTGAATGGTTGATGAATGAGAAGTGATGTGATGTGTGTTTTGGAAAGTTCTGGGTGGGTGGGTGCCTCTGTAGAGAATGTAACGACGGTATGTAAGAAAAAGTGTGAGTGACTGGTGGCTGAATGTGAAGTGATGTCATGTGATGTGTTTTTTTTTAATGTTCTGAGTGGGTGGGTTTGTGCCTATGTATAGAATGCAATGAGTGGATGGGTGTGTACCTGTGTAGAGAATGCAATGAGTGGATGTAAGAGAAAGTGTGAATGAGTGACTGGTGCGTGAATGAGTATGAATGTGATGGTGTGTTTTTGAATGTTCTGGATGTGTGCCTGTGTGGAGAATTTAATGAGTGGATGTAAGAGAAGGTGTGAGTGACTGGTGGCTGAATGAGAAGTGATGTGATGTGTGATATTTTATGTTCTGGGTGGGTGTGTGTGTGCCTATGTATAGAATGCAATGAGTGGATGGGTGTGTACCTGTGTAGAGAATGCAATGAGTGGATGTAAGAGAAGGTGTGAGTGAGTGACTGGTGGGTGAATGAATATGAATGTGATGGTGTGTTTTTGAATGTTCTGGGTGTGTGGGTGTGTGCCTGTGTAGAGAATTCAATGAGTGGATGTAAGAGAAGTTGTAAGTGAGTGACTGGCGGGTGAAGGAGTATTAATGTGGTAGTGTTTGGATATGCCATAGAGGACCAGGGTTCACCCTATGCATTCACCGTTCAGAGCACCCAGCGCCCAACAAACCCTCCCCGGCATACAGACAGAGGACTCAGCCAAGGTCAAGTTAGAACTGGGTTTTATTTTCCATAATAGATAGGGATCATACAGGAAAAATAGAATTCTCCTGCAATCACAGCTCCTGAGCCTGTGTCCAGGTCTTTTGTTAAGGTCTGACATCACACATCAGAGCTCTTTCCCAAAAACCTAAGAGCATGCATGATTGGGTGGTTGGGGTGATATTACATATAGCTGGCCCATATAGCGATTATGTAACGTGCCCTTACATGTCAGGTGGGTTCTCCTGAGCCTTCCCCAGAAACTATCTATTACATTGTTTCAGGGTCGCATGATTACCATTGGCCCTTGCCCTTTGCCATCCCCCCTGGATTTGTGTTCACTGATTGGCTGGAGATGATCTCCCCAGGCCTAGGACACAGTTCTGTTCTCAGCACTCCATGCACATTCTCAAGGTGATCAGAAAGACTATGTGTTCCCAGTGTTGCCATCAGCATTACCACTATGGCCATTGTTCTGCTCGGCTGCACCACGTGGGTGAAGACTGCAAAATTGAGCTTCCTGGGCTGCAATTAGTGAGGATTTATTCTGCTGGTTTGCAGGTGGCTCCTTGTCTCTGAGCTTATTAATGTGCTGCTTGTCTGTGACCTTGAATGCGAGCCCCGGCCTTGTACTTCATGCAGCCTAATTCTGCTTCTGTTCGCCTCTCGTCCTGAGGCCTGTAGCTTCATGTATTTCTACTATGGTTATGCTATGATTTCTATATGTCTATATTGTGCGATTCTTCTTATAGATTAGTAGTATTTTGGCTTTTTCAGGTTCCCTATACGATCCTGTTGCTCCATATGGTTGGTTGCAATAAGCTGCTGCAAGCTGGCTCTGCATTTCTTGTTTTCTTGCGTTTCTGCGTTTGGCTATTGAGAGGAAATACTAAAAAGGCTTTCAACAGTATGTATATCTATCTGTCCTCTAGCTACAGAACTGTGTAAGCATGTTCTTTATGTGTGTGCACATGCGTGTCCATGTAACCTTGTGCAGGGATGCAAGTTTGCTTCATGGCTAAAGTTACTATGTCATGGTGTCTCTAATGACATCAGCACAGTTAGATTTTTGTCATCAGTCAATCATGTCCAGTGAGGCACCTGGATGCATGATCAGTGTTGGGGCACCTGGATCCATGATGACGTCAGCTGCATAAGGTTTGAACGGCTGTCTGAGAGAATATCTGCTTGTTTATGTATTTGTCTCTGGCCCTCCTGGGGGCTCTCCAAACAGTGACTGGCATCTTGCATCTCTGACTCTTCGGGCTGGCATGTTTATAGGGACCCTCTCTTCAGTAGTGTGTGTTTGAATGTTCTTGGTGGGGTTTGGTGTGTGCCTGTGTGATGAATCCAGTGTGAGTGAATGCAAGAGGAGATGTATGGGTGAGTGACCGGTGGGTGAACGGGGATGCGTGTGTGTTTAAAGCCCTGGGAGACTGGGGATCACTGGAGCATTTTTGCCACATCCTTTATTGACTTTGCATGTTTTACTGGTATTTTTGGGCAGAGCCAAGTTCATGTGTGCCATTGCCTGGCTAGACTGGCATTTTGGTGCAGTCAGTCTAGCCATTGCTCACTAAGGCATGACAGTTATTACTCAGCAGCTTTAAAAAAGCAAGCATAATAAGTAGTGTTACCTTGCCAGACTGATATGTTGGTGTATCAGCATCTATATGTTTTTCTGTAGCATGACCTTTTATTAACTGAGCATCGATGATGAATCAAGCAAGATAACTGTTCTCATGGGTCAAGACTGCCTTACATTGGAACCAGTTTGGACAGGTTTTCCTATTGTGACATGTCACTTTTAATGGCCAAACCAACAGGAATATGTTCTTACATAGGAGTACTGGCATATATTGGCAGAGCCAGTTTTGTGCCCAGTGCCAGTAAGGATACTATAATAAAAAAAAACATCTTAAAGCGAATATGAGTAGGGTCATATTTGGGAATACTAGCATATGTTGGTGGAGCCTGCATCGAAATGTATGGGCACAGCCCCCATAAACATGTTTTTTTTACTGGTATATATTGCAGGGCCCGGCAGGATAATGCATTTGGAAATGCCCTATGCACTTCTGGTGACTTGCATCTATTGTAATTTTTTCATGATTTGCCCTACACTCTACAAAACCAACTGTTGGCCTTTTACCCAAATTGTTGGCCTTTTACCCACATTTTTCCAGAAAGTGTGCTGTGTAATGCACCATTATAACCCATTATTAAAAAATAAATGTCTGGGAAGGGAGACGAATCTCCTGACCCCCAAACCCCAAAACTAATTTGCGTTATTTCCCTCGACCCCTCCCAAACCCCCCCACCCCCAAATCCATTTTCGTTAGTTCAGGCTCCCTCGCTATGCTCGGTCGCAATCACATACTTGTCACAAATATTTACACCCTCCAAAAAAACAACTCACCAGCCGCTGGTGGCTGGTATGTTTGTGTACCAGGCTCTGCCCCCTTTTTTCTATGTTACGTTAAAGATTTAAACTTTGATTGAAAAACATATTTACTTCTGTCACTTGCAGTAGTGCATGCCCCTGCAGCGGCATAATCATCATGGACATTGCGCACATGCGTTGGATCGACCGGCCTAGCAAGTGGCGTGCCCTGTGCTTTGTTAAGGAACTTGGGGGGGCACAAATTGGCTCGGAGGGGAGCTTGCAAATGTTGCCCTACGCCATTGGGCACCACTGGGTCTGACAAAGGGGTAGTGTGCAGTGCGTGTCTTGAAGTCTGCCAGTGAGAAGCAACTCGTTGGTGTTTTCAGTTTAAAATAACTGTGTTGTGCCTTGGATTTATGTGTGCATCAATAATATTACATTAGAGGGTGTTTTTTTTTTTAAAGTCCTCTGGCACCCAGTATTACGCTTAGATAATAAAAACTATGGGGGGTATTGAAAGACCCTTTCCTAGGTATTATACTCCAGCAAAGATAATATTATCAGGTGCAATCCCCTCTGTGCACGCAGACCAGTCTAATAGGTCTCTTCTATCGTAGTGGTAACAGACTCAGATAGAGTTATAACCAGGAAAATGTGTTGATACTAAATCCTGGTCAATGATTTGATTTTCAGGCCTTGCTCGTGCAGCATTTTTCTCCTGGGTAAACAGCAGCACATGCTTCCCCAGGTCAGTGCTTGTTTGGCTTGCTTAACACATCAACACCACAGATAACACATACTTCTGTGTCCATTGATCCATAGATGTTTCATACACTAGCTGTAGCCTGTGTTAAAGATTTCAGAGACACTGTTACAAATACTGTATTATGTATGTTTTACATATAGGCCCCACGTCGAATATGGAAAAGGCCTTTCCCCAAATGCGCAATCGTGAACAAATCAAGCCTCCCTCTTTACCTAGGTTCTTATATCTGGCGGAAATGAGGGCACCTGGAAACATAGGTGCTAGATGCATCTTAAAAATCTGAATTGTGATGTCACTATGGGGTGGGGTCAAATTACATCACTTCCTGTGATGTCATCCTGGGGTGAAGGGTCGTGTGATGTCACTTTCGTTACCCCAGGCATTTTGGTGAAAGGATGTCCCTGTCTGTTACCAGGCAGCACAGCCCACCTGGAAGGGAATTATCGTCATAAACACACTGAGGTGTTTGTCTGGGGTGAAACTATTTTATTTTTAAGTAAATGCAACTGCACAACCCTCATTTTCTTTAAAAAAACCATGGCCAGGAAGCGGGCAACAACAAAGGATGTGAGGTGAGTGGGTGAAGAAAGGTGGGGAAGGCCAGATGGGGGAACAGGAAGAGAGCATGGAGAACATCAGGGATGGGGGAATGTGGTACCTAAGGCAAAGGCAGAGGAAAGATAGTGGATCGTAGAGCAGACCAGGAGGAAGGGATGGAATAGGAATCTATCCCAGCCCATATAGACTGTAGTCCTACCTTCCTGATTGGTTTGCATCAATTCCATGAGAGCTAATTAGGATCTTGGTGTATGGTGAGGTCTCCTGCTTGTTCTTTTCCAACACTGAAAGACACATGGAGTAGGTTGATGTCTCCTTTATGACTGTTAAATGGTCCTACTAATTAGGCTTGGACATCGCTTCAGTATGCTGCTATCCTGTCACTGGATTCTGCCTTCTGGATAGAAGAATACTGGAGCCGTCAGTTTTGCCTGACTGCATGTCATTATCTAGGTGGCTGATCATGTTGTCATGTGGAAGGGATGGGCCATGAGCACTTTGCCATTAGACCACGGCCACCAAACAGATAAGACACAGAAGGGCCACACCGACCAGGACTCCTAGCTTGCACATTTGAATTGGATAATTAGGCTTTTATTCTCTGGAAATAGTGCCTCAGTCCGCTGCGGTCTAGGTGGTTAAAATACTACTACTTTTAATGTTAGTAAGGGGGTGAGGCAGGCTGTGCCCTGCCCCCTTCCCTTTTATTTAACCTGTATATACAAGAGAAAATTAATGTGTTTCTTTAGGGGTGCCAGGATTGTCCAAAGATGGCTGTGGATAAGTATCCCACGTTATTCTACGCTACGCAGGTGACGCAGTATTACTGGCTACAACCCCGCTGGCTACAACCCCGCAAGGATTGGATAATTCTTTGGCGATTTTTGTGTTCAAGTGCAAGGAGTTGCAATTGCATTTGAATATTGAAAAATCCAAAGTATTGGTGTTTAAACCACGATTTGCAAAATCTAGGCCGCTGGTGCTAAAGGTGAACAGAGTTCAGGTCGATCAAGTCAAGTATTTTGATTATTTTGCAGTACGATTTCAAGAGTCTGAAGACTGGGTTGCGCAGACGGTAAGTTCAGTCTCCACCCTGGAAAAATGTAGTGGGTCGATTAATGCCATCCATGCAAGACAAGACATGGACCTTGTGTGATTTCCCCCACCCTAGGCTTGTATGGAAGGCAGGCTGTACCTGCAGCCCTGTATGGGGCTTAACTGTGGGGGTATGCCAACATAGCAAAACATACAACAAGCGAACACAGATTTTTTTTAAAGAAATTGGTTCTGTTACCTAAGAGCGCTTCCTCTGCCTTGGTAATCCTAGATCTTGATGGTACTCCTGTGGGTACTTTGGCTATGCTTAGCCCTGTGCTTTTTTGGTTAGGACTGTGGAAAGGATGAAAAAATACAGAGACGCTCTATGTCATCGTAGGCCTATGGATGAAGGGAAATCAATTGACTGGCTTTGTCATTTTCAAAAGACTCTTTATGGCGTAGGGGGAGGTAATTTATGGGACGAACGCGGAATCAGCCTGTTGGAATGAAGAAACAAATGAGGAACACAGTGGTCCTAAAAGCTGGGGACAAGCTAGTGGCTGATGTCATGAAGTGGAAGCTTGCACCTGGATACCTTGATCTTAGCACGCCTGGCAGAAAGCCCTACCTTGATATAATCACACCACCGTTTCAAAAGTCGTTGGACATACGAGTGAGACTAGGGATTCTCCCTGTGACCGCCTGCAAGACATCCTGGAATTAATTGAAACTGGATCAATGTCTAATGTGTGGGACGGCAAGAGAGTCAATGTTGCATTTTATGTTGATCTGTGTAAAAACGAAGCACCATAGGTGTATATATTTGAAACCAATACTGAAAGAGGCAAGGTTGAGGGATACTGAATGAGCTATGATGTTTTTGCGGCAGAGCCTACAACCCCATATCGTTTTTGCAACCACCCGATGCAGCCACAAGTCTTGGCTCCTAAGAAAGAATCTATTGACTCTTACTGTCAATTGAGCCTACGGATTCTCAGTTAATTGTTTGAGGATGTGAGCAGGGCTCTCCTCCATTTAAAATGCATATAGTTTATGAATTTTAAAAATTATAATGCTATGTTTGTAATTTAGATATTGGGCCTCATTACGAGTATGGCGGTAAGGCAACAACGGCGCTGGTATCGCTACCGGCACTGTTGTTACCGTACCACCACACTATGAGTGCTGCTCGCGGGTGCCCTTACAGCCACCAGGTTTTACTGGGTGGCCATACTGGCACCCGCAAGCAGAACTTGATGGTAGCAACGGTACCGTTTATAACGGTACTGTTGCTACCACCCTCCCCATTCCCATTTGTGCCCTATTAGGCTCAAATGGGAATGTGGATTAATTTTTACCAGTGCCCAGAAAAGGGCAATTACCGGGTTCGCCAAGGTCGTAATGACCTGGTAATTGCCCTTTTCTGGATGCCGGATTAAAATCAATACCGGCGGCTGCCGTGCCTGTACTACAGGCATGACTACCGCCATACTCGCAATGAGGCCCATTGACTTGAAGGTTCTATATCAAATAAAGCTTTGTTGATTGACAGTTTCAATTTGGAAGACACTGCGGTGAAAATAGTGATCGTGGGGTTAATGACTGAACCATAACACAGTTTTGCAGCCCCGTTTCAGAAGCATTGATTTCAATCTGTACATGGAGTCGCTTGTAGGCCAGATGGCCAACCAGAGCATCTACATTCACTATGAATATGACAGATGAAACAAGAAGTAAAGAATTGAGCAAACTTTCATATGCGAAAAGAAGATTGCACACATGAAGAGCACTGCAGAAAATGCAAGTCGTTCAATAATTGTATAGATGCAGTAATGGAAGTAGACTAAGTTATCATAGAAGCTGGCTATACATAGTCAATAGACTGCAGGCAGAGCCTCAATTATATAGAAGAAGGACATCTGTGTCACAACTTTAGTAAGTTCAAAACCCATGGAGAAAAGGGCCGAGGGCTGTGTCGCAACAAAGAATAGCCAACATTGTGGAAGAAGCTGGGAGGGCTGACTGGTGTCGAGGCTGAAGCAGCCAAGACTGGTTATCTATTCTTGAAGGCAGTGAGTGTGAGATGCTGAATGAGCTCTTGTTAAGGTGCAAAGAAAGAACACCAGGAGTGCCTTTCTTTTATTCATTTAAGACGATTAAATGCTGCGAGAATGGCCGAATTGAAGTCTCCTGTCACGTGAGCCAAGGATGAAAATAGAGTTGGTCATGCACTTCCAGAACTATGACAAGCGTGTGCTCACACTTATATAATCTCAGAGGCAAGGATACTTTGCAAGGCCGAGTTCAAAGACAATCTTCATGGCAGAAGGCATGGTTGATGAGAGATGATGGGCTAATTGGGTGGGGATGTACAGTAAAGTCCACCTCCTGACACCTGGGGTATGAGATTATGTGCTGCTAGTGAGCCGAATGTTCCAGACTGGCACGAACCGGCCAACCAATTGTAGAGGGCCATATAACAAAAGTCCTTATAGTTTGAGAGCCAATAATATACTGCGTACCTAATAATTGTTGAAGATGATTTGCACTAGGGATGGGCATGAGTTGTCCACCTGATAGTAGATGTCCAATCACAACCAAACCCCTTATAGAAAATATACTTAGATGTTCCCCTTGAACGTATCAAAACCCCGTAGGTTTTTCTTATTTGGCAAGTAGTATGATGTCACGTATGATGAATTTAAACTACATAAGTGTGTTTTTTTATGAAAGGCTTCGAGAATGCTTGTGCAACGTCCATTGATGTCTGTTGTAACTTCCTGTTTTAGACAATTGATAATAAAACAGACGAACTTTGCCATCCTCATGAGTTGGTTCCGTTATTTGGTGTAAGAGTTACTCTGCTTCCCATCCACTGCATGATACGGTACCCAAAGGACCTTACGTTCAATCCTTAAAGGACAGTCCAGACTATACCACACTGATGTTCCCTAATGATGGTGAAATGCATATGTGGTTGTCTTCATCCTTCAGTGCTTTCCGTCTTGTGTTGATAATGTATAAAATAGACAAAACTATTTTCTGCAGCAAAAAGCATGCCTTTGTGCTAAATTGCATACCTACAATGTATTGCTGATGTGCTCTGAACTGGAGGTGAACTTCCAGGGATGGCACTGTGGCAGGTGTGGCTTCAGAGAAATTCCCTACTCTGTGTTCATATTTCTTCCTTGTGAAATTCAAGCCTTTGAAGACTGAGGTCCCTCTGGGGTCAGTGATAGCCAGGTCATATATGTGTAAATGCACCTATCTATCCCACCTTATCTAACTTCTTTTCCACATGCACCTATCTATCCCACCTTATCTAACTTCTTTTCCACATGCACCTATCTATCCCACCTTATCTAACTTCTTTTCCACATGCACCTATCTATCCCACCTTATCTAACTTATTTCCACATGCACCTATCTATCCCACCTTATCTAACTTCTTTTCCACATTGCCAGGTATTTTCAAACTGCTTATTATCAGCTTCGACTTTGTTTTGGAAAGCAAAGTCATTCATTCCACCTACTCACTTCAGGTTACTCGTTCAAGGTGCTACTTTCACATATACACAGATAAAATGCTGTGTTGGTAGTCGCAAAATTCTTTCCTCCACCGGGTAAGATCAGTGCTCCATTCCACCGCTTATTTAAGGAAAGGTTCAAACAGTCGGAGCATGCAGGTCCAGTTTAGGTCTCTCAGCCTTTGCTTCCTAATGATGCACACATTAAGTCCAAATGATCCTGAGGTTACATGCAAGTCTTCCTATTGGGCGCTACCGGCCTCATTAAAAAATCTGCCATCATGTGTTGCATTCATGCCTCTAGAAGAACTGACATGCAGCATCAAAGCCTGTAATCACATCAGGGGTTGCATCGATGCCTCTCGAAGAACTGACATGCAGCTTCAAAGCGTGTGGTCACATCACGGGTTGCATCGATGCCTCTGGAAGAACTGACATGCAGCTTCAAAGCGTGTGGTCACATCAGGGGTTGCATCGATGCCTCTGGAAGAACTGACATGCAGCTTCAAAGCGTGTGGTCACATCACGGGTTGCATCAATGCCTCTGGAAGAACTGACATGCAGCTTCAAAGCGTGTGGTCACATCACGGGTTGCATCGATGCCTCTGGAAGAACTGACATGCAGCTTCAAAGTCTGTGGTCACATCACGGGTTGCCTTGATGCCTCTGGAAGAACTGACATGCAGCTTCAAAGCGTGTGGTCACATCACAGGTTGCATCGATGCCTCTGGAAGAACTGACATGCAGCTTCAAAGCGTGTGGTCACATCACGGGTTGCATTAATGCCTCTGGAAGAACTGACATGCAGCTTCAAAGCATGTGGTCACATCACGGGTTGCATCGGTGCCTCTGGAAGAACTGACATGCAGCTTCAAAGCCTGTAATCACCTCACGGGTTGTATCGATGCCTCTGGAAGAACTGACATGCAGCTTCAAAGTCTCTGGTCACATCACGGGTTGCATCAATGCCTCTGGAAGAACTGACATGCAGCTTCAAAGCGTGTGGTCACATCACGGGTTGCATCGATGCCTCTGGAAGAACTGACATGCAGCTTCAAAGCGTGTGGTCACATCAGGGGTTGCATCGATGCCTCTGGAAGAACTGACATGCAGCTTCAAAGCGTGTGGTCACATCACCGGTTGCCTTGATGCCTCTGGAAGAACTGACATGCAGCTTCAAAGCGTGTGATCACATCACGGGTTGCATCGATGCCTCTGGAAGAACTGACATGCAGCTTCAAAGCGTGTGGTCACATCACGGGTTGCATCAATGCCTCTGGAAGAACTGACATGCAGCTTCAAAGCGTGTGGTCACATCACGGGTTGCATCGATGCCTCTGGAAGAACTGACATGCAGCTTCAAAGCGTGTGGTCACATCACGGGTTGCATTGGTGCCTCTGGAAGAACTGAAACGCAGTATCAAAGCCTGTGATCCAGACTTTTCTGGGAATGACACAACCCCTGGACCATCTCTCACTCTGATGGATGGCCAACCGCAAGCATTAACCTTTTCAGTGAAAACTTAAAATCATCTGCTATCTACAGAGTGATTGGTGCATACTCTTTTCCTTTGCTTTTTTTTCTTTGTGTGCTGCAGTGCTGTTATCCACCGCAGAGTGTGTCATTGTTTGCCGGGCTAGAATCCTACTCCATAAATACATTTAGAAAAGAATAAAGTGGATAGAAGGTCTTCATTTACCACATATCCACTTTGTAAGCGCACATAACTCCGGGGCCCACAGAAAAGCCAGGATTTCACATCTTTTTCCTGACGGCTGTTTCTCAAATCCCGCTTCATTGAGTCCCATGGACTTTCCACTTGCGCACACAGCCCGTGATTCATCGACACTTTCTGATCCAGGAATGAATGCATGCCACTGAAACCAATTAGCGGATCCTAACCAAGCCTTGGCGGAGATTTTCCACTTTTCTGCCGTGGCTGCAGTTATGATGTGCAAGGGATCATTCATCGCGCCGGGACAAAAATGTGGCCAACTGCTGTGACTCTCCGTGAGTTGGGCCTATGGTCTGCTAAAGTGAGAGGTTCCCAGGCACTGGCACTGTTGAGACATCGTACCACTGGATAAGGGATATTATTCTTGCACACTTGTTGCTCAGTCTGTGATCAAGTACCTTAGATTTCAGAAGAGGTAACGAGGGTAAACACACACTAAAGCAACGTTACTTCTTTGGAGTCAAACATGTTTTAGTGCGAGCTTTGCCATTTGTTAAGCACAAAAAGTATGAGCCCTCACGTCCGTTAATTCTGGGAGGCATAGAACTTAAGCATTATTGACTTGATGAACGATTATAACTATGGCTGCACAGCACTCTGTTGCCATTAATTCTATGAGACATTGGGCCTCATTATGAGTATGGCGGTAAGGCAATCACGGTGCCGGTCGCGCTACCGGCACCGTTGCTACCATACCGCCATGCTACGAGTTCTGCTCGCGGGTGCCTTTGCAGCCACCAGGTCTGACCTGGTGGCCGTACCGGCACCCGCGAGCAGAACATGATGGTAGCACCGGTACCGTTATGAACAGCACGGGTACTACCACCCTCCCCATTCCCATTGAGCCCTATTGGGCTCAAATGGGAATGAGAAATAATTTTTTCCGGTGCCCAGAAAAGGGTAATTACCGGGTCCGGCAAGGTCGTAATGACCTGGTAATTGCCCTTTTCTGGGTGCCGGAAAAAAATGAATACCGGCAGCAACCATGCATGTACTACAGGCACGACTACCAGCAGCCTCGTAATGAGGCCCATTGAGTTAACGTTTAGTGGGTCCGGTGAATGATTGCGACCACTGCATCATTGAATTTCAGGTAAGAGAGAGACCCTACGTCCAGTCTTTAGTTAGATAAGAGTATCGTTGTAAAGCCCTAGAGCAACAGCACATGAACCGTCCAAGCCCTGTTTTCCCCATTTCATTGTAGGATCTGGATTTCTGGTCCATATTGGTAATCTATGAAGAAGGGTCAATCATTCACGCCTGTATTTTGCTATCATATGTGGGAAGGCATATACGAGGTAGGCTAAGATATTTTAACTGATAACATATCTTGTCGTTCAGTGATTATGGATACTAGGCTAGCTCACACTTGCCTCTATATTTCAGTGCTCCAGGAGAATAGATGTTGAATTATGTCACATTAGTTACCACTAAGTGATGGAAGCAGTTGCCTTATTGATGGCCATTGTCAAGGCATAGGCAATAGTTATGTGATTTTCAAAGCTTTGTGGTACACTATCAGGAATTGAGTTGGCAGCACTTGGTGCACAGACGGAAGTTGAAAATCAGGGTGTCTCCATACACACTATGTATCATTAGAAGGCACTAGTACAAACAGATTGCACTTGGTTTGTGCCACGGGTGTTACATGTATTGGAACATTTTAAATAGTATCTTGGTATATATGGAAGACAACTTATTGTGAACCCATGAATGACCCTGGTGGTGGTACATTAGTCTATAAACTCTCAGCATGTTGGTTTGGCTGTCTATGACAGATGTGGTGTTGAAGATTAAAACAATTGTATACAACACTGCATTGTAGAAATTATTTTTTCTGTTTTGTACAGCTTAAGCTCCTGAAGAAGGGGATGTAACCGAACTACAGTATCCAATACTAATTGTAGTGATTGTATGACACATGATGCGTGCTATATTTGAAATACATGTACAAAACCTTTCTGAGAGTGATTCGTGTGTTCTTGTATATTCGTTTGTCTGCCGGTATTTTGGCACCAGTGTGTGCAGGGGATGGGAGGCTCATAGATTGGGCTCTACTTTTTGTTCATATGTCAATTGCTTTGTCTCAGGGCGGTTATTCCTTCACTTCACCCAAGTGTTATTAAAATGATCGTATTTAAGAGGAATTGACTGAGTGCACTCTGACACTTTCAGGCCGATTCATGGAAATAATGTGCGCGGAAAAACCGGCGCACGCGTGCGAAAACGTGCGATTCGCAGTGCCACAGAAAAAATCGCAGAAAATCGCACAGAAAACAGCGCACATCCATTCATGGAAGCACGGGCACGAGCAAAATGTGGGATGTGCACTGAAAAAGTGCGCGCCGCATGCTAGCGCACAGGTCATCTAACGCTGTGCGATGAAGCCACAGCGAATTCGCACATAGCGCGGCGCACATCCCAAAAGTAGGCGGAAAACGGGGCGTGACACGCGGAATGGGGAACAACTCGTGAAAATGTGGGCGTCACAGGGGAGGTCCAGGAGGCAAGTGCGCAGAACGCCCAGACGCTCGCCTACAACAGGCATTCATGGAATCGAATCGGGTAAAACAGCACACGGCCAAAGACGCGCACAGGCCCATACCCGTACGCCACAGAAAGCAGGCGGTAGCGTCCCAATACATGTGCGCCAAAATGTGCGCTTAAAAAATACCGTATACACAGCTCAGCGATTGTGCCTGGGGGAGCGTGTGCGTGCATTTCAGGGGTGCGCGCAAAGTCATACACGCGTTTTGGCTGGGTGCGTGTATATCAGGGGTGCGCAAGAAGTTTCACACGCGTTTTGGCTGGGTGCGTGTATATCAGGGGTGCGCGAGAAGTTTCACACGCGTTTTGGCTGGGTGCGTGTATATCAGGGGTGCGCGAGAAGTTTCACACGCGTTTTGGCTGGGTGCGTGTATATCAGGGGTGCGCGAGAAGTCTCACACGCGTTTTGGCTGGGTGCGTGTACATCAGGGGTGCGCAAGAAGTTTCACACGCGTTTTGGCTGGGTGCGTGTATATCAGGGGTGCGCGAGAAGTTTCACACGCGTTTTGGCTGGGTGCGTGTACATCAGGGGTGCGCGAGAAGTTTCACACGCGTGAGGGCTGGGTGCATGTATATCAGGGGTGCGCGATTAGTCTCACACGCGTTTTGGCTGGGTGCGTGTATATCAGGGGTGCGCGAGAAGTCTCACACGCGTTTTGGCTGGGTGCGTGTATATCAGGGGTGCGCGAGAAGTTTCACACGCGTTTTGGCTGGGTGCGTGTACATCAGGGGTGCGCAAGAAGTTTCACACGCGTTTTGGCTGGGTGCGTGTATATCAGGGGTGCGCGAGAAGTCTCACACGCGTTTTGGCTGGGTGCGTGTATATCAGGGGTGCGCGAGAAGTTTCACACGTGTTTTGGCTGGGTGCGTGTACATCAGGGGTGCGCGAGAAGTTTCACACGCGTGAGGGCTGGGTGCGTGTATATCAGGGGTGCGCGAGAAGTCTCACATGCGTTTTGGCTGGGTGCATGTATATCAGGGGTGCGCGAGAAGTTTCACACGCGTTTTGGCTGGGTGCGTGTATTACAGGGGTGCGCGAGAAGTTTTACACGCGATTGTGCTGCGTGCGGGTATTTCAGGGGTGTGCGCAAAGTTTTACACGCGATCGGGCCTGGGGGAGCGGGGTACGTGTATTCCAGGGGCTCGCGGGTGTTTCTACACGCGATTGGGCCTGGGGGAGCGGGGTACGTGTATTCCAGGGGCTCGCGGGTGTTTCTACACGCGATCGGGCCTGGGGGAGCGGTGTACGTGTATTCCAGGGGCTCGCGGGTGTTTTTACACGCGATCGGGCCTGGGGGAGCGGGGTACGTGTATTCCAGGGGCTCGCGGGTGTTCTTACACGCTATCGGGCCTGGGGGAGCGTGTGCGTGTATTCCAGGGGTGCGCGTGAAGTGTTTCACGCGATCGGGCCTGGGGGGGAGCGGGGTACCACTCACCATCTGCCTTGCATGTAGAAGAACGCGTAGCCAACACCCGCTGTGAAGTAATAGCGAGTGAACCCCAACGGATGGAAAACACACGCACCGCACGAAAAGCACGTACAGAGAAGCCCTGCCAGGGCAACGCCCGTGCGCGAAACTGCACAGACGCGCTTACGCTGTAAGGGCCTTTGGTCCAATGAAATCGCATAAGCGTGCTGACGCGCTTACGCGCTAAGGCCCTTTCCTCGAATTTCACGCTGACGTGCAGGATTTTCACGTGCCAAATCACTCCGTATCAAGCTGGCCACGCGAAAACACACGGGAGACCACGCTCCTGCCCAGAAGGCCGAATCACTGCCCCCCAGTGCCCCGAGCAGCCTCCCACGTGCCATCTGCTGCTGCCTGCCTGCCTGCTGCCACCGTGCCCTGCCATTTGGTGCCTGCACATCAGCCATCTGCAGGGGTCCAGTTGCTGTGTCCACCCCTGCCGGAACAGAAGACTCCCGACTCAGATAACATCGCTCCACAGCCCAGCCCCAGGACCCAGTTGCCCACCCACTCCTGCCCCTGGGGTTGCCATGTCGGGCACATCAACATCTGACACCAGTGGCAACCCCCGGCCAGAGGGGCAGAGGGGCACCAGCTTCACTGCCACCGAAGTTGGTGTCCTGGTGGAGCAAGTCCTGGGGCAGTATGATGCCCTCTACGGATCGTCCCGCGCCAACAGGGAAGGACGGGAGAGGATCTTGGCCGACTGTGTGGTTGCCATCAACGCGGAGGGGGTGGCAACCCGCACCATCCAGAAGGTCAAGAAGCGCTGGGAGGACTTGAGGTCCAGGACCCTCATAAAGGCCCGGCGCCTCGTGGAGGGGGGCCGGGGCCGCATGAGTTCCATCCAGATGGGGGTCCTGGAACGCGTACACCCAGCGTTCCACGCCCAGGTCCTTGAGAGGGAGACCCGTCTGGAGTTGAGCGGTAAGTGGCCAAGCATTGCTGTGTGAGACAGGGCATGTTGCAGTGTGCTGGTTGCCTGATACTTGCCTGCATGTGTGACATAGGCCATGTACGCATGTATGTGTGCAGGGACATCATGGTAATGCATGTGCGACCAGTAATGTGTGAACCGCACGGTTGTTGCATGTGTCCAAATGCGACATGGGGAGCCCTGTGCAGATTGCACACATGAGAGCATGGCAGTCTCTGTTCCTGGACATGGGTGGGGGTGAGGGATGGGTGCTGATGCCAGGTACATATATGGTATCCATGTCTGTGTGCCTGACCTGCGTATCTATGACTTGTGAATGCCATGGATGCATGACACATGTCTGTGACAATTTACAGATTCACTGATGCAGCCTAGTCATCCTTGTATGCACTGTGATTGGGGTGTACGGGGCCAGATGGATGTGACTGAGGTGAAGTGTGTGCATGTGATAGGCATGACCCATGATGCATGTGAGTACCATTACATTGTCTGATTCGAGAGTCCATTGGACATGTATGGAAATGTCCATGGCATGCACCATGCCTGTCACTGTGTGTGTTTTGCCTGGACTGACCCATGTGTTGTGGAGGGACATGATGGAAGTGTACTTTGACAGTGGTACTCATCTGCTATTGCTTCCTGTCTAGGGGACCATTGTACAGTACCCTGATGCTTTTGTTTCATGTCTCCCTCTACGCAGCGGCTAGTGAAGAAGAGGGCGGAGACGGCGCTGTGGAGCAAGGCGGCGGGGATGCCCCCATGGCTGCAGCGGAAGGGGTGGGTGAGCCCCCACAGGGGCCTGCTACGGCAGTAGACGGCGAGGAGCCATCCAGGTTGGTGGTTTCCACAGAGGAGGAGGAGGCCGCCACTGAGGCGCACATGGGGCCTGGTGGGGGCATCCCTGCTGGTGCAAGTGGTGCAGTCCAGGGGCAGGGGCAGGAGGCAGCACAGGTCACCGTGGAGGGGCCTGTGCATGTCGCTGCCCCTGACCCTGTGGGTGCACCACCATGCACCAGCAGGGATGCCCCGTCCCAGACCCGTCCGCAGGTAGAGGGGATGTCCATGTCATCTGACTCCCCTCCACCTGCAGACGAGGGGACCCCTGGCCGTATGGAGAAGGTCCTGATTGGGGTCGTGATGCGCACGGCTGTGATTCGTGATGCCGTGCGTGCTTCCCAGGAGGAGCACGCACGTCATCACGAAGAGCACCGTGCCGACGTGGCCCAATTGGGATCGTCCATGTTCGGGGGTTTCCTGCATGTGTCGGCCAATCTGGCGGCCCTCTCCTCCTCTGTGGAGACTATACGCCAGTCGTTCTCCTTGCCGTCTTCCGGCCCAGATGCCACCAGGGCCCCCTGTTGACCTGCCCTGACCAATGCAGCCAGCTCGGTGGGGATCCCATCCCTGCCACAGTCGGGAGTCAGAGGTCCAGCAGGGGTGGACACCACAGCAACTGGACCCCAGCAGATGGAGGATGTGACGGCATCATCGGGCAGGGCACGTGCACGACGGCGTCGGTGGTTTCCATCAGCCTGGATGCCGTCGTGCTGGCACAGGCAGTTGCGTCGGAGGCAGCAGCAGGCTCAACGTGGGAGGCATCATGGCTCGGGGCCAACAACATCAGGGGTGCAGGCATCGGCCGGAGGGCAGGAGAACCCTGGAATGGGAGTGGCTTCCGTGTGGGAGCGGTTGTGCCAGCAGATAGGTGCGGAGCGGCAGCGGGCAGAGGCGGAACGGTTCACAATGGTCAGGGCGGAGAACTCCATGCGGAGGGCGCTGAGGCGGGCTGAGTGCCTCGAGGGTCTTCGCAGGGAGTTTGAGCTGGACACTGCATTATCCCTGCGGACCTCGGGGCCAGGGAACATGCCCGCCTCCAAGCCATTGAACAGGAGTTCGATGATGCCCTGGCCCATGACAACAACCAGTGAGCCGTCGGACTAGCCCGCTGCCTTTGTATATAGTTATATAGTTAGTGTTAGGTTTTCTTTAAAAAAAATTTATTTGGTTGCGATTGGACAATGCGCCACATTTTTGTATATAGTTCAGTTTTTAGTTAGTTGTCATAGTTAGGTTTCATTTGGTTGGGCTCATGGACCCGGGATCATCTTGTAAATAGTTCTTCAATGGATTTTATTATTTTTTTGGATTTTTCATGGACATTCATCTTCTTTTGGTTGTTTTGCTTTGTGGTTTTTCTCATTTCATTTCCATTCAAGTTGATTTTCGTTACATTTTTATTTTCATCCTTCAATGTGTCGTATCATCTCATTGCTTTCATGCATGTCATGTTGGGTGTTTTAACATTCACTTGCAGCCATTGTGTATGACAGACATGTGTTCATTTGCATGATTTACATTGGGTGTGTAACATGTAATTGCCTTTGATATGTGGGTGGATGTGATAGTTGGTTGGCCCTTTTGGCAGGGGAGGATGGCCATTACGGACATGGTTGGGGATTGTTGGGACCCAGGTGCAGGGGGGCATGGATGGGACATGGGCGAGGGCCTGCTGGCAGGTGCCCCACAGTGCTGGGGGTGGGGGTGGTGGGAGACATGGGTGGGGGCCTGGTGGAGGGTGCCCCTGCACTGCTGGGGGGTGGTGGGGAACATGAGTTGGACATGGGTGGGGGCCTGCTGGCAGGTGCCCCACAGTGCTGGGGGTGGGGGTGGTGGGAGACATGGGTGGGGGCCTGGTGGAGGGTGCCCCTGCACTGCTGGGGGGTGGGGGTGGTGGGGAACATGAGTTGGACATGGGTGGGGGCCTGCTGGCAGGTGCCCTACAGTGCTGGGGGGTGGGGGTGGTGGGGAACATGAGTTGGTGATTATTTGTGCAAGGAGACATGTGCCTTTGCTGGGGGGCATGCCCATGTTGGGTGGGCTGCCTGCGGGACATGACCAGGGATGCAGGGTAGTCCCCTGTGGTGTGGGCTGCCTGCAGGGGCCGTGGAGGGTGTACAGGGAACACCTGGGAGGACCCACACTGGCAAATCACATGTAGGACTCCCCGGCACCCCTGCAATACACGTACCCTGCTGAAATCGCGTGTAAAACTTTCTGCGCACCCCTGGTATACATGCACACGCTCCCCCAGGCCAGATCACGTGTAAAACCACCCGCGAGCCACTGAAATACACGCGCCCAGGCCAATCGCGTGTGGAACTTCTCGCGCACCCCTGAAATACACGCACGCAGCCCAATCGCGTGTGGAACTTCTCGCGCACCCCTGAAATACACGCGCCCAGGCCAATCGCGTGTGAAACCACCCGCGAGCCCCTGAAATACACGCGCCCAGGCAAATCGCGTGTGGAACTTCCCGCGCAGCCCTGAAATACACGCACGTAGCCCAATCGCGTGTGGAACTTCCCGCGCACCCCTGAAATACACGCACGCAGCCCAATCGCGTGTGGATCTTCCCGCGCACCCCTGGAATACACGCACGCAGCCCAATCGCGTGTGGAACTTCTCGCGCACACCTGAAATACACGCACACGCTCCCCCAGGCCCGATCGCGTGTGAAACCACCCGCGAGCCCCTGAAATACACGCGCCCAGGCCAATCGCGTGTGGAACTTCTCGCGCACCTCTGATATACACGCGCCCAGGCCAATCGCGTGTGAAACCACCCGCGAGCCCCTGAAATACACGCGCCCAGGCCAATCGCGTGTGGAACTTCTCGCGCACCCCTGAAATACACGCACGCAGCCCAATCGCGTGTGTAACCACCCGCGAGCCCCTGAAATACACGCGCCCAGGCCAATCGCGTGTGGAACTTCTCGCGCACCCCTGTATTACACGCACACGCTCCCCCAGGCCCGATCGCGTGTGAAACCACCCGCGAGCCCCTGAAATACACGCGCCCAGGCCAATCGCGTGTGGAACTTCCCGCACACCCCTGAAATACACGCACGCAGCCCAATCGCGTGTGGAACTTCCCACGCACCCCTGAAATACACGCACACAGGCCAATCGCGTGTGGATCTTCCCGCGCACCCCTGGAATACATGCACGCAGCCCAATCGCGTGTGGAACTTCTCGCGCACACCTGAAATACACGCACACGCTCCCCCAGGCCCGATCGCGTGTGAAACCACCCGCGAGCCCCTGAAATACACGCGCCCAGGCCAATCGCGTGTGGAACTTCTCGCGCACCTCTGATATACACGCGCCCAGGCCAATCGCGTGTGAAACCACCCGCAAGCCCCTGAAATACACGCGCCCAGGCCATTCGCGTGTGGAACTTCTCGCGCACCCCTGAAATACACGCACGCAGCCCAATCGCGTGTGAAACCACCCGCAAGCCCCTGAAATACACGCGCCCAGGCCAATCGCGTGTGGAACTTCTCGCGCACCCCTGAAATACACGCACGCAGCCCAATCGCGTGTGAAACCACCCGCGAGCCCCTGAAATACACGCGCCCAGGCCAATCGCGTGTGGAACTTCTCGCGCACCCCTGAATTACACGCACACGCTCCCCCAGGCCCGATCGCGTGTGTAACCACCCGCGAGCCCCTGAAATACACGCGCCCAGGCCAATCGCGTGTGGAACTTCTCGCGCACCCCTGTATTACACGCACACGCTCCCCCAGGCCCGATCGCATGTGAAACCACCCGCGAGCCCCTGAAATACACGTGCCCAGGCCAATCGCGTGTGGAACTTCTCGCGCACCCCTGAATTACACGCACACGCTCCCCCAGGTCGCGTGTGTTACTTCTCGCACTGGTACAGGGTTGGCGCAGCCCTTTGCGATGGTTTTGCGATCTTGATGGCTTTTCCTTGCGCGAGGGGGTTCTTGGGGGCGTAACTGGCGCTGCTGCAGGGTCGCTGCGATACTCTGCGCCACGGCTTGTTTTGGAGGATTAATCCATGAATATGATGTGCGCTGAAATGGATTTTATCGCACGCGGCTGGCGCAGACATTCGCACGGGAACACTCTGCGCCAGCCGCGTGCGATACTTTTGACTGTATTTCCATGAATCGGCCTGTTTATATTCCATTTGTTAAGCACCACATTCTAATGAAACTAATGGATTAGTGTGTTACACTGAGGCATCTCCTAGTAAATGTTATACGGATATATGGCAACTTTTCACAGTGGGCTCGAGCGTCACTTGTGCATTGTGCCACTCCCATGGCCCGCACTCCAAAATTTGCATGATTTGTGTAGCTCCACCCACCTCAATAAAAGGTCAAAATGCACTGTGAACCCACCACATTGAGGACAATTGCATTAGAATTAGAAACAAACACATTTTACTTTTATTTTACTTTTTATAATGCTGTTTGATGGTGTATATAAGTGTATTTGTTGACCTCAAGGCACCTAAAGCGTTTCTTTGGGAGATGAGGCAGCAAGGCTATACATTATGTTTATGCTGGACTGGGAAATCTGCAAACTTTAAGAGCTCACAGGAGGTCAAAGCTCTGTGATTGTTCTGCAGAAGCAGACCTCAGTAAAGCCATTGTAGACGAAAGGCTTGCTTTGCATATGAAAGAATCCTCACTTCACCAATGTGATGACCTTGTTTCTCTGCCTCCTCGGCTTGTAGGTTTCCTCAATACCTTTGCGGCATCAAGGGTTTTGTGTTAAATTGCTGGTCAAACCCGTAAGTGGGGGGGTCAGTAGACAGCTATGTATAAGGCAATCACTTATCAGAGAGTAAATGCTACCCCATCTAGTGTGGAAAGTCAATGGATTTCTGAAAAAAAAGAATTGGAAGCAAAACCTGAAGGCGCTTCCCAAAGTATGGAAGAGTGCCAGAGTGTGCAGGGTAAACCTTGAGACAAGAGACAACTTGGAAAATATTCAATTGCAGAGTGCAGGCCATTCATGAATGAGGCAAGGGTCCATATTTATGTCTGGATCTGAGTGTCCAGACAATGACATGTGTATGGTTCTGCACGAACCCTATTTACCATGCATGTTTCAATTTCCCATAAACCATTTAGCGTACATATCTTCATTGTATACATGAGCCTGCTTATGTGCCGCTCATCAATCATGCAACACAAACTTTAATAATGCACCTCTGTTTTTGTTACTGACAAATTAGTTCAATACTGAATCATGCCCAGTTGCTTTTTCAACTCCAGCCAGCGTTCTCAGCCCCAACAGCCACTGTACCTGTGAGTGACATTTGGATCTATCACTCTTTTTTCTGGCTGGAAATGTTTGCCTCATCAAGTTATTTCGGTCAATTCAAACCTCCAATTCAAATATGACCTTCATATGGTATTGAACTGCAGCTATGCAGTGCCATCATAAAGATGGCATCCATCCAAATGCCGAGCATGGAGCAGTTAGAAAAGGAAATATATCGGCTCCCTCCATTTCCGAGTCACGTTCCTGCATGTCTGTGTTCATTCACGAATGCAAAGCAACCTTTTGTGAGTGCTAACAGAGTGCATTCAGATGTTGACTAACAATATGTTTACAGTTTCCCTTTCTAACATTTTATTTTTACGCAATGCAGACACTTAAAAAATCAGGAGCTGCTTTCTAACAAAAAATGGAATCCAACACTACATAACAATCATTATAAAATCGCAGATTCGGGGTTTTAATGATTGGAGATAGTAAATGCGTTTACATATGATTTACGTAACCGTGGCTGAAATGGGCATTCCAAGATGGCCGCAACTGTTTGGGTCTATGCGAGAACATTGAGAGAGAGAGAACGTCAACCCTCTTCTCCCATTCCACCTTTGAATGATCCGGGGTCCTTTCTTTCTTCCCCCGCTCCTTTAGGGCCTGCAAACCTTTCCTCTGACATCACCTCACTCTCAACTCTTATCTCAGACACACATATATGAAGAGTCGCAAACCTGGTCAAATTTAGGACTGCTCCAATACACCTGCAATCAGGGAGGAACTAAAGACCCTGCTCTTCCGGGAATACCTTGAAGCCCCTTAGGGCCTGCTTCTCCTAGATATATATAACCCCTGTAGCATGGGATATCCAAGCAACTTTAACCTGTAAACTCTGCGTCCACTGCCTGTTAACCCTGAATTACTTGTACAGTATTCCCTTGCATCCCAGCTGGTTTGTGATATATAAGCTCAAATACGAATATGGGGGTGACCCAGACTTGATTAATCTCTGACCTCTGTGTGGGATTTTTGTTTTTCATCTTTATTGGAAATTAAATGCTAAATAAAGGGCTATTTGAGTTGTTTGCCCCTCTCTTTTTGGCAGCGCAGCATGGAGACAACAAAGACACTCTGTGCTGAGATCGATATTCAGCTGATCATATTACAGCAAATTGCAGATCGTGTGTCGGTCAAGCTTACACATGACAAGTACTACACAACGAAGAAGTTTCATCCAGGGAATTAAATGCCTTTTCAATCATCACAATCTTACTTAACTTCACTTCTCACTACTTCTACCTCGAGAGGAAGGAAGAAAAGGGAGGAGGAAGCAGCGTGCCTGATCGGGTTGTAGGGTGAATTGCAAGAGGAAATAGAGTACTGTACATCTCTGAATGGTATTTGGATGACAGTATAGTCAACCCCAGTAAGATATCTCAATAGAGTCATGTAGTTTGTGCAGAGCTATTTGTGTAACCTGCAGCACACTGGTAAGCATCTGTGCACGGGAAAAACAGTATTATGTCCCTCTGAAGTTGATAAAATAAGTTCAGTTTAAGTTGGTAATAGTTTCAAATGATCCTGTGTTTGGCCAAATAAAGTCACCCAGGCCCACTAAGTAATATTTTTCACACTTTTTCAGAGTACAGATTTGTTCCTTCTGACAACCATTTATAAATGTTTACCTACCTTGTACTGATATTATTCTGAATAAATCTCAGATGGTAGGTGCCATGTTTCATATTATGGAAACAGTGGCGGCTGGTGAATTTTTGAACTGGATGGGCATAACTATAGTAGCTGAATATGCGTGAGCAACTGAGCACAGCGAGAGAGCTAAAACCAAACAAAGAGAGTTTGGGGTGGGGGTCCCCCCAACCCTGAGAAATATTTTTAAATAATGGGTTAAAATGGTGCATTTTGCAACACTTTCTGTGTAAGTTTGAGTAAAAAGCCACGCAGTTTGCAATCAGTTTTCTATGATGGCAAATGAAAAAACCCAACAGATGCAACTATCCAACAGTTCACAGGACTATTTTTCATTGCATTTTCATGATGATTTTGCTCTCAAAATATGCCACTATATAAACCATTTTCATTTTTGTTGTGATTATACATGTCCAGAAACGTTGCAGCAATATATGCAGCAATATATACCAGTATTACCATATAAATACACCCAGCCACTACAAAATGCCATGACACAGAAATAAAGTACCAGACTGGCTATACCAACATAGGCAAGTGTACCACATAATCACACTTATGTTTGCTTTTATCCTTGATGCCAGATACACAAATTGCCATGACACACAAAGAATATAATGCCAGACTGAAGCTACCAATGTAAGCCAGTCAAGCCACGTAAAACACTCATCATGTTTGCTTTACCCTTAATGCCAAGTAAAAAGTAACCAATGCCATGGCTCAGTAAGAAAGTAATTGCACGCTGATACTACCAGTGTAGGCGAGGCTATACATATAACATTTATACTGTTTGCTTTCTTTACCCTTGATGCCAAGTGTAAAATACCATGCCACAGTAAGAAACTATATAGAAACTGGCACCACTAATGCAGGCTAGTCTAGCCACGTAATAATACTTATCATGTTTGCATTATCATTGATGGCAAGTAAAAATGTAATGACACATTATGAAAGTATTCAGAGGCTTGCACAAATAGTGCCAGTCTGCATATACTTTCTTACTGTGGTATGGCATTTTTTATTTGCCATCAAGGGTAAAGCAAACGTGATAAGTGTTATCAAGTGGTTAGACTGGCGTACATTGAATAATAGTTCCAGTCTGCATATACTTTCTTAATGAACAAGTAGACGAGATATTGGGCACTTGAGGTTGAATCAACTCGCGCAGCACTGGGTGATTAGTTTTGTGATGTATGTTCTGTTAAAGTTTGACCAGCAGCAAGGTCACGGGAAGGAGAGGCGTTGCCCAGACCTTGTGTATTGACTAGAAGGTAATGGGCCCTGCATTTCTTGCGCTGATACAATATGATTAGTGATCTAATAATCGTGCCTTCCAGAGTTTTGTCATTAAATCCTCACAGAGATCAGCCCAGCCGAAGTGAAAAGGAATGGCAGCAAGATTGTGCGCATGGAGGATGAGAAACAGATGATAGAAACTGAGATTGTGATCCAAGATTACAGCTAGGGGAGTAAAATGTTGGGAGTCCCACTATTGTATTTCCTGAGATACAGTTTCTCATCATATTTGGCATGGGCCAACAGGCCAGAGTCTAATGCGGTCCAAACGGAGGACTGTTCCACACAATGAGACGCAGGGAAACCCCACTGAATCCCTGAAATCATAAACGCCCATGGGAAATATGATAAGTAACATTATCTCAGGAAATACAATAGTGGGACTGGCATAAGGAGAACAATAACCACTGTTATCATTCCAATCAGAAGATACCAGCAACAATTTGAAAAGAAATCCGAAATTGTGTATTCAAAGAATCTATATTGCACAACAGACTGAATGTGAAAAAAAAGATCTATCCGAAAACATTGTCACAAAGGCCCTGAGGAAGAGTATTTCTCGAAACACATGTAGGCTCAAGATGCTACAACATTTACAATGCACTTACTCTATCAGAACTGTCCCTGGACCTAGCCTGATAGCAAACTCGTCTGTCGTTCCTCAATCCCCTTACTGTCCCCCCTCCCTCCAGCACTATCTGAAACGTTGGCAGGCCTAGTACGATAGTCGCTTATTTTGTTCCTCCCCTCCCTTTCTGCACCCCTCTCCCTCACCTTTTGTTTTTCTCCGGCTCTACCAGAAATGTCGTCAGGCCTAGTACGGTAGTCGCCTGTCTGTTTCCATTTCCTTCCCACTCTCCCCCCCCCTTCCTTATCTATGACTTAGCTCTTGCACTATCTGAAATGTCGTCAGGCCGTGTACGATAGTTCATTTCACATCCTTACTTTTCATGACCTGTAAGAATGTCATTGTATTTTCCCTTGTTCCCTCCCTTGACTTGAAGCGCTTTGAAACACATTGTGTATAGGTGCTATATAAATAAACAATCATATCATATCATATAAATGTGCACAGTAATACATACTGCTTTCAAAATCTAGAGAGAAACGAACAGTGTTAGATGTGTAATGTGCCACTAATCTATGACAACAATTTACGGAAGGCGCTTTTAGAAACCAAGAAATCTTTGTTTTTCACAATTAATTAGGCGTAAGAGAAGCATCTTTTTCGCTTGGATTCTTTGCGACACCCTACATATTTTTCTAGCACTAACGCAAGATGTGAGGTCTTATCTTCACGCAGTGAAAAGGGCATCTGCATTTGCGCATCTAGGATGATCGCATGGAGATGCCCCTTGTGGATTGAGTTACACCTTTTTTGGGGAGAAAGTTGCAGAGACCATTCGGGAGAAAGTTATCTAAAGTTGGTATTAAGACCACCTGTTTCCATTCTCCTTGGCACATTAATGCTGTTTACACTTTCTGCTGTACTATATTTTTCGGCTTTTATTATTGTTATTTATGTTGCTGGGTCCTTGATGCTGCCAATGTTAGTGTTAAGAGGATAATTGTGAAGCTCTCAATCCATAGGAGTCAGCTCCTCCATGATGCAGAGACTGCCATTCATTGGCCTATTACTATTAACTAACAGTATTTTCCTGGCCACCATCTTGGAATGGGAGGCCATGCCTGACATTGGGAAACGTGTACTTCTATGTGTCCGCTCCATGATAATGTTGCTATTCAATGTGCATGTTCCTTGTGCTTGACACAATAAAATGCTATTTGTGTGCATGGATTAGTGGTTTTGACAGTGCAATGTTTCCAGAATGCTTTACAAAGCTGCTAAGGGGTTTTGTGCGTAGTGTGTGCATTATTGTTTCAAAGCAGCTTGAGTTATTTATGTCAGTGAGAAAGCAGCCGTGTATAATTTAAAGAATGGGGCTTTTCATTTAATTCATGCTTTATTTCGGTAGTTTTACCATAAAAGCTGACACGTAAAAATTTACCAAAAGCACAGCATTAAAATCATTGTCGGTTCAAATAAAAGCACAAGGATCTGAAACAACACATAAACAAGCTTCAAACAATGTTCACCCACTTGGGCAGATCACTGTAGGTATAGCAGAAAATAATAAATAAAATTCACAAAAGTGCCAATGTGCATAAAGTGCATTCCATATACAGAGCCCAATGAAAGACAACGTCAAAATCACTGTGATATCAGAAAGAAAGCACATAAATGTGCAAAGATGCATGAGCAGAATTCAGATGAAATTCACCAGTTTGGTAGCAATCACTGCGTATTTAGAAAATAGTAATCATCAGTGCAGTTACAAAAGTGGCAGTGTGCATAGGGTGCATCCAGGATTACACAACCCAGTAAGGACCTATATGACAATCAAATTCATTCAGTTGGAACAGACGACTCTTCTGATCAGCGGACCCCCTCCTCTTCACCTACAACAGGGGTTGATGTTGATACTGTAAGACCACTGGGGCCCACCCTAGTACCTGTGAACTAAATCACTTATTTAGATCTTCTTCACCATGCCCTAAGTAAATACCACACGTTGTAAAAGTTGCAAGCTGATCCTTGGCTGCTAAGCACAATATTATGGCCTATGGTGTGGTGTTAACTGAACTCAAAATAAAAAAGAGGTTTTAAGGGTCCTTTTCATAGATCACCATATTTAGGACAGATCAATCACAAATTGACCATATCTTCCACAATATCCTGGCAGAAAAGAGAGGTCAGGGTAACATTAGGGTTCTACCTGTACCTCAGAGCATCGAGAGGAGGTATGCCAAGGCGAGCTTTGGTAAAGAGAGATCTCATCTGCTTCGGATGCATTTGGTCCAAATAATTTTCATAGCCCTCATTCTGCTTCAGCGACCAAAATCTATAAAACTGAATTGAAGTCAACAATCTCCTGCCAATTTCAGCTTCCCTTGTGGCCATGAGTGCACGCAACACATTAGCCTTAGAATCACCACCAATAGTGTTTAAGACAGACCAATAGCCATAAAGCCCAAGTGCTTGGAGTTCAAAATAGGAGGCATGGCAGTGTCATGGCTGCTTCCTGTGTCATTAAATCCCCCACTGCCTCTCGATACTTGAATAGGTTCCCAGTGGTCCAGAGCATTACCCAATAAAACACATGTATTTCCCTGCACACTTTATCGATTGGCTGTAAGTCTAGTTCAAGTCTGAGCTGAACAGTTGCCATGGAAATAGGTAGGCCCAATAGGTTCTTCATGAATGTATTTTCTATGGCTGACAAGTGTGAGCTGTTGGACCAGCCCCACAACTCGGCACTATAGATGGCCTTATATGCCTCTAGGGTCACACTCATGGCCCCACCCCCATGTTCTCTGGCAAATTTGACTATGGCACCACTGTACCTGGTTAAGGTCAGGCTTGCTTTCTCCAGCTGTTCCTTCCAGGTGTAGTCCTGTTTTATTCTGAGGGCCAAGTAATCCTATGTATCAACCTGGTCAATGGATACTTCCTCCAAATCGAGGCTAATTTTGGGCTGTTTGTTTGCCCTATTGCTTCTAAGAACCACGGCCTTGGTCTTCTGGGCGATTGATTGTCAGGCCATTTTCCTGACAAAGGTTTGCAAAAATGTCCAACTAGCGGTGCAATCCCACAGGGGTCATTGACAGTAAGTCTGTGTCATCCATGAACATCAAAACTGGTTCATGGATGACATGGCATTTTATCTGATGCTAACAATGGAGCATCTGTACGGGCTTTCAGTAGGTCAATGATTAGTCTGTTTATAAACAAACAGAAGTGTGGGGGGGGCAGAACACAACCCTGGCGCACCCCATCTCAATTTCACCATTTTGGACATTGCCCCATCGATACTCCAATGGATCCTGGTGCCATTGCCCACATTTAGTGATCGAATGGCATTCAATATCTCCTTCAGGATGCCCAATTGCATCCGGATCGTCCACAGCCCTGCCCTCTGGACTGTATCAAATGTCGTCTATAGATCTATAAAGACGGCATAAATGGGAATTTGTCACAGATCAGGTGTAATCTGATGCACTGATCAACTGTGCTAATGCCCTTTTGAAATCTCAACTGTAGGTGGTTCAGGGCTTGTGCATCCTCCACCCAAGCCTCAAGATGTCTCAGAATAGCTTTGACAAAAATGTTACTCCCCGCATCCAGAAGGGAGATTGGCTTGTACTTGGCTGGCTCCTATCATCCTTCTTAAATATGGGTACTATGACATCCTGGGTCCAGGACGCAGGGGCTCTGGTCAATGATAGAACTACATTAAAGAGTCTAGTTCGGTATGGGACCCAAATCAGCGGTTTGTTGGCAAAAAAGTCAACTGGGGTCATATGCGGGCTCAGTGCCTTTCCTTTTTTCTGGCTCTCCAGAGCCAACCTGATTTCCCCTGCCCCGATGCTCAGTCAGATGTCACCTGGCTCTGCAGCCAAAATATTTGGATCGCCTACCCCACAGGGTCTATTTCCCTCATATAGACTCTCAAAATATTTTAGGTGGGGGCTGAGGGGGCTATAGCCCTGGGTCGTTTGGTTGTAGCCCCAGATAGAAGCTCAGATGCTACAGCCAAAAGGCTGGCTAGCCCTGAGTCCCGACAGCTCCGACATTAGCTTAGCTCCTGATCTTTTGCAGACCTGGCAACATCCAAGCTGGTGATAGATCTTCCTTGCAGCTCTCAATGGTGCTATTGGGCTTTATGAGTATGCAAATGAGACTTGGCTGATTTTTGGAGCATGCATGATTCGCCATGGCTAGAGAAATTAAAACAAGAATAAGGCTGCAATGCAAAGTGAGAGCTTGACAACCTTGTCAAATCGTATGAAGTTCAAGCTTTGGAAAATGCCTTTGGTGGCAAATGTACCATAATACTTATCGGCAAAGCTGATACGCCTGGATTTGCAAATGTGGGGATTAACACCGTTTTGGTCTACTCGGGGTTTTACAATATAAAGGCAGACCTATTTGCTTTGCCGATGTGGATTTCCTTGGAAAGGAATAAAGGCCTTTTCTTGCTTTGGACCCCTCCCCTAATGTAAGAGCAGGAGCGAGTCGTACAGCTGCATTTCGTACACTTTATAGCTCCTAAATAATGTCAGCTTTGAGACCTCCGGGTAGAACGAATGTCTAGATGTGCATTTCACAGCAGTCCCTATGCCAAACACACGATTCCCTATGGGGATAAGTGGAAGCGGTTCCAAGTGAAAATATAGTTTTATTAAGGTGGATCTAAAAAAAGATCGATTTAGAAAGACCGCTCTGTGACCGTATCGAACTGTCATGCCCCTGCCACACACGAGTGTCTCATGATGTGATGATGTAATGATGATGTATTTTGGGGGATCTATATGCACAGAGAACAGATCCAGCGACACAGTCAATCCCTGGAGAACTACACAAGGCAAGGTCCATGGGGCAAACTCACGGTCACGCAATTCCACCCAGTGTTCTCATTGGGGCAGGACATGCCTTAATCAGATCTGTGCCAGGCCTGCCATCTTCCCTAGAGTTGATCATCACAGTCATACGAGATTGTGGGCCATAATTTCAATAACCACAGACATCTGACAGTAGATCCAGATGCAAGAAACAGGTGTTAGCACAAAGGTCAGGCAACCTAGAAAACTAGGAAGAAAGGGGCACAGTGCTTCAAAGCAGCAAGCCAGAAGCATTACAGCATGGTGAGCAGATTTGTACTATGTATTTTATATGCTGTCTTGCATTTCTTCCTTCAAAACCGAAGTTGGGAAATCACCATCTTGCATCAGGGAACCATTGTCCACTCACATGCTTATTCATCTTAACTGGACTGGCCAGCATGTGGAAATTGGTGATTGTACCATGCCAATGAGACAAACTGGTTGCAATCTTGGCAGTCTGTACCTGCATCGCCACATATCTAAGGGTACTGGATCACTCACCAGTATCATGCATGCACACTTCAGCAGCCACAGGCTGCCACAGGCACTGTCATATCACTGCCCAAATGCCAAAACCACAGCAGCGCCTTTGGGAACTGCTAGTAAGCAAATTCTACTCTGTGCCAGAACAAACAGGTGTAGCAAAAGCAAGTCACGCCTCTGTGCAGGTAATCCACAATTGAGACTAATAGAAGCAGTGTGATATCCCTTAGTAATCACAGTCTCAGAGGGAGCAAAGTGCATGAGCGCGATATAAATAAAATATCATATCATATTATCACTTACAAACTGGGTTGGTGTGATGGGTTGCCTGCTGATGTTATAAGAGTCCCAGCTTATTTTATTTGTATTAATTACAATTATGTGGGTATTTCTGTTTCTGAAAGGGAGGTATGCTAACCAGGCCCTCTTTCATAAACCTCGATACCAAAATTCTACTGCAAATACGTGCAGTTGCTGAGATAGTCTACTGACACCCTCAGCACCAGCCCTCCAGTGGCACAGGGTGGGTTCAGAGGTCACATGTGCATTCCTAACAGCTGGAACACAAAGTGGCAGCAGGCAAAGGTGACCTTTTAATATAACACCCTCAGATACAAAACCTAATGTATGCCTGGTTGTGGCATGGTGGCTACTAATGTCACACAATTATACAGCCAAATCAATTTGGTAGCATACAAGTGTCAGCTATGTGAGCAGGACTGCAGATATGACAGGACTGATGTGTATTGGTGTCTGGCCTGGATGTCTTCTCTAGAGCCATGTGGGACAATGGCCAGGAACCTGCCTTCTTTGATCCTTTAGAAGAAGAGTAACAACTTCTTCCAGGGTAGAGGAACCTCCCCCGAGGAAGTCTCCTGGGAATCAATACTTCAAAAAAAGCACTGACTTAAAAAAGTCATACTCACACAAGAGTGCTGACTTCTGGAGTCCCTATGAAGTCAGTAGGCATGGTAAGGGGGCAGAGTTGGAGTAGACAGAAGGGAGAGGTGGGCTGTGAGAGCAGTTCCACTATTTTGGTATATGCTAGGGCTCTTATCCCCACTTCCTCTCTCTCCATTTCATGCAGGACAAGGCACTCTGGGTATGATTCCAGAAGGCAGGGGTCACTCATTACAACAACAGGGCCTGGACCCCTTACAGCAAGCGTGCTTTGGACCCATCTTCTGCGGCATGTTGCTTTTTTAATGAAAGGGTCACCCCATCCTCCTTTGATTTCATCTGGAACTCTTTTGGGGATACAGTCCATTCCAAAGTTCTATGCCATAGAGGTGAAGACAAATGGTGACATTTGCATTTTAGGGGGGCTGAACAGCACAACTGTATTACGGGCTCCAAGCACCCATGTGGTGCAGGGAGCACATTTCACAGTGACAAACCCCACTGTGAAATGCTCTAAAAAAATGCATTTCTATCCTTGTTTGAATGGAGAAAAGCAAGTGGGAGAAATGCAAGTGGGAGAGCAGAGGTTCACACAGCTGCTCTCCCACTTCAAGAAAATGTGTGAAAGATTCAGAAATTAACCTTTCATGGATTGTGCCTTTCACTATGTCTAATCAAAATAGGTGCAGGGAATGTGTTTGAATCTGGCACATTTCATAGAAAATTCCATTTGTGGATTCGGGGTGCACATTCACAGTTGCGCAAAGGGAGTGAAAAAGGCCATCTGAATGTGAGCGTATACAATGTGCACATTCAGAGGACTCTGTGGATTGATATGCACATTTCTTTTGTGCACTTGCGACAAAAAAGGTTTTGAGTCTGGCCCTAAATGTTTTTCCTCAATGTACTTTTGTCATCTGCCTTGCAGATTATGTTCATTTGCGAAAACACACAACATTGACAGCACTCTTTTGTCTGTTCACAAATGCAAACTGCTTTCATTTAAAAGTTTCATATTTCACTATTTCAGTAAAATGACAAAAACATGTAAAAAATATGCAGATTTGGGCAAGATGCACTTTGTGCAAAAAAAGCTCAGGGGAAAAGAATTTTCATAGTCTCGTAATCCACCATTTTATACGATAGCTGGAAAGGATAAAAAACATGCATATCGGGCGAAAAGCCCTTCCTCAGGTAAACAGCCAACACACATTATCATGAGAGTCAAGCAAATAATCATTTGTGCCTCTTCAAATCATAGAGGTAACACTCAATTAAGCATGTATCTTGCCTCAAAAAATATCTGTTTTGACTAAGCGAGCTGTGCACCTGTGTGTGTAAAGTTCCTTATTATAAATTTGGTGGTGACGGCAATAACCTGCAGCTACCCTCATTATGAGTTGGGACCCCACAGGGTGATTTCGACATAGAGCACAGAACATACCACACTTTAGAGGCTGTCATAGTGATGTGGCTGTTCTTGGTGTTGGGCTTCATTCATAGTGCTGACTGCTACCCACCTCACTGCCGGATTACTGTCCTATGGATGGCTCTGGTAAATGTCTTCTTAGCACGCGTCCCCCTTCTCTGTCATAACAAATATTGGTAATTACATCAAAATCCAATAAAAGTATAGTTCAGCGACAATTTGCGAAATTACTCCAAGACACCAGGTAACGGGGCACGCAGTATAGGCAAGGGGCTGCACGCGCTGTCAGATCATCTTGTCGCCATTGTTGTGTCTTGGAGTGACACAGCATAACATCATACTATATAATAAAAGGGCAGATGTATGTTTGTCCGAAGCCATCCTGCCCGCTTTGCCTGTTATCACTGCTACAGGGAGCTGTTGCCTTATGCATGCAACAATTAGACTTCAAATTCATCTTCTAGGCAAACAAAATATGTATTTCAACAATGATAACATACAATTTGCTGCAGAAAAGATCCAAGGGATACTCGTTTTTTTTCTTTTTTCGTTTTTTACTGTCGATCCCATGTACTGCACTGCCCCCTCTTTCTTCCCCCTGCACCTTTCCCCTTCCCACTCCCCCTGCACTTGCGTGATCTCAATGTCACCTGGCCTAGTAAGATCGTTGTCTCTGTCTTCCCTCTGTGCCCCCTCCCTTGTCTTGACGCGCCTTGAAACACATGTGCATAGGCGTGTTATAAATGACATATCACATCATATCTTATATCATATCATTTTAACAGCATACTTCAAGTTGCATACATTAAGAAAATATATACATGTTTAAAAAAAACATAAAAAGAAATCCATTTGCTTAATCACTATTTCTCAAATGAAAGAATTTACTTTTTTTTCAATGTACTTATGTATTATGTAAATTTTCATTGTAATATTTCTTGGAATGTATTATTATATCAATAATATTCTTCATTTACGTTTTAAACTTTATTTGACTTCAATTTACTTTATTTTATGATCTCATGTCTACCTCGAATCATGCTGCACGTGAATTGTATTACTCTGACATCCCTCAACATTATATATTCAAGTCCAAACCTGTAAGGGGAATCCAAGACAATGAGGAGCAGATGAAAATAGTGGCTGTATGTACTATGTTGAACTTTCAACTGATTCTGTGAGATTTTGTTTGAGGTTACTACTCCACGTAAAAGGAGCAAGATCCTTTACAAATTTAGATTTTTTCTACTAGCAGAAATGATGTTAAAATGCACCACATAATAAATCTACACTCTGAAAATATCTTCCTTTACACACATTAGCCCGTGTACACAGGCTTTTCCACTAGTTTTATAATAATCAGACAGGAGCCAGAGTTAGCTTCAACCTTCTTTATTCCCTTCACTTCTCGTCACTAAGTCCTCCCCTTTCTCCTCCCTCACGTCACTTCCTCTCTTAACAACAACATAGAGAGAGATGTGACCGCTCCCGACATTCTTACTCCTGATCTACAGAAATGTCAACGCTGGAGGATGCCTTACATTCTGAAGCCTGTTGCCTATTCTCACAGTTTAGTGTTGCTTTTGCTGGGAAACACATGTTGGTTCACTGTCAGATATATTGGCAGAGAGGGATAGAACACTGTTGGGCCAGGAGATGAAAGAGAGAGCCAAGCAGCAAAAAAAAGCAAGTAATACATGGACAAGCACAATAAGAAACATGCATGTCTGTGGACTGAAAAATGGTAAAATGAAGAGTTATGCAAGAGTAATGGATGTGAGTTATGCAATGCCTCAAAACCACATGGCTAGATATACTGAATGGCAACCTTTCCAGTGGAGGCCCCACCCCCTCATGAAGCAATGGAAAGAAAAACTGATTGATGATGTGAAAAATGTACATGTTAATAAAAGTGATACCAGAGCAGTATCGTGTGCTGGAGGATTGCATCTGCGTGTGGAATGATGTTTGTTGCTATGCATGCATGCGTGATTCTTTGAAGTGAAACATCGTTGCGTTGCTAAGGATCGGCGTCCAGGCTTATGGTGCAGGGCAGGGTTAGTCCCATTGTGTGTGTGTTTGTGTGTGTGTGATGTGGTTTTGTGTTGGCTCTTTTCCCAGAAAATAATTTCCCACATGAGTAAATCTGAACACTTTTTCATGGACACACAAAAGGAAGTGATTAGATAAACGTGCTCCAAACTTTAAAAAATGATGCACCAAGTCGAAAAAGACTGTCGGTCAAGCCACTTCTGGGATTTATGCTGCCGCATAGGGATGCCTGATATATCGCCATTGCACCTTCTTGCTAGATATATCCACTTCCTGTATGTATCCATGCACAGACCTGTCACGCAAGAACTGCAGAATCGCCGTCAGACCTATTCGCTGTATCTCCAAATGTTAAATGTATTTTACGCACTTACTCTGCCTGTGCATACTATCATCGTCTCAGAATTTCAAGGGCTCTTAGTGACTGATTTTCCCCCTGTTCCCACCATTCTTCAGCGCTTTGAAACACTTGCCTGTGTATAGGCACTTTATAAATAAACAAAAACATACCAAGACGTTAATACAGTTAATTGTTGCCAGTTCCATTAGTAGTAACGGTTCTTTGGGAATTGGCAGCATCATTGAAGAGGAGGTGAGTGCAGGGCAAAGCAGATGGAGGAAGGATCTGGGCATTATGGTCTGAATTTGCTGGCACCACCACTCGCAAGCCACCAAATCTGTGCCGCAGCCAGTCACCACCACCTGTCAAGGAGGTGGCTTCCAAGATCCACTGTTAGTGGTCCCCAGATGCGCAATCTTCTAGTGACTCTATGGCACTACCAACATCAGCTTAAATGCTACAAATAAATGTCTGAAACCCAAAAAAAACAAGCAGACTGAAGCAATTGCTGGGCCATGGCCCTAGGTCGTACCTGAGGGTAAATCGCAAAGTATGCATTCTGGGCTTTGGATGTACATATGAGTGTGGTATTAATTCTGAAAACTGGAAATTGCAGTGGGTGCTAAAGGAAGCATACCGACTTTACAAAGTAAAACTCAGCATAGCGCATGGAGAATGTAATGTGTGCTTAGCACAGCACTGATTATGGGGAACTGCAAATGGAGACGAGCAGCAGTGCATAGGTTTCAGGTCAAGTAAGTCACTCGGATGGTCCATCTTGCTGTTCGAGTCTGATTTTTACTACAACAAATTCTCCTTTCTGTTAGGGCGATTTTTGCACACCCCTCTGATGATGGCTGTGTAGCCATCTAACCTAAAGGCTGGCCTCTCGCCAAAAGGGAAGCACAGACTCTCGAAAGGGACAGCTGTGGCAGAGCGGTCAGGCTTAACTCTAGGGAGGAAGAAGGGCTGGGAGAGAAGCACAGTCATTGCACACAGTTAACCAAGGAAAACATTCAACATTGATACACTGAAAAATATACACATGAAGGTCAAGTAAGTATTTAGGTTAAAACAAATAGTAAATCATAGTGTATGTATAAAAACAGTAATGGTCAACTGAGGCCCAACACACTCATCTGCACGTGGTGCCCACTATCTGCTGGTAGGCACATCCCAGGGCTAAGTTGTGGGAAGAAAAGTGGAACCCTTGACAATAAAAACACACATAAATACACTTATAATCAGGACACCATATGCCAACACACAACACAGAGCAATTCCTAACCCGCCAGGACATAGAAACGTGAATACACACCATAGAGTAACTATAGCACGTAGGGAGAGGAAGGGGTTAATACATCGAACAAAAATCCAGCGGCGGCCAAAAGTCACAACACAAAGATCTAGACATAACTCCACCGATTGTCGGTAATTGACATATACAGTCTCCCACCTCATGGGATGAATTCAGTAGTAAATGCTTTGATTCTCTCACACCATGGTAGTCTGAATCCATTAGGCCTGCTGAGTAAGCATATTCCCATATCAACAATAGCAAGGTCGAAAAGCCCCTGCCCACCTTTTCAGCCAGCACCAGTTCCTAACCCGCATTCACATGACAGGGAGATGCAGAAACACATTCCTCAAGGAATGTTCTGGCACCCCCGTCTTTTTACCCCTTGTCATTCTGCATTCCTACGCAGTGTAATTTCCGGGGCTAAGGTCCCTTTCACAGCCATTCCTCTGTCACTGCTGCCTCTGCGGCAGTCTTTCTTGATACGAAACAGCTGCACGTCATCATTGCATTGCTGCAAGAAGTGTTGCAAAGTACTCCCAACGTGTTGGGACCTGGCAAACAATGCAACAGCTTCCATCCCCTATTGCAGGAGCAAAGGTCAACATATCTGTGCTTTTCTGTTAACACTGAAAGGGTCATTCATCTCGGTGGTATTTCTATCGGTTTAACCTGAAATCCGAAATATAAAATGATGTATGCATTATGTAATGAAAAGCTGTGGGCATATGAGTGGACTACTTCTTTCGCTCCACTGGCTTCCACTAGAGAACCAGACTAAAGGCAAGGCACTGTACCTTGTGCAAAAGGCCTCCCTCAGGACTCGCCCAGCCTATTGGAGCCAACAATCTGGTCCACTTCTGGTCCACTTCTCCCTGGCTAGCTAAACTTCTGGTAATTCCATCTATTAGGCTGTCTCCCCTTGGTCGCCATATCTTCTCTGTATGTATGGATCACAATGCCTTTGGCGAATTATAAAGTATTTTATTTTGCGTATAGATTGAATGAAATCCTAGCTGTGGAAGCAGTGTTTAAGTTGGATTGGAGGGACACCAGGTGCATAGCTACCTGTGGGTGATTAACAGGAGCAGGCGAGAGAGTGCAGAAGATTACACATTACCTCTGGGAGTATGGACTACCCTATTGATAGAGAGGATGAGGAAGATGGGGAGCAGGTAGGGTGGATGAAGCGTGGCTTTGTGGTGTCGGCAGTGGTGATTCTTTGTGAATTGCAGAATCGTAGGAGAAAGCCTCACGATTCACTTCCTAACACATTCTGCATATTCTGGGATTGTATGACCCGGCATATTTTTGCCAGTGTTTTACAATTAGCTCTCCCTCGCATTGGCAGCCAGTGCTATTTCCGCTGGATTAGTACTTCACAGGCAATTTTTTCTTTCTCCAGCGACCATTGGTACTCGAGCCATCTATTTTTTTCGTTATGTTAATTATTTGTTTAAACTGGTCCATGAACATAATGTAATGCGCCCACTGGTTCTTGCTCTAGAGAATGTGCCTCTGTGTATTTGGGATACCTTCAACCAGTCTAATAAATCCATTGGACTCTGCTGTCCTGGAAAGCTGATTTCCCCGGGGCGTAGTGAACACCCCTTCTGCCCCTGGATCCACTATTCTGGGACCCCAGATTGGTTCATGGACCAAGAATACCTTGACGGCGAGACTCTCAGACGCCTCTGCCAGTGATTTTGTGGGGCACCTTCCATTTTGTATTCATGCCACTGTGATTGCCCCTTGCGAGAGATTCGTTGACCAGGCCTTGCTTTTTTACCCTACCATGTTTTTTTTAAAATTTTATTTGCCGAGTGTCTGCCTGCTGCTGTGAGCAGCCACATGAAACTCTGTTTGGGAAGACCAATCTCACATCGGCTTGACCCACTTGGGGGTAAACTACCTTCCTACTAAGTGGGGGAAAAGGTCTTTGAGATAAATCCAAGGAAGGTGAAGTAGTGGGTGTGCCTGCTTATATACTCACCATTCCGTGGGCTAGGCCTCCCAAGCGTCACCAATTTCATATGTAAAAATGAGTTTCTCAATTTAATTGCATAGTTAATAGATATTTACTCTACACTCAATAATAATAGTATAAAAAATGCTAAAATGCATACATAAAACCTGACCTCAAAAAACAAATTGTATACAAAATTACACAGTATTATACAAAACACATCAAACATCATCTCCAGTGTTGCAGTGACCTGGTTAACAGTAGCGTGGGTCTGCTCAACATATTTATCACGCTATGTTTTTCTAGCCCAACTTGTACAAGTTTCTGTCCTTTTTGGCTTGAATCTGCCGGACATTCATCAGGGGTACAATGTGTGTTTCATAAGGTGGCTTGAGGTAGATTCCAACTCTCTGAGGTTCCCTAATGGGATAAAGAAACACTTTAAATACACTTTACTGGTCTTGTAATTAGACCTAACGTTTTGAACCCTTACCCCAAGGGTGTTCAGGTGGGTTAGTTAATAATATACCTGGGCGGTATTGCTGTGCCAACTTCTGCCGACCACCTGCAACCATATGTGTTGCTGCTTGTCCCCTGATTGGAGAAGTATCAGCCTATCTTCCTCTCTCTAACAAAGAAGGAAAAAAAACATCCTTACTAGCTGCAGATTCATAACTACCCACTACCTCTGTATCTCTCACACCAGCTCCACTCTTACCTCGTAGGTTGGATGGAGCTCTTTCTCTTTTGCTGGATTTAGTCTCTCAATAGTAACAAGGTACTGGCTACAAATAAAATGAAACACAAGGAATAATGTTGTGTCACACATAACACTAACACTGTCCTGAGTGCCTCATCACCGCTGGCGTTGGAATGCCAAAGTGGGCTACAGCCCTGGTGTAGGAAGGACACAGACCACCTGTGCCTGAGGCTATCCCTACGCAATTGTATCCTCTTTCCTGTGTGAATCAGAGGGAGGTGCAAGCTCCTCAGCTCATCAGCCCATCTGAAGGATAGGGTGCTGCAGACTGTTGCGTAATGCAACACAGATTGTATTGTGCTCGATTTGTTCAGCGACTGGGAGCCAATCGATGATCTCTGATGTTGGGGAGATTTGATCAGAATACCTTGCCAGGCGAGCAGTGAGATTTGGAGTTCTCTGAAGGTTTTTGAAAGCATGGCCATGGCCCATCGGGATGACAGTGCATGATCCGCCCTTGTCGGGAAGATAATGAGTTTCCCAAACAGTCGAAGTTAGAAACAAGGGGCTTCTACTGCGCTGTTAAACTGTGTTAAGCACAATTGTTCGGAATAATCCCACTCAAGAAAGCATGGTGCTTTTTGTTGGATCTTCTGGAACATTGGCACTGGGCTACAGTGTTGTTTACATTACACACATGATTTCTCTACTCTACCCTGGCTGGCTGCACTTTCTTGATTCTCAGGTGCTGCAGGGCACCTGGCATTCACGGGCGCCTCCTGATGTACACGTCTTGCCCGCTCTGTTGATTGACCTCACGTTGTTGTCACCCCAGGATCTTTTTTGGGGAGAGGTGAATAGCACCTTCCCGGTTCTTGTCATTGCCATGCACTCGTTGCAGGCTTGAGCCCTTCTCCACGAGTTGCAAACCTGGGGCATGACTGGCAGGATTGTAAATTGTGATCAAATGAACCATCACTTCTACTATCACTGGCAAAGAGTCCTTATGCAAGGACATGTTATGCCCAATGGCAGGTTTGGGGCTCGCCCTCAAAGAAGCAATGCCCTGGCATCCTACCTCTTTATTTCACCAGCCAGGACGTGTACAGTCCTCCTCTCTGCCATGAAACATGATCTCACATCCCAAACCCACACGTCACAGGGACCAACAGGCAACGTTACATACTGGTGCCTAAAGAAGGAGTCACTTGGGGAGGCAAAGTTGCTGAATGATGTGCTCTTATGAGACTCGAAGTCATACAATGTGATTGATTCTGTGGCTAGAATCATGCCATTAGATCAGAAACAACATTACACTCAATAAAGGGATTTTAAAACACAATGGCCCTCATTACGACCCTGGCGGAGATCGTGGTGCAATATGCACCATGGAGCACGGCGGAAAGCTGCCGATACCGCCATGGGGGTTGGCGGATTTACCGCCCCATTCCGACCTTGGCGGGGCGGTAAATCCCCATTCCCCATTTTACCCTTCCCCATTCCCATTTTTGCCCCATAGGGTATAATGGGAGTGGGGAAGGCGTTAATTACGCCACCGTAAAATATGGTGGCGTAATTAACAACAAGGTCCCGTAGCGCCATGGATTTCTCCGCCCGGAAAAACCAGGCGGAAACCGCTCCATGGCGCTACGGGAACTCGTAGTAGGGCGGAAGGGTCCGTCGCGAATACCGCTGGCGTAAACCCACTCCGCCAGGGTCGTAATGAGGCCCAATGTCATTTATTTGTAAAGATAATACTAAATGAATCTAAACAAGCGTTATTAATCAATCGCTTGTTGTATTATTTGTAAGGAAAGGATACACACAATTTGACCGTCGACTTTTCCTGAAGTTGTGGGTTGTAGCGGACACTCCGGCAGCTTGTGTGACCGTGGCCCTCACTGCTTATATGCAGAGGTAGTGGGAATATCATGGCCCCGCTCCTACAGTTTTCTTGCAGCCTCCTTCTTTTCTTCATTTTGTGTTGTACCACTGCTCGTGTTTCTTGATGCACCATGCCACAGCAAGAAACATCTTATGTGCCAAGCTCAGTGGTACAACAGATCAGTCCTGTGCAGAAACACAAAAAACAACAAAAAAAAACCTCTGCTCTGCCTTCATTAAAGTACTGCTGTTTTAAAATGGGCATAGACAGGCAGCCACAGGATTCGCAAAGATCACAGTAAAATGGAAAGTGCGTGTGCTTCTAGCGTCAAAGGCCAACAGTGGAAACAATATCAGCCTTGCTCCAGCAGGCCTGCGTGGCTTGCAGCAGCAGCGTGCAGTAATGAGAGTTCTTGTTGCTACAGTCCTCCAAGGCGTGAGGCACTGGCCAGGCGCATTGATGGGAGATATGCCAGTGATGTGGAGAGTTGTTGGCCCTCGTCCTGATTGATGCCCACTAGCAGGAGCTTTTGGCAAACCCTGTGCTTTGCATTCGTGGGTGACATGCCCAAGTACAAAAACCATTCTGTGAGATGCAGTTTCAAAACAGCGGAATGAAGCAATGAATTCAGTCTACCAGCTCTCCTAAGCAACTGGTATGCCTATCCAGATTCTAGTTCGGAAGGTAGGTTGGACTAAGCTGAGGAAGCGTCATGAGTCTCCTCCAGTTGTAGGTCTATGAAACCCCACATCTCAGACAAGTATACTGCCACTGCCTGGGATTTCTATTTACACACTTCCAAAATTAATTTTTATGTCATAAACCAGTATTCCTGAAGATAGCACGTTAGATTCAGACATCAAAATGCCCTGCCCTGTCAGGTGGAGTGTTAAGTTGAGGAAGGTACACTTAAGCACTATACAAGAAGCCTAGAAATAAACATACATTCATAAAAGGTAAGAAAACAACTCTACCCATGCTACTCATCACCCCTTGGAAAGCCTTACTTTCAGATTTGTATTTTTGGCCCAATATGTATCACCTTTGAGTTCTCTGTATTTACCTTCATGTTGTCTAAGGTGCGCACTGGGCTAGTGTGAGGGTCCAGCATGGAGTGTTGCATCCATCATGGAAATGGAAGATGGTCTTCCTTTGGAGCACCCATCTACCAGTTCCATGGCAGCCATCATGCCTGTATTTTCTTATGAGAAGTGAAAACTTGTGTGATCTCCCTGATCTGATTTTTCCCTCTGTAAGGAGCCCCGACCCAGACATTGTACGTACGATGCTGATAATTGAAATAATCCTCTGTTAAGTGCGCTGTACCAGATGGTAAAGTCCTGCTGCCATTGTGAAAGACCCTTTCTATGCCTTTGCCTACTAACTGAGTCTGTGGGTTGTTACCAGCTGGGAAAGCCTGGGTAACACTACATTGTTGCCTCACTGAAACACCCCGAGCTCTTCAGCTGTTTAGTCCAGATAATGATTGCAAATGCATTCATAGATGCATGCAAATGATGGGGGATGTATTCAGTAACCTTGGGCCCATGTGAATGAAACTCTAAATGGGGAGCAGAGGCCCACATAGCCTTGCTACACCTCCAATGTAACCAGATGCATTAATGCAGCTACCCTCAGGCAGGACACAGTAGACACTTCTACTTTCTGACACTGGTCTACAATTGCTCTAAACCCACTGCTCAGTAATGCCCTTTCGCCACAAATGTTCACCACATCAGATGCAGTCAGCGGGCAAGTATGATCAAGCATTGTACCGCCACAACGCCCTAGAGTGCTGATAGCCTGGCATATGTGAGATAGGCCTTAGATGCAGGTGTAGAGCAAAATAGATCTTTCCTGGTGTAAATTAAATATAGAAAGTACACGCTGTGCAGGGACATCCACTCTCAGTTCCTCCATAGAGTGGGACCTTTATGATTCTAATCTCAGCAGTCTTTTCTCCCTGTCCGCATTATCAGATGTGTTCCTGTTAAGCGTTCACTCTACGGTGGTCCTTTCAGTTTCCTCTGTATATTTCTCAGAACCTCGCCCTTTGCTTTTCCCTCAACAACCCTCAAATGGCGCCGCTCCTGTATTCAGTGCATCTGCAGTCTGTGGCTTAGGTGCTTCATGCACAGCATTGCATGTACACCGTGGCTCATGAATATTAGTGGGCTGGACTATGCATAATGCACACAAGAAAGATCTTGGACCCAATCCACAGCAATACACCAAAAACTTGGTACAATGGGGATGGGTTTGCAGTCCGATAGATGGTTCCTCTCAGCTATTTTCTTAGCTAACTATTGCAGGGTTATCCAACTCCAGGCCTCGAGAGCTGGAATCCCGATGGGTTTTCAGGATATCCCTCATTAATACTCATGAGGAAAAATGTGCATACATTTAAAATCATTGAATACAAATGTATCTCATGAATATTAATGAGGGTTATCCTGAAAACCCGGCATGGATCTGGCCCTCAAGGCCTGGAGTTGGACAGCCCTGATCTAAGGGGTCTATTTTACACATGGCCATCATCTCTTTCCAGGTGGCTGTTAATAATACATATAGAGGCGCAGCCTGAACCCAATGTGTGCTACAAGCGAGTACATTGTTCAAGATTTCCTTTATAAACTAATATAAGTTAATTGCGTATTCTGGGCCTAAGCAGGGATTTTTTTTTTAAATACACAGCAGGGGGGGACTTTCTTTGCAGACCTTAGAACCGGTTCTGTGAGCTCCTGCTGCTGTTCTGTGAAGTCTACATTCACTAATCCAGCACTCTTCATAGCATGTTCCTGGCAGGCAGCAAGCAGCGGAGGTCTTCCCGCTTGCCAGAGCCTTTGCTCGAGTCCCGGCCTATTATTTCTCAATGGCAATCATTTCGCCAGAACACCACGGCTGAAAGAGACTCCTGGCTCTGGGCTGCAGCGTGGTGCATGCCACCACAGTATTTATGGAAACAGAAGGCACTTTATATCCAACACGTGTTTAGGTTATTTTCTAAAAATAGACATTTTTAAAGCAGCTGTCAGCCTGAAGAGTTACACCAGCAGCTAGGGTGTGTTCACGCTTTGGAACACGGAGTGCCATGAGATTAGGCTGTTTATTAGAGATGGCCTGGTCTTGCTAAACACTGTACAATACTTAAGAGTGAAGGGTCATTTGGTCAGTCGTTTCTATAGTGCTGCGTATGCTCCTACCTTTGGAACTCCAAACTGAGGGGCCTGTAGGTAACTGCAAAATTGCGGACTGCACACGCGGAACAAAGGCCACATGTTGTCCCCATATATGAACAGAAAATGATTTAACAAAGTGAGGGATGGTGTATGGCAATGCTTAACCTGAACATTAGACATGCCTACGTTTTTAAGAAATAAAATCTGCTTTTCCTTACTAATAATGTTTTATCTTATGTCTATTACCCAGACAATGGACCTCATCATGGCCTCGACGGGATACCACCAATGCAAATAGTGTTACCGCTACTCGGTCTGGCGATATTAGCGCCGGATCACTAGCAGCGGTATGGTGGTAAATCCCCTTTGGGTCCTTGGGCGCTATTAGCGCCGAGCTAATAGCTCAGAAAACGGGCGGTAAGTTGAGAGTTTTACCTCCAGCAAAAAGCTGAAGGTAGAACTCCAACTTTTGGCCGACTCATGATTGGGCCAACTGTTAAATGCAGCGGTTATAGCATTAGCACTGCATTTAAGGGCTACTACCCAACTCGTGATCAGGAATAGCACTTCCAATCAACTTGATTATTTACACTTTTGTACGCTTTTTCCTACATGGATTATTTTCTGTTTGTAAACAGCTTTCTATCCCTTAAGCAGGAAGTGACCTCAGAGAAGGGAAGGAAGTGGCGGCTGAAGATCCATTAAGCCATCTACGGGGCTACTTTCCACCAGTAGCATCAGGAAGTAGTAATAGTAGTACTTCTACCAATTGAAGTAATAGTACATCTAATAGTAACAGTACTGCCAGTAGTACAGTAGCAGTAGTGGTAGCAATAGTAAGGTTATAGCCAATAGCATTAATGCTATTACTAGTACTTGTGGCACCACACGCATTAATACCAGTAGTGGGCTAGTACTATCAATGATCATCATAATGTTACTTAATCACCAAAGAACATCGAAAAGCTTTAATAAATTCAGATTCAGATATAAACATTTTTCTAAGAGAACAACAATAACAAATGTACACCTTGAACTTTAAAATCATTCCCCTCACCATTGCTAGCACCCCTTCTTAGCCATGGCTACTTGACATTTTGTACAATCCCAAACAGGGTCAATGTATCTTTTGCACAAAGACAGCGCTAAGGCTTCTATGCAAATTCTAACATTTGCCCTAATTGAGACCTTGTTCTCAAGTCATAGGAACGTGGACCAAAAAATAGGTAGTTAATGGGGTATCTGGTTTCATTATTTTTTTAACAATTAAGCAAGAGGGGGTGCTGCTGAGAAGCCAAGAAGATGGCGGCTTGAGCTGGAAGCTCTGGTCTCATAAAATCCTGATTAGTAATATATCCTGATTTACACCATTGGATCAACTCCAGATGGTTTCCCCATACAGAGGACGGTCTGAGGAACTCGGGGCTCCAAGATTGAGCGAAGCCACGCTGAAAGGGCTGAGCTCTGGGCCTCTAAAAATTGGGCAGGCAGGAGGACTAGCTGAGACCGCCCTGCGCTTCCAGGCGCACTGGCGTCCCAGGCCACATAACCCGGATGCGGGAACCAGCCGACGCTGGGGACGGTAAGCAGGGCAGGGGACAGGAGCCTTGACCACTGTACCGTTGGCAGCACACTGTTGTCAGAATGCAGCGAGATAGCCCTGCAAACTATTTACACTCCTGCATCCACTCATAAAACAAAGGCATACAAAAGGATGCGTGCGACCGGCCCCACGCAATAAGAAACAACCCGAAGACCCCCTCAGATAATAACGACATCACAGCGGTCTGTGGGCGGGTTCGCTGCCTGTAACATTTGGACATCTAAAGCATTGTCAAACGCCTGACAAACACATGGGAAGCCTGGCCAGAAGCTGCGGGGCGAGCTCGGGAGTATACAGTCTGACCCTCACCCGCACCACGCTGCCCTGTGACGCCCATTGAGACTGCCTTATAACACTTTCTTCCCAGGATACCCTATGTTGCCTGAAGGTCGGTCCACGGCCCTGAAGGGACCCATTCCCTAACACAATATCCAAAACTGTGAATAATGTACACACTCCATTAGGGAATGAGACCAGGAGATGGATTGCAAGTTGAACAAAGTTTATATCAGGTAAATTATGCACACGGAGAACTCTACTGGCCGAGAGCTCTCTGCCCAACAATACACTGGCAGCACATTAAGAAGGCACACAGCGTCATTGGTGACATCACATATAGGTAACTCTTTCAGACGTGTGGATTGGCTGGATACATACGGGATGCCTGGGTCCCATTGGTTAGCATTATTTCCTTCGTTCGGTGATGCATGTGGTCAACTGGGCTCATCTCCGCGGTGTGAAGGTTGGTCTGGCAGATGACTGTGCAATTAATCTAGCTAACATTATAATCTCAGGACAGGAGAACATAAGAAAACTAACACCAATAAACAATAGACTGGAATGCGGGCTGTTTTAGAGTTCACCGACAGGTATATGACTGTGATACCCCTTACCCTCAGGGGGCTATAAACCACAGAGCCCTGAATCCAGATGTCACCCTTACGGGGTTTTGATCTACCTGTTGTTCTGTGATTTAGATAGATATATGTTATTGCAGGATTGGAGAATGTGGTCATGGGATTAAGGCTGTAGTGGGTGTTCTGACTTGGTCACTGTGAGGGGGTCTGATGTGTATCTACATCTGAAGAGCATGAGGGAGTGTATAGCATAGCCACAAAGACACCAGTGACTATTATGACCCCCACTCCCAATCAGTGAAACAACAAATGAGAGCCTTGGCGCTCTACCTCATGAAGGTCTGTGATATGTGGTCAACACCATAAAATTAATTTGTATTTCATTCGCCTCTTTGTTAGTACGACCAAAAACAGAGGGGTTTGGGGGAGGGGGGGAGGGGGGGGGGTGTGTGTGTGTGTGTGTGTGTGTGTGTGTGTGTGTGTGTGTGTGTGTGTGTGTGTGTGTGTGTGTGCGTGCGTGCGTGCGTGCGTGCATGCGTGCGTGCGTGCGTGCGCGCGCGCGCACGCACGCGAAGGGCAAGTGAGGCTGTAAGGGAAGGGCTGGGAAAGGTGAGGAGAATAGGGGTGTGGGTGGTATGGGGGGTAGCCTATTAAAAGTAAAGTCGTACTAACAAAAAGACTCAAAATAAATGAAAATGAACCAAAATGCGTTGATGAAACATATGATCTTGGTGCCACCAATGATGATATATGTGATATGAGGCAACACGCCACAGGTGCTTGTTCCAAGAAGGTGGTCTGCACACTTGAAGTAGGTTCCACATTGCATCTATTCATAACACCCGCTAATGCGGCCCTGCTTAATGATACCAATAGCATCATGTTTCTATCTAGCGCTCCATGCCAGATTCCTCTTCTTTCTTAATACTTTCATTCTAGGTGCCATTTCCCAATGTAATAGTAATCAATGCATTGACCTCAGAAGAGTAATGAGTGCCCTGCTGGGACCCTAGGCTCTAGTGTCTTGCAGGCTAGGCTACTGGTGTCCAGGGCTAGTGATTTACTCGCTGCGCTATCCTTCCAGCACTGCTTAACCTACCTGCATCGGTCCTGACCACCTAGTAGCAGCACACCTCCCAACTCCCACACATTATATCATCTCCATTCTAGACACCCCGAAGGAGAACATGGCATCACACGGCCAGGATCTGCACCATCCAACACACCAGCGAGTCATCCATCACTACAGAGCTTTCACAACTCTTACCTCTGCTGGATATCAAGCACTTGCTTGGCCAACTTTCACTTGACTGCTTTTTAGTGTTATTCCGTAATTATTCTTAGATGTTAATATTGTTTTGCAACAGATGTAGCACACATGTTTTGAGTTTCTTTCTTTCTGGTAGTTTGTGTTTTGGTTATTTCTATGGAGAGTAGGTCATTCCTGATGCATCCCGGCTTGGGTGAGATTAGGTCAGGGATTTGTAGTCTCTGCAACACTTCACCAATCAAGCAATGCATGTTGAGGTGCCAAACACCCAAAGATGGGTTGTCTATTGACATTGGTGGTGCTTAGCGGCATTCTAAGATCCTGGCTCCATTTCTTCTCTGCTATGTGGGTTATCGTGTCCTCCCGCCGGCGGATCTTCTTCAGCGTGAGCACAGTACGTCTTTGGGTTTCACGGTGTCCCCACTCTGGGAAGAAGCCCATTTGAACTTGAATGACTTCCTTTGCGGCAAACCGAGTCAACATTGCGAGTACGGATCTGTGAGTTTACATCCTTATGTGTCACTATTTGAAAAAGACAGATATAGTGATGGGAAGATCGTCCCCACGAAAGTGTTTACGAGAAAACTTCCTGGTAATTTTCTGCGGTTTGTAGTTACTGTGCTCTTGTTGGAACAGCTGCTGTTGCTCACCGGGTCAACAGCTGCAAGCATCACTATCTGCGTTACTGTTTCTGAAGTTTATGCAAGACTGAATGTCTCTGAATACGCCTGGGTGGCCATTTTGATTACAGAGATCTGTATTCAGTGTTTCCTTCATTTGCAGCACGGTTTTCTTGGTGGTGTCTTCTCTGTTGTGATGGGTCAGTGCCGCTCTGCTTTCCTTCTGATTCCTCCGTAGTGTTTGACACCTCATTTCAAATCCCTACTTAGACACTAAACCAGGCCGGCATGTCCACTAACATATGCTCTGATAATACCTTACACTCTAGAAGAAACCAGTATACATATTTTCCCCACATGGCCTTCTCAGTCAACCCTTGTTGGCAGAATAAGGCCTCATGGTCATTTTAATTATTTTCTTGCCCACACCTGCCTTGCATCCACACATCCTCTCATAGGCCTGGCACTGAAGCTTTTCTGTGTACTTTGCTTTTGAGTTCCAGATCCACCTGGCAAAATGTAGGTGGACATTGCTCAAGTGAAGTTCACATTCACGGATATAACAGGTAACAGAAGACCCCTCTCACAGGATTTCTCTTTCCCTGAGCGCTGCCACCTTATAGTCCCATTCTGTAGCCTGTACTTGGCAGCCATAGTTTGACTTTACATGGGCATGTGTTGCTATCAGCTACCTAGGTGGGGCCCCATGTTCCGCTGCAGCCATCATAGGCCTACGTTTAGTCTGACGTGTTCATGCACAGCCATAATAGGTCCATGTATTACCAAATATTGCCATGTACAGCCATAATGGCCCCAGAATTGGCCTCATATGGCTTCGTATAAATTAGGCCTCATGCCAGTTAGTGCCATCAAAGGCTAACGCACAGTCTCATATCGGCCCGGTCCCTTACAATTTGGAGTTGCCTTTTTAATGACGGTGTCTTTGCAACTCTCTCTGGGAAGAAAGGAAGGAAGGAAGGAAGGAAGGAAGGAAGAAGAGAAAGAAAGAAAGAAAGAAAGAAAGAAAGAAAGAAAGAAAGAAAGAAAGAAAGAAAGAAAGAAAGAAAGAAAGAAAGAAAGAAAGAAAGAAAGAAAGTCATAGCTGCCCTGACTGGAAACTCACTTTTAAATACTCTCACTGTACAGACCATAAAAAGATCCAGAACACAACACTGTTTTTTAGATGCATTCCTAAGGAGCCAGGATAAGGCCATTCAGTCAGGAAAGGTGACTTTTCTGTAGCAGGACTCAAGCCTACAGACATCAGCAATACACCACTGGCACGCCTGCACCATACCTTGGCAGCGACATCACAGGCATTGCCTGTAAAGAAAAGCAGCAAGGCGAACGGTTCACACAGATTTTACATTGACCTGAGTTAATATGATAATGTATAACCTGGTAACTAGACGACTGTTTCCCAATTATGTGGTCAGTCTTAATTCAGTTTAAACTCTTGCATCTTTAGTGTTGCCTCACTTTTCTCCACTACTGTTGCTCTTACTCCACAACACTTTTTGGTTTGAAATCACATCATACTGATGACATGAAAGACATGCATTATTAATTTGCCCACTGTACAGGCTTCCTAAATATTGCCTTGATATATTAATCACAATTGGGTGAGCTGTCCACAAAATTGCTGCCTATGTTCAGATTTCAAGGTTCACCCCCTTGCTCCTACCCCCCACAACCCCGCCCCTCCTCCAACCCCCACTGACCCTTGTCTCGCTGCTCCATGTCCTAAACCACAAACTTTCTTTCCTGGTTGAAAAGAAGTATGGCAAATAGCATTGTGACTACTGTACTTCACTTTCTCCCTCGTTTCTTCTGGTTACCGCTGCATTTCAAGACCTTCTTTTACATGGCGTATCATCTGTCACTGGCTTCCAAGATGGCCGCTGGGTGCGCGATCGGTACTGATTTCAATTGATAGCTCATTAATCCAGAAGATGGATTCAATGTATCTAGTCGGGCAGTTAGCACACCTACAAAATTACTGCATCTAACTAGGTCATCAATATGGTCGCGATTTTACGCTCACAGAAATAACGCAAAAAACAGTCATCGTTAAATGTGCTGCAAATTTGAGAAAATGCTGATAAGAAGGCACAAAAATGGTGTTATACACATATTGCTGTGGCGGCTCCTCTGTAATGGGCGATGGGTTTCCGAATTCCGAGTTTCCGAATTCCGACCCACCTGTCGCCATTGTGGAAGAGCCAAAGCCAGCCCAGGGAAAGCTCCCAAGCTCTCCTGAGTTGGCTATAACTGTTAAAGGGAAACCATGTTACTGTTGTACTGGTGCTCAGTCCAGTGGATTTACCATGGGAGTACGAGTGGCGGCCCAGTGTCTTACTCTCCTTTTTGGAGTCCATAGGACTCCACAGGGATCATAAAAGGATTTACCACCAGTGGTAATACTGCATGGTAAATCCCAAGAGTTTTGATGGAAAGAGGGAAGATTTATGTCTTCCGGTCCGGTCTGATAGCACAGCGAGTAGAGCCCTTGCTTTGATATCTATGCAGAGCCTGGATATAGGTTCGGGTCCCAGCAGTGCCAAAACTCAGCCTTTCATCCTTCCGAGGTTGATAAATGAGCACCACACACCGTTGGTAATAATAAGTAGCGCTATATAAATGCTAAAATAATTTTACCTCAAGCTTTCTGTAAATCTTCCTTTTTAACACCAGAACTCATAATACAGTAGTGTGGAAATGCGGCAGCAAAGTGGCAGTAACAGAATTCCTGCCACTTTTCTGCTATGCCTCCAAAGAGGGCCTATGTCTGAGAAACTGAAGGAGGTAATTGTTTGATCTGGTTATTTTTCATATAAAGCTGGAAATATATATCATAGTTCCATTAAACACAAAAGATAAAATATTCAAGAAACCAAATATGTAAATGAGGTGGGCTGATAAAGAGCTCACAGCCTTCTTTTTAAATGAAAAATAAATATTAACTAGATGTGCAATGGGAATACTTAGTGAGGCTATACGAACCTATAGATGATCCCTTATCAAAAAGTAGTCCATACATCTCCCATTTTGGTACGCCATTCATTCTTCCCCCGTTTTTTTTTTCGCGGCACTTTTTGCCAACATTTTTTGCTGAAAAAACATCGAAAAATATGGGGGTTCGGGGGAAAGGGCATATAAGTGGTAGGGTGGAGTGGTGTATAGGGATAAATAATAGGGGAGGGGAATTGGGGGGACCCCCCAAATAAATAAAAAAATGTTGATTTCTTTTTTCAGCAAAAGTTTTTTGCAAAAAGTGCAGCGAAAAAACAACAGTTGAAGAATGAACGTAGAACCCACATTTTATGGCAGGCACAGAGGCTTCATATTATGCCATTATCGTTCTTTAATGTTTGCCATTATCAACTTGCGTTAGCATTGATTCCGAATCTTGAAGGGACGATATGGAGCATAATCCCAAATCTCTTCATTCCTGATGTCTGTAGGCTTGAGTCCTGCACCACCTCTTTTTAATCCTTATAGGGCTCAATGACGCCACCCCAAACCCTCTTGTCCTGCTGCGCAGTGAAAAAGATGAGGTATTCCTACTTTCATATGTTGCTTGTTGGTTAGCCTGATTAATGGTAAAGGGTCCAGACTGAAAGCACATCTTCCAAAGTTCTTCATCTGGAAGCCAAACTCAGACGTTGTGACAGGAGGTCCAGACTGTCTTTATGCGTTCTCGCCATTTTTTCACATTCCACGAGACCTTCTGAGCTGTTGCAGTCAAAGACCTTCAGTGGTTTTAGTGTCACCCCTTAAGCAAGGTCAGAGGTGATAGTCACTGCCTCTGGAAATGTTTCTCCTTCTGTCCCTCGGTTATTGACAGACTTGGAGGCTCGACCACACTCATTGATTCTCTCAGTATCTCTTTGTCCAATGTACTGGAAGAGTTTGGGTCAAGAAGGACTTATTATGCACTGTAAAGTTATGAATTTATTATGGTGCAGCGGAATAGCTCAGGGCTTGTGTGTACTGTGGAACCAATCCTGATTCTTGTCACATTCTGTTTTCATCTTCGGGCTCTGGTGTTGGTTGGAGGTCATGCCTTTTAAAGGGTACATGTTTGTGTGGGGATGGTCAGGGCAGCTGGAAAGATAGTACTTATAACTTTGATGGAGGACTGTGCCTGGAAATAAATAATATTTGTAATGGCGTCCTGCAGCACTGACAGAGGGGCAAAACATCCTACCACCAATAGGATTATTTAGACACTGGAATTTGTAGAGCATGTAGTCCTTTCACAATTTTTAATAACTATTAACATAAATTGCTGATGAGACAAATTAAAGAAAGAGAACGGCATAATCTGAGGAAAATGCATTTTTTAATAAAGCCATAAAGTAAAGCTAGCATAAACAACTCGCCTGAATTGGGGGTAACTAAGCCATAGAATCCATCTGCTGGGGAGATGTACTTCAAAATATATGCCCAGAAACCAGTTAATATCCTAAACTGCACGTGAGACATGCAAGCCCACTCGTACCTAATCGTGGTTACTGGAGAAGTACGCCAACAAAACGCAGAATGTTGTGCGCAAAATACAGAAGCTTAATATAGCGTGCACCAACCACGTAGCTGCCCAGATGCTGCAATCACCCAGCATCAGCGCTATTGCACTCTACCAGTATGGCCATCTTTAGGTAAGGACCACTAAAAATGAAATAGCACTTTCAGCGACTGTTGGAAAATATTGCCAGTTGAAAGTGTGTTGCTAACCAGAAATGTCATTTGGGTGTTACCAGGGGTAGCAACTGTGACGCCTGAGGTCTCCCTTGCTACCCCTGTGGCCAGCCTGATAGCCCTAAAAAAAAAGAATGTATCACACGGCCCGTGGTAGCAGGCATTTAGTTATGGTTAAGTTGCTAAACTCATAGGAAGACAACTTTTTCGGCGGCTAATAACTTCGCTCCACCTGGTGGAATCCTCACAATACTTTGCAAAAAAAGTATATGGCCCGCTCTGAATTTTTTCTGCAAGTTTGGTGAGGTTTCATGCAAGGGGGCAAAGATATAGGGGGTCCCATATTTTTTTTCCATAGACTGAATGGGGAAAAACTTTGTGCATGGCTACAGGTCGAACGACTGGACGGATTTTCACCAAATTTGCGGCAGGACCGAGAGCTTGGGTCTGAAAGCGTGCTTTTGTGTGTTTGGTGGAAATCCGACCAGGACTTTTGTAGCAAAGACCTGAAATGTACATCTCAAAAAATGAGTGATATCTCGGTCCGCTCCGCTGACCCATTTACCTGTTCGCTCCGCGGACAGAAGCGTCATTGGCTTGCAGAACGCTGTGATGTCGGCGAACATTGGACGCGCCCTGTGGTTGGCTGGAGGGAAGCGTGCTGTGTGTCAGCGTTTTTGGGAAACACCGCCATGGTGTATCGGATGACAGTGCAGCGCCGAAAGGGACTGACAAACATAATGTACGGCATGTGGTGGGAAGAGGGGATGGAAAGGGTGGGAGAGAGAGAAGTGGTTCATCAGAGAAATGTGATTATTAGGTGAACAAAGACGGTGGTGTGCCTGCAGTATCTGTGCATGGTGTACCTGCAGTATCTGTGCATACTGCACCAATTCGCTGGTTCCTGCACAGGTGACTACCATGTGTGATGAATACAGGCAGCGTTTGTTGCGGCATGATAGCTCGTGCTGTGACCTCTTACCTTGCTGACTGGTGGTACCTGAATAGCAGACGGGGAGTGCATTGCAAAACATATATTACGCCATGTGGTCGTGGGAAGAAAGGATGGAAAGGGTGGGGGAGTGAGAAGTGAATCATCTGAAATATGTCAATAGGTGGACGAAGACTATGATATGACTGCAGTGTCCTTGCACACAGCACCAATTTGCGGGTCTCTGCACAGCCACCTCCCATGTGTGCTGCATGCAGGCAGGCTTCGTTACGGCACAATGGCTGGTGGGGAGACCTATTTCCATGGTGACTGGTGGGAGCTCAATTGCAGAAGGGGAGCGCATTGTACATAACATGCACATTGTAAGATAGCGTGTACTCAGGTGTGTTGCATGGATGGAGTGCTTGCAGCAACAACTATGTGCCGTGGTTGGAATTAGGTTTCACATTGTTCCCTTCTTTGTGTGGTACGTCAGCATTGCATAGATGGTTGATTGCATGGGTGCAGTGCTTCTTAGCACATCCTACAGTGTTTAATCCAGGGCTGCAGCTACTGGAGTGAACAGTTGTGCAGTGCTGTAATACTGACAGTATCGAAGAGGGTAGGGTTGAAGTGCACCTTCTATGTGCATGGATACTGCAGTGTGTGAAGTGGGCGCAAATCTTCAATAGTGTGTCCATAGAAGTGGAGACAGGCTAAACTGCATATTGCATAGGATTGCGTAGTGTCCATTGCGCAAAGTGGTGACTTAAGTACTGCAGTATGAAGTATTGTTTTTCTGTACCGAATAGAGAGCTGGGAGATGTACTATGTGAATGAAAGTGGGTATGGGTGCCGGAGGCTGTGTTATGTTTCCATGAATAGCTGTATTATGGTGTGGAGGTTGGGTAGTAGTGGCGGTGGCTGTGGCAGGTGTGTGCAGTGTGGTACGTGAGCACATGATGCCATGCATGGCTGCATTATGTTGTGGTGGGTTTGGGTGTGGGAGTCTAGGCCTTGCCCACACCCACCGCAGCAATGCAGTTTAGACTGCATCTGTCACAAACTCCTCACCTTTACAGAATGGTTGTGGAGCACATTGTAGACTTGATAGAGCAGCTGAAGTCAGTTGACATGCAAATACTGTTGGGTGGTTGGGTTGGCAGTAACACCATCGTATGTGAATGAAATCGGGTAGAGGTGCCAGAGGCTGGGTTAAGTTTATAGATTCTGGTAGAAGGTGAATCTTTCTATGCACAGCTGTATAACGGTGCAGAGCTTGGGTAGGAAGGCCGGTGCCTGTTGTATGTGCGTGGATTGTGGTACTTGGTGAGATGTTGCCATGCATGGCTGGATTACGTTGTGGAGGGTGTGGCCAAGGCCTAGACTATGGGGTGCATGGCAAAAGGCTGTAGGCCATGCACCCGAAAGACAAGGCCTTCACCACACCCACTGCAGCAATGCAGTTTTGACTGCATCTCTCAGAGGGTGATCACCTTCACAGAATGGTTGTGGAGCACATTTTACTCTTCATAGACCACCAGAAGTGCCCTGGCATGCATACATTGTTGGTTCCATGGTTGCGGTCATTGTTGGAACATCCTACGGTTTTTGGTGTATGGCTGGAGATTGTGCAGTGAAAATCTTGCCGTGTGCCCACTGGATGCAGTGTTGGAACACTGTCAATATAGAAGAGGCTATGTACTTGGACATTCTGGTTTGTGTAGCTTCCTGGGAGTAGGCGCAATGTTGTGAAGATTGTGCGGTTTGGTTGCCAGTGACATAATACTTTGTGCATGGAAGTGGGTAGGGGTGGCGGAGGCGGTGGTATGTTTGTGGAATCTGCTAACTGTTACATAATTCCATGCATTGCTGTGTTATGGTGCTGGAGTTGAGTAGAAGTGCCACTGGCTATGTTACGTTTGTGGATTGTAGTTTATGGCCACATGCTCTCATGCATTGCTCAATTATTTGTCAGCAAGCAGTAGACTCTTCTGTGCATGGTCAAAGGCATGATGGGCACCGCTCTGGACGATTTCGGATGCTGACGTGGTTTTTTCCACACCTTTGTACGGAAGGTGCTTTGGAAGCACACGCGGCGTGTACTGGGAGTGTTGAACAGTACATATGGAGTACTGTACAGAAATTATAGTGTTGAATGCAGACTTCTTGGCTGTGATTGGTGCATGCATGCGTGAATATTCCACAATCCTCAATGAGGGATTGCTGGAAGAAGAACAGTGGAGAGGGGAGAAGGATTGTCCCTGCTTTAGTGGGGTGTAACCCTCGCTGCAGCTGGAAAAGCACACGCGCCACATCCTGCCATTCTCAGCATGGTGGGCATGCGAATGGAACTGTGGGAATTATGGTATCATGTGTCAAAGGTGTGGTTCACAGGAAGGGGCGGTACTACTTTCTCCCAATACTCTCTGTGTATTGAGGTTGGTGGACATGGAGAGACGCACAGTGGTGATCATGGGTGATACATGTGTACAAGATCTGTACAGGTATGCCGTGCAAAGAGGCGTTGCTGCTAATTTTGGGTTGGAAGGAGTGGATGCTTTGTGGGCCAGTCTCGATGCATGCAGTTTTGGTGGGATGGTTCGCCTAGATATGTGGCCTCTATCATTACTGGTGAAGTTGTCGTGGTGCATTATGGAGGTCTACATTTGGGTCTCATGTGGTATGGACATTTGCCCTGTCACCTGAAGAAGTTAATGAATGCAATGATGCAGATTTTTCACACAGCCAAGGTCGTTTTTTCTCACCCAATCCCCCAAGAGGAGTATGGGGCCATGCCAGTGTAATTTGTCACCAGTCACAGCTCGGAAGGTGCCTTATGAACAGAAGCAGAAGCATGTCTGCATTTATGTGCACTAACCCACTATGAGAGCATGAATTTCCTAAACATACACTGCTTACTTTCAAATGGCATTTATTTGAATGCCATTGCCAATACCATTTTCTTGTACACTGTGTATGAAGCATTGCCCATAATTCGGTAAAAAATGAAGGAGGAGAAGCAAACAGAAAGTCATTACAATGAGAAAAAGCAAAGAAGATGGTTTGCAAGCACGTAAAAAAACATGTAAAATACACAAAAACAAAATAAAAACTTTTTCAGAGGGACCACTAAAGACCCAAGTGCCTACTCTGTTTACCACTCCCAGCCCCCCTTCTTAGCACAAAAACTCAGCGGATTACACTGTAGTTTCAGGATTACATGTGCCACATCCAGCCATTTTCTGGATGGGAGCCATGGAAATGGGACTGTGGAGCGAAAGACAGTCTTCAGTAAGGCTTGTGGTTGTGGTGTGTACACAAAAAGTGTGGCACCAGGTCTCTTTATACAAAGAAGTGCAGAAGGAGGCTATGGTGGAAGTGTGCAAGGTAATGGCCAGGCATCCTGGGTATATGCATGAACTGTATGTACTTGTGTGAAGTTCTTAACATTAATGCAGTGCTGTTTGTGAGCGATAATTTTTGAAAAGTGTGAAATAAGTGGGGTACTGCAGAAAAAAAAAACCTGTGCAGTGTACAAGGTATGTGCAAGGCATCCTACTGTTATGAATGCATTCTGTGTATGCTATCATATGATGTATAATTGTGTGCTATGGCATGCGTAATGCGCCTGTACACACGTTTAGCAAAGTGCAACAAGGCAAGGGATGGGGGAACAGAGGGGAGACAGAGACAACAAACCTGCTACGCCAGGTGTGACTTACATCACCCAAATGCATAGGTTGGAGGTGGGGAAGGTGCAGTACATAAGTAGAAGAAGAAATGACAATAAGTAAAAATACGGGCCGATTGTGCCAAGTGCAAGGATAAGTGCAGACATCAGGTGGTGCAGGAACTGTTAGGGTTACAGAAAACAGTCCCCAAGTGCGGGGTTTACTAGAAAGGCAGTGCAGGGTTTCACCTGGCAGGGGGCGGTGGCATGGGCCCGACATCACACGGTCACCAGGTAACCAGTGCAGAATCAGTTTATGCCAGGCAGTCAGCCAGGGAGAGGAGGAGAAAAAGCAGACGCAAAGAGAAAGGCTTTGAGGTGTTTCCGGAACCAGTGATGGTTCTCCTCAAGTTTCAGGGAGGCAGGGAGGCTGTTGCAGAGGGAGGCTCCAGCTTAAAAAAACATCTACCACCCAATGGTTGCTTGCAGAAGCGATTGATCCTGAGGGAGTTAGAGGCTGATGATGGAAGAGCTCGAGCACGGAGATATATAGGAAGTGAGAGTTGAAGGTATTGAGGTCCCAGGGCCCAGAAGGCCTTGTGCATAATGTAGAGGGTTTTGACCTTATTCCTCGCAGCCACTGGGAGCTATTGCAGACATTTCAGTGCAGAGGAGATATCATCCCAAGTCATGCAGTCCTCTTCTGGATGCGTTGCAGAGGGCGTTCTGGATGCGTTGCAGAGGGCGGAGAGTAGAAGCTGGCAGATTTAAAAAGTGCCTGTTGCAATAGTGCAGCCTAGACAGAAGCACAGCTGTGCAGACAGTGACCTTTGGGAAACTTGCTTTAGGTTGGTAAGATACATGCAGTCTTGCTTTTGGGGGCATATTCTTATGATTTATGAAGGAGATGGGTTAGTGGGAAAAACATTTCGGAGCATTGTCAGAAGGAAAGCAGAGAGGTCCTGTTTCTATATTGCAATGTATTATATGGGTAAATGAAAACGTTGCAAGCACATATCACTGAAGAGCCACTTGATGGTAGGGGATGGGGAAAGAAAGACAATATGCTTTTAAAGAACGTAATGGACGCTCATTGGCAGATACCATGCGCAGAGGCACTTATAACACAGTGGTAAATATACTGCAGAAAAAGTTTTCATACCTCCATTTTATGGTGATGGGTGCTCATGCGGATGCATGTGGATGCCCAAATCTTGCAATCTTTTACTGCGCTTTCTACTGCACATGCTTTCGAGTGACAGGACACTTGCATTGTGATTTTGTAACGGTACCTATGAAGTGTTGTTCAGAAACAACAGTGTTAGTTGCTAACGTCTTGGATGGCATTGGTGGAATAGTGTCTGCCTATTTACCCGTACCCAATGAGGTAGTGGTGGACAAAAGATAGTGGAAGGGAAGAAGGACTGCTCCTGCTTTAGTGGGGTGCGCCCTCGTGGTACTTTGGGAAGAGCACGTGCCACAATCTGTGCTTCTCACTATGCTGGCCAATGGACATGGGACTTTGGGGATTATCCAGTTAGGTACGGTGGGTGTGGTTCACAGGAAGGGACGTTCATACTGTTGTACATTACTCTGTGTGGTGGGTCTGGCTGACATGCCTCTGTGATAGATCTGCACAAGTAGGCCCTGGAAAGTCACTTTGATGGCAATTTCGGTTTGGAAGGAGTGGACACATTGTGGAACCCTGTCTACAAGTGCAGTTTCACCGACATGCATGCACTTTGCAAAAACCTGGCCACTTTTGCTACTGTCGATGTTATCGTCATACAGTACGGTGGCATGCATATGGGTTACGTGTCTTGTTTAGGATTGTTCCGTTGACTGAAGAAGTTGCTTAATGTAGTGAAGAGGCTTTTTCCCACTGCCAAGGTGCCTTTCTCATCCATAACACCACAAAGAGTATGGGGCAATGCTCCTGGATGTTGTTCCGAGCCAGAGACCGAAAGGTGTCTCATCAACAGAAGCATGTATACTTTGTTGTCCGCTAGTGGGATGTTCTTCTGTAACAATAACCTCACTAGTTGTGGAAATGCAGTGGTTTTCAAAGCAAATGGCATTTCGTTCTCACCCATTGGTAATGCTGTTGTGTTTGCCTAGCTACAATATGCGGTGAAGAGTTTACTGTAGCAATGTCAGCACAAGAAAACACCAAAATCAAATAAAAACTGAAAAAAAGCTGTTTCTCTAGAAGCATCTAAAAAAAGGCTCTTTTCAGAGCCGCCCCTTACAACAAACTCCCCCTACTCTGGTTGAAAGTTATTCACCCATGCCTGCATGAAGCACGAAAGCCACATCCAGGGATTTTGAGGATGGTGCCCATGGAAATGGGACTGTGGAGGCAGAGGGGTTGCATTATAACGTTTCTGGCTGGGGTGTGTATGCAGAGAACTGGTACTGTTACATGGAGAGCTCTTCAATGTCATTGGTGGATGCGTGTAGAACTCTTTAACAGTACGCAATGACGGCATGCTGCAAAGAAGAAAGTGGAAAGGGAAGAAGGAATGTTTCTGGTTTATTGGGGCACGGCCCTCGCCATCATTGGGGAAATGTACATACTCCAGTTTTCAGCATGCTACCCATGAGATTGGGACAGTGGGGACTATCGCACCTACGGGTGTGCGTCACAGGAAGGGCCGTTCATAATATTCTCCATTACTGTGCCTACTGAGCCGGACTGACATGGTTGCTATTACTTGCAAACGCAATGTAACACAGCAGATTTGGACCACCATCACTTACAAGGCAAACCTATGTGGCCTGCTTCTCTGTTCTGAAAAGCTGCACACAGACTGCAGAGCAGCTCTGGGCTGTGGCCTTTTTGTAGGGTTCCTGTGGAGAACTTGCACCTGAAAAACAATCCTACATTGTTCAAAAACATAGATACATATGCAACGGCACATTGTGCTGTGTTTGTAAGTGTGTACTTTCCGGAAAACACTCTGTACATTAATCAACACTATACTTTGCTGCTGTCCAAGGGTCCGGATTGTGTCCTCCCAAATAAGGGCCCGCGCGCAGCGTGGGTGCGGTCCCATGTTGACATCGCCACTGTTCTCCTTTGGGACGGCTGTTCGCAGGATGTGTTTTGGGAGGAATACATTGTGCACATGTGCATAAGTGTCCTATATAGGGTATAGCAGGTGCAATGTTTATCTGTATGATAATCTGTACGTCCACCTGTAGGACGTTGGTGGCTGCCTCGACCTAATTACCGTTCCTTCACATATGCTGCACAGTGGCATTGTTACCAGCACACAGAGGACTAGATACACATGCGTGTACTTGCACAACGACCAAACATCTGCTCCCACACGTAATCATAGGTGGTGGACAACATGCAGACATGTGCATGCTTGCATCGTACGGAGGCCTCTATTGTCATTGTGGATAGGCCGGGCAGCTGCAGTGTCCACAGGACCCCTACCTTTTCCTTAATTGCGGTCATTCCAACGAACGCCATTTAAAAAAAAAAAACAATACCACATATACACACAGCAACATTTTAAATATTAATGTTTACTTGAATACCCACCATTAGGAAAGGGTAGTAGAAGTGTATACTTATTGTGGGGAATTGGGGATTTGCACAAGTTGGTTGTGAGGGGAGGAAGAGATTGCAGTATCACCGTAATGCCTCACCTCACACGGATTTTGAGGGGATGGCAGGCTCTGACATGGGCAAGGGGAACATGTGCAGGTCTGCCAGTGCTGTTTTATTTTGTCCATAATATACCCTTGTATGCAACCTTTAAGGTGGCACAATTGTTCACCAATTTTTCCACTTTGCCTTCCAGACTGTCCATTTTTCTATGCACAGTTTCTTTCCTTTCCTATGGCCGTATGCTTTTGTGGAAGGGGTGCCGCTTGTGCTGCCTTTCTTTACTTTCCAATATGTTCTCTTACAGAAAAGAAAATGTGTTTGGTGTAAATACAGCTATATATATTACATAATTTACGCTTCACACTACTGTGATTACCAATGGGGTTAGTATCGTAAGTCATTGCGTCATGTGGGAACTTTTCTTGGAGGTATGCTACTCTGTCCAGTATTTTGAGTAGGAATGGGACTGTGGTGATGGGGCGGTAGTTAGTGGGGATGTCAGGATTTAGGGAGATTTATTTTGTCCTTGAGGTTGGTGGGGACTTCACAGGTGATGAAAGAGGCATTGTTCAGGGCACTGATGAATGGAGCCTGTTCTATGGCACAGTCCTTGGTTACAGTAGCAGGGCAAATGTTGGCATAGCATCTTGTGGGTTTCAGGCTTTGGATGATGCTTAGGGTTTCTTGTGGCGAGACTGGCTTAAAGTGGAATGACAGGGGTTAAGGTTGAGGTGGTGTTTATCTTAGTAGGTGTGGTTGGGGCAAGGGAGGTCTGTTTTTGTCAGATCTTTTTCTGAAGGGAGTCCAGTTTGCCAAGCAGTGTGTTTTGAATGCTGACACACCATGCTTCAATTTGTTGCAGCAGTCTTTGGGGATGGATGGTGTTTATAGTTCGTGTAAAATTACAAAGAGTTCACGCGAGCTACAGCTGGAGTTGGAGATTCTTTCATTGTATGTGGATTTTTTGGCAAGGAGGAGTGTGTTTTTGTATGCTTTGGCTATTGAGAGGAAGTTGCTTTTGTTTGCACCAAATGGTGAGTTTTTCCAGGTAGTTTCAGCTTCTTGCTTTTTTAGTCGCTGGGTTTTCAGGTCTGGAGCGAACCAGGAGTTGCAGTGGGAGAGGGGCCTGGCTTTTCGTTGATTGAGTGGTGCCACAGTGTTGATGGCTTTTGCTAAGATCGGGTTGTAGATGTCAGCCAGAGATGTTGGGTCGTCTGGCACGGTTTCTTGGTGGCTGTTGATTTCAGAGAGTAAAGGAAGGATATTTGTTGCTCTGATGTTTTTGGAATTGCGCAAGTGGTTGGAGAGCTTATGGTGGCCGGTGTTGGTGGGGGGCCGTCCTTCTGTATTGGAAGGGTGAATGATATCATTTTGTGTTCAGACCATGGATATGATTCATTAGAGGTGATGGTAATGGGGCAGATTATTTCTACAATCCAGTCAAGTACCCAACCCTTAGCGTGGGTGGGGCTGTGGATGCATTGGGATAGTTCAAGTGCAGTTAGAGCATTGGTCAGGGAGAGGGCATTGCTGTCAGTGGTATAGTGTTGAATCCCAGGTTCAGGTCACTGAGGAGGAGAATTTGTGAGGAGGGCTTGGTGTTCGAAGTTCATACTTGTAATATGTCTTCTTCAAAGGTGGATATATGGCTGAGTGCTCTCTATAATATGTGGGTAGTTAGTGTGGAGGTGTGAGAGAGGGTGATTTCGAGGGACAGTACTTCACTGGAGGTGTGCGAGCCACTGTTGAACTCACTACTGACTAGTGAGTCTTTGGCAATCAGGGCTACCCCTACCCCTTTGCAGTGTGATCTGTCTTTCCTGAAAATAGAGTAATTGGATGGGATGGCTAGAGTTAGGGCAGGGTCTGCGGCTGGGTATAGCCATGTTTCTGAGGGCTCTGTGTTGCTATGGGGGCTTTGCATAATGAGTCAGGCATTAAGGTATCATATTGGGTTTAAGGCATCATACAGTGAGGGGCATCAAACTGGGCTTCAGCCATTATTGCACTTAGGGCATCGCATAGGGCTATAGGCATCATTCCAGGAGGGGTATCACATAGCGTATCAGGCATTTTTACCAATGGGGCATCACATGGGGTTACAGGCATCACTGCAGAATGGGCATCACATAGTGTATCAGGCATTATCAAGGCATCCCACGGGGTTATAGGCATCATTTCCAGAGGGACATTAGATAGCATATCAGGCATTTTTACCAATGGAGTATTGCATGGGGTTACAGGCATCACTGCAGAAAGTGAATCACATAACGTGTCGGACAATTTCACCAGTGGAGCATCACATGGGGTTACAGGCATCATTGCAGAAAGGGCATCACATAGCGTATCAGGCATTGTCAGGGCATCACATGGTGTTATAGGCATCATTCTCAGAGGGGCATCACATGGTGTATTAGGCATGATCAGGACCTCACATAGGGTTTACAGGCATCACTGCCGAAAGGGCACCACATAGCGAATCCAGCTTTTTTTACCATTGGGGCAGCACATGATCCCATATGGGTTGGTGCAGCAATGCCTCTGGGAGGTGGTTTTAAAGTTATGAAGCTGGCTGCTTGTTGTTTTGTAATTCCTTGTTTGGGTCAGACTTCTTGGAGTGCCGTTTTGAGGGATGGAACGGGTGTCTGGCATTTGTGGTAGCTGCTGTTCTTCTGCAGGCTTGGAGGTGGGCTTTAGCCAGAGTGGTGGTGTTTTGGCGGGGAGTGGATGTTTTTTACTTGGGGGAGGCTGGGACCGTTTAAGTTTTGGGATTTGTAAGTGGGCTGAGGGTGGGGTCTGTGTGAGGTAGGGTGGGACCCATATCTGCTTCTCGCACAGTGTTGCGAGCATTTTGGGTGAAGTGTAGTGGAATTGGGTGGGGGGTAAGAACGTAGAGAGCTCCACCGAGGTGGAATCTGGTAGGGGGGTCACCATTGTAAGGCAAATGGTTTGCGCTACTCGGTGAGGGAGAACGTAGCTTATGGGGTGTAGGTGGCCAGCCATGGCAGGACAGGGCCAGACAGGCATAGCCTTTCCTGTCGGGCTTCCCTGAGGATGCCGGCTTCACCTGCCGGCTTCTCTGCTGCAGGCTGATGTGCTCCGGTGGCAGCCAATCAGAGGCTGTTGTGGGGGCTAAAATGTCACTGTTACACTGATCAATTATTGTCTTCGGAAAGTAATCAGGTAATGTGTGGGCTAGTGCGGACAGTTGGGACAACCTATGTGTTGCTGTGGCAGAAGAAACATTTTTACAATATGGCGCTTGAGACAAACCTTTTGGGGAGCAAAGTCAAATGCAGGCAGTCGGGATACCGCGGGTTGTATAACATGTGTAGAATCAATATTGCTGCATGCCGTTTGAGACATGGGCAACCATTGTGTTGATGCAAATGTACATGCGGGCAGTAGGGGTGCCAGTGGCATTGAATCAGGCTGTATCATCATATAAGGTTCAATATGTGGATTGGGTGAGACTTTAGCATCAGCAGCCCTGACTTGCTTATATCCATTATGCTCAACATGTTAGCCTGTAGGTCCACCAGAGTGTTTTCAGTTCCATGATTTAACCTAAAATCTGATTGTCTGTAATACAGAAAATTCGTTTTTTCCAAGTGTCCCTGAAATTGTGCCGTGGCGATTTTGTTTACTATTTTCAATTGAAAAGGGACATTTGTTATTGGTCTCAGGTTATTACATTCCTTGGGATCTTGGCCAGGTTTCTTTGTAAGTGGTGTTACAACGACATTTTTTATATTATCAGGGACTATCCCGTGAATAAAAGTGCCATTAACAAAACGGGTAAAAAAAAGGACTGAACAACTCAGCGTCGCTAAGAATGATTTTAGCCGGGATGGTATCACCCACACATGTTGTGGGGCGCATATTCCTTAGTGTGGACATCACAGTGTCCCCAGAAATAGGAGTGAAATGAAGCTCTGGCTTATCTGTACCCTGATGAGTAATGGGTGCTTTAAATACATCTGAGTCACCGGATTGAATCCTTTTATCAGCAATTTTCAGGTAGGCAAGTTTAGTTTTATCCGCAAAGGCCTTTTGGACTTCAAGGTAGTTAGCTGTGGATGGAATAAATATTCTCAGTTGAGCTTGTGGTTTTTCTCATTTCTTCAGAATGCCAAACATTTTTTGTTTTATTTTCTGATTTTTCGATTTGAATATTAAACATCTAACATTGGAATGTCCGGAGTTTACAAACGAAAGACACCCACACCTGGGCGAAATCTGGAAAGACTACCGACTGAGAGAGACAAATACCTGGTGGAACACCCTTCTTCAAGGGGTGAAAAAGCGAATTAACTTAGCAGTGACAAAGTTCATTTTGGTGATATCCAAGAAATTTGAAAATCTCTCTGCGGAAGATACATATATATAAGCAATTGCAGAGTCCTAAAAAGGAAGAACAAGACTGCGGCCTAATAGACCTATTGGGTGCCTTTTAGAAAATATATTCACAAAGGCCCTTGCCCGACAATTAATGTATCAAAGCTGGCACTGTGACTGATTTAATTAATTTATTAATGTTTTGCACTCTTTGTTGTTCCATCTACCACTTTTTCGCGTGTTCTCTTGTTCTTTTCTTCATCCTTCTTTATTCAAACTTTACAGATATAGGATGTATATTAGTAAAATAGCCAAAGGTTTTCAATTTTGTAAACCAAAGTGCTAAATTAAAAAAAAATAAAAAAATTAAATTAAAAAATCTCCTCTTTTCCTCTTGTATTTCGCTCTTATGTGACTTCTCCAGAGCTTTGCAGATGGTTTTATTTTCTTCCGTTTTATCTGTATCCCTTTTCTCCCTTTTCTGCATGTGTTCTCTCACCGTTTCTCTCACCGTTTTCTATTTTATGGGGCTACTTGTTCTATTAGGACCAATAGGGTTTAATCATAATGAGCTGCTAAATCGCAAGGCGTATCAGTGTCTTAAGTAGAGTCCATGGCATTAGCCATACAGCCATACAAGTAGCAAGGTCTTTGATGCAGAGTTTGTTATAGTTTCTGCTATTTACTTGTTTTAGCTCATTCTTTTTCTGAGTAAGCCTAATGGACAACGCTAGGGGAAAATTCACTGAATGGTGATCCGACCAGATACGTGGCTTATTTGTCAGAGCACTGCTTTGCATGCCCTTAGATACCACACCCAGTCCAGAATATTGCCCTTATGGTGGGTTGGTTCACTATTATGAATCATGAAGCCAAGATTTTGGAAAGTTTGCTCAAGTAACTTATCCTCAACGTCTAGGTCATTGCCCAGCCATCTATTGAAATCACCCAGAAGCATAGTGGTGACATTAGATTTAGCAAGCGAGGTTAGAATGCTAACAATTTCCTCCATCAACGTAGGGGTGTCCTGGGGAGGGAGGTATAACAAAATGAAATTAACACAGTGATTGGCGTTAGGGGTAACTTTGAGGAGTATTATTTCACATCCATCGCATTTAACACGAGCCTGAAAGAGGCAGAGTCCTTGGGCCTCTTTACACGGTAGGCGGTAAGGGTTTACCGGTACCGGTATTTTACCGTTAAATCCCTACCGCCTTACTACGAGGTCCCTTTGCGGGTTGGGGAATTTAACGCTTGCTTTTTGCAGGCATTGAAGACCAACCCACAAAGGGACCAGTGGAGCTAATTACGGTACCGCAATTTGCGGTACCGTAATTAGCGCCTTCCCCATTCCCATAGAGCCTTATGGGGCAAAAATGGGAATGGGGAAGGGCAATGGTGGAAGGGGGAATTACCGCCCTGCCAACCTTGGAATGGGGCAGTAATTCCCCTTTCCACCAAGGCGGTGCCGGTATTTTACCGGCATGAACCATGGCGCTAATAGCGCCATGGTTCTCCGCCTACTGTGTAATCAGGCCCCTTGTCTTGCTAGGATGGCAACTCCTCCCCATTTATTATTGTCTCTATTCTGGCCATAAAGTGTATAACCTTCTGGGGTGGCTAGTTCAATATTTGGCCCGCTCGAGTCCTTCATCCATGTTTCAGTAACACACATTGGGCCTCATTACGAGTTTGGCAGCAGCCATGGAGCTATTAGCTCCATGGCTGCCGCCAAACCGAGCTCCTTTACCGGGTTCCCAGAATGGGATATTACCGGGCCATTCTGAGTACGGAGGGCCTGGTAATCCCTACCTCTGAGAACCCGGGCCCGGGCCTTCGCCATTCCCATCTGAGCCCCCGTAGGGCTCAATGGGAATGGGAGAGGGAGCTAACAACGGGTCGATTACCAGCCGCCCGTTGTTTGCTCCCTCTTCCCCTCGCGGGACCCGGTAACGATGCCTGGTTTTGCCAGGCATCCTTACCGGGTCCCGCGAGGGAACCTCGTAATTTCGCGGGACGGGTTTAACAGGTCCATCCATTAGCGGAGCCCGTTAACCTGTTCCACGAACCTCGTAATGAGGCCCATTATATCAATGTACTGTTCCTGGATATACTCACAGATATTCATAGTATGTTTCTCTAAGGAGCGGGTACTTAACAAGGAAATGATAAGGGTTTGGTTAATCCCTTCTTTCTTTTGTTGCAATTGAATTTAGGTGGTGGGTAGATGCTGTTTGAATGGTTAAATCGGGTAATGATGAAGTGCTGGATGAATTAATCAGCACTATGTAAAGGCTGGATGTATCAGGAATGTCATTCTCAAATGCATCCAGATTGTGAGTTGTTTTCCCTAAGGGGTCATGAAGGCTGAGATCCATACGGTCATGAGAATTAATAAGAACAAGGTTTGCGCACTTATGGATCTCTGGGAGTCTGAGAGATTGGCAGCCTGTGGTTTGTGGTGGTGTGTCCCACGCAGAATTATGCAGACTTGCTAGTCCCTGACGCGCTGGCGCTGACATGCCTGATTCCAATCTAAATGCGCACAAGTACTACAAATGAGCAGGGAACTGTAGTTCTTAATGCGCAAATTGAGATAAAGGCACTGTTGTATGTTTTATGAGGCGTAAGAGCGTCTAGGCACACACAACAGATCAAAGGTTTACTAAAACAAGGCTAAGAACAATACATTCTCTAAAAACTGAAACTAGTGTGGGAAGGCCAAAAATCTAATCTAGATGCTGGTAATTCTTCAAATAAGGGGACATTACATTACAGTAGTAATCTAAACGAGTAAAATGGCAATTTGGGTGACAACAACAAAATGGAATTCAGAGATTTGGCGAGGGTGGGAAATCAGGGTTAAGTACTAGCAGACTTGCTAGTCCCTGACACGCCGGCGCTGATGCACCTGATTCTAATCTAAATGCGCACGAGTCCAAGGGAATAAGGGACTGGATGAGTATTTGCCCGAATGGAACCGGGCATGTTGCCATGTTTGCCTCTACTGTAGCACAGATCGGAACATAGTACTTTACACTTAATTTTCATATTTATACCGCAGGGTTTGGGTGAGCTGGTCCATAGAATGTATTGCACCCATGTCGTGTGAGGTTTGTGGGGATCCCGTGATATTGTCATGATTCAGGCTTATAACGATTCCACACACGCATACATGTGATTTATGTGTTTGCTTACATTTGAATGCATATTCATGGTTCTGATTAGAGAGACCCACTCACTACATGTTGAAGCTGAACACATTCCCGAGGAAAAATTCCAAACTTGAAAAAGACATTCGAAGTGATGCAAGTGTGCATTCTATTTGCCTGTGCACCTGGTTTTATGGGCCACAACATTGCATTCTTAATAACGGTCAACTGTGAAACAATTGCATGTATTTGCTTTATAAAATCTTCTAGACTGATGATAGGTTGCTTTGGCAAATGCAATCCTTGGTGTTCCATCGCCCTGTGTGATGAGCATGCTCGGTTTGCAGATTTGCTGCTTCCAGAAAATATTCTATTTCTATGGGTTTATGAAGTTCATTCATGTTGTTATTGTTTGCTTGCATTTGCAGCTCATTACATATCTGTGGATGCCTCCTACGGTGATCCGGGCGAGAGAGCCATCTTGCTGAGCCCTGATCTGGAGCCAGAAGAGTGGGCCTGTGTCAGGTTGGTCTACCAGATTGCAGGTTCAGAGGCACCCTTAGGACCCAGCAGACTGAACCTGTACATCAGGCCAGAAGGAGAGAGCTTCGATTATATGCTCTGGACATCCAACGAATACTCCGATAGCTGGCTCATCGCTAGCATAGACTTAAGAAACGCCACACAGAAATATAAGGTACATTTTATTTGATTGCAAACCCTTCTTTTACTGGATACCTACAGTTCTTTTTTAATTTTATTTCTTACTGTTCATTACGTGAAACAAGAATTGTTCATTTTTTTTCTCATTTCAGTTTTTAGCATGTTGTGAGCTTCGAAGATAACATCTAGGGCCTCATTACACGGATGGCGGTAGGGATTTACCGGTACCGGTAAAATACCGGTACCGGTAAATCCTTACCGCCTTACTACGAGGTCCCTTTGCGGGTTGGGGGATTTAACGCATGCTTTTTGCAGGCGTTAAAATCCAACCCGCTAAGGGACCTCGGAGCTAATTACGGCATCGCAAAATTGCGGTGCCGTAATTAGCACCTTCCCCATTCCCATAGAGCCCTATGTGGCAGAAATGGGAATGGGGAAGGGCAATGGCGGAAGGGGGATTTACCGCCCCTCCAACCTTGGAATGGGGCGGTAAATCCCCTTTCCGCCAAGGCGGTGCCGGTATTTTACCGGCATGAGCCATGGCGCTAATAGCGCCATGGCTCACCGCCTACCGTGTAATGAGGCCCCTAGTTTTTAAACAAAGCTTCATAATGCATATCTCCCTAGTTGGATGAACAACACTTGGAATAACTTTGCAAATCATAACTGCGTCAGCGTAGCCATGGGGTTGGTCTTAGACAATGTTTTTTCTCCCTGGAAAATATGATTTCACGCTAACAGTAACACAGCAGGACCAGGTTCCCAATTGATAGTAACTTGATTTATTATGTTTTCCTTTTTTGATAATATAAAATCAATTTCTCATAAATGAAATAAAAAAGGCTAATTTTTGTAAGACTTGTGATCCCTGGCAAATGAGTTGAGAACCAAGGATTCTCATGCATCTTGTCTGAGCTATATCTGATGGGTCTTAAGGGGAAATGGTTCCATGTTCCATGAATTCAGAGTCGAGGTGGTCTACATGGATGAGGCATTGGTCTATGAAGTCCAAAAGGGGAAGTTACCAGATTTTCTTTCATCTTCCTTTTTTAGATTAAAATTCAGGAAATTTATAGAGAAAACATATTAAAGGATAGTTCCGGGACTTTTTTTTTATTGTCCCTACGGTTCGGCCATGTGTTTTTAAGCATAAATCGGTAGATCGTAGAAAACTTTCCTATGGACCATACCCGACTTTTCGTCCATTAACGCACTCGAAATCAGCCGCCATTTTCTGATAATCCTCTCACTTGCCGCATCGCCCTGGCTCACCTGCTTTTGCGGCACTAAATCAAATCCCCCGCCCCTGAAACAGACTTTATCAAAACATTCATATTCCCCGCCTCTATCCGTGACGTGACTGAGCTGCGTAGGCAAACGCGCCCAGGCGTCTTCTACGCGACTCCACACAGAACCCGGAAATCAAAACAGATGAGCTCACACAACACAGCGCGCCACAATCGGGAATATGAAACTGTACTTTTAAATTAAACTTCAAGATTGTAAATTTGGTAAAGTACATTTATTTGACATCAAATGTTTTGAGAATATTCAGTGATTTTCATTTTTATTTGCTCACGTTCCAAAAAGTTCGTTTTGAGGCACGCGATGTTCCTTTGCTGTACACAGGGTCTTGGATCATCTCACAATACAGCGCCACAATTCGGAATATGAAACTGTGGTTTAAAAGCAAACGGCAAGATTGTACATTTGGCAAATTACATTTATTCGACATCAAATGTTTAGAGAATATTCTGGGATTTGCATTTTTCTTTGCTCTCGATCCAAAATAGATCGTCTTGAGGCAAGCGATGTTCGTGTGCAGTACACAGGGTGTTGGTTTACGATAAAATAAGCTCTTCGGTCGCACTGATAATCGCATGGCTGTTCCAACAACGAGGCACTAGGCCACCACAACGGTCTGTATGTTGCATCTAGCCGTTAGTACCGCGTAAGGGCATACTTGTACTTGGCGATCGTCCCATAAAATGGTCAGGGTGGTAACGTTGTTCACGCGGAGAAGCAACTGGCGGTTAAAAAAACCATCCGCCGGTGTCTGGTACTCGTGACACATGCAGTAATGCATGATGTACCTGTTTGAAAAACATAAAAAATGAAATTAGTCTCACCATCAGATCTTTATTAAAATTATTCATTTTATATATTAGGTCGGGAAATTATTTCATAGCTAGGACAGTGCAACTGGGTATTATACATCAAGGGGTGGCTGTAGGATACTGAGACAGTCCCCCAGTGCAAGGGTTGACAGGGAGGCAGTGCAGGTGGAGAGTGGAAGGGCACAGGACCGAGGTCGCAGACAGTGGACCAGTTGTAGCAGGGGAGAGGGAGAGAGAAAGCAGAAGCAAAGAGGAAGGTTTTGAGGTGCTTCCTTAAAAGGAGATGGTTCTCCTCAAGATAGTGGCGGTACAAAACAATATGCCACATAGAACGAACAAGTACAACTTAACCTGTCTTTAAAGCTACTGTATAGTAATTAAATTGCGGTATAAACTCATCTAAAGAGTTACTTACATTATATTTGCATTTTCCATTGTGTCTGTGCGTAGGGCAGCCCCGAAATACCACTCCTTCTATGCCGACGTTATTTCTTCTAATGAACGAACATGAAATGGCTTCATTATCGTTTCTTACCTTATTGCCCCACACCCCCAAAAAGAAGTCTTTCGGGATGGTCCCGGCCTGTCAAGGTCAAATAACAATACAACCTTATACTGAGTCGTGGGCCATTCCGGCACCCGAGCAAAAAATCAAAGCAGCTGACCTTCACTTTGAACGAGCGCACATTCCTATTTAGCAACATTCAGTGTAAGGCCATCTCACAGGACTTGAAATTTACACTCCATTTTTGCATTTTGTCTGCGTGCTTTGCAGCCCCAGAGAACCATAAATACGTAGACATTCTATATTTTTTGAAAAATGATTTATAATACTGTTTGGTTTAATTTAATGCGCAGATGAACAAGGTTGGATAGACACATTGCATGTACACCGAGCAATCACTTTAATTTACACATTACATAGATACACATATTCAATGGGCCTGCGACATGAGGAGACTCGAGAGAACAGACAATCAAATTACAATCATTTAAACCGTGATGTGTATTTCTCAATGAGCTCTTCTTTAGGTGGACATGGAACAGAGGCAATGTTGGGTGGCAATGCAGTTGTCCCCTGCACAGGTTCGTTCACAACTCCATTTATGTGCCTATCTAGGACGTCAACAATAAGTCTCTCAATAAACTCATATTGCATATCCTCAAACACTGGTTTGATCACCCATTGTTTACTTCTTTTAGTGAAGGCCTTATTGTAGCGAAGCGTCCCTAAAGTTCCGGTCGTCCTACTTTGTTGACGTCCAACATTATGGTTATGTGCCAAGACCGCTAGAAGAGTCCGATTTATCATGCCCTCCATGCCAAAATGCAATCGTTTTGGCCTGTACTTTAGGCACATATTGTGGAACACCTCCAAATCTCCTGTGTGGCAGAATTCCGTGAGTCCCCTCAAATCTCTTGTTATAGTTTTATCAAATACAATCTTTTCAATGGCTTTGTGAGTGGGTGATGAAGGAATCAACCACTTCTTCTTCCGTGCCTCCTCTGTGGACAAATGGCCATGTTCACAATTGTGGAAATGTTGGTTTGTGTTCCAACGGTGAACGTTTGTGCAGTGTAGCATTACTGACCGCCATTTTCCAGTAGAATTTCCAACGACCCTCCACATGTTTTTGAGCTCCACCAAAGATGGTTGCTGATTGACTTGGACCACTGTGAAATACCTTGCGTTTCTTTTTTTTTACCTGCAGCAGACATTTTTTTATTGATTGTTTTTGCAAGATGCCACACGTCAAATTGGTGATTTATATTTTTGTACTCTTCTCTCATTGTCTTGCCAATTGAAACGTGTCTGTCCGTGGCTATCAGGTCGATCACCATTCCCCGCGATTGTAGTTCTTGCAATGATGCTACAAAGCCAACTTTCTCCATGGCCACTGAGGATGTACTTTGTGACACCTGCACGACCACCGAACTCACAATTTTCTTACTTTCCATGTCCTGAAAGTGGTAGGTGCAGTACTTGGCTGAAAATCCTGGGCTGTCGCACTGTCCATCACCGGCTAGCCTGAACCGTTTGCCCGCGAATGTACTATCAATAGACATTTTTTCCATTCTCCAAGCTTCGCTAATGGCTGGAAATAGATAATCGGTTTGGTATTTGTAGAACTGAGTTTTCGCAATGAAATGGATTCCCACAAACTGAAAGAAAGACTCTAACTTTTTAAAACTTGAACCACTAAAAAGTGCAGCCGCTGCACAAAGTAGATTGCCTGCTGGCAGTTGCCCCAGCATGGGTTGTGCAGACCATGAGAAAGGATGATATTTTGTACAGGTGGCATGTATTTTAAGGTTAGTGCCTCGAATTGCACGAGTCACATTAATCAATGGCTCCCCACATACTTCCCCACCAACCGAATGCCCACATTTCATCCGAATAATAATATCAATCAAACAACTATCGAATACAATGAATTTGGCCTCTTTCCTTATACTGTCACTCTGCATCCCAGCTGGTTCGGCCTGTAACGTTGAGGACATGTCACTCACATGAAAGGTAGAATCTATGATATCGTCTTCCGCTATGTTCAGTGATATTGATGGTGTTTCATTGTCGTCCACTTCATTCTCATCCATTGCAACATCTGTTCCTTCTCCGGCGATGGGTGAATAAGACAATTTCTTCAACTTTCTCGCGGTCTTAGTTTTTGCGGGTGTGGATTCTGTGAACTGATCTCCGACTGCATCCGAACTACCAGGAGGACATTCACTATCAATGGCTGGATGTGGTATAGCTCCGTTGTCAATCACTTCATATTCTTCCCAGTGGCACGATGCATCTCCAGTCTCAAGTCCCTGCCAAAAGGTTTGACAAGCAACATCTCTCGTTCGCTTCACTGTCTGTGTAGATCTAGTTCGTACACCCACTCGCAACTAGAGGACAGATTGGAAAAGGGATGTTCAGTTTAAACACAACTTACAGTATTGAACTATTAACAGTGAAAAACAACATAATATAGTGACCAGGACACTAACCTTCTTTTGCTTTCTTTTCTTTGAAACTTTCTTGCCTCGAACTTCAACATCAGGACGCTGTTGCTCCGACTCGTGTGTGCATGTCTCCACTTCCTCTTGCGCTGCAACGACTATATTTTCATGATAAGCACATCCATCACGCACTGACACTCCATTGACTCCCTGAAACATAGAACTTTCATTAGTATGTATAATAATATCGAAAACACAAAATGTACTTGGGGACCAATACCCACATACATCTCAATAGCAAAACACGAATGAACGCTTTGTGTAGAACATTCAAACGACAATTATTCACGCATTGTTGATCTAGTTAGATGGAACTGTCAAGATCCATACCTCGGGCTCCTCATAGACTTCCATTGATGATATTATTGAAGATGATGCTTCAGTAACTCCCTGAAACACAGTAATTGCATTAGTATGGTTTTCTATTTTGTTAAAAAGAACATAAACTTTGTGCAGGCGTCAACGGCTCATCTAAATAGACCTGCACAAATGATCAGTTGTCTAAAATAAATAATGGATATGTAAATATGATTCGATTTGCTCGATCGTTGGAAGTGTCACCACCCAGAGATCTGCATCAACTACTAGGGGTGATGTCCTTGTAGAAGAAGCTCCGTCATCTCCCTGAAACATAGTACTTGCGTTAATAAAGATGGAAGTATAGAGGATGTAATCACGTCATATGATTTCGCTTGATCGAACTGTCAGTATCCATACCTCGAAATGCATAAGAACATCAAGGGACGATGTAACTGCGGTGCACACTTCTGCAAGCTGTTGCGCCGACCCGTAACTGCATGCTCCCCCTTCTTCTTGGACTAATGCTCCATCGACTCCCTGAAACGTAGGACTTTCATTAGTAATGAACACAATATTGAAAAAAGAAGACACATAGGAGGGCGACGACAGAAGGACATATCAATGGCTAAATCTGAGTGACATCAACGGTTGTCGTCAATACGTTGGACTCCTCAGCATCTCCCTGAAAGACAGTACTTGCATTATTTTGGATAACAATAATTATAACTGAAAACAAAGACTAGAGGACGAGTACAAGGGTGTACCATTAGGTAAAATAATTACACGATAAATTAAAACTATTGATTTACATGCCTAAAAAAAGTCAGTGGCAGAATAGCCAAGTAAGATTACCCGATAGGCGCTTGAAGTGGCTGATGACTGCAATAACGACACGGATGGAGAATCTTCCGCCTTCATATTGGAGGTAGACATGGGAACAACAACCCATGCTCTATAGACCACTTTGAAGTGTACATGGTCTTTGGCACCTCTTGGCCTTTATCGCTCCCTGACAGCTCCACTTGGCAGCACAAGTACCCCGGTGCGAACTGCCTTTGATAGGGCGGGGGGTGGATTGGGGCGTTGGTCGTGCAGACAAGACACAGGAAGACTCGTGAATGGAGACACACTTATGTGGATTGCAGGGGGCCGTCCAGCGTGAGGGGGGATGCTTGGCAGGAGACACGGGGTCTGGAGGTAGACATGGGAACAACAACCCATGCTCTATAGACCACTTTGAAGTGTACATGGTCTTTGGCACCTCTTGGCCTTTATCGCTCCCTGACAGCTCCACTTGGCAGCACAAGTACCCCGGTGCGAACTGCCTTTGATAGGGCGGGGGGTGGATTGGGGCGCTGGTCGTGCAGACAAGACACAGGAAGACTATTCAATGGAGACACACTAGATTCATTTAAAAAATGAAAACAACCATTGTTAAAATATATGTTGGGTTTTATTTTAGATCTTAATTTCAATTGAACATAAATAATAAACATTACACATTGTAAAGTTCCGGTTGCTGCACATCCAGGGAAAATCTGCGGTATTGTCCACTGTCGCTTGGGAAATGTTGTCTAATGGCAAGTACCGCACAGGCAGGTATTACTCTCCGAACGCGGTGTCCGAGCCTCCCGTGAAGCCACCAAGTGAAGCAACGATAGGCCACCAGCCTGTACCACCTGTGAAAATGAAAGATGCAAACTGTATTAAAATGACAAAACTTTCTTATCATTCTGCTTTGAAAAAAATTCTATCTAGAAAATGCACAATATGGACCCAATTTACATGCATTCGAATGATATGTAGATGTAATTTTATATGTGGGAGACGACCATGACATAGTAGTGGCATCACTGACATCAAAACCAGAGTATACTTACTCGTTACTCGGATTACGCGGACGAACAGTGCCGCGAAGTTCGTGCATAAGCACCATCATCATCCTCAACACGGTCCGTGAGAGGCAGGCTTCCCTGAACTCTGGCAGCTCGGTGATGCATTGCGGACTTGGCTCGCCTTCCGAAATGTAGGCCAAGCACCCGGAATTTTCACGGCAGCAGCAGTTCTCCTCCTCAGTTGGCATTAGCTCGCACCGATTGCACGTGCACCAGGTGGAGACGCCGTCCATGCGACATGGTCCAGGCTCTTCATCCGTTGACTGGTCCTCCCAACTGCCGTCCGAATCCCCATCGTTTTCGCGTGCTTGCCTTTCCAGTAGTTCTTCCTCGGTGTACTCGGGCTCGTACATATACGGCATTATTGTAGCCATTGTGTGGTAAAGAAAGTAAAATAATTTACAGAGATGGTACAGGTGTTCACAAGGCCTAGAAGCGGCGAAGGTAGCTGACCAGAGCACAGAAACGAGTCACAGAACACTCAAAGTAACACACAGAGAGTAATGGAATCGAAAATCTGCTGCTGTGTGTTGTGAAACGGTGTGTTTATACTTATTGAGGAAAGAGGCGTCCTGCCATTTCCATGGCGACACTTCATTAGCTGAGGCGCAGCGATTGTTGACACGAAACATGCTTTGGCGTTGGGAAATGGGCGGTACGCGTCTGCTGATGTCAGGCTCAGGGGCGGGGGATTTGATTTAGTGCCGCAAAAGCAGGTGAGCCAGGGCGATGCGGCAAGTGAGAGGATTATCAGAAAATGGCGGCTGATTTCGAGTGCGTTAGTGGACGAAAAGTCGGGTATGGTCCATAGGAAAGTTTTCTACGATCTACCGATTTATGCTTAAAAACACATGGCCGAACCGTAGGGACAATAAAAAAAAGTCCCGGAACTATCCTTTAAGGAAAATCTCCATCCCCCAAGTCCTCTCTTCCTAATCATAGGGGCTTATTACAGGTTTGGTGGTATCACGCTGGTAAATCTGGCCGGATACCACCAAACGGGATTAACCATTGCCGGCACTTGGTCTGCCAGAATTACTGGCAGAGTACAACTGCCGGCAAAGATGGTTAATCCACATTCCATGGAGTCTCACAGGATTGCCGGTATTGCCGGCACCGGTAATACCGATGTCAGCAATACAGGCTGTTTTTTGCCGGTGGGTTGCCTGACTTACTTTCAGCTCTTGGCTGGAGGTAAATCAGGCACCCTACTGGCAAGCTTGTAGTTTGCCGGTGTGGAAACGTGCCAGTATACAGAAATACCAGCACATTATTTCCTCACCAGCAAAACTGTAATGAGGCCCAGTCTTTACATTGTGATGTTAAACCTGGAGACAAACTACCCACTCTTTCTAAAAGAAGAAAGCCTTTTTTTATAGAACAACATTGTCCTTGATTTCTATAAGAAGGAGCCTTTATTCCATAATTTCTTGTACACTACTCAAGCATATACGCCCCCCAGAAGCTTTATGCCAATCAGCAGAGATGCAGGGACTGTGACAAGGATAAAAGGATTGGATAAACATGAAATTGCTGGTAAATGATTACTCCATTTCTTCCCCATCAAATTACTGCAAAGGGGTGGCGCCAGCGAGGTTTATGTACTGACAGTAGCACGCAGCTGGCTGTGCTGTGATCAACAATATATTGGCTTCAGTCATTATACATTTCTACAGGCTTTCGGCATCCCAATCCCTTCTTTCAGTGATCACCTACCTAAAGTACGAGCCACAATCGAAGAGGACAGGAAGCTTGATCTGTTTGTAAAACTGTTTTCTTTGGAGCAGTCCAGTACTCAAGTTCCGACCACACCAAATTGTCAGGATAACCTCTGACTACATAATTACGCTCATTTAGATTCTCTGTATTCACAGATATTTTGTGTGGATATCCTAAAAACAGATTTGTATATGCCATTTTTCGGACTAGGCTTGGGGACTCCTCGTTTTCGTTTAGGTAAAAGACTCCTTTTGGTTTCTAGTGCTATACTGCCATCCCCGACTCAGAAACAGGTTGGCACCTTTTCAGCTTGCCTGCCGCCTTGCGGTGAATACTGATGGACATGTGCACGGAATGGAGTAATCGGCTAAGGGGCCGACAAGTGGTAGGTAGTAGTAGGGGACCTCCCCACCACCATCAATATGTTTTTGATATTTTTCCTAGACCCAAGAATATGCCACTCCAAAGTCAATATTTGTGATTCAAATAATCAGGTTTTACAATTGTTCCCCACTCTGTTGACAGTCTTCCTTCAGTACAGTGTAGTGGTGTTGTGGTTACAGTTATTCATTTGAAAACTGGCGATTTATGTTGCTTCTGCGCATGTATTTTGTGAGTGCAAGACTTTACAGAACATTCGGTCCCTCGCTGGCTGCTTCTTCAAATGCTGTCATAAGCCATCCATTAAACACAGTGTTTGGAGATTTCTAATATATATATATATATATATATATATATATATATATATATATATATATATATATATATATATATACATACAATGGACAGCATCAGTAATAGAAATGGGGACAGCCACCTGGGGGATGGCCTTGCTAAATAGATTTCTAGCTATCAACCTGCCTCTGGTGACCTCTGTAGCTGGTATGTGTTGGCACTGGCAGGCAGCCATTTTGTTACTTTGATGGAAGCCTGAATGTAAGGAATACAAACATTGCTGCCGCAGCCGGGCCAATGTCTTGCCTCATGTATATACATATGGTCCTGAGGTGAGTGCCATCTCTTTGCCTCCAACTCGTTCTGAACACTGTATGCTTTCATGCTCCAGACACAGGCGTCCATTCAAAACATTTTGCAAGCTATAGTTCCAAAGGCCAAGCGGAAGTACTGTACTTTCCGGCAGTTACTGAGTGCGCTTTATCCTCATATTTTGCAGATCCTTGTGGAAGGCATTCTTGGAGAAGGGCCAGTTGGTAGCGTTGCGATCTTTGAAATAAAAGTGACTACTGGCTACTGCATCCGTAAGTATTTCATCTTTTCCATTTTAAAAGTTGAGGCAATAATTTACAGTAATCTCCAATGAAAATAAAGTCAACTAGAATTATGGTTAACAAATTCGTCTTCTTTAAGAGGCCAGATGATTGACCTTTAAAAGTATGTGGAGGGTGGTTTAGCCTAGATTATGTTATTTCTGGATTTTCCAGTGAGGATGGGGACTCCTACGGGTCACTGGAGAGCCCCACTTGCCTTCGTTGAAAAGAGTGTACAGTACAGAGGTGGTTGCATGAGCCGTCTGCTCTGAGTCTCTTCTTCCTGCACATCCCCTCCTTGATACCCTTTCTTCAACACCCCGGGTGGACCACCACCTCATCTGAGATCTTCATTTTGTAAATGTGTGAACTGAATGATTCCCTTATCCCCTTTTTAATGGTAAATGTTTGTCACACTTCCTAAAATTGGTGCCTGGTGCTTGCTCATTTGTTGTCCCATATTGACTTGAAATTAGCATGTCTCTTGGGAGGACTCCCAAACCCTCCTTCCTTGCATCCGCTTTCAATGTTCCTGAAATGGAATACTCCCAGGGCAATGCTCAAACAGCAGTGTTTAAAGTAGAAGCTGTAACACTGAGGGTATTATTAATTGGACCTCCAAGAGGTCTAGTTTACATTCCTACCGAGAAATTTGAAACATTGTCACACACAATCACGGTCTGTAGAGAAATTATTCTGTTCAACATATTAAATATATATAATCTAATAGCATCTAACACACAAAGCAGTAAAAAATGATTTTGTTATTTATTTATTTTTCTCTGTATCTCAGTGGGCTATTCCCAACATCGGTAAATACACCACTTAACAATAGCCAAAAGAAAAAGGATGAAAATACCCTTCTGCTTTTTAGTACAATTATGAAACATACAGTTAAAAATCAATCCCAAGTGTTTGAAACCAGATAGGCATTTTACATAAGATAATGCCTAATACGAGTTTTTTAGGGCTATATCTGCACTACAGTGTATAATTGCTTTATTGGCCAATGTAGTGCCAGGCACTAGAAAAGTCTAACAACTTGTACTGATAACACACAATACATCAAAGGAACCTAAGCTCTAAGGTCCTCTTACACATATAAAAATGTACAGACAAAAGACTTTGTGAGACCCGGTATAAAGCACAGATCTAAATGGATTAAATAGGTCTATGACTGATTATTCTGTACACAGAACATAAAAGTGCATGAGACCCGCTCATGCTAGATCAAGGTCGACCAGTTTCATAACCATATCTTATTTTGGTCATCTTCATCAGGACTTTATTCAAAACCAAAGGGTTTTGACTTCCTGTGGGGATAAGCCACTTGCTCCCAATCGTGTGTTTTCTTATTCCTATGACCGCACTTAGTTAACGCTGTATTTGTATTTCTATGTCCGGGAGAGCTAGGGGGCTGTTAACTCGTGTTTTTCAGCTCCAAGATATAAACTGAGTACGCTTGAATGGTGCACTGCGAGTGGAAATATGCCGCGCTCGCGGCTATGGCGCTGACTCTAAGGCAAAAAAACAGAATTTCTTGCGGGTCGATGGCGTGTATCTCAACACATCCGGATAGTTGCTGCACTCATCGGTACTCTGCTGAGCGCGGCATATTTCCACTCGCACCTAATTGCCATTCAGCATAAGTGAGGAATACCAAATAAATATGATTACCAGCAAGCCATTCCGCAGACGTTACTTGCAAGAGGGACTGCAGAGATTGAGACACCAATGATGCAGAAGCCGACCATTATCAGCCCCAGAGAGCCTAACCTCCAGAATACAGAACTTCTGCCTGACATCAAAATGAACAACAGCCATTTGAAAACTTGGATCACCATGAACCCATAAAAGGAAGGGCAAACAAACAAGAAATTTCTATTTGTGTTATAGATAACTCCCCTACACTCTATAAGTATCTATCCCAGATAATCTGTGTATATAAATAAAAAAAGATTGAACTTCCACTGATATTACAACAGTATTCATAAGAGTGACACAATTTATCAAAAACACCTGATTCGGCGGGCTGGATTGAGTGGTAACTGCCTGGGGCCTAAGGTACAGGCCTGAGTGCAACAGGGTACCCCAAAACTCCCCTGGTGCAAGTACCCCTTCCGTAGACATTTAGGATATGTGTTATTTTACAGCAATCAGTGGCTCACCGAACAGACTCCTGGGGGGCAGACTATGCCAGGGAGCCAAACAACACATAGATACATGGTAAGGTTAGGTGCTTGGGGAAGACAAGATATCTAATGAATATTGGGGGGTTTTAGAGTTCCATCTGCAAGCGCACATGCAGAGTGGGGAATGTTTTAAGACTCAGAATGCTAGGGAGCTTGACGAGCGATTACAAACAGGAGAGCAGGAAGGAATTGTGCTCTACCCATCCACCATGTTGCTTCCACCTGATTCAAACATGGCAGACAGCCGGCCTAAACCCAGAGCAATCAAACCATTAGAGAACATGAACAATCAGAGACACACAACCCATGAATGCGGTGATAGGAAAAGAGGAAGCACGTGTAGGAGAGGGGGTCTGATGAAGTGACTGCATTTCCGTGACCTCAGATTAAAGGGGAAAGGGCAAAACTAAATGGTAATACACCTTTTAATGAAAATTTCACCTGAATCAATAGAAATGGAAAACCATGCTATTTGTATACATCCAGGGCATTTCCATAACATGTTGTTAAATATAATTTTGAAAGCATTAATAAACTTCGATTTTTAAAAAATCTTCTAACCTCAATTAAATGATTGATTCCTATTTCAATGGGTCTATCGGAATTCATTTTATAAAAGATTTTGTTGCACTTTTAAAATTATATTTATCATCCTGAAGGATTGTGTTTTATGCAGTAGGTGTCGACTGGATGGTGAGAATAGGGGTTTTGACACAGCCAAAATCATGATTCAATGGGCCTTTGAGAGCGACGTCCACTGCTGGATGCCCAGACTGATGTATTCCGATGTCCTCGTGCCTGCTGGAAAAATGATGAAATATTGATGGCCTCTATCATTGTAATATGATGGTGCTGTCTCACCAATCTTTGCATATGTAAGGGGAGAGATTCCAAGAATTGCCCAAAAATAACGGTCTCCAGCATATTTGTGACAAGGTTGGTAGTTAACTATTTAGTGGCCAGGCCTTCCAGGCATTAGTGCATTTGTCGTGGGTTCTCTGTCAGCAGGCCCCTTATCGACAACCATACTATTCTATAAAGGCCTTCTTAATATCTGGCTAGGTTGTAATGGTGGGACTGGCGGGATTCAGGGCTAGCTATAGCCTTTTGGTTGTAGTCCCGAACTTCTATCCGGGTCTACAACCAAAAGACCCGGGGCTATAGCCCACTCAGCCACCCCTAGCAACGCCTCTGGCTTTCTGGTATGCTAATTAGAGTTCTTCTGTGAAAAGGCGTGTGTTGTACTGTCTCCACCACATCTCTGGTCAAGTGTCACTTGGGGCACCTCAAAGGATCTTTCCCTTTTGTGTATCTGTGTGTATTTGTGAAAACAGGCTGGGGAATAGGTGTGTACACTCAGGACAAGGTAGGTTTGTGCATTGCCCTCCCTCAGCTATGTGATGATGATCCAGTTTTTGTAGGAGAATATAAAACCTTTTTTATGATGACTAAACCCTCATCGAGAGGATGAGTCACAGGGGGCTGTGGTAAATCCTGCGGTGTCGTCCCTGCTCCCCGAGGGGGAGACTCTACTCATGAGGACAAGGGGGTGAGGCTGCTACCTGATAGTCCCCGTGGGGATTGTACTCGGTGGGGAGGATCTCATGGGGAGGGATTCCCCCTCTGGGATACAGGAAGGACATCAGGTAGAAACGCAGTATTCCCAATACCTACCCACCTCTTTGCCACCTCCTTCCTTACCTTCCTCTAATCCTGAGGCCAAGGACAAGTCTTGCAGTCCTGTTCTGGATTAGTTGTAAAGGGCGGAGAGTTGAGGCAGGTAGATTTAGACAAAGAGGCTGTTACAGTAGTCCAATCTAGAGAGAACCAGATCTTGGGAGACAGTGAGCTTCTGGGCGAAGTACTTGTGTCAAACCAGTAATACCTCTAATGCTGGATGAAGAAGAGTAGGGTTAAGTCCATTGGTGCTTAATCATAACCTAATGAAGAAGCCTCCAGACAACCTAATTGAGCTGTCTAGCTTTGTAACGTTCAAGCAAGAAGTGGCTTAAAAATGAAAGAGGGACTAACCATGTTGTCAGTCCTTCCCTGGAGGCACCGCGAGCAAAGCACCCATACGGCGGATGGCAAAGCTGAAGCAGAATCTGCTGACTGGGACATAGACGGTGGAACTACGATGTTCCTCTCTGCTCTTCTGAGTACCAGATGACCAAAACCTGAAGATACAGGTAGTACAGGCATGGAAGAATGCTGTATGACGTGGTCGAGCAGAGGCATGCAGCCCGGCTCCAAGGAAGTGCTGAAGAGCCACTTAAGGCAGCGTGAGAAAAAGAAGAAATTAAAAAAAGCTGAGAGAAGCCTTGGAAAAGCCAGAGATCAAAGCAGAGGACCGGGGACCCAACTGGAAGGTACGAGGGTGACCTGGGTCCATCAAGCGAACAGGAGAAACTCATGTGAGAGGGGCTAGGACCCTGAAAGGAACATTAAGGAAATTTGCAAGAATCATTATACCTGTCAGGGTAGTGTTCAAGGTATAATAGAAATTGAACAGAGAAAAGGATACAGGATCGGGGAACCCACCAGTGTAGGAGGAGTTCCTCAGTTGAGCATCTTCTTTGTGTCAGTACCTGGCAACCGAGTGCACCAGGTCTGCCGAACCGAACCACTAGTGAGGCTCAGAACTGCCAAGTAAAGCCTGAGAAATGCAGGGGGGAGGGGAGACATTCCCCCTGGCATTTGAGAAGCATTAGAAAGACCAGGGGATGGGAGTAATTCACCCTGGTATTGTGGACAATGTGGGAGGCCTAAGAAAGACCAGGGGAAGGGAGTCATTCCCCTGGTGTTGTGGACATTGTGAGAAGCTTTAGAAAGGCTAGGGGAATGGAGTCATTCCCCTGGCATTGTGAGAAGCTTTAAGAAAGACCAGAGGAGGGAGTAATTTCCCTGGCATTGTGAGAAGATTAAGAAAGACCAGGGGAAGAGAGTTGTTCCCCCTGGCATTGTGGACATTTTAAGACGGCTGAGAAAGGCCAGGGAAAGGGAGTCATTCCCCTGGCGTTATGAAGAATCCTGAGAAAGATCAGGGGAAGGAAGCCATACCCTCTGCCACTGTGTATCATGAAGCCAAGCAGTAGAAAGCACAGTGAAGGTAGTCATACCCCTGGAACTGTGAAAGTGTTGAGACCAAGATACCAGGAGAAGGGAGATACTCTCCAGGGATCCAACAGTAAAATCAGTAATCATTCCCAATAAGGAATGCTGACATTTTAGGACTGTGAACTTTGGGTTTAACCAAGAACTTGTAGTCCTCTTTGAGACTTTTTACTTGGAACTTTGTTTGCACCTTGGAAAAGGATCTTGACCTGGGGATCGGAGTTATTCCCTCTGGGGAAAATCCCCTGTTTCACTGGAACCAGAAGCTGCTGTCCAGAATACAGGGTACTTCTTCTGGACCCAGAAGACTCACTAATTAGTTGGTTAATTTTCAAGTGTAAGGGAAGGAAATAGGTTTCTAACACAGGACGGTGGATGCTTTATTTTCTTGGACATCCTGACAGACGCCTTAATATTTTGTTGAGGCAGGGAAACCCCTCTTACTAATAGGGCAAGATAGGTTTTCCTTTCTTTCACATATAAATAAAAGTCTTTAGCAACAAGAGTGCCACCCATGTGTCAGTCTCCTCCTTCTGCACCTTTAGAATGCCTAATAACTCAAGTATCAAATAAACCGAATGTTGTTTTCACTCTTTCTTCCATGTCATCAAAACACATATGGTGCTGGAATTCAAAGCCCAAGAGGGTGAAAAAAGAGTTGTTATAAACTTCTAATAGTCCCTCTGGTATCTCCTTCTATGATGTTGGATGAGATGTTAAGTGAATTTAAAGACCAGAACCTATAGTGTTTGAAAGCTAAATCATGCATAATGGGGGACTTCAATTCCAGGACAGGCAGTGAATGCTGACTAACACAACGGGATAAAAAATGAATGGGAGCAAAACAATATTCACCCTCTGGTGATACAATCTAACTTTGCTAACAAACAAGGCCATCCTTTGATCGAATTATATGATAAACACATACAGGGTAATTCATAGAATTTCGCAGAAAAGTGTCGCAAGCGGCTGGCGCAGAGTGTCCGCGTGCGATTGACTGCGCCAGGCACGTGCGCTAAAACCGATTTCCGCGCACAGCGTATTCATGGATTTCATGCTCCCAAACCAGCCGTGGCGCAGAGTATCGCAGCGACCCTGCAGCAGCGCCAGTAACGCCCCCAAGAACGCCCTCGCGCAAGGAAAAGCCAGCAAAATCGCTAAATCATCGCAAAGGGCTGCGCTAACCCTGGACCAGTTTACAGGGCAGCCAAACAAGGAACGCAAAGCGGGTAACGTGCATATCAGGGGTACACGTGAAGTCATACACGCGATTAGCCAGGGTAAGTGTATTACAGGGGTACACGTGAAGTCATACACGCGATTAGCCAGGGTACGTGTATTACAGGGGTACGCGGGAAGTTTAACACGCGATTGGCCAGGGTATGTGTATTACAGGGGTACGCGGGAAGTTTAACACGCGATTGGCCAGGGTACGTGTATTACAGGGGTACGCGGGAAGTTTAACACGCGATTAGCCAGGGTAAGTGTATTACAGGGGTACACGTGAAGTCATACACGCGATTAGCCAGGGTACGTGTATTACAGGGGTACGCGGGAAGTTTAACACGCGATTGGCCAGGGTACGTGTATTACAGGGGTACGCGGGAAGTTTAACACGCGATTGGCCAGGGTACGTGTATCACAGGGGTACGCGGGAAGTTTAACACGCGATTGGCCAGTGTAAGTGTATTACAGGGGTACGCGGGAAGTCATACACGCGATTAGCCAGGGTACGTGTATTACAGGGGTACGCGGGAAGTTTAACACGCGATTGGCCAGGGTACGTGTATTACAGGGGTACGCGGGAAGTTTAACACGCGATTAGCCAGGGTAAGTGTATTACAGGGGTACGCGGGAAGTTTAACACGCGATTAGCCAGGGTACGTGTATTACAGGGGTACGCGGGAAGTTTAACACGCGATTGGCCAGGGTACATGTATTACAGGGGTACGCGGGAAGTTTAACACGCGATTGGCCAGGGTACGTGTATTACAGGGGTACGCGTGAAGTTATACACGCGATTAGCCAGGGTACGTGTATTACAGGGGTACGCGGGAAGTTTAACACGCGATTGGCCAGGGTACGTGTATTACAGGGGTACGCGGGAAGTTCAACACGCGATTGGCCAGGGTACGTGTATTACAGGGGTACGCGGGAAGTTTCACATGCGATTTGGCCAGGTACGTGTATTACAGGGGTGCGTGGGAATTATCACACGCGATTTGGCTTGGTACGTGTATTACAGGGGTGTGCGGGAATTATCACACGCAATTAGGCTGGGTGGGTCCTCACAGGTGTTCCCTGTACACCCTCCACAGCCCCTGCAGGCAGCCCACAAAACAGGGGACTACCCTGCACACCTGCTCATGTCCCCCTGCACCCCCACCCCCCAGCAGTGCAGGGGCACCCTCCACCAGGCCCCCACTCATGTCTCCCACCACCCCCACCCCCCAGCCACCAGGGTCACCCTCCACCAGGCCCCCACTCATGTCTCCCACCACCCCCACCCCCCAGCAGTGCAGGGGCAGCCTCCACCAGGCCCCCACTCATGTCCCCTATCACCCCCACCCCCCCGCCACCAGGGTCACCCTCCACCAGGCCCCCACTCATGTCTCCCACCACCCCCACCCCCCAGCAGTGCAGGGGCAGCCTCCACCAGACCCCCACTCATGTCTCCCACCACCCCCACCCCCCAGCAGTGCAGGGGCAGCCTCCACCAGGCCCCCACTCATGTCTCCCACCACCCCCACCCCCCAGCAGTGCAGGGGCAGCCTCCACCAGGCCCCCACTCATGTCCCCTATCACCCCCACCCCCCGCCACCAGGGGCACCCTCCACCAGGCCCCCACTCATGTCCCCTATCACCCCCACCCCCCGCCACCAGGGGCACCCTCCACCAGGCCCCCACTCATGTCTCCCACCACCCCCACCCCCCAGCAGTGCAGGGGCAGCCTCCACCAGGCCCCCACTCATGTCTCCCACCACCCCCACCCCCCAGCAGTGCAGGGGCACCCTCCACCAGGCCCCCACTCATGTCCCCTATCACCCCCACCCCCCCGCCACCAGGGGCACCCTCCACCAGGCCCCCACTCATGTCTCCCACCACCCCCACCCCCCAGCAGTGCAGGGGCAGCCTCCACCAGGCCCCCACTCATGTCTCCCACCACCCCCACCCCCCAGCAGTGCAGGGGCAGCCTCCACCAGGCCCCCACTCATGTCTCCCACCACCCCCACCCCCCAGCAGTGCAGGGGCAGCCTCCACCAGGCCCCCACTCATGTCTCCCACCACCCCCACCCCCCAGCAGTGCAGGGGCAGCCTCCACCAGGCCCCCACTCATGTCCCCTATCACCCCCACCCCCCGCCACCAGGGGCACCCTCCACCAGGCCCCCACTCATGTCTCCCACCACCCCCACCCCCCAGCAGTGCAGGGGCACCCTCCACCAGGCCCCCACTCATGTCTCCCACCACCCCCACCCCCCAGCCACCAGGGGCACCCTCCACCAGGCCCCCACTCATGTCTCCCACCACCCCCACCCCCCAGCAGTGCAGGGGCACCCTCCACCAGGCCCCCACTCATGTCTCCCACCACCCCCACCCCCCAGCCACCAGGGGCACCCTCCACCAGGCCCCCACTCATGTCTCCCACCACCCCCACCCCCCAGCAGTGCAGGGGCACCCTCCACCAGGCCCCCACTCATGTCTCCCACCACCCCCACCCCCCAGCAGTGCAGGGGCAGCCTCCACCAGGCCCCCACTCATGTCCCCTATCACCCCCACCCCCCCGCCACCAGGGGCACCCTCCACCAGGCCCCCACTCATGTCTCCCACCACCCCCACCCCCCAGCAGTGCAGGGGCAGCCTCCACCAGACCCCCACTCATGTCTCCGACCACCCCCACCCCCCAGCAGTGCAGGGGCAGCCTCCACCAGGCCCCCACTCATGTCTCCCACCACCCCCACCCCCCAGCAGTGCAGGGGCAGCCTCCACCAGGCCCCCACTCATGTCCCCTATCACCCCCACCCCCCCGCCACCAGGGGCACCCTCCACCAGGCCCCCACTCATGTCTCCCACCACCCCCACCCCCCAGCAGTGCAGGGGCAGCCTCCACCAGGCCCCCACTCATGTCTCCCACCACCCCCACCCCCCAGCAGTGCAGGGGCAGCCTCCACCAGGCCCCCACTCATGTCTCCCACCACCCCCACCCCCCAGCAGTGCAGGGGCAGCCTCCACCAGGCCCCCACTCATGTCTCCCACCACCCCCACCCCCCAGCAGTGCAGGGGCAGCCTCCACCAGGCCCCCACTCATGTCTCCCACCACCCCCACCCCCCAGCAGTGCAGGGGCAGCCTCCACCAGGCCCCCACTCATGTCCCCTATCACCCCCACCCCCCGCCACCAGGGGCACCCTCCACCAGGCCCCCACTCATGTCTCCCACCACCCCCACCCCCCAGCAGTGCAGGGGCACCCTCCACCAGGCCCCCACTCATGTCTCCCACCACCCCCACCCCCCAGCCACCAGGGGCACCCTCCACCAGGCCCCCACTCATGTCTCCCACCCCCCCCACCCCCCAGCAGTGCAGGGGCACCCTCCACCAGGCCCCCACTCATGTCTCCCACCACCCCCACCCCCCAGCCACCAGGGGCACCCTCCACCAGGCCCCCACTCATGTCTCCCACCACCCCCACCCCCCAGCAGTGCAGGGGCAGCCTCCACCAGGCCCCCACTCATGTCCCCTATCACCCCCACCCCCCGCCACCAGGGGCACCCTCCACCAGGCCCCCACTCATGTCTCCCACCACCCCCACCCCCCAGCAGTGCAGGGGCACCCTCCACCAGGCCCCCACTCATGTCTCCCACCACCCCCACCCCCCAGCCACCAGGGGCACCCTCCACCAGGCCCCCACTCATGTCTCCCACCCCCCCCACCCCCCAGCAGTGCAGGGGCACCCTCCACCAGGCCCCCACTCATGTCTCCCACCACCCCCACCCCCCAGCCACCAGGGGCACCCTCCACCAGGCCCCCACTCATGTCTCCCACCACCCCCACCCCCCTGCCACCATGTGCAGCCCCCACCAGGTCCTCACAATGTGCGTAATGGTCAGCCTCCACAGCCAAAAAGCCCTACCAAGTAACCCATTCACCCACATGGAAATGGAAATCACATGTTACACCCCCAATGTTCATGAAGCAAATGAACCCATGTCCGTCACACACATATTTTCCAATTGAATGGGAAAACACACAACATGACATGCATGAAACCAATGAGATGAAACCACACAGTGAACAATGGAAAAAAAAATGTATTAGAAAAAAATACGAATGCTAAAGAAAGAAAACTAACTACAATGTAAATGTGAAAAAAGAAGCTGCATGTCCGCATAAAAACACAAAACTAGAAAATCTAATCCAAAAAATTTTGTCCAAAGTGAAATGTCAAAACTCTCCGTGCAACAAAGAACTATGTACAAAAATAACAAGGGTCCATCATCACAACAGAACTAAGGAAACCTCCTAAAAAACCTACCTAAATATCAACTATATACAAAAAGTGGAGCAGTGTCCGTCGACTCCAAATCATAAGAAAAAACAAAGGAAACCTAAAACTAAAGAACTATATACAAAGGCGGCGGGCAAGTCCAGCGGCTCACTCTGTGGTGTTCCGGGCCAGGGCATCATCGAACTCCTGTTCGATGTCCCGGAGGCGGTCCAGTTCCATGGCCCCGAGGCTCCGCAGGGACGACGCCGTGTCCTCCTCCAACCCCCTGCGGATTGCCTCGAGGCACTCGGCCCGCCTCAGGGCCCTCCGCATGGAGTTCTCCGCCCTGACCATTGTGAGCCGCGCCTCTTCCGCCCGCCGCCGCTCCGCACCTATGGCGTGGCCCAACCGCTGCCACACGGAAGACACTCTCTGTCCTGGGTCCTCCTGCCCTCCGGCCGATGCCTGCCCCTCCGATGTCGAAGGCCCCGAGCCTTCATGGCTCCCACCATCTTGCTGCTGCTGCTGCTCTGCCTCTGCCCGTGCACTGCCTCCTGCTGCCTGCACATCCTCCGCCGGCTGGGGTGCAGTTGTTGATGTGGCCACCCCTGCTGGACGTCCGACTCCCGACTGTGGCAGGGATGCCTCCTCCACCAGCCTGGCCGCACTGTCAGAGGCAGCTCCACAGGGCACCCAGGTGACTGATGGGTGGGAAGATGGCACAGAGGACGACTGGCGCGTAGGGGGTCCAGTTGAGGAGGGGGTCGGAACAAGCCCCATCAGACGGAGGAATCCGGTCTGGGTGACCTGTCCCAGCAGGCTGACGTGGTCAACGAGCCATTCGAGATGACGTGCAGTCTCTCCATGAAAAGACTGCAGGTCACCTCGCATGGCCCGTTGACGCAACGCCACACCAGCCAGGACAGGCTCAACCCGGACCTGGATAGCCACGTCCGCAGGCAGAGGAAGGCCAGTTGACGTCAGCTCATCCCCTGCCTGAAAACGGGTCTGGACGTAGGCATCCCTGCTGGTGCAAGATGATGCAGGGACAGGATCGGGGACAGGATTGCACACAGGCACCTCCGCGGCCGCCTGTGCTGCCTCCTGTCCCTGGTCCTGGACTGCACCACTAGCACCAGTGGGATCCCCACCTCCAGACCCCGTCTCTGGTGCTTGCGCGGCCCCCTCCTCCACCAAACCCCCCACCAACCTGGATGACTCTGTGCCATCTTCCCCTGTTGGGCCCTGTGGGGTCCCAGCTGCCCCTTCTGCTGCCGAGGAGTCCAACTGCAACCTCCGCCTCTTGGACCTCCCCCCGGCAGCTGCGGCCTGGGACGCGGCACCGGACTCCTCACTCCCCGACGAGATGACAACACGGGAGGGGAGCCGGGCCTTGCGTCTCCGGCTGGCGGTCGGATCCCCGCCGCTGTGCTCCACAGCACCTTCTCCGCCCTCTTCATCAGTTGACGCTGCAGACAGGGAGAAACAAAACACAGGCATCAGGGCACTGTACAATGGACACATACACGCATGACAGTTGCACATGAGTGGCATTGGCAAACCTCAGACATGTCATCACAATCCCCAACACACATGTCATTGCAACTGGCACACATGAGCCATACCACAGCCATATCGCAACTGCCACCACCATCCCTACACATACAACAGCATCAGCAGCCAAAGGGGAGCCATACATCACATGCAACACAGGAAGTGCACCACACATGTACACACACCACCACACTTGCATGCATGTCTACACCTCTGCCAAGTGTCGCACTGTTCAGACGGGCATCCATGTCACATCTGCCAATCAGGCTTCCACATACCGCTGTCACATGCATCCATGTAGCATCACTGTTGCACCTTTGACAAATACACACACATGCACATGTACACAGTGCTCATACATGCAGCCGAAAACAACATACATGCCTGACATCACGGACATGTCTACTTACATACACATTCATCCAAACATGTGTGCACGCACAACTGCATTTGCCATGCAAGCCCACACACACATCCATGTCTCACACATTACAGCCCTCGCATGTGTCAGCCCCACGGCCCTGTACACCCCCACCCGTAAGCGCGTCTGTGACGTGACCGTGACGTGACCCGCACGGGTGTTTCCCACACAGCACGTGATGACAGAGCACACGTGGAAAGACTGCACGTCAGAGTCTCATTGCGTGTGATTGGTGGAAATGGCCGTACACCGGGATACAGGTGCGCTGACGTACTTGCGTGTGTAAGTGTCCGCGCACACCTCATATACACGTACATAGGCCAATCGCGTGTACACGCACTTTTGTCCAATTACACGCGATGAGACTCTGACGTGCAGTCTTTCCACGTGTGCTCTGTCATCACGTGCTGTGTGGGAAACACCCGTGCGGGTCATGTCACAGACGCGCTTACGCGCTGAGGGCCTTTGGTCCAATGGAATCGCGTATGCGTGCTGACGCGCTTACGCGCTAAGGGCCTTTCCTCGGTTTTCACGCTGACGTGCAGGATTTTCACGTGCCAATTCACTCCGTACCAAGCTGGCCACGCGTGAGCACACGGGAGACCACGCTCCTGCCCAGAAGGCCGAATTACTGCCCCCCAGAGCCCCGAGCACGCTCCCACCTGCTATCTGCTGCTGCCTGACTGCCTGCTGCCCACGTGCACTGCCATTTGCTGCCTGCACATCAGCCAGGGGTGCTGTTGCTGTGACCACCCCTGCTGGAACAGAAGACTCCCGACTGGAATTCCATCGCTCCACAGCCCAGCCCCAGGACCCAGTTGCCCACCCACTCCTGCCTCTGGGGTTGTCATGTCGGGGCTAACACCATCTGTGACCACTGACAACCCCCGGCCAGAGAGGCAGAGGGGCACCAGCTTCAGTGCCACCGAAGTTGGTGTCCTGGTGGAGCAAGTCCTGGGGCAGTATGATGCCCTCTTTGGAAGTTCCCGCGCCGACAAGGAAGGACGGACTCGGATCTGGACAGACATCGTGACTGCCATCAACGCGGAGGGGGTGGCAGTCCGGGACTTACAACATGTCAGGAAGCGCTGGGAGGACTTCAGGTCCAGGACCCTGAACAAGGCCCGGCGCCTCTTGAAGGCAGCGGATGCCAAGGGGCGCCGGGGCCACTTGTCGGAAGAACAGATGGGGGTCCTGGAACGCATATCCCCAGCGCTCCACGTCCAGGTCCTAGAGAAGCAGAGCCGTCTGGAGTCGAGCGGTGAGTGTACATGCATCCTGGTTGTGAGCAGGGCGTGTGGTGATCATTCCCCATTGTGCCGGTTGCACATCTGTTTGTATGGGGTGGAGTATGGGTGGGGGTGTACAGGGCCGTGGGGCTGACACATGCGAGGGCTGTAATGTGTGAGACATGGATGGTGCTTGTGTGTGTGGGCTTGCATGGCAAATGCAGTTGTGCGTGCACACATGTTTGGATGAATGTGTATGTAAGTAGACATGTCCGTGATGTCAGGCATGTATGTTGTTTTCGGCTGCATGTATGAGCACTGTGTACATGTGCATGTGTGTGTATTTGTCAAAGGTGCAACAGTGATGCTACATGGATGCATGTGACAGCGGTATGTGGAAGCCTGATTGGCAGATGTGACATGGATGCCCGTCTGAACAGTGCGACACTTGGCAGAGGTGTAGACATGCATGCAAGTGTGGTGGTGTGTGTACATGTGTGGTGCACTTCCTGTGTTGCATGTGATGTATGGCTCCCCTTTGGCTGCTGATGCTGTTGTATGTGTAGGGATGGTGGTGGCAGTTGCGATATGGCTGTGGTATGGCTCATGTGTGCCAGTTGCAATGACATGTGTGTTGGGGATTGTGATGACATGTCTGAGGTTTGCCAATGCCACTCATGTGCAACTGTCATGCGTGTATGTGTCCATTGTACAGTGCCCTGATGCCTGTGTTTTGTTTCTCCCTGTCTGCAGCGTCAACTGATGAAGAGGGCGGAGAAGGTGCTGTGGAGCACAGCGGCGGGGATCCGACCGCCAGCCGGAGACGCAAGGCCCGGCTCCCCTCCCGTGTTGTCATCTCGTCGGGGAGTGAGGAGTCCGGTGCCGCGTCCCAGGCCGCAGCTGCCGGGGGGAGGTCCAAGAGGCGGAGGTTGCAGTTGGACTCCTCGGCAGCAGAAGGGGCAGCTGGGACCCCACAGGGCCCAACAGGGGAAGATGGCACAGAGTCATCCAGGTTGGTGGGGGGTTTGGTGGAGGAGGGGGCCGCGCAAGCACCAGAGACAGGGTCTGGAGGTGGGGATCCCACTGGTGCTAGTGGTGCAGTGCAGGACCAGGGACAGGAGGCAGCACAGGCGGCCGCGGAGGTGCCTGTGTGCAATCCTGTCCCCGATCCTGTCCCTGCATCATCTTGCACCAGCAGGGATGCCTACGTCCAGACCCGTTTTCAGGCAGGGGATGAGCTGACGTCAACTGGCCTTCCTCTGCCTGCGGACGTGGCCATCCAGGACCGGGTTGAGCCTGTCCTGGCTGGCGTGGCGTTGCGTCAACGGGCCATGCGAGGTGACCTGCAGTCTTTTCATGGAGAGACTGCACGTCATCTCGAATGGCTCGTTGACCACGTCAGCCTGCTGGGACAGGTCACCCAGGCCGGATTCCGCTGTCTGATGGGGCTTGTTCCGACCCCCTCCTCAACTGGACCCCCTACGCGCCAGTCGTCCTCTGTGCCATCTTCCCACCCATCAGTCACCTGGGTGCCCTGTGGAGCTGCCTCTGACAGTGCGGCCAGGCTGGTGGAGGAGGCATCCCTGCCACAGTCGGGAGTCGGACGTCCAGCAGGGGTGGCCACATCAACAGGTGCACCCCAGCCGGCGGAGGATGTGCAGGCAGCAGGAGGCAGTGCACGGGCAGAGGCAGAGCAGCAGCAGCAGCAAGATGGTGGGAGCCATGAAGGCTCGGGGCCTTCGACATCGGAGGGGCAGGCATCGGCCGGAGGGCAGGAGGACCCAGGACAGAGAGTGTCTTCCGTGTGGCAGCGGTTGTGCCACGCCATAGGTGCGGAGCGGCGGCGGGCGGAAGAGGCGCGGCTCACAATGGTCAGGGCGGAGAACTCCATGCGGAGGGCCCTGAGGCGGGCCGAGTGCCTCGAGGCAATCCGCAGGGGGTTGGAGGAGGACACGGCGTCGTCCCTGCGGAGCCTCGGGGCCATGGAACTGGACCGCCTCCGGGACATCGAACAGGAGTTCGATGATGCCCTGGCCCGGAACACCACAGAGTGAGCCGCTGGACTTGCCCGCCGCCTTTGTATATAGTTCTTTAGTTTTAGGTTTCCTTTCGTTCTTATTATTATTTGGAGTCGACGGACACTGCTCCACTTTTTGTATATAGTTGATATTTAGGTAGGTTTTTTAGGAGGTTTCCTTAGTTCAGTTGTGATGATGGACCCTTGTTATTTTTGTACATAGTTCTTTGTTGCATGGAGAGTTTTTACATTTCACTTTGGACATAATTTTTTTGATTTGATTTTCTAGTTTTGTGTTTTTATGCGGACATGCAGCTTATTTTTTCACATTTACATTGTAGTTAGTTTTCTTTCTTTGGCATTTGTATTTTTTTCAATACATTTTTTTTTCCATTGTTCACTGTGTGGTTTCATCTCATTGGTTTCATGCATGTCATGTTGTGTGTTTTCCCATTCAATTTGAAAATATGTGTGTGACGGACATGGGTTCATTTGCTTCATGTACATTGGGGGTGTAACATGTGATTTCCATTTCCATGTGGGTGAATGGGTTACTTGGTAGGTCTTTTTGGCTGTGGAGGATGACCATTACGCACATGATTGGGGATTGTGAGGACCTGGTGGGGGCTGCACATGGTGGCAGGGGGGTGGGGGTGCAGGGGGACATGAGTGGGGGCCTGGTGGAGGTTGAGCCTGCACTGCTGGGGGGGTGGGGGTGGTGGGAGACATGAGTGGGGGCCTGGTGGAGGGTGACCCTGCACTGCTGGGGTGTGGGGGTGATGGGAGACATGAGTGGGGGCCTGGTGGAGGGTGACCCTGGTGGCTGGGGGGTGGGGGTGATAGGGGACATGAGTGGGGGCCTGGTGGAGGGTGACCCTGGTGGCTGGGGGGTGGGGGTGGTGGTAGACATGAGTGGGGGCCTGGTGGAGGGTGACCCTGCACTGCTGGGGTGTGGGGGTGGTGGGAGACATGAGTTGGACATGGGTGGGGGCCTACTGGCAGGTGCCCCACAGTGCTGGGGGGTGGGGGTGGTGGGGGACATGAGTTGGACATGGGTGGGGGACTGCTGGCAGGTGCCCCACATTGCTGGGGGGTGGGGGTGGTGGGAGACATGAGTTGGACATGGGTGGGGGCCTGCTGGCAGGTGCCCCACAGTGCTGGGGGGTGGGGGTGGTGGGAGACATGAGTGGGGCCCTGGTGGAGGGTGACCCTGGTGGCTGGGGGGTGGGGGTGGTGGGAGACATGAGTTGGACATGGGTGGGGGCCTGCTGGCAGGTGCCCCACAGTGCTGGGGGGTGGGGGTGGTGGGAGACATGAGTTGGACATGGGTGGGGGCCTACTGGCAGGTGCCCCACAGTGCTGGGGGGTGGGGGTGGTGGGAGACATGAGTTGGACATGGGTGGGGGCCTGCTGGCAGGTGCCCCACAGTGCTGGGGGGTGGGGGTGGTGGGAGACATGAGTTGGACATGGGTGGGGGCCTGCTGGCAGGTGCCCCACAGTGCTGGGGGGTGGGGGTGGTGGGAGACATGAGTGGGGCCCTGGTGGAGGGTGACCCTGGTGGCTGGGGGGTGGGGGTGGTGGGAGACATGAGTTGGACATGGGTGGGGGCCTGCTGGCAGGTGCCCCACAGTGCTGGGGGGTGGGGGTGGTGGGAGACATGAGTTGGACATGGGTGGGGGCCTACTGGCAGGTGCCCCACAGTGCTGGGGGGTGGGGGTGGTGGGAGACATGAGTTGGACATGGGTGGGGGCCTGCTGGCAGGTGCCCCACAGTGCTGGGGGGTGGGGGTGGTGGGAGACATGAGTGGGGCCCTGGTGGAGGGTGACCCTGGTGGCTGAGGGGTGGGGGTGGTGGGAGACATGAGTTGGACATGGGTGTGGGCCTACTGGCAGGTGCCCCACAGTGCTGGGGGGTGGGGGTGGTGGGGGACATGAGTTGGACATGGGTGGGGGACTGCTGGCAGGTGCCCCACAGTGCTGGGGGGTGGGGGTGGTGGGAGACATGAGTTGGACATGGGTGGGGGCCTGCTGGCAGGTGCCCCACAGTGCTGGGGGGTGGGGGTGGTGGGAGACATGAGTGGGGCCCTGGTGGAGGGTGACCCTGGTGGCTGGGGGGTGGGGGTGGTGGGAGACATGAGTTGGACATGGGTGGGGGCCTGCTGGCAGGTGCCCCACAGTGCTGGGGGGTGGGGGTGGTGGGAGACATGAGTTGGACATGGGTGGGGGCCTACTGGCAGGTGCCCCACAGTGCTGGGGGGTGGGGGTGGTGGGAGACATGAGTTGGACATGGGTGGGGGCCTGCTGGCAGGTGCCCCCACAGTGCTGGGGGGTGGGGGTGGTGGGAGACATGAGTGGGGCCCTGGTGGAGGGTGACCCTGGTGGCTGGGGGGTGGGGGTGGTGGGAGACATGAGTTGGACATGGGTGGGGGCCTACTGGCAGGTGCCCCACAGTGCTGGGGGGTGGGGGTGGTGGGGGACATGAGTTGGACATGGGTGGGGGACTGCTGGCATGTGCCCCACAGTGCTGGGGGGTGGGGGTGCAAGGGGACATGTGTTGGTGTTCAAGGAGACATGTGCCTTTGCTGGGGGGCATGCCCATGTTGGGTGGGCTGCATGCGGGACATGACCAGGGATGCAGGGTAGTCCCCTGTGGTGTGGGCTGCCTGCAGGGGCCGTGGAGGGTGTACAGGGTACACCTGGGAGGACCCACACTGTCAAATCACATGTGGGACTCCCCGGCACCCCTGAAATACACGTACCGTGCAGAAATCGCGTGTAAAACTTCCCGCGCACCCCTGAAATACACGCACCCAGGCTATTCGCGTGTAAAACTTCCCGCGCACCCCTGAAATACACGCGCCCAGGCTATTCGCGTGTAAAACTTCCCGCGCACCCCTGAAATACACGCGCCCAGGCTATTCGCGTGTAAAACTTCCCGCGCACCCCTGAAATACACGCGCCCAGGCTATTCGCGTGTGGAACTTCCCGCGCACCCCTGAAATACACGGGCCCAGGCTATTCGCGTGTGGAACTCCCCGCGCACCCCTGAAATACACGCGCCCAGGCTATTCGCGTGTGGAACTTCCCGCGCACCCCTCAAATTCACGCGCCCAGGCTATTCGCGTGTGGAACTTCCCGCGAACCCCTGAAATACACGCGCCCAGCCTATTCGCGTGTGGAACTTCCCGCGCACCCCTGAAATACACGCGCCCAGCCTATTCGCGTGTGGAACTTCCCGCGCACCCCTGAAATACACGCGCCCAGGCTATTCGCGTGTGGAACTTCCCGCGAACCCCTGAAATACACGCGCCCAGGCTATTCGCGTGTGGAACTTCCCGCGAACCCCTGTAATACACGTAGCCCGCTCCCCCAGCCCCGATCGCGTGAGGAACTTCCCGCGCACCCCTCAAATTCACGCGCCCAGGCTATTCGCGTGTGAAACTTCACGCGAACCCCTGAAATACACGTAGCCCGCTCCCCCAGGCCCGATCGCGTGAGGAACTTCACGCGAACCCCTGTAATACACGTAGCCCGCTCCCCCAGGCCCGATCGCGTGTGGAGCTTCCCGCGCACCCCTGAAATTCACGCGCCCAGGCTACTCGCGTGTGAAACTTCACGCGAACCCCTGAAATACACGCGCCCAGGCTATTCGCGTGTGGAACTTCCCGCGAACCCCTGTAATACACGTAGCCCGCTCCCCCAGGCCCGATCGCGTGAGGAACTTCCCGCGCACCCCTCAAATTCACGCGCCCAGGCTATTCGCGTGTGAAACTTCACGCGAACCCCTGAAATACACGTAGCACGCTCCCCCAGGCCCGATCGCGTGAGGAACTTCACGCGAACCCCTGTAATACACGTAGCCCACTCCCCCAGGCCCGATCGCGTGTGGAACTTCACGCGAACCCCTGTAATACACGTAGCCCGCTCCCCCAGGCCCGATCGCGTGTGGAACTTCACGCGAACCCCTGAAATACACGTAGCCCGCTCCCCCAGGCCCGATCGCGTGAGGAACTTCACGCGAACCCCTGTAATACACGTAGCCCGCTCCCCCAGGCCCGATCGCGTGAGGAACTTCACGCGAACCCCTGTAATACACGTAGCCCGCTCCCCCAGGCCCGATCGCGTGAGGAACTTCACGCGAACCCCTGTAATACACGTAGCCCGCTCCCCCAGGCCCGATCGTGTGAATAACTTCACGCGAACCCCTGTGATGCACGTACCCTGCAAATCGCGTGTGACACTTCCCGCGCACCCCGGTATACATGCACACGTATTTTTTGTCAGCGGGTGTCCGTGTTTGTGGGTACCCCTTTGCACGTCATTTTTCCTGGAGGGCCACAGTATGGGACATTCATCATGGCAGTATATAGGTGCTATTTGTTGGCGCACCTTTTGGCGCACATTTCTTACAGCCGCAGAGACGCTACCGCCTCCTTTCTTGTGGCGGTCGTGTTTGTGCCTGTGCGCTGGTTTGAGCGTGCGCTTTTTTCCCCTATTCTATTCCATGAATACGTGTTGTAGGCGAGCGTGTGGGCGTTCCGCGCACTTGTGCCCTGTACTTCCCCCGTGACGCCCACGTTTTGGCAAGTTGTTCCCCATTCCGAGTGTTACGCCCGTGTTCCGCCTACTTTTATTGCGTGCGCCGCGCTATGTGCGAATTTCGCTGTGGCCTGTGCGATTTTCGCTGTGACCTGGCGCACGCTGTTAGATGGCCTGTGCGCCAACGTGCGCCAACGTGCGCCGCGCACTTTTTTTTCGCACATCCGCTGGTTTTCTCGCGCACGGCCTTCCATGAATCGACGTGCGCTGCTTTTCGTGCGATTTTCGCACGTTCACTGCGATTTTCGCTATTCCACTGCGATTCGCACGTTTTTGCCCACTTGCGCCGCGCTAATTATTCCATGAATCGGCCTCTTAATGTACATTATTAATGGTTGAACAGAAGAAGATCGACTATGTAGAAGTACCTTTGTTTGATCAATATTAGGTCCAATTGATTACATAATGGTAAAATTGATGGACTGGTGGAGGATTACGTCCTTTAAGGTGCTAATTAGACCAGAAGGTGATCACTGCCCTCTCTCACTTAGCTGTGGAATACGTAATACAAGTACACCACTACGATCAAGTACCTTGAATTATTTGGTTCCAGTAAGTACAAATAGGCAAATTAAGTGGTCAAAGGCTCTCTGCAGGGCCACAGCGGGCTGTTGGCATCAAAAGCTGCCCGGAGGAAGATCACCCAGCGAGAAGGAGCAGTGGGCTTGGGGCCACAGGAGGATCAGATGGCCTGGGCCATGCACACTGAGCTTGCAGAGCCTGAGCTGCAGCCTCATGCCAATCTCCAAGGAAATGACAGAGTGGGGCATGGCAAAGGAGATACCTGAGGAGGCTTGTGAGGCATTGGGGCAGGTGGGAGAGTTACCGGTCCAGCCGGTGCAGCCTGAATTACCAGCACTACCCGGTGGAGGAAACAGGGAGCGCCCATACCTCCCAGGCCAAGGGTGGGGGAGGTGGCTGCTCCCCTATTGTTGATGTCACCAGATTCCAGAGGAGGTGGCTGAGGAGGAGCAGACCTGGCGAGCCCCTGTCCCGCTGCTGTACTATACTATTGAGCATTTGTTATTCATCTGCAGGGGGAGCTAGCTGATGCCAAGCAGAATATGGCTCTCCCAGTGTCAACGATCAAAGATCTGGAGAACAGGCACAGTCTGAGAACCTGAGGATCTGTGGAGTGACAGAGGTGGTGGAGGAGACAGATCTCAGGAAGTGGGTGCTGCAAGTGTTCCATTCTGAATTCCTGGAAGTGGCAAATGATGGCATGGTGCTCGACAGAGTTCACAGGGTGGGGTCGCTATGTAGGGGGTCCAATGTCGGCCGCCAGACTTCATTAGGAAATGTGATTTGCATACAGAGATCCTCAGGGCATCGAGAAGGATGGGCCCTATATCATTTCAAGGACAGTCCCTCCTGATTTTTCAGGATATTGCAGCACTAACTCTTCAGAAAGGACAAGTTTTTCAAGCAATTACAGAGATATTGCAAAAAGAAGGATTTAGGTACAGACTTTGCCTTTTGGACTCCGGTTTAGCGGAGACGGGAATACAATACGCTGCACAACCCCAGAGGAGGCATCACAAACCATCGGGCTGCAAATGGTGGCGGACCGATAGACTCAGGTGACAGGAGGTGGATGACGGCCCCGGTGAGAAGGAAGGGCTGCGCGCTGGGGGGCCCTCGCATCTCAGTGCTGGAACGGCAGCAGACAACGTGAAGAATGATGGGACATAAGCCCTGATGCAAATCTTTGAGGGAGGGGCATTCTCCAGGGCTTTAGAAGGGGGGCAATGATCAAGGGTGTGTTGAGCAGTGATACCAGTTGGGTTGGTAAGGATCAGGCCACCTTTTCACGCCATGGTTTGGTGACTTCAAGTTTGGTCAGGTGAAATTGGAAGTGTTTTATTATACGTATAGTTCTATTGTTCACTTTCCACATGGTCCGCCAGGATGAATTTCGAATAGGAGCACTGAGTTGGCCCCCCTGGTGCCTTTCACCGGTTACTGAATCCACTGACCAGAGGATTTCTTTTGTTTTAACCACAACAGTTCAAGGTCCTTAGATATAATGTCGGGGCACTCAATTCCACTCAGAAGTGACAGAAGCTGCTCACTGAACTCAGACGACAACAGGTGGATGTTGCATGCCTCCAGGAGACGCATTTGATGAAGGGGATACTGCTAGGCTGTGGTCCAAGCCTATCTCCCACCATTTTTTTTGCGTCTGCTAATAAAAAGAACAAGGGGGCTGGGTTTCTAATTGGGAGCACTGTTCAATTTAGCCTCTGCATAATTAAAATCGACAAGTGGGGTAGGTATGTGTTCCTGAATGGGTGGTTTAACAGGGTACAGCTCACAGTAGCCTCCATATACTGCTCTAATTCTGGACAGAATTAATTTTGCTGTTTGGTATTACAGGAGTTGGTCGCCTTCTCTATGGGCCACCTGTTGGTGGGGGGAGGCCTGCAAATGGGATGTCTCAGGGGGTTCCTATACAGGGACAAATAAACCGTCTCTGAATGACCGAGGCATGGCTGACGGACTCCTTGCACACCTGGGGGTTAAGGACATTACTTTTTATTCCCATGTGCATAGAAAATACTCAAGAATTGAGAATATTTTGGTGGATGCTGGAATTCTCCCATATATAGATGACATGGCTCATGCCCCAGTGCAGATCTCGTGGACCCGTCACCTGCAGGAGCCAAGGCCAAGATCCTGGAAATTGAACATGGAGCTCCTCAGAGATTGGGGATAATATTGACAATTACTTTTGAGATAACCTGCAGGGGGACACAGAGGAAGAGGTTAGATGGGATGTCTTTAAAGCATACTTGAGGGGGGTACTTATTTCCAAGGGCCAGGGGTGGGCCTGAATCATATTATAAGGGAGGAGCATGATCGACTGCGGGCTCAGCTGAAAAGTTCTAGAAAGAAATTACCACTCAACCGGCTCTCGCAAACCCTATTGGGAGCTGCAATCTGTTCACTTGCAAGTCAACATGATTGGGTGGAATAGGACATAATCCAACCATATGAAAATTAAACAAATGTACTACAAACACGGAAATAAAGCAGGCAGACTACTGGCTTGGAAGCAAAAAATTAGAGTTTTCGACCAGAGCATTGGGGAGGTGTCTGTGCCAGACAGCATTGCAGTGATATCTGAAGCTTTCAAGCTGGAAGCTTTAAAAGAGTACTATAGGTCCCTGTAAACCTCAAATGATCTCAGTCGGAAGGGGATGCACTCTTTTCCAGTGAGATGCACTTTACCAGTTGCATCAAAGGCCCAGCGGCAATTGTTAAATTGGGATATCACTAAGGAGGAGATCCTATGAGCTGTCTCATCCCTAAAGGCAAGCACATCGCCTGGTCTCGATGGGTTTATGCTGAGCTTTAACAGAACCTTCTCGGGGAAATTACTCAACCTAGTTCACATTCTCATTAATCATATGTGGCATTAGGGCTGTACGTCAGCCATCATGGGGAGGCAAGGATCTCCTTAATACACCAGGAAAGCAGGGACCCCAAGTTATGCGCCCGTACCACCCATTGCAGTTCTTAACACAGACGTAAACTCTATGCAAAGGTTTTGGCAAACCGATTGGAACAATTTCTCCCTGATCTCATGGGGATGGACAAGTCCAGCTTCGAGGCTGGCAGGCAGGCCTCGGACAATACGCAGAGGATAATTGATCTTATAGATATTACTTGGAGGAGAAAGGAACAATCCATAGCCTTGGATGCCGAAAAGGTTTTTGATCAGGTTGAGTGGACCTACCTGAGGGCAGTACATAGCCAATTTTGAATGGGGGATGATTTCATGAGTGAGGTGTTCGCCATACACTCAGTCCGGTTTCGGCAAAAGGTTATCTGTCAAGAGGGTTCCAGCTTGCAAAGGCAACTAGACAGGGGTGTCCCCTCTCGCCCCTGTTATTCGCTCTGTCGGTGGAACCCTTTGCTTCCAGCGTGCAGTCGGATTCACAGATACGAGGCATCAGGTATGCAGGCGTTCTGCATAAGCTGGCCTTGTATGCAGACAATATTTTATTGGCTATCTCAGATCCTGAGGCTTCACGCCCAATACTTTTTGAGCTACTCCAGCAATATCAAGTGGTTTCAGGATTTAGAATTAACTTAGATAAATGTGAAGCTTTGAATATTAGTGTTAACCCGGGAGGTTTGGAGAGGGTCAAGGGATTATCATCTTTCCTTTGGGTGGCACATAGTTTTGGGTATTTAGTGCTTCAGTTAATGACTTGTTCGAGGCCAACTACCAAGTATTGTTACAATCTATCAGGGCCAACCTTGGGAAATGGGGTGTGCAGTCACTATCTCTGTTGGGGAGGATCTCTTACAAAAAGATGGACATTCTACCTAGGTTCATTTATTTGTTCCAGGCACTCCCCGTGGAGGTGCCGAGGTGCACACTGGAGGAACTTCAAGGAGATCTGGCAGATTTTATTTGGCAGAACCATCTGCTCGGTGGCCCTCGACCCTATACCGAAATAAGGCAAGAGGGAGCTTAACATTGCCATATATATTGAGATATTTTCAGGTGTCCCAGTTGAGAATTTTTAGGGACTGAATAGTCCATGTCCATCAAGGGGTGGAGACTTTTGGAGGAGCAAGTGACGGGTCGTCCCCTTAGGTACATGCCATGTCCCCGGCATAATATGAGGCCCTTAGCAATGTACGAGCTTCCAACTACTTGACCGACCCTTAGGGTGTTGGGCGGTGTGGCTCTTAGGCTGTGGTGGAACTCCTTCCCGGGACCTGCAACGCCTATACATTACAACCTGGAGTTTTCCTTGGTATATAATGAGGGTGCATTTCAATCTTGGAGGGCCATAGCATGTGGGTTCTGGCACGCATCTTTGAAAGGGGCATATTAGGCCATTTGCATCCTGTAAGGAGGCCATTGGGCTCCCCGAGAGGGAGCGGTTTCACTATCTACTACAGCACTTTCCACCTCTCTCCCCTTCCATGCACTTTTCCCCTCCCCCCTCTCCCATGTACTTGCGCATTCTCAATATCGCTGGGCCTAGTAAGATCGCTGTTTTGTTCTCCCCTGTTCCCCTCCCTTGCCTTGTCGCGCTCTGAAACACTTGTGTACGAGCGCGATAGAAATAAAATATCAATCAATCAATCAATCTACAGATCAGACACTGGGCCCTGCAGGACAACAATAAAGCAGCAGTGACCATACTGTTGACACCTTTTGAGAAACTCATATTCTCCCTTAATTGTTTGGCAGGGCTTGTTTCGGGTATGTACAGGTGTTTGATGATGAAGCTGAATGAGGGATGGCCATCCTACACATGGCAAAAGGAGCTCGGGAGCCATCAGAGGAGCAGTGGTCTCGGATTTGCAAGGGGATGGGCCACTCAACGGTTAGTGCCCAGTTCACAGAGCAAAATTATAATATTCACTCAAGGCTCTACATCACTCCAGACAGAGAGATGCATTTGAAGAGAGGTGCATCGGGTCTGTGTTGGAAGGGCTTTGAGGGTTCTGGCACATTTCTGCACATCTGGTGAGGCTGCTCCAAGCTCTGGCCTTACTAGAGAGATTGTGCATCTTCTGTGAAGGGTGATGGGGATAGAGGCCTCTTACTCTCCAGAATCGTGCCTCCTGAGCTGCGTGAATGCCAGGGGAATGGGGAGGATGGAGCTTGGTAGAACATTTGCGGCTGGTGCTCATTGCAGCAAGGAAACCTATTGCTGCGCTGTGTAGGTCCACGAGGATGCCATCACTGGATGATTGGATGATTGGATGAATAGAATGTGGGACTTTTGATATTTGAAAAGGTGGCATTGTCTCTTAACAGCAATATGAGGCCATGTTTTGTGAAGTGGGGGGGTGCTTTCTGGAATAAATCAAAGTGATGAATAAGGACTAAACGTGCTCCACCAGGTTAAGAGCCCCGGGCTTACTGAATACCTCTTAACTGGAACCTGAGTGGAATGACAGTGGTGAGGGGTCAGTTGGGGGTGGCAGCAGTGGTAGCATGTACTCGTAATGGAGGTTTTCATGTTGTTGACATTGTACAATGTAGCGGAGGCCCTTTTACCGGAGCCGCCATTGCTTTGAGCTCAATATGTCCTTGCTACTCCTATTAAGTATGGTAACAATGAAGTTTCAGGATGAATATCGTAGCAATATATGCATCTTGTCTAAAGCTTTAATAAAAAAGATTTGAATACTAAAAAAAAAAGGCTAACGCAGAGGTTCTTATGCCTAGAATAATAAATAAAAGTGAATCACGGATATAGTCATGCCTGAAAGATTGTAATGTCCCTATGAATGTGCTTAGGTCATTTGACATGTGAAATCATCACTACTAACTGTTTGACCACAAAGCCATGTAATAAAGTAAACACCAAGAGCAAAGATGTCTGGTTTGATAAGGGCCGTCGGGACTCGAAGAGGAAATTGCTTATGAGAGTAAAATCTAAAGAGGAAACTCGTCAAGAGATAACACATGTATGCAGACACTATAAAGCTAATCAACTGAACCACTGAAGAGTGTCAGAACAAAGCATGCAAGAGCATTGCAAAGAATTGATTAATAGATGATGAAATATAAGTAAATGATCATTTTTGTATTCAACTTTTTTATACACATTATACATTTGTATTGGATGCCTTTATTAACTGCAAATACTATTTGCAACAGCCAATTTTGGTTCTTAGTTACGTTTTTTTTTTTAAAGTTTGGCATCCAGTACTATCAAGTCAGGCAGGTTCTCGACAGCGGGACAGGCTAGAGACGTGTTACCCCTGGATAGCGTTGGTTATCATCTGCCCATTGTTGTGAATGTCACATCACCACAGCAACAAGAATTCTGAACCATTCTAGACAGATGTTAACTAACAACCAGAGGCATTGCTAGGAGGGGGGTGTGAGGGCTATAGCCCCGGGTCTTTTGGTTGTAGCCTGGGATAGAATCTCAGTCCCGAAATTAGCGTAGCCCGAGATCTTTTCCAGACCTATCAACACCCCTGCTAACAACACTGTCCATACTGAACCCTAAGGTAGTCCAAGTAGAGCAAGATACCAAAGAGGCAAAGAGAAACCCTAGAACACAAAGTGGGACGTTGATGTAAAAGGAATCTATTGTTTTCTGTGCTCCTGTGAAATCAAGTTCCCAGTGGCCAATGGCATGAAGTACCCCTGGGAGATCGAGCTGTTCTACTAGACAAGTGGTATCCCCTTTTGGTAATCAATATTTATCGTTCAGGATCTGTACTTTAGCTCACTGGAGGCATACGTGCTGCGAGGGCGGTCTTCCAGCTTCTGGTTCTGAAGTTGGAGATGAGTGCACTTGCGCAGATGAATCCAGGCTGCAATGACTTTGGAAACTGGCCTTGTGCTGGAGAAGCAATTAAACCATGTATTGGCATATTCATTGCAATTTCCAGAGCAGGGCAGACAACTAGATTGCTCAGATAGCTGTCCACATCAATTGTGGAAAAAAGCGTTGCTGGTGTCAAAGATGTTTTTTCTACAACTACAACTACTCAGCCCCCTCAACATATTATAGGTCTTGTGAGATTATATAAACAAACTCCAGTCGTAGAAAATGTGGGTAGAGTGCTGTGGAAGGAAAAACGTCACTTTCCCACAGTAACTATTTCCCTAACTACTGGTGTAGGCCTGTATAATCTCTCTCCCTCCAAACAATTGATCATTCAAAGTACTGTCAAAGGTAAATGCGGAAGGGAACGCTGGAACGGATGGGGGAAGGGGTGCTGGCGCTGGTGAACTTGTGTGTTAACAGCAGTGCTGACTGAGGGCCTGTGATTGGACCCCATCAGGTGGGTGAGGCTGAAAAGCTAGCGTTTGTTACTGGCTCTGATGTCGTTAATGATGAAATCAGCCAGGTATAAAATGATCAAAGTATACCAAGGAGGGCACACCATCATTGTCTTCAACTGTGCTGTTCACAAAGGCCATTTCATGATGCCCTGTGACTGTCTCATTCCAGAGTGCGACTTTGAAGAGAACCATCTCTGCGGCTATATGAACCGCTGGAACCCCAATGTAAACTGGTTTGTAGGTGGAGGAAACATCCGAAATTCCCAGTCCATTCTTCCGAGAGATCACACACTAAACAGCAAACTGGGTAAGAGCGGGGATGGAGAACACATGTTAACATAGTTTATCAGTTTGTTCCACAGATTTTGATGTATTTTCTTTGCACTGATTTCCTCACTTATGAATCATTTACATGTTCAATATTTATATATTGCATTCTTTTATAAATTGTCAATTTATTTTCCTATATGATTATGTGTCAACCCTAACAATTTATACAATCTCTCTGTCTTCCCATCACTATATTCCTTAAACTATTTTGTCTCCACTTTCACCACTGCTTATCTCAAAATGTTCCTTATTGCTTCCCCTTTCATTGTTTCTATTGGATCTTCGCCTGGTTCTTTTCTTCACCCTGTGCATGAGTTTTCCCTCATTGGCTTGTGTTTTTACATTATAGTATAAATGCAAGATACACGCATCGTGCAGTTATAAACTGGCAGGAATGGTGGCCATGGCTAATTTTTGGTAGATTCTCCATGGAACATCCCAGAGCAACAGGTGAAAAATGCCAGTGTTCTTAATAGAAATGTTTGTTTTCACCAAAATCATAATGCAGCAGTAGTGGCTGCTTACTAGTGGTCATACCAGCTAAGCAATGACTTTTGATTCCCTAGCAGCATCCTAGAGTTGTCCTCCTGATGCCCATAACGTCTACACGATGTACTTGTGTGCATTTGATTTGCATGAACCTATGTATTCATGAGTTTATGTATGTGGGAGATTGGGTCATCCAAAAAAACCTTTCTTAGCACTGGCTGTGTTCAGCTGAGAAATTGTTTGGGATAGTGTAAAAAGGCTTCCAACTATAGTCATGTTCAGTATAAGGATATAATGCAGTTCAGTGATGCCCAGACCTCCATCCAAACCCATCTAGGCAGAAAGGGGGTGCCTGACCTGCTGTTGCCGGAGTGTGCGCCTTATTAAATGTCCAAAACAACCAAAAAAAACACCATTAGACACTACATCCCTCTTTGCTTTACAAGTAGGCCCTGGGCTTATCATGGGCATTTAGTCAGAAATTGACAGTCTCGCTTCATTCACCCCATTATATGCTTTCAGCGTAGACATTGTTGTGTGCTACCCCAATTATTTGGTGAATCATACTTAAGTGGTGTGTTGTGGTGAACCAGAAGAAGGAGTTTCACTAGGACTTTGCATATTCAAAAGGTTGAATTTAAATAAAAAGAAAAACACCTATCTAACCCTATTGATATGAGGCTACTTCCGTACCTAACAAACTAAACTAAGTGTGCTCATCAAATGTCGAAATTGCGATAGTCCTCCGTCCAAAACCTACTTAATATCTGGTCCCACCACAAGCATTGCTCAAGCCAAGAGTATTCCCTTATTGAGATTGAAAGCAGCCTTTTTCAAAGCCAGAAAACCGTCTAACAATTACTGTGTGCCTAATAGAAAATCAGTCTTGTTCAAGTTACAAGTGCGGAAGAAATACCTGAAGCCAAGGGAGTAGCACCAAGGGTGCTTCTGGGTAATTGGCAGAGAGATGAAGGACAAAGCTGGGAAAGGGAAACATTGTTGTTTATGAACACTATAGGAGTTGTCTCAACCCATATTGGAAAAGACTGTTGTAGTGGGAACGAGGTGGGTCTAAAAGGCAATCTTGGGTTGTTACTATGGTGGCATACAGACAAGAGAGGCAAAAGGCTGCCCCTTTTAAAGAAAGATATTCAAAGAAAGAGTGCCTTGCCTATTTGAAGGTGTTGCAGTGTTCCAGTGCCTTAAAGTGAATCTTGTCAAACCCTATCTATAAAATACAAGCACTAAAGCTGTGGTGGTATATCTGATCGTCAGTAGTTGCAAGAGTTCAGTGGTTGAAATGAAGTGGAATGCTATGAAGCCTAGGAGAATGTCCTATGGTAAAATGTGGTATAGGGGAAGAGTGTTGAAGTAGAAATAACAGAACTGAGATGTCATCCTGACAAATATACCTATTGTGAATTCTAATCTGAATAGACGAATCATTACTGTTAACCAAGACATTTGTTCCATTAACATTCTAGAAGTTATATTTCGTTTGAACTGTGTCAAGCTTTATTGGAGATCTGGAAGTGGTTAAAGGCCATTGTGGCTGAGAAAAACATTGATGCTATTCTGAGGAAGTGGAAAGACTTTATTTTCTTCAAGAACATTTGTTTTTGTTGGAACTGTGATGGACAGATCTTTATCTAGAATTGTCTGCACTGAACTGAACTGAGACGTTGCTACCTATGTGGACTTCCTAGTATTCTTTTGATGAACATTGAAGAGGAATATACCTTGAATCCCGGGGAAGGGAGTTCACCCAGGTTGTTAAAAGGTTATCAAGAAACAGTGAATATTATTGTTGATGTTACATTTGAAATGCCACATTTATTTTTTTTTGTATTTGATGTTTAGTGTGAGGGCCAGAACTGTATCAGAGTGTTTCCCCTTAGTTTTAATAGGTAGGGAAACCCAAAGTAGAGTAGGCGCGAAGTCGTAAAGCAGAGTCAGTCTGCTACAGTCGTGTGTTCTTTTTTTCCAGAGGAGCTGCAGCGACGAGGGTTTGCTACTGACCCTTTACTCAAGGAGGTGTGCCTATAAAAACTGAAAAACCGTGCGGAGCGTGGAGCAGAGTCGTGAAGCAGAGTCAGTCTGCTACAGTCTGCTACGGTCCCCGGGCACCTGGCGTGTAGTCATTACTCTGATGACTGCAAATACGGGCCCCCTAACAAGAAGAAAGGTAAGCAGATGTATGGAGGCAGTGACTGGCTTATCTGACTTGGGTGTGGAACCTCAAAATTCCAATCACTCTCCTCCTGATTCTACGAATGTTGAGGTAAATAAAATGAATGAGCGCACGTTGTGCTTAAGCAGCATACAAACTGCAAATATCACCGCTACTAACTTAAACCCCAGCGTACGGCACACGGCAGATAAAGGCGAAAGTGAAGCCCTTGAAGTGACTGAAGTGGCAGCGGCGCCCGCTTTGGTCCTTAGTGGCCTTTAACCACTAAATGGTTTGACTGCTGTTTCACAAAACCTGCCGCAAACACCTAGCTCAAATGACAAAACATCAGATCAAATGTGCCCCCTGGCAACAAGCCCTGAAGTTTTTTACTCCCCATTCGATGATACCGATGGGGAGTTGATTGAAGCCTTGAATACAAGCGCTGCCAATACAAATGTGGCTGACAACGTGTATGAAACAACACATCCACTTGTAACTCAGGATGGCTGAACTCGCACGAGCAACATAATTGATCCTACTAACAGAAATGACAGTCCAATCATCGGCGCAAATGGAAAAAAATGCCCCTGAACATTGGAAATGCCAGAGCCGTTTCCTCCTCAAGAAACGCCCCTGGAAGAGCCTCAGAGCATGAATATGGAGGTAAAAAACTGGTGCCCGACAAAGAATTACCTTTAAATAGAAAACAGATATGTCTGTCTGAGGCAATAGGCAACTTAACAAATGTGGATATGACACAGCCAACACAACAAGTCGAGAATGATGTTCAACTTTAACAAAATGAGGCACCTCCACAAAACTTGAATGGAGCGCTTTTACAAACAAACAAAGAGATCGATGTCCACGTCGATGCTGAAATATATGATAACACCGGCTCGCCTAAATTATCACGCAAAATGCGTTTGATGGCCCAACTAGACAATGACTTTCTGGTGGCAAAGAAAAAGCTGATCGCATCCTTTGAACAAAGGTTACTTAAAAGGAAATGTTCAGCGTTGTAGCCAAAACAATCTGAACAACAACACTTGGAAGCTTCCGTGAAACGAGTTCGAAATGATCCAATGATGCCGGTTGCGTCTAAAGTGCACTCATCAAGGTCCACAAAACCCGACTGTGCTGTTGGCACCGTTCAAAACAAAAATCCACCCATGAACAATCTGAAGACCGTACTTGAGAGCTTACAACAACACAAAAGTGTGTCGACCAGTACGCCGCAAAATTGTTCAGCAACAACTAAAATGCCACACCTGGCTAAGAGCGTAAATATATAAATGAGGGAGCAACCCTCATTGCTCGAGGATACGGTAACAAGCTCACACTATGGCTCTGCTGCCTCAACACACAAAGCAAGTTTGTCTGCGGCGGATGCTGCCCAAATCTATATCAATGTGCTTGCTGCATCTTCAATGGCTATGATTCTTTTTACCAAACTCTATGAATCCATTCATGAGGCGCTTAAGGATCAGACAGCTATCATCTCGACCCTAATGGAAAAAAAGGAAAAAGTAGAAACTTTCAATAAATTCCTCCAAATCCAGATCTCCAGAGAGGCAGATCTAACAACACGCTGGCAAGAGCGCTTGACAGATTTAGCTGTGAGACATCATTGCCAGAATGACACTCTGTCGGAGGGTCTAATGGACACCTTAAAATGGATGCGCCACAATGCTGAAGTAGTCTCCTACAAAAATGCATTGTTGCTAATTAGTGCAAACAAAGATAAAGGTTGTATTATTTCTACAACGATACATGAACTATCTATTAGGGGCGTGCTTCATCCTCCCATGATGACCAATTTATCAGGCGATCACAGAGACTCAGCCTCTTCTGTGGTGCCTCAGCGGCCACATTCAGCAACACAAAAAAATGCTTCCCTGTCGGTACCGCAATGTGTAGCTCAGTCTCAAACTGTGGCTATCGATGCTGACCAAATTTCCTCAGAAGAGACTTGCAATAAGACATCAAGTGAGAAGGAAGCACACAAAGAACCCGAGCAGGTTGCGGAAAAATCCACTATAGCGAATTTAAACACAGCCGGGAACACCCTACCCCGTGCCTTGCCAATTCTTCTGGTATTTTTGTGGGTACCGCAAAATCAATAACTCACGCACGGATGGGCGTATCCTTCTCAACTTTGAATACAGAGAAGTCCTCAGAGATCACTTTCACAAATGAGGGAAATCGTCCACGTATAGCAAAAGAGAAAATCAAAGTAAAGAAATTCATTAGAAATCTAACATTACCAAAGCGTTTGGGGCTTTTTAAGAGAGTGGAAACAACGAAACCCATTGAGGCTAAAACAACGATTTCTAAACCACTGAGAGTCATAACCAAATCTCGCATAACTCCGTTGCCAAGCAAAAGAAGAAGAATTGAGTCTGATACTGGAAGTGTCGCAAGTTCTACCGCTGTGTCAGAAATAAATCTCTGTGATCTCTCAACCTATTCTCACCAAGGAGATTCAATCGAGGATATTGAAATCAGTGCTCACGAAAACTCGCAGCACAATACAATTACTTTACCCAGAGCTACGAGAATGACAACCCATCAAAGGCCCGACACTCAAGCTCCAGCACGGCACTGTGAAAAGCCAAACATGAGAAATCGCGAGACAATAAATTTGAATCCTGAGCAATCATCAAGATTAAACCCAAAATTCACCTTAACTCAAAAGACCAGAAAGGTGATGTCAATTTGAACCGAAATAACATTATGAAGTTATTTCAATGTATTCCATCTTTGCAGACTATTTTGTCTGACGACATCAAGATTGTTGAATATCCAAAAGAGCGCACAGTCGACCAAGTTCTTCTACATATCGCATCGGCTTCAATCCGCAGTACAATTATGCGAGCGCCCGAAGAGCTGCTTGCGTTTGGCTTTGATATTATGCTCAAACCCTCAGACTCTGTGAATTGTGACAATGGCTCAATACCAATTTCCTCAAGTGAGAAAGATGCTACTCAGAGACGTGATGATTTACGCAAATCGCTTGCTGACTCATCTACGAGGGCAAGTCAATCTGGACAAAAAGGCTGTAATCTTGTGCGAGCAAGGCCTAAATTTGGCCCCCATCAAGACCATAAATAGCAATGACCTAAGGAGTGTGAGTCCTGGTGTGAGTTCCTATCTTGGAACACGAGAGGCTTCACACATTTATTTAATGAATTTGATACTGACTTACAAAAGGTTATTGTAACCTGCCTTCAAGAAACGTGGCCATGTGAGGCTCCATCAAGAGACGGCTTTGTAACCCACTTGAATCCAGCAGTGAAAAATCAAAATGGTCGTCATTACTCAGGCCTTTTGATGTTAGTAAAAATAAATCCCTGGTGGACGACATTGAAAACCTTTAATCCAAACCCCTTTATTCAGGGAATTATTCTAAAATCACTGCATACAGAAGGTGCTGAGCGCCAACATCTGCTGATTATTAATGGATATTGGAATCCTAAAAAAATCAGCACTCCGTCCTTTATAAAAGCAATCACTCTCCTTATGGACAATGCCCTAATAGCATTCAGAAATGTATCTATCGTCTGTTGTGGTGATCTAAATTGTACATGGTTTAAATTCGACATAGAGCAAAATTTAAATGTACCCTTAAATGAGAACGAGGTCACCACCCATGGTCAGGCTTGGATGACGGCCCTAATGAATCGCAATTCCCAAATGGTAAATGGAAACGTCAAAGGTGACCAACCGCCGACATCTGCTTGGCACCGTGCAGACTCACAACAAATCTTAGATTATTTTTGGGTATCCCGAAACTTGGCCGAAAAGACGATAAATCTGAATGTCTGTAAAATGCCTAACAGCGATCATGACTTCTTGCGTTTCCCCTGTATGATGGAATGGGTAAAACCACAACAACGATATGAAATTCCATTATCAGTAAACACTGGGGGAAATCGGCGCTGAATAAATGGTGCGCAAATCCAAAAACTGGGTGAAAAGCTATCTAAACATTATAAAGGACAGCAAGTCAACTATGCCCCGTTAGTGAGACTCTTCAAAACATCCATAGTTTTGTTACGATCAATGGGGGTATCTCATAAGCACATGTCAAGTACCATCCTCTCAGCCAAAAAGAGAATTATGCGCCGAGATGTAAGACGGCTGAAAAAAAATCTTGGTTCCGCTAAAATTACAGAAGAAGTAAGAATGGAAATTAAACAAAGACAGCAAGTGTACAAATGCCATATCATAAAGTGTACAGAAATTGGCTAAAATCCCACAAAATCATTATTTAACAAAATTGTGCAGAGGAAATGATGAAAACTCTGGTGACCAAAAACACTCGACAAATATGGACCATCTTGAATGCAGGAAACTCCTGATGTCCTGCTTCAAAATCAAATGAAATTGACGGTGCTAAATTGGAGGAACACTTTGCTCATATATACCGGAAACCTCCAAAAGAACTGTGTGGTTTTTCAGTAAATAGGCAAGTACTCTGGGAGGTTAAAATTGCTTTGTCTGAAATTGAGAATGCCATCAAGAAGTTAAAGAACTCTCATGCTGCTGGCCCCGATCTAATCACTAATGTGATGTTGAAAAAATATGCTCCACAATGGGCAGTCTTCATTGAGGTCTTGTTTACGATGATCTATATGACAAAACAAATACCCGAATTGTGGCACAAGGCAATAGTCGTTCCAATATACAAGAAGGGCAGTCGGGCTGATCCAACCAACTATCGCCCAATTGCCCTACTTAATACAATTGGAAAGATCCTGGGCTCTTTTCTCTGTCAAAAACTGGCCAACTGGCCATGTAACGCCAAGGTTAGTGATATCCGCCAAACTGGCTTCACAACAGGAGTAGGAGTTGAAGTAAACCTGCTCATCCTTAATATACTAAAGCTTGAAACCTTAAAGGCAAAGAAGAAATTGTACTTGGCTTTTTTAGACATGCGCCAAGCCTTCGATAAAATAAATCGTGGATTGCTCTGGAAGAAATTGATACATTGGAATTGCCCGCCATCAATATTAGAACCGGTGCAAGCTCTCCGTACCGGGACATCAATTCGGGTTTGACTAAATACCCAAGGAGATCTTTCAAATAAAATTCCCACTAACAGAGGTGTTAAACAAGGATGCCCATTGGTGGCCGAGCTATTTAAGCTCTTCATTTCAGACTTGCCCGAGTACTTGGATCAAGTTCACTGTCTTTCCCCCAAACCTAACAACATACACATTAAATGCATAACATATGCGGACGACCTTGGTTTGATCGATCGTACGCCGATTGGGTTACAACGGCTACTGAAGAAATTACATGAGTACTTGGATTCCAACGACCTGGAATTAAATGTCGAAAAAACTAAAATAATGGTTATCGGGTCGGCAGGGACACGGAAAGACAAAGCTTTCAAATGGAAAATTGACAATGAATCCTTGAATTCAGTAAATTGCATCCTTTATCTTGGAGTAATGTTTAACAATTCTCTAAACGAGCATCATTGGAGGCTGGACTTAGCAGCCCGTATGACACAATTTGGAATTCAAGGTGCAAAGATCAATAGAGAATATGGGAAATCCAGTTTGATACCTGTCATCATATTCTATTCTCAAAGGGTAGTCCCTGCGATAACCTTTGGAGCAGAGGCAGATGGAACTTGGACCTGCAATTCTGGCACAAACTTGAAGCAAAATTCTGACGGCGTGTTCTGAATTTACCATTTTATGTCTCAGTGACAGCCATACGCTATGAATTATCATTGAATTCCTTACATACAACTGTAATTTGGCAAATCACTAAGTGCACTGCGAAAAATGTGTATAACTCCTTTAAATCCAGCATATAAAATCTTTGCAATAAACTCTGAAGAAGGTAGCAAAAAACCTGCTAGTGGAATGGAAGATGATTTTGGCAAACCATCTTCTAAAGGCCAATATAAAGTTTGAAGATTTGATTAATCTGCCTCAATGTGTTAAAAAGACATTTGAATCCTGGTCTTGGATCAGTAACTCAGAACAACGCAATAAAATGCAATCAACATTGAAGGCTGAAACGAGACCGCACGAACTGAACAAACAATGCAGATACTTGACAAAGTGTCCCGCCCGTTATTATCATGAACAATTCCTGAGGTTTTGTTTAAATGCATTGAATACTAAAGAAATGCTGTGGCAACAAAAGAACAAAGACATAATGGACAACATATGTAATTTTTTTTCGAGTGACATTGAATCATTACAACATCTTGTCACAGTCTGCCCTGGTTTGAGTACTCAACGTACTTGTTATCTTGGGTTGTATGCACCCCAGGACAATGACATGGAAAATTGGAGGGGACGTGTGATTGCAGGGCATGATATAAAACTATCCTGTGCGGTGGTTAACTTCTTAGACTCCATTATAACAAAAGTGGTCAAAAAGTAATTATGGACAGTGAAAATTGGACAAGTGACTGTCTCTTGTTCCCTTTATGATTTGTTCTTTTATATTCATTTGACTTAAAGAGTAACGTTGACACTTTAGTTTTATATGAAAATTGAGTATTTGACTTGACCCATTGAGTTAGTTGATTCTGTTGATGAAATTCAGGTGTGATGAATTATTTGTATCAAAAGTCAGGCTTCATAACTCAATAGTTGTGATAGCCGAACTGAAGTTTCAATAAAAAAAAATAAAAAAAGTAGAGTAGGGAAAGTGAAGCATTTTGATATAATTCCGATCTTAATAAAACTGCATATTTTGAACAATTATCAAACAGTTGCCTGCCTCACATTGCTGGCCCTCACAGTGCCTAAAGAGACCACAAAGCAAAGAAGACATCATAGAAATGCACCCACCGACATGGCAGCCACCCGAGACCAAAGGAAGAGCACAGGGGAAAGAGGCTGCAAAGTATAAAACAGGAAAAAGGTACTCTTTCTACCAGTGCAGGTCAACATTCTCCCATGAATCAATTGCCTTGCAATGGTACAACGGTGCAACAAGTGTTTCATGGAAAGCCACATTCAGATGTTTTGTTGGGATTGAACACCGCACACACACAACTACCACAGCCACTGTCTAGAAGAGATCATCCACCCAGGTAACAAATCAGACAAATAGACATGCAGGGGCACAAGATTAACTCCACAGCTTCCAGCAGTTGATCAGGAGACACCTAAGGAGAAAATGTCTATGTAATGACATTAAAAAAGTCTGCCTTAAAGTCCAACAGATGATTAGCCAACTGTAATGTTCTTAATTGACACTGGAGCCACTGTAAACATGATGCATGTTAAGGTATTACAATGACTAGCAGATATTGTGTCCCTAGACCATCATTAGTAGGGATTTACAAGTGTGGAGCTGACAAACCTCTCAAGTGCCTATGACAATTCACATGTGGGATGGAAATACATGTCCTCGAGAGATCTTTGGTGGGGGAAATGACTACTCAGCTTCCTGACAGCTCTTATAATGGGCATTGTGGAAGTCACCCATGACCTCCCAAGAGCCAACAGCTCACCAAACCCAGTCACACTCAAATTGATGAAAGGCCAGGCTTCCAAAACATATCAATTGAAAAAAAGAGGTAACCTGGGCCGACGATTGAAGACATGAACATTAAGCGCAATACATTGACCAGGTTCCTCACGCTTGACCCAAGTCATGGTACATAAGAACCTTCTGAACCCATTTGGGATTATTTGGGTCAAAAAGACTCTGTTTTGTGATTCAGTCGACACAATGTTCCAATAAATGATAGGCTGAGCCAATATGATGATGATATTCAAATGTTTGGAAGTAGCCAAGACATCCACAATAAGACAATGATACAACTATGCCAAGCACTTTAGGATTTTGACCTCACCTTGAACCTCGAGAAGTGTGAGATCAACAAAAATGTAACCTTTGTTTCTATTGATATGTGGTCTCAGAGCAGTGGATGAACACAGGCCCATACAACATAGAAACCATGCAGAAACTGAAGCCCCCTTCCTCCATTAGCAACATGCCGTCTTTTTGTGGGATGGGAGGCTATTGCTCCAGATAAAACAATGACTATGTCACTATAACGGCTCCCCTACGCAACCTGACAAGAAGGACACATTCTTCTGGTCAATGGAGTTCCAGTAAGCATTGTGTCCATCAATGAAACAGTAACAGAATCCCAACATTTGGCCTTCATTGACCCTGACATGGAAACCGAAGTCATGGAAGACATCAACCCGTGCGACTCAAGGCAATTGTAGCCCAAGTCCAGGACAGGCATGGCAGCCGACATGTGACAGTATGTATTTCAGCCGAGCTCTCTAACCCGCCACCAAGCGCTTCTACCTTTTTTGACAACCCAAAGGCAAAAATGCCTCTGAGAATATAGCAGTTGAGGAGGTCAGGCTTCAGGAATATGAGTACAGATAATCCACAAATGAGCCGCAACCTGAATCCTGCTGACTGTATCTCCTGAGCTCAAGTGGGTCGACTGTTGAAGGAGTTAGGTGAAGAAGCAGAGAACTACATCAGCTATGTTAGCCTCACCACTCTCATGCCTGGTCTCCAAAACAGAACTATGAGGCAACATGACACTTGAAGCTGTGTAAAGTCCGACATCCTGTAACAATCCGACCATTACACAATTAACTGGCCGTGTCGACAGAGGGTTTACTCTAAAGAGACATGAAAAGTGCTGTTCGGAAGAGACTGCAGCATTGTACTGTGAAGATCCTGAGGGTCACAACCAAATGACTCCTCTGGATCCATTTCTGTTCTAATGCATGGATGCAATGGGTTGAGAAAACAAAAATATACCGTGAGCCATGTCATCTTACAACAAAGAGTGATATGCAGTGTCTGAAACTCAGACCAGATCTCCCTACCTAAGTCTAGTAGATTGTTAGTGTTGACTTCTTTGGACCAGTGCAGTCAGGAATATACCTGCCTGTCATCATTGACTAGTGCTCAAGGTTCCGTATAATCTAAGAAATCACATCCACCTGGTACACCGCATTGGTACTGGATGAGATATTCAGTAAACAGGTAATAACGGAATCAGTGAAATGAGCTAATGATCCACATTTTAATGGCAACAAATGTAAGAGGGTTGCAAGGTACCTATGCTTCACTCACAACAAGATCATGTCTTTGTGGCTGCAGGTCAATGTCATGGCAGAGCGGTTCCTGGTGTCATGAAATAGAACAATACAACATGCAGAGGCAAAGGGGATGCTGATCAAACTGGTCCTTTGAGAAGGCCAAGATACTATCGCAACACGCCCCATGACAACAGAGCTACCAGCCTTGATGAGACCTTGGTGGATCATCACCTCAGGTCAAGATTCCTGGTGGTGAGATCCAAGGAAGCAAAGAATATGATGCACTGATCCAAAACATGACTACTGCCACAAAGAGAGCAGCAAAGAATACATTGACAGAAAGAGACAAGCGAACAAGCTGTAGTGGGAGATGACGGGTTAGTAAAACAGCATCAGATGAAGAAGTGAAACCCCAAGTTTGGGAAAGTCCCTATGAAGATAATGGAAATTAAGGTAAGAATGATAATAGCCTTATTAGAGGAGAAACAAGTAACCCGCAATATGCCACCTTTCATCGGATTCATCAAAAAAGAAGAAATATCAGAAGGCGACTCAGAACATCAAGAAGTGACTTCACCTGGAGGGAGTGAAGAAAGTGAAACATGTGAGAATTCCGAGGCCCATGGGGTGACGCCAACCCAGGATAACAGAAGTTGGATCACAGACAGATCGACGCATCTGGCAGCCAAAGAGACTAATTGAGGAAATGGGAGAAGACTACCCATTGCTTGCGTGGGCAGGAATGTTGCGTCTTGTAGGAGCCAACATAGATGGAATGTATAGGTGTCACCGTTGGACAACTATAGAAACCACGAGGATGCAGAGACTTAAGGAGGATGGGGGGAAGAAAAAGTAATTCTATACCAGAACCCTAGAGACCAGAGGGCCGGTGTGCGTCAGCCTCACACTCATGAGGTAGACCTGAATAGGGAATAACGGTGTTGCTTTGCCCACTCCTGTGTCCCTCATTTCCTACCACCAGACCTAACAGGAGGAAGGAACGGTCTCCAAGGGTTCTTGTGCATGTGTTGAGGGGGTTGGGTGGGCATCCTGAATGGGTGCTGTTTGTGCGGGTTGGGGCTTTAGGTGCCCTTCTACAAGGGTGCCCTGCCAGTACTGTCATGGAAGGATATCCTATAATATAGGTTGTGGGTGAGAGGCATGTTGCGGTCGTCGGGGAGGACTGATGGTGTGCTGCAGGTGGGCACCATTGCTGCATGGGCACTCTGCATGTTCTAAGTATTAGGGGGTCATGTTGTATAGGCTTGTGTGCATTTTCTATGGAATCGGGGACCCTGTAGCAGGAGGTGCTGTGTCTCTTCCTGTGGACGACCTATACAATATCTGCCAAACGCAGCGGTGCAAATATCACCTTGAATCCCCCTGCTCCTTCACGAAGTGGAATTGGGCCATTAAAATCAGGGCCCTGGTTAACGTTCCCGGAAAATCACAGAACAAATGGGGCTGGGGGCCTGCAGGCATGAGTGCACCTAGGGTAACATTTCAGGGTGGACTATCCCGTCAAATGTTGGGAGAGCACTAACTTCAGAGATGGTGTGCAGGGGCAAGCTTACTTGTGTGTGGGCATCTAACTTTACACCTTCTAATGAGACTATTCTAGTGCAGCGTTAATGTTACAAACAGTTAACTCTCTCCTTCACGTCCGAAACCAGTGACTTAAGGGCTGCTGTGAGAATGAGCTGCTCCTGCCCCCCCTCCCCGCCCCCACATCCTTCCAGTCACTTCCCTGACATGCAAGTGTTAACGCCCTGCAGGATCTAATAATACGACTTTTAAATTAGTAATTGCTGGGCCTTTATTAACTGTGCAGCCGCTGGCACTGTTTGCCAATGTGAATCAGTTTGTGGTGGTTTTCATTTATAAATATTCACTGAGATTGGCCTCAAATGACAAAACCGTTTGAAACCTAGCTTTTTTCTAAAAAGGTGCATGGGTGCAGCAACTACTAGTACATGAGCGACTCATGAGAGGTCCTTCCAAAGTTCCTGACTAACGAGCCAGGACCTGTTCTCGAGTACATTTAGCTCTTGTGCAAAGAGAGTTGTTTTGGCGATAGGGCCACAGAAACAAAGTTACTAACCCTCAATTTGAGGGTAAAATTGTGGTGCCCACTGAGATTCTCCCACTCCTTAACATTACCGCTTCATGTTGATGATTTCACACCTATTTATTTTAATTATATTGATGAGCAAAGGTCAGGAAATCACTGTATGCTGTTGTTTTGATATCTTGTAGGTACCCACCTTATTTCCTTTGTGTGTTAGGTAGAGTGTTAAGTCACATCCCTCTTCACAAATGCTTGCCTTCCAACACTTGCATTTCTTTTCTTTAACCATTGTTTACCATCTGAGTCCCTCTTGTCTTTTCCAGGGCACTACATGTACGTGGACTCAGTGTATGTTAAACACTTCCAAGAAGTGGCTCAGCTGGTCTCGCCCCTGATAACCACCCCCATGTCGGGCTGCTTGTCCTTCTACTATCAGCTGGAGCGGGCGAGTGGCCACGTCTTCACACTCTACACAAGAGATACTAAAGGCTTCTATGAGGAGGTCTGGAAAATGGAGAGCGCAATGACCGACGAGTGGAACTTAGCCGAGGTAGACATCACTGCACCATATCCACTGGAGGTAAGAGCTAGTTAAAGGCACAGGCACCTTTAATAGGCCAACTCATTTGAAAAACAAGTTGTGTAGCTGCAGTAAAGTGTACTCAGTATTGGTTATGTAAATTCATGGTGTATCTCACTATCAAATTGCCATCCATCGTCTCACGTCTATTGTTCTATTTTGTGCGACCTCGATCTACCCAGTTGACAAGCTTATTTTTAAAGAAATCTCAAGAATTTGCTATATGCGTTCCACACTAATTCGCTACAGTGAAAGGGAAAATAACAAATGCATTGGCATTGCCCATGCAGTCCGTCAACTGCGGTACCACCCGGTCCATGTGAAGGGAGGGCTGGTTTCTGGGGTGAAAGTAGTTACTGAATGTAACTACTTAAAACACCTCTACACATTTAGGGATGGGATACTCATTATTCGGTATGCAATATACATAATATATATATATATAAAAGCCGAAACCCCCCAGAAATTCGCCAGTTAAAGTAAGCTAAGCAACCATAACTCGCGCCACCAGCGTGCACTGCTAAGACTTTCCGCAGACTTAACATGACTGTTCGTGAACATCTGTTTTTTTGCTTCTTACAGCCTTATTCCATCCCATCCTCATCACCCCTAACCTCCCAAGAGATTATTTGATAAGTTTGACAAGAGCAATGTTGTCTTTTTTAATGTTTTTACCGCGATGTCTGCGGACACTGGCCGGTATCCGCGAATCCAAGATGGCGGGCGTTTCCAAAAATCTGACGCACCTCTCGCTTCACTCCAACCAATCAGTGAACACGTTGTGTGTCCGTGGACATGACGCAAGTGTATTAGCCAATCGGTGTCCTGTCCGCCCAGCAGACATTTATATCACTAATTTTTTAGACCTACTTTTTGGTCATTAAAAAAAACTACTGGACGGATTTTCACCAAATTTACATTTATATCACTCCTTTCTTTAGACCTACTTTTTGGTCATTAAAAAAAAACTACTGGACAGATTTTCACCAAATTTACAAAAGCACTCTTTCGAGACCAAACCGCTGCTCCTGCCGCAAATTTGGTGAAAATCCGTCCAGCGGTTTGGGCTGTAGGCGCGACAGAAATATTTCCTCCATTCAGTCTATGGGAAAAAAAGACATTTTGGGACCCCCCTATAACTCTGCCCCCCCCCCCCGGAACAAAACTCACCAAGCCTTGCAAATAAATTCAGAGTGGGCCATATACTTTTTTTGCAAAGTTTGGTGAGGATTCATCCAGGGGGAGCAAAGTTACAAGCCGCTCAAAAGGTGTTCTTCCTATGGGTTTAGCAACTTAACCATAACTACATGGCCGCTACCGCAGGCCATGTAATGTGGTTGAATAATGCTAAAATGGAATTTCAAGTGGTAATCAATTGTGGATGGGCGGTGTATAGGGTCCCAAAACTCATCTCGATTTTTCTTTTCAACATGCTTTCCTTTTTTTTACCAAAGCAATTCTTTCCTAAGGTGCACACAAACTCCTTTTCCTCTGTAGTTTCCCTTCCTTTCTTTCTAGGACGGTACTGGGCCTGGGGAGCGATATCCAGAGAGAATCAAGGGCCCTGTACAGCCCAAACAAAACCCCAGTCTGAGAAACCCCCTCCTATTTAAAATGAAAGGAAGGACTCTTCCTTGAAGCTGTAACCTACAATGGAGGGGCAACCTGTCTGTAGGCAGTAGGTTCCGCAATAGCAGGGAAGCATGTGGAGATGGGTGTTAAAAACGTATAGGACCTCATTTCATTTTCGAGTTCCGTGTAAATTGCGTGGAAGGGACCTGCTACGTTTACACTTCTGTGTAGGCAAGTAGGTCCCCTCCACTAAATTCCCAACATTTTCAAGGCAAAGTACAAAAGTAAAGAGCAAAAAACCGGAAAACTATATATACGCCACCCTTTTGCACTCCGCTGTGCAAAATGAGTAGAAGTTGCATGCATGTATACTTCTGCTTTATGCTGGTGTAAAATACAGGTTGACTCCATTTGTGCTAGTGCAAATGTGTGGAGTATTTGTATGGCAAAAAAAAGGTGCAAGGAGCACAGAGAATTGGAAAACCCCTCACTACTAAGACCCAGGGGGGGTAGAGATTGGTCGATTATTGTCACATACAAATCAACATCAAAAGTCTGTCACAAAAACAATGCATTGCAAACGAACTCATTAAGAAAGGAACAACATCAAGCAAACTGGGAGCAAAAGAAAAAGAAAAAAATATGTATAAATCTTATTTTAATCATAAATACTAAAAACAATATATCTTTATACAATAATAAATCACGGAAAAAAACACAAAAGACAAATGTCTATATGATAGAACATACAATAAGGGGAAAGGGAGGGATTTTATCAGTCCTCCTTTCACATTTAAAGAAATTAACTATAGCAAATGGACTTAAACGCTATTCGAGAAAAAGAGTGTCGACATGTTTCGGCCAAATATCAAATTGGATGCGTTCTCAGGTATCCATTCAAAAATAGGTGAAAGGGCCATCTTCAGGACAACAAATTTCTTTAAGATGAGGCTGATGTGTGGTTGCGGAAAGACAACGTGATATGTGGTTAAGTCACCGGCGTTCCTTCCACTGTCCTTTAACGCTGCATCTTTTCATTATACAGAGGAACTGCATTTAGGAATCGGAGAAGGGTGCAAAACCAGGTAGTGAGTGTATGCCTTTCTAAGGCGCCAGGGAGCCCGGATCAGTCGTGCGCTTCGAATGTTAATCACCAGAGAGCCAGGGTCCATCGTCCGCTTAGGGTATTGACTAGCCGCGACTAAATGCAGTTCCTCTGTTCTATTTTTGAAAATGCTTTGCTTAGTTGTAGTCATGCCCTTTGTGAAGCCTTCATTTTTAAGATTGAGGGCCTGATTCACAGAAGTGTTTTATAATGGCGCAATCCCATAGGAAAATGCTCTGTGAATCAGGCCTTATATGTGTTGGGCCACGCTGGTAAGCAAGCACGTGCAAAGAGGAACCGTAAGCTATCCAGGAACATTGTTTACCAACTGGACTTAAAAATCAAAGTATCATATGGCTAGAATCACCAGCTATTTATGTTTTTGTCATCCAAAATGTGTTCATTCACATCTTGAATGCATTCAGTTTTATTTTGCCTCACCAGAGTGTGGCTGCTGCTGTGGCCCGCCTCCTTCACGGTGTTGTTGGGGACAAACTCCCAGGTAGGTTTGAGGGCTACTAGAAGTTTGCGGACTCAGACTCTTTGAAGGCCCAACACCTTTCCCCAAAAAGGAGCACAGGCCTAGTCAGACAGCAAGTTCAAACTGCGGTTTATTACAGCCAAAACCAACAGTGATCAGTACAAGGATCGATGGAATCCAAGAACCACTCAACGTCTCCTGGCTCGCAGGCCAGTTTTGTACCCGAATTACGTCACAATGACATCACAACCTGAGCCCCTCTTCAGCAAACTAATCACTACACTGGACTGGGTACTGAGTAATAGTCCAACTATAGTGGACCCTATACATGTTAGTCTACTGGCTCTCGTATGTCAGGTGGCTGGCCTGGTCCATCCCCAAATTACTGTCTATATACAATGCTGCAGAGTGAGGGTCTTACCACTGGTTCTTGCCCATTGCTACCCACCCATAGGATACTGAACTGTGGTTGGCTAGAGCTGACGTCCTCAGGCCTGGGACCCGAAATGATTCCCAGCTCTTAGTGTACCTTCTCAAGGTAATATAAATGACTATGTGTCTGCATTGTATGTTGTGTGTACCTACATACTCTATGAAAGTGCCCGTTGACATCGTGCAACACTTGTCTCTCGTTGTAACATCTTTGTTGCAAGCTTCTGTCTGGCGCTGTGACATCGACTCTTTCCCAGCTTCTGGTTTCGCTTCATCATCTGTGTCGGCTGGGGCACGTGTTCGGACACCACGATGTTTAGCTTCTGCAGCTCAGAATTACTCTGAATTGTGAGGAATTATTTGCATTTACTGCAGCTGGTGTTACTGTTGTTCAAGAAATGGAATGTCACTCGAATCTGGCGACCTCGGCATCCGGCCCTGTCTCACGTTTGCTTCTCTGTACTACAGCCTGAATTCTACTCAGCTCAGCTTTTGCTGAGGTATTGTGGCCAACTATAATTTTCCTAAGCCATAACATGGCTTCTACATGTTCATTCTTTTCCATATTCTCCATATGTTAATTATACAGGGTTCTGTCAGGTCCCATATGTGCTCCTGCAGCTACATAAGGTTATTTGCATATAAGCATCTGCAAGCTTTTACTCAGGGTCTCTTCCTTCTTGCGGTTTCTGTATTACTGTTGTTAAGCTAGTGACAAAATATTAAAGCAAAGGCAGTATGTATATGTGCCTGTCCTCTAACTTACAGAACTGTTACGCATGTGTTCTTCATGTTTTTGGGTGTGTGTTTGTGTCCCCTTGAGGATGGCACATGTACTTCCTATCTTACACTGCTATGTCATGGTGTCCGTATCGACATTAGTAACATGGCTTCTTGGTGCTTTAATCCATACTGTCAATTGAAGTCTCCTTAGTTGCAGCCTGAGGCTCCTCATCCACTCTGGGAAAGTTTTGTACTGCTCCTGTTCTGTAGGGATGGCTTAGTGGGTACCTCTCGACATACTGATCGATCACTGGAGCACTGAGAATCGGCCCGAAATAGTATGGACGTTCACGGTATCGTCTGTTCTTCTTCTGTTTCACGTACCTTATAGGAGGGTGACTATAGGGTGAATTTGCCCATCCCTCTTCAGTGTGACCTTACTTTCTGAGTCATTTCTTCCCAACGCATCTGAAGGGATCATATTTACCTTGCCTGCTGTCCATTTGAGAGCACGCTAACGAGTGCCTGGCTTTTTAGATCTGGCTAAAGAGAGTTTAGCTCTCTTAAGACCGGCTTAATGCAGAGAAAAAAGAAGGCCCATGTCCATAAAACCAATGGCAGCGGGTAGTACATGTGGTGGCCCACCTATCCAAGGAAGGGAAAGAAAGAGAGACTTTCCCTATTTCTCTCTAGCACTTTATCTAAAAGCAAGACACTGTTCACAAGTCAATAATCAGCTAATACTGTCTCTTTAAAACGGGTACAGGGATGTGTCTTAGAAACTTTATTAGTAACCCATCCTTAAACCAACTGTTAAAAAATTGGCCACTCCAAAACTCTTATACTATGAGGGCAATTTCAAGACCATCTTGGTGTCAATGTAGTTGTTTTGTTTTGGTTGTCTCTGGAAAAACCTGTTTTCTTTTCTGTCAGTATGTTAATTAATTCAAGCATATGAATTAATTGTTGACCAGTTTCAGTGGTGTTGGATAATTTGAACGCCTTCTTCAGGACTGGGGAATCCCATGTTTATTAAGTAGATTCCCAAACATTAAACTGATGTCCTGCCTTTTTCATCGCACCCTCTTTTTACGATCTGCAGGGTAGACAAGAACATATTTACTGAATATTCTCATTATTAGAGCATGGACTCCATGGTCTCATAACACGACTCATGGTCGTTGCAATTGGGGAAGAAAAGACGAGAGTGGAAAACACTCACCCCGTCTTTTTCTTATTCTTGGGTCTGCAGGAATCTTATGGGAGAAGACATCCTGATTGTGGGTCTCGGAGGATACTGCCAGTTAAATGCCTATAATAAACATGATGAAAAATGTATTGAAAGGTGGATTTCACGTTGCTTTCCGAGCAGTGTTACTCATCAAACCGTGCACTCGAGAGCCTTTGCTTACCCGTTTCCAATACTTTGTTCAGTCATGTCATCACAGTGCTGCTCCATATGCCTTGGTGATGCCAGGAACATCGGAGGAGTGGCGAACAATATGCCAAAGTGCTACCAGCAACACTGAAATACTGAGGCGATATACCCAGAGGTGGAGGGCCCACTTTGCTGAAAATGTTGGTGGGGACATGACATTTGTAGAAAAGGTGACCCAGCCAAATGATTGGGGACAAAATGGTGTGCCACGATAGTTGGGGGGGACAAACACCCCTGTCCCCCCTAAAATTATGGCCATGGCCCACCCTGTGGGTAACAGCCCGCCACCCAAGTTAAGGGCCCGAGCAAAGCTTTAGGGAATTATATCTACAGAAAAGCAGGATACCGCACAAGAGACCCAACAAACAATGCACAGAAAGGCTACACAGAAAGGATTGTACCTCTTTCAAACTTTAGTCTGACTAGTAGTAATAAGCTGATGGAGAGTTTTAAACAAAACTGGCTTCTGATACGTGGTATAGGGCCCACAGTTCCTCAGCTACTACCTCCTCCCTATTGTGCAGGCCTCAGGGGTTATTTCTGCAAAGAAAGAGCAGGCCCGTCCTTTATCTAACAGAGCTGGCATTAGCATCTGTTATTAGTGCTGGCCTACTGAAAATCATGGAGTGGCAGTGTAGAAAGCGTGTTTCGCCTAGTTCATTTACAATTTGAGGCAACTTCTTTGATTGTTTTGTGGGTTTAAGTGTGGGCACAGTATGGCATGCTCGTCAGAGTCACATGCACAAAACAGTCCAGTGTGCTCTTGTATGGACACTGCGCACATCAGACAAAAACAGGTATCTGTGCTGTTGCATAAGGGAGCACCACATAGACACCATTAATCAACAGGGTGGCAACTTGTGCAGCGCACAAATCATTGCTGCACACATCACTGCATTGATTTGCCATGAACTACTGTCTGCATGTGACACAAAATGAACTCTACCTTCCTAATCAAGGTGCCGAAGTGACACAGAGTTTCCATCTGGTGTGTGCCCGGGCCAAGAAACGGGGCTGCTGACACTGTGCAGGATAAGGGGTTACTGCTGTGACAAGGATCAACGGGGGCTGAATTCACACAAGCTGCCATCTGACTGCTCTGTGCAGGCCCGGGGCATAACGATGGATACATTAATACATTTCAATCAGTTGTGCCGATTTAACAAAATGTGTGATATTCAAGGCATCAGTCTGCAAACGCCTCTGATTGGGTTTCAGAGCTACGTGCAGTTAAACTAGTCATTTTAATAGTGTAGGTGTTCTGATAGCGAATCCAGCTTGAACGTTGCATTTCGATGATAACAGAGGTTTGCTCATTACCAAACTGCAAAAAAGTGTATTATTCAAAGTAGGAAATGGGCCTCACTCACAGAAAGAAACGAAGACGGAGACTGCACAAACTGTTTAATCCAGTTTATGCAATCTACTTTGCAAAATCCAAGTACATCGCAGTTTGCACACTCAAAGATTATTCCCTGCTTGCGCACCCCCAGTATATCATCGGTTTGCAACATTCCAGTGCATTCCCAGTTTACAAAACACAGATTATTCCTAGTTTGTACAACACGTGAATATTCCAGTTTGCATGCTCTGAAAACATTTACTGATCCTGCAGTCCCAAAATGGGAGAGACTCATCCGCACCCACCCCTCTCACACAGCGGATGCACCGCAGAGTCTGCGCGCTGTAGCACAAGGTGGCCATCATTTCAGGATTGATGCGAATCGGTATCATTTTTAGACCTGCATTACATGAAGATAGTCCATTATTTGTCCCTTCCCTGCAAAGCGATACTTCCGGTGCACCGTGGGTTGCCCATCTACCATTAACACCCCACAGTTGGATGTGCCCTGGATGTTGCTGAGGTCTCAGGAGGATAGCTCAGGGTCAACTTGCTTGCCTTGGAAGCACACAGAGCAACCCAGGTTCAATCCCCAGGTCCGCGCTTAGAAACCTCTGGGTATTAAGCGCGTTATAAGTAACCTAACATATCATAACAATGACACCTTTAAAGTAACTTTTGCATTTGTATTTATTTATTTATATAGCACTCACAACTAAGCGCTGAAAAGAAATGAACAGTACAATAAAAGTGAAAGCAATGGATGATTAGGATGCAGAAAAAAGGAGAAAGGTTTTGAGCCTAGACAGGAAGGCATGCAAAGAGGAGGAAGAGTGTATAGAGAGGGGAAGAGAGTTGCAGTGCATAGGTGAACACCCAATGAGGCAAAAGGTGGCTTGGGCAAAGCTAGTAAAAAGAGAGATTGACAGCAAAGGGAATGAGGAGGAGAATAGAATGGGAGAAGTGAGGAAAGATAAGGTGGAGAAAGACCATAGAGATACTTGAAGATGATGCAACGAAGACGAGCTTCGAAAGAAAGCCAGGAAAGCGAGTGAAGAGATGAGTAAATAGAAGAGCGAGAAGGAAGGGAGAGAAGTATGCAGATAGAAAGATGTTAGAATGGAGAGGAGGTAGAGTCTACTTGGGGGGCGTGGCTACGCGCCGACCAGGATGGCCGCCTAAGAGTGCAGCTCCGCCTCATAAAATATGCTAACAGCGCATTAGGTATTTTATTTAAACTTTTACTTACCTTTTTATCATTGCCTCCTCCCTCGTTCCAACTCCGAACGAGTTGGTGAAATCTCTGCGTCGTTCTGGCAGTGAGAGGAGTTTCTTCGGCGATCACGTCACGCTCCGAGGAAAGGCTCCGGAAACAAACAGGAAGCGCGCCGCCCCTCACATGGAGAGGTGCGGCGTTGCATTACACGTGACGCGCCGGCTTGGGTCTTTCTTATTTTTCACGGGCACCAGCTTCTTAACAACGCCATCTAGTGGGGGAAAAAGAGGGAAAAAAAAAGAAGAAAGGAGGAGAAAATTCAATATTACTACTTAATAAGGAGCACAGAGTTGTGAAAAAAATACAGGAATACTTACAAGAGTGACACACAGAGGAAGACAAAGAATAAAAGAGAAGAAAAGATGAAGAGGTGAGAAGAGGAGGAGGAGGGGGAGGGAAGGGAGGAGAGAAATAAGAGCTTCAGAGAAAGAGTAGAGAAAAGGGTAAGTAAAGAACCACAGAAATCAACTATTTTCACAACTTACCATATGTTATAGTGTAAGACAAAAAGAGAAATATTCTTTTGAAAACAAAGATCTCTGCATCAAATAATTGATATGTAATATTTCTCGCCTAGACACCTCTTTCCTCTTGATTTATTCAAAAACTTGTCACTTTATTTGCTAACTAAATAGCTTGGATTATTGACTCCCAGCCTCCTTGCCTCCTTATAGATAACATCAACAGCTCTTTTTAAAATTCTACACCTATATCTGCCTCCTCCTCTCCTTGTTCTATACTGTACTAGAGGACTGCTCCTGGATTCCATCACATTATCAACAATTCCTACAGGATCTCTTCAAACTATTAAGCGCCCATAGTATACGCCTTGGTTTATAGTCATAATGTAGAAAACAATAATGTCGAAAGTCATTTTTTAGAAAAAAAAATGTCGAAAAAAAAATGTCAAATTTATTTTTCAATACGTTTTTTTTTTTAAATGGGGGGGTTCCCCCACCAACCCCCCTTTTTTTTTAATTTTACCCATTTTTTATACTTACCTAAGCCAAAAAATACATATAAATAAAAAAATAATGCATTCAACATTTTTTTTTTCGACATTATTTTTTCGACATTTTTGTCATTCGACATTATATTTTCTAAATTATGACTGACCACCATACGCCTTATTGTTCTCTGTCCTTCCATTTTGGTCTCTTTATTTAAGAGTAAGACAGTTTGAATAATATGGATGTAATAATTGCATACTATGAGACACTATAGAATATAGTTCTAAAGTGGTATTGCCAAATCCTACCAAGATGAGAAGATACTCAAACAAATGACAATAATGAGATCACACAATTGAATATAAGCTGAATATTGTTCCAACATATACCTATCTTCTTCAACTACTAGCCCTAGTTAACGCCCCAACAACAAAACTCAGTCAACATACACCAACAATGGCTGCTAATAAAGCAAATCAAAAAAATGCATCATCTGCAAAAGAAGCCACCTCCTCCTCAACAAATCTTAAAAGACCAAAAAGTGATTCACCACCTCCACTTGGCATCTCTGATCCTGCTATCGAGGCCATTCTTGCGGAAATTAGGGCACTTAAACCCTTTATTGAAACTACAAACACTAAGCTACAGCAATTAGATGAAAGGTGGCTGGGTGTCAACAACAGAGTCGTGGAAGTGGAGAAAAGAGTAGGAATTCTTGAAGATGTATCCCCTAGAGTTGCACAATTAGAAAAAACTATTAAAGATCTGCAAAAGCATAACGAAGACTTGGAAAACCGCAGCAGGCGCAATAACCTACACATTTCAGGCTTACTAGAAGGGATGGAGGGATCTGACCCCATTTTGTTACTGCAAAAATTCTTACCAGCCATTCTACATTTGCCCTTGGAAACAACATTTAACATTCAACGGGCTCACAGAATTGGTCAAACCACAGTCTCTTCTACATCTCGTTCGCTGCCCAGTACTCTCATATTCTACCTATTAGAATACTCTCAACTTCAACGTATTATCTCCACAGCTAGGGAGCGTAAATCACTCATCTGGCATGGTAGCAAGCTATTCATTTCACAGGATGTGGCCAGATCCACAGCTCAAAGAAGAAAAATATTTCTAGCCTTTTGTCCTGCTCAGAAGCAACTAAATATCCACTATGGTTTATACCACCCATGCTCCTTCAAGGTAACGCATGAAGGTCGCACAGCTGTGTTTGATGATCCAGCTGATTTGAGATCCTTCATACAATCCATAAAAAGTGACAGCATGGACACCTCCTCTCCTGCAATTATCTCAACACCATCTACTACTTGAAATATTGACCTCATAACATGTATAATCTGTTTTTATTTTCCTTTTTTTTTACTCTATTATTTACCTAATGCAATCACTATCCAATTACTTTAATGGATTGAGGCGGACGCTCTTGTGGTGTCCCTCTTCCACTGTTGGTCGTTCTTCTCCTTTTGGCGACCTATTTGGCGGTACCTATCCCTGGTTTATCTTTCCACCCTGATCCTTCTCCTATGTCCTGTCTGATCTCTAAAACCACTAGTATTTCATTGTCTGAGTCTTCCCAATATATGATCAGACCCCGTTCTTCCCTCCCTGATCCTCAATGTTCTATCCTCCTGTATTTCTATTTGGGTAAATATGTTTTAAACCACATGACTAAGGATCTGTTACTATTATCGTTCTACAGTTATAAGTTGCATGTCTACCAATATGTTTCTGACTAAATGATCTTTAAGTGCATAACATGGAACATCAAGAGATGTAAGAATCCCATAAAAAGATGCAAAGTTATAGCTCACTTGACCAAATTTAAGCCAACGCTCACCTGCCAACAAGAAACTCATTTATCCAACAAAGAAACAATGAAACTCAAGTCTCTCTGGGTTAAGGAAGTTATTTCCAGTCCTGCTATATCCAAGAAAAATGGAGTTGCTATATTAATAAGTAAAAAACAACCCTTCAAAATTCTTGACCAAGATGCTGACACCAATGGAAGATGGGTATGGGTTAAACTTTTAATTGACTCTACACAAGTTTCAATTCTAAACATCTATGGGCCCCACCTACCAGACCCCCCCCTTTTGGAACGCAATCAAACAAATGCTACTTAAAAATAACTTTAAAATATGATTATGTGCGGAGATGTCAATCAGGTTCTTGACCCTTTTTTAGACCGAAAATCCAGCTGCATGTTCAAATCCAATAAAACTCACAAATCCTTTGTTAATTGCCTAGCGGAAACGGGGATAATTTATACATGGAGACTATCTCATCCCACACAATTGGACTACACCTTCCATTCTCCCCCACACAATACATTATCACGTCTTGACTATATTTTCACAATTAAAACCCTCTCTGGATCCATTATAGATTCTAAAAACTCTAATATTATTATATCAGATCATGCACCGGTTATTACGTCCTTTTGCCTCGCAGAAGCGAACAAAACTGCTACTAGATGGAAACTTAATAACTTCCTTTTAAATGATCCACAGTTTAATCAATCCGTACAAGCGTTTATCAAACAATATTTTACTAACAATCAAGACTGTGATACCTCTGTTGTTAATAACTGGGATGCATTCAAAGCTGCTTTAAGAGGTCACTTAATGGCCCTCTCCGGTATGAACAAAAAACTTAGGAAAATACACCTAGATGACCTTTACTCTAAACTCACCATTGCAGAACATCGCTACTACGTTGACACTAACTCAATAAACTTACGACAAGTCTTACAACTACGCTTTGTAATCAATAAAGAAATCACAGAACTAGCGGGAGGTAACATACTTAAATACAAAACAAAGATATATCAAACTTCAAATAAAGCGGACAAAATGCTTGCCTCTTATTTAAAAACCAAAAAGGAAAAAGTGCAAATATCTCATATTAAAGACACTCAAGGCATATCTCATCACCGTTCTGATGAAATACTTGAATGCTTTAGGACATTTTATACTGATCTCTACACTCCAGAAATCTCTATTCCAAAAGACAATATTGATTCCTTTCTTAATAATATTAGCCGCACTTCTTACCCCAAATTAGATCTTTCTCACCTTGACAATGATATTACCTCCTCAGAGATCAATAAAGCTATTCACAGCCTTGATAAAGGCGAAGCACCCGGCCCAGAATTTTACACCAATTTATCCCAAGTATTATTTCCAAAAATCAAAACACTTTTTTCAATCTTCCTCTGGTTCTTTCTCAGAAGCTTTAATTATAATTTTCCCTAAACCCGACAAAGACCCTTCCCTCCCCAGTAACTATCGACCCATTTCCTTTATCAACACAGAAAGCAACTTTTTTTCTAAAATACTAGCTAACAGAATTGAATCCTCACTCCCAAATCTGGTTAAAGCGGATCAAACTGGCTTTGTAAAAGGACGTAATATATCCTCTAATGCTAGAGTCCTACTTAATGCCATTAACCTAGCAGCTAAAGACAAAAAAGATAATCAAGGCTACGCTTCCATTGCATTAGATGCTGAGAAAGCTTTTGATCGTGTAGATTGGAATTTTATGTTTCAAACCCTACGCTGGAACGGTTGCGGGGAAAAATGTATCTCATTAGTCAAAATCCTCTATTCAGCCCCCAAATCCGCTATCTATTTAAATGGACAAACATCCTCATTCTTTCCCTTGCTCAGAGGTACGCGGCAGGGCTGCCCCTTCTCACCATTATTATATATTCTTTCACTTGAACCATTACTAGGATTAATAAGATCCAACAAGAATATCCTAGGAATTCAAGCAGGTGCCTCAATTACCAAAATTGCTGCATACGCTGACGATATACTTATCTTAATCAAAAACCCCAAACTTCATATTCCTAACCTCTTAGATGCACTATCTCAGTTTGGTCATGTATAAGGATACAAACTAAACAGACAAATATCAGAAATTATGCCCTTAAATCCCTGCTGGCTCAAGCATGACATCGACATTTTTGGTCTCAAATGATGCAGTGGTTCCATAAAATATTTAGGACTTCGTTTTGCCCCTACAATTCAAGAAACCATCATGCTCAACACTAAAACGTTAATGGATACTCTTAAGGACTTTACATCCATATGGTCCCCCCTTTACTTCTCCTGGTGGGGGCGTTTGGACACAATTAAAATGATGCTAACCCCTATTGTACTATATTATCTTCAGCTTCTCTCCGTTCCACTATCCCTTTCCTTTTTCAAATCTATATATTCCATTTTCTTTGGGGAATAGGAAAAAGCAAGAGAATAGCGCTTACCAAACTTAAAGCTCCTTATGAAATGGGAGGTGTCAGATTCCCTGACTTTAAACTATATCACTCAGCATTTCTCATAAAACAGTCTCACCAATGGTTTACAGATCCCGAATTCGCTGATACCCCTAAATGGTGTACATTAGAAAAACACACGGTTCATCCACACAATATTACTGATTATACATACATATTTAATCATACCTCAAAGAACATCTTGGAATCTATTAAAGCATCTGTTTTAGCCCTACAAACCTTTCTCTTCCCCCATACTAAAACTCCCAATAAGTACCTTTCCCCTTTACTATGGCATTATAAGAACATAGTAATAAATAAAAAGATCCTTAATAGCAAAGCATGGATCAAAAGAGGAATCAGATTCATCCAACATATTATAGATGGTCCTTCTATTCTCTCCTTCCATCAATTCTCTACCATATTTGCCACACCTAAGACATATTTTCAGTTTTACAATAAATTGATCAACTCCTGTCTTGATGCACTAGGTCACTTTTCCCACGAGATTCTTTCTCCAGATGCCCTCAGACTACTACAGCTAATCATGACCGGCGAAGTTAGAGCCTCAAAAATATATAATATGCTCACCTCAACATTTCAAGTATGCCCAATTCGTCTGAAGTGGGAATTTGACTTAGAATATAGGTTTGAAGATCAGATATGGCTCCACCTGTTTTCTAAAACGAAACAATTATCGGTCTCAGCCAACATTACACAACACTACTACTTCTTCATTCATAGAGCATTTATTACTCCGGCTAAATTAGCTAAGGCTAACCCAAATTATGATGCAAAATGCTGGTCATGTGGCTTATCTCCTGCTACATATATGCATATGTTCTTTGAATGTTCATATATTGTCAAATTTTGGCATGATATGTGGAAGCTCATTAAGCATATCTTCTCTGTTGATGTTCCGTTTTCTTCTGTGAATATATTTCTAGGAAGTTTGGCCATTACAACATATATTCCACCAGACCCTACCAGATTATATGATTTATTTATATGTATAGCCTTAAAATGTATCACAGCTAACTGGAAATACTTTCGATTGCTCTCTACTAAAGCATGGTGGGACGCTATTTGTCACACTCATAAATTGGAAATGTGCATGGCGAACAATCAAAATACAATTCCTAAATACAGTGCTAAATGGTACTATTTCACCTGTTATCTTAACTGTGTCAATGCAACTGCTCATGACTCATGAACATATATTCTCATATTCACTTCACTAACCTGATGTCTATATTTATATTCAAATGCCTGTTTAATATTATCACAGAAATGGAAAGATCAGTTTTATGACATCAGTTATTATACCCATCTTCCCCCCCTCACCCTGCTCCCATCTGTTTCTTGTATGTCTCCTGTTTGTCTCCCAATACGTTTCCCCATATTTCTATTCTTTTCTCAATATTAGTCACTCTTTACAGACTTGTTTTATAATAATACATGTTCAATTAACAATATCTCCAACTTCTATTCTATTCTTGTTTAAATTGGTACAATTAGTTAATTCAACTAATGAATGTCTTGGAAAAAGATCATATTCTTGCTTCTTAAGATTGTTTACTCTGTTCATGTGCTATGGTTAACTGTTCCACTCAAAGTCTGTAGCTTGCTAACACATGTATCATTATCAGTATCTTGAACAATAAAAATTATTCAAATAAAACAAGAAAAAAATGGAGAGGAGGTAGCTGGTAGGCAGGAAGGTGTAAGATTAAAGAAGAACAGCAAAGGAGACAAGAGAAGAGACAAAGGCAAGCATTAGGGTTTTAATGGCAGCCAGAGACAAACAAATCTTTCTATTGTTGGAAAGGTGAAAGCTGCAGTTTTTCGAGCTATAGAGTTAATGTGATGGGGAAAAGGAGAGAGGGTAGTCAAAGAGTATGCCTACATTGCATACTCTATCAGTTACTATAGTTCTAGCCATATGTAGCTTGAAGAACGGGACACTGGGCCTCATTACGCGTTCGGCCGTGTGGTAAAAAATGGTGGTAATGCAGCGCTAACTTTGTTACCATTGTATTACCACTGCATTAACACACTGCCGAAATACAGGTTTGGAGGTAAGGCAGAGGAAACACCTCCAGCAGAATGGTGGAGGTAATTCCTCCACCTTACTGCCTAAAACGTACCCAATCGGTGGTATTACAGTGGCGGTAATATCGCTGGCAGTAATACTGCTGAAATCCCCATGGACTCCAATTAATGAGGACTAACATCACCTACCACCACTTGTAATCCTGTGGTAATACCGCTAATGGTAATACCACCAGACCAAGTTGTGGCAACTGGAATACCGTTTGGTGGTATCTCAGTGGTATAACCACTGTGATACCACCAAACTCGTAATGAGGCTGACTGTGTGAATAAGTGACGAGTATACTCCAATGCGCTATAACATATTCTGCATTTCCTCTCATCACTAGGTATTCTGTTGCCATGCCCCAACAATCAGAAGGGAACGCAACAAATTAACCTTGATTTAATTATGAATCTACTTTATTGATTGTCAGAAGTGACCAGTAAGTGACTTGCAGGTGTTAATAGTAGAAATTACTGCTTCAAATATTTGGCCAGATTTGATTTTGTAGAGATTTTATTTATAGTCATACTAGTGTACAGGCCAGTGTACACGGGCCAAAGTGCAGGTTTTCATTCACACAGTAGGGCCAATATATATATATATCCTAAGAATGCAGCTCCCTCTAGCGGTGACAGCAGGCAAAACTATGAGAATTGGACCACTGTATATCCTAAGACAACAGCTCCCTCTAGCGGAGCATTCTATGCGTACGGCAGCAGACAAACATACATCTGGCCTTTTATTATTGTTAGATAAATTAGCACCCGGGGTGGGAGAAGCAACCAATAAGGTTGCTCGGATTGTGGGCTGAATCCCACGATCTCAGTCTACGTTCCAAGCAGCCAGATGGCTGCTTGCCCCACCCTGCCATATTCGCCCCACACCCTCCTCCTTTTTCCTTGGGTGTCCAGTCCCTGCCCACACCCCAGTTCCACTTACCTGGTTGGTTCAGTGGCGTCACCGCTGAACCAACCGCCGGGTTGTTTTTTAAAGATGTTGTTGGCGAACATATACAGTAGCGTTTTGGAACGCGAAAATATCACCGCTAGGTATAATGTCTTCTTTCAAAATTGTGATCTATCATTTCAAAAATGACGCACACAATGAAGCAATACAGTTTGGTTTCATTTGCAGATTGTTTTTGAAGTTGCCTTCAACGGGGCTCGTGCAGGCTATGTTGCGCTTGATGACATCTGCTTCTCCCCCGAATACTGCCACAGCAAGACAGGTATGTTTTTTATCATTATCATTAGTCACCCTTTTGTGATGTGTTGTCTTTGCGCTTTTAAGTAGAAAATAATGGTAACAAATAGCTGAATCTGAGACTAACCCCACATATTGTGTGAAGGGTGGTTGCTAAGATTCTCCACGTAACATCATCTGTACAATCTCAGTGGCAGTGGGCCTCATTATGAGTTTGGTGGTAAATCAACAGTAAATCTGACAATTTACTGTCGCCACCTCCTGGTCCAATGGCATTACCACATGGTTATGACTGATGGTATGGCAATGGAATTCCCAATTTTTTTAGTTCTTGGACTCCTTGGGGATTTTTGATGATTTCACCGCACACGGTAGTTCCACATAGTAAATCCACAAATTATTGGTGGTACATTTTTTTTTAAAAGTGGGGGTAACGGAATTAACTTCACATTTTTACTGCGACCCCAAACTCGTAATGACAAGCATGTGGGTACCTAACAACTCACCCCTTGACAAATGGGTATTCCTAGTATAATGGACTCTGCTCCTCTTAGCGCATTGTGCCCGGTTTGGCTGTGCTAGAAAATACCAAGTGCCATCCAGGAAAATGTATGGTGAATGTGGTGGCGAAGAGGAGGATTCCGGGGGTGGCTACCATTGCAGGCCTCCTCTGTCTATCTGACTGCTCAAAAAGGAGCAAAGCGGTTCTTGCCTCATTACGAGTCCAGCGGTAACCCTGCCGATGCTTCTGGCGTGTTGCCACTGGACTTGTGACATTTTACCGTCACCTAGCTTACCGGTGCCACCGGGACATTACAAGTCCTGTCAGAGCGGCAAACTAGGCGCCAGTAAATATTGTTCCCCATTCGTGTGGAGTCTCATAGGACATAGGCCACAGGAATTGTCAGAGCTGCCGGCAACGTTGCTCCGTGAAGAGTCTGCCTAGCGTGGCCGCTGCACCCGGCAGGGTTAGACCTGTCAGACGCAGCAGCCCCAGCAGGCAAAATTGTAATTTGCCGGTCCGGAAACAAGGGTGCCGGTAAGTTTACCGGCACCTTTGTTTACGGCCCGTCAAAGTCGTAATGAGGCTCTGTCTTTTTACTGCGTATTCTTAAATTGCTGCTTTTTTGCTACTGCTTTTTTACCATTTTTCTTACCAATGATTGCGGGGGGAGACCTCCCTTCCCCTCAACGACCACCATCTCCCCCACCAATCTCCCACCCATCTCCCTCCCCATATGTCCTGACCCAAACACCCCCTGCATTTTGTGGCAAAGAAACTGGTAAAAAATCAGCTGGAAAAATAGCAACTAGGAATGAATGTGGTAAAAAGACTGGATAGCAGATGACTGTGCCTTCTATAGAGACTTCAAATCCCTGCTTGGGAATTCATTGAGTAGCACTGGCTGATGGTATTACCAAGGGTAGGTAGCATCAGCCAAGCTGCAATTCTTACAGACAAGTCTCTGGCAATCGGCCCTTTGGGTTTTTTCAAAATATGACCGACATTAGGCATTTGAGCAAATCAGCTGAACTACCAAAATTTCTAGACTAAACGGACAATCTTTTTAATCCTAAACGTGCCTGAATCATTCTGTTTCTGCAAAAGTGGCCGTCTACGATCTACCTCATGAAAAGTAATGTGTCGTCCAGTTTTAAAAAAAACAAGCTTACTGAATCGTGGGCTCATAATTGAATGGTTCACAGCCTCTGAGAAGGCAGAGAGTGAATTAAACCCGAATAAACATGTAATTAATCTCACTGGAGATTCAGCAAGGCGGTGACATATGCTGTCCTCGATTAGCAATCATGGCGACGAAGGAGGCCCTCGAGGTCACAGCTTTGCTCAACTTTCCATTCTGGAAAATGTGAAAATCGAGACAGTTTTTAGCTATTAGTGGGAACTGTCGCGTTGACGGGTGAAGAATTCTACACTAAGTTGAGTTTGACTGGAAAACCTTCCAGAGAAAAGCTTTGGAATATGCTGCTTTAAAACAGTGTTGGGGTCTGCTGCAATTAACATGGTACAGTGGCTCGTCGTCGCAGCCTCATTCCATGATTAAATTCCCGCCTCTTTACCACGTGTTGTTCAAGAGAGTGAGTATATGCGTGACAGGACGCCGATGCAACGCCATAGGGAACTTGGCCAGCAGAGGGTTTTACTTTTTTTGTTGCTCATGATGAGGGTACATTTTGCATTGTTTGTTTAGGCTTCAAATTGTATTTTTATGAACACGAGAAAATCTGTAAACAAAAAAAAAATGAAAAATCTGTATACAAAAAAAAATGAAGAACTCTACGGATTTAATTTTGCAAAGCTCACTGGCAGGGTGTGTGTGTGGGGTCTGCTGTCTCGATTGTGCGATTCAGGGAAATCCAGATGGGAGTCCGTGTACAAACATGTCATCACGTGATAGAACATGGACGCCTGACAGAGTTGGCAAACAAAGTGAAGGGGAAGTAGTGTGAAATGGGAGTGGTGCAGCCGCCGTGAGATTAGGCCCCTGTGTGATGTGCTAGAGCCAACATATGCTAATACCTTTCTCTGGTAGACTACAAAGGGAACTGAGTTCTAACCGGTCACCTCACCCATTTTACGGACTCCCCCGCCTCCAACCTCCCCGCACACCTGCTCACACACACACACACTCAACACACTTGTTTCCTAAATGAAGATGGGAAACCCGGGTCCGGGAGGAAATTATCCTGGAGCTTCAGAGAGAAATCCCAGCTCCACTGTAGAAAATGAATTCGAGGTCTGCGTTTACAAGGTTACCAAAGTCATCAGGTACCAGGGAGAAAAGTACAGGAAGGTCACGAGGAAAACTAAGTGCCAGTCTGAGGAAGTAGAGGGAAAGCAGCCCTAAATGTCACTTTAGAAGAAGCCTCAATTGAAATGGTCCCAGCATGCCAAGGTCTAAACGCCAGCTCCTCAACAAATCTCAAAAGCGCCATTTCAGAAATCTTCAATGTGGAGTTTCTGGAAGCCACAAGGCTAAAGTACTGTTTCAACATTAAGATGCCCAGCATATATTCCCACTAATGCCGGGACGACCCGGATTTATAGTTTTATTGTCCAAATGTGTACGGATGAGAATGAGAAGCTTGGAGTGATCCTTCCAATGCCGGCTCCTTCTTCTCTGCCTTACTGTATCTGAAGGTCTCAGGTATCACAAGGACACATAAAAGACCATAAGTTCAAAGGGTGTATTAGATGCTCCATATCAGTCTAAAATAGCATCCTGGTGCACAGAAACAAATGCCTGTTCAGTATCTTGCTGATGCAATAGCTGCGCATACAGTAAGATAAGGGGACAATGTGAGGGGATCTAAAAGTCGCATCTGTAGGGTCTATCTGTAGGGTCGACAAGGGAGAAGGTTGACAAGGTAGCCACGATAGAAGACTTAAGTTATCACTATCAGTTTCCCTATGGCTGCCTTGTGTCATTTATTCCAAATGCTATTGTTCTCCAGTTCTGTCTGAGGGTGTCCCCTGCTCAAGATATTGAAATGCTGAAGGACTGTGTGGGAGAAATGAAACAATGAATGGTGAAGCATTTTTTTTAAAATTTGAACTCAATCCCACCAAATGGAAGTACCTGTTCATTGCGTGGGCTAGTTGCAGTCTGAGTGTCCAGGTGTAGATGCACGAACCGGCCAATCACACGGATATTCCATCCCTTACCTTCTATGTTGAGGCCTTTGTGTTGCAGCTGGGCTCTCCCATGTCTTTCAAGTTTCATGAGCAGCAGTTTGCAAGTGACCTTAATATTCATCTTTGCGTCCCTTTGGGCCCTGAGATCCTGTATGCCTTGCTAGCCGATATCCACACCTTGATATCTCCACTTGCCCTGAGCAAATGCTACTTTGGTTTGAGTGAGCTGCCTGCGTGCTTGCTTCCATAAAGGCCACTTGCAGGTGGCTGCCTCATTGGTGACAGGCTCCAGAAAGCTTGCAGCAATGTCTCCCCCACACCTGCTGGAGCACTTACATTGGATTTCCTTGAATAGGACATGCCGTTTAAACTTTCCTGCCTGACTCATAAGGCAGTGCATTTGGGTACTCTTTCCTAGCTTGCATCCAGGGTTTATATTTCTGGTTGTATCCGTGGGCTTTGCAGCCAGGATGTATTTCCCCTGGAAGTTCCCAGCTGTAAGAAATCCCTGACAAGAAAAAGGGCCTGGCATTGTAATTATGTTTCTGTTTAGAATGGAATGTTTCCTAATCTGTGTTCCCGGTCTAGCTTCTTGCATTTCAGTTAACAATTAAATATCCTCTTATGGATCTCAACATTTGTGGCTACTCAATCTTTGGACAGGGGTGTAGTTGTTTGCTATGCTGTGACCTGAAATCTATGCTCTTATTTTTTTTTATTGTGTTTCCCGTAAATGTATACATTGTTTTACACAGTTGAACGCCACCCTGAGGCACAGCTGTGTTTTGTTCACGTCCATATGAAAGAATAAATAATATAATAAATACGTTCTGTCGTTCACCATGCCCTGTAAGGAGGGCAAGCCTTTACCTAGCCGTTTTGCTCTGCAAAACATTGCATGTCTTTGCGTTCACCACAAATTCTTTAGGCACCGTAGGTCATTGCTCCCCATTCCATAAAACGGTGCCATTTTCTGTAGATCTTCATTCTTGCCGATATTGGCACTACGAAAGATAGGATGTCTCCCGATCTCTGACACTGTTCCGATCATCAGGTATTGTCATTCCACTGCCTGACTGCACAGCCAACACAAATCTCTCCTATCTGCTGCTTAACTTCCTGTTATATAATAATAATAATAATAATAATAATAATAATAATAATAATAATAATAATAATAATAATAATAAGCTCTTCACCATGAACCTGTAGGCCCTTTAAGCGAGGTGACAATTTATTGGATGGATGGGGATGCAGAATTTACTCTTACACCAATAATAAACCCAACTCAGGAAGTTGGCAAAACTAAGCTTTTGTATTTGCAATTGTCTAAAACAGGGAGTACAACGGACATCAACGGACGTTCGCTCAAGTCTCTCAACGTTTTACATGAAAAAACACACATTTATAGAAAAAACTCAGCATCATTGACATCACACTACGTGGCAAAGTAAGAAAACCTACTTGGGTGTGTGGTTGGTCTATGGGGAACATCTAGGTATACTTTCTATGGGGGATAGGATTGTGATTGAGTCTCTATAGCCAGGTGGACCACTATTCCCACCCGTAGTGCAAGTCATCTTTGTTGTCATCAAATACCAAACGTTTCATTGGCTTACAAACTATAGGGCTCTTTGCTACGTGGCCCTCTATGATTGGTTGGCATGCTTGTACCCTTCTGGAATATTCCACTCACTAGTAGCACGCAATCTGGTACCCCAGGTGCTTGTGGGTGTTTTGACCATGTCTTCCCACCCAATTAGCCCATCATCCATCATCACTCCTGCTGTCTGCCATTTGAATTGTCTTTGAACTCAGCCTTGCAAAGTATCACTGCGCCTGAGAATAAAAGAGAGTGCAAGCACAATCTTATCTTCAGTCTCGATGTGGATTGCCCAAAGTCTATTTTCATCTACACCATGTGACAAGAGACCGTGTTTTAGCTCCTTCTTCGCATTTAATACTATTAAATGAATAAAACTTGGCACTCATAATGTTTTTTCCATTGCACCTCAACAGAAGCTCGCCTCACTTCTCACGTTCATTGTATCTTCTTGAATAGATAACCAGTTTCTTGGCTGCCTCAACCCTTGGCTCTGGGCCAGACAAGCCTTCTCGATTCTTCCTCCATCGCCAGCTGTCTTTCTTTGCTGTGCCACACTTTCAGCCCTTTTTGCTCATGGGGTCCTAGTTTGCTAAAATATGACGTGGAACATCCAGATTCTATATATATGTGTATATATATATATATATATAAAGCGATTTCATAATTTTCTTCAGTCCTCTTCACACATGCAATCTTCATTCCGCACATGAAATGTTACTCAATTCTTTACTTCGTCATCAGATTCTATAAGGTTTGTATACCATCTTCCTTGGCATCTCTTATTGGTGCGTCACCTCTGCTTCATGTGTCGTCACCAGTCTTTAAGCGACTGTAATTTCTCTGCGGGTACATCATATAAGGTTTTCTCATTGGATACCTTGTTTCAAGAATTCTTTGTGGGATAGGTACCATTATTGGCATTGTGCATGTCGCAATTTCCGGCTTCCAACATATAGGCAAAATAGGGGCAGAACTTCCAGTAAAGGCACTTGGCTCCACCTCTACACTCCCCCCCTCTAGTTGATTCATCGACCACTCTTCCATCAGTCTTCACATATAGACATCCTCGTCTGAAAAAGTGCTTCTTTGGAGTCCATATCTTTACTACTCCTTTCATAGATCCTGCTGATGTTAGATGTTCATCAACACTCAAGGTCATGTGACTACATTGACCATTCGGGCTACAGTAGATCCATCTTCCCACATATTTCTTGCGGTTTCCTGGATACAGGAATTTTGTTCCCTCAGGTGCTAGAATACTCGCTTCTTTATATTTTCTGATTTCTTCATCTGTCAGCTCTTCAACCCAGACTCAACATCCATCATGATCTTCATTCCTACTGCTTTCTTTGCTGTCTTCTTGCACTGCGTGATTATTATTTTGACCACACAGAATGCGAACACGAACATCACCAATAGTGCTCCGAGGAAAATATTTGTCATCCATTTTGGAACTCATGAGAAGATCGATGCCAACCAGCCGTCATCTGCAATATCTGCTGTCTCATCTTCCATTTTGATGTGCAAGTTTGTCAGCATCGTTATGGCCTCTGTCAAGGTTCCATTCTCATCATCGTGAGAAGGTATGAATGTGCAACATGATTCTCCGATTTTGGCTCAAACACCTCCATTCATAGCTGTAATCATGTCCATATCTATTCTGCAGGGTCATCAGTCTTATGGCTCTCAATTCGTCCTTGATACCGTTGAATCCCTTGATGGTAGTGTTAATCGTCTGAAGAAGTTTCCATCTGGTAATCTGTAACCCTTTGGCATTAGCCATCGTCTGGATCCCTGTCATGGAGATAGTCGTGAATACTGCAGCAGTCTTACTGAACAACCTGTGTTCATACGGAATTAAATCAATGGCTTCTATGGACTTAGCTGAAAAGTAGCTCTCCCTCTTTATTTGATTGAAAAATTCAACTGATCTCCTCTTCCTTAGGTGAGCATCTGCTTTTGGGAATTCATCAATGCTATGCTCAGGTCACTCTTTGGAATCACCAATGCTGGAATGTGAATGAGAACTATGAAACACAGCCCTCCCCAGTCCTTGGACAACTTCATATATGCTCTGGATCCACAGGCCCAGTAGTGGCCCATTATCACTACTGTTCCATCCTTCATACCTGGGAAATCGAAAATTCTGCATTTGCTAGAGGTGCTATCTGCAAAGGTCCTCCTGTATCATCGACCCAAGTCAACAATTTTGCAATGTTCGGCCAATGATGTTTGCATTCATTATCTGCATGCCACACAATTGCTTCAGGTCATCCGGTTAGTGCTGGCACTTTATACACAATCAGGCCTTCAGCCCATCCATTTGAAGTAAGCACTTTTCCAGCTGACTTCTCTCCTTGAATCTTCGTATTTCTTCGTAGTTCTTTCATTGACAATGGAGCTTTTTGTTTACTTCCCATCTGATTCCAGCACCATTCATTCCAGGCTCTTCATATCTTATCACATGATCTCTGGTTTGGGGTCTCTCTCTTGTCTTTAAATCTTGGACATAATCATCTTCTTCTGGAGCTGTCTTCTCGGTCACCCATACCAAGGTTGATGTTCGCCCCTAGAACTGACCTCTCGTACGGCAGAGTGCAAGGTGCATCAGTCAGTGAGCTTTCTGGACTGCTTCTTCTATAGCTATGAATATCTTAGAATTCCCCCTGGCATAAGATATGAGAGCACAAACATAGCAACTCTCCTTGAATGTCCTCTCTCCCACTTTTTTCATGTGCTGATACCACACGTTATTACCCAAGGGTGCTGGCTGTCTAGGTAATAATTTAATTCATATTCATCTTCCCTTGTGCTTCTCTTGTGTCTTCCTCTCGCAAGGTGAGTGCTCACATAATATTCAAGAAGTATAGTAGTAAGGGTTTTCCTACAGGGGAGATCATCGGTATATTCGCTTTGGCAATAGGCAACCTCTCACGAGCCACCGGTGTGGGGAAAATCACCAATGGTCTTGGCCTTTCAGTAATAGATACATCTGTGAGAGTCACTGGAGTTGAAAGAATCAAAGGGACTTCTACCTTGCTTGGACCAATGAAGTAAACAGTATGGATTAACAAAATCAGGAAAACAATGATAAATGCTGAGCAGGCATATATAATGCAACAATACATTAACCCCCACCATTTATGATTCTCCAAACGTCGTTGAGTTTACTCACTTTCTGAAACTGTACCATTCTCGACATTCCTCATTGTGCCTGAATTCTTCTTTAAGGAAGGAAAAACTTTTTAAATCAGGCAACCGTATTAAATGATCAGGTAACTGTAGGATCTGTTCAACTATCGCCATAAACAACCTCCTGATTGCAGGGCCATTTTTAGGATCCTGCAGAAAAGTGCATATATTAGTACTGCGCCCAACAAGAGCAGGATAAGCTTGAAGTATGTAAACAAAAACAGCAAGAAAGGTATCCTATGGGCATCAGCATCTGTTAGGACCATTGAATTAACCAGAAAGAAACTCAGTGAGGAATGAGTCTTGCAAATGTTCATGTTTCCAGTCGTCAAATTCAAACTCCAGGTATGGCATGTTTAATACATCAATATTTTCTAAAGTTCAATTCAAAAGATTCCTGTGACTCAAGAACTGAGTTTGCACTCCTGCTATAATATCTATAAAGAGTGTCTGGGATGATCCGCAGTCCAAATGCACACTTGCACATATTTAATCAGCAACCTTAGCGTCCTTCTTCTTTGTCATTGATCGGGTCTGCACATGCTGCACTTCTTCTTCTGAGTCGATAGGTGGGGGTGCGTCAGTCTCACCAGCGTATGGCTTTATGTCACTCAAGTGGATACAGGCACGTCTCTCTTGAACCTTTACTGCTGAGGGAGTAAAATTTTCTACAATATAAAGACCACTAAAGCGTGGCTCGTGCCACTTCCGGATAAAGTTACGCACTAGAACTGAATCTCCAATAAAAAGTATAGGTACAGGAAGTAGTTCTTGAATTCTGGTTGCTGAATGGTCTTCATCTTTGTCCTGAGACTGACCCCCCCTTGCGTTTGAGTAGTTCTGAAATGACAGAGATACTAGCAGTCATACATGTCAAATAAGCATGTAACTAATTTCCTAACATTTCTGCAGTCTTCTGGGCATCAGTTCTGCTCCTCGATGGAGGAGACAAAGGCGTTCTCATTCACCTCCCTCTCACTAGCTCGTGGGGTGTGAGGTGGTGGTCCGACCCAGGCTGGTTCCTTAATACATATAATGCAAGGGGCAGTCAATACAGCCATCCCTTCTTCAGTGTCAATTTAAATTTTGCGATCCTCTCTTTAAAGAGAACGTTGAGTCTCTCACATATCTCATTTGCTTGTGGGTGATAAGCAGGAGAAACTTATGCTTAATACTTAGTAATAGACTAATCTGTTCCAATATTTCATTGACGAAATGGGGCCCATTGTCAGATCTCAGTACCTCACATACTTCCCATCTGAGAAAGACTTTTCGGACGAAAAACTTTGCTGCACAAGTGGCATCAGGGTGTGTACAAGGACCTGCTTCGATCCACCTAGAAAAGGGACACACCACCACTATCATATACCTGTATCCACTACATACCTTCAGAATATCAACATAATCGATATGTAAATGCTGAAACTGACCATTCGGTCAAGTAATCACTCCTCTGATCATTCGCAGTGTATGCCCAGCGGTAAACATTTGGCAAATGATGCAATTTACTATATAAAATGCAATATGTTCTAACAGGTTCAGTACGGACCAGTCCTCCGCAATAGCTGCTGCGAGGCTTTCCCTAGTTACATGCACCGGGTAGTGTAGCTGTTCAAGTAACAATGCTACAGGCATAACTGGCTTTCCAGTGCTGTCCTGTTGCCATAATGCTTCAGAGGGGGACAAAGAACACCCTTTTGTTTCCACAATTCCTGCTCTTTCTGTGGCGCACTGCCTTGAACTTCCATCAACTGTGTTCTTGACAAATGATTCAACCCTTCATTTACACACATAATTGTGACCACTTTCTCCTTTACATCTGGAGCATCAAAACTTGAAATATCTGGTGAATCTGCAACCCTTTGGACCTCTTTGTCTGTGGTTTAATTCCTGCGAGAGATCAAATCAGTTTGCTTAGTATGTGCTGCGCATTTAGCTATTGCAATGGCTACTGGGAGTTGTAGTGCCTTAATAAGCCTGTCCAATACCGCTCGGAGATAGCCCCTCCTTTTCCAATGTGCTAGCCCTGCGTGCACAGTTGATGTCACATAGGCGGAGTCACTGTACATCATTACTTCCTGCCCTGCATGTTTTTCAAGAGCAATAATAAGTCCCGCCAATTCTGCTGCTTGCGCTGAAAAGTGAGACAGTAGTCTTGCACTTGCTACCACTTCAAACTCACCATTGTCTGTGTGTCTTACCACAGCTGAACCAGAATTCCTTTCTCCACTAATTTGATACATTTTTGAAGAATTATCAATAACGAGAATCTCCCCCCTGCTAACGATTTTCCTTTATGGGCGGGTTGTCATCATAGAATTCCTTGTAGTCCTCATGCACATGCTCACCCTCTGCCACAGGATCAGCTACAAATGTGGCAGGGTTCACTATTTTACACCTGACTATTTTAATTGCTGGATTCAATATAACTAACTCATATGCATAAGCTCTCTGAGATATCAAGGTACCCTTAGGTTTTTCTAAAATGGCAAAAAAAGCATGCTCTATAAAAAAAAGTGCCATGGAGCTCCCCATCATGATACTAGTAAACTTCGCTATTGCAAATGCGGCTGCTGCCAGCGACTGTTCGCAAGGAAAATGCCTTTTCACACTGGATCCTGAATCCCACTATAATATGCCAGAGAGTAATACCCTGATGTAGTTCTCTGTGTAAGTACTGCTGTCATGACTGTCCCATTCATGTGCAAAAATAAAAATAACTCCTTGTCATAATAGGGAATTCCTAAAACTGGAGCTGTACAAATTGCTTTCTTCAGTTCTTCCAGCTCTCCCTCCATTTCCTCAGTCCATTCTATTCTTTCCTTATTCACTTGTGCTTTCTTCAGAGCCTGCAAAACATGTCTTGTATGTGAACTATAATCAAACACCCACGCTCTAACATAGTTGCATAATCCCAAAAACTGTTGCATGTTTTTTACCATGTGCGGTTTTGCTGTTTTCATAATCACCTCAGCTCTTTCAGGTGTCACTCTTTTTCCCTCATGTGAGATCAACTGGCCTATATACAACACTTCTTCTTGACAATATTGCAACTTCTCTTTGTCTACCTTATATCCCTTGTCTGCTAGGATAGTCATTAACTGAATCGAGTCTTGTCTACACTCATCTTCTGTTGTGCTACAAATCAAAATATCATCCAACAACTGTATCACAATGCTTTTCAAATCAATATTGCTTAGCTCCATCTGAAGGAACCTGTTAAAGATCGATGGAGACTCACAGTACCCTTGGGGCAAATGAGTTCTTTTCAGTCTAGTTTTGTGAAACGTAAATGATGTAAGATCTTGGGAGTCCTCATGCAATAGGATTGAGAAAAACAAATTTTTCAAGTCAATTACCATAAAATATCATGATTCTGCTGGGATTCTACATAATATCATCGCTGGATTAGGAAATAAATGAAACTCTGCCTCTACAATCTTGTTAATTGATCTCATGTCTTGTATGAATCTCCAAGACCCTCCCTTCAATGTTTTGATAGAATACACTGTGGTATTACACAGTGACTCTGACATCACTAAAATACCTTGTTCCATCAGGGCTAATATAGTCTTAAAAATACCCTCATCTGCCTCTCAAGATATCGGGAACTGTCTTGCTCGAAGTAAAATTGCCCTTGACTTCAGCTTAATCTTTACCTCACCTACCCCCTTCAATAGGCCTACGGCATATGGGCCTGTAGTCCATAAAGAATTTGGCACCTTTTCTAAGTCTTCATCAAAAAATGCTGGCCGCTTTCGTACTATCACCATTCCCAGTGGAATCTCTCTTTTCTCTATTTTGATCCAATATGTAATACTCATCTCGAATATCACTTCATCATCTGATGGATCGTCTCTAAACATAACCTTGTCAGTGACGTCAGTCAATCTATAACCTTTCCCAATGGCAATCGCTGTTCTCCATAGCCTGCCCTCGTCATCTGTTCCTTCGAGCATGGTCATTTCCCCTCACACTATGGCTGCATTTAACTCTAGGGGAATAATCTGTCCACCCTCTTCGTCCATAGGTATCTGTGGCCTGAACAAAAACTCATCAGGTATTCTCAAAATCTTTCCCTGTAAACCGAGTAGCCATGTCAACAAAATGCAACAAAAATGTCACGTGGATAATGTCATAATAACACTCATTATATGTCATGCAGTCATGAACATAGTCATCCTTCTCTACTGGTTCTGCTATGAATGTTGCTGGGCTCACTATTTTAATCGCAGGATTCGAAATAATTACCCTGTATCCTGATGCTCTTTGTGTAGTCAATGTGCTTTTGGGTTTCTCTAGAAGAGCAAATAATGCGTGCTCAACAAATAATATCACTGAACATCCCATTGTAATACTTGAAGCTTTTTCAATAGCAAAGGCAGCAGCAGCTAATACTTGTTTGCAAGGGTAATGCCCTTTCATTACTCGATGTAAAATCCCACTATAGTAAGCCAATGGTTTGTGTCCATGTCCTAATGTCTTTTTCTGTGTCAGGACCACTGTCATAACTTGAATGGGAAAATACATACAGTTCTTCATGATAATCTGGAATTCCTAGCACAGGAGCTCCACTGATCGCCTTTTTTAATTCTTCAAATCCTTCAGTCATTTTGTCTGTCGATGTTATCTTACTTTTGTCTACCTGTGCATCTTTAAGTCCTTTTAAAAGTGGTTGAATATACGTGCTTTAATCGGGAACCCAGGCCCTTTAATAGCTACATAGGCCTAAAAATGGTTGCGTTTCCCTCACTGTTTTAGGTTCGGGAGTCTTCATAATTGCTTCTGCTCTTTCAGGTGTCACTTTTCTCCCTTCTTGAGAGATGAACTGACCTACATACAGGAACTCTTCCTGACAATATTGTAATGTTTCTTTGTCTACTTTGTATCCTTTTTCCGCTAGTAATGTCATCAGTCGAACTGAGTCTTCCCTGCATTGCTCTTTTGTTTCACTGCACACTAATATATCATCTACGTACTGGATTACTGCACTCTCAAATTGCCTAAATCCATCTGGAGAACCCTATTGAAGACTGACGGGGACTCACAGTACCCCTGGGGCAAACAAGTGTGTTTTAGGCACTGATTTCTATACAAAATGAAGTCAGGTCTTGTGTGTCTTCATTAAGGGGTATTGAAAAGAATGTGTTTTTTAAAATCTATAACTGTAAAATATTTGGTTTAGAGGACAGAGATCCTGAATAAATCTCCATGACCTCCTAGTTGATTTCTTCACTGGGTACACAGCTTTGTTACATGGGGACTCAGATGGCACCAATATTCCCTGCTTCATTAAAGCGGAAATGATCTCAAATATACCTTCATCTGCTTCTGTGGACATGGGATATTGCTTTGCTCGTGGCAAGATTACTCCTCGTTTAAGCTTGATTTGAACTGCTCCTACTCCTTTCAATAGACCCACGTCAGAACGACTGTTAGTACATAAAAGATTTGTCACTTTCTCTAAACCTTCCTGGAAAAATGACGGTTTCTCTTTTACCATTGCCATTCTCTGCAGTATTTCTCTATCCTCCACTTTAATCAAATAAGTGAAACCTATGAAATATACTAATACATCATCTGAATAATCATCCCTGAAAGGCTCCTTGTCTGTCAAGTCTGTCAACCTATATCCTTCACTTAGGGCTATCACTGCTCTCCATCCTCTTCCCTCGGCATCCGTCCCATAGACAACCACCCTTTCTTCTCTGACCACTGCTGCTTCTAACTGTAAGGGGATAACCCGTCCTTCTTCATCACCCATAGGTATTTCTGGTCTAAAAAAAACTCTTCAGGTAGTCACAATATTTTACCTACCAACCTGGATACCCATGTTAATAAAACAGTCACTCCATACAAAAATACTTCTAGATCTAAATGGACTCCTCGTAATGCCTTCTGGCCTGTAAAGGCTAATATAAACTCTTTTACATTCATATAATGTATCCCTGGAGTGGAGCACACTATTCCTTTGTCAATAAAAGATATTGTCATGTTCCGTTTTGTGATCAAGTCACACCCTAATATGTTAACTGGTGTCTGCCGAGAATACAATAATGGCATAGACACGTTGTGCTCTCCTATAGCGATTAGTAATTCATCTGTAAAAGGAACTAAGCTCATCACCCCCAGAGAATCCCTGTGCATTCATGCCACTGCCTGAAATTGGGTGTTTTCCCTCACGGACACAGGAAAAAGTTGCTTGAGTGTCTAAAAGAAATGAACATTTCTTCCCTCCTATCGTTACCTCGACTCTTGGTTCCTCTTGGGGCTCCGCTGTGTCACTGATAGTACTGAACACATCAGGTTTCTCTGTGGGCTGTCCTATTGTGGATATAAATGCATCCCTGTACCTGTGAAAGGACTTCCTCCTACTATGGTCACACTCCCTATTCTAGGAGTGGATGTTTGCGGGACTGCCGCATTCATATTCAAATGTGGTACCATGGCCTGTTGTGTCTGCACTTGCTGGGTTTGTATCTGTTGTGGTTGCATAGGCACTTGCTTTGGTGGCCCTTGTTGTGGCTGCACATGTAATGGAGCTTTCTGTGTTTGCTGTGTTTGCGACGCCCATGACTGATTCTGCATGTCATCTTGGATATAACACCCCAGTGGTTCTGTATTGTATTGTGGAACAAAGCCCACCCCACCTCTTGGAGTTTTCCAGATTTTCTGCATGCACCTCTACTTCTACATGTTCCGGCTATATGTGCCATCCTCCCAAAATGTCAACATTGTTGCGGCTGTCTGCCATAAAATCCTCCTCCTCCCTGAGGGTTTTGAAATCCACCTCATCCTCCCCTAGGTGCATTCCCTCTCCCTCTCGGGCAGATATTGTACCCACTCTGATCCATAGGGTACATCACATTGCTTTGCTGCACTGGTTATATCTCTTGTGTCGTCACACCTTCAGCACTCGTCAATACCGCTCCTTCTATGACTAGTTTTGACAATTTATTCTGCACTAACTTCGCTTCCTCCTGCTTTCAACTCTCAGCTTTCTTCTTATTCTTCTCCTGCAACAATCAACAATGATGTATGATATACAACTGTATTTATGGCCATTCTGGCCATGGATTTTCTTCCATCCATACCTGTTTCTTCATCTGCCGTTGCACTGGCTGGGCAGTCCCTGGCATAAAATGTGGTCAAATAATGCCACAGTTTTATCCCATGGTTCTCTCATCTCGAGATGCTATCACTCTTGAATATCTTGAATAAAGCCAACAGGATCTTCATCCTGACCCATTTTCCTTATCATAATCGCACCCATGTCTGATGTATCAGGATATTGTACCCTGAGCGCCCGCCATACATCTGCTCTGCAATTATTAAATGGTGCTCCATCGTGTGTCGTGTTTTGTGCAGTCACACTCTCATACCCCGCTCATTTCCAAATGTTGTCAGCCCTCTAGAATGGCTGGCAGCAGGCCTTTTATGTCACCTATTGCTAACAACATTCCTGATGTAATTCCCTCTAACTCATAAATCCATTTTCCTGCACCTGAAATCAAAATAGGTAATTTACATTTCAGATTATGCTTGTCCATTTGTGGCCATGGTATATATTGCAGTCATCCTCCCCCTTTCTCTAATAACGGGAATTGTATAAATCCTGATTCGTAATCATACACACCTTCACTTCTTGTTTTCCAGATGGGGCTAGTCACGGCCATTCGTCTCTGTCCTGGCAGTGACCTTAATCTGCTTACATAAGGCGGGGATATATCCCCTGCATTGCACAATCATACTTGTGGTCGCTCAGTGTATGGTGTCAGTTCTGGGGTTTTTTCTTTAGGGTCCCCTAAGTCTGACCTCCTTTTTCTACACTTGAGTCTTTCAAAAAACCTCATGCACCCTCTCTTCGTGCCTTCTCGTTTTCTTCCCTTTCTTTGTCTGACATTATTAAGCCCCATCTTGTATGACTTTCGTCCCTTTCCACATCATCAAGATCTAGTCTACTTTATGACAGCGTTCTATGTTTGTCTATTATTACATCATCTGACCTACCTCCTGTTTCCCTCGATGAAGATCCTTCAACATTCACTTTGGTTTTATACCCATCTTTTACTCTGATTTGTCTATATAAATCCCCATTCCTTTTCCCTATATCTACTGCCTCCTGCTCGTCAGCCCATGTTTATATTCTCGCCATCCCTTGCAGATCCCTGTGGGGCTTGTGTGACCCTCACTCTTTGTGAGGGTCACAACCATCATTCCTGTGCTTCGATTGGCATGCCTCTATTAAATAGATGATCTATTTCGTCATCCTTTTGTCTCCTACTTCTGTTCATCTCTTCTTCCCTTCTCCTCATCTCTCTCATCCTTTCCCCTTCTTTGCAACCTAAGTACTTTCAATCTCTGTGTTTCTATCTCCTCTCATTTCTTCTGTTCTATTCTCTCCTTACCTCGTACCTTCTTTGTTCTTCCTTTCGCTTCCTCTCTTTTTCCTTCTCTTCCTTGTATGTTTTATCTTGTTTTCTTTCTTTCTTTTCCTGCTCTTCTCTTTCTCTAACCCCAACAATGCTCATGTCATTTAGTTTGAGTAATATCTGTACTCATATCCATTCATTCTGTACTATCATCACTTCTGTAGCCTTGTCCTTCACTTCTCTTTGTCTCTTTGCTTCTTCCTCTGTCTCTGTCTGTCCTTTCTCTCATCATGTTTACTTTCATTGCGTGTGGACATACATTTGCACTCTCTACTTTTGTTCCCTTCCTCATTGTCCTCACTTTTATAAGCGGAGGGCTCATATGTCGGATTAACATACCCCGGTGCTGCTTTCAATTTCTTAAAAGAATAAAATCCCTGCTTCTCAATATCTACGTTCTTGTTTTGACTCTGATACATCCTCCATAATTCTAAAATGGCCAACCTTTTCTGTAACTTCTTCCCCTTACATGTAGCATGCAAGTATGTCATCATATGTCACAGTACTGTTTTTGATAATGAACCTTCTTGCGGCCACAGTGTAAGTGTTTTATTGGTCATGCCTTTGACCCATTAAGCGTGATACTGCCTAATTTTGGGTGTATATCTTGGCAGTGCCCTGCATAGATGTAAAAGGGGAGTGTCCCTCATGGTGACAAGTCGATTTCGACTGCCAATACTTATGAGATCTATTATCCTTTTATTTACTTTATCAAATATACCACACTGATTGATTTGAGCAAGCACCATCAATCGCCGCCCATTTCCAGTAAGCCTAATTTGTAACTAATTTTAAAAATCTATGCAATGATATTCTTTTGATTCCTTTCTATTTCTATCAATTTTTACTATCTCATTGTTTTATTATTGACACTTTAAGAATCTCTTATTTATGTATTTATTATTATCCTTTGATTTGTATCCTCCTGATTGACATCAATCTCTTGATTTAAAAATCTGATGATCACCTTAATTTTTTTTACTATCGTTTTATATCTCTTAATCTAAACACAAATAAACAGTTTTATGCTGACATATTTATAATCCCAAACACATGAGCATTTAACATTTTTTTACATATGCCTTCCTTTACTATCTCTAGTAAATGTATCTCATCTCACTTTTTACCCCAATTTGGAGTTTGATACATACTCTTCTTTTTGGCCTTGCCTAAGGAATCCTTAAATAATACCCCTATTTCGAGTTTTAGTGTGTACCCTTCCATCCCTCTTGGAAACAGGAATCAAAGTATCTATTTATTTTCTTTCAGTCCCCCAAAATCCTGTTACATACATATATTTACAACATAGTCCCTCTCCCTATATTTGCCACTTGCGATGCTCTACTTACATCCGTGGCTCAGCTCGAGTCCCTCGGCATCAACTCCTCCCCTATCGACCAGTTCACCTACAGTCCACGGAGCACCAGCAGGGCCCGGACAGGAATTTCTTCAAAGGGGCACCTGCCAAGCTGATCTTTTCACATGTGTGTATTGCGCCCGCTCTTCACAGGAAGCTCCACGATCTTCCAGCTCATGGCGAAAGTAGTCACTATTCAGAGCATCTAGATCTGGGCCCAGGTTGACTGGGCCAGAACCATCTGCACCACTACCAAAATGTGCTCTAGCACCTTGGACCATCTCATGTGCTCGATGGAATTATCAATAACAATCTCAGACCCAAATAACCAGTCAGGCTCAAAGAATATTGCAAAGTACTACTTTATTGTCAGCTCAAATAAAGTAGGGCAATCCACCGAATAACAACCTATAGTCCACACACTTACACTTAGGTTTCATTTATACAGAGGCTTTATACCTCAATATGCGTCATCGTGGCAAACTGTAAAATCTATTGAAGGGAGTGATTAGTTAAGGGAACATATCTAGCAGGCACACCTTGAACCACCTCAAAATACATAGAACACACATTGTAACAGAATAGGCCTGTGCAACATTGTTTAGCATGTTGCTACATAGACCCTCTGATTGGTTGGCCTTCTCGTCTGTTAAGATGGATTTCTGAACTCTGTCCTGGAGGGGCAGAGGTTCAGAAGGCCAGCCTAGTTTCTTGGAACAGGGTAACCTCTGGACAATCCAGACCAATCAGGGTAGCAATGGCGGCGGTCAAGACTAGGTCTCAAGAGGGGTGAGGGTGACTGAAAGCCTGCAATGAGCACACAAAGCAAGGACGCTTACAAAACTACTCCAGACAGGTGTTATATTAAAAATATAGACACATTTATTACAAGGCCTTTGTAACATCGACCATACTAAAGAATCACGGTAAAATTCCAGTCAACCCACACATCACAATCAATACAATATATATACAAGACAGAGGGGTCTAAAGAGTTAGAAGCACGAAATATGCAGACCACCTAGATGGGGAGGAAAACAGGCAGTGCAAGTAATCGTTTGACCCAGTTCGACATCAGAGGCCACCTAACTAGAAGGAAGTCCGAGCCCTACGAAGAGTGGAGCCTTATGCTCAAAAGTACCTGCACACGCGGGTGCCAACGGGCAAAGGAGAGTCTCTTCAGGGAAATCAGGCAGTTCAGAAAGGTTGACGAAAAGATGGTGAACAAATCCCTGTGACTCAGGCAAGGTCTCCAGTTGGGGGCAGAAGCAGGGCGTGAGTGCGGGAAAGGGTTTGCTGTTTACAACAGCGATGGAAAGCCACAGGCTCCTGCGGGAGGGCGACCGGTTAGGGTATTGACTACTCACCGGTTCCCGATGCAGGCAGACCCAGGCTTCTCCGGTTCAGTGTTGGTACTTGCAGGTTCAGATGCAATCAGAGGGACGTCTCGACGCCGTGTAGATTCCACGACAGCAGGAGTCAGGGTCGAGGGTGTCCCAGATGCAGCGAACACGCACAGGTTTGTTACCACAGCAGGGCAACTCGGCAACCACGTGTATTCCGGTCCCAAAGCACACGTCTCACTTCAGACCTGGGAACGCCAAGTGTACGAATTGTGTGAGAGTGCCGAGGACACAGGATTAGCAGTAAGCCAGACGGCGGTGACAGAGCAAGGTTCCTGAATAGGCTGGTCAGTCCACTAAATGGCCCAGGGACGCTTCCGAAGGCTTACGTACAGGATTTGGTGAAGATGCCGAGAATAGTTGTTCCCACTATTCTAAAGGGTTGAAGCGCCTCTGCAGACCTTCTCGTACGATCAGAGGCCGAGTGGTCTCGCAGGACGACAGCAGTGCAGGGTGCCAAACTTTCAGCGGGTCGCCAGCGATTCCTCGACTCAGCTTCTTAGTTGCAGGATACTTGGCTCCTGATCCTTTGTTCGTGAGAACTCAGGAGATTGACATGGTAGTGGTGTTTTCAGCCTCCTCTTATCCAAAGTTCCCTTCGTGCCAAAACGGAGAAGGCCCAATGGGAGATCCGCTCACAAACACTCACACCATACGTGGACCTATCACGGACCATGGTGGTCCCAGGCATTCAGGACACTCTAGACTCTCTGGCACCCAGGATGTGTATTAGGAACAGACATCCCAGCCCACATCCTGGAGGCACTCACAAGGCATGCAGAAGCCCGTGAAAGCGTTGTGTTTCGCGGGAAAGTTCATGACCAAATAAGGACTGGACAATGAACCTCGTAGCATGGCCATTTAGGAGGCCAGGCCACACATTTGGGCAAAACACGGGAAGCGCGGTTAACATGGCAAAAAGGGGTTCAAAACACAAAGAAACGATAGCTGCCACCAGTCCCGTCCATGACACACTTGCATATTTCATAAGTCCAGCGAGAGTTTCTAGGGCCTTTGGAATGACTAGAGACCCAAGAGCGCCGTAATGTAAGTTACGGTGCACTCTTGTTTCATGTTGCTCAAAAGCTGCAACACGAGGAAAGGAAAAAGGGAAACGAAGTCTCCCGGTACTGACTGTCTTAAGGGCATGTCAGTTTCCCCGTAAAAATTGAGCGAAAGCCCAGAGGAGTGCGGCGTAAGGCTGCGCTTCTCTGGCAAAGTCTAGATCAGGGTGTAAAACAACAGCAAAGAGTTTGGGGGTTGCCACATGGAAGGAAAATTATCTACAATTATGAAATCTTTCCTAACATCGTCCAACCTTGAACTTTCGACTCGTTAGCAGCACGTATGCAAAACGAAACTCAGGTAGAGAGAGCAACATCAGACCACTAAACACTTGCCCAATTAGTCCATCATCTCTCATCAATCAGGCCTTAAGCCAAGGCTTCTTCTGTGTTGTTGACCTTGTAGCCTGTTCTCTGCTCTAAGATTTTCAAGGGAGTGCAGGTACACCATTATCTTTGTCCAGAGCTTAATGAATAGCCCTTGTTTTTGACTTCTGAATCACGTGTGAGGAGACCATGATTTTGTCCATTTCAACCTTTTATTTAATGCAATTTAATTCAATTAAGCTGGGTGTCATTACTCCTCTTGGCCTCTGGAGACTTGGTTGCTCTACATCACAGAAGCTTTTTGCATCCTTTACTGTCCAGTACTTGGCACTTGGAGATGTTTTCTTCTTTGCTTAATCTAAGAGAACTGTGGGCCTCATTACACGTTGTGCGGTAAAAATTCCAAAATACCGGCATGGCACTATCAACGTGTCCGCCCTCGCAAGAGTTCGCTAATAACGCACTATTACGAGTACGCGGACACGAGCATAGCGCCATGCCGGTAAACCCCCTACCGCTATGGCGGTATAGACCCAAAAAAGTCACCTACCGCCCTCGACGAAAGTGCAGATTGCACCTCCGCCCTCCTGCTGCATGCAAATAGCGGTCACCGCAAATAGCGGTGACCGTTAAATTGCGGAACCGGAAATAGCGTCATCGCACAGGAACGGGAAAGAGCACAGCGGCCATCTTTAGAAACACAATCCATTGCCATCCTCTGCCCCCTGGACCTGTTTTGAGTCGTTAGCAGTTCTAAATCATCCGGGACACCTGCATCATGCCCAAGGCATTTAAAAAAAGCACTGACAGGCAGCGCAAGGAGAAATTCACACCAGAGGAATTGAATATGCTGACACAGACCATGGCTGAGAATGCAGAGGTTGTTTTTGCCAATGACATGCGGCGGCCAACACTACTAAAAAAAATCCATCTGGGAAGAAGTTGCAGTCAAAGTGAGTGCAGTGGGCACCAGCACCTGCACGGTGCGTGAGTGCAGGAAGAGGTGGGACGACCTCAGACTGGGGGTGAGGGGCATCCTTGCGGAAAACCACTGCATTGCCAGTGCAGGTGGAGCTGGTTCACCAATCAGACTTAAAGAATGGGAGGAGACCTGTGGAAACCTGATTGCTGTGGAATCCATAGAGGGAGTAGGCACCATGGAGCTCGGCGTGGGTACCACTTCGGATGGAGGTGAGTGTACACATGACAGGATGCGATGTGAATGTACTGTTCCCCCCATATGTGAGCACAGACTCCTCTCATGCATGGACACACATCCACACATGCATCCATCCCTCACCATGTCAGTGTCAGACCCAAACACACACACATGCACACATCACCAGTGACAAGTTCCAAACACAACCATGCATGGATGAGGCACTGAACTGGCACATCACCTGCATCCACAACTACTAAGTCCCAATGGCCACAACTGCATCATTTATGTAATCTGCATTAAGAACATTGAAACACAACCAATGCCATCCCCCTTCTTGTCCCTGACAGGCTCACATACAGATGGTGAGGATGCCGCTAATGCATCCCAGGCACCAGCCACGAGTAAGAGGCCAAGGGCCCAGGACTCGGAGGACACCCCCACAACATCCAGGGGCAAGGGGGGAAGGTCACACCTGATGAGCTGGAAACATCGTAGGATTGCCACTGCCAGTGTAGAAGTAGCTGCACCACAAACTGCAGCCCCACCACCGGAGGTGAACCCACAGGCACCAATACCAGCCACCGAGGGCCCACCATCAGCTGCGGCAAGCTACGCTGGTGAGGCAGCCGCCACTGCCCCCCTATCTGATCCTGAGGACACCCTAGTTGGGCAAATGGAGATGCACACCCCAAGCCCCCCTAGAACCCGAGAGCCAGCACCATTCCAGACACCTGGGTCTGATGTGACTGTTGAGGACAACAATCCAGCCATACTGTCCCCCATGGTGGCTTCACCTGCTGCAGTGGATGCATCTGAGGGCACAACATCCAGTACAACATCACCCAGCACTGCCCTCCAACTGACCACCATCCTGCAGCGTCAACATGAACTGACTGTGCTGGTTGGCCAGCATGTTGAGGAGGCTGCCCATCTCAGGGAGAATATCGTGGAGACGGCGAGGCACTCCACTGAGAGGATGGACGCAAACACTGACAGGCTGTGTAATGAGATATCCAGGCTCAGGGAGGTCCTTACTCGCATGGCCGATATAATGGACCGCCACTTCTCACAACCAGGCCAGTCTGCCCCATCGTCATCTTCCGGCTCAACACAGACAAGCCCCCTCCGTCGCTCAACACGCACCACCAGGCGCACGTCTGGCCATCCTCCAAATGCTGCTACAGACAATGGCCAATAGGGGGTTGATGGCGATTCCTCTGTGTGCATGGGCCAACGCAAACATGACAGACACATGAGGAACTGTTGTGGGGGTTGAGGGGAAGGGTGTTATGGGTCTGTTGTGGGGGTTGGGGGGAAGGGTGTTATGGGTCTGTTGTGGGGGTTGGGGGAAGGGTGTTATGGGTCTGTTGTGGGGGTTGGGGGAAGGGTGTTATGGGTCTGTTGTGGGGGGTGGGGGGAAGGGTGTTATGGGTCTGTTGTGGGGGGTGGGGGGAAGGGTGTTATGGGTCTGTTGTGGGGGGTGGGGGGAAGGGTGTTATGGGTCTGTTGTGGGGGTGGGGGGAAGGGTGGTGGGATGTTTGGGGACTTGCACTTTTTCACCTTTCCGTTACTCAATACACTGGTTTCTGATCAAAACACAGGCTTGGACATCTTCATTGTGTTTGTGTACTTTATTGGCGACAGGGTCCATTGCGTGCTTCCAAACATACACCAGTGCATTACTACCCATATCCATGTGACAGTACGAAAACATGTTCCTCAGAATATTTGGTTGATCAGATGCTGTCTCACAGCACGTCCCTCCTGCCCATCCCCTCTTGCAAGACCTGCATCCCCTTCACCTCCGTCCTCATCACCATCATCATCCTCATCAGGTGCCTCTATTTCAACGTCAGGGGGCAGTGGCACATTCCGTCTGATACACATATTCTGCAGCATGACACATGCCATGGTGATCTTGGCCACCTTCTCATGTCCATACAGGAGAGCGCCATAAGACCTGCTAATGCACCGAAACCGTGACTTCAAAAGGCCAAAAGTCTGCTCGATCACGATGCGGGTACGGGTATGTGCACGATTGTATTCCTCATCGTGCCTGTTCTGTGGGATCCGTACAGGTGTGAGGAGCCAGGTCTTCAGGGGATAGCCCGCATCACCTGTATGGGGGAACGAATGGGGTCCTGTTACTGTTCACCTCAAGAGCAGCCTGTTCATATCACATAAATTGACATTGCATTGTGATTCAAGTACACAATTAACAGCATACATGCAGATGGTCTGTGTGACAGCAATGTGCAAGGGGGAGGTCGACCCTGCAAGTGGACATGCCCCATTAATGCCTCCAACAGTAATTGACATGTCCTGGGTGAGGCGAGGTCTTCGGTGTACCTGGGCCCAGGCAGATTTGGTTCAACACTGCTGGTGTACTGCCATTCCAACATTGATGTTGCCATGCAGAGAGGCATCACTTCAGTGGTGCTATAGGTGCGTGGTGAAATGATATGGCTAAGGGTGATCCCTTTGCATGCATTATAGGGCACATTGCAATATTGATGTTGTGCTGGACTAATTCCGGATGACTATCTTGATGGCATGTGTGAAATGTTTGTATTTTGTGGCCTGGAATGTTGTGCAATGTGTATGTGGATGGATGTTTAATGTTACTAGACCTGGAATGTCATCTGTGTTGTGTAGCTTATACTTGCATGTCGGTTCATCTCAAGTACGTTGCCGCCTTCCCAGATGGACATTGGCGTACATCTGTATGTGCATTTTGCCGACAGCCGACAAGCTACACCCATTTCGGGTATGTATCTCCCCCCCCCGATCACACCAAGTTGGAGTATGTATCATTCCCCCCCCAATCACACCCAGTTGGAGTATGTATCTCTCCCGCCCCCAATCATGCTGCCATGTGCTTGCCCTGCTACTCACCAAGTAGCCACAAACATTGTGCTGTTTGCCGCTCCATGTAGCGTGGGATAGTTGAGTTCCGCAGGACCATGGAATCATGGGTTGATCCGGGAAATCGGGCACAGCAATGTGTGATTATCTTGTTGGCATCACATACCATTTGGACATTGATGGAGTGGAATTGCTTCCTGTTTCGGTAGACTACTTCATTGTGATGTGGGACCACCAATTCCACATGGGTACAGTCGATGGCCCCGATGCAACTTGGGATGCCTGCCAGTGAATAGAAGCCAACTTTGGTGTTTGCAATCTCCTGGGCAGTCCGTGGCATGTATATGTGTTCAGGTGCATGCTTCAGGAGGGCATCGAGTACCTGGTTCAGCGTGCGGGAGAATACTGGTTGTGAGATGCCATGCATCTGTCCCACTGTATGCTGGTAGGTGCCTGTGGCCAGGAAGTGGAGCACACTCACCACCTTCAGTAGCGGGGGGATGGCAGTTCTGATGTCTATGAGGCTCACAATGTCGTCGTGTACCAGGTCCACGATGCTGGTGATGGTAACCCGGTCCAGTCGGTACAGGGTGTGTATCTGCTCAGGGGTTAGGTTAAATGGACTGGCTCTGATCCTGGGGATTGGTGGGTGCCTCTGTGGTATGATTAGGTGCCGTGGTGGTGCTTGCTGTGCCTGTCTTGCCCTCCTCCTCCTTCTCCTCCTCCTCCTCCTGTGTCTCCTTTGTGCTGCCTGTTGTTGTTGCAGCTGCGCTGCAATGAGGTCCTCCGGGCCATGTAATGCTGCCAGTATTGGAACCATCTTGGTGTGGGAAGGGGTGTGGGAAGGGGTGTGGTGTGCTCCTTTTGAGCTGCCACAGTCTCCATTGCCTCCACCTGTGCTGATTGTGTCCACCTGTGGCAGGTGGGAACACTGCTCCGTTCTCTTAACGGGTGGTTTGCGATGCCGGTATTAGCACCATGGCGGTAAGGGGTTTGGGGGGCTTTACCATGCCGCTATTGGCATGTCCACTAGCCTTGTGATGCTGTGCTAATAGCGGCATGGCGTAATTTACGGGATGGAGGGTCGCGCGCACGCGGCCTGCCCGCTATTAGTGGCACCGTACTTAGCGGTGCCGCTAATAGCGGTGAGCCGGGTCGTAATCCGCATGGGGATTTAACGTTACCGGTATTCTGTTACCGGTAACGGTAAATCCATAACGCCTACTGTGTAATGAGGCCCTATGTCTTACATACATGGCTTATTCTCTTGACTCCCTTTGTGCCTTGCAATTATTCCTTGATGTGGCATCCTTGATCCCAGGCCAATAGCCTCCTCTTTGTTCCTTACACATGGCTGTTTTTCCAGCATCTCCTGACTCTGCAGCCCTAGTCTATCTCTGTGGTAGCTTGATTGATTTCAACACAAGTCTGACATCCATTTTTTTCTCATGGCCACCTTAGTCACATTATGTTTTCTTCTGCATCAAGCTGCTATAAGCCTCTACTACCTTGCGTTTCTGCATATGTACATTTACTTCATCTCTTCTCACTTATTCCTTTATAATTGCTTCGTATTCGATTACATGTTTCTCTTATTACTCTCGTTACATCTTTATCCTTTAATTATTTGCAGAACGTTTCAGTGTGTCTTCGTGTCTTTCCTTCATGACGTCACTCTGACGTCGTCCGATTCCACTTATAGCTCTTCAATGTCCAGTGGTGTGTGCAGACATCCTTGCAACTTTTCAATGCGGTATTGGGACAATACCTGATGTCCCACATAGGGCTCTTCTCTTGCTGTTCCAATGTGATGGAGGTGACGGGGCGGGAGGTAAGGATGACGTGTCCATCTGCTCCTCTACAGATAATTTCTGCACTTTTTCCCACCTCACCGCAAATATTGACAGCATTGAATAGGCTGCTGGTCACATGAGCAGGCCCTGCCACTCAGTTGTTCCAGCCACCTCAATTTATCGTGCCTCCTAAGCCTCTACCTAAGCTCATTAGAACAGCTCCCGGCAGATCGCAGTGAGGAGGCTGATGGTCCTGTGACCAGGCCCTGCCACTCATTTGCTCCGCCCTTCTCCAGTTTTCACGCATTCCAAGCCTCTCCTTAAGGACTGTAGGCCAGCACCAGGCAGACAGCCTTGATAAGGCTATTGTTCACGTGACCAGGCTCTGGCACTCAGTTGCTCTGCCTACCTCCTGTTTTCGCAGCTTCCAAGCCTCTACTTAAGGACTGTAGGCCAGTTCCAGGCAGACAGTATTGAGTAGGCTGCTGGTCACGTGATCAGGCCCTGCCACTCAGTTGCTCTGCCCACCACCTATTTAATCAGTCCTCCTATGCTCATCACCAGCATCCTCAGCAAAGGACGTGTAAAGACAAAGACCTCACCTGTTTGTGCCTGTTCAGGCCTGATAGGGCCATGGGCCTGACCTGCTATCCTGCATTTCACCTATAAACTAATCACTACTATTAATACTCACCAAAAGACATGTGTCTCCTCCCTCCACAGCTCATCACCACTCTCACTAGGGTTTGAATTGCCAAGTGCTGTGGGCAGCCCCAGCAAGCTACCCTAGCGTACCTCATCAATATTGCCCTTGCCTCATCCAACACCCACAGACTTCATGCACACGCCCTCTCATGTTGATCAATGCTCGCTCAGCAGTTGCTCACACTGCAGAGATCACTGACCTCATCTCGTCCAACAGCTTTGATACCCTGTTCATCACTAAAACATGGTTTTCCCCATCCACCCCACATATTTTAGATGTCCTTCTACCACAAGCCTACTGCATCCAACATGCCGACCGGCTCCATCATCCCCTCTCTCAGAACAAGCTCATTTGAATCACTCACCTGCCGGTTACCTCTATCGCACAAGGAATCCATCACCTTTCACCTCATCTACAGACCACCTCACAGGAGTGACTCATTCATTGCAGACATCTCCAACGTACTTTCCTCTGCCAAATTAGCACATTCAAATAATGTCTTTCTCTGTGATTTTAACGTCCCAAGCCACAGGCTGACAACCAAATCTGAAGCACATTTTTCACACTGACCTCTTCCATGGACCTTAAACAAATTGAGCTCCCCCTCATAGACAGCAAAGGCAACACCCTGACTTAGTCTTCACATCATCCTCTGCATCACCTGTGCAGACACTGCTCCACTTGACTGGTGTGACCACGCTGCCATCCTATTATCAGTCACCCACTCAACTACGGCTCACAAAGGTCAGGCTAAACGCTCCCTCACTCAACGTCGCTAATAGCAACATTCCCGGTCAATGAACTGAAAGCAAACTTGGCAGACTTCCCCACCAAAGGGAATGCCTCAGGCCTCTTGGAATTATCCAGCAACTCTGCTATGAAACTGGTGGACAATCATGCCCTCCTAAAATCCAGCCAGGCTAAGAACAAACCATCTACCCCATGGTATGCCCCCTAGCTAGCCACCAACACAACAAACTCTCAATCAGAGCCCTAGAGAAACAGCAGCGCAAAAACCATAACTCGGGAGACCTTACCAGCCTCGAATCTCTGCGCACAAACCATTGGATTCTGATTACCAAGCCCAAAGCTGCTTACTGCTCCACCACCATTGCATCAGCCTCTAGCAGGAGCAAAGCCCTCTTTGAAGTAGGAAAGCATTGTACCTAACCTCACCCGACCCAAGGTACCAGCAAATCAGGAATAATGCGACAGAATCAACACATTCTTTATTGAAAAAATAGACATTGAATGGACCATTGAATTATCCTCCCACATGCACCCAGCAGGCACACTGCCCGTCTAGACCGAATGTTCTCCTCTCTTTCCCCGGATCTCCTAAAATTATTTCCTCCCTCAAACCTACTTCTTACTCTAACAATATAATTTCGGCCTCCATCATTAAATATTTTACTGACCCAGCGCTCAATGTGCTCCTCAGCATCATCAATGCCTCCCTCACAGAAGGATAATTCCGGGACACCCTCAAGACTGGTCTCGTACAACCTCTTTTGTAAAAAAACAACCCTAGATCCAGATTACCTGGCCAACTACAGGCCCATTACGGACGTCCCATTTATTGCCAAAATCTTGGTAAAAGTAGTTGCTTCACAACTCCACACCTGTCATGACCACTGTGAGGGGGCACAAGTTGTGACACAAGCAGGCTCCCACCAGAACCCTGAGGGCTTTAAAACCACTGCAAAAGGGCTCCTGAAGCCAGTCCTGGCACCTTTTGCAGCAGGCTCATATGTAGGAAGGAAGGGCTGTTCAATCTAGGTCCCATTTATGTACATGGGCCTTTAAATCCAACATGGAAGCACCCACACAGTCTAGTTCTAAGAACCAAGCCATGCGGTCTAGTGTTTGGGTGTGGCAGGCCTGGAACTACTTTCCCTGGTACTACTTTACCTGGGCTATATAAACCACACCCTGACTGCAGAACATGCTTAGTGTTATTCTGCAACCAGCAGCGTGACGCTCAACGTGTCCAGCTCCTGGTCTTCAGCATCTTCCTGTAATCCTGCAAGAACAAGAACAAGATTATTCTGTTTTACCTGAGAAAACACCATCCAGCACTCAGCATCTCAACTGGGCTCCAATCTGTGGAAACCGAGAGAAGAAGAAACATCACTCACCTGTGAGTACTAGCTTAAGGACTTCCGGCGAACCGATACCACAGCTGCTGTTCGAACATTGCGACCTGCAATAACGAGAAAGGGAAAAACAATATCAGAACGCGCGCTTCCAAAACATCGAATTCCATCAGTCTTACCTGAATACCATCGCGCTACGCCACGGTTCCATCTGGAGCACCACAGCAATATCTGCAAAGGAAAAGAGACATATTCAGGTTCGCTTTCAATATTAAACCCGCACAGTGCTGTACTTACCTTAACTGATTCTGGGGGCCTGTATTTCATTGCGCTCTCATCCACTCGCAGCACCACAGCAGCCTGAAAACAAGAAGAAGAAAACACAGGTTAGCTTTAAAAGACAATAAAGGCACTGCGCTTCACGCTTTCTCTTACCTAGAAAATGTGCCTCTCCATCCGTCAGCATCAAGACCTTCGCACCTGAAAAGAAGGACACAAAGACATTAACGAATTACCACCATAAACAGAGCAAAGACTTACAATTAACAAACCTACCTGCCTACCAGCAGATTCGGGGTCACAGCAGGCCTGGGCCCAAGGAAGGCGTACTGCACCAGTGAAGCAACTCGGCAGCTCGCCAACAAACGTCAAGCGCCCCTGCACAAGAAACGCAGGACTGATAGCTCACCCTACAAATAACTAAGGTGAGAAAAGAACCCAGTGGGAGGGGAATTGGCCAGAGGGAGGTGGGAGATTCACCCATTAGAGCACAGTTATCACAAATCATCCCTTCTGTAATTATTCAGCACTAGGCAACTACGCATCCAGGGTTCCAGATCTCAGAGCCTTCCAGACGCCCCCAGGGATATCAGGCGAGCGTAACATCACCAGAATCGAACAACTTCACCTCCTAACTGATTATCAGTTAGTGTTCTGCCCAAAGAGTAGCATCAAGACAGCCACCATCCAGGTGGTGGATGATGCTCTCCAAATCATGGATAAGGGCGACTCATGACTCCTTGTTCTCCTTGACCTCTGGGCTACATTCGACACTGCCGACCATTACATCCTTCTCTAACTCATTGCTGACAGGATAGGATTGTATGGCACTGTCCTGAATTGGTTTACCTCATATATCTCAGGCAGACATCGGGCTTTCCAGATTAACTTGTTGCATTCTAACCGACTCCAGGACTCCTGCAGAGTTGCCCAAGGCTCCATCCTCTCACTAATCCCTTTTAACCATTACAAGAATCGTCTGGGCATTCTCCTCAAAGATCCAAATATAGCCATCCACCAACATGCAGACGATACTCAGTTGTACATGAGAATAAATAGCACACAGGACATCATTCGTCTTCAAGATTACGTAGCCATCATCCAGTCCTAGATGTCTACTCCCTACCTCAAACTAAACCCATCCAAGACTGAATTTGTCCTCACTGGTCGGCCTTCTGAAAAACAACTTGTCCAATAATGGCTCATTGGCATGCGTCTAGAAGAATTTGATCCACAACTCCAGACTGTCCTTCCAGAAACACATAGCCAAGAAGGCCCAAATAGATTGGCTCAGAATCTATACCCTTCGAAAAATCAAACCATTCATCCCGCCGCAGGACTTCCGGACCGTAGTGCAGGCTCTTGTAGTCTCGCTCATTGATGGGGCAAATGCTCTCCTGACAGGGCTCCGAGCTGCTTACTTGGCTCCCCTAAAAGCAGTCCGCCACACAGCAGCACATCTTATTATGGGAGCACAGAAATGTTACTGAATTTCCCCAATCCTAAGCAAACTACATTGGTTTCCACCACAAGCCAGGATGCTCTTCAAGACTGCATGTATCAACTACAATGCAGTCACAAGCAGCACACCAGCGTACCTTGCGGCTAAGCTCTACATATCTGGTGGCACACGTTCCTCGTGCAAGAAATTGACCAACCGGCTTGAGTGACAACTCATACGCAAAGAGCGGACCCACAACTAATCCTTCTCTTGTCATGCACCCACCGTCTGGAACTCGATCCCAGTGTCGGCTCGGAATGACTCCACACTTCTCCAATTTTGCAAATCTCTCAAAACATGGCTCTTTCAACAACACCTGATCAAGGACTAATTCCAATGGATGCACATACCGACCTCACAGTACTGTGCTACTGTTAAAAGATGCCAGCCCAAATTGCAGCTACCCACACTCTGTACAGTGCTCTGCCGCTCCAGAGCTAGGTCAGCGCTTTAAACAATAAAATAAAAAATAAAAATAAAAAAAATAGAAAATATTGTCTAATCCAAATGCCTGCCAACATGTGCAGCATTCTTTGACTGAGGGATTTATAGCAATATGAAGCGGGTGATGCATGTCTCTGCAGCCATATCAAAGGCCGCTCCATCTGTAAACAACAGCCAGATTCACCAACACGCATGGAAACAAATATCAGGCCAAGTAGGTCAAGAGGTGTCACCAAATCCATCATGTACATGTGAACGTGGGTGCGAGTAAGGCCTACACCCCTTCCTCTTTTTATGCCCACCACGTAGTGATCTAAGAAGGAAAAGGTTAGTAGGGCATTTGTGTATCCAGAGCATCAGAGCCTTGCAATCAGCAGGGCTCTTCCTTCTTTCTGGTGAGTTTCTGCACATCAGAAAGCAGAAGCTGGGTAATTGAGAACCTTGGAGGAAGAGATAAGCCCTTCCCTTAAAGAGCTGCGTTAGGATGAGCTGGGGTCATAAGTTTCATGCAGCAAGGGTGAGGTCAGAAAGTAAAATGGAAAACATGTAGACATAGGGTCTTCAACAGAGTAAAGATATCTACACACTGAGAAAAGAAATGTTTACACCGTACTTTCAAACAAACCCACTACAACAACATGGCGGCTAGGGGATCTCTCAAGAACTGATGGCAAGCCATGAGAAATTGCCCTTTTAGGGGGGGCTAGAAATCATGTGAATTACCGACTGAAGGAATCACAACTAAAGCGGTGGAGGTCCTTCCAAGTACTCAAGATGGCACATTGTCCAATGACCCCACAAGGCTTTCCTCCATAGGTCAGCTGCAAAAGGAAACAAGGAACATTTAAAGTATATTGGTTGAGTCAAGAGTTGATGTAGCTAACTGCAGACCTCTTGGTTAATAGTCATCAATGGCTAGAAACGTATCTGGCTGCTGTGTGTTCCTGCAAACGATGCCCCATAGACCAAGAAAAGCTCCCTTGCTACAACAGCGAAAGACTTTTTCCTCACATGTCAGTTGTCCTAGGGAAAGAAGATTCCTGTCTCTCCCTTTCCTCTCCTCTCCCTTATCTAGACCCAGCAAGATCATTGTTTGCCCCACCATCGTACATAATCCACACTCCTCAAGTAATAATTTGATGTTCCATATTTCTAAGAACAAATATCTTCTTCACCACTCTGCACGAATATTTGATAGCATTTTACTGCCATCTTTCCACACTAACGCATGCACAGTTACACTTTAGTGACCTTTTCCGAGATTTACACTTGGATTTGAAATTTGTTTTTCGTTTGTGTTGTTTGTATTACGGTTTTATGTGTCATGTGTGTGGAAGCTTGCAGGCCACATGCCACTACAGACCCTTAATGATAGAAGATTTCTCCTTACATATAAACCCAGAATCCACCAGACACCTAATCTCACACAACCAAATCAAAAGTGTTTATATTGACTGACCTTGAAAGAAAACTAGACCTGACATATCTCTTAATAGAAGCAGGTCACCAAGGGCGCCATATAGGCAGTTCCAATATCTCCGGGTCTTTCGCCTTCAGCTCTAGAGGTACAGTAGTTAGAGATTCACTGCATTACCTAACTTACTGAATGTCAATTATTGTATCAGTGCCTGAAAACAGCACACAATGCAACCCAAAAAACATTACATACTTGAGGCTTACAACTATGCTGTTGCTTTCTCTGCCTCTTTTGAAGTTCCGCCGCGCTTGAGTAATGATTGTTTTTCTTCAAGCTCTCTGAAGTTATTAAACCTGTGTGAGAATCCTCCACATTAGACGTTTCGTGTTCACACCATATTTGGGGCATCTTGTGAGTCTAGCAGTATAAAAATGGACTCCCTTTGATACTGGAAGGTGGCTGAATTAAACAATTATTCCCTCACCGTCAACAAAGGGCTTGGGGATTACCTGACTCGGTAACAACCCCCCTGGCCAGGGTATTATTGCTATTAGTACCCCGCCCCATTGGACCGGGGTACTAAAAGCATCTTTCTACCTTTGCAAAATGCTACATTGTTTCGCAATTGGAGAGATTCTTTAATTTTTTTAAAAAGGCCCGCTGTGGAAGGGCATATGAAGTCTGTTCTCCCTTTCCATGGTGGGCATTAAAAATTATTTAAAAAGTAAACAAACTAAATGGCTGCCATGTAAAGGGAGAAGGAACTACATGTAAGAATATGCAGACAGTATATATATCTATTTTAGTAAACTGGGTCTCACAGACCTCCGAAAGATAGGATCTTTAGAGCGCAGTGACATGCATGATCTATTCAGGTGCCAAGTTATGTTGCCTCAGGTTGCTGCGCCACTGGCACACTTCCTTCAGGCAGTATATAAATCCATTTGGCTGTTCATGTAATGAAGATAGTTCTGTCTAGGACCCCATTATCACTGATGCAGTAGTGCATATTTCATTTCCACCATTGATGTTGTAGGGGACCACTGGCGGCGTGCCGCGATTAGCCAGCTGAGGTTCCCTTAGGATTCATTGTTTGATCCTCTTTATTTGTCTCCCATTCGTACTTCTTTGATTTTGCAGATGTGATTGATCGTGCTCTGTGATGCTTTCGTAATGCGATGCCATATGTTCCCCAAATGTGGATTCTGGATAAGCTGATAAAATTAGGTTTTCATGTTAAACACTAGACAAATCAATCATGTGGGACGTGATCTGCTCTAATGCAAAGTCCATAGGAAAGGCAGATATTTCAAACAAACCTTTGAAAGAACATCATTAATCCAGCAGATGTGAGCAGTGAAGCAGATTGCAATACTTTATCTGGGAGTCAAGTGGAACCAATAAAAGTGACAGCCTTATATTGGACTCTCTACATACAAATGTCCTTGACTATTGAACTGTTTTGTATGTGGTGTCAGACCTGTTTCTAATTGTGTACAAAAAAAGAAATAGAACCATAAAGCCATCTGTCTGATAGGTTTGCCACTGACCTTCTGCCATTGCTCTCTGACTGTGTCGGTCTGACAGTGGAATAACCTTGCTGAAAATGTTGGGGGAACTCGACATCTAAGTGAAAGGGGCCCCTGCCAAATGAGTGGGACAAGATTGTTTGCTATAAAAGTGGGTGGTGGACACCCTTGTCCCCCCCTAAAATTACGTCCATGCGGTCTGATACTTTCTGTGTTTTTCTGTAACCGTGGACTCTGTTCACAGAGAATTTCACTGGAGCAAATCAGGAGATGTTCTGAAACTCTGAGATTGGCTCCTGCTACCTTATACCTTATTCAGAAAGCCTAAACCTGGAGCAAGCTTTGGTGCTGCCTGGCGCATCTTTGAAATGCTCATTTGCAAATGCAATTCACAAAGATATGCTCAATGGCACTCCAGAGATGCTCTGGATATCCTTTAGTTTTAGGCTTTGTGAATCAGGTATGCAAATCTGAGATGCTACAGTCATTACCCAGTTTGCTTCAGTGCAAATTCTTTGTGAATTTGGCCCCATAGTGTGTCTTTGTCAGCAGCTATGGGGCAGGAAGTGACTGCAGGATGTCCTGTTAGCGCACACCTGCCTTACACCTGTATGTTTGACTGACACGCCTGTATTCTAACTGAGCATGTGTTTATTCTTGCAGGCTTAGCTTTCGATGCGGAAGAGGAAAGCTGCAACTTTGAAGACGATATGTGCAAGTACTATCAGGACCATAAGGACGGCTCCGGCTGGAGCAGAGTGAAAGTAAAGCCCAATGCTTACAGGCCAGGAGATCACACCACAGGACTAGGTAAAGTGATGGGCATTGGCAGCTTTGTGTATCAATCAATTAGGCTTTGCAAGTGGTCTCCTCTTCACCTTGTGTTCATTGCTGGCAATGGCAGGAGTCAAACATCCCCCATGCCTGGAGCAGTTATAAATAGGTTATGATGTTTTACATGTTATGCTAATGGCGTGTCTCCCTGTCGGTGGGGTTTGTTTATTCATGGTGACATGAATAGCGACAGAAGTAAAATTCATCATTTAAAATGAAAGAAGACACCCCCGACCCTTTTGATTTATTTGGATCAACTGCTGTCGCAGCTAGAGATGCTTACAGGTGAAAAGTTCCTGGTCAGCGAGTGGTTCACCAATACATTTAAAAATAAATCAGCCGTAGGCACATGGATTTTGGTTACTGAAATTGGCCACTTAAAAGATGTATTCTATTCAGCCCAGCAGCAAAGGGACCCTCTAAAGGCAAAATTGACAACAAAAAAGCCACAGAGTGAAGGAGTACCAGTCTAAAGATGCAGTCACCACCAGAACAAACAAGGGGTCTGGCTTTGCAAACTGGATTTGCCAATGCTTGTTTTTAAAAATCGACAAAGCATTACTGACCAACCATGACTTCAAGGTGCAGTTACAGGGTGTTTGTAAATGGATCAGCCTGTACACTATGGAGAAATTGGTTTGAATATAGCATAGATCCTTTCTGTATCAGGGGTCCCTCTATTTTAAGTTCCTATATTTCCATCAGATGTTCCTAAATGACATTGAGTTTGGGGCGCAGGAACAAGAGCCCATAGCCGGGGACGTATGCCTTTGCTTTCCAGAGTGGGGGGCTAGACAAGGGCTTACACCCCTTACTTTGCCGCAAAAACGATGAAGGGCAAAAAGGCTTTCTTTAATCAACGGCTGTCAAAAAGACAGCATAAACCCCAGGAGTGGCACTTGTACCGCGCAGCCATGGAAATGCCAAGGCTATCCACCTGGTGCCACGTCAGTTTATCAGTTATCCAATTATCTGTGAGAAGGACAAAGGAGGGGTCTTTGGAGTTTACAAATTGACCTGTGTACAGTTTCCTGTTGCGTATCTGTACTCAAAATGAGCATGTAAGAATTAGGTTTGTCATACTAGTGTGGTTTTTCTCCAGTAGCCCAATTGAACCCAACAATTCCCTTGAAGCCACGCAGAAAAACTGATATGTCAGTAGCAAATCCCCTGGCTTTCACTTATCCGCCCACCCCCAGAATAGTTGTCTCTTATGATCCTGCTTTGGGGCTATCATTGCAACCGCCCTTTAGACACATGTGTACAGGAACACAAGTGTTCTATGACATTGATGTGTGTGTACCGTGGCATATGTGTGAATAGTAACACATAGGAAAATTGAGTGTGCTTTAGCACATACACATAAAGGATCATATGTGTGTATGGGCTTGTAAATCTGTACTTTTACAGCAACACAAAAAGTACAACAATTCTATAACTGGCCAATTAATAAAAACTGCAACAAGGCTGGTGCAAAAGCCTGTGACATGTAAGGAGGCACACAATTATGGCCCAATGTTTTCATGTTTCAATCAGAACAGATGCACAAGTCTAGTTAAGCTGCACTCTCAGGACCTATTCCATACTGTGCAGCATCACCTATTAACATCTGGTGCTAGAGCATTCCCATACAACCAAGGTTATTGTCCAAGGGCACATTCCTATGGGACAAGGTCAGTACACTGACCTTTTCAAAAGGGGAGGGGAACCCCTCTCAGGCTCATGTAGGGTGCCTAGTGTGGAATCCAGAGCCATTCCTACCCCAGAGGAGGAAGGTGACAGTTGGGAGGGCCCCATTTCCTGCCACACACTAAGTGCTTGTATGTCCTTGGGTAGTACCATTGTTAAACATCCCATACCTCTGTATGAAGATGCTGGCCAGTTTCTTTCTTCTTATTTCAAGCCTTTCCATTCATCAACGGTCCCAGTGGAATTACCCATAACATGGCAAGCCGCCAGAGCCCCCAGACAGATAGCCCCAGTTAATAGAACCCCACTGGTCAGAGAGAGAGGCATTAGAAAGAGCAGAGATGTCCAGACATGGAAGCAAATAACACTATGCGTTGCCAAACCAACAGAGAGCCGCTGTGGCACAGCTCCCTGATACAGACTTGAACAAACCAGTCACTGAGCCACTTCTTAATATGAACTTAAGAGATACTGTTACGCTTACCTGTGATTCAACCACAGATCGTCTCCCTGACAAGAATTGGAACTTTATCCAATGTGGGCTGCAATTATCCCAGTTTAGCCGACCCACAAGACAAAAAGGGTTGGGTCTTAGCCCCTTTGTATGTATTCCGATGCCTGTAACAACTCCCGGTCAGGGAAGACAGGGCGTGATTGGCCCAGAAAACCAGTGGGAGAAAACCAATGGGAAAAGGACGCGTGGGTTGTTCGGGTGAGGACAGAGGAGGAGGGGGCAGACCAAGAGACCAGAAGGAGGAAGGAAGGTAGACAGAAGTGTGGAGGTGATTTTCAGAAAAGGTGAGGTATTGGTTGGTGAGAGAAAGTAGTAATATGTTGTGAGTGTGTGTGTAAGGTGGGTGAGTGAGAATGGAAGTGGATAAAAGCGAGTGAGTGTAAGGTGACCAAGGGAGTGAAAGGAGGGTGGAGGGGAGAGAAGTAGTGGAATGGAGAGGGGAGAGTTGTAGTAGAGTGGAGAGGGGGGAGGAGCGCTGCGGGGGAGAGTAATAGCAGTGTAGTGGTGTTGGAGAGAATGAGAGTGGCAGGGGAGAGAAGGAAGCAGGGGGGAAGAAAATAGTAACATCGGTGGGGGTCGATAAGTTGTAGAAAGACGGAGGAGGAAGATGCAAGAGGGAGAGGAGAGAAGGTACGTGGAGTGGGAGAGAGGAGAGTAGCTGAAGAAAGTGAGAGTGATAGATACATATAGAGAGAGGATAATTAGGGTGTGAATGGAAGAAGACAGATGAGACTTGAGTGTCTGGAAGGAACTACCCCACAACCACTTAGAACGAACCCGAAAGCATGGTAGCTCACACCTAAAAAGTCCCAAAGGGAGGTTAGATAGATAATGCGATTGCCTTTAGGTCCTAACTGCCACGTAGGAAGGAATTAGACAATAGTAGCCGCAGTCAATAGCTAGATACTAGCCTGGGGAGTAGGGGCACCTGGATAAAGTGACACAACTGCAGCTTGTCTGCAGGCCCATTACTTGTGTGAGACATCACAGCCCCTCATATTAGCCATGTGTGGTGCTCGACTACTGTAGGCATGTGCCTGCCAGACTGCACGGTGCCACCAATTATGGCAAAGAGCACTGCAACCTTGTACATCCAATGTTGGTTCCCAACTGCATAATATAATAAAACCTGTGAAAGAGCACTCCAGTACACCAATTGCTGGTGTCTTGATCCACAATAGTGGACAATGTCATGATACTTAAATTGTTGCTTTCCCAGGCACATCAGAATAGCCCCCATAACACATATTTGTCAATGTTTAGCCATCCACCATGAAGCGGACTGCTGTCTTTGCAAAACAGAAGTAGAATAAATATGTATGCACAAGTTAGAAAAATGTCAATGCACGGTTAAAAGCCTGTGAAAAATAAAGGAAGACAGGTTCATAGTCCTGTGTTTCACCTGGATAAAAGTGACACATGGGCACCATGACTCCATTTACATCACTTGTGCCAGACTGCACAGTTTCACCTATTAACTCTCCCAACAAGAGAACTAGGCTACTATATCCATCTGGAGAACTCGAAGAAAGATACAAAAGTGGATTTGTCCTGGCTGGTGTGAAGTTAGGAGGCAATGAAGTGACTGTATCTTCCATCTCTACTCCAAACGCCTTTATCCTCTTCACTCTGATTTCACAAACCACAGTTTGGCAGAGGAGATCTCATTTTTGGGTATGTTTGAAATGATCATGATGTGGGTTCGCTCTAAATGTCAGAGTTGGCAGACCGTAGTGGCTTCTAAAGACTTAATGCAGGAACTTTAAAGATTAAGAATAGAAGCCATCGGGTGATACCTGTGAATGGTAAGTATAAGTAAAAAGACTACACCTTCTTGTCTCATGTCCACTCGACATACACTACAATTGAGTACTTTTAAACTTCCTTTATATTGCGACACGGTATAAAGACAGTCACCCTGGGGAACTTCCCTATTCCAGGCCACTGCCCACTTGAACTGGAGCTAAATCTTAAGTGTAAGTTGTGAGGGGTCAGAAATAAAAGCTGGACACATGGCTGTCATGTTTTGGTCAAAGATATTTATTAAATAACAATGTGTTGGGAAAATGCCTCTCAAACATTATTCTAAAGAGGAACTCCCCTACCTCAAATCAAAACTAAGTATCTGTCTCTGTAAGGATGTCAATAGCTGAAAAGCTGCCCCTATGTCCAAAACGTCCCATCTCGACCTACAAAGAAAACAATAAAATTTGTAAGGCAATATCTTCCACTTTATATTGGCAAAGAAAAGTGTTTACAACTGAAAATCAAAATAGCTCTAATTAAAATGTTCTCCAAGGTGAAAGCCCTTGGATCCAGATGGTGGACCCCTTCCCCTGGATTCTCAAGTAGAATGGCGCTATGTCTCTTTTGGTAACGGTTCCTTTGTATCTCTCCTTGATTCTCAAGGTTCCTGTTTAGGCAACACATTCTGTAACAGTCTTTCTTTAGCACAAATGTCATCTTTATTTAGAAAACACTGGCTTTCTTTAGTATTTCTGGAAGCTTTGCCAACTGCCTGGTATACTCGCCTGCCAGGACTCTTTAGTTTAGTTTGTTTAGTTTAGTTTATTTGTTTGTATAGCGCGCTGAACCCTGAGGTAACTAGGAGCTTGACTTGAGTTGAGTTTGTTACAAACATGGTATACAGAAAACAAAGCAGGTGAAATTAGAAATAATATACAGATGCAGATAATTTACAATGATGATAGCACAGGAATACAGGGTTTGTAGGTAGGGTAAGGAATAATTTACAAACGTAGATAAATTACAATGTTAATAGGACGTACTGTTATACAAAATTTACAAAATATACAGGATGTACATGGTCACAGTACTAGTTGATTGGTGATTTACGTAGCTGGGATGATGGAGAAAAGCCAGGTTTTGACTTTGAATCGGAAGGCTGGGAAGGAATGTTCATCTCTAAATGCTGGGGGCATCGAGTTCCATGTTTTAGCAGCCAGGGCTGGGAAGCTGGCTCCGCCTGAGTTTTAGAGTCTGTATTTAGGAATGCTGAGGCAGTGGGCATAGTTTGCTCTAGTAGGTCTAGTGGTAGGCTTTTTGCAGAATTTATCGGCCAGGTATTTGGGGGCAGTGTTGTTGAGACATTTGTGTGTAATCATGAGAGTTCTGCAGGTAATTCTGTCTTTTATGGGGAGCCATTTGACATTCTGTCTGGCTTGGGAGATATGGTCAGAGCGTGGAATATTTAGAGCTGCGCGGAGGGCATTATTTTGCAGGATTTGTAGTTTGTGGAGGTTTTGCTTGCTTGTGCCCAGGTAGAGGGAATTACAATAGTCTAATTTTGAGAGTATCAGGGCTCTGGCTAGTATAATACAACTCTGGGTGGATAAGAATGGTCTACAGACAGTTATTAATTTAGCGGTGTAGGCTGAGGAGGATGCTGTAGCATTAACCTGTCTTGAAAGAGAATGGGTTGAGTCGAGGTAAACTCCCAGCGTTTTGGCATCCTTAGAGACCTTGATAAGGTTACCGTCGATGTTGAAGGACTTGTATTGTGGGTTGAGTATATTGAGGCGTTGTTTGGAGCCAATGAGTAGGAGCTCGGTTTTGTCATTATTTAGACAAAGACCGTGCTTGGCCATCCAATCTTGTATTTTTCTATAAGTATCATCAGCGTAGTTGGTATAAGGGACTTTCATGTCATCAAGGAGGTTGAATTGCCTCTTGGTAAAGGTGTTATACAGCATGGGGTAGACACATGAGGGACTCCACAAGTGATGGGAGACGGTTCTGCTTAGGCAGTGGCTGAGAAAACCCTCATGGATCTGTTTGAGAGGAAGGATTGGAGCCATTTGGCTGCGTTGGGCGAAAAGGAGGCTGATGAGGTTAGGTGAGAGGTTAGAATACTGTGGTCAACCAAATCGAAGGCAGCAGAGAGGTCCAGGAGTAAGAGAAGGGAAGGGTGCCTCTTATATTTGGCCTCGTCCATCTGGATCTTCAAATCTTGCAGAGCTGTCTCAGTGCCTTGTCTAGGTCTGAAGCCTGATTGGCGGAGGCCTAGCAGGTTGTGAGTTTCGAGGTGCTTGTGAATTTTAATATATGCTGCTTTATCTAGTATTTTTAGCAAAAATGGGACAGTAGTGATTGGGTGGTAGTTTGTAGGAAAATGTGGGTCTAGTGATGGTTTTTTATAAGGGGCTTGACCCATGCGTCTTTCAGATTCTTGGGTACAGAGCAGGAGGCGAAGGAGGAGTTGATAAATGCTGTGATTAAAAGGGCAAGTTCTTTAGCTCCTTCTTTGATGGTCGATTTTACCGCAAACAAATGGTCGTAATGACCAAAAGTTCTAAAAATGCTACCACCAAAGGTTCAAACACCAAAGGTTCGTACCTTTGGTGGTAGCATTGCAGGTAAGTATAATAAAAAAAGACTGCGGGGGCTGCGGGGGTGTCCCCCGCAACACCCCGCTCTCTATACTGTATGGTATAGTGAGCGGGGTGTTGCGGGGGATACCCCCGCAGCATACCTGTTAAAAAACAACAAAAACAAAAAACACCCCGCTCACTATACTGTGCAGATCACTCGGATTCAGACAAATGTCCCCTTGGCATTTGGAGGGTTTGGGAACGGCAATTATGGCAATTATGGTGTGAAATGATGGCAATTATGGTTTCCACCTGTTTATTCGTGACAGGGGAGAGTTTGAATAATTTAATGTTTTTGGGAGAAAGTGTTTGGGTTTGGTTGGAGTTGGTTGTGCCTTTGGTGGCTAGGATGGTTCTTTTAGTTTGTATTTTGGCCTGGAGTAGAGCTATTTTATCTAATAGTGCCTTCTGGATGTTGGTGTACCAAATAGAGTCTTTGTCACAAGTAGCTTGAGGAGGCATGGGCGATTTCAATTTTTTGAGTATAGTGAAGAGTTCTTTGACATTGGACTTGGCATTTTGGATTCTGTTGTTAAAGGTATCACTTTTGGTTTTGATGATGGCTTTTTTGTAAGTAGAGGCAGCAGCGTTGAATAATGCCTTAGTTTAAGGAGAGGGGTTATTTTTCCAATTGGCTTCAGCTAGTCTTTTAGATTTATGCAAAGCCTTCTGGTCGGAGGTAAACCATTTGTTGAGGTGACTGGGTTGTTTGGCTTTTCTGGTTTTGAGGGGGGCTATTTGATCCAGTGCTAGGAGTAGGTTATTGTTGAAAAAGTTCACTAAGGCTGCTGGATCTGAATCGGGGGAGGAAGGGAGGTTGATGATGGGCTGGATGAGGGGAAGAAGGTTCTCTAGGGTGATCAGCTGGTTGTTTCTGGTGGAAGCGGGTGGTGCTTGAGCAGAAGCGGGGAGAGGGTGAAGGGAGGTCTCTAGTTCAAAATTAATGATGTGGTGGTCCGACCAAGCACAAGGTGTGTTAGAAAGTATTTTGGGTTACAGTTTAGATCAGCAACCCAGTCAAGGGTTCTTCCTCTGTTGTGAGTGGGTCCTGATATGAGTTGTTTAAAGCCTAGTTCTTGGAGGGATTGTTCTACAGCTCAGGCGTGTGGGTCTAAGGGGTGTTTGCAACCCAGGGTTAAGTCGCCTAGAAGTAGGATTTTGGATTTGTGTTTGGTGTGGTGTGAAAGTAAATTGGTGATATCGTCTTCAAAGGTTGACACAGGACCGGAAGGTCTGTAGATCAAGTGTATGAGTAGTGCGCTTTGTGGGGATAGAGGCAGTTTGACGGACATGAGTTCTCCTGATGTGAAGGGTAGGGCGTTACATTCTCTTATGCTGAGATGGGTTTTGGAGATGATGGCAATCCCACCTCCCCTTTAATTGTTGTTCGGTCAGCTCTGGTGATGGTGTAGTTTTCAGGTACTGCGAGCATGAGAGAGCGACCTTCTGCAGGTGCAGCCAGGTTTCTGTGACTGCTAGGAAGTCAAGATTACTGGCTAGTATGAGGTCGCTATTTCAAGTTCTTGAGCTATGAGGGATCTGGCATTTATGAGTGTGCCTTTAAGTTTGGGGGTGACTTCTGGATGGTTGTGCTTGTGAGGAAGAGGTCTGCTTTTGGTATTGCTTGAGTTAAGATGCAGGTCTGCGCGTGACATGGTTTGGGTATTGTGTCTGGTGTTGCTGGGTCCTTGGTGGGAGGTACGGTAACTTAGTAGAGAATTTCTATGAGTGAGGGTGCATGGATTGAGTGGGGTAGGGTTGGAGGTGTGATGAGGTGGTGATGAGGTGTTATCAGGTGTGGTAAGGTTTAGTGGTTTGTGTGCAGGGAGATGTATATCTGTCGTTCGAGATGCTGTGGAGGAGTGATAGTGGATATAGTGGAGACACGAGGACAAAATAAGAATAGAGAGCTGTAGAATGCCATGTATGGTCTGGGTTGTATTAGTAATGGGTGCCTGGGATGTCAAAGACTGGGAGCTCTGCAGTTGGGTGGTGGCGACCTGGCTATGTAAGTAAAATGCGGGCAAACAAGTCTATGGCTAAACTGAAGGGTACTAATGATTGAATAGACACTTAGTGATATGCTTAGTGAGCAGAGTGTGCAGGTTAGCCTGAAAATGACCTTGGCATAGGCATACGTAACTTTGCATCAATTAAGTAGACAGATGTTAAGCAGCATTGCATTGTGAATGCTATGTGCAGGCAGACTAACAAACAAGCTTTGCATTAGCCTAAATAACTTTGCAATGATTGATCCAAAATGCAGGCAAGCTAACAAAGAAACTTTGCATTAGCCTAAATAATGTTGCAATGATTGAGACAAAATGCAGGCAAGCTAACGAACACATTTTGCATTAGACTAAATAACTTTGCAATGATTGAACAGAAATGCAGGCAAGCTAACGAAGAAACTTTGCATTAGCCTAAATAACTTTGCAATGATTGAGCAGAAATGCAGGCAAGATAACAAACAAACTTTGCATAAGCCTAAATACCCTTGTATTGATCGAGCAGGCAGTTGTTAGGGGGGAAAGCGAGCAGGATATGCAGGCTAGTTAATAGAGGAGCATGACAAAGGCAGGGGTAACTTTGCAGCAATTCCAACTGCCTGGTATATCCCCCTGCCAGGACTTCACTGGTGGTTTTCACTTGCCTGGTATACTCCCCTGCCAGGACTTTTTATATGATTCAATTGCCTGGTGTCCTTCTCTTGCCAAGACTTCTCTTGTGGTTTTCAATTGCCTGGTGTCTTTTCCTTGCCAGGACTGCTCAGGCATTTTACAGTTTCTCTGTATCACCAACACTGTATCTATTGCTCTTGGTTTGGTATATATGTTTGTGATAAGGTTTGGTAAAGCTTTGCCCCACACTAGCATCTCATGCATCGATATCTCATTGCGGTTTGTACTTTGATTTTGCTGAACTCAAACAAGCTTTTTGTAGTTTGAACAATGGTATCACATTCAAATTGTCATTGGTGCGGTTGCTGGAATGCCCCAGGGGCACCACTGGCCTTGGGTAGACTCACCGGTTCTGATGCTTACACCTGCTTTCCACACTGGAGTGTGCAGATGCCCTTCCAGCTTCCTTTGCAGCTGTGCAGTCACACGCCTGCTTCCCTTCAGTTAGCGGAATGGAGAAAACGCTTCCTCTTCGAGCTGCCAAGCACCCAGGGCCCAAGTTGTGGCGTACAGCCACAGGCTGTAACACTTACCTGGACTCCGCAGGAGTGCCCAGAACAGGACTAGGTGTTCCCAGGCTCCCTCTGGTTGAACTGTCAGGTGGGTTCTGTAATATTTAGCAATGACTTAAGATCCCTATAATTAAATCCTATAGTGTCCAGGCTTTTCCACTATACATGAACATTTACGTCAAAAATAGTTCTCCTCTTCAAGTTGGAAGCTCACCTGTATTTATAGATTGATGAGCTATCCATCCTGCTCTGATGCAGGGGCGCTAGTCCTGTAGAATTGATGCTCTGGAGTAGGGGAGCTGGTTCGAATGCTAAATGAGAACCTGGTGTTGGAATACCAATTCAATAGGAAAAAATGGAAAGGCTGCGAAGTACCTAATTCAGGGAAGGATATAAGTTGGCAGTAGGAGTTGAAGACAACTGGAAACCTGAGGAGACTTCCTGACTTCCTGAGAAATGAACCTCCCCCAAGAACACTAACAATCTGGGTTTAGGACTTAAATTTAATGTGATGACGAGAGTGGGAAAGTGACACTAACCCCCAGCAAATGAACGGAATTAGTGTAACCAAAATAAATATTGCCAAAATCAAAAGTGTGAATGGAGCGTTCCAACCTATTAACGCTACATTTGAAATAACTACACTATGCAGAATTTCCTGACACTACGAACATAATGGCAACAAAGTAACGTTCATCAGAAAAATGAAAACTTCAGAGAATAAAAGGCAACAGCCCCAAACTTGTACTTGCGTGAGCTAAGATAATTCTAGGCAGGTCTGCATGAAGACTCCTGAGGAGAGAAATGCCTCTGTGCGAGATGACAGGAAAACGCTGACGGAAAATTCTGTGGAAACTAATTTTAACAGAAAATAACTAACGGCGAGTGGAGTGAAGGGAAATAAGGGGACTGGTAATAATAAGGGGAAACTAAGAGGAATTAGAAAATATGCGGTGTCTGAAGGTCTGAGGAAAAAACTGGACTGCGGTAAGCGTTGCTCTGCAGCCGCAGAAAGGAACATGAGGCGCAGTCCTCCAGGGGGGCGGGGCTAATAAGGCAACAAGAAATGAATGCCTACACCTGCACGATCAAAGTGCCTACACCAACGTTTCATTCCTGGCACAAGGCTGGCGGTCATGTTAGAAAACCCAGAAACTCATGAATCCTAATGAAAATCCTAACATAATAACCTGTGTATTGCAGTAATCCAAGAGTGCAGGCTAAGAACCCATCTTAAAGGTGTTTCTTTGGGAACCAGATTTTAGCCTCTTGCCTGTGATCATGACACAGGTGACCTGATTGGGCAAAGAAGCGGGCGGTCTGACTCTACCATAGACAGTGGTTCATTCAGGCGAGAAAGGGCATCTGCTTTAGAATGCAAACGGGCAGGCTGATAAGTGATGGTGAAGTCAAACAGAGAGAAAAATGAGTGCCATCAAGCATGCCTGGCCTTCAAGCATTTCATCGTCTTAAAAGCCATTATAATATGATTGTTTGTGTACACAACAACAGGATAACGGCACCCAATAGATGATGTCCCCATTTGGTGAATGCATCCCGAATCGCCAAAAGTTTGCATTTGGTAACAGTATAGATCCTCTCGTATAGTGTCAATTTGCAGGAGAAGAAGGCGACCAGATGGAGCACACTGGTATCAGAGCACTCCTGGGATAGGATGGCCCCTAACGCAACACCAGAGCCATCAGCCTCAACAAAAAATGGGAGCTCAGGATTAGATACTGCAAGACTGGTGCGGTAGTAAAGGCCACCTTAAGGGAATTGAGGGCCTCCTGGGTGCTAGTGTTCCACTGGAAAGGTGCCTTAGTACTGGTGAGGGTGGTCAAGGGTGCGTCTACAGAAGAATAAGAATGCACAAATCTGCAATAAAAGTTGGTGGAGCCAAGGATGGACTGAAAGACTTTGTGGAGGTTGGGACAGACCAGTCAGGCACTACCTTAAACTTAGAACAGTTCATCTTGACCCCCTTGCTTGTTAGATCGTACCCCAGGAACTCGACTTCTGTGGCATTGAACACACATTTCAGTTGGTATTCTCTCAAGCGTTGTAGGACAGAGCTGACATGCACCACATGTTGATCATAAGAAGGTGCGTATATCAGAATATCATCAAGGTATAGGATGACGAATTGATCCAACATGTCCCCAAAGACATCCTTCATGAAGAACTGGAATGTGCCGGAGCGTTGTAGAGACCAAAAGGCATTACAGGATACTCATACAAGCCATAATGTGTTTTGAATGCCGTTTACCACTCACTCCATCTCTGATACAAACTAGATTGTTGGCCCCACATAGATCTAATTTTGTGAATATAGCTGAGGGACCCAGCTAATCTAGAAGGATGGAGATGAGCGGCAAAGGGTACTGGTTCTTTACGGTTATTGCATTGAGAGACCTGTAATCGCTACATGGTCTAAGGTCCCCCTCCTTCTTTGGCACAAAAAACAAGGGAGAAGCAGCTGGAGACCTAGAAGGATGAATGAACCCTTACGCTAGGGCCTTGTCGATATAGTCTTTCAACACCTTGTCCTCTTTAACTGTAAGAGAATGCACCCGGCCAGCAGGGATGTCGGACCCAGGAAACAGAACTATGGGACAGTCGTAAAACCAATGAGGGGATACCTGTTCTGCCTTGCATTTGTCAAAAACATCCATAAAGCAATGACACACATCAGATATACTGGGTGTAGGGGTTGAAGAAATGGATCCAATCAAGGGAGCAGTGTCAAAGATTGCTTTGCAAGCGGTATACCGCATGGTCCTATCTGCCTGATTACATTGAATGTTACAGAAGTCTGATGGAAACTGCACCTCCTGATGCTGCCAATCAATCAAGGGGTTATGTGACTGGAGCCAAGGTAGACCCGAGGATCACTCGGAATTGGGGTGCGGCAATAAGGTCGAAAGAGATGTATTCACAATGCCCGTTATCTGTGGTCATTCGGCGACTGATAGTTTGTTCGGTCACTAAACTGGAGACAAGTACTGCCCAATTAGGCCCCTGGGTGGTGTGTGGAACTTCTACTCGCTTCAACTCTGTCATTGCGATCTTACTTAGAGTTGCAAGACAATGTATGAGTTCAACGATATTTGACCAATTCAGGAAAGGGCTGGCTGAGGTGGCATACAAATCTACAACCTTTACCTTAGTGGTGGAGCAGTCAGAGCAAATGGTAGGTAGATCTATTTTAGAATTATAGGGGATTTTCCACATTGATGGTTGATTTTGCTATTGTATTTCCTCTGCCAGCCACTGTGCTTCTTTGTTAGCTTCTGGAGTATCTGGGAGACTCCCAGCCCCTCCCCATCCTATTTCATCAGTAGGTAATATTCCAGAGCCACCATCTTTACTATGATCCCCGCTAGTGTTTTTGAGGGACGTGAAGAAGTTGGCTCTTGTTTTCCTATATCTGCCGGTATTCCGGTAGGACAATTATTATCGGGATTTATTTTTAGGCCAGGTATGTAGCTGTGCTGTTTAGCTTTCTGTTTGTTTATTGTCTGCTCAATGTTTATTGCAGATTCTTGAATTGGCTTTTCTGTTACTTGGCCCAGATCAACAATATGTAAAACTGCAGACAATTTTGATCTTTGATTACATCCCACAGTTATGTTCGAGCTGGCAAATCTCTCCTTTTGCTTTTGTTTGCCCCCAAACTTTCTAATAGGGGAGAGTTGCGTATCATGAATAGTTATGGCAGCACACTTACACATTTTCGTGTTAGCGGGCTCTGTTCCTTTGAGGACCTGAGTGGAGGCAAACAGAGCGAGTGCTTTTGTGAGTTCTGCTTTTAAAAATAACTGTTCCTAATACATGCATTTACATAACATGACCAGAGCATTTAAGGTATTTCATATTTCTGGTTCGGTATCAAGGTTTTCTGAACAGGTGGAAGCGGAATCACTATCTTCCTTTTGTTGTGGTGAGGCGTATGCATTCCTGGCAATAGCTGTAAGATCCGGGGAGTTAGTCAAGTCTGTTGCCTATGGATCTTGTATAATAGGGGACTGACAGTTTAGCATCAGTGCCAAGGGTGCAGAGACCAAAAAATGTGATTGGGTTTGCAATGCCAAGCCTACTTCCAGGAGTCATTGTTCACTTGGTGAGTTCAAAGGTTGAGAGTCAGACAGGCTAAGGATAACCATTGTCTCTGTACAAGCTGATAGAGGTGAGACTATATTTTTTGCCTTCATGGTCAATTTATGAAATGGTGTAATTTTCCCTCTGCTATTCTGACTGATGCCGTTCAGCTCAACTATAGTGTTTGTCATTCCTGCTATTACTGATTTAGTTGGTTTTGTAGCTTTCTTGTTTAACTTCTTTTTCAAGATACGAGAAACGCTTTGCGCATTAGTGCAGGAAGAACGCAGAGATTATTTACGGCTGTCTACTGGCATGACTTTAGTGGAGCAACTTATTCTTTACAGAGGTTCAATGAACATTTAGCACATAGCAGGGACTCAGAGAAATGTGCTAAGTGAGATTTCACAAACAGCTCTTGTATGAACAAGGATTCGCTCTCTAGGGAACAAGCAAGAAGAGGTGCCAAGTTCACGTTTTTAGAAGTGGGAATTACAGGGTACATGAAAGCAGGAGGCTCAAAGGTCTTGGACCGGCAGTCGCCTACTGCCGCGACTGACAGCCAAGTGTATTTTCTCTGGTAGCGCAAGAAGGTAAACAGCTGTTTTGGATTTAGGAATTTTAGAGTATGTAGAAACGGGAGGCTCAAAGGTCCTAGACACGCAGTCGCCTCCTGCCGTGAATAAGAACCAAGTGTGTTTCCTCTGGAAGCGCGAGAGGGTAGGTGGCTGATTAAGGGGAATTTAGTTGCAAACGATGAGTAAGTGAGGTCTGATCTGTGTAGGGTTGTCCTGGTGAAGGCGAAGCAGTGTTTGATGTCAGCCCATCAGCCTCCTCAGCGACCACAGCAACCACTTTTGCCACTTCTCATCAGCGCTGTGCTCCGCGCCTGTTTGGTGTATATATAGTTTGTGAAGACACCAACACTGCAAGGCTCTTCCTCTTGACAAAGGAAATAGCAAAGAGACTCCAAAACAACGCGACAGAAACCACTTGTGCCAATTCTCATCAGCGCCGCACTTCGCGTCTGTTTGGTGTAACTATAGTTTGTGAAGACACCAGCAGCGCGAGGCTCCTCCTCTTTACAAAGGAAATAGCAAAGAGACTCCAAAACAATGCCATAGCAATCACTTTTGCCACTTCTCGGCCATGCCGCACTCTGCAACTGTTTGGTGTAAATATAGTTTGTGAAGACACCAACAGCACGAGGCTCCTCCTATTGACAAAGCAAATAGCAAAGAGACGCCAAAACAACACCACAGCAACCACTTCTCATCTGCCTACAACTAATAGAAGCAAAAAAGCCCCAAAGCAGTTGACAAGATTTGTCACGGAAGATAAGAAAGCAAGGATATCCAAAATGTTTCTAAACGCACTCCTGCAGAGCCGGGTGGAGCACTGGGATTCCCCCACCTTTTAAGATATTAACAAGCAGCCCAATTATGAATTTTTTTAGACTGAATGGTGCAAAGTCAAGTCTATGAAGCAATGGTGGCCCCTGGGCAGAAGTCAGTAGAGAACATCTGGAGAGATCTACCTGATTTCTTATGTCTCTGTGGCTTCTCCCTCTATCTCAGTACGATGACAAGATTGGTTCTGGATTTATGGGATGTCCTGGCAGACTCCAGTGGGCTAACATCTTTCACATCCCCCTTCTCTCCAATATATGGGATTGCAGACTTCTCTCCAGCCCAAACTAAAAACTCCTTTTTGTCATGTAGACAGCACAGGGAATCATGTATTTTGAAAGTTCGTAAGGGGTACGTTTTGGACTGCAACAGGGCCTTTACATTTTGTGAATCAGGCAGGCTCCAATACCTCCAGCTGCACCACTGGGTCCTACCCTTGCAATAAAAAGAGGCCGCCATTATGAATGCCTTATCTTTTGAAAAAAAAGAATGGCCAATAACACATCACCAAATGTTTTAATAGTGAATATTTACTGGATGCTCATTTCGCCTTCAGGGCAGTCCTGCTGGAGCTACATTTATTGATCCGGAGATGGAAGACACAAGAATACATGGCAAGAACTCCTCCACATGTGTTCAATTTCAGGCACTAGATTATATATTAATCACAGGTGGTATATGATACCTCAAAGAATGGCAAAGATGTCTCCTAGAATTTCAGACCAATGTTGCAGAAAGTGTTTGTGGGTGGGACCCCATCTTTCATATAAGGTGGAATTGCATCGGGAAAATGTTCTGCAGGTGATCTCGGAGGTACTGGTCATGCATTTCCCTTAGGGCTCAGCAGTGGTTCTGTTGGAATTATCTATGAAATGGTTTGCCCACAACATGCACTCATGTGGACGATTGCAACTGGCCTCTTTTTTGCAACTAAACTTGTACTTGGTGCTAACTGGAGGAAGATTTATGGCGACAGAAAATGTGGTACCTCCTAGTGATGGAGAAAGCAACAGAAAATATGAATGAATCATGTGACGCATTCAAATCTAAGTGGCACCCTCTATGACATATCTTGCCAAAGATCAGAGAGAGATGTGCTGTTGGATGCGCATGTGGCATACGTCTGAGATTTGGGGAGCTGGCTCAGGGAATTGTTTTGCCCTGGTTTCTTGCTTATGCTTTAATATGGTAATCACCTAAGGTTGATTGATGTTATTGATTTCTTGGATATTAATCTCTAATCGAGATTTTCTTTGGCTGATGTTTCCAGCTGCAGATCTCATGGTATTGGTGTTGAACAAAGGAGGAAGAAAATTGGAATAATAGTAACATTTTCCTTTCCGTTCTACCCAAAGAAATTGTTATAACCTTGACAATTTCTGTGACATTCCAAAAACATTCTTTTGACCAAATAAGGAAAGCAGCCTGATATGCACCAATAGGCATGCAAGCACACAATTCTTGATGCAGGAAGATGCCTGCACAAAAGTGTGCAACATAGAGTGCACCATGCATCTTCCTGCAGAGCTTGCAATAAACAAGGATCACCTCCACAAGACAAACTTGCATATTTTTGGATGGTGGTAGCAGTGCAGCTTGTTTTTGGGGGTGCCTGCTCCCTAATCAATATTCAATATTCGGGCCTGCAGTAGTTGTATATTCATTGGTCCTCTCACTTTGTATGGCGGCCTGCTGGTAACAGTAGACTTCTCTCTGTCTTTGGTTTGAAAGGCTTAACATAGTGAGGACTTGCCTATGCTCACATATTTCACAGAGTGCAATATATATAGTTTTACCCAAGATTTAATGAAAAATTAGATCCTTATTTGAATACCATCAGCAAAGGTGAAAGACTATAAGCTCTCATCTGGTTAATCTTATCCTGTAGTCTTACATATGCATAAAGTATTTATCAGTTGTAAGTGTTGTAAATTAATAGGGTTAAATGCCTCTATTGTTGACTGCGCATATAGGCTGATACAGCCTTTGAAAACAAACTACAAGCATCCTCATTCAGTATTTCATTCAGAAACAACAACAGAGAGCCCTGTGCTACCCCGAGCAGGGCATGCCACAAAGCAATGCATAAAACCACTGTCCCAGAATCTTGAAAGAAGGGGCAAATGAACGTCAGTGTGATGTCCCCTAATCAAGTTCTTCCCATCATAGTACCCCATTTTCTTTTAGATTGAAACCATTAACAGATCCAAAATGGCAAGAACCGAGGCACAGTTGGTGGGGAGTCTGTCTCCACTTACCGGGGTTATGTCCATCCCAAGATGGCCCGTAAATTGTGTGAAGGTCATTCAGCAGCTGTCTTGTGACCGCCATCTCCATTAACTTCCTCCAAATGGGACAGGTTCAGAAAGGGGGATAACTGGGTGTACACAGACTCCTGACTGATAAGGCACAGCCTCACAAGTGCTTTTTCAAGGCTTCATTCCCTTCACTATCTCCTCAACGATGGAATAGCTGATCAATGTGGATATGATAGCATTACTGTTACAAATGGGGCCTAGCTGCTGCTAAGGGCTTGGATCCATGTCACAGGTTGTCAATTTAATTCAATACCATGACCAGGATGAGAGCGAAATGGAGCAGAGAAGTTCATGCACAACCATGTTTATATGTGATGTAACTACTCAAACTCAGTTTCTTAGTTTTTACAATACATTTTATGCAAATACAAACCCTGCATTGAAGTCCCCCTGCACCAAAGCCCTACACAATGGCAACAATAAGAATCTCCCCTACTCTGTTTGGTGGTGTCTCAGCACATTGTAATTGAAGCGGGTCTAGTACAAAGTGTACAAGGTTACAAAAAGCAATGATGTTATTATTTTGTGATATCTAAATACCAAATATGATTGACATAGAAGTACTAAATCAAATAATTATTTGTTGAATTATGTTCAGCAGAGGTAATGGGTAATCAGCCATTCCACCTTGGGCCACTGATAAGAGACTTTGGCAACACCTCAAAAGGGCCAATTTTCCATTGCCCCAATACTGTACATCTTGTAGACAGACATGGGTGCAATTATGATGCGGAAGATAGGGCCAGAGAAAGGCCCTGCAACATACATACAGGACAATCAAGAGAAATGGAGATTAGAAACTAGGGAGCTGTGGGAGAAATATATCACAATTTATTACCACATTTTAAGTCAGGGAGTCCCTGAAGAAGTACAGAGGCAATTAAAGAAAATGTTGGGGATAGAAGAAAAACCACACCACAAGATACAATTGAATATCATTCATCATTGTAGGTTGAAACAAGAGAATGACAGAAAGAAAGTAGAGGAAAGAACGATAGAGGAAGTGAAGCTGGCGCAAAATAATTTTTCTAAATTGACAATGGAAGGCGCTATGTTAACAAACGCAAGAGAAAATAATGCCGTACAAGAGATACAACAGGGGCAACCAGGCCCAAATGTAAATTTTGTGGGGAGAGGGGAATATAACTTTTATGCATGGGGCGAGGATTTGCACCCAGAGGCAGAGAATTTGGATCTCCAGTACAGAGGAGGGTTTAACGGAGGGCCACCACAATTTCGAGGACCACCACAACAGCAGTGTTGGACATGTTTCAAGTGCAAGCAGAGATAGGGGAGGGATGCAGTGAAATTGGCGACCAGTGGACACAAGAGGGGGGCTAACATATCCCCCACCGTATAGCGTAGAGCCACCAGCATATTATGCCCAAGATCACATGCAGCATTCGGCACAAGCGCCGCAAATACAGCAAATGCAACAGGGGATGCCACCCCATGCACCAATACAAGCACAGTGAGCACCTGAGCACCAATGCAAACACAGCACGCCCTGATGAAGCCACAAGCATAAGCAGCACAGAACTCAGTGATGTTATGGATGGCGAACATATTGCCTCAGGCACCTACACCTAGAATAGGGGGTGTCATGGCAGTGGGAGGCAAACCCTTTATAGGGACAGGACTGAATATGTATCCACAATAGGACAGCCAACAGACAGACATGATGTGTCCCATCCAATCTGTTACACCAGACCCACATGAGGAACCACAGGTCGGGGTGACCATAGGGGTGACCATAGGTGACAGGGAATGCCATCACATTCACAACAGGCACCAATACAACCACAGCCAGAACCAATGCAAACAGAGCAAGTCCTGATGCAGTTACAAGCACAAGCAGCACAAAACTCAGTGACGTCATGGATGGTGAACATATTGCCACAGGCAGCTACACCTAGAATAGTGGGTGTCACGGTAGTGGGAGGGAACCCTTTTACAGGTATTCATTATGGAAATGCACAAGAATTCATAACTGCCTTTTTTGGCCAGCAAGCACAGAGGGGGGGGGGCACTTAACCCGGACATGTTCCTTTATGGAGTGCGCATATTGCTATCATGGCTTCTAAGACTACAGGACAAAATATTGAGATTACCTGCATAGTTTTTGTTTCGCCCAGAAGTACCCACGAATTTACAGGAATGGTAGATAATTGCAATTAAGCTAGAGGCAGCAATAATAAGGAAATACAGAGGGATTTTGCACAGAACAGACGACGATGGGGTAAATTGGCATACAGTAATAGCACTTGATGAGGCGCATAAACTGACTGATGTGATAGATGAAGAATTATTTACACATGAGTACTCAGGTGACAAAGTGATGTTTCGCATTTGTCTCACGTATCAGCTGCAAATTGAGAACAGGGAAATTCCCCAGAGAATGTCATTGGTAAAGAAGGTCTGGTGCATGTGTTCACTATGGACCAGCTGTCCATATGATGTTGGGATATTAAAAGAAGTAGAAGCAGTGAAAATTAAACAAAAGAAAGGGGAAATTCAACCATGAGAATTACAGTATCCCATGTGAAAGGAAGCAGATTATGGTATCTATGAAACCCTTGCTGCCTTGGTGCGACAGGGTATATTCAGTGCTTTCAGAATCCTCATTCAACATTGCTGTGTACCCAATTTAAAAAGCAACAGGAGCATCTTGGAGATTTATACAGGATCTCCGCCCCCTAAACAATATCGCTGAGTCAGAATTCCCATTAGTGCAAAATCCAGCCACGATATTATGTAATATCCTGTCCAGTGCCAAATATTTTACAGGGATCGATTTAAAGAATGCATTCTTTTCAATTCCCTTGCATCCCGAGTCACAATATTTGACCACGTTTACTTACCGCGGGATTCAACTGCAACACACTTGTTTCCCCAAGGGTACTACGATTCACCCTCCGTCTTCAACCGAGTATTACAGATGGACATAGGAAACATTCAATTTGACAATGCAGTCACCCAGTATGTCGATGACATCTTGGTGTGTAGCACCACAGAGGGAGAGTGCAGGAGAGACTCAGTGAAGCTACTGACAGTGTTCGCAGTAAAGGCTATAAGTGAAAAAAGATCAAATGAAATACTGCCAAGATGAGGTCCTACACATATTCTAGCTGATACCACAAGAAGGAAGGAAGGTGACGCCTGAGAGAGCAGAAGCAATAATGAAAACGCGCAGGCCGGAGACAGTGAAACAATGACAGCAGTTCCTAGGTCTTTCCAATTATTGTCTAGCATGGGTCTTTGATTATAATGCATATGTTAGACTACTTTTTAAAGGACTGAAAGAATCACGGAAAGACAAGAGTGACATAGCCTGTATAGGTGAAAATATAGAGGCCTTTGATGAGTTGAAGATGGCAATCAGCACAGCTCCAGTGTTAGGGATCCCCGATTATAATGAATATTTTTTCTGTTTTCTCATTCAAATGGAGTAGTAGTGATGGCTGTCCTTGCAAAGAAAACTACCATGGGTCACTAACCATTAGCATTTTACAGTGAAATGTTAGATCCAGTAATGAGAGGCCACAACCCATATGAACAAGCATTGGCAGCAGCAGATTTTGCAATCGAGAAATCAGCCAATTTATCAATGGGCTGGCCAGTTACATTGTATGTTGAACATGCTTTATTTGCTATCCTTGAAAAACCCAAAAGCACATAAACCACACAGAGAGTATCCTGTTACGAGATGATTATATCAAATCCCTCAATAAAAATTGTCAGGTATAGAGTGGTAAACCAAGCCATATTAATAGCAGAACCGGTGAAGGAGAGTAGGTGCACGACTGCACTAACTATACAGAATATCATGATGAAGTATCACATGTTAAAGAAAACGCACTAGGAGGGGGGACTCTTCTTTTCATTGTTGGGTCCTCGTCGATAGACCGGAGCACTGGCAAGAGGCATAGAGGAACTGCAGTGGTGAAAGCCAGATTGAGTGACAGCTTTGATGTAATGAGAAGCGCAAGATTGCCAGCACATTTCTCAGCACAAGCACCAGAGTTCGTAGTGTTGATTTTGACGCTTGATGCGCCTACAGATGAGGCGGTAAGCAGTAGACAACCGTTCAGCCTCTCCAGGGGCAAACTTCAAGTACCCTCTGGATCCCCAAAATTACACAGAGCACTTGATGAATTGAGATGTCTCTGGAGTGTGTAACTACCTGCCATACAGCCTTACTGAACACATGAGACATTGATGTAGCTTATGGGGGGGGTGAGTAAAACATGGGTACCCAACAATCCTATCTGAGGGGAAAACAGAAGGAATAGTGTGTTCGAGTACTCGACTAGCGGGGGCAATGTTGGGAGGCAGATGTATACATCCTCCATAGCTTCTGCCCTGCCCCAGTCCAATATCGCACAGGTGAGAACCGCTACTCACTAAGACGACCGTATCACCCTTATCCTAGGCAGGGACAACAGGACAGGGCCTCATTACACGGTAGGCGGTGGACCAAGGTGCTAATAGCACCTTGGTCCATGTCGGTAAAATACCAGCACCGCCTTGGTGGAAAGGAGAATTACCGCCCTATTCCAAGGTTGGTGGGGCGGTTATTCCCTCTTCCACCATTGCCCTTCCCCATTCCCATTTTTGTCCCATAGGGCATAATGGGAATGGGGAAGGTGCTAACTACGGTACCACAAATTTTCGGTGGCGTAATTAGCACCAAGATCCCTTAGCGGGTTGGTTTTTAACGCCTGCTAAAAGCAGGCGTTAAAGTACCAACCCGCTAAGGGACCTCGTAGTAAGGCGGTAAGGGTTAACGGTCACCGGTACCATTACCGGTGACCGTTAATCCTTACCGCCTTCCGTGTATTGAGGCCCATAGACTATCTAAGCCATAGATGGCAAAAGCAATCTAATTAACGTTGCAAAAGTAGTAGGCGCACACATTAGACACAAAGCACATATGCACTCCACATGAAGAACACGTACACTAGGTCAAATACATGAAAAATATTAACATAGCAACCACAAGACACGAAAAACACTAACAAAATCAATGTATAAGCTGAATCCAACATGAACGACACTGCAAGTATAGCTCAGTAACACAGATAACAGGGTATAATTGGGCAGCCATCTTCAGTAAAATGGATGCTGCAGTATGCTTTAAACAGGCCAAAGCCTCAAGACTTAGAGAGAACTCGAAATGCTGAATTCACACAAATAAAGGGCTGTTCAGAGCTCAGACGGTAGCTGGCAATAAGAGCCAAAGTAAAAATGAGATTGGGAGGATGATATCGGCAGAGCAAAGGCACAAGATAGCAGTTACCCATATGCAAGCAGGATACTCCCAACTTCATTAAAAGATAATAAGAATACAACTAGTCTTTGTTTACCAGGTGCAGTGGAAGAGCAAGCCAATAAACCCCATAAAATATAAATCAAGAGTGTCCTGGTGGAAACAGAGAAAATGACACACGCATCGAAACAAGCAAACACCCCAATAAATAAGTGCTAATTTCATGTTATTCACGGTCCTCTAACATGGGACTCATAATTGGAAAACACTAGCCATTCATTAGTTGCCAGCATAAGATAGGACACCTGCAAGACTCCATAAAAGTACACACAGACGTAAACTAACATATATGCGCATCCCAATTAAATACTTAACCCTTATACAATCTATATGTAACCACCTATCAAGCAATCTCCAATCCCCTTAAGTTTTGTAAAATTGTGATGATGTTATGACACCATATATGATGCTCATTGAGAGCTTTGAGATTTTAATGCTTGCTTGCTGTCCCTGCTTTATTTGGATGATAATAAAGCTGGGTTTTGCCTTGCACTTTGTCTCTTTCATTATTCAGCCGGGTTTTGGATTAACTCCAATACCTCTGGCATACCAGGGGCTTTTGGTCCTGCCTTAATAGGTGTGAACCACTTTATGGAACAGGTCACACAACAAGCAACGAGGGCATGCACAAGCCATCTGCCTCTACATCCCAGTCTGGGTCATTATTATTCATGAACCTGATGAGACAGGCCAGCACAGCAGTGTTTCTTATCTGAATTGTACAGGACTAGGCACAATGGTCCTCTGCCGGGAGAGGCCACCAGGGGGCGCGCTGATGGAAGCAGCATCAGCATAGACCTCCAGCATCAGGCCTGGCAAAAGTGGATTGAACCCCCACTTAGAGGCCCCTACCCATCCAGCTAACTTCTCCCCCAGGAGGATAACCATCAGGGGTACATGGGGGCAAAACACCAGGCAAAACTGCCTTGGTCTGACAGAGATATTGAAGAATTTGCAGTGAGTGAAAACAAAAGCGACACTCGCCATGCTCCATGCGCAACAGGGCGAGATGCGCACAGACGGGAGGAGCCAGCACAGGAGGTACGAAGGAGCGGAACAGGATGAGAGTCCAGCCCGTGCCAGCGCCATGGCGGACTAGCCCACGGGGGGCAAAGCAAAGAAGGTAGGGACTCCCACCCCCATCTGTCAGCAGGCCGGCCTGTGTGTCCGGGAGTGCCGGTCCGTCTGGGGGAGGTGTCCCCCCGAGTGTGTGGCATCAGAGCAAAGGCCAGCTCAGCGCCGCAGGAGGAAACTGCAGAAGGCCGCGAAAGAGGTAAGGAGGCCCTCCCATCTGTCACCAGCGAGGGCCCGCTCCGCACTGCACTGGACACAAGCCCAGGGAGGCACTGTAGTCAGGGTCACAGTGAAGAGGAGCAGGGCCCGGCCACACACAACACAAAAGAAAAAGCTCCCCAAGCCCACACCAGGCTCCAGAGCGGCAGGCTGCCACCGTCAGGCAGCCAAGGGCTCATGTCACAAGTTAAAGCCTCATACCTACTCTCACTGGTAGAGTTTCCTCAGAGGACCACTACAGCCAAACTTGCCTCGTGCCCCTTCTGTGTTGCTTCGCAGTGCGCACCTTTTCCAGCCTTCAGCTTGAAAGTCAGCACCTACACTCGATACTGCCAGTGTTGCCTGTTATATTTCTGGGCAGTTTGCCACATTATGAGAGACTTCATGATTGACGTGGATCTGTCTCAAGAGGACCTGAAAATCACAATGTTCACAGTATTTGGTTGAAATGGCTGCAACTGACACCACAAAGAATGTTCTAGTAACCTTGTCTCTGTAAATCTTGCTTTGGTTACGTTTTAAAGGCTGGGTCACTAGCACTTCAAATGGCAAACTGAATCACAAAGTAAACCTATTTTTAAATGATTTAAAACATGGACTGGTTCATATCTGCTTCTTTGACAAGCATAAACCATGTTTACTTTTTGTGTAAATGAAAAGTTTTGCACATTATGCATATCTGCAAGATACATGTCTGTGCCAAACAATGCTCTCAGGCAAGTGACTTTATCACAGCTCCTTCCAGGGTGTGTCTATGTCTTGAAGGTAGCGCAACCTATAGGCCAGCTTGCACAGATCCCAAGTTGCCCAATGTAAAGTGTACAATCATAAACATGTCACTGCTTTTAAGTTAACATCATATTGCATTGTATTAACATCTGGGGTGGCCCTGATTCTGTGGCCTGCCGGGTCGAGAGCGGGTTTGAAACCGCCGGTTAGCCACAGATCTTTGATGTTGTTACTTAACCCAATGAGCTATGCCGGGGTAATACGCGTGTGGAGTTCTGTTAATTTTGCAAGAGAACATGGGCAGGGGAACCAATGCCTACACATTTTCCTGAGTAGAATTCCCCACCTGACAGACAAGAAGCTGCTTCCTTGGGTGCGTAGACAGACAGAGAGCTTTCAGAACCGGCCTGGGATGCGCACAAAAAGAACTGCTAGCAAAGTTGCCAGTCAATTTAGCAGTGAGGCTGTTCGGAGCAGGCTCAGTTTGCCTATGAGCCAATGCAGCATTGTACGGAAGGCCAGCTCCACAGGACACAAAAATATATACATCTTTACAAGCCATTACACACAAATAAGTAGTGAATACTGAAATGTGGGCTACTTATTTGCTGTGTGGAGCAGCAAAGAAAATGGAAGTAGGTCTCATTGCACCTACTTTTGTGTGCGTGTAACCTGTCTGAATTGTTTGTTCTGGGGGCCATGACTCTGTTTCATTAGGAGCCGAGTAAGTACTTTAAATGCTACACATAGAAGGTGTACTTTAAAGTGTACTGTTTCCTTCCTATCGGACAAGTGGATAAGTTGATGATTAATATTAGCAGGAGGGGGAACCTATTTTATTTCCACATTTTCTCATAGGAAAATGGTTGGACTTTCTGAAAATGTGGGGCCACTTTGCACATTATTTCCAGGGCCTCTTTTGGTTCTCAGTCCACCCCTGAATATTAGTAAGCCTCCAGTCTTGTCAAAGAATAATAACAAAAAAAACTTGTTTTTTTGAAAACATGTTTAACACTTGGATATGTTTTCAGAACCGGATGAAAGCACCCCTTTCCTACAAAAGTGCATTCTTTTTGTAATATTGAAGGTCAAGATGATGGTATACTGAAGTGCTAAGGGTGTGTATGTACGCCTTGAATTCCTGTAAGGAATCATTGCAGGCTTCACCCACTCGATTTATAAGCACTCTGTGTATCCTTCACTGAAGTCCTGTCAAAAACAAGCAATGACAAAGCCGCCAGTTTTTGCTTGTGTATACGTATTAGACATTTGCCATCCACCGCTATTAGATGTCCAGGTACTTGCACCATTCTGCACTTGCTACCATCAATGTGCAGTTAATACCACTATGGCAGGGCCTAGCAAGTGCCTTTGCCATGCCTACACAAAAGCCTAAACTGTTGGCATTGCCGATGCTTGCTTTTATTTTCCATAAGGCATTCCTTTACTTCTTTAATTTTTGTAGTTTTAAACTCTGATTGCGACATTTAATTGTAAACTATGTTGATCTGTAACTGAAAACGAACACATGAAAATGCAGTGTGATCTCTTGCCGGGTGCTGCAGCGAGGCCGGGTTCCAGTCCCATCCCCAGCCCCACAGCATGGTGAGAAGCAGGAGTGCTGCATTAGTCACTGCATCGCTCTGCCATCCGCGACCTAGGATATTTGCTTGGGATAGTAGGCTTTGCTCTTTCTCTGCCAATAGGCAGCCAGGGGCAACATTATTATACACCAGTGTGAAGCCACAATGGTCTAATTAGATTGAATTCTTGTCCAAGAATTTGACCTTCGTTACCTGTACAACTTTATATATAGTTTTCTATTTCAAAGGAAGCAACCCATTGTCCAAAATAAATTGAAGATGATTAGAAAGATCAATACGTTTGGACATTTGGGAAGCATAAAAACCGTGTTTTGTGCAGGGGTACACGATATAGGGAACACAGAAATACCTGCAAGTCCGTCTATGGGTGCAGCCTATGCTCTAAATCAGTGTTAGGTCGTGTCTGCAGTATATGTGATCCTCTGTGAATGTTCAACATGGTCTGTTTTATTGGAACAGGAAGACGCTTGAAGTAAATTCTGTGGATGTTTACAATGCAATTACTAAGAGTTGTGCCTCTTCATTTGCAATGCAAATTACGTTGCCGCTTCAAAATGGCAGGAATGTGCACAGACATATTCTGGGGGGTTAAATGCCATTATATCACCCCCACTTAAGATTGTGGGGGGATTTGTCCCCCCTGATCCCCCTCATGTCCTACGCCCATGGCAGCTGCTACTAAGGTGCTTGCAAAAAGACAGGGAAGAACAGAGGCTCCCGAAGATACACTGCCCCTTTCTGTTTTGGTTCACAGCCAGCATGAGATTTAAGCATGTACACTGGCATGTAAATGTGTTCAGTGCTGTACGTTGCCAGTGCCATTAGCAGGGCAAAAGAGAACCTGTCCCAAAGAGGACAGCAACAGGAAAGTCACCAGCCAGCAACACTACCACAGGGGAAAGGTCAGAAGAAAATCCACTGCTGAGGTGGAGTGTCTGTGCTGAGTGCCAACCCATAGAAGATCATCTTGCCAGGGTGTTTGACAGGCAAGTCTACCATTTCAGTCATGATTTTGTCAGCGTTTGCCCAACATGTAATTACAGGAAGATGTCGCTGTTTCTCTACTTTCTGTGGATAGCCAGAATGTTCCACTTGCACCTATAAAATCAGAAGGAATTGATAAGGAAGATGATGTGTTCAGAGAAGCAGTTATGAGCATCTGATGTCTTATTTCAAGACTGAACTAGCATGTTATGTTATGATATTTTATGTTATGGTGATTCATATTTGCAAATCGCACATCTGCCATGGGTAATGGACCCAGTGCCCCGAGAAAGCTGGCAGAAAAGTTGCAGCAACAAATCAAATATTTACGGGAGCAGTGGGTGGTGAGCTACTGCCAGGTGTGACACAGGAATGCTAGAAAGGATTTAGGTAATGCCACTTATATTTTTTACAAATTAAGCATTTACCCCGTTGTGCGTGCCTGCTGGGCCTAGAGACCCAAGTTACTCCTCATTGATGAGGCCCAACAAGGCTGAAACATGTTTGGGGGTGCTTGTGGTCACATGCAGAAGGGATGTGACCTAGCAGTGCGGGCTGGACTGCCACTTTTGGGGTGGGACCAAACAAGATTTGCATATGGTCTTTCCCCTTTTGTAATGGCTTGGCAGGTGAAGAACGATGGTCTGGAGGGTTGCCTAGAACAACGCCAGTGGTTGAGATTCATTCTAAACCTCACAGCCATCACCTCTTTCTTTTTGCTTTGCCCCCCACTTTAAGTGACAGCATCGATCTTTGTGCATACCCGTGAGGTGCTGCATCAACATTGGCCCGCTATCTTCCGTAGGTAGTGGGGTTATGAGGGAGCATCACACAATTCCATACCACAGGCTCCAAGGCACATATCCCTTGGCCACTTCAAGCCTCTGGTGCTGTTCTGCTCTTCTAGCAAAGGCGATTGCCACATACACCCCCTCAGACTTCCTCTGCTTTTCACACATGTAACTGCTGAGCACTGGCTCGTGTAGGTGGTGAAAGGATCTTTCAAAGAATCGCAGAGTGTCTTTCCTCATGCACCGAGGCTCCCGGCCTGCCGTCACCCGAGGACTCCAAACTGGTCAACTCTTCTGAAACAGGTAGATACAACCGTTATAATGGCCAGCCGCACACAGTACCTCAGACTTCCTTGGTTAACTTCTCTCATTGAGGTCCCCTGCCCAGCCTTTTTAATGATGGGAGTTTATTAATCTGTGTTGAAATAAAGATAGGCTTGATGTTGTTCCCCTCCAACGTCCTGTTGTTAGAATAGAGAGGGGGTGAAAAGCTGACCTTATAGGACCCTGCATCTGTCAATCTACCCTACTGACCAATCCTACTAGGGAAACCAGGAGTGGAGGAAACCATTGGAGTGGGGGCTCATCTCAAAAAATGATTTCATGAGAACATGGTGGCCACATATTCAATCTGAACTGCTGTTGGGTACCCCACAGGTAGCATGGAACACCCTACTTGCACGCTATTTCTGATTCTGTGCTGAATGGGCAACGGGCGCATAGGGTGAAAGGCTAGCAAAACATGCTCTCTTAACAGAATTGTTTAAAAAAAAATGTTATATGCATGAAGTGATTTTGGCTTGACAAGCAAACCTTACATCTAAAGAAAAAATAAAGAACAGAATCACATGTAAAACAAACATTTGAAATCGTAAGACCCAGAATTATCTAAGAACTATTAAAACCATTAGGTTTGCAAAGGTAGCGGGCGCCCCTCTCTCGATAGAACAAGGCTTGATAACCTGTTCAGTGGTTATTAACCACTTGAGAGTTCGCAGCCACTGCTTTTTCTCACTGTGCCTTTCACAGATGGGAATCATCCATTTGCATATCAGTCTTTGTCCAGACCAGGGGCAGTCCAGCACCGAAATGCAATGGCAATTCCAACCTGAACGAGAGTACCACTAGCAACCCCATACACGTGTTTCACCCTTGTTGGGGATCATCAGTGAGGTGAAGCTGATGCCTCTCTAAGCACAGTGAGAGGGAGACCACGTCTGGTTACCTCCAGGAGACCTAGGGTTACCAATCCCAGGTTCCTTGAAATTTGGTTTGCAAAGGTAGCGGGCGCCCCTCTCTTGATAGAACAAGGCTTGATAACCTGTTCAGTGGTTATTAACCACTTGAGAGTTCGCAGCCACTGCTTTTTCTCACTGTGCCTTTCACAGATGGGAAATATCCATTTGCATATCAGTCTTTGTCCTGCCCAGGGGCAGTCCAGCACCGAAATGCAATGGCAATTCCAACCTGAATGAGAGTACCACCAGCAACCCCATACACGTGTTTCACCCTTGTTGGGGATCATCAGTAAGGTGAAGCTGATGCCTCTCTAAGCACAGTGAGAGGGAGACCATGTCTGGTTACCTCCAGGAGACCTAGGGTTACCAATCCCAGGTTCCTTGAAATTTGGTTTGCAAAGGTAGCGGGCGCTCCTCTCTTGATAGAACAAGGCTTGATAACCTGTTCAGTGGTTATTAACCACTTGAGAGTTCGCAGCCACTGCTTTTTCTCACTGTGCCTTTCACAGATGGGAAATATCCATTTGCATATCAGTCTTTGTCCTGCCCAGGGGCAGTCCAGCACCGAAATGCAATGGCAATTCCAACCTGAGCGAGAGTACCACCAGCAACCCCATACACGTGTTTCACCCTTGTTGGGGATCATCAGTGAGGTGAAGCTGATGCCTCTCTAAGCACAGTGAGAGGGAGACCACGTCTGGTTACCCCCAGGAGACCTAGGGTTACCAATCCCAGGTTCCTTGAAATTTGGTTTGCAAAGGTAGCGGGCGCCCCTCTCTCGATAGAACAAGGCTTGATAACCTGTTCAGTGGTTATTAACCACTTGAGAGTTCACAGCACTGCTTTTTCTCACTGTGCCTTTCACAGATGGGAAATATCCATTTGCATATCAGTCTTTGTCCTGCCCAGGGGCAGTCCAGCACCGAAATGCAATGGCAATTCCAACCTGAACGAGAGTACCACCAGCAACCCCATACACGTGTTTCACCCTTGTTGGGGATCATCAGTGAGGTGAAGCTGATGCCTCTCTAAGCACAGTGAGAGGGAGACCACGTCTGGTTACCCCCAGGAGACCTAGGGTTACCAATCCCAGGTTCCTTGAAATTTGGTTTGCAAAGGTAGCGGGCGCCCCTCTCTCGATAGAACAAGGCTTGATAACCTGTTCAGTGGTTATTAACCACTTGAGAGTTCGCAGCCACTGCTTTTTCTCACTGTGCCTGTGCACCCTTTGCCTTCTTGGTCCGTCTTTGATGTTTTTAACCACAATGCCACCTGTTCACCTAAACAATGCACATCTTGCAACTGTAAAAACCCTGTACCCTTGGCACCCTTGTTCTCTGGTATAGGTTCACTCACCCTGAATGCCCCAAAGAATGCTAAAGTGAAAGCTGCCTTGAACATGCTACTTCAAAACCCCTGTGGAAAACTTCCTCCAGGCATCCTACAAGCTTTTGAAGCTTGACTATGTCTATGGGCCTTCTCACGTCGCTCTTAGGTGTTCCTTGCTTTGCCCAGCCCTTCATGGCCATACCAATGTAGTGTTCCTTTGTAGGGTCACCTTTCCCCTCTAGTTTGGAATAATGGGCGATAGCAGCCAAGTGATAGGCCCTCCATGACCTGGTTATTCCCTCACGCCAGCCTCAACCCACAAAGGCCCTCACCGGTAGTTCCTGCTGACCCTCCTCCAGCACATCCTGCTTGAAAGCCAAGTATCGCTCTCCCAGCCAGCCTTGTACCTTGTAGATTCGGCAATGCCTGCCACGTGGCCCGTGGGCACCCCTTTGCTAATCATGTTATCCCCCGGGTCAACCGTCACTATACCATGTTACCCAGGCCACCACTCCCCAGCCCTAGTCACACCATTAATACCTTCTCTATTGACCTTGGCCCGCTGAAAGGCTGCGCCTACCTTGTTGACTTGCTTGATCAAACCCACTCCGGAAGCCAACCTCGAGCCCCCAAATGTCTTCCTTGCCACCCAATTTCAGCAAATGAGGCCCTTCTAGTACGGGTCCGGGACCTCAGTCGCTAGGTTTTGCAAGCCAGACACTTCACCACTGCACTATATAACCTGATGAAAATTACAAATAAGTGAACATGAAATGTCCCGTTTCGATACTGCGAGTTTTCAGGGAAAACAATTGTATTGGTTCCTGGAGGTTACCAATGCACACCTTCAAAAACACTATTAGCCGAAATATCCTCTCTTGGTTCTGTGTGTGTGTGGATTTTATGAAAGGCAAATGTCATTCGTCCTATTTAATTTGGGTGTTTATGTAAAGCCCATAAATGAAATGTGCATATTCCACCTTGATATGCTACTTTCTGGTGATGTCCCATCCCATTGTCTTTGTTGACGAGTCCCCCCACTTTCACCATTGGTACTCGACATCGGCTGCAAATCGAACCGCTGTGTGCCCAGACTGGGCACAGTCACATCACCTTCACCACTGTTGTCTGCCCCCTATTTTATGGAAAGGAGCCGTTATACTTCCACTGGTTGTGATTCCGCCCCTTCCGTGTAAGAGCGCCCCCACCATGGTTTTACCACTGTGCTATCACCCCAACTCCCCCTAAAAACCAGTGCCCCAAGGGGCCGTGCTTGCATGTTCCACGGACCACATATTCAACATAGACCACGCCCCCCTGCTGCTGTACTAGCCTTGGAGTGGCGCTGTTAAGCTGAAACCCATAAGGAGTCCTTAATGCAGAGCCTGCCCCTGCGTCAAAACATAACCAGGGCCATGTCATGAACACATTGTTCTTCTGTCATTACCAGGGACACTTCAGCAAGTGGCAGCCCTGTACCACGCAAATCTAAAATCTTTGCGCTGCACACGAGAAATTGACACCCATAAAAACACACATGCCATCCTGAAGCCCACCTACTCTAAAACGCGCTTACACTCATATTCTTATAACCAACCAATCACTAACCCGGCCAAAACGAAAACTATGGACCCCTACGCTCTACCACTGAGCTCCAACCCCTGATCAACGGCCCGCCGGCATTCTCTGTTCCCATACAAGCCCCATACATACGAGGTCTGTGACCGTTCAACCCATTACTTCCCAGTTGTAGGGGAAACTCTTTAAATTCCCATCCGCAACCTTCATTTCTTACCAAACAGTAAAATCAGGCCAACCCATCTCTTCCCAGGAGACCCGTTTCCAAGACGGGCACCTTGTCATTCTGTCATACTGCCCCATCATATCCAGGAACCCTGTTTGTCATTATTGGCACCTTTCAATGCAGCCCTGGCACAAAAGGTTCACACAAAATGGTTACCGTAACGTGTCCCAAACTTGACAAAACCTGGGGTTTCGGGTGTGCTTGCGGTGCACAACCGCATTCCCCTTTGGAAAGCCTAATAGGTTGTCATTCGTGCTCTTTGCGCTTACACCCTTACCTTGGGGCTGGCGGGATACTTGCTAAATACTTCGTCGTGTTCCCGGTACAGAGCACATCTTTACATACCATATCACCCGTATTTACTCCGCAGATATATTTTCCGACGATTCCCAAGACGAAAAGGGGACTAAACCAAAAATTGCCAAATACCTGTCAGGAAAGTACATGATTGGTGTGGAGCGCTAAGAGTGCTTTGCTTTAACAAAGGAGTAGCCGATTTAATGGTAGCCTGCGTAGTAAACCCACTACAGGGGTTTTTCGACCATGAAGGGCTGACAGACCTATTTTAGGCACAATGCCATCTCCAATACCAGGAGCACTCTTTCATGCTAATTGCCACCCTTAAATAAAACCTGCATAGTTCTTTTGCTGACAATTATCCGAAGACATATCTTCAATGTCACAGTGCTTTGAAGGCTATGGCATTTAGCGCTATGTAAATAAATAAAATAAACAAAATCAACGTATTAACCTGCATAGTAATCCCACTAAGGGGGTTTATTGACCATGACAGGCTGACCGAGACCTACCTGAATCAAATCAGCAACCGCAAACTGACCCTCCTTTGAGGGATGCAATTAGCTCTCAGAGCTATATTACTGGCTGTACTGCTGTAAGCCAAGCTATACCCTCTGCTCCATTGCTATGGAACTTGGTAAGCAGCAAGTAATTCCTCGTTTGCTGTCACAGCCCACCCTGCCCTATTCTGCTGTGTTATTGTATGATTGTTGCCCTTAACATCCCTAAATTCCATCACCATTTGACTTCCATAACTAACATAACCACCTGTCTCCCAAACTTACATATTCATCTGTCTTCCAAAAATTACATATTCCATAAATTGAATACTACGCAGTAATACTGTTTTAGCCCCCCGGCGTCATAATGTCAAACTCACCCCGCCACAGGCACAGGGCATGCAGCTCAGTAAGATATACCTATTCAACAATCCGTAACGTGTTCTACATTATCTCCCCACTAACAAACACACCCCCCATCGCTCCCTGGAACACATTTGGGGCAAGTTGGCCGCCTCTCAACACATGGCGCTCTTTCCGACCTCGACTGTGAATACCTAGCGTTTACCGCACTAGGCACAGGCGAATGCAGTTGGGCAAACAATCAGTTAAAATCATACGTCCAGGCAGCCTGTACCCATGTACATTACCCCGTTTGCAAACTCCTTTCAAAACCGTTAGACGCCAATGCGGGTGTTAACCCGGCTGCCTCCAAACTGCGGCCGTTCAATAGTTACATTGTGTGCTGCTTCCATCAACCCAGGGCTTTCTTTACATTCTGCCGCCCCAAATCTCAACACCCGTTCCCTATCGCACCTTATACCAACATCCTACGTGCATTACTCAGGGTGAACCACCCTCGTTCACGCCGCCGTACAAACCCCACTTACCACTTTGAGGTTTGGTGTGCCCCCAAAACCCCCCATGCCTCGGTTGGCTTTTGCATTTATCGCGCACCTTTAACTGTGACCCCCGACCTTACACAGTATTTAAGCTAAAGAACCTTGAGCCCATCCCCCCAAAAGGAGACCAGTGTACCGCCTGTGCGCAAAATCAACCTTGACAGTGAAACGATAATTCTGTACTCATGCTAACTAAGCCATGTGCCCTTGATCATCAGCAAGCAGCAAGGAGGCCACACTCTCCGCTGGATGTTCTGGCTGCCGAAACTGCCCATCATGGCAAATACGTTCCGACCTCGATGCACTATTGCATGTGTATGCTTTACAACAAATTAAAGCCCGTTATTACTTGCCCCTGCATGCCGTTCCAGACAACTGCAAACCCATGCCTACCCTTGTGACCCAACAATTTACTGCACGTTACAAATGTCAATATTCGGCCCAACATGCCGTCCTGACCAGCAGCAACAAACCCATGGCTACCTTTCTTTCGCCCCACCATTTTCAACACGTAATTATTCGGCCCCACAGGCCGTCTTGACAAGCGACAAACACATTCCTCCCTTCGTCGCCCAACAATTTCCAGCATGTTAATAATCGAAGGACAGTCACGTACCTAACCTTAATGTACCCCCTGTTAATACTCGGCCCAAAACACGTGCATACCCTTCCCGTACCCCACGTCAATACTAGCCTCCACAGGCCGAATTGCCTGCCCCTCTCACTAGCGGGGTCAGGTTTGCAGTACTGCTTTATCTAGCAAGGCACCCTCTACCAAACTCTCCTACTGCTGCCTGCCAGCGGGAAACACTGAAAATACCTGCTCACAAATGCTGCTCACCGGCCCACTTAACCTCTGTAGCATAACCCCGTGTCATAATCTGTGTGGGATTGATTATGGCTATGAGTGTTGTGGTGAAGGGCGGTGATGTCACTAACATTCTAGGTGGAATGTTGATGTGGTGATGTCACTGGGACTCTAGGTGGAATGTTGGTGAGGTTTGGTGTGGAAGGTTCTACTGATGGCAGTTGGACCTAACATACTGGACCAGATGGATGTCCCAGTGCTTTCTCTACTTATGAACTTAAAGAATAAACTTACATGTAACTAATTACCTTCTGGAGATCCATGATTGAGAAGGAGTCCTAGATTATATCACTGGCGACGAGGATGGTCCTGCTGGGAAGGGGCAGTCGGTGTGGAGCGCTGCCTTCCAGGGTGACATCCATCCAGCAACAAGGAGCTGTAGGCCGGGCGGTGCAGTGGGGTCCAATACAGTGGTCCAGGTCGGGGACCCGGAAGGTCTAGAGTCCAGGTGGTGCCAGGGGAGGTGGCCCAGCACCTGGAAGGTCCGGATTCCAGCCGGCGCCCGGGCTGAGGTGGCCCAGAGTCCAGGCGGTGCAGTGAAGGTCCAAGGCTGGGAACCTATTTTGGCGGAGTACACAACCGGTGGCACAAGGAGGAATTGCCAGGCGGCTCTGTCAGCAGGTCGGGTGGTGCAGAGTTCTGTGCCAGGTTCCAGGGTGGGTCCCAGTGGCCAGTGGTTGGCTGAGGGCATCTTGGCTAGCGGCCCAGAGCAACAGAGGTCCAGTTTGCCAGTTATGATTGGCTGGAGAATGTTGGCCGGTGCAGCGTCCAGCAAAGGAACCGCTGGTGGGCGTTCTGCAGGTGAGCCGGAGGTGCAGTGCGGGCAGACGGCAGCGTGGGCAGAAGTGTCCTCAGTGCGTCGGAGGAGTAGACGGGACGTGGATGTGAGGAGGGTCCCAGCTCCGTGGGCCGAGCGGCGACGCATTCAGGCAAATGATTCCGCTGTGGGGAGGAGCGGAGACGCTGCCGCACAAAGTGTTCTGCGGGCGGATGAAAATAAGACGGAGCGCCGAACTGCAGGCGCGAGGGTTGCTGGAGCAGTGGGGCCAAGAAGCGTTGTTGTTGCTCGCATGGTGATGGGAGCAGCTATGATGACGTCGGTTGGGGGAGGGCCGACGCCACGACTGGCGTTCCGGCGACATCAGCTGGAACGCAGCATTGAGTGCCTCTCTGGCATTGGCGTGGAACGCAACGTTCTGCAGGAGGATCACGCCGGCGCTGAATGTGGAAGTTCTGTCACTGCTGACGTGAGGCTGGCTGGAGCAACGTGTCCAAGCAGCGATGTTGCTTTCAGGGTGTCGGGAGCAGCTATGATGACGTCGGCTGTAGGAGGGCCGACGCTGATGGGAGGAGGACTCGTGTTTGGACTGGCGTTCCAGCAACATCGGCTGGAACGAAATGTTGGATGCCTTTCTGGCGTTTGTTTGGAAGTTTCGTGCTTCACAAACAGTCCGGGCAGTAATGAAATAAGTGACTTTTTGGCACAATTGGTGGGAATGGATGGCATTGATGTGAGAACTCATTTGTCACTGGAAATGGAGGGAAGCTCTATGATCGTGTCTGGATTTATGGACGTCTACAGTGAGTGCAATGGAAGGCGGTGGTTGCCACTTGCAGGTGATTTCACAAGAAGGCTGGCAAGGTGGCGGCCGCTGGATCCGGACCAGTGGGGAATAAGTAACTTGATGAGGGATTTGACAAGGCACAAAATAGAGGTATGTGTTTGGTGAGGCCGGTTTTATTGGTTAATGCTGTTTGTATTTACGTTGTGGCCTCTGGGTTTAGTACAATTATGGTCTGGGTTCAGGGTTGATGTTAGCAGTTTATGGCCTGTCATTTATGTACTGATGTCGTGTTTATGTAGGTGGCCTGCTATTAGGACATGTCTTTGGGTTTTCACTATGGACTAGTGGGGGTGGGGTTCCATGGGACATTGTAATGCTGTGTATGCAATGTTTTCTTGCAGATTGGCTGAAGTGGACATGTGGGTGGGGGTATGGCGCAGGGACTTTAGCGCCATGTCACTTTCATCCATTTTTGCATTTACAATTACTTGCCATGCATTTTGTGTTTTGCATTTCAGGGACATGTTGGGGTTTGGCGCAGGGTTTTTAGCGCCATGGACTTGATCGGGTTATCGCTTACTGTGGGTTTTACATGTTGTCCTGCAGTGTTTTGTTTGTCGTGTTCGTAGGGGCATTACCCCAGGTTATGTGTGGATGATGCCAGTACTTTTGGGGGCAGTGAGGTGCTTTCACTGTATGCACATGCTGGGATTGTGGCGCAGAGGAATTGCAATTATGTGTGCATTTTTGGATACTTTGGGGGTGGTGCAAGAACTTTGGCGCCATTATGGTGCAAGAACTTTGGTGTCATGACGTCTGTTGGTTGTTGTTTGTAGGGGTATGTCTCCTGGTTATGTGTGCATGCTGCCAGTGTTTTTAGGAGCAGTAAGGTGCGGTATAGTGGGCAGTTAGGTGCCACATAGCGGGCAGTTAGGTGCTACCTGGGTCATCTTTGAGGGCAGTGAGGTGCTGTCTGGGTCATTTTGGGGGCAGTGAGGTACTGTCTAGCAGGCAGTGAGGTGCTGTCTGGGTTAACATTGGGGGCAGTGAGGTCCCGTCCAGCGGGCAGTGAGGTGCCGTCCAGCGGACAGTGAGGTGCTGTTTGGGTCATTTTTGGGGGCAGTTAGGTGCTGTCTAGTGGGCAGTGAGGTGCTGTCTGGTTGTCAGGGGTAGTGAGGTGCTGTCTGGTTGTTTTTGGGGCAGTGAGGTGTGTCTGGTCATTTTCGGGGGCAGTGAGGAGCTGCTGGTGTTTTGGAGACAGTGAGGTGCTGTCTGGTTGTTTGTAGGGACTGTGAGGTGCTGTCTGGTGTTTTAGGAACAGTGAGGTGATGTCTGGGTCATTTTTGGGGGCAGTGGGGTGCTGTCCAGGTGTTGTCTAGGGTTGTAGGGGCAGTGAGATGCTGGCCACATGCTGTTGGTGGGGTAGCAAGGGATATTGATTTTAGGACAGTCAGGTGCTGTTGGTTGTTGGTTGGGCAGCGAGGTGCTGTCTGGTGTTTTTAGGGACAGTGTGGTGCTGTCTGGTTGGTTTCTGGTGTATTTAGGGACAGTGAGGTGCTGCCTGGGTCATTTTTGGGGGCAGTAAGGTGCTGTCCATCAGGTAGTTAGGTGCTGTCTGGTGTTTTAGGGGCAGTGAGGTGCTGTCTGGTCGTTTGTAGGGGCAGTTGGGAGCTGTCTGGTGTTGTTAGGGACTGTGAGGTGCAGTCTGGTTGTTTTTGGGGCAGTGAGGTGCTGTCTGGGTCATTTTGGGGGGACAGTGAGGTGCTGTCTGGTTGTTGATAGGGACTGTGAGGTGCAGTTAGGTGCTGTCTGGTGTTTTAGGGGCAGTGAAGTGCTGTCTGGTCGTTTGTAGGGGCAGCTGGGAGCTGTCTGGTGTTGTTAGGGACTGTGAGGTGCAGTCTGGTTGTTTTTGGGGTAGTGAGGTGCTGTCTGGTGTTTGTAGTGAGGTGTTGTTTGGTTGTTTTAGGGGCAGTGAGGTGCTGTCTGGTCGTTGGTAGGGGCAGTTGGGAGCTGTCTGGTTGTTTTAGAGTTTAGTGAGGTGCTGTCTGGTTGGTTCTGGTGTGTTTTGGGGGTTTTAGGGCACTGAGGTGGTGTTTGTTGGGACTGTGAGGTGCGGTCTGGTTGTGTTCTGGTGTTTTAGGGACAGTCAGGTGCTGTTTGGGTGTTTTAGGGGCAGTGAGGTGCTGTCTGGTCGTTGGTAGGGGCAGTTGGGAGCTGTTTGGTGTTGTTGGGGACTGTGAGATGCAGTCTGGTTGTTTTAGGGGCAGTGAGGTGCTGTCTGGTGTTTGTAGGGATAGTGAGGTGTTGTCTGGATGCTGTCCACATGCTGGTAGGTGGGGTAGTGAGGTGTTGTGTTGGCTTTAGGTTATTGAGGTGCAGTCTGGAGTTTTAAGGGACTGTGAGGTGCAGTTTGGTGTGTTTGGGACAGTGAGGTGCTGTTTGGGTCATTTTTGGGGGCAGTGAGGTGCTGTCTGGTTGTTTTAGGGGCAGTGAGGTGCTGCCTGGTGTTGTAAGGATAGTGAGGTGTTGTGGGTTGTTTTAGGGGCAGTGAGGTGCTGCCTGGGTGTAGAGGGGGCAGTGAGGTGCTGTCCATCAGGCAGTCAGGTGCTGTCTGGTGCTTTTAGGGACAGTCAGGTGCGGTTAGGGGCTGTGAGCTGTTGTCTAGGGTTGTAGGGGCAGTGAGATGCTGGCCACATGCTGTTGGTGGGGTAGCAAGGTATATTGATTTTAGGACAGTCAGGTGCTGTTGGTTGTTGGTTGGGCAGCGAGGTGCTGTTGTTGATTTAAGGTTTATTTAGGTGCTGTCTAGGGCCTGGTTAGGGATAGTTAGTGTTGCTATGGCGGTAATAAGGGGTTTTTAGATGATATCTATGTTTTGGGTAAGGGCAGCTAGGTGCTGTCTGGTCATTCAAGGGGCAGCCAGGGCCTGTGTGTAGGTTAAGGGGCAGCCAGATGATGTTTGGTCATAAGTTTTATTTTTGGGTTCCGTTCTCCTTTGTTGTTATTCAGCTGGTTTATAGCGGGTGCCTTCAGGCTTTGGGGAGGGCCTGTGGTTGGGTTCCAGCTGTGTGTGTGTGTGTGTGTGTCAATTTTACTGATTATGGGTTAGAATTGTGGTGTAGTACAAGGGCTCAGTTGGGAGCTGTTCGGAGATGTATGAGCCATTTAGTTCGGAATATTTATTGCCGGGGTTCATCCATCCTCATGGTGGGTGATGTCATGGGGGTTGTGATGTGTCAGTGCAAGGGAGGGAGACATATGTCATGACCTGTTCTGGGCCCGATTATGGCTATTAGTATTGGGTTGGTTAAGAGAGGGACATACATGTCATAATCTGTGTGGGATTGATTATTGCTAGGTGTGTTGTATTGGTTGAAGAGAAGGACATATGTCATAATCTGTGTGGGATTGATTATGGCTATGAGTGTTGTGGTGAAGGGCGGTGATGTCACTAACATTCTAGGTGGAATGTTGATGTGGTGATGTCACTGGGACTCTAGGTGGAATGTTGGTGAGGTTTGGTGTGGAAGGTTCTACTGATGGCAGTTGGACCTAACATACTGGACCAGATGGATGTCCCAGTGCTTTCTCTACTTATGAACTTAAAGAATAAACTTACATGTAACTAATTACCTTCTGGAGATCCATGATTGAGAAGGAGTCCTAGATTATATCACCCCGCTCCTTATCTGACGCCCCCTCCTGGCTGCCACATATCCCTGCTTCGCTGGAACATCAGTGCACCGGAACCCTTTCTCACTGGCTGGAACACTTCTTCCTCCGGTTCTGGAAACGCAACACGGATGAACCACAAACAAAACGAATTCCTCTTCTTGGATGGCAGGCGGGCTTCCCACTGCCAAGGCTGGATGCTGCCTTCAGTGCGAAACCCGCCCATTATAAAGAGGTAGCCCCTCCCCTTTCCATTGTTTCCTTTCGTGGGCTTTCCTGATCTTTTGCAGTGCTTCTTTGCGGCCGCCTCCCCTTCGCCCGAAGAGGGGGAGGATAGGGGGAGGACACCGCCCGGGTTATCGGGGTGCCTCCTCCATTTGTGGTTTTTCGTCGTCACTGTCATATCCACTGGCTGCTGGTTAGGGATTGCATCACTTTTAAAACCTTATCACTAACTCACTAACTCACAGGTCACTAACTCACAAATGCCTGTCCAATAGCGCCCCAAGCTTTCTCCCCAGACAAATCTCTAAAACCCAGCCTAACAGACCCACCCGATCAGCCTACTCCTGCCACCTGGACATCGCAAGATTTTGACGGCAAAAAGCCGGAGGATGTCGCTTCCCTGTGATTGTGGCAAAACAATGGAACTCCATGAGATCAGACCCTTCCCTCTGGTCCTTCCGCAAAAACCTACATATTGGCCGCTGGTACATTTTCCCCTCATTGCGCCAGAGCCCGCACCACCTGCACTGTATACGGGTAAACCAAGCATGAAAAAAGATTGTTCACTAATTTCTAAAGGGAAAAGTCTGCCCTTTAGCCGCGCTAGGAATTGGTGTTATTAGGTAAAGGTCGGCGCCTAGATAGACTTCAGCGTGTTTCACTAAATTGGTAGTGGATGTTCAAGGTCCTAGTTCTTCTGATCAGAGGTCGTTCAAATGGTTTACTCACAAATCTCAGATTCGTAGAACTTTAGTCTTGGATGAATTGAATTTTAAAACGTTTTTATCCATCCAGCCCCGCATGGACGAGCTGCAAGGCAAGGATTCAGCTCTGCCTGAGTTTGTCCATGGATTTAAACGCTATTTTAGTGAGTGGAAAAAGTTATAAAACAAAAAAAGCATTGAGAAGAGTGAGAGCCAAGCCTTGCCGTACACCAAAGCTTCCTTTTATTACATCGGAGCGGCCGCCAAGGAGTGCGATGGTAATGTAAGCCTTGCGCCTGCCAGGAAGGCGCTGAATGAGCATGTTGTGACGAGCCAGAGAGTTCCAACAGCATCAGCACTGTCTCTCATGTCTTTCACGGGCCACTCACACGAACGCTTAGCCATTTACCAAGCTGCCCGTATGTACTTTCATGCAAATAACTTGCTGCTGACGTGACGTGCCTTTCCTCGTCCTTCGGGTTGCCACAACTATCAGGGGGTAACTGCTGCATTCTGCCCAGTAGAAAAGCAAAGCATTTATTGACCACACTGATCCTATGCTACTTGCCTGACTTGATTATCAATGCCTTATCAGTGATTGATAAGCAGCAGTACTTGATTTCATCAATGCATCCAGGTCTCCCTATGCTGTCCTGGTGCTGGAGTCAGTGGAATACAAACCAGGGGTTCCCTGATTATATCTTGGTCTTTTTGTGCCAGATTTTGTGGTGGCAGGCTCTTAATATCTGCATCAATGTCGACGTATATATTAAGTCGATATTTTCCATTGTAGGGTCAGTGGCTATTAAAGGGATCTCTATGAATATGTTCAGGGGTGGACTGGGAACCAAAAGAGGCCCTGGAAATCATTTTCAAAGTGGCCCCACCCAACACATTTTCAGCAAGCCCAATGCTTTTCCAATGAGAACATTTGGAAATACCTACCCAAAAGAGGCCAAGGGTGCAGAGGCCCACAGGGAAATCTCCAGAGTTCCCTATGGCCCAGTCCACCCTGAATATGTTTCCATAATTAACATACTGGTGTTTGTTGGCCATTAGCTCACAGACTGTCAGTTATAAACAGTAGAGTAGGTCTGAGTTGCTGCATGCAAATATGTAAATATATTTTTTTTACATCTCGTAATAATCTTTCTCTTTTTTTCAGGCTATTTCATGCTGGCCAACACTAGGCTCTCCTCGCAGCCCGGATACTTTGGACGCCTGTACGGTCCGTCCTTGCCAGGAAACTTGCCGTATTGTCTGCGGTTTCATTATGCCTTATTTGGCTTTCGAAAGATGGGCGACACTCTGGCTGTTTATGTCTTCGAAGAGAACCACGTGGTACAGGAGAAAGTCTGGTCGGTCCTGGAATCCCCACACGGAGTCTGGATTCAGGCCGAGGTCTCCATACTGAAGCCCATGCCTTGCCAGGTAACAGCCAGCATTCTGCATTCAGTGCTCTTGTACCTTGCATGGATGGACTAAAGCACTAAACACATACATATTTATGTCCACTGGCCATGCAGCTTGGATATTTGGGTGCTGAGGGTGGCAGGAGGATCGATGGGCGATGCACCAGGGAGATCTAGATTTCACTCTCCCCCACATAAACCTATGATTACTCAGAACACAACACCATGGCATATTGCAATGCAGCATAAATAAATCTATCCATTGTAAGGCACCACTGTAGCTAAGCTCCTCTATACAACTGTACAAGCCTTCTCGTAATCTCCGCTCTGCCTCCTCGACTACCCTTGTGGCACCTCGCCCTCCATGTGCTTCCGTTCCCTTGCGCTCTTTCTCTCTTCTTGTTCCACTTACATGGAATTCTCTTCCCCTGGACATCCGGGAAACAGTCCACACGGATTTGTTCAAAACCAAACTAAAAGCCTACCTCCTCGCCTCTGAGTTACCCTCCTAACCTACCTTCCTGCTAACTAACATTTTCCCCTCGCCTCTAACCTGCCTCTGCCCCTCACTTCCTCTGCCTCCATTCTACACTTCACCCTTCATGGTAACATCCCAAGCACAGCTGGCCATACCACCAACCTGCTTTTAAGAAATGTCCAATGTTGGTTGTCCTTAATCTATGTATGTCCCCCTATGTATTGTCCCCGGTGACTGTTCCATTTACTCCCCCACACAACCTGGTCAGAATGCCCCTCAAACTCATCCCATTGTAAGAAGCTCACTGCTTCCCATCAAATCTGATTTCGTATCTATTGTACGTTCTTTTGTGATACAAAGAGCATTGTTCTTCCTCTATATAAATAAATACAATGAATAAATAAGCACACAAAGTGAATATGTTCCAAATTCTCAACTTGTAACAGATCACGGTTAAACCCAATTGCACAAAAAGTAATTTCAGGCACTAACCTGGATCACTGAAGATTGATGCTAATAAGGATTCCCCTAAGGACCCTGCCTCTCCCCTCCTTGGGAATAACTGAGAGGGAAGAGCAGAACCCCCACAGAAACCCTCTGGGGAAGAAAACTCTGGCTGGTGGCAGTCTTCGGAATCTTCAGAGCAAGTCTGGAGGCTTCGCCTCTTCGGATGGCTGGTGGGTTACTGCAAGAGAGGAGCTCTTTAATGCGAGTCCATGCATATGACATTCATTACTGAGGTAAATAATAATTTACCATGGAGGGTGAGGATCCTGGAAGCGGGAGCTCGAGAAGGGTTTCTGAAGAAATGGTCTTGACTCGTCCTTCTGCTATACTGATCTCTGTGCTAAATGATTGTAGCATTTTCCTACCGAGGAAGTTGGAAGAACGTTACAGAGGAAACAATAGAAAGAATGCAGAAAGGTGCTAGGGAAATGATTGGACCTTATCGGAGGTGCCGTGAGGAGATGGGTATAACAGGACTGGATGCGTGTGGAATTCTGTGTGAACACGGAAGGGGTAAGAGCAAGATACGATCTTTTTAGTGGACACAGAGACAGAAGCGGGAAATAAGGCAAGTGAGTAACAAGCTACTGATAGTTGTCGGGTTACCGGTCGGCATCCGCGAGGACTGCAGAAAGACTTTTGGAGCTCTGGGAAGAACATGCAGGGCAGGAGAGGGCTGAGGATGCAAGGGTTAGGGAATATTAGAAGCGAACAAAGTCCTGGATAATCTGGGATACTCTATTCATAGGAGAGTGAATTTACGAAGCATTGGCTTTCAAGAGAAGCGATGCACCACTCTTCCAGCATAAGAGGCATATAACGATCACAGTACTCAAGCGGGCCGTGGCCAGAGTTGGAGGACTCAGAGAGACTGCACGGCTTGACCCGCTCCAGGGCACCATCTTGGGAGAAACAGGAACAATCAAATTAACGCGCTTCCAACAATGCCACACGGACCAGCGTTTCCAAGGAAACCTGACAGTATGCCCCCTCCGAAGGGGAAAGCCCCCCTGCTTGCCCAGAGGAAGGCAATGAAATTGACAAATCAACATGTCTGCATGAATGGCTGAGGCCAGCTCCCAGGAGCGATCTGCACGAGAATATCCTTTCCAATCCATTAGATATTGGATACGGTTTCTGTGATAGCGGGAGTCACAGATACTGGCAACCTCAAATTCTGGGCTCAGGTCAGTGGGCAACGGCGGAGGCCGAGCTAAAACCCATGCCCAAAATGAACCAGAACGTAAGGTTTGAGCTGGGACAAGTGGAAAACAGGATGAACTTGGGACCAGAATGCAGGCAACTGAAGGCGAAATGCAGCGGCACCTACCATCTTGAGGATCTTCTTGGAGACAACTTGGAGGGTACCAGACACCTGGGAAGAAAATGGGAAGCTAGCCAGACCTTATCCCCCAGGGAAAACACAGGAGCCGGAGTGCGATGCCAGTCTGCAAAGCGTTTAACCCGATCCTGTGCTTCCTGTAAAGCCGAACGGACTTGTCAATGTCCTTCCTGGATCTCATGTATCAAATTGTCAATAAACAGAAATTAAGTAGTTGACGGCGCTGCAGCCAGATACACTGATAGATGATAGGCATAAGTGCAGAAGAAAGGGCTAGTCTTTAATGCGGTGTGGGAAGTATTATTATGTGCAAATTCTGCTAAGGATAAAAGTTCAGCCCAATTATCCTGCACCGCTGATATAAAGCAATGCAAATATCCCTCCAGTGCCTGGTTCAAATGCTCTGTTTGTCCATTTGTTTCAGGGTGTAAACCCGAACACAAGGCTCGTTTAATTTCAAGAATGGTACATATCTGTTGCCAGTAGCGCGACCTGTAATGGGTACTCCTATCCAACACAATAGTATTGGGCAAACCATGATGGAAGAAGATGTGGTCAATGAAGATACGAGCCATTTGTGCGGCCATCAGGGAACCAGGAAGGGGTACAAAATGGGAGAGCCTTGTGAAATAATTGATAGTGACCATGATGGGTGTAAACCCCTGTGAGGGCGGCAGGTCGACTACAAAATCCATAGAGATGATTTGCCTGGGACGAGTAGGAACGGGCACTCTCACAAGACTCCTGAAAGGAGTTGTGCGATGAGTCTTGAACTGCAGACAGGTAACACATGAGGATACATAGTTTCGGACATCTGAACCTAAGGATGGCCACCAAAAATGTCTTTGCAACAGTTCTGTTCTGTGGTATTATGTATCCCTCTATGTCCTGCAGTCTTTGTATCGTGGCACAAGAGTAGAGGTTCAGTTGGAAGGTACACCCGCTGCTCCCTAAAATAACATCCTTGGGATTTCTGTAAATGATATTTGGTGACCAATGATTGGCAATCTTGTTCTTGGTGCTTGGTGTCTGTCTCGATTGGATGCAACAGATTAGATATCACCTGCACCAATATGGCTTTAGGAAAAAGGGGCTCCGGACAGAATAAAAATTCTCGAGAGAGTGTGTCCGCCATAGATTAGTCTTACCAGGGATGAATGTAAAGACAGTTTCAAGAGAAGAAATGTGCCCAACGGGCCTGGCGACTATTATGAGTTTGGGCATACTAGAGGGCCTTTGGGTTGTGGTGGTCAGTGCGAACCTCTACTGGGAATTTTGCTCTTTATAAAAAGTGTCTCCATTCCATGAAAGCCTTCTTGGTGGCCACTAATTCCTTTTCTAAAAATGTGTAGATGAGTACGGCTGGGGAAAGAGTCTTGGAGAGATAGGCCACTGGGCACTCAACTCCTTGATCCGTTTCTTGTAACAACACTGCTCCTAGGGCATGGTGAGAGGCATCTGTCTCTACGATTAATCTTTTCTCTTGGTCGGGAGTAAGTAGAATGGGAGCCCGGATGAAATGCGATTTCAGGGTGTCAAAGGCTGACTGTGCTGCAGTTGACCAAAGAAAAGGCGTCTCCTTTTTCAGTAGCGTCGTAATGGGTTTCAAAAGAGAGGAGAATTCCGGTACAAACTTTCTATAAAAATGTGTGAATCCCATAAATCGCTGCACATCTTTCACAGAGGTAGGAGCTGGCCATTCAACCACTGCCGCCACCTTGGCTGGATCCATAGAAACTCCTTGTGCGCATAGCACATAACCCAGGTAAGTGACTTGAGGCTTGTGGAATTCACATTTGTCTAATTTGCAGTAAAGATGTTCCTGCTGTAAACGGCGAAGGATTTCCTGCACATGACTCATGTGTTCAGCGGCGGAGGTAGAAAAAACGAAGATCTCATCAAGGTAAACTATTACGTAGTGTAACAAGATATCTGCGAAGATGTGGTCCAAAAATTACTGAAACACAGCATGGGCATTAGATAACCCAAAGGGCATAACCCGGCACTCATAATGCCCAAATGGAGTATGAAATGCAGTTTTCCGTTCATCCTCAGCTTTTATTCGGATGAGGTGGTAGGCGTCCCGTATATCGAGTTTGGTATACACTCTGGCTCCTTTTACTGCTTCCAGGATATCCGGGATTAAGGGCATCAGGTATCGATCCGGGATCCTGATCTTGTTCAGTCCATGGAAGTCGATACAAGGGTGCAGTTCTGTGGTGTTTTTCTTGGAATTAAATATATTGATGCCCCTGCAGGGGAGGTTGATTCTGTGATTAGCCCATTCTGAAGGTTTGTGTCAAGGTATTCCCTTAATACCTCTTTTTCCCTGGATGAAAGGATGTACATATGCCCAAAGGGAAGTGGTTGATCTGGTGGCAAATTGATTGCACAGTCGTCCCTTCTATGTGGGGGTAATAGGGAGTATTGCGCCTTGATAAATACTTCCTGGAATTGTTGGTATGGTTCTGGGATTTCCGACACCTTATTAAGTATGGCAGGTTGAACAGCAGAAGACAGAGTTCGAGTCTGTGCAGGTAGATATGAGGTGACAAATCCTGCAGAGCTATGTTGCAGGCATCGAGACAGACATTATTCAGAACCTAGAAAGAAGGTACCTGCAGATCAGTTGATGAAAGGGTTGTACAGGCGCAACCAGGGGATACCAAGAATGACGGGGAGATGGTCTGCACAAATTATATCAAAAGTAATATCTTCCTCATGAGTGGCGACCCTCATCCGCAGTGGGAGGGTTGGCTCACAGATGGGGCCAGAAGTTAGAGGAGACCCTTAATTTGTTCCCAATGATTATCAATAAATTTTCCTGTGGCCCCACTGTCCACCAATGGTGGCATCTCTTCTATTATGGACTCCCCCCACTGAAATTCCACCAACAAAACAACCATGGGGGATTCTGCGGACCTGTCATCAGAGTCTGTGGCTAGAGCTTTTGGGGAACCTGGCATCTAATCCTGGATCGTGGTTCCCCCCTATGGCCGGGGCCCTGTATTTCCCAATCTCCTTGAAGGGGCGACAGGACAATCTTGGACCAAATGGTTATTAGCACCACAGTACATAGAAAGCCCCAGAACGCATCGGCGGGCACGCTTTTTGAGCAGTACTCAACTTCATGGGCTCTTCCTGTGTCAATGGTTTGGGTTGACTAGGCAAGGTGTCTAGGGTGGGGCGAGGAATCCTGTGTATGCATCATTGCTATACGGTAATCTAGCTGCATTACCAAACTAATATTTTCCGCTTCATTAACAGATCTAGGAACCCGGGACACTTCATCCTTTAGTTCCTCGGACAAAACCCCTTTGGTACAAGGTGATGATGGCATCATCTGGCCATGCCATATCAGTAGCCATTTGCTTAAAGCGGGTAATGTAAGATAGGAGATCTTGAGACCCTTGCTTAAAGTCAAGAAGATGTTCCTGAGAGGATATGGTTATTTCCTGTCTTCCAAACATAGCCCTCATACTGTTTACGAAAGCAGGGTAAGAATTTAGGATCAAGTTGTTAGTAGTGACAAGTGGTGTGGCCCATTCTAATGCGGCTCCCTTGAGGTGGCAGATCATGTGGCCAACCTTGTCATGGTCGGTTGGAAAAAATGAAACCTTAAAGGCAAACTGAACTGTACAGGACTGTCGTGGGCAGAGTTGCAGGACTCCGAGAGACTGCACGGCTGTACCCATTCCAGGGCGCCAGCATGGGAGAAACAGGAACAATCAGATTAACGTGCTTCCAACGATGCCACAGCGACCAGCGTTTCCAAGGAAACCTGACAAGACTGGAGTTCAACCTGCAGTAGCTCATATTTAAATGTACCCACTTTGAAGACTAGTGAGTTCAAATGAAGCCGCAGTTTCGTTAAGGTCAATGAAATCTACTCTAATCAAATTCCACACTTGTCATAGGCAGAGTGGAGGTAGTGAGGCATTTGTCACTGTCAGAGCAGATAGAGGCTTTCCTACTTGACGCTCTACTTTCATTTCCTTAGCTGGCCACAAATATTGATCTCTCAACTGTTCGTGAGTGTCCTACCGAAACGGTCTTCATGCGCCATGTTGTATTGCCACTGCATTGCATACGATGAGCTCTGATTCCACTGAGAGTTCTAGCCCCACTTTCCAATAAAAATGACATTGGGCCTCATTACGGCCATGGCGCTCCCGTAATGAAGGGTGTCGGTACGGAACGGGCACCGTTCATTACGGGATGCCTTATTACGAGGTCCCCTAGCGGGACCCGCACAGAACGTCTAGTCAGACCAAACGTCCTTTGCGGGTCGCGCAAGGGGACCAAGGAGCTAATAACGGGCCCGTTGTTAACGGGCCCGTTATTAGCTCCATCCCCATTCCCATTGAGCCCTATGGGTGTTCAAATGGGAAAGGGGATTGGTCTTGTGAATGAGGAATTACCGGGTCCTCCAAGGTTGGAATGACCTGGTAATTCCTCATTCACAGAACCCGGTACTGGAACCCGGTATGGAGGCAGCCATGCCCTTATTAAGGGTATGGCTGCCTCCATACTCGTAATGAGGCCCCTTGTCTGGTAGACTAGGTTCGAGCTTCCTGGAAAGGTATTTTGTTTTTGTCTTTTAAATGCAGCTAAGTGATGTGAGGTTGTACAGGTCAGGTCCCCACCCCTGTGCCTAGTGCGAGAGACAACTAGCAGAAATGCGCACAGCTCAAATTATCACTTGAACTGGTGTTATGTAATGTTATATTAAAGGTTAATATACCATGCACTGTGACCATCTGCATGGTCCCTTGGCACTCTGGCAGATATATAAGGCAAGAGAGTAAGTGGGGTGTAAGTTAGTAGGACTGAGCGGAAGAAAGAACAAGGGAGCAGGGACGTCATTTCACCGAAATGCCTGGGGTAGCGGAAGTGACATCACATGACCTTTGACCTCCAATTACATCACAGGATGTGATGTCATTTGATCACCACCCCAAAGTGACATCACGGGAAGCGATGGAACACGACCTGTCACTCCTTGACAAAACAGGAAGCAGCATCGCATAGCATTGTTCCTAAGTACACTATTAAATATATGGTTACAATATCACTATAATGTGATATACATTTCATACAAGAATGGATCACCATATGTATTGTTAATATTAGTGTATATAGGCTGATATTGCCAAATTACTGTCAATGCAAGCAGACGTCCAGTGCCAAATGATAATGATGTGTTATTATAAAGCACTTACGCTTAAGTGATTTATATAGAACAAATATACATACATTATCATCCAGGTGTTCGATGTTTTTAAGAACAGACTAAATCAGTAAGACACCCCCTGTAGTGTGCCTGTAATAAACCTTTAATGAATCTAGCAATGATTGTATAGAATTTCAGAAAGACAAATAATGGGCCTCATTACAAGTATGGCGGTAAGGCAACAACCGTTTCCCAATACTACGAGGTCTGACCTGGTGGCAATACTGGTGGCAATACCAGCACATGCAAGCAGAACAGGACTGTAGCACCAGTACCGTTATTAACGGTACCGGTGCTACCACCTTCCCCATTCCCATTGAGCCCTCTGGGGCTCAATGGGAATGGGGATGTGCCGGGCCCAGCACCCACGAAAGGGCAATTACTGGGTCCGGCTGGGCTGGAACAGCCCAGTAATTGCCCATTTGCTGGTGCCGGACCCAGATGCAAGTTCGGAGGTAGCCTTGCCAGTTTACCTCCAACCTCGTAATGAGGCCCAATGTGTTATTCCTATTCTTTCTTATTTAGGATCACTGCTCAAAGTGTTACATTTGTGGAACCCCCTGTTTTTTTAAGAGGCCTGAACAAGAAAGCCATCCACTCCAAAAATAAAGAGGCACAGGGCGCTGGCCAGAGCCCAGGAGCTTACATTTAAACAAAAAAGACAAGTTTAAAAATAAATAATGTTTTAGGGGTAGCAAAGCAGACCTCAGGAGTAGCAAGGGAGAACTCAGAGGTCGCAACTGCGACCGCTTGTGACGCCCAAATGATGTCTCTGCAAGGGAGCTGTGTAGTGCTCTTGGCAACTTCAGTTCATGTTATACCGTTCCCTGAGCATAGGTGTGTTTTTCAGTTGGTGGCAGTTATGTGCTGTTGTGCAGGCTATGTGTGGTTTGTTTCGCTGTTGCAGGTGGTGTTAAACCAACCAAATTTAGCAGCAAGAAAGGAAGGCTGCTGGGATTGTACAGTTTTCAACACAAGGTAGCAAGCTTTTAAAGTGTATACATGTATCTTCTGTTAGCCAGTTCAATCATGTTATCATTGGGGAAAAGTGGCCAGAAAGTTGCAACCCAAAAATTATTCTGCCAGCAAAATTCTGGATGCACCGAATCCAATTGTTGACAGCTTTAAAACGGCCCAAAAATAGAGAATTACAATAATCAAGGGAACTAGAAAAAAAACTATTAACAATTCCCACTAGAGGGCAAGAATGTGGCAAAGAATCCTATGAATGGTCACTGTTGACCTTTGTTCTTGGTGCCAGTGCTGTCCCTGATGGCATCAACTAAATTGCTGTTGGGTTGGAGTCTAAAATCCGATATGGAATTTTCGAAGTACTCAATTTGATGGTGAGAGAATAGACCCTTGCTTCATTGGAAATTAAGCCCACCGTCTGCAGCCTTGTGTTAGGTTGCATTCCTCCTGCGATAATCCATAAACCAAAATGTCATCCTAGAAGTAGACGATTTATGGTACGCTATTGGTGAGGTGCACCATTAGTCTTTGAAACACACACTCAGCCAATGATAACCCAAAGGGAAATCTGGAGTATTGAAAATGCTCTCTGGGTTACAAGAGCCATGGTGGGTTTGAAGGACGGATGCATTGCACCCTGCTGGCAAGCACTGTGTAGGTCAAGTTTCAAGAAGAATGTTGCTTTGCCTGGCTCCAAGATCACATCTGTGATATTTGGAAAGGACTAGTGATCTGCCACCAGATATAAGTTGAGGCTACCAAGGTCCTCGCACAGTCCCAACACTTTTCAGACTGGTTTCTTTGTTAGCACTATGGGGCACAGCCATTCTGAAACTTTGGTTCACTTATGTTGTTTATAAACAGCTGATCACTTAGAGAACTTGAGATTCTTGCTAGCTATGCTGGGTACTGATCTGGTCTTGCACTGTGCAGGAACGGCTTCTTCACATAGTTTTATCTTGTGGAAGTAGCGGATTGCAGGACATTCTTCGGGTGGCCACACCAGGATCCTCCCTGGATGGGTCCACAGTCATACCAAGGGGACCTTAGTCTTGCCAGCTCACTGTGGGTGGTCACACCTTTCCTACATAAAGATGTCCTGCTGTTTGAACTTCAATGATTCAATCTTGTATAAGCCATATGCACCTGGCCATATGCATGTGCACCTTACTAAAGCACGCAGAAACACGTTATTGTACATAATCGGACCCTGAGCCTCCCATACGTCTGATGGTACCCCATTTAGGGACACTTCACAGTACAATTTGTTGTGTTTCTTTATTTTAGCATGGCTTGGAACCTGGAGAACCATGTGTCTCCTCCTGGCATCCAGGTCGACAGGTTTGGTATCGCTACCAACACATGCCACTCTTCTAGGTCGTCTCTCATGGCATCCTTTACCATAGTTCCAGTGCTTTGTGCAGAAGGTCCAGTCTTTATCTCTGGCTGACCATTCTTTGACGTCAGCCAAGTGTATTTGGTTGGCACGGCCATAGCATTTTTTCAAGATTCCTATTTTGTCCCCATGAAGCCAGAATATTTTTTTTTAAAACTTCTCCCTTTATTTCAACTCTGGATGCAATGAACAGTTGGTTGATCACAGACCATTTCATTGCGCGTGTCACAGCAAACACACAAGCTGGCCGATTCTTTCAGGGTCCTTAAAAGCTCTTCAATGGTTCCATGAAGGGCTTGCAGATGCATATAGGTCGTGTGGTCTTCCATAAGCACATTCACCCTAATGCCAAATCTGCCCCCTGAAAGGGGTCATTGCTCCAGATCTAACAGGTGTCTAACAGGTGTCTTTGCTTCTTTGCTTGAGACGCGAGCATGCCCTTTCACTGAGCATGCATAGAATAGGACTGCTTTCATTGTTGCTCTCTAATCAGTCGTATCCACTGCTGCCAGGAAGTTGTTAAATGTTACTCTCCATTGGGAACATGAAATCAGAGACACTCTTGCTGATCGGAGGAAAGGCTACTCTTTCTTTTTGCCCTCTTTGTTGGTAAAAATATAAACGCTGCCTGCAAGTGCGCTTTGCAGCCAGCGTTTAGCAATGGACCCCCCATTGCTAAAGATTCCTATGGAATCTACCTGATTTGGACCAAAAACCAAGGCGGATTTCAAAGGAACCCATTGGTTTCATGTCTGCATGAAAATGTCATGGAGCCGTGAAACGAAACACACTGACAAGACAAAGGAGAAAAGGACGGCGGCAAACCTTTCTCTGCTCCATGCCCCTCCGCCACCTAGTCACTGCATCAAAATAGGGCAAAAAGATATATCAAGGTGTAAATTATTACGCTTAGCTTTTACGCCCTGATTTAAAACTCTGCTTCATTTAAAATAAAGCTGAATACGGTGGGGTGCTCATTTTCAAGTTCTCTGCAAGTTATGCTGAGGGGAAATATTACATTTGCCCTTTGGTGAAAGCAGGACCTCTCCGCATGATTTTCATTATTTGCATGTCAGAGTGTAAAGGGAAGAGTAACGTGAAGGCAAAAATTGCCTTTTCGCCTCCCTTTTGCACAAATAGAGTAAACGCTGCCTGCCATTTACATATGGCAGGCAGCGTTTACATTGGATTCCAATGGAATCCGCAGAGGCGTCGCTAGGAGGTCGCTGAGGGGGCTTTAGGTTTTGGTTGTAGCCCCGGATAAAAGCTCACGGACTACAACCAAAAGGTTAGCTAGGCCCCGAATCCCGACAGTCCCAGCATTAGCATTAGCATAGCCCCAGATCTTTTACAAACCTAGCAACACCCCTGAATCCACCTGCTTTTTTGGAGTAAAAAGCAAGCAGATTCCGTAGGAATCCACAGCATGTATGACATGCTGGAGTAAATGCTGGAGTGTTTGTATGGCGGACAGGAAGGGGAGGAGGAATTGTAATTTACGATAGCTGCTCCGCTTGGCCATACACATGAATGAAAATATGGCTCTGGAACATGCTCTCCATCCAAACGGAAGCCAGCCCAATACTGATGTCAGTCAAGGCCACGAAGTGGCACCCTTTTTACCAGACTCTAGAACTGCGTGGCACCAGCAAGGACCACCTATTTTCCAGCCATGCCTGTCGTCACCAATCTTTTTGTTGCACACTCGTACACTACGTGCCTCCTTCATCCAACACTTTGCTGGACCATAAGACTAACATTGCTGCCATTATTGCCAAAGGTCGCATTGCCTTGTTGATGCTGCCCTATTTTTGTCAGCTGCATTCGACCTGGTGGATCACACCCTGCTTGCCAGAAGACTTGTTGAGATTGGGCAATTTTCAGAAAGTGCTGCTGACTGGATTGAGTCCTTTTTGTGGCCCCGCTCTGCCAGGGTTGCTGTGGGTGATTTTCATGCTTCCCCTGTCCTTCTTAGATGTGGGCGTACCACAAGGCTCCTGCCTTTCACCAACCCTCTTTAATATCTATGCACAGCCCCTGTTTGACCTCCTGGCCAGCCTGGGGTTCAGTTATACGAACTACGCAGATGACACCCAGATTTTATCAGAACTATTGGGCAATCACGCCCAGGACTACTAAGCCATCAATAAAATATTTTCTTCAATCCATTCTTGGATGATGCTGCACTCGCTTGCACTGCATGACAGCAAAACCAAACTTTTGATTGTTGGTTTTGGTCCCAGGTCAAGAAAATTAGACCATTGTTACAATCAGTTTATTCTAGCTGGCTGTCCTATTTCAGTGGCCCCTCATGTTAAAACCCTGGGAGTATTTGCTGACTCCCAGCCAACATTCAATAAGAACACCGCTCACTTGCACTCCTCTTGCACTTAAACCACAAAGCTGTTGAGACAGATTTGTACTTATCTCTCAGAGGAGAATAGAGCTATTGTCGACTCAACTCTTATTAACTCCAAGTTGGATTACTGCAACAGCATCTAAATTGAGCAAACTCCACACCATTCAGAATGGTGCTGTGCGGGCTGTGTCTGGACTTGGCAGGCAGGATCCCATTAACGTAGCCAGGCGTGGTCTTCATTGGCTGACTGTGGGGCATAGAATTCCACATAAAGCGCCTCAATATTTGGCCAAGCAACTGAAGGAGGCGCCATGCAGGAGAGTACTTCACTCTAACAACAACAATTTGTTCATCCAGCCATGGTTTAAACTGCAAAGGTATGGGGAGTCAGATTTGATACCTGGACTCCCTGTGCGTGGAATGAGCTTCCAGACACATTGAGAACTATTCCTTCTATGCATCGACTTAAAAGAGCGATTAAGACACATCTTTTCAACAAAGGAGTTGACTAGTTGTCCTTTGCTCATGATATTCCTTTCTGGGCCCTTTCTGGATCTTTTGTTTGTGTCCCTTACTGTCTTTGCCTGTCTGTACTTGTTTTATGTGTCCCCTGAGGCTTTGGCCGTGTGGCACTGTACAAGCAATAAAGTAAATATCCCCACCTCGTCACTTTGTGTTGCCGCAGGAAATGTAGCCTACATGTGAGTAATGCAGGCCTGAAGATTGTGGCCTCCAGCGCCTTTTGACCATCTCACTATTGCGTCACCTGCCTAGGTGCAGTGGCACTGCACCTTTTCTGCGTTAAGCTTCATATACCACACAGGTTGCCACCGTAAGCAGAATCACACAGTAACACATGCATGGCCAAGAATGTAAATTTAGCTAAGCATTGCCTATGAGATTTGCTTTGGTGCAGTGGGCATCCACTGTACAATTAAAAATACAGTGCCGGGGAAAAGAATGAGTCCATCACAGAGCACTTCAGTGTGTACCATGTTTTTTGCCTCATTACTAAACTCAAACTTAGATAGATTTTTAAGGTGGTACCATAAGTAGCAGTTTCTATCGATATTGCACAAATGAAACATATTGGGGACTCATTTTACAAATGTGTAAATTACATGAAGGGTACCGCCTGTGTTTTCCTTTTGTGCGCTTTGTTCTTCTCCATGTAATTTTTCACATTTGCACTGATAATTTCACAAATGTGTCAAACCTTTCAAAACAGGTACAGACTTTTTGTGCGTGCTTGTGGTAGGTACGCGTTTACTATGAATTCCCATGGAATCTGCCTGCTTTTAGCGTAAGAACATTTGATTTTTGCATGCAGAGCAGAAATGCAATGCCCAAACTGAAAATCCCCTCAAACAGGCATTGGGTGAAGTTTAAACACTACTTTTAAGGGGACTCAAAAATTATGCCCATTATTTATCAAATATAGTTTGCTGATATAAAAGTATTACGAAGCATATACAAAATAAATTGTAGGATTGCAAACCTCGAGATGTATGGCATTAAGGAGAATTGTAACAAAAGTATGTATGTTTGGAAATATGTCTCCTTTTGAGGAAAAGAAACGTTTCAAAAGATTTGCTTTAGCCAAAATCCCAAAGTTAGTTTTACTTGCGAGACTGCAGTGGTTTCCTAAATAAATAATATGAATCATGTTTGCATGATACCCAGCCTTCATAACTGATGCAGCAGTGTAACCTCTGAGCCAATCCAAATAAACGGCTGCAAAATTTCAGACTAACTTACTCTATAAAACTCCTTTTTTCATTCACTCTGTTTGACTTATCTGGTACTGCGGCGGTGCTATGTTCACGCTGGTGCTGCGCACAAAAGTCTGTCAACGCAATGCGAGGGATGTACAGTAACAAGTTGTCTAGTCCCTAAGGAGCATTAGTACCCGGTGAGATCTGCGACAGGCCATCATGGAAAGAAAGAAGGGACTACACGTAGTCCCTTTTCTCCTTTCCATTGCAGCAATATTTTTGTTTACTTTTTTCCTATTTTTTTGAATTGGCACCAGGAAAAGGGAGAAGGGGCTACATGTTGTCCCTTCTCCCTTTCCATGGTGGTCATTTTGTTTGTTTACTTTTTTTCACTTAGTTTCAAAGGCCGCCATGGAAAGGGAAAATGGACTTCATTTTCCCTTCCCCGGCTGCCATTTTAAAAAAAATAATAATTCTGTTCCGAAACGCCAGAGCGTTTCAGGAAAGAAAAAAAAATCCTTTTAGTACCCCAGTCATATGGGCCGGGGTACTAATAGCAACTGGGCCTGTAATTATGGAGCCCAGGGCATTACCTGAAGTGGTAATTTCCCCCCTGCTCGGTGCATAGTGCTTAATTCTCATTCTGAACAATGTCATGTCATATACATTAGCAGCTAATGTGGAACATCCTCCACCCCCGCCACAGGTGTGAACCAAGAGTAAAACATTTTAATTTCCAGTACTGGGGTTCGTCATCAAGGAGCTGCATGCTGTTTCTGGGAGGTGGGTGTAACAGCAGTTTTGCTTTCCAGGCACAGGGTCTATTCAAGCCATTTACATATGCCATCAACTAGGGACACCCATTTTTAAAAGAAAGGCATCGTTCCCCTTGTCCGACAAGCTCCATGGGTCACAGAATTTGCATCCATGCCATCCTGTCCTTGTTCCAGACGAGGTAGATGAAGGCAACCATAATGACGTGAAGCGCGAATGGCAGAGTGCTGTGTTCTGACTGTGCGAGCAGAAGAAGAGTGGGGGAGAATCAATATAAACTTAAACAAGTACGCAGTATCTTAGTGTCAAAAATAAAGTTGTTTCACTTGAAAATAATGTTGTTCAATGTTAGTTTTTGATGATAGTGCCTTGACACACACTTCCTTCATGATTGTGTGCCTGACCTTGTACGTGTTTACCCAGCTCTTTCTACCAACACTTTTCTTTCTTTCAAGTTGGATTTACACTTCCACGACTTCCTCCAAGCTGGGATCTCCCAACCCCCAATCTCATTTTCAGCCACCCTCTTCACACCACCTTGTCACTCCCTCAACCTCCCTCCCCTTTGGCCATTAGGAGCCATGCCCCTCCCCTTCACGCTGCATCTTTACCTTCGACCCCCCCATTCCCCCATCCTCCAGTTACTTCTCAGGGCTCTCTTCTCTGGTCATGGGTGCCACGTTTTTTGGCTGTGCTTGCCAATGTTTATCTTTTGCTGTACATTTATTCCTGCTCTTTAATCCGGGAGTCCCCCTGAAGTTCCACTCCTGAGAACCCGTCTGTACTGTCCCCTGTCCCTCCAGGCTCTGCAGCTGGTCACAAGAGGCGCTGAGGAGCTAGGGCTGAAGCAGAAAAATAAATGCACAGAGCCTTACATGTGTGAACTTCTCTTTATTTGTCACACGTGGCAAATGTCGCTCACGGTAGTTATGCAGACGTCACCATGCAAACTTGAAGACGTGGAATAAACATAGTGACGCACTTCTGACATGGAAAGGGCAGTCGCGGGCGAGTCCAGAACCTGTGTGGATGAATGTTTTGTGCTCCACAGTGCGTGCCCCGCACACCGGCTCCAAGCCCCACCTACCACGGGCCGGAGCACCGGAAATGAGGCAATGCACGACACAACACTGGTGACGAGCGGGATTGCGGCACAGGCACTGATGGGCACGCAAAAGAAAACAAATATCGTCGTCAATCAAAACGCTGTGCAGTCCACAGGCCAACACTGGCAAAGCTATGCAGGTGCACCATACAAGAAAACATGCCACTCAGCAAGCTGGTCACACACTGCTGATGGAGAGCAGTCATCCACACAGCAAAAAAGAAGAAAACAACCCAAGAGAGGAAAAACTCTGCACAGAGAATCACAAATCGACCAGGTGTGTTCTGAAAAAAAATCTGACACCAACAAGGAGTGGTCATCTATCCCACATAAGTCAAAATGGCCCACCAAACCCAACCACTTCTGCCAGACTGGCACCAACATTTAGCCCCAATCTCACACCACGTCCACAAAGACATCTGGGCATGCCCTTGGTGCCTTTTGACCCCTACCTAGAACCATCATCAGTAGGACCCAGACGGGCACTATGGATTCAGAAGTTCGAAAAGGCTATGGACTGCTAGGACAAGGACATTAACACGCCAAAGAAAATGTGGTCCCACCTGCTGTTGAATGTTGGCGACAACACACTACACATCTTCAACTCCCACGAGCACCAGACACTGATGATGAATACAAAGCGACAAAAGACATTCTTGCGCACCATGTCATGCCCCAACTCAACCAAGAATATGGCATTTTCAATTTTTGCAGGACAGTCCAATGTGAGGCAGACATGCTTGATACATACCAGACCCAGCTAGGGCGATTAGCACTGTCGTGTGAGTTTGAAAATGTTGACAAGGAAATCCGACACCATATCATTAATGGGATGTATTCAGAGAAATTGAGGAGAATTATACTAAGCAAGAAAGGAATTCCCCTATCTCGCATCCTGAAATACGGCCACCAGAGAGAACTCTCGCATGCAAGGGCTGCCCACATGATCACAACCCTACAAAGACTACAGCTGACACCAGCTCCAACGATTGCATCAGTCACAAATCGACCACCACCACAAGGAGACGAATATGGCCCCACTTGCATGTCCGGTTGGCGACCCAGAATCCCTTGCCCCAATCACTGCGGGTGGGGGCTAAGCAATGACATGGAAAGCGAAATCGCTCAGCACAGGGCACAGGGAACCACGTGCTGTGCTTGTGGCCATCTTGACCACAACGCAAAGGTCTGCCGATTCTCGGGTAACCCCAAAGGCCTAAGACCACAAACAGGCAAAACGTCACCTAAGTACAAGAAGCAAGCAAAAGCACGGCAAGTCAAGGCCAAAAACAACTCATCATCGGCAGAGTCAGAAGACGAAGAGAGCAGGACAATGGCGGCAATTGCGGCCCATCAGACCAGGAAAAAGAAGGGAAAATGCACCTAATCTCTGCCCTAGTGCGAGGAAACCAAAAAGCAAAGAAGAAGAAAAAGCCCAGATGCAACATTCGAGTGGGAGAAAAGGAGGTGACAATGACAATCAACACTCGATCTTCAGTGAACATGATGCCCCTCGACACCATTAGCAAAACGAACCCCCAACCAGCACTGAAGGTCAGTAGCAAACGGCTTTATGCGTATGGCAGCAGGAAACTCCTCCCAGGGGTTGGGCAATTTTGCGCTGCGCAGGGATGGGAGACCGAAAATCCAATCAAAGATATACTTTGTAGATTCAGGCATCGTATGCCTACTAAGTTGGGACTTAGCAGAAGATCTCAAACAACAACAAAATATGCGACCTCCTGTCAAATCATCACAAGCTCTTCGAGGGGATCGGGTGTCTGAAACGCAAGGTGATCAAGGTGATTAAACTGCATATCGACCCAACCATACAGCCGCAAGCAGTACGACACCAGAGGTCACCCTTCTACATGCAGGACCTAGTCGCCAAAGAAATACGTGACCTGGAGAAAGCCGGAATAATAGTGGAGGTGAAAGGACCGACGCCATGGGTCTCTCCGAAGGTAGTAACAAAGAAACCAAAGCAACCAGAGAAAATCAGAACATGCATTGACATGCGCCTTCCCAATGCTCCCCTCATCCGGGAGAGACAATTCACTCCAACAAACGATTAAATAATCGCAGACCTCACAGGGTCCAAAGTATTCTTCAAAATAGGCCTAAAAGCAGCCTATCACCAGCTATCACCAGCTCAAGCTACACAAAGACTCGAGATACATAACCACATTCTCGACGCACCTAGATACAAGCGATTGAATTTTGGAATATCATCCACAGCAGAGGTCTTCCAACAAACCATACACACCATCTTGCAAGACCTCCCCGGAGTCCAAAATGTCATCCTGGTACATGCCAAAGACAAGGAAGAACATGGGGTTAGGTTGGCAGCAGTCTTCAACAGGCTAGAGAAAACTGGTCTGACCGTACACAAGGACAAACGTGAGTTCCTTTAGGAGGAACTAACATTTTTCGGATATGTCTTTAACAGCAACGGCGTGTCAGCGGACCCACTCAAAGTAGCTGATATCAAGGGAGCTATTCCACCCACAACACCCACAGAAGTCTGCAGTTTTTTGGGGATGGCCATGTACTGCGGGAGGTTTATCAACAACCTAGCCACGCTCTCAGAACTACTGCAGGCGGTGAACAAATCAAACTCAAAATGGCAGTGCAACAAGTCATGTCAAATAGCTCTAAAAAATATCAAAGACTCACTGTCAGCCAGTACCACAATGGCCCACAAAATGACACCCATTTACACACAGAACTATACGTGGACGTGAGCCTTGTGGGAGTAGGGGCATTATTGGTCGAATACACTGACGGGAGACACACGACCAGTGGCCTAACCATGCAGAGCTCTCACTCCCACAGAACAATGGTACTCACACATCGAAAAGAAAACCATCGCCGTCTTGTGGGGGTGCAGACATTTTCATCTATACCTGTATGGATGGAAATTCAAGACTTTCACAAACCACAAACCACTCATTCTCAATCTTTACGGGCTTGGCACCACACCCCCCAGCACGAGTTGGAAAATGGTTACTTCAACTACAACAATATGAATTTGACCTCATATACAGATCAGGAGCAGACAACCCCAGAGATGTTCTATCCAGACATGTGCAAGCCGCTACTGCAGCTGAAATTTCGGAGTCCGAAGAAACAGAAGAACACATATGCCTGATCGTGGAGGCAATGGAACCGAAATCTGTGAGCATATCTGAACTGGTAGAAGCCACAAACAGCAACCCATGCTGCACCCTGACAAAGGACGCCATCTTAGCGGGGGAGTGGTACTCTTTCCTTCAGAACAATGAAAACCGCACTCCGGATGCAAAAGATTTGCTGTCAGGGATTTTCACTGTCCGCCATGAGCTATCAATCACAGATAAAGGCCTCATCCTGAGAGAGACTTCCATCCTGATACCGCTCAAGCTGCATGAACGCTTAATAGCGCTAGCACACAAAGGCCAGCAGGGCATACTGAGGACGAAAGCACAGATTAGAGATCAAGTGTGGTTCTCAAGGTCGACGCCAAAGTCGAGGCAGTCATCTCATGGCTGACCACTGGAGCACCACCACTATGTCACCCTGGGAATCAGTGAGTGTCAACTTCTGCACAGTACAAGAGGGGATCTACCTCCTAGTTGCTATAGACAAACACTTTCGTTACCCACAGGTGGAAGTAGTCCATTCAACAGTGGCAGAGGCTGTAGGGCCCGCCCTAGAAAACATTTTCGAGACACAAGCTACCCCAACACCTGAAACGCGACAATGGACCACCATCCCAAGGGGCTGATTTTGCATAGTAACTGGACGATCTGCAGATTACACACCACCTCATCACACTGTGCTGGCCCCAAGCAAATGGCGACACAGAACATTTTATGAGAATGATTAACATGGTGCTGAGGATCGTGAAGGCCCAGTCAGCCCAATGGGAATTCGCACTATAGCGATTCCTCTGAAACTACCGGTTTACACTGCATGCATCAACCAATACCCCTCCCCCGCCCCTCGGCTGACATCATGTTCGGAACAATATTATGGACACAGGACAAGAGAGTCAGAGCTAACGAGCACATGAGCAGAAAATGATGAGCCAGGAAATCACACACCAAAGTTGGGAATCAGGTGTTGGTCCTCCAGAACCCATCAAGGACCAAGCTGGCGAGCCTGTTCAAGAGCGAGCCTTGGACAGTGACTGAACAGAGAGGAACCATGATCACTGCAAGCCAAAAATGGAAATTAATTACCAAGAACACAAAATAGGGAGATAATAGAGAGAGAGACAATGGTGGAGGGCCACAGCCAAGAAGGGTGACAGCACCAGCCCAGCTGACGTAGGAAATCCAAGCCAAGAGGGAGGGTAGCACCAGACCCCCAGACCAGCCGACGGTGACAACCAGGCCCAACAGCATGAAGAGACACAGCCAGACAGACTTCCGACAGACCCAGAGAGCCGGCAGCACAACCGGTACCACCTGACGGCAGCGCAGAGGCCTCCAGATAAGCTGTGACTATGTGCACTAACATGGACCTGTTCAGTGTATTGTGATAAATATGTGTGTACGTGTGTTCTGTTTGTTAAGGGGAAAGAAGAGGAATGTTATGTAGACATCACCATGTGAATGTGGTAACGTGGAATAAACACAGCAACGCACTTCTGACAATGGAAGGGCAGTCGCAGGCGAGTCCAGAACCCATGTGGACATGTGTTTTGTGCTGCACAATGCGTGCCCCACACTCCAGCTCCAAGCCCACCTACCATGGGCCGGAGTGCCAGCAACGAGGCAACGCACGACACAACAATGGGAGAGCTGACTCGCGCATGCATAGTTGCGGCCTTTCCTCATTGGTTAGCCGTCAAATGGCAGTCGGAACTCTGCCCCATTAACCATGTCCATCTCGGACACACCATCGTCCCCTTTCTGACAAAAAACAAAAACGAATCATTCACAGTTCATTGCTCACATTTATTCAATCAGATGCACAGGACATTTGATGCACCTTACAGGTCTCATCATGCCTTCTCATGTTGCTTTTGTCTATCTCTCTCTCTCTATTTCTCTCTCTCTGTCTCTCTCTTAGAGATTGGATAAATGCTTAAGGGTCATGGAAATCAAAATATACACATTGGTATTGTATGGGTGTGAAATATGGCGCCATGCCAACTGCACAAGACTGGACGTGGTGCAGAACGAATTTTTAAGGAACATAGGAGGGATTGATCCTAGTGCACCAGGGGACGCTCTACGAGCAGAACTTGGTGTTAACAGTATAGCAGTTCTAGCAGAGCTGAGGTTTTTGGAATTTTATCTTAAGACAACTAAATTTGATTCCCCAAACCCTATTAGGGGAAATGTAGTTCAGGAAATTCACTCATCACCAGCCAGATAAAAATATACATGGTATAATTTTAGTAATAGACAAATAAGTGGGGCATCAATCCTAACCATAATAACTGCATAGCCAAATTGAAGACCGTCCTTAGGGACAATGCTACCAGACTTGAACATGCTAGAATGATGAACCAGTTATCCTCTCCCTCATTGATGTCGTTTTATGTTGCCTTGAGTCAGATTTTCTATGAGAGAGGTGCTGTAAGCTCTCTGAAATCCCCAGACCCAAGAAAAATAATGTTAATGGTCCGATTAAGCACTCTACCATTGGGAGCTAGAATGTCTTGGATGGGCGGCTGCAAAGAATGGTCCTGTGGGATGGGATACGAGGTGAATATACTCCACTTTTTATTAATATGCCCCCTCCTCATTATCCTTAGAAGACAATTATTTTGTTAAGTTTGGTATTTGGGATATTTTGAAAGTGTTGTCTCTATTTCTGAATTTATGAATTGGAATTATTTGAATTTTAAATCTGATGTCTATACTTTTGTAAAGGAAGGACTCAAAATGTATGGCAGAAGATTTTTAAAATAAGGTTTATCTTTTTAAATTCAAATTTATATGCATTGTATTGATGTTTGTTGATTGTTAATTGCTAACGCCGAATAAACATTTAATGCTACTACTACTACTACTTAGATGTTCCTCACGAGGCAGTGATTCACTCTCCTCCCCTTGCTGTCTTGCTCTTCTTCCTTAAATAGCTTGAAATGAGAAATATTTGGAGTAATGTGTTTGCATGCAGACCTGACCGTGATCATTGGTCCCTTTATTGAGTGACAACCAGGTGAAAAGGATAGAATCTGCGCTCCTCTTTCTTGTCTTGTCTTTGACGCACAAGTACTTTATCTTCCAGCTGAATGCTCGACCTCGTGGCATGCCGGCTAGCATCTGCATCCTCTTTCATGTCCTTTTTCTTGAGTGCATCCACTGCTCGAACCCTTCCATTCCTTTGTTATTGAGACTCACATTATGCAGTAATCTTGTTTGTGTTGTCCTTCCGAATAGTAGTTCTGACGGGCATCTTCCTGTCATCACATGTGGCAAGTTTCTGTAATCTCGAAGTATCTTACAGACAGCTTTGTTAATGGACATGGATCTCAGTTTCTTTTGTTGAAGTTTTTTTTTAGGCTACCCAACAATTTCTCGACCATGCCATTAGCCTGAGGCCACAGTGGGGCTATCTTTCTGTGATGTATGCCCATGTACTCCATGAATTGGGTGAATCTGATACTGCTGAATGGTGGGCCATTGTCCGACTTCAGGACATCTGGGATGCCCCACGCCGAGAAGATTTTGTTAAGCTCCGGTATTACCATGCTGGCTGCTGTGGATGATATGAGTTGAACGAGGGGAAATCGTGAGAATTCATCCATAATGACCATCCAGTATTTGTTATCATAAAAAGGCCCAAAGAAATTGATTGCGAGGTGAATCTACGGTAGCTCTGACAATTCAGACATTCTAATCGGTTCCAAATTGTTGACTCTCGATGTCCTTTGACACAGGTTACACATGCTGATTGTACACTCTACCATCTCGTCTATCCCAGGGAATGACGTTGTATCTCCGATTTGTCGCTTAGTTGCTACCATGTCCCAAAGTCCTTTGTGTGCTAGAATGACAATTGATTGGCGCAGATCCCTCAGGATTATTATTCTGTTTCCCTGCATGCCGAGCCTGTCTAAAGATATTGATAACTCCTCTCGCAGGTGTTTGAATGCATTTAGCTGCCCTGCTTCTTCAGTCATATTTTGGACTCCTTCAACTTTTATCTCTCTCCAACTCCTGGACTTGATTATTTCTTGCAGCTTTCTTAAAATAGCATCTCATTGGGTACGTTCTTTAAGTATTTTAGTTGTAATTGCTTTTGGCATTCCTTGCTGGGTGAGAAAATCGACATATTCGTCTGCTATGATTGCTTCTGTTGAGTTGTGAGGTAGCAGATGACGCAACATGAAATCATCAGGGGGGTACTCTTTCTCTGGCTTGTGGCCTATGGTGAAGTCAAAATTTGGCAATCTGAGGCCCCATCTTTCTATTCGTGGAGGCATCTTGCAGTGAGGATTTCCATAGATTGTCACCAGAGCTTGGTGGTCGGTTACTATGGTACATGCTTTTCCAAGCAGAAACATTTGAAAATGTTTGCATGCCCACACAACTGCAAGCCCTCCCTTTTCAGACTGTGATGATCCTGTTTCAACTTCCGACAGACTATTGCTGGCGTAGGCAATCACTGTCCTCGATGTTTCTTTTCCTGGACCATGCTGCGTTAATATAGCTCCTAATCCTACTGCACTAGCATCCAATGCCAATTCCGTGCACAGGTCTGGATCAAAATATCAAACAAGCAAAGAGTGGACCTTGGCGAATGAGATTAAAACCTTTCTTCATATAAACACTGTTAATCTAGTCAATATCACAAAATATATTTATTTATATATAATATTCACAATATTAGTTCATACACCATCTTGCCTAAATGAAAAAATGTTTTGATATCTACACATATATTCCACCAGTCATATCATTATTCATTCGCACACACATTACCAAACATTTCTACACAAATGGGTTATTCAAGAGCCCAAAAATATTCAAACAATTAACCACTTCCTGACACCTATTTCCATTCTAAATCGGCGTTAATACACAAATCAAATAGCAATCTTTTTATTTGACAAAATCGACATATGTTTCAGTCGTCGAAAAGGGGCTAAAAGTGAGCCCATACACTAAAGGCGACCTTCTTCAGGATACGGGTTGGTTGGAAATGAAACCTGCCCAATGTCATGAGGTGGAAGGTGGAAGATGTCATCTAGTTTGTATCGCCAAAGAACAATGTTAGGGGTGGTGTCAACACTGGAATGAATCCACGGCCCTCTGTGGTACAAGTGACAGGGGCCTGAAATTATAATCAGGGAATGGCCTCTTTGTAGTAAACTCAATGCACAATGCATTCATCTATGCTGCTGATCCCGAGAAATGGGGTGGAAGGACATCTGCATTTGTCTCTTTTCGTATTTTTTAGTGATAAGTATTCCTATATCGAGGGGGCGTGGTTTGATGTCTACGTAAGGGGACGTTCCTTGGAGGAGCTCCCAATAATCCGATTTTGATCCTAGGAAGAAGTGATGGTTTTCGGCGGACTTTCGAGTCCACGGTGCATCCAAGGGTGCATGAAAGTGGGGGGCACATGGTGAGTGCCCTCCCCACCAGCGAGACTGCATATCCACAGAACTGGACTTCGAAGAAGGTGGCGGTCGCGCAGTGGAAGGGCAGCACCCAAGATGGCCGCTCGTGGACAAAGGGCCATAAATGGTCCGTGGAGCTGAGGAAGACAGAGCTGGCCGGAGCGGGGCGAGACCAACTAGAGGGACGCATTGTATGCGTCTCTGGCTGGTGGCAAGAACATAAGTGCGGGCCCCCACTGAGGAGGCCCTAGATTGTGGCGTGCCAGCAGAGCGAAGGAGGGGCCGGCGAGCGGACCCCGCGAGGCACTCCGCAGCGCCGGAGACACAGCTGGGCGCGTGTGCCCTACCGACGCAGCAGGATGTCTTCCAAGGTGGTGCGACCCCGGATCAAGCAGCCCACGATGGAGGCCTTCGCCAGGTTGCCCCCGGGCGCGGAAGGGGGCAAGAGCAAAGAGGCCTCTGCAGCGGCGACGGACCCACCGGGTACTATCCAGGAGGTGCTGGCAGCAATTGCCGACTTGAAGGTGGCCTGGGAAACGAAGTTGGGCCTGGCCATGAAAGAGCTGCAGGTGGGCTTGGACCTTAAGATCGGAGCGGTCCAAGAAGAGGTGAACCTGTTGCGTCAGGACGTGCGAACGATCGCTGAGCCCACTGGGGAACTAGAGAAAGAGTTGGTCCCGACCACGGAGGCGTGCAATGCACATGCTAAGGAGCTTCATGCCCTCGTGCAACGAGTGGGCAATCTGGAGGACAGAGCGGAGCAGGCGGAGGGGCGCGCCAGGCGCAACAACATTCGCATAGTGGGTGTTCCGGAAGGAATGGAAGGACCGAACCCCACAGAATACGTTGAAACCATGCTCTTGCAGGAGATTACAGGCGGGGAGCTGACCCAGGGATTGGCGGTTGAAAGGGCGCATGGGGCCCTGACCAGGAGACCGGCCCCAGGAGCCCCCCGCGGCCGTTGATCGCGAAGATCTTGAACTATCGTGACCGCGAAAAGATTCTCGAATTTTTCCGGAAAGGAGGTACGATAGAAAGGGGGTCAGCGAAAATAACGGCGTATCCGGACTATACGCTGCTTGTACAGCGTAGTCAAATGAACTTTGGATCAGTGAAAAGGAGGCTTAGAGAAGCAGGCCATCGCTACATGTTGCTCTACCCCGCCAGGTTAAAGGTGTTTTATAAGAATAGATCCCTCTTCTTTGAGACGCCGACTGAAGCGATGGAGTGGTTGGATATGCAGGGTCGACCTCAGGAACCGGATGTCCAGACAGAGGTGGCTGGAGATAAGTAGCACGTTGCTGAGGCACCCGTGAGGCCATAGTTATGACATTGGGACTGGAATATAGAATGATATTGTGCTTGTGGGGAGGATGTCATGGTATCCGCCGGCGGGTCCCGTTGAATGCACTTCTCCTAAATAGATCACTGGGAGCTTCTAGGAAGCACCCTCTGAACCCAATAGTAGTACACTTAGTTAGGTCACTGTTAGATAGGTGACGCCCCGTGGGGTCCTTGTCCTCGGGTACGAGACAGGTCCAAACGTGGGTAGGCCTGAGATCCAGGGATGGAGCTGGGCTATTTTTGGGGGTTGGTAGGTAGGGGGAGGGAGGGAGTTTTGTGCAGTGGTGTGAAGTTGGGGGGGAGGAGGGGGGCATTGTTTGTGAATAGAAGGGAGAGAGCCAGAACACAAACTAGCATGGGGAGCATTATGGGAAAAGATGGGATGGGGATAGTCCGACCAGATGGCATCGGGTGATCTCAGAATTGTGACCTGGAATGTACGGGGCCTTAACAGCTATCTGAAACGTAATAAAGTGATGCTGTACTTAAAGAGGATGCGTGTAGACATAGCCCTGCTGCAGGAGACTCACCTCACTAGGGAAAGGCTGGAGGTGGTCAGGAGAAAATGGAAGGGCAATGTTGTGGGTGCAGCATACTCGGCGTACGCTAGAGGGGTTATTACTTGGGTGGCGCCGCATGTGTCGTTTCAGGTGCTTGACTCTACGGTGAACCCGGAGGGTAGAATGGTGGTGGTAACGGGTCTCCTGGAAAACAGGGAAGTGCATATCATAAATTTGTACGCCCCCAATAACGACACAGCGGCTTACTTTAGGACCCTCTACAGTAAACTTGGCCCCCTGGCAGGGGGTACGGTAGTGTGGGGGGGGACTTCAATTGTACCATGAATCCCAGATTGGATAGGTCCAAGGACAGGGCAGGGAAAGCGGCACCGGGGCCAAAGCGCTGGGTACCTTACTGAAAGACCTAGGCCTAGAGGATGTGTGGGGAAGGCTGCATCCTACGGATAGGCAGTATTCACACTACGCAGCGCCACATGATTTGCACACAAGGCTAGATTACATGTTTGTAACAGCCGAGATAGTGAGAGACATAGAGGGAGCGGAATACAAGGCCCGAGTACTATATGACCACTCGTCCTTGGTGGTAGACTGGAGACACCAGCCCCCAAGACCGCGGATCCCTATATGGAGACTCAGGACCGAGGCTCTGCAAGACGAGGGGTTCCGGGAGGGACTGAGGGATGCCATCGAAGAATACTTTGATATAAATACGGGAAGCGTACGCTCTGTGGGCACACCGTGGGAAGCGTTTAAGGTGGTGGTGCGTGGGGTAGCCATTTCCAAAGCTAAGGGGCTACAGGGGGGTATCGAAAGGGAACTCCAAGAAGCGGAAAGGGAGCTAGAGGATCTCACATGTTGTGAGAACACCGCTCATGATAACAGAACCAAAGTAAAGGAGCTACAGTTATCCTGCAGTGCACTCTGGGATAGGCTGTGCAGACTCAATTACAGGAAATATACGGAGAGGATACACGCAGGGGGCGACAAGCCGGGCAGACTGCTGGCCTGGCTGTATAAGAGTGAGACCCCCCACTCGGTGATCAGTGAGATTAAGGATGAGAGAGGTTGCATCTGCAACACCCAGGAAGGGGTAAATGAGGAGTTCCTTAAGTTTTACAGATACTTGTATGAGGACACGGGGGAGGATATGTGTCAAGACATACTGGACACATTGGAGGACATAGAGCTGCCCACCCTGGATGACCTAGAACGCGCAGAGTTAGACGCACCTGTCACCTCGGATGAGCTGGAGGTGGTGATTCAGAATCTGCCCACTTGCAAGGCGCCTGGTTCGGATGGGCTACCTAGTGAGTTCTACAAAACATACAAGCAAGAGCTGCTTCAGCCACTGCTTGCCACTTTCAACGAGGCCTATGAGCAGGGGGAACTCCCATTGTCCCTCCGCGAGGCTGTGATCATTCCACTCTTGAAACCAGGCAAGCCGGCCGTGGAGTGCAGATTTTACAGACCATTGTCCATGCTTAACCAGGACAGCAAAATACTTACAGCAGTGCTGGCTAATAGACTGAAGAAGGTGATTTGAAAACTGATACACCCAGATCAGACGGGATATGTTCCAGGCAGGAACATCACCGATAACCACAGGCGGCTACACCATATCATTGACCAAACTGAGGAGGACACGGGCGAGTTGGCCATAGTGTCGTTAGACGCGGTCAAGGCCTTCGACTCGGTACGATGGCCCTGGCTGAAAGAAGTCCTGAAGGGGTACGGAATGGGACCTGGATACCTCAGATGGGTCCAGCTGTTTTACAGCACCCCGATGGCTAGAGTCAAAACGGGGTCCACAGCCTCAGATACCTGGCAACTTTGCAGGGGGACCAGACAGGGATGCCCCTGGTCACCCATGCTATATATACTGGCATTAGAGCCGCTGGCAATATGCCTGCGACAACAATATGGGGAGGCGGGCATAAGCACTGTCAGTGGAGGGCACCTGATATCACTATATGCGGATGATATGCTCCTTTATTTTGCGTTATCCAGAAGAAAATCTGCAGTATGTGCTGGAGGTACTAGAATGGTACGCCACCCTTTCGGGCATATCGGTGAACCCTAGAAAGTCTAGTCTGTTTCCTTTAGGCAGATATAGGAAGGTCCCGGTACAGAGGCTGCCTGTCCTGCCAATACCATGGCAACCTGTGACATTTAGGTATTTGGGAATAAATATTTACCACAGGGTCGAGGCAGAACACAAGCATAACACGGAAAAAGCGATAGAGGGGATCAAGAACAGCATGGTATTTTGGTCTAGATTGCCCCTGACCATGATGGGGAGGGCGGCCTTGCTCAAGATGGTGGTCCTGCTTAGGCTCTTGCACTTTTTCGTGAATGTCCCGTTTCTGATACCTAGGAGCCTATTTGCGAAACTTCACAGCGTGTGTAGGGGTTTCGTGTGGGGCAACTCTAGGAATAGGGTTGTTCTGTGGAAGCTCCAGAACCCATGTGACAAAGGGGGATAGGCCTGCCTAATTTTGAACTCTATTACCTGGTGGGGCAGCTGCTGTATGTGGCCAGGTGACTTTCGGCCGAAGACTCGGCGGAAGCTAGACATCTGCGTGGAGACTCAGCCCCATACTTTCTAATGGAAGGGGTGTGGTTGCGTAGAGACAAACTGGTGGGCAGGGGGCAGCTACTGAGGCTGGGCTGGGAGATCTGGCACAGGACATGGAAGATTGGGGGGGATTCGGAGCCGTACTCCCAGCAGGCCCCTTTGGCGGCACTGTGCGGGAGCGACTCTAAACTACTTGAATCGGTCCGTAGATACTGGGAACAGGTAGGCCTGGCCACCCTCGGGGACATATGGCAGGAAGGGGAGGCATTGGACTTTCAGAGGTTTCAGGAAGAGACGGGGGTGCATGGTGGCCAATATATAACCTACTCTAGGCTTGTTAAAAAGACTAGAGAAAGATGGCCCGAGACAGTGCTAGCGGAAGACCCTGATGCCTCCCTGGAAACTATGTATGATGTATCGGAGGGTGGGCACTAAATATCGAGGATATATGAGCTCCTGCGAGCAAGAGCAGTGAAAGAGTTGCTTCAATTGAGACAAGATTGGTAAGCGGAGGTGGGAGGACCCATGACAGACGGGCAATGGGAATGGGCCCAGAGGTACCATAAAAAGGTGTCCCGGAACGTGAGATTCCAACAACTTCAATTGTATGTTAGCCACAGGGCTTATCTGACTCCCGGGAAGATTGCAAAGATTAGGGGACCAGCTACGTAGCAATGCCCCAGGTGTGGGGAGGTGGATGCGGGACTGCTACACATGTTTTGGGCTTGCCCGGAAGTGCACAGATTTTGGGATGAGGTTAAGACGAAACTGGCTGGTGGGGGGTGGTCCTGGATGTGGAATCGGCCTGGTCATGCATGCTTGGGTTTTTTCCTAGACCCCGACATTCAAAACACATAAGCAAGATGAAGGACTTGGCTTGTGTTTTGGCCAAGCGCAGGATTGCCATGGGCTGGAAGGCGGCCCACAGACCTAGGGTGGAGCTATGGTGGGCGGACCTCTTGAGGTGGGCGGAAGCTGAATCTGTAGTCTGGTTCGAAGTGGTCACTAGGGGGGGCAAGGAGGAAGTAGGGCCCTTACTGGCCTTGCGGCAATTGGTGGCCTCTATGGCAAACCCTCACCAGGGTAACAACGGAACAGAGGACTCGGATGATGACTGCTTAAGTATTGTGCTACCCGATGATGCTCCTGTAAATGACATGTGAGAACCGGCTCCAGTTCAAGGGGGGGGGGAGTTGGGGAGTTCTAATGAAAATGTGTTGGTCTAATGATGCTTTTATGTATTGAAACAGTTGTAGTGTGTTTGTTTGGCTTCAAAATAAAATAAAAATATTTTTTTTTAAAAAAAAGTATTCCTATTTCACAGGAAGGATGTGGCTAGTCCCGAATTTTCAAAGGCATGCCAATCCTGCAGAGCAATGTTTTGGCAGCATGTATTTATGAGTTTCATGCATCTGACATGGTGCGGACGTTACATTTTCACACAGTACACACGCACATTTGGCAGCTGCATTCTGTGTTAATTGCAGATCTCCTCCTACAGATAACGGTGCAGAGTCTGCTAAAAGAAAGAAAAACACTGCAGCGTGTGTATAAGTCACTCGGACCCGGCTGTGGTCGAGCAGCTAGCTCCCCAATCCTGAAGGTCACTTGTGAAAGGTTTTGTTATCGGGTGAATCATTGCTTACCCTACTGATTGTGGCAAAATTGCAGAGATACCTGCTGCAGTAGCTCACAATGCCCATGAACGATCTAACTTCACTGACATCCCCGGGGGTGAGATTTCTGATATGGCCACCACTTTACTTGGGTCTGGACATTTTTCATTTCATGATTCAGAGTCCGCCCTGCTTCTGTCCGTGCAGCACACACCTTTTGTAATGCTTCATCATGCTCCTGCATGGTGGCTCCAAATACCAAAATATCATTGCTGTAATTGAAGCAATTTTGTATTGGGCAAATGACTTTCCTTATGCTTTCTTGAAATATCTCTGCCAATGAGGAGATGCCAAAGCTTAGTCACTTATACATGAAGAGGCTGATGTGTTTGGCAAAGGTGGTAATAAATCTCCATTGCTCATCTATCTTGATCTGGTGATATCCTTTATTAAGACTGAGCTTTGCAAAGATCTTGGCTCCATTCAGTAGAATGATCGTATCGTCTAAGTGCATCCAGGGCTGTGTCTTGCGTCCAATTGTCTTGTTTGCCTGTCTCAAATCTACAAATATGCGGATTGCACCAGGTGTACCTTTCTTGGGAACAGCCACTATTTGAGGCATCGAAGTCCTGTTAACAATGCTGGGATACCCCGTGTAATAGCACTATCATGCTGCATTGTGTATGTCACTGCCGTGATCCACATCTCAAGAGCAGTGGGATGATCTAGTAAGTTGCTTCCAGGAACATCACCTTGTAATACATGTAGTTCTTCCTATGCATGTCTTCCCTTGTACCAGAGTGTAATGGAGAATTTCCCATGGTTACCCAAGGGACCTTTCGATGTTCATTGGAAAACCTTTAGTTCCTAGAAGGCTAGTTCTAGTGTTTGTCATTTTTCTGTATTCTGAAATGCACATGATGTTGAGGGTGGCTCTGGTGTCAATTACACAATTTGCCCGATGGTGCCCTATCCGTAGGTTGACATTTCTCTCTGCAAATGTCGTCACTGCGTTCATCCTGTACGCAGAGTCACTGGCGCTCTTTTTCCAAGTGAGTGTGGTGAATGATATCTTCCCAAAACCTGACGTTCATGTCTTACGATGTCTCTTCGTGCACTCATATCTTTTCTAAATGTCGTACTGCACACACTATGTTCTTGCCTCACCTGTATGTAATTGTGCTATTGTGGGTGGCTCGGCGGAGAAGGACATATATTTGCCATGTGATTTGCCCTGCCACTGTTGGTGCACTTTTGTCCAAAGGCTGGACACTTTGAGCATTGTTCTTGAGGAAATGGAAGTCCACAGCAACAGCATCTTCCTGACAAGGCATAACCTTTCGCAAGGTTGCCTGTGGTGTATTTGTTCCTTCCTCCTTGCGTTACTTGATATATTTGCTCTTTGATTGGTCCATTTGTTGGTTTCTATCGGAGACTATTGAGTTTCGGCTTGAGCTTCCATCCTGGCCATTTGCAGTATGGTGGCAAGAGGGAGTGGTTCTGGTAACAGTTTTTCCTGAATGATGAGGACAAACAGCCACCAATAATTTTCAGTCGTATTGCCTCTTCATTTGTGGATTTATGGAATTCACAGTGTGTCACCAACTCGTGAAGCCACGTTGCAAACGCATCCATGGACTCGCCTGTGACCTACATGCTGTATTAAACGTGTGTCGCTCATGGTCAATGTTTCATTGGGGTTCGAAATAGGTGCCAAGTGCCTCTTCAAGACCGGCATATGTTTTGATCACTTCTGGCAGGAAAGTGGGAATGAGATCTTCTACTTCGTCCCCCAATACATTTATCAGTAGCCTTCTCGCAAATCTGTCAGGTGTATTCTCATTGTGAGCCGCTAAATAATGTTCAAATCGCTGAATCCATCTCGCCCACCTTGGTCATAGCGAGTGCTGGTCCTTCATGTCAAACGGCACCAGTTTGTGAAATGCAGTAGCAAAAGGCATGTCCTCTTCATTGTGCTCTTCCTGGTCATGTTCTGACATCTTGTCTGGAGATCTGGAGACAGTGTGGGTCTTCAAGCGTTGTTCTCCACTCACTCCCTGGTGTGCTGGTGTATGTGCTGAGAATCAGGGGAAAAATCCCACCTTTGTCGCCATTGTACTGTCCCCTCTGCCTCGAGGCTCTGCAGCTGGTCACAAGATGCACAAGGAGCTATTTACGTGTGTACGTGAAAAGCGGTGAAGCATGAAAATAAATGCAGAGAGCCTTGGATGTGTGAACTTCTCTTTATTCATCTCATGTGGCAACTGCCGATCGTGGGAGAGGTGACTCCCGTGGGTCACAGCTTTTCCTTATTGGTTAGCCGTCAAATGACGGTCAGAGCTCTGCTCCGTTAACTGTGTCCATCCCGGACATGACACCGACTACCGCCTATATCCAAATGCATATTCTGCTATGCTTCCCCTCCCAAATTTGTAGGCTACCTCAGTGCTCTCCTCCCCCAGTTGGACTGATTCTGTTGGTCCCTGACTATCAAAACAACAGAAGATTATCTCTGAGAGGGGTGGTTGTGTGTATTTTTTGACTTCTGTCACTTTGATGATCATTATTGTCAGCAGATGGGACAGAAAGGACAAGAGCAGCTCCAAACAATTATCTAGATAGCCACCAGTGCTTAGATTCAGGACTGGAGCTGTTGGATGAGTAGCAGAAGATGGTGGCTGACTTCAAGGGTAAGATACAGGCTACGTCTCCACAATGCACAAAGCTTATGGAAATAAAATAATAAGAATTCAAGTAACTAAAGAACAAAATAATAGTACCAAGCCCTATGCCATAGCAAAATATAAAAAAAAGTCCACGAATATTTATGGAAATATTGGAATGAAAAGCCATGTTTTCACAGCCCTTGCCTTCTTGACTCCTGGGAGCCCCACCCTCCTGTGCTCTATTATCCCTTCCAGGATCTTTAACACTCTGGCACCTTCTTCACTCCACCCTCCTCTGCAATACTATGACCTTCAAGATGTTCACCCCTCTGGGCATCTTCTTAGCTCCTCTAATCACCACGCTATTTGTGATTAGGGCTAACCTCCTAGGTTGCCCCTCTCACACTCCTAGACTCATGTTCCAATACCTCTTTTAGGCTCTTAGACTTTGGCTCCAGTCCCACTCTCAAGCTCTTGGACTCCTGCTCCAGCCCTTCACCGGACCCTCCTGTTCCCGCCTTTCTCTTGAACCCTTTGGTTCAAATGTGACCCAGATCTCTGGATCCCTCCTCCAGTCCTCTGAGCCTTGAGCAGCCTCCTTCACTGTCATCAGACCAGCTCCAAAATAGCACTTGTGGTCCCTCTTTCTGGTCGCAGTTTCTTCCTCCAACAACCACAATGGCATGCTGAGGCTGCATGGTTTTATAGTGCTGTGCTCCCAGCTTTTAGACCCTAGCTGGTAAAAGGGGATTCCGATATGCTAGCTGTGATAGGAGTTGTGTGTCCGACATTGCCTCCTGGGATATTTTACATCCAAGTTACGGGACTTGGTGGTTGGATCATCCCTCCCCTTGGGTAGTCATCCATCTGACTGCCACACCTCAGCCCAGCCTTCCATACTCTGTACGGGTTAAGAGAAGCCTGGTGTGTCTGGTCAGGCAGCTGTTGGACCGATTCGCTGGTGGTGCCCACCCCTGAAATGGCTTCTTGTTCGGACTAGGGACTTTGGTCTTGATAGTTCACTATGTTGGGCAATCCGCGCTCTGGCTGTCCTGCCCTAACCCTGCCCCCTAACTGTTCTTAGCTGTATGACAGTGGTGGCACTTGTGCAATTAATAGCAGTCTGACATTTGAGTCTGCCTTCTCACTTCAGGTCTATCTCTGTAGTATTCTGTATGAGCTTGACCAGGTTCCAGGATGGAATCTGGAACGAGTGGGAACATGTGGCGGTTGGAGAGAAACGACAGAGTTGACAGCTGCTGGAGGAGTTGCTGCTGTATGCTGTGGGGTTTTGTTAAATAAAGTTGAACTTATCTGCATCTGGTCTCCATCCCAGTCACTTCCTTTTGGTAACGAATGATTTGTGGAGAAAGCAGACCTGCAAGTGGAGATCCAACGACTGGAGCGAAGTGGATTGCGGTGGAGAAGTGGCCTCGGGCATAGCAGTGGTTGCACCAGAGGTTGTACCTCATTCTGGTAAGAAGGAGTTGTATGCCAGTTCAACCCCACATCAAGGTACTGTTTTATTTATTTATTTATTTATAATGTGCCTATACACAATGGGGCTCATTACGAGATTGGCGGTACGGTGTGGATGGTGTCGGTAAGGCACCGGCACCGTCCACACCGTACCGCCAAATTACGAGTTTTGCTTGCGGGTGCCTGACAGCCCTCCAGTTCTGACATGGCGAGCTGTGCGGCACCCACGAGCAAAACCCACGGATGCACCGGCACCATTAGTAATGGTGCCGGTGCATCCATGCTCTCCATCCCCATTCTGCCCTATGGGGCAGAATGTGGATGGGGAGCCTGGTAATACAGCCAGTCGCAAATGGGCAATTACTGACATGTTAAACTTTTAATGGGACGTAATTGCCCATTCGCGAGTGGCGGTGCCGGTAGCGAATTTGGCGGTAGCCGTGCCTGTAAAACAGGCACGGCTACCGCCAAACTCGTAATGAGGCCCAATGTGTTTCAAGGCGCAACAAGACAAGGGGGGAACAGGGATGACAACAACAACAAAAAAACGTTCCTAGTAGGCCTTGTGACATTCGGATCGAGCAAGTGCAGTAACAAGAAGTGCGGGGGATGTGCCGGTCACGGTGGAAGGGTTAAGAGAGTGCCTGGGGAGGTCAGGTGGACAAGGACAGGCAATGTAGAGAGCTAAGTGCGAGGAACATGTCTGGAAGGGCTCAAGGGTTGCCGGCCAAGTCGTGGCTAGTGCGGAGGTGGGGGCCTGGAAGGGCAAGTGCAAGTTTGTGGGAGGGGTGGTCAGGGGAGACCCAGTGCAGAGGTAGACTGGACAAGGAGGGCCTGGTGCCCTGTAAGAATTTGAAGGAACCAGGCAGCCAGCAAGAGGCAGAAGGGGACATTGGCATGGAAGGGGGAGAGGCAAGAAGGAAGAGAAAAGGAGGGTCTTCAGAAGCTTCCTGAACTGAAGGAAATCCAGCTCAGGTCTGAGAGGGGCAGGAAGGCCATTTCAAATGGAGGCACCTGCGGAGGAGATGCATCTACCCCCCACTCTCTGCTTGGAAAAGTGTCTGATCTGAGAGAGTTGGAGCTAAATGACTGAAGGGCTCCGGCATCAAGGTATTTAGGGAGATAGAGTTGGATTTAGCAGGGTCCCAGGCCCCGGAAAGCCTTGTGGATGATGCAGAGGGTCTTGAACTTGATCTTTGCTGGAACGGGGAGCCAGTGGAGAGATTGTACGGCTGGAGAGATGGGGTCCCTGGGCCTGAGGCCAAGGATAAGTCTTTCAGTCCTTTTCTGGATTAGTTTAAGGGGGCAGATGGAGGAGTTAGGCATATTGAGGAAGAGGGAAGCAGTCTCATAGAGGGCGGCCAGAGTGTAGGAGGGGGCGGGGTGAGCTGGGGTCCCAACGAGAAGGATCTCAATCTTACTGGCATTAAGGCAGAGATTGTTAGCAGTGCACCATGGCTGAATAGCAGACAGACAGTCAGCAATGAGAGAGGAAGAGGAGGAGGCAGAGGAGGGAAGCTTGAAGGAGAGCTGTGTGTTATCCACATAACAGTGGAAGTAAGGAGAGAAGGCAGAGATCAAATGGGCTAGAGGGGCAAGGTATGTTTTGAAAAGCCAAGGTGAGAGGATAGAGCCATGAGGGACACCACATGTGGAGAGTGAGATGAAGGATAGAAAAGGGCCCAGTTGAACCTGGGAAGGTTGGACAGAGAGGAAGGATGTCAACCAGTCCAGAGCCATGTCCGTGATGCCAAGGGTATCACACAGCCGAGTAATAAGGGTGGCATGATTGACAGTATCAAAGGCAGAGGAACGGTCAAGCAGGATAAGAACAGAAGGAGAGATGGAATCGAGATTGGACAGCAAATCTTCACGCTTGTTCGGGAGTGCAGTTTCCATGCCTCTTGCCGCTCTGAAGTCAGACTGGTGGTCATGGAGACAATCAACACATTCAGTGTGGTAGATAAGCTTGGAGATGGCCAGCCTCTCCAGAAGTTTGCCCAGGAAGGGTGTAAACGAGATTGTGCAATAGTTAGCTGAACAGGAAGGGTCGTCGGAAGGCTTTTTGAGGAGATGGTGCACAAGGGAGTGCTTTAGGAGTAACAAGAAGGATACAGGGGCAAATGAGTGATTGCAGAAATCAGCCAAGGCTGGATCAAGGGAGACAATGTTGTTCTTGATAGTTCTGGGGGAGCAGGGGAGCACCTGTTTGAATGAGGCTTTCCTAGAGCAAACTTGTCTAGAAACCTCATCCGGTTACGTGGGAGTGAAAGAGGACAGTAGGAGGGAAGGGGGAGAGCGGCCAAGGGGAGCCTGAGAATGGGTGAGGGAGAAGGGAGTGGTGTAGAGGAGAGCGAGGACAAGATGTTCTGAGTTTTAGTAACGAAGTGAGAGGCGAGTGCAGTGAAGAGGTTTAGGGAAGGCAGAGGAGAAATGGAGACTGCAGTAGGATTGGAGAGTCCCTTGCAGATTTTGGAAAGTTCAGCCATGTGGTTAGTGGCACCAGAGATGTGGGCTTGGATATAAGCCCTCTTCTCCCAGCAGATGGAAAGTCTGCATTACCTTAGGAGAGAAGAGGTGTGGTCAGACCACTCTGAGAGGAAGAGGAGACTGGGCCAGGGAGCCTATAGATGGTGGCCAGAGTCAGAGAGTGGATAGGAGAGACACCAAGCCTGCAGACAAGGCATTCTAAGGAGGAGTAGTACTGAGTGGGTATGATAGTAGCAAGGACCCATTTAGGGAAGATCAGGGCCACACCACCCTGGATCGGTTAGGCCTGGGCTTAGAGAGGATCGTGTATACCTCTAGGAAGAGATGGTCAAATCTTGTGACCTCCACCTTCTCTCCTTCAGAGAAGGTGGATGGGTGCGCGTGCTCCCTGCTAATGATTGAAGTAGGGGCAGCACGGACTGATGGGCCAAAGTATTAGCAAAAAAGACCCATGAACGTAGGTCAGCGAGACAGCCATCTCGGTTGCCAATGGTGACCAGTGTAAATGAAGTCACAGCATAGGGCCCATTGTTTGGAAGTGGTTAACATCTTCTTCGGTGCAATCTTTTCATTTTGGAATGAGATCAGTGGAGTGTGCATCTTCTTTGTCGCAGTAGATTAGAAATTTTGAGTACAGCAATTCAGAGAGCAGTTCAAGCCTGTGGCAGTGGTGATTGTAAGAGACAAGGATACAGAGAAGGATAGGAGAGATGTCTATCTCGATGCATCCTCCTCAGGCATTTTGTCTAAACCTGGAGTTCCTGCAATACCCTCGAGTGAATGGAAGCAATATTGGGACTCTTTTCTGGGGGCAGTGGAATATGAAGGAATGACTGCTGAGAAGAAGTGAATGTTGCTGTTAAATGCTTTCACAGCAGAGGGGCAGAAAAAGTTTAGAGAAATATCATCAATAGCAGATGGTCATGGTGATAGTGACCTGGTTGTATATCAAAAGATCCTCAAACAATTAGATGATTACTATACACCTAAGACGAACGTCGCAATCAAAAGGTATACATTTTATACTCAGAGACAAGAAAGTAATGAGTCAGTGGAGGAATATGTTAGTGCCCTCAGGATTTTAGCTGTTTCATGTGAGTTCACTGCCAGGATGGGCACGGATTAACTAATTAAAGACCAAATCATTATCCACACCAACAATCATGTCATACAAGAACAATTGTGGATGTGTGGGAGTCCGATGTTGGAAGAGGCAATAGCTATTGCCAAGAAGGTGGAGCACACCTTGTTGTGCTCCCAAGCGATGAAGAACAAAAAAGAATATGGCTGGGACAGATAGAGAAGGAGAGATAGGTCAAGTTAACGCTGTGATCAAGAATAATAAAAAAAACAAGGAGCGGTTAAAAAAGAGCAATCAAAGAAGGAGGGTGAGGGCAAAGGACAGAAGAACTAGATTGCCGGTCTGGAGAGTGTGAAAAGGGCAAGTGTTATAGGTGTGGAAGGATGGGACATTATGCAAACTCAAAGTTATGTCCTGCAATCTGTCAGAAGTGCTCAAATTGTGTGTGGAATGGACACTTTGCAGCTACATGTGGCAGGAGACGAAAGTTTTGTGTCTGCAGTGTGAGAAACATGAAGGTGTCTCACCCGCTAGTTCCCGGTAATCTGTCATCCAGGTGACCAGGACAAGGTCATCGCTTTTGGGTCCAGTTCCTGGGTGTGGACCAGTGCGGGAGGATCACCTGGATGAGGGGTCTTCGGGGAGTGGAAGTGGGACACCGGATGGTGAGACGCGGTACCCCTTCCCTGTAACACCTTTACCCCATCCTGCCAGGTAGGATACTTAGGGATTCAAACCCCCCGCCCCTTTTCCGACAAAACACTTTCCCACGGACAGCTCCATGTGAGCAAAAACGGACTAACACTCGAGCCATATACCTCACATGTCCCAATACAATGGTCAGGCAGAGTCAGGCAAATACTGATCATTACACACACCTGACTTCCATCACCCTTCCCCACACGTATAAAAGCAGGAGCACGAAAGCACACTCTGAGCGAGGCGAAACACACAAGAAAGCAGCAGTTCCAATATGGCAGTTTAATACAAGGTGGAAGATGGCAAGACCGAAGAGGATTGCAAGGAGAGAAGTGCCCTTGACCTTTTCAGCGAAATACTGCATCTTTTATGAGCCTTCGAGAATAGAAAATGTAAGACCTGGAGTCAAAGCTGAAGAATCCTGCATTGTGTGTCGGAGGTACCCGGGGCTCTCCTGCGTCGGTAGTCAAAGCAGAGAGAAGTGTTTGCCGCTGTGGTACTGTCCTTGGCACCTACAACAAAGCAGCACCAGTGAAGTCAGCACAGCCGGTGGGTTGGGGAGACTGATACCAGACCGGGCTGTGTGGAAACCAAGGTTGCAAGCAGCAACATTTTATAAAGAAGATTATTAAAACAGTGAATGAGTGAATGAACTTTGAAGCTAAGATACGATACCGTAGACAGAGTGGTCTGCCATCAAGTGGGTGCTTATTCGAAAGTCAACAAAACGAAGGAGGAGCCCCTGTAATAATTCAAAAACAAGTATGCAAAACAGTGCAATCACGAACTGGAAATGTCAATTTATTGCAACATTTGAAGCAAAAGTGCAATTAAACATAATGTAAAAAATGGGTACAAAAAACAATCAAACACATCGATATTGCTACCCAACACCTGCCATGGTGGAAATTACCTTGCCGGGAAACACACACTCTCCAACCACCCTTCATACATCAAGAGTCATGCCAACACTTAAACCAAACACATATTTACATGAATTAAAACATACTGGCTAAAATAACAAAGAGAAAAAGACAGTTGCTAAATTCAGGAGCTAAACAATCCAACAAGTGTCCTAAACTGGTCTACAGATCCAGTGGGCACTGTCTTAATGGACACTCTGTGCCATTACTCTGTACAATGTGGCGAACAAGTGAATTAACACCTACGTATCTGCATCATGCTTATTGTAACACTTTCATTAAGCTTTCCCACATGGATAACAGGCAGAGCACAGACGCATACTCTGAGCAAGGCAAAGCACACAAGGAAACAGCAGGTCCAAGATGGCAGTTTAACAAGCGGAGAAAGATGGCAAAACAGAAGGGGATTGCAAGGAGGGAAGTTCCCTTGACCTTTTCTACAAGGAACCATTGCTTTCACCAGCCCTTCAGATTGGAAAGCATAAGATCAGGAAAGCAGGCTAAAGAATCCTGCATTGTGTGTCGGAGATACCCAGGGCCCTCCCACGTCAAGAAGCAAGATGAGGAGAATTTCCTGCCGTGGTACTGTCCTTGGCTCCAAGAACAAAGCAGCATCAGTGAAATCAGCTCAGCCAGTGAGTTGGGGAGACTGATACAAGATCTGTCTTTGTTGAAGCAAAGGTTGCAAGCGGCAACATTGTATGGTGAGCGCTGGAATGAACATTGTTTGAAATATGTGTGATGAAAGATGCAAGTAAAATTGAACTGCTGATGAGTGATTGAACTTTGAAACGAAGATATGATACCTTTGACAGAGTGGATGCTCAATCGAAGGTCTCTGTAAGGTATCCAGCTGAAAAATGAAAGAGTTGTAGGTAATTGTGAATCGAAGTGGTCCTGCGACCGGTCAAGCAAAACCTAGCGCACAATTGAAAGTCTTCGATGTTGATACAGTAAAGAACATTTCTGGCAAAGTTGATAAAGTTGGTCCGAGCCCGGAAGAGGGAGATCAATTGAAAGCTTTGTGTTCAAGTGGGTCTGAGCCCGACGGAGGGGGTCCTGTGGTGAATTTTAGGTTTAGGTTTAGATGTGTGTTTTTCAAACCCAATTAAACTTCAATAAACACCCTGGAATGTGATCACTTATGTCTGCCTTACTGGTTGATACCATGCCTTCCTTACAGTTGACATTCCCAGGTGGCGACCCTCAGTGAAGGATCCACCCAAGTAGAGGTGGGAACACAGTACAAATGCAACCAGCTGCAGTTGCTGAGTGTGGGTTATTGGAGCATGTTGTGACTGGGGTTTGTTGGAATGTTCAGTGTGTTACAAGGACAGTCCGAGATTGGTGGCTGTTGGGGAGAGAGGGGGAGAAGGAGCCTGCAGAAGGCGATAATTCATTGGAGGAGGTGGTAACATCACAAGGAGTTGATAGGATATTGGAGGAGGTGATAACATCAGAGGGGGGGAGTGAAGACCTAAATGTGGTGGCAATCATACAAGGAAGTGTTGGGCAACTGGAGGAGGTGGTAACATCAGAGAATGTGGTTGCATTAGGAGAATGAAGTGTCAGTTTGGAGGAACTGGTAACATCAGGCAGAGAGGTGGAACCTTACTTTGAAATGGTGATAGGCAAAGGAGGTGGCAGAAATCTGGATGGGGTAGTAACATTAGGATAAAGTGGTCAAACCAAAGAGGAGGTTGTTAACAGCAGGAGTAGGTTTACAGAAAAGCCTGTATCTTCTTAATTTACAAAGAATTGGCAAGATTGAGGGACACAGAGACTTGGCATCCCAGCCACTTTTGTTTTCAATACTTTTTAAAGTTGCTATTTGATGTCGTGTCAAGCCTTTTATCTTGCACAAATAAAAGACTACACATCCTTCCTTTTTAGTACAATGGTTTGTGCATCCCATGAGACCTCTGTGACAACCTGCATGGTCAGTTAAAGTTCCCAGAGTAAATGTTGCAAGGACTCTGTGGGGCTAAGAGACACATAACATCCCCAATCCAAGGTCCAATTAGGTCCCCTTTAAAGCATCAGCCCTTCCCAAAAGGGAGGGTGATTTAGCAGGCCTACTCTCACTGACCCCTGCCTTGGGTTTGGGGGTCCAGTGAGGATGACCAGGACATCCTCCCCATACCGCCTGTGGTCAAATCATCCTCTAACCTGGGGAGGTACCTGACCCCTTAGTGTCTCCAACAGGGAACCCAGAAATAGGCAGGGTATTTTGTCACATAGCAAAAGAATGCAATTGTCAGAACAATGGCAGGTCATTTTCTAAATGACTAACAAAAGATATATTTGCTCACTGTTTGCCCTTTGCCTTTGGTGCCACCATAAAATGAATAAGAGAGAAGTAAGCAGGATTTTAGAAAGGCAAAGGTTTAGAATGCTAATAAGAGGGGGATCGTGGAGCAGTAATTGATGCCACATCCCTTGAAACTGCCCACCAATTAAATGATACGGGTCATCCACCTGGCAGGGAGCATTTTGCTTTTTTGGAGTTAGTGGGCAACCCTGGCCACTTCATTCTTTCTGGTCTCCATCGCCAAACTGTGACACAAGTGGATTAACTGAAATTGTCTTGCTTTCGGTTTCTCACATCTCATAACACTATAATGCTGCATCAACAAGCGCAGAAATGGCAGGGGCAGCGAAAACCACATTAAATGTTTTTTTAAATTAAGGACAGATGTTACTGTCTGGCTACAATTCATTGAAAATAGTTCTATTGTTTAATACGCTCTATGAATTCCAAAAGTAGCATTTTACTGCTATGATTGAAGCAATCAGGCATTTAATTACAGCAACATGTTTGGACACAGCCGTTAATTCGATGGAAAAAGTGAAATGCAGCATGACTACTACATATTTTTGACTCTGAATGAAAATAGCTGGACTGTCTTGTTGGAAATGTTGTTATAGGACCCCAAGTCACAAAACTGCAGGCCATCCAGAATCTTGAAATGCCAGAGAAACAGAAAGACAGTAATTTCTTGGTTTCATCAGCTATTATAGGCAATGTTTTTCCCCAATTTTCCTCTCCAGTGGTTCTCTAATCCACATTCTGGCAAAAAACAAATGAAGTAACAACACTCACTCAGAGAGCCTCTGTTGAAAAGACAACACACTCTCCTAAAGAATAATCCTAATAAATGCTGTTATTTTCATAATCAAAGTATTTAAAACGTCACAATTTTAGCCAACATTTTTTTACAATTTTCACTTATCTTGAAAATCGAAATTCAAATTTGTTTTCAAATTATTTAACTTATTAACATATCTGTGTGTCTGTGATTTCCCAAAAGATTTTTTTTGACCAAAGAAATGTTCACATCCTCAAGATACAAATAAATACAACGTGAAAATGCTCTTATGTTGGTTTCAAACATTCCTTGAACTTATGGCAATAACTATTGCATGAGCGTTCTTGCCGTTGATGAAAGAAAAAAATTACAACAATCATATGCAAACCGTGTGAAGGCAAGGAGGCATTTCAAATTTCAACATGAAGCGTAAGCAATGCTAGCGGTGCTAGCATCCAAATATAATGCCTCGTTTTGGTCTCTAATTAAAGAAGAACATGTTCAGACATTAGGGTAAGATAATCAAATACAAAACGATACATGGGTAGAATATTTTACTACACTCCATGGTGAGCATCGGTTGGAGCTAGCAACCTGCAAGATGCTTGATGATAATGATGAGAGGAGTTGGAGTGGGATCCATACTTACTTTGAGGAGGTGGTTTGGGCCATTAAAAAGACTAAAATATCGAGGGCCACTGGGCCCGATGGCCTCTGTAAACTCATGTTGAGATCCAATCCGGAGCTATGGGCACATATCTTGATGGTTTTGTTTGATGACATCAAAATAAAATTGGACGTTTCCGACATCCTGGAGGGATGCACTAAATATACTTATATATAAGACAGGAAACAGACTTCACCCATCAAATTATCGGCCCATCTCCCTTTTGGATTGCTCTTATAAGATATTTGCAACCTTGGTATTGAAATACGTGGTAAAGCAGACTGAGGTTGCACTGCATAATGATATAATCCAACCAGGTCTAAAAACGGGAGTGAATATGTCTCTGAATGGTTTTGTTCTTTATTTACTCCAGTAGCAGTTACAGGCTTCCAAGAGACAGATTTGTATTGCCTTGCTTGATATCAGGAAGGCTTTCGACTGTGTCAAGGGAACCCTTCTATGGTCTAAATTAAAACCCCAGGGTCGTCAGAATTTTTTACTGGCAATGCTGGAAGCTTTGAATACAAAGACAAGACCAAAGCTTTGGTTGGGCACATGCGGAACAATGTCAGACTGGTTAAGGAGTGAGAGGGGTCTCCTCCAGGGCTGTGCTCTAGTGCCTTTCTTCTTTAACGCCTATATAGCTGACTTTGGGATAGCCCCAAAAGAAGTTCATACTTTTCCATCGTGCCTTGGGGACCTGCCTATCCCATATTTGCTTTATGCTGATGGTTTAGTCTTGCTTGACAATACACAAGTGGACCTCCAAAGAGCATTAACGGCTGCTAACGATTACTTTGATTGGGCGGGGTGGGACGTCAATGTGGCCCAATCTAAGGTGCTTGCCTTAAATCAACTAAAGAAAAATAGCAAGAAAATGTTTGTATGGTCAGCAAAGAAGCAAAGACTGGAACAAGTTTCACACTTTAAGTATCACGGATCCAATATCTGCAGTACCATGAAAATTGCTCAGCAAATAGCACCTAGTAAGGTGGCATTGGCTAACTCGATATCACAATTTAATTTTATTTATTTATTTATGTAGCGCACCAAACCCGGAGGTATCAAGGCGCTTATGCTTAAGAAATTGGTTACAGTTCTTGTGCTTACAGGACAGAATACGCAGGAAGAAAGGACATCATAGAGAGCAATGTGGTATTGTGGTTGGTTTTGTTGATGATGAGTAGATGATGAAAGATATTTGGAATTGATAAAGCTGTATATTAATATAAAGGTTTGCAATAAACTAAAAAACAAAACAAAAAATAGAGAGCAGTACAGAAGTTAAAGGAGAGTTCCGGGACTTTTTTTTTATTGTCTCTACGGTTCGGCCATGTGTTTTTAAGCATAACTCGGTAGATCGTAGAAAACTTTCCTATGGACCTTACCCGACTTTTCGTCCATTAACGCACTCGAAATCAGCCGCTATTTTCTGATAATCCTATCACTTGCCGCATCTCCCTGGCTCACCTGCTTTTGCGGCACTAAATCAAATCCCCCGCCCCTGAAACAGACTTTATCAAAACATTCATATTCCCCGCCTCTATCCGTGACGTGACTGTGCTGCGTAGGCAAACGCGCCCAGGCGTCTTCTACACGACTCCACACAGAACCCGGAAATCAACACAGATCAGCTCACACAACACAGCGCGCCACAATTCGCAATATGAAACTGTACTTTTAAATCAAACCGCAAGATTGTAAATTTGGTAAAGTACATTTATTTGACATCAAATGTTTAGAGAATATTCAGCGATTTTCTTTTTTATTTGCTCACGTTCCAAAAAGTTCGTTTTGAGGCACGCGATGTTCCTTTGCTGTACACAGGGTCTTAGATCATCTCACAATACAGCGCCACAATTCGGAATATGAAACTGTGGTTCAAAAGCAAACTGCAAGATTGTACATTTGGCAAAGTACATTTATTGGACATCAAATGTTTAGAGAATATTCAGCGATTTTCATTTTTATTTGCTCTCGATCCAAAATAGTTTGTCTTGAGGCAAGCGATGTTCGTGTGCAGTAAACAGGGTGTTGGTTTACGATAAAATAAGCTCTTCGGTCGGTTCATTAGCTGAGGCGCAGCGATTGTTGACACGAAACGTGCTTTGGCGTTGGGAAATGGGCGGTACGCGTCTGCTGATGTCAGGCTCAGGGGCGGGGGATTTGATTTAGTGCCGCAAAAGCAGGTGAGCCAGGGCGATGGGGGGAAATGATAGGATTATCAGAAAATGGCGGCTGATTTCGAGTGCGTTAATGGACGAAAAGTCGGGTAAGGTCCATAGGAAAGTTTTCTACGATCTACCGAGTTATGCTTAAAAACACATGGCCGAACCGTAGGGACAATAAAAAAAAAGTCCCGGAACTCTCCTTTAATTACATCACAGGCAAAAAGTGCAAAAGAGTTCAGGTGGGCACATTAGTGGAGCCTAACCCATGTTGCAGGGCGGCTGCGACACAATGATGCAGTACAGTCAAACAGATGGGAACATTCATGGAGCGTAACACCATGTTGCAGGGTGGCTGTGGCATAAAAGATGCAGTAATGTCAATCTGAGGGGCACATTCATAGAGCCTAACCGCATGTTGCAGGGCGGCTGTGACACAAATATGCAGTAAAGTTAGTCAGATGGGCACATTCATGGAGCCTAACCCTATGTTGCAGGGCGGCTACGACACAAAGATGCATTAAAGTCAATCAGATGGGCACATTCATGGAGCCTAACCCCATGTTGCAGGGCGGTTGCGGCACAGAGATGCAGTAAAGTCAATCAGATGGGCACAATCATGGAGCGTAACCCCATGTGGCAGGACAGCTGCGACCCATAGATGCAATAAAGTCAATCAGATGGACACATTCATGAAGCCTAACGCCATGTTGCAGGGCGGTTGCGACACAGAGATGCAGTAAAGTCAATCAGATGGGCACATTCAATGGAGCCTAACCCCATGTTGCAGGGCGGCTATGACACAAAGATCCATTAAAGTCAATCAGATGGGCACAATCATGGAGCCTAACCCCATGTTGCATGGTGGCTGCAACTCAGAGATGCAGAAAAGTCAATCGGATGGGCACATTCATGGAGCCTCACCCCATGTTCCAGGGCAGCTGCGACACAAAGATGCAGTAAGGACAAGTGGGCACAAGGGGACAGCTGGGTACAGGGTTCAGGCAAAGAGGCACATGCATACAACAGGGACAGCACGGTACAGGGTTCAGGCACACAGGCACATGCATACAGCAGGGGGGACACATGCTACAGGGTTCAGGCACATGCATACAGCAGGGGGGACAGCATGGTATAGGGTTCAGGCACACAGGCACATGCATACAGCAGGGGGGACAGCATGGTACAGGGCTCCGGCACACAGGCACATGCATACAGCAGGGGCGACATCATAGTACAGGTTTCAGGCACACAAGTACATGCATACAGGAGGGTACAGGGTTCAGGCACACAGGCACATGCATACAGCGGGGGGACAGCATGGTGCAGGGTTCAGGCACACAAGCACAGGCATACAGCGGGGGGGACATCATGGTACAGGGTTCAGGCACACAGGCACATGCATACAGGAGGGGGGGACATTGTGGTACAGGGTTTCACCTGAGAGTGTCCAGGCAGCAGACAGGGAGAAGACAGGGGCCTTAGGAAGTGGGCCTTCGGTGAAAAGGCAATTCCAAAATAAAAGTGAAACCAGATTGAACACTGTTTCTCTTCTGCTTCGTATTTGCCAATAAAAGGTGGATTGATAACCGTCAACTGTTGTCATCATATAAGGTATACAGGCATTTTCTGTATGACTTCAAAGCCTATGGATCTATGAACAGAATTTTACTAAAATACTCAGGTAAGTTAATACGTCGCTCCTGGTTATGGGTAAAATTCAATATGTTGGTAATTTATGAGGTAAAAGGGGTCAGAAATGATATCGCAAGACATGACAGAATCTGTAGACTTTGCATGGGCGATGTGGAATCTCTACAGCATATCTTACTACTGTGCCCTTCTGTAGTTATGTCTCGTATGATGGTTTTGGGGGTCTTGTTAGCGAAAGAGGCGATGAATCTGGAAAGACTGTGGCATACCCTTCTGGAAATGCCTTCAACTGCACTAATGATTGCAGTAATGTGATTCTTCTTCATGTTATTTCCCAAACAGTTATCCTAACGAGAGGGCAGCCTATCTGGCAAATGAAGAAATAAGAATTCATATTTGGAATGGTGCCTTTATTAGTAAATGGTGCAATGTTTTAATCATGTGAAGCACTGGTGTATGTTTCTTCTTAGCAGTCGAGGACTGGATTAACTGGTATTAATTGCCAGATATGTGGATGATAATATAAGGTTTGTCAAGGGTTTTGACCCATGTTGAATTATTAGACGGGGTAGATGTGGGGATGAGCTGTCGCCGCCCATCATTCTATCCCAGAACAAAACTAAATCAATAGACTGGGTGGATGTGGGGATGAGCTGTCGCCACCCATCATTCCATCCCAGAACCAGGAAAACCGTGCGGTTGTGCGCACACCAAAATGGTTGTCTAACCTGCCACCCACCAGTGCCAGCATGATGGACCGGAAGCGCCAGGGGTGAAAGGTGGTGTCAAAGGAAAAATAACAGTTTTGTTAGACCAAAAGCGCCTTAAAATCACCTTTGTTTGCCTGAATGCAAGCTCAAAGTGCCTATTTCGAACATTGCAGGATATTCAAAAATCTTACTGAACACCAGCAGACATCTGGCAGAATGAAGTGTTGTGTGCATACAACATCTGGGAAGATGAAGAGCCCAAAACAATGTTTATAAAAAAAAGTGGCTGAGCTGTGGATGTCAGCAGCTTAATTGAAATTGGATTTAAAACCACTAAAATCGAAATGTTTAAATTAAATTAGTGACCTACTTTTGAGTCACATAGTTGCAACTGTTAAATTTCATGGTTTTGAACTTAGAATCAGCATTCTAGCTGCATGTGTAAAAATTGTAAGTTTGATTTAAACTGGGGACTAAAGTGACATTTAGCTGAATTCTGCCTGACAACTACCCCCGACAGGAGAAACCTGCTCAGCCACTCTTCCCAGACCTAGCTGCATCCTGCAGCTCCTGCCAAAAGGAGATGACACCTCTCTGATTGGGTTAGGGGAGGAGCACCTGGGGACTGCAGGAAGTTGAACAAAGCCCTGTCCTGGGCTCAGGCAAATGTTATATTGGGGGGGTCGTAAAATGGCTTCCTCTTGGGAGAAACTGGGAGGGGCAGTGCCTGTGAGAGCCAGCTGAGCTTGGGGGAAGTGGATAAACCAGTTATTCCACCATGTGATGTGGGAAGCCACACCCCTTTTTGACCAGGGCATAATTTTAAAAAGATAGATAACTCATAGTGCAGACTGGTCAAAATTATATAAGTAATATCATTATTCTTGTGATTTTTCTGTGCACGTTTTAAGAGGTGTTAGGACCCTGTGGTGTATTCTGGGGGGTTGCTAGCAGATAATAGGGTCTTACTCCAAATGTCTGCATGTTAAAAATCTGACACTTCATCAATTAATGTCCATACTCCTTGCGCACATTTGTGTAATTTTTGGTAAATGTCCGATATTGGTAAACCGACCAAAAAGCGCAAAATGTTGTCATTTCTGAATCCCAGCTCGCAGGAACATGGGGCTTGAACAGAGACCTGTCTTAATTCATCTGTAATACGTACATGTAATGTCAACCACTTGTGTATCTGGGAAATATGTATTTGAATCAAATATAGATTTGTGGGCAAATTGACCAGGGGAGGATCCTCTGACCCATAAACAGACCTCATCATGATGACAATCCATTTCCTTCCCCCAATCATGGGAGAGGGGAGAATTGGGCCAATGACAAGTAGAGAGGGGCAGGTTTGGTTAGGACCAACACACACACCCACTTTCTAAAGACATAAAAAGGACCACTGAAAGACAGGTAGGGACATTCACTTTCCACTTTCTTGCGGGACGCTTTGCCGGGAGACTCCAGACTTCAAATCCATCAACCTCCAGAGACCAGAGATCCAGAGAGACCAGAGATCCAGAGAGATCCAGAGAGACCAGAACTGTGCAGTGCAGAGAGCAGAGCTGACCCAGATAGCCGGGACTTCAGAACCACCCGCCGGAAGTCCCGTCCAACCTGACCAGACCTTGACGGCTTATTTCAAAAATATAGTGTGAGTACTCACTGTGCCAAAACCAATCTCTTAGTTTACAATATCCAAACTATTTTAGCCTATTAGAACTGCCTCCTAGAATCGTGTCATTCTGTCATCTTTAAAACTGAAAACCTTCATCTGTCATTCTGAGCTTTAAATTTCAAATCCGAAAAACTACCTTCACAAAATCGCATTCTCTGCCACCTGATTCTTATTTTCCTATTCATAAGTAACCAAGAAATGCACTACTGTAGGGTTACCTATTGCTGATTACTGCTTATATTCATAAGTGTGATATCAATTATTAATTTATTATAAAGGTGTGATATATATATATATATATATATATATATATATATATATATATATATATACGTATATATATATATATATATAGTTTAATTTTTCAAATAAACCTTTTAAATTGGCAAAACAAGCCTACTTCTTGGCTCAGTGGAGTCAAGGGGGGTTCTAAGAGAGGGGTGTTATACAAGGGTTCATCATCCAGATTATATCTTGCCATAAAATACATAAATAAGGGCTTCCCTTGGGCATCCCAGACAAGGCACTGACTTAGTGGGATTGCTTGATTGGAGTCACTTACAGGATGAAATGTATGTGTTGATTTATTGATGTTTTTGATATATTGTGGTTGGTGTAGTGTGATATTTTAATATATTAATGTGTTATGACACAATCAATAAATTAAAAGGAAATGTGTTGTCATGCTCTCTATGAATTTCGAAATTAAAGATATATTCATTAGGAGCTAATTTCCATCAACTTAATTTTGTTGTCTGTTGTGAAAATATATATAAAAAAAACTCTATTAATGCTCCTACAATATAACCTAGTTCTTAAACTACTAATATAATCCTCAAAACACAAAGGTTATTCACCAACCAAGATACATTATTTATTCTATGTTGAAATGTACCTCTTTCGATTGTAACAATCAAGAATATTTTTTGTGATATTAGCTTAATGTATATGATCGCTATGTTACCAATAAGTTACCTTGTGTTGGAAATCTCCTTTGTGCCATAAAGCATCCTTGCGTCTCAAAGTTGTTCTTAATCATTGTGTGCTTCCAAATCACCTAAAGAGTATGAAAATCTCCATTTAAATTATGTTAAGTGTCATATTATTTTACCCAATCTTCCTTTACAAAATACACATACCTGTCCATGAATACCTTCAAGATGACCTCCCTCTATCCAGTCACGAATGAAGATGAATTCAAAAACCTATGTTGTAAAACCGGAACTGACATTTTGGTCACCATTTTGTTAGTTTTAAAAAGGAAATGGGGGGGGGGGTTAAACATGACTTGTTTGAGGGAAAACATTTCCTATTCATGAATTCAACATCAACATTACAATGTGTAATTATAACATGTGCTAAGAAAGATCCACATTTTGTAAAGCTTGATTGATAACACAATCAACAATAAACAGTTACCTTATCCTCTGTTTCTTAAACCTTGTCTTGATAAAAATCCATCTAATTTTATTAACCAAAACAATTCAAATTTAATTCCAGATTAATTCCTTTTGAATCTATTAAAGTTAATTTCTCTATCCAGACTGTCTCTCTGTTGTAACCTTTGCCACCTCTTTTTGGGACTCTCACAACCTCCAGTATAATCAATTTGAGCTGAGCAATCATATGTCTTTTTTTCTTTCCAATGTTGTGCCGCAGGTGATTTCATATTCTACAGTCTGATATTTGACTTATGCTAACATTCTCGGTGTTACATGCCATTGAAACATTTGGTGACATGTGACACAGCAAATGTGATTTATAGTATAAAATGTCCTTGTGGCTCTACTATGTACGGCTCACGACCAGGAAAGTGAAAAATAGATGGACAGAGCATATGACAAAATGCATTACAGAGTTGAGATGATTTGATGTGCAATTTAAATAAGCAAAGCGGTTCCTACTTGAGTCTCTGAAGGCTGTACCCCGGGATAACACTGTAATCACAAATACATTTAGGAAATACAAGGAGGCATTTAGAGCAGCTACATGTTATATGCAAACAGAGCATGGGAAATGTTAAACCTAGTCATCATTCGCAAACAATCTGCCAAATGTTGGTGTTTGGGACAGTGGTGACAAAACAGGGGAGGCAAAAAGTAGAGTTTACAGGGTATTGCCCTTACTTTATATGCATTTTAACACAATAAATAGGCAACAGCCAGCTGTCTTGTAATTACGTTATAGCCAGTTGGAATCCAGATAATAAAACCTAAGTGGTAAGGACCAATGTTCAGTTTCCAAGAGGAAGGAACAAGGCTGTGACGAGGGACAGAAAGGATAGAGCGAGTATCTAGCTATCCCTACCTCAACCTCATGCCTCAACTAGGTCGCAATGGTGTTCCGCTTATCTAACAGAGATAGAAAAAGAGATAAACTAATAACTTCTAGGTTTGTACTACTTTCAGCCTTGTTGGTCCTTCACCACTCTCTTCCACTATGTGTATGCATGTATGGAAGAGAAAAATTATTATTTAGAACAGCACAGGAGTCAAAGGAATAGACATCTAGTAGGGTATTTTATACTTTATTAACCTTTAGATTGTCTAATTGACCCTGGGGAGCTTAGGTCTTAAAAAGAACACAATGACACAGAATCAATGTTAAACAATAAATATTCAACAAGAAGACACTATAGTCCCAATCTCCGTCTATACAGAACTATGCAAATTCTGCTGCGGAACACAGAGCGCTCTACCCACTGCCTACATCGGTACGTGGACACGGATGCATGACCTTCTGGCTATTAAACAATCATGTGGCTTGGATCACTGTGCACAACAGGCATGTGGAGCTATTGTACTGCCAATTACATCGGTTCCCTCCTAAACTGATCCAGCCTATGCACCAACGACTAGATGGTAAAGTATACATACTCCCAATTGTCGTAGCTGTGTTCCTTCAACATGATCAGCACATTTTTGACTGAACCTATTGATCGCATTTGAAGACTGTCCTGATGAAAGTGGCCTTACTTACATTCATGCCACTGAAACCGGTTTTCGGTGGTTGCTACACACAAGAGGCATACGATAGGCCTACCTTGAAGTTTGAGCATACCTGTGGAAACAGAAAAATAATATGAGGCCGGGAAGCCCAGAAAGAAACACACCAACACAGGTTACAAAGAACATACAAGTGCTTTATTTAAAAGCTACAACAGTTACCAAAGTCAATTGACAAACGGATAGCTATTCGGCTCTCAGAGTAACGTAACGAACTTCAACGAGGGTTCGATGCATTAGTGAGAGAGACCGTACATTGAAATACTTGGGTCTTTTATACAATTTGTCCAGCCCTTGGCCAACCCCCTCGCGGGTTAACCATTCTAGGAATCGGGCCTATGGGTTCCTTGCCAGGTCAATCCTATAATATATGCATTTTGATTAGTTTCGCTGATATAGTTGTACATTTACACATAGGTCAACAGTAGGACAAGGTCTCAGTTCGCGATCCCGCCAAGTGGCCTAAAGGCATATTAATTATTCATGTGTACAGAGGTCACTACGGCCAGAATCTTACTCAGAATGTCATACGACCTCCATTTTGATGTTCACGGTGATTTCCATATTACAAGAGAACCTAAAATGACGGCTTAATCCAAGATGGCGACTTACATTACTTTTCTCTAAGGTCAAGACCTTGCCGTGGAGTTTGTTCGCATACGATATTTAGACAACTTGGCGTAGGCCAATACACATACAATTGTTGCGATAGGAGGCATAACATTGTTTCAATTCCGACAAACCCTCCTTTTGGCCTATGCCAAGTGCTAATACCATTTCTAATACTTCTGTAAATAACTCCATGCATTGTCGTCCATACATCCTGAATCATTATCTGTAATGTCTATAGCCATTAGGTCGTTCATCAGAACCTCTTGTAACACAAACTCTTTAGATGCTGTACCTGGGGCATACATTTTGTGCCCTACTGTGCTCACTGTTTGAGCACAACATCCCCCTAGCATTGCACATATACTAGGTAGACATTGGAAACAGTAACAAAGGAATAGCAGGATTCCCAAAATAACCAGGATAACAGAAAGCACCTTCCAACCCCAGGATCGTAGAGAATCCCAGAACCAGGCACTAATATTCCAATGTCCCACAGGAACATGCACTTCTGAACTAAGGATGTGCAAGTGATGTATTGCTTTGAAAATTGACGGTGAGGAATCTGGTACGAAAACACAGCAAGCGGACCCCACTAATTTGCATACTCCACCACGTTCTGCTAGAATGACATCTAATGCCATCCGATTTTGGAGCGCTACCAATCTCATTGCCTTTTGTTCTAGTGTCATATTGTAGAGTATATCCGTGGTCCGGTTGATGGTTCTCTCCAGTACTCTTGCTAGCCCCCTAATGTTTTCAGAGTTTGCTATCTGTCCCCAAAATGGCACAACTGATTTCGCTATATCTCCCAATACTTGCCCAGGGGTATCTCCGTCCTCGTCCCGCCGTGGGCGAGCCTTAGAAACTTCCAATGTACTAGCTATAAATACCCCAGGTAACAGGATTCCTAAATAACAGGGTCCCTGCCAATCCTTGGGCAACTAGGGAAATGCTGAACTACCACAAACGAAATAAACAGGCCCCCCTACATACAGAGGCCTGTTCTCTCCGTTCAAATTTACAATGTTCACACAACCTTCAAAATCTCCCATTGACCGAGTGCCATTTCTTTGTACACAAAAGGGGACTGAATCGGGGCTATGGTTACTAGAGTAGGAAGGGGGCACAGCGTCCTTATTGCCTATCGGAGCCATTTTAAAGGAAATTAGAGTTTGGAAAGGAAGAGATAGTTTATCAGATGGTCTAATAGAAGCGACATTAGGTCTACTCCTATTTGCAAAAAGCGAGCATCCCAGGGGAGTCAATTCACGTTTCTCAAAATCATTTAAATTAGTTCCATCAAAGTTCCCTGAGATGCTATCATTTCAACGGCCAAAGAATAGTGCTCTAAGAGAGGCATAGCAAGCAGTCGTTAAAGGTAAAGGATGAATATACCATCCTAGCCCCTTGTTCCCATGTTGCGGTAAATGGGTGCAAATCCAGCAATTACTCTTATTAAAAATGGCATGTGTTGAATTCATTATTATCATTAAAGTATTATTATGATACTTTTGTCTATGCTGGGAGTCTCTAGGTGACAACGTATGAAGGTGTACAGAGGGAGTCAAAGCAGTAGGTACAATCTCAATCGGCAGTAGAGGTTTTAGAGGGTAAATTTCTTCGAAGTACCAAAGTCCCACAGCAGTAATTACACAAATTCCAATTATTATTAACACAACACAGCAATGCGTTTTCGGGGCCCAGGTACATTGTTCGTTGTCCTAGTTGGTCACACCCTTATTTACAAGTCCAATGCGGGGAGCAGCGGTGGAGGTGGCAGGCATCGTAGTTTCTCAATCGACGACCACAATGTGCGTTGCTGGCGACACTACGGTCGCGTGACTTCTTAGTCCTTCCCAACACTAGCCAGCAGAATCCCGTTTTTCCTTTTGTTGAAAAGGAACTTTCTTTTACAAGAGAAAACTTTCAATCACTTCTTCTTTCCAGATGCGCGGAAAAGACACGTGCCGTAGTTCTATTTTCTTTGTCGAAGGTCGTACCTGGTGGTACCCAGAACTGTTTGATCCGGAAACAAGGTAACGTCACTTCCTGAGGGAAGCAATGTATCGGAGGCGACGGAAGTCGCAGAACTTAAAACAGTGTTTTCCGGAAGTGACTTTTTCAAAGAGTGCGGAGATGAAATGGACTGTTCCCCAAGCTCCACGGGCTCAGAGAAATTCTCCGACGCACTCACAGTGCTGTTTGCTACTCCAGGATCAGAGATTGTAGCATCAGCGAGGGGTTCTGCTTCTTCTGTAACGTGTGGCGTCGGGTGAGGAAGTTTCTTGACATGCGTCGTGTGGAACCAATGTTTCTTTCCAGCCACCCGCACTGCTGTTTGGGTGACCAACAGTACCTGGTAGGGTCCCCTCCAGCGAGGAGCGAGACAGGAAGACCTTTCGTAGGCCTTCACTAGGACCCAACTTCCAGGCTGAATATCGTGTCCTGGGCCTGTAAACCGTACAGGTAAAGCTGATTGGACCTGATTATAAATGAGATACAGATTTTTAGTCAACTGGTTACAGTAGTCTACAAGCAATACATTTTCGACCTCCCTCAATGCTTTAGGCTTTGGAAGGCCCCAAATGTTAGCAGGTCTCCCCATCACTACCTCAAATGGGGAGAGCCCAGTCTTAGTTTGAGGTGTGGTACGCATGGCTAACAATACAATAGGTAAGGCATCTGGCCATTTCAGTTTGGTGTCGGCACATGTTTTTGCAAACTTATTCTTTAGGGTGCCGTTATGTCTCTCTACCAACCCAGCACTTTAAGGATGTCTAGCTGAGTGAAATAGTTTTTCAACATGTAACGCTGTGCATATCTGCAAAATTACTGCTGCAACAAAATGGGGACCATTGTCCGACCAAATTACCCTTGGAAGCCCAAATCGTGGGAAGAATTCTTTTACCATAGTCTTTGCAGTGGTCATGGCAGTAGCATCCTCAACGGGGAAAGCCTTGACCCATTTACTAAAAGCACAAATAATCACCAGAACATATTTTAGATTGTTACACCGTTCCATCTCAATAAAATCAAAGTGGATGACCTTGAAGGGAACAGAAGGGGGCCCAAAGCTTCCCCTTGGAGTTACTGTCCCCTTCCCCACATTGTGCTGTAAGCAAATCATACAATTCTGAACATGTCGCTGTGCAATCTTTGAAATTTTATCATTCACCCATACTTGTTCTAACATTTTCGTGATCTGCTGAGCACACACATGCGTAGGACCGTGTGCCATCGTAACCATTGCCAGCACATATGAATCAGGGAGCAACCATTTTCCTTCAGATGTATCCACCCAACACCCATCGTCATCCAGTATCCCCATTCCTTCGGCCCACTTTTTAGACTCTTCTATTGTGGCATCAGTTTGGATATCTCGCACAGACCCGATACCCTCATCCATTACATAGGCATCTTTAGTTTCCCTTAGAGCATACATGTCTGCGCTAAGGTCTGTAGCCGCTTGCCTGGCTATCTGGTCAGCAAAAGCGTTCCCTTTTCCCACATCATCTATAACCTTACGATGTGCTGCACATTTCATGATCGCTAGCTGCCTAGGGAGTGAGAGTGCCGAGAGCGATTGCACTATCAAGGGACCTTGCTGAATCTTGGTCCCATGTGAGGTAAGGAACCCTCTTTCCAACCAGAGCCTCCCGAAGTTGTGAGCCACCCCAAAGGCGTACTGGCTATCAGTATATATGTTTACTTTATGCCCTTCGGAGAGTTCACAAGCTCGGGTCAACGCTATAATCTCTGCGGCCTGCGCGGAGTTATGCAGAATTCTCTTAGTTTCAACAACCGTACTCAACGTAGTAACTGCGTAAGCAGCTGTAGATGTACCATCTGGAAGTTTGAAGCAGGAGCCATCACAAAACAATTCCCCTTCTGCATTGCCCAAAGGAGTATCTATGAGATCTATCCTGCCCTTCGTTTCCTGTTCAGGTATACAGGCAGTCATGTAATACTTCGTCACCGCAAACAGTATTTTGTGGGAAAGGTAGGAGTTCAGCCGGATTAAGAACACAACACCTCTTAATTTGAATGTGAGGGGCAAACAGAATTAATTCCTACCTTGTCGGCCGGGCAGAGGTGAGGTGTTGCGTTTGAGTCTTATTCAATAGAACATCTACAGAGTGAGGTACCATCAAAATTAAATCATGGCCTAGGACCATTCCCTCACTCTGTTTTACAGACGCAGCACCAGCAGCGACAGCTCGCAAACATCTTGGCAAAGCGCATGCGTCAGGATCAAGGGCGGAAGAGCAGTAGCCGCACGGCCTATTCTTCCCTCCATGTTCCTGTGTTAACACAGCCAAAGCACATTCATCACATTCATGCACAAACAACACAAAGGCCTTGTCATAATTTGGAGTACCGAGAACCGGTGCAGAGCATAACGCGGTTTTGAGAAGCTCAAATGATCGTTGATGTTCCGATTTCCATGGCAGCGGCAAAGAAATGCCCTTCTTCGTCAAAGCCAACATCGGTTTTATCACTAGTGAAAAGTTCGGGATCCACAACCTACAGTAAGAAGCCATAGCTATTAAGGCTCTGACTTCCTTCTGTGTATTTGGAACAGACATGCCAGAAATGAGTTTTATTCTTTCAGGTGTCAATCTTCTCCCCTCCTTTGACAGGAGGTAGCCTAAATAGGCGACCTCCTGACAACAATATTGAAATTTCTTGAGCAAAGCTTTATGACCGTTTTCGGCCAGATGAATAAGTAACAATACAGTGCCTTCTTTACAAGCACTTTCAGAGTCTGGAGCCAAAAGCAAATCATCGACATACTGAAGTAGTGTACAAGTAGGTGGCAATTCAAGGGTGTCAAGCTGCTCTTTCAAAGCTCTACTATAAATGCTTGGACTTTCAGTATACCCTTGAGGTGCCCGAGTAAATGTAAACTAACGTCCTCCCAAGGTGAACGCGAACAAATATCTACTCTCCTTGTGTATAGGAATGCTAAAGAAAGCATTCTTTAAATCTACAACACTAAAGTGCGTAGCTGTAGCAGGGATCATTGTTAATATCATTGTTACATCAGGCACAATTGGAAATTGCGGGGCGACAACTTTGTTGATAGCACGTAGATCAATTATAAAACGGTATGGGATTGCATTGTCGCCTTTCTTGTATACAGGTAAAATCGGGCTGTTACATAAACTACCTGCAATCTCTTCAATCACTCCTCGATGCACAAAATCGGAGACAATGCACTTCAAAGCACGCTCGCCCTCAACTGATATTTTATATTGCGGAATGCGTGGTAGTTTAACTCCATGTTTCAAAACTATTCTAACGGGTTCAATCTGTAGCACCCCGACATCATTGTCATCAACCGCCCATAAACATTCTGGAACAACACTAAACTCAGGAGGCAATGGTCGAGTCAAAAACTGAGAAGTAGGAAGTTGCTGTGGTGAAACCGTCAGTCGTACTCCATCAGAGGAACAATGAATTACTGCATTCAATTTCTTCAACAAATTTAACCCCAGCAAATTCTCTCCACAGTTCGAAGTCAGGAGGAAGGGACAATGGTCCGTGAAGGGACCCAAAGAAACAGACACCGGCGAAGAAACCGGGCAAGCAATTGGTATACCAGAAAACCCTACAGAAACATTTGTTTGCCCTGACAGTGGAATGTTTGGAACCCGGGAATGATCAATGGAGCACTTCTGTGCTCCAGTGTCTATCAAAAACTGATGTTTCCTATTCCCCACTAACAATTCAACGTAGGGACCTTTCTGATTAACGGGAATAGGTGAAGTTTCCAAACCCTGCTTCGGGCAGCCCTAACGAAATAAAATGTCGTCGGAAGGAAGCTCTTCAGAAAGGTAGGCAGGAGAAGGGTGATCAAATATGTTTCTTGTGTCCACACTTGAAGTCTGATTTTCCCATGAAAAAGGTTGCTGAGGATCTTGCGAGAACTGACCTCTGTCAGGGCCCCCTGCTCCAGGGCGACCTCTAGGTCGTCTACCCATACTCCCAAACGCATTGTTTGACCTTTGTCGAAGGACGGGGCACTTTGCTCGCCAATGACCTTCCTGGCGGCAATAGGCACATTGATTAGCATTCACAGGACCCAAAGGAGCGTTTCCTTTTGGGACATACTGACCTCTGATCTGTGAAGTACCTCCTCTGGGATTTCTAACAATTTGTTGTAACAATACTTTAGTCTTCAAATCTCCTTTCCTCTTCTCTATTTTCTCTTTTTCATTATTAACACGGTTCTCATAATACTGAGCCATGTGCAAAACTTCACATTGGGATTTCGCCTGCCAAGCGCTCTCAGGGGACATAATCTGTGACTGGATGTCGGGCAACAACCCACATACAAATTTGTCCACAAACAACCTTTTTCCAGACTCTGTGCCCAAGTCCTGTCCACTGAAATCAGAGAATACCTGTTTGAATCTATTAAAGAACTCAGGGGCACCTTCAGTCTTTCCTTGAACACAGGCCGTAAACTTGTACCAAATAATTCTTTTCTCAGGAATTATAGTTTTCAATTTTGCGACAATTCTATCAGGCAAAGTAAGTATTACCTGAAGTGGTTTCTCACCAGCTGGTCTTTCCCCATCAAACCTAGTCATGTTAGCCCACGTATCTCCTAACCCTGGCACATCATCTATTGTTCGAACCTGCTTCCATAAATCTACAGGCAGGAGTACAGGGAATAGAAAGTCAATGTCACTTAAGGTGAACACAGAGGACTGCCAAACGGACTCTATCTCTTTGTAGAATCCTGTCGGGTTTTTCCTAATATCGGGAATTGATTGTCTAATAGTGTTCACTTCCTGTCGTGAAAACGGGACGTGAACAAATTGCAATACATAGTGTGCAGGGATGTCCACAGCGGGTGCACCAGTCCCGGTGTTAGCGGGAATCTCAACCTTAGGGACAAATGTCAGAGTAACCTCTCTCATAGGAAACTGAGATGTAGGTAACTCTGACCGCTTACTAAGCAACAGAGCCAGGTCGAGCGCTAAGGCAGCTGAAGAAGTGTCGGGTGAAAAAAGCCCTCTTACAAATACCCAACAACTCTATAGGACAACTAACCTTCTTCCTTACACATTCTTCCTGCAGGTACTCTACCATCACCTGAATCACCTTCCTCTGCATTTCTACTGTATACTGACTATACGTGTCATATACTTCATCTGGCGTTATCGAAGAATCCGAGATCCATCGAATCGCATCTTTGGTACAAACTCTTACTTCCTCAGGTGCCGATCTACGACACGGAAGGAACCGTTTCTGCACATACATACTGTCGTCTTCATCATCCTCATCCCGCAATTTCTCAAAGTCCCTCCTATACACAAACAATCTCTCAACATGACCGTGTACTTTCTCCTCTGTATCCCTCGAAAGCGCTAAAGTATTTAGATCCCTCACCCCTTGTGGGAGATCCGTATTATGTAATCTACCCCACATTACACATAAATGAGTCCCCAAACCTTCGATAAAAATATTTTTCTCGGGAAAATTGTCCATATTTGATAATGTGGAAAAAACGTCAACTTGATCACCTTTCTCCATACAGTGCTTAGCCCATGCAAATAATTCCTGTTTCTTGTCTGCAGAAACAGTATTTCGAGTGACAATCTTTGACCCCGCACCCTGATCAACTTTAGTCAATACAGAACCACTCGGGAGCGGAGATGTGGGTAAATTCAATGAGGGCGCAACTATCGGCGTAAGAGGAAGGGGTGGTCGAATAGGTGGAGGGACAACAACCAGAGGAAGAGGAACAATAGGTTGCACAGGGGGAACAGGAATAACAGCAGGAACAACAGCAGGAATGGGCAGAGCACCAGGGAGAGGATCATACGGAGGTGGCGCAGAGGCACCAGGCCTGCGTTTGTTTAATAATTTTTCAATAAATTCCTCAGAAACATGGAAATCTTTAGAGGGATACATTTTCTGAATACCCAGTGAGAAAGCCCTGTCCATATTTTTGACTGACTCCGAATGTTTTTCCTTATCATATAACAACGCCTTTTCGGCATTTGTTTTATGACGGCGTGCATGTTTATCCCTACTTTTAAGCTGCTGCAACGCTTCTTTTTTCCAATTCTGAAAAACATCAAATGCTGCAGGTCTGGCCTTCTTTTTTAGCAAGACCGATTCTAGATATTCAATACGGGGGATCTCGAAACTACCATTAATTGGCCACCGAAATTCAGAGGCATGTCTGGTTTGTCTGTGCCAAATATCATTAAATACTATACTTCCAATGCCATACTTACAGTACATAGTACATGCCGGCGACCCCTCCTGTGGTGCCGGGCGGCTAAATTCCAAAGATTGTCGATCGCTGCGGAACAGAGCCCTAAAGCAGCTAGACAATTTCCCAGGCATTTCACAAGAAATTGGTGTTACTTGGTCAATAAATGTGTCTGCAGATACAATACGCCAAATTCAAATTGTCAGGGTTAAATTAAGAGCCAGGTCACGACTACACCTGACCAAACCTAAGGAGGACCATACGGTTTACCAAAGAACTTACCTAACGAATTTTACCTTGTGTTTGGTGGTTTCGACAAATCTGCCCGCCTCAAAAATGGACCCTCGTCAAGATGCCGTGTCAGACCACACGACTATCGTCCAAGGATCGGATCGTGCAGCGCTGCCGAGGTATCGCGTCTCGTTCGGTCGGGCCCGCAGTATCACACCGTCCAATCCCGGTTCGATAGTCTGCGTCAACCTTCAATTATCCGGCATCAATCTTGAGGGTCCCTATTCGGGCGCCAACTGTGGAAACAGAAAAATAATATGAGGCCGGGAAGCCCAGAAAGAAACACACCAACACAGGTTACAAAGAACATACAAGTGCTTTATTTAAAAGCTACAACAGTTACCAAAGTCAATTGACAAACGGATAGCTATTCGGCTCTCAGAGTAACGTAACGAACTTCAATGAGGGTTCAATGCATTAGTGAGAGAGACCGTACATTGAAATACTTGGGTCTTTTATACAATTTGTCCAGCCCTTGGCCAACTCCCTCGCGGGTTAACCATTCTAGGAATCAGGCCTATGGGTTCCTTGCCAGGTCAATCCTATTATATATGCATTTTGATTAGTTTTGCTGATATAGTTGTACATTTACACATAGGTCAACAGTAGGACAAGGTCTCAGTTCGCGACCCCGACAAGTGGCCTGCATCCATATTAATTATTCATGTGTACGGAGGTCACTACGGCCAGAATCTTACTCAGAATGTCATTCGACCTCCCTTTTGATGTTCAGGGTGATTTCCATATTACAAGAGAACCTAAAATGGCAGCTTAATCCAAGATGGCAACTTACATTACTTTTCTCTAAGGCCAAGACATTGCCGTGGAGTTTGTTCGCATACGATATTTAGACAACTTGGCGTAGGCCAATACACATACAATTGTTGCGATAGGAGGCATAACATTGTTTCAATTCCGACATACCTTGTATTCTAAACCCCACACCCTGCCAACCAACATTATTTACAGACGGAGAGTGGGACTTTAGTGTCTTCTTATTGAATGTTTATTGTTTAACATTATTTGTTTCTGTGTCATTGTGTTCTTTTTAAGACCTTAGCTCCCCAGGGTGAATTAGACAATCTGTAGGTTAATAAAGTATGAAATACCCTTCTATACGTCTATTCCTTTGACTCCTGGTGCGCTGTTGTAAATAATTATTTTTCTCTTCCATACATGCATACACATAGTGGAAGAGAGTGGTGAAGGACCAACAAGGCCGAAAGTATTACAAACCTAGAAGTTGTTAGTTTATCTCTTTTTCTATCTCTGTTAGATAAGCGGCACACCATTGCGACCTAGATGAGGTGTGAGGTTGAGGTAGGGACAGCTAGATACTTGCTCTATCCTTTCTGTCCCCCGTCACAGCCTTGTTCCTTCCTCTTGGAAACTGAACATTGGTCCTTACAACTTAGATTTTATTATCTGGATCCCTACTGGCTATAACGTAATTACGAGACAGGTGGCTGTGCCTATTTTATTTGTTAAAATGGGATAGTGGTGAACCGGAAGAAGGGCTTGGATGGATATGGGTCATGTTTAGGAGTTTTACTTAAATAAATAGGACAAACCGCCTAACTAGCCCTATTTCTATGCGCAAAGTTCCCTACCTAACAAAACAAAGCTAAGGATGGATGTTCAAGTCCAAAAATATAGTCCTTTGGTACGAATCCTAACCGATTAACTAGCCCTACCACTTTGAAAAAGCTAACTGAAAAAAGGGAGAAAGGGGAGTCCTTGTACAATAGCCTGAGCAAGGCTTCTGTCTGACCAAGTTCACATTTGACTTGATCTCAGTCTTCAAAGTTTCTTTTCCCCAGCAGGATACTCCTTCTAGTCTTTAAACCAAATTAAGGATTGCAGTTTCTCCTTTTATCAACAGAACAGTAAACAATCCTCTTTTTCAATGTTTGCTGAAAAAGTGAAAACGTTTCAGTCTTTTCTTCCTTGGAACTCCCCAAAGTCATTCAATTAACAGTTAGGTTGCTTTCTTTCAGACAATTGATATATCAATTACAGGATGGCATTCCGCCACAGTTCTCTATGGCTTTCTTAGCCTTGCTCCAAAAGTCTTTATTTCTCTTTTCGTTCCCCTTTTCAAAGTATTTACGCATTTGTGTTTCTCAGGCTCCCTAAACCTAGATAACTTTCCAGCCTTTATTTACAGTGTTGATACCACGTCTAGTCACCCTTTCATAGGGTTTCTTTTACTCTCAGGTTTCTCAGGCTTCCGAAACCTGGATAGCTTTTCCTGGGGTGTCTCAAAATATTTATCTTATTCTCACTCCCCCTTTCATAGGGAGTTTGCACATTCAGATATCTCAGGCTTTTAAAACCTGGATAGTTTTTGTAGTCATTATTCAAACTGTTCGTTTCACTCTCAGTCCCCTTTTCACAGGGTGCTTGCATGCTCAGGTTTCTCAGGCTCCCGTAACCTTGATAGCATTTGCAGCCATTATTCAAATTGTTTGTATCACTCTTAGTCCCCTTTTCATAGGGTATTTGCACTCTGAGGTTTCTCAGACTCCGATAACCTCGATAGCTTTCATTGCCTTTACACACAATGTTCGCATCTTGTATCAGTCTTTTTTCTGTTGGGTTCTTCAGGCACTGGTAGCCTCTTTGGCTTTCCCTGTGGCCACGCGTCTCTGCAGCCATGGTCTGATGTACACAGAGCTCAATGTTCTGGGCTCCTTCAGACACTCTGGTCTTGGTGCCAGTTGCCGGTGTTCTAGGCCACCACTGCTCCTTCTTAGTGGTGCCACCAAACTAGACATATATTACTCCGTCCCTGCTTTTATTCCAACATGGGCTTCTCGGTCAGGTTAAACAACAAACCCGTAGGCATTTGGGTCATCGCTTGCTTGCTCTCCTTGATGGAATTGGCTGCTCCTCCAGAATGTCAAAGATGTAGAGGCTTGCATAGGCATAGCAGTCTTTTTGCATCTTTTAATGTTCCTCCTCTTATACACGTCACATGAAAAAACAGAACACTCTCCTTCCTCGCTGACTATGGTGTGCAGTCTGAGTTCAGCATTGCCTGTAGCTAAAGAGTTTGAGGAAACTTCACTATTTGGTGAATCCAAAGTGATGTCCCCGATGAGAGGGTTCTGTCGATGGATGCTCTTTGACGTTGGCATTCAGGCGAGATCCAGTTTTACCTGAAGACAAAGAGATAGAAGAAGTATCACTGTTTAGTGGTTTCAAAATGTCCGTATTCAAAACAGAAGTAACAACAGTCTTTTTAAGCACAATGTAGGCAGATCGCATATTCCTGGCAGGGAGTTCCTTATTGGAACAGGAGTCCTTGTCATCCCTAAGGAGTGTCTTGCAGCTCGGACCCATCTACCTAGCCTCAAAGGGGGTGGCTCCCTCTTGGAGAGAAGGGACGAATACCCTGGATTCATCACAGTGTCTTGAGGCCTGGCAGAGACTAATTCCTCTCAGATCACACAAACTAATATCCCATATTGCAGTTGGGTGGTGCACTCCACATCATTGTATGGCCCATTGTACAGACCTTCAGCAAGGACCACATGTGCTGCCTTTGTTCCAAAGGCTGATAGAGGAGTGGAAGTTATGTCACATCATTTACTTTTGTCCTTGTGAAGGAGGTACTTTGATATAAACTACGCCTCCTTCACCAACAAGGAACACCAGAAGGTAAGTAGTTTAGATGTAGGTTTATTCTCTTAGTTCATAAGTAGAGAAAGCACTGGGACATCCATGCAGCCCAGCATATTAAGTCCAACTGACACCAGTGGAACCCAGCACTCCAAACAACCATCGACACTCCACAAGAATGTCACTGACATCACCACACCATCATGACACACCCATGGACATAATCCAACCCAGCACACAGTATGACATACTTCTCAAGGTAACTGGCAATACATCCCAAAGGCCTGACTATTGTCCTGCAGACATTTACAAGTTTGATGTTAATTTCTGGATCCCCATACTGCTGATTGCGTAATATGCAGGCACATACGATCCTGACGAGCTGAAACAGATCCATAGTGGGTAAGATTTTTAATAAGGGTGATCGAGCAAATCCAAAATCATATTTCTTAATTTCACTGTTAGACTCTGCTTCAAAATTGTTAGAAAGACTACTGTGACAGTTTTCAGGACTGGGCAAATGACTTGACTCATTTTTGTTAATAAAGATTTCTCGAAACTTGGACTGACACATTGGTTCGATAAGCCGGACTCACTAGACAGAAAAGTCTATGGGGAGTTGAGGGGCAGATTGGAAAAATGCTATTCTTTGAATAGAGAAGCAACTATATTAATTAAATTGTCAAATTGTGCCTATATATTGTTGACAAAGGTACCCATGCCCGCCTTACTTGTTTTTGGGAAAACATGTTTGTGTTCTTTCTTTATTCACTAGATTCAGAATGAACAAACTATTGCTCAATTCGGACAGAGCTGGCTGGCATGGCAGTAATCAAGAGAGGAGGCGTTGCCATTGTCATCCGGATCAAGAGGAGGATTTGTTTGTTGCACTATATGCTCTTCTGTCCATCTTACGCTCTAGTTAGACAGACATTTCTAATTCCTGGTATTTGGTGTAGATGTTTTAGGCAGTAGCGTCCTGCTCTGTTGTATATACAACTTCTTTCAGACCAGTTTGTGTATCTCGCTTTGGGAAAGTATTTGACTTGGGCTTTTTGAAAAACAGCATTTATATGAAATGATACAGTGATATGATATGATGCTGTGTCTATGTATTTACACGTTTTCTCTTTATACTTGTATTATTATTATTATTATTTTTTTATTCTTTCATTCAGTTTTATGTTTTTATGGATGAGTGCTTTTATCTGAAATAAAGACATTTGAATTTAAATTGTACTCACATTGAGCAAGCACACTATCACACAGTATCACTTTTTTTAAATGTCCCTTACCTAACAATATATATCTTTTGTATAATTTCAGGTAGTGTTTGTGAGCATGTGTAAAAGCTTGTGGGATTGTGGACTTGTGGCGCTGGATGACGTTACAGTGAGACTGGGAGACTGCCACATTTCTGGTAAGAAAGTTTTCTATGTGACTACATCATTTCCCATATAATAACACTTCATCTTTTGAAAAAAATATGTAGCTGATGTTGAATGTAACGAATAGAAATTGTGAGTATTGTTGTAAAATAGCTACTCAAAGCAGCTATTTTATTTGTTCAAAAAGTATGGATCAGTGTGTCTTTGCTACCGGGATAGTAATTTTAGGAGATGGTCGTATCAAGTATGGCACTTCCTCTGGTGAATGTTTCGTAGTTCAGGAGCAGAGTCAAGTAAAGAATAGTTTACCCTCAGGAAGGGCAAGCCCACATCATTCTTTAGGAGCAGCACTTGTGTGAGCTATTATAGTGACCTATTAGCGACATGTTATGTGACAAATGTCCCTTGGTGATGATGAAAAAGCTAAACTACATATAGCGATATGCAAATTCGCCCTGTTAGTTCTGATACTCAGTCCAGCAGAACATATTTCAGTGTATAGATATCTGACTGTATATTAGCAAAAGACCTTATCCATATTTGGCCAGGGCCACTTCTGCACACATATAGCCCGGAAACCTTTTTGGAGAAAACGTTGCCGGCATGGTTGGATAAGTGGCGTAAAGTCACCCAGAAGGAAACGTTGAACATTTGGGCGCTCACCCTTTTATAATTGCTTGATTTTATTGTTGAAACCATTATTTTCACAGCATTCTTGCAAAATAGTTTTGCTTTCCTTATACTATGCTGAATGCTGTGCATACATGTCTGATCATTTGTGCCATACACTTTCGGGAAATAAGTAAATCGCGTCATTCTGCAAACCTTCTATGAATGGACGAACATAAGAAATGTGATATCCTTAGTTCTTAGCAGCCCGGCTGGGAAACTGCTCTTAAAATGTTCCAGTGTTTTTAACACATTTTTTTTCAGGTCTGTGCACCTTTGTGTACCACAGTGTGTCACTCCTCAACCTCCCATTTTTATCACAACTTTGCCCACCTCTTCCTCGGTTCCCAAACATTTGTTCAGAATATCTACAGTGACTAAGCAAAGCATCTGTCCATGGGACGGGCTCAGCCTGTTTTTATGAAGTATGGAGGCAAAGAGTACCTGAATTGCCAGAAAGGAAACATGCATTTGCTTTGTTTCCCTAATTTCTCTCCTTCTGAAAGCGGTTGGGACATATTTCACAGGGTTCATTTCTCAGGGCAGTATTTCACAGTGTAATTGGAATGTTAAACAAAAAATGGAAGACACCTTCCCTTTCAATCCTTGAAATTCAGCTCGTAATGATAGGATGGACAAGCTGGAATAGACACAAATTATTGGTAGGAAATGAAAAGGAGATACAAAATCACATATCCATGCACAAGCGTTTAGGCAATTTGCAGCTGGAACTAGCGGTGGGTGAAATTTCCACTCGCAACGAGAAAAGTGCAAAATTTGCAAAGGAATCCGCTTCTGCCTGTTCTGAGAAATCAGCATTACGGTTTCCCCGCCACTGAAATTTCGGCCGGTTTTGTGTGGTTTTGTGTAGAGCGTGGTATTTTGTTTCCATGTTGGTTTCATGTCGCGAGACGAGAAACTTTGCACAGGTCTTATTTCTATCCGTGCTAGTTTTGTGCAGCACCACGGAAAAACCTTATGCATTTTTTTCCAAACTGTGGTAGTTTCATGCAGTGCCACGAGAAACTTCACACGGTTATTCAATTTGGATCTAGGTTTGTGCAGCAACACGAGAAATTGAGTGCGTGTCTTTTTCAATCCATGCTCGTTTGTGCAGTGACAAGAAAAACTTTGTGCAGTTCTCTTCCAAACCTTGTTAGTTTCACGCAGCGGCACAAGAAACTTTGTGCCTTTTTCCCTGATCTGTGGTAGTTTCAAGCACTGGCATGATAAATGTTGTGCAAGCTTTTTCTTTATCCGTACTAGTTTTGCGCTGTGGTACAAAAAACTTTGCATGCTTTTTTTTAAATCCGCACTAGGTTTGCAGAGCGGCACAAGAAACTTCGGGCAGCTCTTTTTGATTCATGCTGGGTTTGTGCAACGGCTCGAGAAACTTCCTGTGCCTTTTTTTGATTCGTGCTAGGTCCGTGGAGTGGAACGAGAAACTGTTGGCAGCTCTTTTCGATTCGTGCTGAGTTATGCACAACGGCACGAGAAACTTTGCACTGCCCTTTTTGATACACAGAGGGGAGGAAAGGTGGATTTTGGCAGAGCGGATAAACATCGGACAGATTTCTCTTTCGCGGCTGGCAAAATGGAATCCAACAATCGCGCCCAACCCTAGCTGGCACAGAAGCCTATGTTCTGACAGACTCAAAATAAAAATTGCTAAATATTGTTTTTTTCACCAGTACCTCCTTGTTCAATCCCATCCCCTCATACAACAGCTAACCCTAAGACCAACCATCTCACCTTGATTATAAATAGAAATAAAACGAAAGTTCATTTCAAAACATTTAAACTTTTGTCGTTTTTGTTTAAATAAATCTCAAAGGGAAACCTTAGAACATTGCATTTTATATTGCCCGGGGCTGGCACATCAAAGATCGAAACATTTCAAAAAATGTGACTTCACCAAATACATCTTTATGTCTATGAATGACATTTGGTCAAGCATTAACAATTTCCCGAACTTGGCCATGCGTGTGGCAATCATTTGTTTTCTTGATTCCATTTTTCCCAAATCCTGATTCTGAGTAATGTGGTGCCTTTATTAATTTGAGTTGTATGATTGTTCTTAAACAAATGCTTTGGCTAATCCATGTATTGAAAAATGGTAAATGTTTTGGTCGTGAACTGTATTATCATATTATGTTTTATATATTTGAAAGGATGATTTTATTATCCACATCAAATAAAAATAAAAAAAAATATAAATAAAAATACAAAATATATCTGAACATTATTTTAAATGCAAATCTAAGAGCAAATCTGGGAGCTTCTGGTCTGCTCTCTTGAGGTGAAAAACAAACATTTCTGTAAATACCAAGCTCTTAAAAATGACCTGACGAATTGCATCAAAAATCCACCTGTTGAGGAATCTTTTTGTTGTTGTCATTGATATAGTTTTTGCCTTTTTAGGTGTACGGCAATAGCGTATTCATTTATTTATTTATCATTTATAAAGCGCACTACACCCTGGGGCATGGCATCATCATCATGTTAAGCCCTCCTTACCAGATTTGTTTGCCAGCAAGATGGGTAAAAGAGGCCTTCTTTAATCAGGAAAAAAAAAACACTCATGTTATACTGGCATTAGAGAGCTGAATAAACTCATCCGTGGAGAATCGGGAGAAAGGATTTGAGTGCAAGAGTCCCCGAGTTCAAGGAGATGTATTGTCCGTGTGATCTCATAGAGTGTGGGTTTATAATCTAGAAAATGTGCTCCACAGAGTCCGCAGTCATTTATTTTCATTTGTTTTAGTAGTTTTCTAAAGCACAGGGCAGGGAAAGGGTGTATCGGAGTGCTACCATCGTTTGACAGTTTTTGACACTGCTGTTAAACAGTCGCAGGCTTTCAAAACTGTACAACTACGTGCACAGTGGCAGTATTCAGCAATGGTAGTGACAGTTAAGGTATTACCAATCTAAAGTATGCTACAGTTGGACAAAACTACAAACCTCACTATTTTTAGAAGCACTATAATAAACAATGTTAGGGTGGGATAAAGGGATAGGAAGCGTGTTGGTTGCGGAGGGGATGAAAACAAGCTTTCAGGGCCTACACTTGGCTTCGGGAACCCGTTTGAGTTAGAAAATGGCCAGTTTCGAACGCTAAGCTTGACTTGGACTTATCCTGAGAAGAGGTTCTGCTGTGGCAAACGAAGGACAGTGAAAGGAGGTGTGAGGGAACTGAAGAGAAGAGTCAACAATGGTAAAATAGCTGCAGTTGTAAAGCGCGCTCCTTCTGCGCTGAACAACTACATGGGAGGGTCAGGTGAGGGGCTGGGCATTGCAGAACAATGGCGAGGTGGGAATTCAATATCTATGTGTTCAGCCACTCCTGTTTTACCCGCATTTGGGCATGCAGTGCGTTTGTAGGCCCCAGCACCTACCGGGTCACCTTTTTCAATTATGCCAACATGCGGAGGGGTGGTAGGAACGGATTCTACCCTAAAAATGTACGCTGTGCGTTTGATGTCAGTTGAATGTCAGAATTCTCATATCAGAACATATGCAAAACCAGAATAAGACATGGCAATTAATATTTTCGGTAAAACAGAGTATGCATTCCTGTTTGGTTAGCGGGAATGTTGGAGGAAGAAAGTCAGGGTGAGGGCAGGCATGGGTGATGTACAGGTCCCTAGTTGTAGTGGGGAGATTTAGTGTTGTGACCAGTGGCAGGTTGTGCATTATGGACGTTGGATCACAGCCGCTCCCATTATGGTCCAGCCCTTACTCATGTTGTCAAGCACCGAGCTCCATTTTAGGAACTTTCTACAAAGACACAGTCCTCGAAAGCCCTCATTTGAGATAATAATTATAATATCTAGTTTTATATAGTGCTACAAGCCTGCAGGCATCTGAGCTCTGAGATAACAGATGATAGTATTATCCCACAGCGTGGTATTTTGCCTGTTACTCAATTTATAAACTCGGATGTTTGAAAGGTTGAGTTGGCCCAGCCGGGATTCGAACCTTCATCAGCAGTCTGCACGCAGATGTCAGAAATGGGGGCTCAGCTCGTTGTGCTATCTGACCGGCCTCAGATACTGTCCCAAGCAGACACTAGCAAAACCACTGTGCCTGCACCCAGCAACAGATAGATCTACGGAGCACAGCCCATAGAAAGCAATGGAGGGCATATTTGTTAAAGCTCTGCTCTTATCTTTCTGTCGGCCATGCTGGAAGCAGGGCACAGGGAGGGAAGTGTCAATCCACTTTCAGCCCTGCTTCCCACTGCAGTGGCCGGCTCAAGAGAGGAGGCAAACTGAGGGATAAGGCACGGGTCAGATCTTTAAGAGTAGTTATGTTTAAAAACGGTTTATGCGCATGCTTTTGAGTGTTGGAGCCTTGTTGTGTAAATGTGTTTCTAGGTGGAAATGTATGAGTGAGTGTGTGTGGGTGTGCACGTGTGTGCATGTGTGTCTGTGTGCGAGAATCTGAGTGACATTGAGATGGAATGGCTAATGGGATAGGGGCCCTGTGAACAGTAGAGATGGATGTCACACGGCCTGGCAATGATGGTGGAGCGATACACAGCTGCCATGGACATATTTTCCTTCAGTGGCCTTATTACTGCATTATGGACCAAGCCAAGTAGACATACCTGTATATATCGGCACAGCATGCATAGGCACATTTGTGGCATTATTACTGGCATTATGGGCCAAGCTAACATTAGTGTTTTAAGTGAGGATACTGGCATATACTGACACAACCTGCATGGACACATTTTCCGACAGTGGCATTGCATTATTACTGACCTTATGTGCAACGCCAACATGAGTGTACTTAAGGGGGAATACTGTCATACATTGGCACAGTGTCATGGACAAGTTATCATAAAGTGGCATTGCATTATTACTGCCATTGCAGTGAAAGCCAAAATGAGTGTCCTTATGTGGAGATATTGACATATATTGGCTTCGCCAGCATGGACAAGTTATCTTACAGTGGCATAACTAACATTATCGGCAAAGCCAGCATGAGTGTTCTTTCGTGGGATACTGACATATATTGGCAAAGCCAGAATGGGCATGTTTCATTATAGTGACTTTAATGCTCATGTCAAAATGTGATTACGAGCAAAGCCAATGTAAGGAATCTTAAGTGGGGATACTAGCATTAATTAAGACAGTGGGAATTGGAATGTTTTCCCACAGATGGATTACAGACATTGTGGGCAAAACCAAATTCGGTAGGTTCATATGTGAGGATACTGGAAAATGTTGACAAAGCCAGCATGTTTTTGTCTTTAACAGTGGCTGTATTGGCAAACGCCAATCTGAGGTTGTTCCAATACTGTTTGTATAGGTAGTGCCAGCATGGGCATGTGTTCCTATTATTGCAATAGTGGCATTATAGGCAAAACCAAAATGAGATTGTTCTTTATGGTAATAATGGCATATATTGCACAGGCATCATATTATCTCTGCTTACAGTGACAATACTGCCATTATTGGGCACATGCAGCCTGTAAATGCATTTTTCCACTGGCAGAATACTGGCATATATTATGGGCCAATACATCATGAAATTGAGGGTAAAATGCTCCTGTCTACTGTTGGAGAACTGAAATCTATAGGAATTTGTAATGTGTTACCAATTGTGGCTTTTTACCCATTTCTTTGACAAAAAGTGTGGTTTAAGATGAACATTTCAACCGATTGTTTTAAAATATTTCTCAGAGAGGGAACCCATCACAACCCGCTTGATTTCTGTTGGAGGCTTCCGTCGGTGTGCTTGGAGTCTCACGCGCATTAGTGAGAAATAGCCATGCCCCTCCTGTGTAGAAATCCACAAGCCTTGACTGCGTGGGATCATTCAGCGGATTCGCATAGGTGGAGATCTTGTGCTAGATCATCCATGTCTTGTATGTTTTGCAGAGGGCCCTTATGTAACATGTGAGTGAGGGAGCCCGGCCTAGCTCTGCTGTAATATAAAGCCACATTCCTGGGCCCCTCATGAGAAGGATGGACACAGGGGTGATGCTTTCTAAAGACTGGGATTTCCAAGCGCAGCTCTTCTTGGCTGCTTACTGTAGCAAATCCTACACATGACGAAACACAATAGATGGCCTTCAGATTGTTAGGTTTGTTTACTGTGAAGCAGAGAACAAGAAGCAGAGGGTCTGAATCCTTAGACCAAGCAGCTCAGAAGGAACTGTAGAACCGCTCAATCCTCCTTACCCCAACATTGTACCGGATGGCTTCTCCTTGGCTTCAACGATAAAGTCCCTGTGTAGAATAAATGTTCAAACAAATTCTCTGTGTTCCATACGCCTCAATCAGTGGATCCCTTCACACAACATGTTCTCCCTTCTCCGTCACTCACAGGCTTGAGGGAAGGAGAGCTCAGTGGTTCCTTCTTGGCTCCTCAGTCTACAAATTTAGGTCCCTTTTTTCTCAGCTTCGAATTCTGTCTTTTCCAGGGGTTTCGCAATACTTCCAGCAAACCCCCTTTGGCCTCAGTTTCCCCTGTGCTCTCTTCAACTCCTGTGTGTCAGCTGATCAAAGCCAGAACCATTGCAGAGCCGGAGCTCAGCATTCTGCAGGGAATGAGGTACTGGGTTGCCCTTCATCTCTGATGGAGGGAAATTGTCCTTTTGTTCTTGTCTAAGTCCCTTATGGACGATCTCCATGCTTTTCTGGAGAAAGGGGTCATCGGCCATATTGGTGTGTGTGTAGGTCTTATTTTCCATGCACCAAATAAACTTTCAGTGCGAATGAGTTATAGGGGCCGATTCATGGAACAAACGTGCGCCGAAAATCTACGCGCAAGCAGGCGCAAGCAGGCGCAAGCAGGCGCAAGCGGAAAAAAAGAGGCGCACGCGCACGCGTGCGATTCATGGAAGTCCCTGCGCGTGTCTTCCTCGGGATGTGCGCCAAACCCGTGCATGGCGCACACGTCACTGCAACATCCCGAAAGACGTGCGCGACGCGCACAGTGAAAGAGCACAACCTCTGCGCATACACTAGAAAGTGGGCGGAACACGGGGCGTAACGCGCGGAATGGGGAACAACTTGCGAAAACAAGGGCGTAACTGGGGATGTACTGCAGGGAAGCAGAGGGAACGCCCACACGCACCCAAACCACACGTATTCATGGAACCGAATAGGGCAAAGCCACGCACAGCGAAAGACACGCACAAGCCGATACACGTCCGCCACACGAAGGCAGGCGGTAGCGTCCCTGCGCATCACAAAAGTGGCAACATACAGCAATTGTGCGAGCGGGGCACGTGTATTTCGGGGTTGCGCGGGAAGTCACACACGCGATTGAGCGGGGTACGTGTATTCCGGGGGTTCGCGGGAAGTCACACACGCGAACTGGCCTGGGGGAGCGGGCTACGTGTATTACAGGGGTTCGCGTGAACTTTTTCACGCGATCGGGCCTGGGGGAGCGGGCTACGTGTATTACAGGGGTTCGCGTGAACTTTTTCACGCGATCGGGCCTGGGGGAGCGGGCTACGTGTATTACAGGGGTTCGCGTGAACTTTTTCACGCGATCGGGCCTGGGGGAGCGTGCTACGTGTATTTCAGGGGTGCGCTGGAAGTTTTACACGCGAATAGCCTGGGCGCGTGTATTTCAGGGGTGCGCGGGAATTTTCTCACGCGATCGGGCCTGGGGGAGCGGGGTACCACTCACCGTCTGCCTTGCGTGTAGTAGAACGCGTAGCCAACACCCGCTGTGAAGTAATAGCGTTTGAACCCCAACGGATGGAAAACACACGCACCGCACGAAAAGCACGTACAGAACATAAAGGCACGCGGGAGCTCCAAGCCCTGCCAGGGCAACGCCCGTGCGCAAAACGTCACAGACGCGCTTACGCTGTAAGGGCCTTTGGTCCAATGAAATCGCGTACGCGTGCTGACGCGCTTACGCGCTAAGGGTCTTTCCTCGAATTACATGCTGACGTGCAGATTTTTCACGTGCCAAATCACTCCGTATCAAGCTGGCCACGCGAAAACACACGGAAGACCACGCTCCTGCCCAGAAGGCCGAATTACTGCCCCCCAGTGCCCCGAGCAGCCTCCCACGTGCCATCTGCTGCTGCCTGCCTGCCTGCCTGCTGCCACCGTGCCCTGCCATTTGGTGCCTGCACATCAGCCATCTGCAGGGGTCCAGTTGCTGTGTCCACCCCTGCTGGAACAGTAGACTCCCGACTGGGATACCATCGCTCCACAGCCCAGCCCCAGGACCCAGTTGCCCACCCACGCCTGCCTCGGGGGTCGCCATGTCGGGGCAAGCACCATCTGAGACCAGTGGCGACCCCCAGCCAGAGAGGCAGAGGGCCACTAGCTTCAGTCAGAAGGAAGTTGGTGTCCTGGTGGAGCATGTCCTGGGGCATTATGATGCCCTCTTCGGAAGACCACGCGCCAACAAGGAAGGACGGGAGAGGATCTGGGACGATGTAGTGGTTGCCATCAACGCAGAGGGGGTGGCAACCCGCGACATCAAGCACATCAAGAAGCGCTGGGAGGACTTGAGGTCCAGGACCCTCAATAAGGCCCGGCGCCTCGCGGAGGGGGGCCGGGCACGCCTGAGTGACATCCAGATGAGGGTCCTGGAGCGCGTAGACCCAGCGCTCCACGCCCAGATCCTTCGGAGGCAGACCCATCTGGAGTTGGCCGGTAAGTGGCCAAGCATTGCTGTGTGAGACAGGGCATGTTGCAGTGTGCTGGTTGTCTGATACCTGCCTGTATGTGTGACATAGGCCATGTACGTATGTGTGTGTGCAGGGACATCATGGTCAGGCATGTGAGTACAGTGATCTGTGAACCACATGGTTGGTGCATGTGTTCTATTGCAACATGGGGGGCTCTGTGCGGAATGGACACATGGAAGCATGGCAGTCTCTGTTCCTGGACATTGCTGGGGGTGAGGGATGGGTGCTGGTCCCATGTACACGTATGGTGTCCATGTGTGTGTGTCTGACCTGCGTGTCTGTGACTTGTAAATGCCATGGATGCATGACACATGTCTGTGACAATGTTCAGATTCACTGATGCAGCCTAGTCATCCTTGTATCCACTGCGTCTGTGGTGTACGAGGCCAGATGGATGGAACTACGGTGAGGTGTGTGCATGTGATGGCAAGACCCATGATGCATGTGAGTTTAAAACCAACATTGTATGAATCATGAGTCCCTTGGTCATGTATGCCAATGTCCATGGCATGCGCCATGCCTGTTACTGTATGTGTTTTGCCTGCACTGACCCATGTGTTGTGGAGGGACATGATGGAAGTGATGTATGACAGTGCCACTCATCTGCTGTTGCTTCCTGTCTAGGGGACCATTGTACAGTACCCTGATGCTTGTGTTCTATGTCTCCCTCTACACAGTGACAAGTGAAGAAGAGGGCGGAGAAGGCGCTGTGGAGCAGAGCGGCGGGGATGCCGCCACGGCTGCAGCGGAAGGGGTGGGTGAGCCCCCACAGGGGCTTGCACCGGCGGAAGACGGCGTGGAGACATCCAGGTTGGTGGTTTCCACAGATGTGGAGGAGGCCGCTACTGAGCCACACATGGGGCCTGGTGGGGGCATCCCCGCTGGTGCAAGTGGTGCAGTCCAGGGCCAGGGGCAGGAGGCAGCACAGGTCGCCGTGGAGGTGCCTGTGCATGTCACTGTCCCTGACACTGTGACTGCACCAGCAGGGATGCCCCATCCCAGGCCCGTCCGCAGGTAGGGGAGATGTCCATGTCATCTGACACTCCTCTACCTGCGGACGAGGGGACCCCTGGCCGTGTGGAGAGGGTCCTGATTGGTGTCGCGTTGCGCACGGCTGGCATTCGTGATGAGGTGCATGCTTCCCGGGAGGAGCATGCACATCATCACGAAGAGCACCGTGCGTACGTGAACCATTTGGGAGCCGCCATGGTCGGGGGTTTCCTACATGTGTGTGGCCTTCTGGCGACCCTCTCCTCCTCTGTGGAGGCTATGCGCCAGTCGTGCTCCATGCCGTCTTCCGGCCCAGATGCCACCAGGGCCCCCTGTGGACCTGCCCCGACCAACGCAGCCAGCTCGGTGGGGACCCCATCCCTGCCACAGTCGGGAGTCGAAGGTCCAGCAGGGGTGGACACACCAGCAACTGTCCCCCTGCAGATGGAGGATGTGCCGGCATCATCTGGCAGGGCACGTGCACGACGGCATCGGTGGATTCCATCAGCCTGGATGCCGTCGTGCTGGCAGAGGCAGTGGCGTCGGAGGCAGCAGCAGGCTCGACGTGGGAGGCATCATGGCTCGGGGCCATCAAGATCAGAGGGGCAGGCATCGGCCGGAGGGCAGGAGAACCCTGGGATGGCAGTGTCTTCCGTGTGGGAGCAGTTGGTCCAGCGGATAGGTGCGGAGCGGCAGCGGGCGGAAGAGGAGCGGCTCACCATGGTCAGGGCGGAGTTCTCCATGCGTCGGGCGTTGAGGCGGGCTGAGTGCCTCGAGGAAGCTCGCAGGGTGTTTGAGGTGGACACGGGGTTGTCCCTGCGAGACCTCGGGCCAGGACAGAGTCCCGCCTCCGGGACATCGACATGGAGTTCGATGATGCCCTGGCCGGCAACATCACAGAGTGAGCCGCAGGACTTGCCCGCTGCCATTGTATATAGTTCTTTAGTTAGTTAGTGTTAGGTTTCCTTTATTTTTTAAGTTTTTTTTGGACCGCTCGGACAATGGCCACTTTTCTGTATATATTTTTTTTATTAGTTAGTAGTAGTAGGTTTCATTTATGGTGTTGGGCTCATGGACCCTGGGATATTCTTGTACATAGTTTGATATTTGGAAAACATTTGTTGGATTTATATTTGTGTTCACCATGAGGCAATGGTTTTTCCTTATTTTTTCCCCCCATTATTTTGCTTTGGACTACATTAGTTTTTGGATTCCTTTGTTTTTTGATTTTTTCTATTAGTTCTCGGACATGGACCATTTGTTTTGTCATCCCCATTGTTGTGTGTTTTATTTCTTTACTTCATTTTCATCTTTAATACATATATTTATTACTTACATTTGTGGTATTTTCTCATTGGTTTCATGCATGTCATGATATGGGTTTTGACATTCACTTGCACCCATTGTGTATGTGTGTGTGACGGACATGTGTTCATTTACATACTTGCCATTGGGGTTGTATCATGTAATTGCATCTACTATGTGGGTGGATGCAATCCTTGGCTGGGTGTTTGTGCTGGGTATGCTGCCCATTACTGCCATGATTGCGTTTCGTCAGGACCTGGGGGCAGGGGGACATGAGTGGGGGCCTGCTGGGGGGTGGGGGTGCAAGGGGACATGGTTGGGGGCCTGCTGGCAGGTGCCCCACAGTGCTGGGGGGTGGGGGTGCAGGGGGACATGAGTGGGGGCCTGCTGGGGGGTGGGGGTGCAAGGGGACATGGTTGGGGGCCTGCTGGCAGGTGCCCCACAGTGCTGGGGGGTGGGGGTGCAGGGGGACATGGTTGGGGGCCTGCTGGCAGGTGCCCCACAGTGCTGGGGGGTGGGGGTGCAAGGGGACATGAGTGGGACATGGTTGGGGGCCTGCTGGCAGGTGCCCCACGGTGCTGGGGGGTGGGGGTGCAAGGGGACATGAGTGGGACATGGTTGGGGGCCTGCTGGCAGGTGCCCCACGGTGCTGGGGGGTGGGGGTGCAAGGGGACATGAGTGGGACATGGTTGGGGGCCTGCTGGCAGGTGCCCCACGGTGCTGGGGGGTGGGGGTGCAAGGGGACATGAGTGGGACATGGTTGGGGGCCTGCTGGCAGGTGCCCCACGGTGCTGGGGGGTGGGGGTGCAAGGGGACATGAGTGGGACATGGTTGGGGGCCTGCTGGCAGGTGCCCCACAGTGCTGGGGGGTGGGGGTTTAAGGGGACATGAGTGGGACATGGTTGGGGGCCTGCTGGCAGGTGCCCCACAGTGCTGGGGGGTGGGGGTGCAAGGGGACATGAGTGGGACATGGTTGGGGGCCTGCTGGCAGGTGCCCCACGGTGCTGGGGGGTGGGGGTGCAAGGGGACATGTGGCTTGGCTGGGGGGCATGCCCATGGTGGATGGGCTGCCTGCGGGACATGACCAGGGGTGCAGGGTAGTCCCCTGTGGTGTGGGCTGCCTGCAGAGGTCGTGGAGGGGGTAGAGGGGAGACCTGGGAGGACCCACACTGGCAATTCACCTCTTCAACTTCCCGCACACCCACGTAATACACTGCCCCACTCGCACAGGCCCAATCGCATGTAGGATTTCTCGCGCACCCCTGAAATCCACGTACCCAGCCCAATCGCGTGTAGAATTTCTCGCGCACCCCTGAAATCCACGTACCCAGCCCAATCGCGTGTAGATTTTCTCGCGCACCCCTGTAATACACGTACCCAGGCCAATCGCGTGTAGAATTTCTCGCGCACCCCTGAAATCCACGTACCCAGCCCAATCGCGTGTAGATTTTCTCGCGCACCCCTGTAATACACGTACCCAGGCCAATCGCGTGTAGATTTTCTCGCGCACCCCTGTAATACACGTACCCAGGCCAATCGCGTGTAGAATTTCTCGCGCACCCCTGTAATACACCTACCCAGGCCAATCGCGTGTAGATTTTCTCGCGCACCCCTGTAATACACGTACCCAGGCCAATCGCGTGTAGAATTTCTCGCGCACCCCTGAAATCCACGTACCCAGGCCAATCGCGTGTAGATTTTCTCGCGCACCCCTGTAATACACGTACCCAGGCCTATCGCGTGTGGGAACACCCGCACACCCCTGAAATACACGCTCCCCGCTCTGCGTTTGCTGCTGCCCTTTGCGCTGGATTGGGGATTTTGATGGCTTTTCCCTGCGCGAGGGGCGTTCTTGGGGGCGTAACTGACGCTGCTGCAGGGTCGCTGCGCCACTCTGCGCCACGGCTGGTTGTGGATGTTGGAATCCATGAATACGCTGTGCGCCTGAATGTGTTTCGGCGCACGCGGCTGGCGCAGACTACCGCACGCGCACACTGTGCGCCAGCCGCGTGCGCCACTTGTGCGCCGAATTCTATGAATTGGCCCCATAATGTCCCCTTTCATTATCTGGAGGGGTTTGTCTGAAATGTTCAGTAACAGCAATACCTGGTTCCCTGGGTGTTCAGTGGGGACCAAAGCACGTTGAGATCTTGGTTGTTGGTCCAAATATGAGCAGCAGGTTGGGGAACATGACTTAGTAGCATTTTGATGGAATCTCAATGTGCAGCTACATTTCAAGCAGGAGCTCTCTCCTTTTCTGGGAGTCAATAGTTGTGTCAGGAAGAAATGTCATAGGCATGACTCAATAAGGATCGACAGGTGTGCATCTGTGATTTAGGGGAGAAACACGTGATTGCCAACTGAGCTTTTCTACAAGTTGGATCAGGCTGCCTTCTCCCCCTCTATGTTTTGAGGTCCTGATTGTAGTCCCCAGCACCCCACCCTCATCTACCACTACCTCTCTCTCCTACATCCACCTCATTGACGCCTTGCAATGTGCTAATCCCCCCCACTGCTCCACTAACCATATGCCTCAGTCTTAGGCCGTGTCTTCTCCTCTCTGACATCCCTCTCATCTTCTTAACCAACCTCTTTCAACTAGCTTTCTCCTCCACCACAACTATTCTCCTGGCCTCCTCCTTAATACACCCTTTCACTTCTCCACTGTCACCTGCAATCTCCACTGTACTCCTTCCTCCTGTAGCCCACCCTTTCACCACTGCGCTCCTTCCGTTTTTCCTCCTCACCATTTTCCTTAATCTTGACACCATCCTTCATTTTTACCACCACCTCACTTTCTACCCCTTCATTTTCACACCCCCAATATCCTATCCTGTTCTCTGACCACCCTCTACAGCCTCCCTTCTCCTCTTCTAGGTCCTTCTGATCTGAACTCTGATACTCTCCAGGCTCCTACCACACCTCCAAACTCTTACTCTGTGCTTCACCAGTTTTGCACTAGAGAACCCCTCCTCACTGATATGAGGGGAGCTGGCCCTCATATATAGCTTGGGTTGGCTGGAGGGTAATTTGACCTGTCTGGGCATACTACTGGGTGCTAATTCCCCATGACTATCCCCTTTGGGGTGTGGCAAGCAATTACATGGGGTGCTGAGGTCCCCTCTCTTAGTCTTCCTGTCCACAAATCTGTAAGTGTACTTTCCTAGGCTGGTCCAGGTTTTACCGCCAGAAAATGATATTTTTCTTAAAGTGGTTTGTTTGGCAGATTCATATACCTTAGGCTTGGATTATGCTCTCCCACATCCCTCCTGATGTTAGGGATCTGAATAGCGGGGTTTCATAGTCCTCTTCCTCCTGGTTCATCAGTAGACTCTGCTGGAGCCAGGTGTTCGTTCTGGCACCTTGGGGAATTCTGGGAGTTGTAGACTTTGGAATTCAAGTTTGCCAAAATAGGTGGGAGGATGTGGCATGGGACTACAGCCCTTTGTGTTATAGCTAATTTAAGGATGAAACTATTGCAGTACTCAAATCTCTATGCAGATAAGGCAAGGTTATTACTGCACTGCAATGGAATTCTAAGCCCATCTCCTCAAAGTTGTCTAACAACACACTCAACAGAGTATGACGTCCATTTTAGAATACCCAAGTAGCTAGCAGAACACCTCTCCCTTTCTGCAGGATCTCAAGGTATGCACTGTGGCAAATTCATCTTGTGGTCATTGCCAAATGGAACCAGCTATGTCATCCCCAGGTCTTTGAAGCCAACCTCTTACTTTCGTTCTCCACTACTCTCCTCTACTCTCTACTACTCTCCACCCCCCTCAACTCTCCATTTCTCTTCACTCGACACTACACTAAAATCCACCACTCCTTTTCTTGCATTCATCCTCCTTTCACTCTCCCAGTCACCCTTCTCACTCACTCTCACTCCCCTACTCTTGCACTTACTTGCCTCAGTCACTCTCTTTGCTCAGCATACACGCACTCTCACACCCTAATAACACTTTCTCTCACCAACCAATACCTTACCTTTAACACGGTCTCTGTTAGTTCCTCTATGGTCCGCTCCACAGTCCTTCCACCTCGTAGTCTTTTGATCCACATTCTCGCCCCCAAACAATCAACACTGCCCTATGCTGCTTGTTCCATTTTTTAGGGCCTCTTTCGCTACTCGCTCCCCTCTTCTTCCTCCCATTGGTTACCATGGTCATCTGGTTCCCATGGTCAATCTCTTTCTATGTTTCCCTTTAGGGTTGGGCTTCACAGGTTAGTTTCATTTACTCTTTTATGCCCAACCCCCTTTCCCCTTTTCCTCCTTTTCCCCCTTTTCCCATGCTGGTCTACTGAAGTCCCTTGCCGGCAGTTCGGCATAGACATGAGGGACCAACGTATTCGCTGTCTGCAGCGGGGGAGCGTCTGCTCGGCCGGCACAGACTTAATGTTGTTTCACCAGCTTTTCTCCCCTCTCACTCTCATGGGTCAGCATCTCGTCGGTCGCTGCTCTGAATGCTGGACCCCATAGTTCAGAAAGAATGAAGAGCGAGTAGGGGCTAGCTGAATCCAAGGTGGGCATGAGGCGATTGAGAGTGGTACTTCCCACTTGCAACCAGGCACATGAGGAGGTGGTGGCAGAGACCGGGGCCTTCCCAACTGCCTCACCCCGCCTCTGGGGCAGGAATGCTTCTGACAAGCACCCTGGCAGCCCTCCTGCACCAGGTGGAGAGGGACCACGATCCCCACATCTCCCCGTCACTATGACCAAACTGAGAAAAAACCTTGAGGGGGGAAAATCAGGTTAGAAACCGGTGCTCTGATTCCACACAGACTACATTTTTACAGAAGAGTGAAGCTCAAGATCAGTTCCTTAATGCGTGTTGTCGACAAAATAAGAACTAGGTGACTATTGGCAGTCTTGTCTGGCATGTGCAGGGAAGTACAAGAGTACAGTCGAAGAGGGCATTGTTCTGTCCATCCCTGCTTAAAAGCACAATTCTGAAACAGGCGAGAAGAAGAGGGAGCACATCGATAACAATACAATAATAAAATAGGTGCTGCAAATGTAGCCGAGGAGTGAACAGTAGTGGCAAAAGTACATGTCAAGGGAAAGAGAAAGGATATGAAATGGGCAGAAATTGGAAAACAACAGAAAGACTTTAAGCGACAAGGACTGTTCGGAAGACAGAAGAGCTGGGAAGACTGAATAAATAGATAGACCCATAGATAGATAGATAGATAGATAGATAGATAGATAGATAGATAGATAGGAACGTGAAGAGCTAGCTGGCAACTGTAGATGAATGTGTACGATTTGGAGTGTTATACATGAAACCAATTGCTCTTTTACTTTCAGACAGGTGGCCCTTGCCTCCAGGAGAGTGCAATTTTGAAAGAAATGAATGTGAATTTACCCAAGAAAGAATAAACAGAAGCAGCTGGCAACGAAGAAGGGGTGAAACTCCAACTTCATACACTGGACCAAAAGGGGACCACACTACCGGGGTAGGTGAGTTGAGCTTTACAATCCTTTCATCCAGAAATATGTCATGCTGACTCAGCAAATATCATTACATCATCATCATCTTTGGTTTGTTTTCGTGGCTATGATAAAACTGTTGCCTTCCAAATTAGGTTTCCTTTGATTCAATGTTCTAATTTTTGTGAATTAACAGCAGATCAGGTGTTCTTTAAAACCTCTTTAAAGCTCTTTGTGAGATCACAGTTCATTCACCCATGGTGTTTTGGTGCAGTGTGACCCAGAGAAGCAGAAAGGTTCTAGATCATTCTCCACTCTCGGCAGCATGACACTCCTCTTGTCCAGTGCCCCCAGACAGCTCTCTGGTCACCCCTTGGCGGTGTGCCTCACCTTTCCATAGTCCTCCCTAGCGTCCTTTTAGACCCCCAGCCTCTGTGTCCATTTCACAAATGTATTTCTCCTACTTTACCCCAACTTCTGCCTCCTGAACTGATATCTCCGTTTTAAGCCCCTTATCTCTCAACTGCTGCCCCCTAGCAGGAGTAGACCGGAAAGACTGGTGCAGAATCTGCTGTCAGTGCGGCCCTCCATAGGGGTCGGACCATCTCTGCGAGCCTCCATTTGGCCGTCACTTGCGCTGTCTCGTGTTTGCCCACACCACCCCAATTGTTGTGTACTGCTGATCTTCCCCTCTGAAACCATTGTCTACCCTTCCCGGTGCCCTAACCAAAGGCCACATCTATTGCCTCAGTCCTTCATTTTTAAAACTGCTTTTATGTCCCTGTGGGGTCAGTATTCGTTTTTGATGCAGTGCTGTGATGATTTTTCCCTTTTTCTTTATTTAGCTTTCTTTTCTCTGGGAAACTAAAAATAAATAAATAAACTTCCTAGGTGTGCCAGGGAAGTGTATGGAGGAGGGAGTCATTCAGCTGGCTGAGTTCTGGACATTGTATCGTTAGCATTATTCCTTGCATGTTTTCCACTCCAATGCAGAATACACTCACACCTGGAAAATTGAAAAGACTCCTGGATATTCTCACCCACATTTGTAAAACCATATATATTCTTGTAAAGAGTGAAGGAGAAGCACAGTTCTGGAGACAAGACTTGAGGGGTCTGGCTATGCTCTGTTCATACACAGCACACGGTGTCAAGCTGACAGCCTTTCCCTCCCTCCTGAACCATCCAGTCACCTTTGTCTCATGTGTAATGAACCAGGAGAAGTATCTGGCCAGAAACCTCAGTTGGTGCTCCCGATTAAGAAGAGTTACCAGAGCAGTGCTTCACTTGTTCTCATAACTCTGGAAAAAGCTCTCTACACTGTCCCTGAACTCTGTGATGTGGTAGTGTCTACAATCTCTTTCAGCCTCCCAGATCATCTCTCTATCAATCTACCTTTATCTCTTGTGCATGGTGTCAAATATGTGCTATTGTAAGTATGTTATCCCTATACCGTGACCTCACACCAGTGTAATAGAGAAATTCATTGTTCACTAACTTGATATAACTGCAGTTGAGTAGGTCCCTTCCTCTACATTCCCCCTAGTCTTCTCTGACTGGAGAGAAGCAGAGAAGGCTGTATGCCCAGAATAATGACGTGTGCTGTGCTGTTACACTGACAGGCTAACTGTTGAGCGGGTGGCTGCTCTCTCACAGGCCGGCCACTGTAACAGAAGTGCAGCTCTTGCGCTATCAGGCAGCGCAGATGCCTACCTGTTGACTTTTCACTGAGCTAGTCAGTCTTTCACTAAAGCTTAATTTGCATCTCATGCACCACACACCTATTAATTCATCTTCGATGTAGTACATAGTTCACTTGAAATGTACCACATTAAAGTCTATAACAGTGAAATGTATCTATACACATCTTGCCTTTTCTCAAGTTATTGGAGATACATAATGCAAGACTATTTAAACTAATTGACTTTACTAGTTGATAAAACAATATATACTCCCACACTGTATTGTTTGAAACGTGGTGCTCTTAACAATGGACCAAACGCGTCAACATTGATCAGCTCCAAAATGGTGGCAATGGAAGCAATGGGAAAGATAGGCATGCTTCCTTCATTGACAATTTATCTTGCTCTAGATTGGGATTGTGTCCTTCAGATAGAGCCAGTTGTCTAGAGAAAAGGAACACTGGCTGTTCCTCCCCATCAGCTGCCTTTGTAACAAAATGGCACCTAAGCTCCTGTTCCAAGGCATCAGTCTCCCGAGTGACTGGCTTACTATGGTTATGATATGATATGATATGATATAGCATTTATAACGCGCCTATACACAAGTGTTTTGGTGACAAAGTACAGGAGGCTGTTTAAATGCTAGAAAAGGCGCAACCCCTTTCTTCAATGGGTTTGGGTAATGCCTGAAGAATAATGAACATGGCCCACCAGGAAGTTGCATTAGAAATGTGCCAACCTTAAGAAGGATTTAACTTCCTTGACACTCCTACGAGGAGGCCATGATAGAACGCCTGTTATCGATCCATAGAAAGACTCTATTCCAGAAAAAATATATATATCCACAGATATGATAGAGAACATGCTATCAAAACAATGTTCATAAATCGCCTGAAAGCTATTAACTTGTGCTTAAAATTACCAAACAAACAGCATCTGAATAGCTCTCTCCCACTAGTCCCCTTCCCTGACGTGGAGCCAATTGCAATTAAGCTTGATAAACACAATTGCATATTGCCAGGTGTCAGGTACATTGCCTGTCAAGATTAGAAGGTAACTGTCTTTGGTGGTATTTTGTATTTGTATTTTATTATATTTTATATATAGCTTTTGACCAAAGCGCTTCACAGAGAAACAATAACGGTACATTAAAATAGCAGTAGAAGGCAGTGTTCAGAGTCGACCATTAACAATCAAACAGGTAATTGACTTAAGTGAATTTTTAAGAAAGAGCGAAACAGAGAATAGGAGGTGATAGAACGAAGAGATAAAGGAAGAAGATTCCAGTGGTGGGGGGCAAGAAGTTGGAAGGATCGGAAACGAGAATGCACACAAGGGGTACGAGGAACATTGAGTCAAAAAAGACCAGCAGAACGGAGAGGTCGAGAAGGAGTATAGAATGAAAGAAGAGAAGCCAGGTAATCAGGGGCTAGACCAGAAAGAGATTTCATCACTAGACGAAGGAAGTTGTATTTGAGCTGAGAGTGAAAAGAAAGCCATCCAAGAGAATCAAGAGAAGAGGAAATTGTGTCTCGGTAAGAGAGCAGACAAAGTGAGGGAATAGAAGAGTCACAGATAGATTTGAGAGGGACAAGACGTGAACAGGGAAGATCAAAGAATAAAACAGAGCAGTAAAAGAGTCGAGAAAAGACAAGTGACGAAACCAGAAGCTTAGTGGCATGAAAAGTAAGAAAAGGATGATTTTTACATATGTTGTAAAGATGGAATTGACAGGCATGTGAGGTGAGAGAGACATGATGGACGAAGGAAAGTTCAGAGTCAAAGTAAAGGCCAAGATTGTCAGCAGTAGAGGAGAAGGAGAGATTAGAGGGAGGAAAGGAGATGGAGGGAGGGGGAGACGGGGATGGAAGAACATTAGAGAGAAATAAAAGGACTTTGGTCTTGCCAGCGTTTAAAGTGAGAAAATGGGAAGTTATCCACGATTTGATGGCAGCGAGGCAAGATAAGAGGGTGAGATGAATGTCCGGTGTGAAAGATGAGAAGGTGGGAAAGAGCTGTGTGTCATCAACATAGAAGTGATGTGATACTCCGAAAGATGAGATAATAGGAGCGAGAAAAGAGGTATATAAGGAAAAAAGAAAAGGACCCTTGTGGGTCTCCGTGATCGAGAGTGAGAAAAAGAGAGGTGTTGCCGCCTCAGGATAAACCGAAAGTTCGATTAGATAAATAGGAAGAATACCAGGATAGGACAGAACCTTGGAAACCAAAAGAAGAAAGAGAGTCAAGAAGCAAAGAGTGGTCCACCATGTCAAAAGCAGCAGAAAGATTGAGAAGAATAAGAACAGATGATTGTATCGAGTAATGAGCGGTGAGGAGAGAGTTGAGTACAAAGGTCAGGGCTGTTTCAGTAGAGTGACAGGGCCGGAAACCAGACTGAGTGGGGGGAAGAAGGGATAGATCAGATACGAAAGATGAAATTTGTGAATAGACAAGACGCTCAAGAAGCATAGAAAGAAAGGGAAAGAGAGATATGGGATGAACATTTGACACAAGAAGAGGATTTGCTGTGGGTTTCTTAAGAATAGGAATAATAGTTGCATGTTTATAGGCTAAAGGAAATGTTGAAGTAGTGAGACAGGTATTGAAAAAGGAGGTGTGAAAAGGTACCAGGAGTGGCTAGACTTTAGGAATAATTAAAGATGGAAGAGGATCGCTGGAAGCAACGGAAGGGTGAGTTTTGGCCAGAATGAGGGCCACATCAGGGTCAGTTACAGGGGTGAAGTTAGAGACAGTAGTAGAGGGTGCTGGGAAAGACAGAGAAGAAGGGTTATGTGAAGGGGATGGTAAGATATCCTGATGTACGGAATGTACTTTAGAAGAAAAGAAGTTAGCGAGATCGGAAGCAGATAAGAGTGATGAAATGGAGGGATCCGGTGTAGGAGGACAGAGAAGATGAGTCAGGGTTTGAAAGATGCGATGAGGGTGAGTGGATTGGCTCTGGAGAAGATCTGAGAAGTAAGTGCGCTTGACGGACTTGATGCAATTGTCATAAAGTGTGTGGTAGGAGAAATAGGTGGCCTGATTGGCCGGGGAACAGAGTTTGCACCAGCGCCTTTCGTGGTCAAATACAAGGTATTAGGTTCCTGTCTTTTTTGGGATGAAAAACAGAGAAATACCTAAGTGGACCGAGAAGACACAATCCATCCATTATCTTTATTTTATACTGAGGTTTGCTCTTATGTGCTTTTTCTCAGGTTTAGACAATATGTAAATGCAGCGGAAAGGTATCACTGCATCAGACACATGGGCTATTCTACAGTCAAACTTTCTATGTTGAGGTGCTTTTAAAGTCTCTAGTTTCTGGAACAAATCCAGAAATAAAAACATTTTGCACCTCCCACTTTCAAAGAACCTCTCATGGTCGTCTTAAAGACAACACGTTTTAGGGTTCTCAATAGGAAGACCCTGAAGATGGGATGAAACAATGATCAGAGCAGAATTTCAAATCCAGGGATGCTGCTATCCACTTTACCTAAGGATAATGCACTGGTGCCAGGGCATGCCCAAGAAGCAAGTGGAATTCAAGTAGAGGCAATTAAATCAAAAGGCCATAGTTCATTCCAATGGCCATAATCATGGGAATGGTCTCAGAATGTAGGGTACCTAAGACAAGAACAACACCGTCCGCAACGAGCACCAGCGCTGCCTGCTGTTTTTGTATATCAGGTGATATTATGAAACTGAGCTCATTTCAGATCTCTACAGAGTACTGAAGCACCTAAGTCAACCAAGGCAAGGACAGTGATGAACTGAACGGTAAGCATGATACTACAACATAGTGAAGCAACAAGGGGCATTTGGTGCAGGCTACAAATAACCTTTCGTTCAACTCATGGTTCAGTTCCATACACGACCGCTGTTTGAGCCGTCTCCTTTGTTGCTCGTCCGTCCTGAGATCTCTCAGGGCACCCAATGTCATGGGTTCTTCAGTCAAGATTAAAGTGGATTATGTTATTATGGGTGGTGGTTGGTGAGGAAAGGAGTGAAATCTAGTCGAATGAGCTTTACATATGTGTTGCCTTTCTTTCCAGCAACTGCATTGCATTAACCATAGCCTGCATTGTCTGGAAGCCAAGGTCCAGAGTCAACTCATTCTGAAGTTCCTCATGAACGCCTAACCAGACCAGTGTCAACCAAGTCCATTCCATCCACTCACAGACTAATTGGCAAAAACACACAGCAGAACTATTCTTTTGTAAGTACATTATATTTTCTTTGGCAGAACTAGGTTGATCTGGCTGTTCAAACATAGCCCAGAAGACTTGAAGAAAACGAGACGAGATGTCTAGCCCGAGATCCACCACTGCCACCAATGGAGCAGCTCAAGAAAGGCACCACTGGCTCAGAATACTAATGGCTTTTGGCTGTTAGTACTGACCCGATGGAGGAGACAAGTACATTGGACTTTGCAAGGCCTGGAAAGTCCATTACTCTTTGGTGGTTGCCACCATACATGGTGCTGCCCAGACTACATATAGGGGAGCCTAGGGCAGTGGTATCTCAAGAGACCTGTTGAAGATCAGAATCCCTATTCTTGCTGGTTTCTACATCTAGTGTCAAGGCCTGCAGGGCTGTCATTATGTCCTGCTAGCTGCAATAAATCACAGTCAGGACGGGGGCTTTGCGGACCTCTCAATCTGTCAATGGCAGGATGAATGGATAAGTTCACTCATGTCTTCTTGGTACCAAGATGCTAGTTCCTCTCCTATGCTGATATTTGTTCTGTCCATCCAGCTAACCACGTGTTACATTCTGAAGTACTGAATGACAGAAACCATAAAGAATTTAGAAAGGCAGTGAAAAATGATAAAAAGTCAGCAAAGGTCAAACACCTAAATAAAACAACTACCATCCATAGCCCACCCCTAAAATAAGAGACACAGTTCAAGAAACAAAGTGCAGGCTAGGGGATGTGACACTAAAAACCACAAACTGGACTGCTGAATGTGCTGAGGTGCAAGGAGCCCTCTGTGCAGGCCCTTTTTTAAAGGTATGAATTGCACAGAATGTAAAGTGTCCAAGCCACCATTTTGGGATTGAGCTGAATACTGTCAAGGCTATAAAGGCAGCCATCTTGATTAGGCTGCCATCAGAAAAAACAGTAGACACTCCTCCCTCCGGTGATGGTAGTCATCTGGCCTCTGCCATGTTACAGAAGCCTCTCTGGAACTCTGGGAGGACCTGCCTCAACCGAGGAACCCAAGCCAAGACTACATGCCAGAGCGCAGCACACAAACACAAAATACCTACATGCTTCACTTTCCAATCAGCATGTTGGGCCCCAGCACTGTGACCTTCCTAGAGACACCAACAGGATTTGAAAGACTTGGCATAGGCATGTGGACAGCCATAAAATGCGAATGAGAACCAAGAGTCAAGGGGCCCTCAGATCTGCAACAACATAGTGTCATTTTTCTTCTTGAGGCAAATGCGTCAGCCAGACTGTTAGACTACTTTTGATATATGATCCACGAAGAACAGTTGTCCAAAGGCATAGGAATCGATTAGAGGCTATCTGCATGGAAACCAGTCTGCCAAGTATACAGATTCCTGGGTTAGAGTCCTCGTGTCCACTAGATGCAAGGAGTGGAGAGTAGAACTTCGGCCCACTGAGAAACATCATCGGCATTTGGAAGAATCATGTTGCATCTTTGGTGTTACAGATCGCAAGCGCACAATTTCACTGATCAACCTTACAAGTGCAACTGAAAAGCTTTGATGCAGCTAAGAGAAAACCACAAGGCTCTCTGTTAACTACACGTCAAGATGATGATTCCACTAGATGCATAAAATTGAAACAGTAGTCACTGAGATGATATGGTAGCTGAAAGGGAAGCCTGCCACCATTCTTCAGTAGTCACATCATTATCCCATCTGCAAGAAACATTGATGTATAGGCAAAGTAGGCATGTCTGAGATTTAAAAGATGAGTGCTTCAGTGACGTGGTCATGACGTGGTCACAAATACTAGTGCAATTCACTGTCATTGTTGAGGCCACCTAAAACCTAGGTTCTCAATTTAGATATCTGGAAACTTTGCTAGGATCTGATTTATCTTTTCACTCTGTGCCAGCCTGGCTACAAGCTTATTTCCTTGGCTCCAACAAGTCCAACAATGCACTCAGGAAGACTTGCCTAGCAGTTCAGAGCCAGCGACTGGTGGTCGGGCGGCTCTCTTGGGTACCTCAGACCAGCAGGTCAGCTAGAAGTGGATCGATCCAATGTGTGAAAGAACAAGAAAAAGAGCCAAGCCATTGATAGGCTCCTAAGAGACCGAAAAGGAAACAATACTATGAGAGATTTGCACTTCGATGGGGCAAAAATGACAAAAGCCTAAAAATCAATACAACGCGGATGGAGAGGCAAGAAAGCAGTCAATGGCAGAGAGGGCGTGAGAGGGTTGAGCGTGGTGAACGGTTCAGTTAAGCACATACCCAGTACCCTTAATACTACAATTTAGAGTTATTTATTTAGGCCTTAGACCCTAGGATTCAAGCAAGACTACTTAGACCACAAGAGTTGTTTCATTCTGTCCCATGATCCCAGGGAAGAAGACCCAAGGATCTGTTAAGGACCTTCTTTTGTCGAGAAGAAGAAATCTATGCTATGAAAAACCACAGGTAAGCAACGTACTAAAACATTCCCTGCTATTTTATGCACATTACCCTGGGTGTTTTCTGCTAAGAGCAATAACACTTCACTTTTAAAATACTTTATTATTTTTTTTTATTTAAGGTTTACAGTTTTTCACAATCTTTTACCATTTAAGAAGATTTAACAGGGTGCATTCCCACTTCATTTAAACAGACAACAGCCTCTCCAACACAATTTCCAAAAATGTAGTTAGCGCATATGACCATCTGGGCCTCTCCCCTGCATAGAGAGCCTCCCACCATGCAAATACAGTTCTTAGCAGTTTTCAGAATACTTTTAATGTAGTAACCAATATTTAGAGAACTAATAAGCTGAAAGAGAAGCATTTACAAACATCATATAAAAGCTTAGACATGAGGTACTATTCTTAAAAAGCCCTTCCCTGGATAGAAAAGCAGGGACCTAGTGGCCTCTGAATTACGGCTCCCCCTAAAAGGCTTTTCAGGAGGCTGGAAAGCTCCTTGGGAAAGTTAAACAGGTACTTTGTAAGTGTTCCAAAGTACAATAAGAACCGAAGGAACCTTTTTAACAGACCCTCTCCATATCTACCCACCCAAAAGGAGACCTAGATGAGGACGCCAAGCCAGATCGCCAACATTCAGGACTAGGCAAGGGTGAGGTAGGGCCCGGACCTCGCACCCATAAATCCCTATGGAGACACAGTGCAAAACCCTTTAGGTCTCGTGCAGAATGGATTTGACCAAGTAGTTTGGGCTGAACTGCCCCTTTTGGAGTGGGACCAAGCTCTATCTGCATATAGTCTTTCCCCTTCTGTAATGGCTTGCCAGGCTGAAGAAGGAAGGTCTGAAGGGTTTCCCAGAGCGATGTCAAATGTTATGATTAATTCTAAACCTTCCACCCACCACCTCTTTGGTTGTGTTATAAAGCTATGTAGCACAGACTTCCCTGTGCAGTAACATTCTTATAACCCACTCAGAGAACTGTGCAAGAACACCTAACAATACACAGCCGTCTCTACCACAATAAACATCCACCCATCTATGAACAAAGATGTATGGGTCCCAGGACCACCTTGGGGAGTGGCCGTGATCAAGCTCCGCCTATATGAGTTCCTTGGCACCATATATACTAATGTCCTGTTAGAAGTGAAGGAGACATTCACAACCCCTTGTCGGGGTGCCTAGTTCTTTGGGGATGCCAAACGCCTCACCCGACAAGCACTACCTACTGATTTAACCGCACACCACAACCCCACGTACACAGTACTGCTAAGCTGACTAGGCCTTAATGGTGCAGCAATGCATTACTGGACTGCATGCAGCAGAAGGAGGCTACTCTCAAGGTGACGTCGCTCTTTAGAAATATCCAGGTAACATATCATAGCAAAGGGCGAGCTCTGAACTGGCTAAAATAGGCTACGTACATTTTAGGAGACAACCATTGCAGGGTACAGAGTCATGCATTTCATGCCACCCTCCTGCTGATTAGCGGAGCAATTACATGATGGTTATTCAGCAATTGTGCACTAGGTGTTGGGGCACCGAATAGTGATGTCACACTACTGAAGGCAATTAATAATAATAACAATCATTTTGCATTTATATGGCGCTACGAACCCGCTGCTTACTATTACCCACGGTGTGTGGTGCTCAGTAATCGACCTCGGAAGACAGAAAGGCTGAGTTTGGCCCTGTTGGGATTCGAACCTGCAGCCTCTGCACAGATGTCAAAGCGCTATCAGACCGGCTCATTCATGCTGCATGGGTCCTGTAAGTGTTTATTTGGCGAGTAATCGTCAATCCCCAATCCTTTTGCAATCGTGTTTCTAAAATACATCCTGCTGAGTAAACCTCTAAAGAAACTTAAAAACAGATTTTGCAAGAGACCCTGCAACGTAATACTTAAACTGGCAAGTAGTTTAGTCTTCAAAATACTCGGCCCGACTTTGACCCCAGTACACAAGTCCATCAATTATGGTCCCACGCATTGCTCTGTATCGCTGATCTTAATTAATTCAGATCAAAGGCCAGATAATTGCAGATGGCTCTGGTACACTCAGTTCGACAGCACGGCGCATGCGCGGCTCAGACGCTCTCTGCGCGCTTCCTTTTTTGGAGCAGCGTGTTCACTTGCTCTGCCCAAGCAATGAGCTCATGTTTTTCCTACACAGTCGAGTCAACCTACTGTAAACCCTGCTGGGCCGCCTTTCAGGCCTGACATGGCCCAACCCCGAGTCCCTGGGCAACATTTTAGGGGGCACAAGGGTGTTTGTACAACTCTCTTTTAGACACTTTTTAATGAAGTGTTGTGATTTTTCTGCGTTGTGGAAAAACCTTTGTCATTGATTTAAAAGCGCATTTCCCCATAAGCTCAATGCAAATGGGAAGGCAGCTTGAGCCTGACCGACGAATGCTGCTAAGGGTTTCCCATCAGAGCCTTCTTTGGGCAGTGATTTTGCAGTATTAATGCTGGTGACCTCCAATAGGGTGTGCACATTGATGCACGTAATAGTAGCCCAGAAGAATTCACATGGTTGACCGACACTGTGAGAACAATCGTACAGGCCCGCATGTCAGCACGTCAGTAGCCGCAGCTAGCACGCAGTTCCATAGCACATGCCAGCCCCAAGTGCAGCGCATCGCATCCATCGTCCCACACGAACAGTGGAGCGTGAGTACATGCCTCATATACATCTCCACAAGCCACAGACAAGGTATGTCGGGTTTGTGAGCATAGTGCCCACATTTCTAAATGATCTCTAAATCTTACGATTGAGGAAGCAAAATTGTTCTTTCACTCATCCTTAAGGTACTAGTAGGTTCCACATGTGCTTTGTCGCCCTGTAGGATCCCGGTCATGAATCTGAACATGACAGAATAAATTATCTAACCTGTCCCTGCGTGTCCGTCACTGAAAGGTGAGTGGACATTGACCAAGGCATACCCCGCCTTTGTGTACTCTAATAATAAGTACAGACATATGTCCTGATGAAGGCCCGGTTATATTAAAGAGGAGACCTAGCTTGGATGTGGTCTACCTCCACCTTGGGCGCCGAAACGCACTGCGTCGACACGTCTCTTTTGTAAGCTCATCCTTTGCTAACATAACACCCCTAAGAGGTGATGGGTACCAAGCACCTGACAACCAACAATGAAACTCATTTTATGATTGTATTTTCGAAGCACTGTCTTTGTTGTGTTGTTGTTCTATTGATGTAATACACAGGATTAGTAAACCTCTAAAATCCAAAATCACACTGAGATGTGTTTTATGTAATGTATATTTTAACACAAAAAAGAAAAAAAGAGAGACTCGAGATGAGTCAATAAAGATCTTGTTTGTATTGGAAAGATTTTGGTTTGTCTGATCAGAAGTCAAGATATGTCATGATTTCAAGGGGTATCGTTTGGTGTTGAGTATTGGTAGTCGAAAAATATGCAGGAGTAGGAGGTAGTTTGTGGTTCTTTTTCTTTTCTAGCTTGCAAACCCTTATATACCACAAATCCCTCGATAAAATAAAAACAAAGGGTACAACCTGTTGTATAAAGGCTGAATATGGTCATATCACCGTTGGATAAATGCCAAACGTGAAATTCAGTACGAAAAGATTACCAGCATCTTGGCCAGCCTGCATGAATTAGGCAATATAACCCAGGGGGTGAGGGGGTGGCATTACCCTACTGGTAATGCCCCCACTTTGAGGGTTACATTGCCATTAATACCCCGGCACTTTATATCGGGGTATTAATAGCAGTTTTTCTCAAGTTGAGAAATGGCACTGCAACCGTTTCTTGACTTGAGAAAAAAAAGGCAAACAAAAAAATGCCCGCCAGGGATCTGGTAGAAGGGACTACCTTTCCATGCTGGCCATTAAAGCTAATGTAGAAAATAAGTAAACAAAAAAAAATGGCTGCCATGGAAGGGGGTAAGGGACTACACTTAGTGCCTTCTCCCTTTCCATAGCGGCCACTCGCGGAAAGAACTCTGTGACGTGGCAGGGGTCAGAGCCTTGTGGGGCAGGTAAGGCTCAGGCAAGGGCCAATGAGCTTGCTTTTTACAAGCTCATTGACCCTCGCTGGGTACTAATGTTTATTAGTGTCTGGCAACATGTGTCTGCCCTGCAGCTCTTGCATTCAACGGCAATGCCTTATTGGTGGACAATATCGCAGATTCCCCTTAAAACAACGATACGTTTCTGACTCTCACAGTCTCTTACTTGTCTTCCCTTACTCAAAAAGCCCACATCTTACCTCAACACCCTGGCCACCTTCCACTATATTGTGGGATGGTCCTGCATTGTCACTGTTCAGAGAAATAAGTTATCAAACAAGCCAGAGCCATGCGTAGAACTTTAACCAACCAGATCCCCCCAATCTGATTTTTATCCTAGCAATAGCAATATAACTCATTTGGTTAATGTACTTGTTGATGAACAGTCGGGGGCCGATTCATGGAACAAACGTGTGCCGAAAATCCCAGCGCAAGCAGGCGCAAGGAGGCGCAAGTGTGATAAATCAAGCGCACGTGCACGTGTGCGATTCAAGTAAGGCGCTGCGCTACTTTCCCACTGGTTGTATGCCAAATCCGTGCATGGCGCACGCTGGCGCACACGTCTCCAAACAGCGTGCGCTAAGCGCCCAGCGAAAGCACACATAGGGCAGCGCACACAACAAAAGTAGGCGGAACAGGGGACGTAACACGCGGAATGGGGAATAACGTGTGAAAAAGAAGGCGTAACTGGGGAAGTACTGCTGGGAAGTACACGGAACGCCCACACGCACGTGAACCACACACATTCATGGAATCGAATAGGGCAAACCCGTGCACGGGCAAAGACACGCACAGGCCTAAACACGTCCGCCACACGAAGGCAGGCGGTAGCGTCCCTGCGCATTACAAAAGTGTGCACAAATAAAAAGCACGTATATACTGAGTGGGGTACGTGTATTACTGGGGTTTGCGGGTAGTTTCACACACGAAAGGGCCCTGTGTGTGTGGGGTACGTGTATTCCTGGGGTTCGCGGGAAGTTTTACACGCGAAAGGGCCCTGTGCGAGTGGGGTAAGTGTATTCCTGGGGCTCGCGGGAAGTTTTACATGCGATTGGCCCTGTGCGAGTAGGGTACGTGTATTCCTGGGGTTCGTGGGAAGTTTTACATGCGATTGGCCCTGTGCGAGTGGGGTACGTGTATTCCTGGGGTTCGCGGGAAGTTTTACGCACGAAAGGGCCCTGTGCGAGTGGGGTATGTGTATTCCTGGGGTTTGCGGGAAGTTTTACACGTGATTGGCCCTGTGCGAGTGGGGTACGTGTATTCCTGGGGTTCGCGGGAAGTTTTACACACGAAAGGGCCCTGTGCGAGTGGGGTACGGGTATTCCTGGGGTTCGTGGGAAGTTTTACACGTGATTCGCCCTGTGCAAGTGGGGTACGTGTATTCCTGGGGTTCGCGGGAAGTTTTACGCACGAAAGGGCCCTGTGCGAGTGGGGTATGTGTATTCCTGGGGTTTGTGGGAAGTTTTACACGTGATTGGCCCTGTGCGAGTGGGGTACGTGTATTCCTGGGGTTCGTGGGAAGTTTTACACGCGATTGGCCCAGTGCGACTGGGGTACGTGTATTACTGGGGTTCGCTGGGAAGTTTTACACACGAAAGAGCCCTGTGCGAGTGGGGTACGTGTATTCCTGGGGTTCGCGGGAAGTTTTACACGCGAAAGGGCCCTGTGCGAGTGGGGTACGTGTATTCCTGGGGTTCGCAGGAAGTTTTACACGCGAAAGGGCCCTGTGCGAGTGGGGTACGTGTATTCCTGGGGTTCGCGGGAAGTCTTACACGTGAAACGGCAACGCCCGTGTGCGATACGTCACAGACGCGCTTACGCGCTAAGGGCCTTTGGTCCAATGAAATTGCGTCCGTGTGCTGACACGCTTACGCGCGAAGGGCCTTTCCTCGGATTTCACACTGACGTGCACTTTTTTCACGTGCCAATTCACTCCGTATCAAGCTAGCCACGCATACACACATGGAAGACCACGCTCCTGCCCTGAAGGCCATTTTCCTGCCCCCCAGAGGCCGGAGCACACTCCCACCTTGCATCTGCTGCTGCCTGTCTGCTGCCCACGTGCCCTGCTATTTGGTGCCTGCACATCAGCCATCTGCAGGGGTCCAGTTGCTGTGTCCAGCCCTGCTGGAACAGAAGACTCTCGACTGGGATACCATTGCTCCACAGCCCAGCCCCAGGACCCAGTTGCCCACCCACTCTTGCCTCTGGGGTTGCCATGTCAGGCACATCTCCATCTGGCACCACTGGCAACCCCCAGCCAGAGAGGCAGAGGGCCGCCAGCTTCACTGCCACCGAAGTTGGTGTCCTGGTGGAGCATGTCCTGGGGCATTATGATGCCCTCTTCGGAACATCACGCGCCAACAAGGAAGGATGGGAGAGGATCTGGGATGACGTAGTGGTTGCCATCAACGCGGAGGGGGTGGCAACCCGCGACATCAAGCACGTCAAGAAGCACTGGGAGGACTTCAGGTCCAGGACCCTCCACAAGGCCCGGCGCCTCGTGGAGGGGGGCCGGCAACGCATGAGTAACATCCAGATGAGGGTCCTGGAATGCGTAGGCCCAGCGCTTCACGGCCAGATCATTCGGAGGCAGACCCGTCTGGAGTTGAGCGGTAAGTGGCCAAGCATTGCTGTGTGAGACAGGGCATGTTGCAGTGTGCTGGTAGTCTGATGCTTGCCTGTATGTGTGACATAGGCCATGTATGGATGTGTGTGTGCAGGGACATCATGGTCATGCATGTGAGACCCGTTATGTGTGAACCACATGGTTGGTGCATGTGTTTTAATGCAACATGGGGAGCTCTATGCGGAATGCACACATGAAAGCATGGCTGTCACTGTTCCTGGACATGGAGGGGGGGTAAGGAATGGGTGCTGATGTCATGTACATTTATGGTGCACATGTGTGTGTGTGTGCCTGAGAAGTGTGTGTGTGACTTTGAAACGCCATGGATGCATGTGACTTTGAAGGCAACATCTTGGTTTACAGGGGCCCTTCTACATAGATGTTGAAGTTGATTGCAGGCGCCGAGACTGTTTCTGCATGTGTGTTGTGTGCCATCACCCATGTGTTGTGGAGGGACAGGATGGAAGTGACATTTGACAGTGCCACTCATGTGTTATTGTTTCCTGTCTAGGGTATTTTGTACTGTACCCTGATGCTTGTGTTCTATGTCTCCCTCTACGCAGCGTCAAGTGAAGAAGAGGGCGGAGACGGCGCTGTGGAGCCAAGCGGCGGGGATGCCTCCACTGGGCGGCGACGCAAGGCCCAGCAACCCTCCCAGGAATTACCATCATCAGGGAGCGAGGGGGCTGGTGCTGCGTCTGCCACAACGGCTGTGGCGGAAGGGCCGGGTGAGCCCCACAGGGGCTTCCAATGGCGGAAGACGGTAAGAGACATCCAGGTTGGTGGTCTCCACAGAGGAGGAGGAGCCCGCTACTGAGCCGCACATGGGGCCTGGTGGGGGTAGTACCACTGGTGCAAGTGGTGCAGTCCAGGGCCAGGGGCAGGAGGCAGGACAGGTCACCACGGAGGGGCATGTGCATGTCCCTGTCCTTGACCATGTGACTGCATCACCATGCACCAGCAGGGAGGCCCCATCCCAGGCCCGTCCGCAGGTAGGGGAGAGCGCCATGTCATCTGCCTCTCAACTACCTGCGGACGAGGGGTCCCATGAACGTATGGGCTCTGTCCTGATTGGTGTCGCGTTGCGCACGCGTGACATTCGTGATGACGTGCGTTCTTCCTGAGCAGAGAACGCACACCATCACGAAGAGCAGCGTCGCGACGTGGCACTGTTGGGAGGGGCCCTGGTTGGTGGGTTCCTACATGTGACGCGCACTCTGGCGGACCTCTCCTCCTCTGTGGAGACTATGCACTAGTCGTTCTCCCTGCTGTCTTCCAGCCCAGATTCCACCAGGGCCCCCTGTGGACCTGGTCTGACCAACACAGCCAGCTTGGTGGAGATCCCATCCCTGCCACAGTCGGGAGTCGGCGGTCCAGCAGGGGTGGAAACCACAACTGGAGACCAGCTGATGGAGGATGTGCAGGCATCATCGGACAGGGCACATGGACAGCAGCAGCAGGAGCAGGCTCTAGGTGGGAGCAATGATGGCTCGGGGCCATCGACATCAGGGGGGCAGGCATCGGCCAGAGGGCAGGAGGACCCTGGAATGGATGTGTCTTCTGTGTGGCTGCGGTTGGGCTAGCGCATAGATGCGGAGCGGCGGCGGGGGGAAGAGGTGCGGCTCACCATGGTCAGGGCGGAGTTCTCCATGCGTCAGGCGTAGAGGCGGGCAGAGTGCCTCGAGGCGACTCGCAGGGAGTTGGAACAGGCCATGAGTGCTTCCCTGCGAGACCTCGGGGCCAGGGCAGAGGCCCGCCTCCGGGACATCGACATGGAGTTCGATGATGCCCAGGCCCGGGACACCACAGAGTGAGCCGCAGGACTTGCCCGCCGCCATTGTATATAGTTAGATAGTGTTAGGTTTCCTTTCCGTTTATTTTTTATTTTGGTTGCGCTTGGACAATGCACCACGTTTTTGTATATAGTTTTTTATTAGGTAGTATTTTTGGTAGGTTTCATTTCATCAGTTGGGCTCATGGACCCTGGATTGTTCATTTGTACATAGTTCACCATTGGATTATTCACATTTTTTTTATTTTCACCATGGAGCAATGGATTTCACTTTCTTTTTTCCCTTGGATTTGCTTTGTTGGACTGTGACTTTGGACACCATTTCTTTTGGATTTGTTTGGATTATCATTTCTTGTTTTTATTCTTTTATGGACATGCAGCATTTCTTTAATTATTCCCATTGTTGTGTGTTTTCTTTTGATTACATTCATGTTGTGTTTAATACATTATTTTCTTCATACTTTGATGTGTGGTATTATCTCATTGGTTTCATGCATGTCATGATATGGGTTTTCACATTCACTTGCACCCATTGTGTGTGTGTGACGGACATGTGTTCAGTAACATACTTGCCTTTGGGGTTGTATCATGTAATTGCCTTTTCTATGTGGGTGGATGCAATACTTGGTTGGGTCTTTGGGCTGGGGAGGCTGGCCATAAGGGCCATGATTGAGGATCGTCATGACATGGGGGCAGGGGGACATGAGTGGGACATGAGTGGGGGCCTGCTGGCAGGTGCCCCGCACTGCTGGGGGGTGGAGGTAAAGGGGGACATGAGGGGGACATGAGTGGGGGCCTGCTGGCAGGTGACCTGCACTGATGGGGGTGGGGGTGCAGGGGGACATGAGTGGGACATTAGTGGGGGCCTGCAGGCAGGTGCCCCGCACTGCTGGGGGGTGGGGGTGAAGGGGGACATGAGTGGGGGCCTGCTGGCAGGTGCCCCGCACTGCTGGGGGCTGGGGCTGCAGGGGGACATGAGTGGGACATGAGTGGGGGCCTGCTAGCAGGTGCCCCACACTGCTGGGGGGTTGGGGTGCAAGGGGACATGAGTGGGAGCCTGATGGCAGGCGCCCGGCACTGCTGGGGGGTGGGGGTGCAGGGGGACATGAGTTTGTGATCAGTAGTGCAAGCTGACATGTGGCTTGGCTGGGGGGCATGCCCATGGTGGATGGGCTGCCTGCGGGACATGACCAGGGGTACAGGGTAGTCCCCTGTGATGTGGGCTGCCTGCAGGGGCTGTGGAGGGTGTAGAGGGAACACCTGGGAGGACCCACACTGCCAATTCATGTGTAGGACACCCGCGCACCCCGAAATACACGTACCCTGCTCATATCGCGTGTGAGACTTCACGCGAACCCCAGTAATACACGTACCCCACTCGCACAGGGCCAATCGTGTGTGAAACTTCCTGCAAACCCCAGTAATACACGTACCCCACTCGCACAGGGCCAATCGCGTGTGAAACTTCCCACGCACCCCTGAAATACACGTACCCCGCTCACACAGGGCCAATCGCGTGTGAAACTTCCCGCGAACCCCAGTAATACACGTACCCCACTCGCATAGGGCCAATCGTGTGTGAAACTTCCCGCAAACCCCAGTAATACAAGTACCCCCATCGCACAGGCCCTTTCGCATGTGAAACTTCCCGCAAACCCCAGTAATACAGGTACCCCACTCGCACAGGGCCAATCACATGTGAAACTTCCTGCGTACCCTCGAAATACACGTACCCCACTCGCACAGGGCCAATCTCGTGTGAAACTTCCCGCGAACCCCAGTAATACACGTACCCCACTCGCACAGGGCCAATCACGTGTGAAACTTCCCGCAAACCCCAGTAATTCATGTACCCCACCCGCACAGGCCCTTTCGCGTGTGAAACTTTCCGCGAACCCCAGTAATACACGTATCCCACTCGCACAGGTCCAATCGCGTGTGAAACTTCCAGCGAACCCCAGTAATTCACGTACCCCACTCGCACAGGCCCTTTCGCATCTGAAACTTCCCGCGAACCCCAGTAATACACGTACCCCACTCGCACAGGGCCAATCGCGTGTGAAACTTCCCGCGAACCCCAGTAATTCATGTACCCCACTCGCACAGGCCCTTTCGCGTGTGAACCGTCCCACGAACCCCAGTAATACACGTATCCCACTCGCACAGGGCCAATCGCGTGTGAAACTTCCCGCAAACCCCAGTAATTCACGTACCCCACTCGGACAGGCCCTTTCGCGTGTGAAACTTCCCGAGAACCCCAGTAATACACGTACCCCACTCGCACAGGGCCAATCGCGTGTGAAACTTCCCGCGAACCCCAGTAATACACATACCCCACTCGCACAGGGCCAATCAGATGAGAAACTTCCCGCGCACCCCCGAAATACACGTACCCCACTCGCACAGGGCCAATCGCGTTTGAAACTTCCTGCGAACCCCAGCAATACACGTACCCCACTCGCACAGGGCCAATCACATGTGAAACTTCCCGCGCACCCCCGAAATACACATACCCCACTCGCACAGGGCCAATCACGTGTGAAACTTCCTGCGAACCCCAATAATACACGTACCCCACTCGCACCGGGCCAATCACGTGTGAAACTTCCCGCAAACTCCAGTAATTCACGTACCCCACTCGCACAGGCCCTTTCGCGTGTGAAACTTCCCGGGAATCCCAGTAATACACGTACCCCACTCGCACAGGGCCAATCGCGTATGAAACTTCCCGCGAACCCCAGTAATACACGTACCCCACTTGCACAGGGCCAATCGCGTGTGAAACTTCCCGTGAACCCCAGTAATACACGTACCCCACTCGCACAGGGCCAATCACATGTGAAACTTCCCGCGCACCCCTGAAATACACGTACCCCACTCGCACAGGGCCTATCACGTGTGAAACTTCCCGCAAACCCCAGTAATACACGTATCCCACTCGCACAGGGCCAATCGTGTGTGAAACTTCCCGCAAACCCCAGTAATACACGTACCCCACTCGCACAGGGCCAATCACGTGTGAAACTTCCCGCGAACCCCAGTAATACACGTACCCCACTCGCACAGGGCCAATCGCGTGTGAAACTTCCCGCAAACCCCAGTAATACACGTACCCCACTCGCACAGGGCCAATCACATGTGAAACTTCCTGCGCACCCCCGAAATACACGTACCCCACTCGCACAGGGCCAATCTCGTGTGAAACTTCCCGCGAACCCCAGTAATACACGTACCCCCCTCGCACAGGGCCAATCACGTGTGAAACTTCCCGCGAACCCCAGTAATACACGTACCCCACTCGCACAGGGCCAATCGCGTGTGAAACTTCCCGCAAACCCCAGTAATAAACGTACCCCACTCGCACAGGGCCAATCACATGTGAAACTTCCTGCGCACACCCGAAATACACGTACCCCACTCGCACAGGGCCAATCACATGTGAAACTTCCTGCGCACCCCCGAAATACACGTACCCCACTCGCACAGGGCCAATCTCGTGTGAAACTTCCCGCGAACCCCAGTAATACACGTACCCCCCTCGCACAGGGCCAATCTCGTGTGAAACTTCCCGCGAACCCCAGTAATACACGTACCCCCCTCGCACAGGGCCAATCACGTGTGAAACTTCCCGCAAACCCCAGTAATTCATGTACCCCACTCGCACAGGCCCTTTCGCGTGTGAAACTTCCCGCGAACCCCAGTAATACACGTATCCCACTCGCACAGGTCCAATCGCGTGTGAAACTTCCCGTGAACCCCAGTAATTCACGTACCCCACTCGCACAGGCCCTTTCGCGTCTGAAACTTCCCGCGAACCCCAGTAATACACGTACCCCACTCGCACAGGGCCAATCGCGTGTGAAACTTCCAGCGAACCCCAGTAATTCATGTACCCCACTCGCACAGGCCCTTTCGCGTGTGAAACGTCCCGCGAACCCCAGTAATACACGTATCCCACTCGCACAGGGCCAATCGCGTGTGAAACTTCCCGCAAACCCCAGTAATTCACGTACCCCACTCGCACAGGCCCTTTCGCGTGTGAAACTTATTGAGAACCCCAGTAATACACGTACCCCACTCGCACAGGGCCAATCGCGTGTGAAACTTCCCGCGAACCCCAGTAATACACGTACCCCACTCGCACAGGGCCAATCACATGTGAAACTTCCCGCGCACCCCCGAAATACACGTACCCCACTCGCACAGGGCCAATCGCGTGTGAAACTTCCTGCGAACCCCAGCAATACACGTACCCCACTCGCACAGGGCCAATCACATGTGAAACTTCCCGCGCACCCCCGAAATACACATGCCCCACTCGCACAGGGCCAATCGCGTGTGAAACTTCCTGCGAACCCCAGTAATACACGTACCCCACTCGCACCGGGCCAATCACGTGTGAAACTTCGCGCAAACCCCAGTAATTCACGTACCCCACTCGCACAGGCCCTTTCGCGTGTGAAACTTCCCGCGAACCCCAGTAATACACGTACCCCACTCGCACAGGGCCAATCGAGTGTGAAACTTCCCGCGAACCCCAGTAATTCACGTACCCTACTCGCACAGGCCCTTTCGCGTGTGAAACTTCCCGCGAACCCCAGTAATACACATACGCCACTCGCACAGGGCCAATCGCGTGTGAAACTTCCCGCGAACCCCAGTAATTCACGATCCCCACTCGCACAGGCCCTTTCACATGTGAAACTTCCCGCGAACCCCAGTAATACACGTACCCGTCTCACACAGTGCCAATCGCGTGTGAAACTTCCCGCAAACCCCAGTAATACACGTACCCCACTCGCACAGGGCCAATCACGTGTGAAACTTCCCGCGAACCCCAGTAATACACGTACCCCACTCGCACAGGGCCAATCGCGTGTGAAACTTCCCGCAAACCCCAGTAATACACGTACCCCACTCGCACAGGGCCAATCACATGTGAAACTTCCTGCGCACCCCCGAAATACACGTACCCCACTCGCACAGGGCCAATCTCGTGTGAAACTTCCCGCGAACCCCAGTAATACACGTACCCCCCTCGCACAGGGCCAATCACGTGTGAAACTTCCCGCAAACCCCAGTAATTCATGTACCCCACTCGCACAGGCCCTTTCGCGTGTGAAACTTCCCGCGAACCCCAGTAATACACGTATCCCACTCGCACAGGTCCAATCGCGTGTGAAACTTCCCGTGAACCCCAGTAATTCACGTACCCCACTCGCACAGGCCCTTTCGCGTCTGAAACTTCCCGCGAACCCCAGTAAGACACGTACCCCACTCGCACAGGGCCAATCGCGTGTGAAACTTCCAGCGAACCCCAGTAATTCATGTACCCCACTCGCACAGGCCCTTTCGCGTGTGAAACGTCCCGCGAACCCCAGTAATACACGTATCCCACTCGCACAGGGCCAATAGCGTGTGAAACTTCCCGCAAACCCCAGTAATTCACGTACCCCACTCGCACAGGCCCTTTCGCGTGTGAAACTTACTGAGAACCCCAGTAATACACGTACCCCACTCGCACAGGGCCAATCGCGTGTGAAACTTCCCAGAACCCCAGTAATACACGTACCCCACTCGCACAGGGCCAATCACATGTGAAACTTCCCGCGCACCCCCGAAATACACGTACCCCACTCGCACAGGGCCAATCGCGTGTGAAACTTCCTGCGAACCCCAGCAATACACGTACCCCACTCGCACAGGGCCAATCACATGTGAAACTTCCCGCGCACCCCCGAAATACACATGCCCCACTCGCACAGGGCCAATCGCGTGTGAAACTTCCTGCAAACCCCAGTAATACACGTACCCCACTTGCACCGGGCCAATCACGTGTGAAACTTCCCGCAAACCCCAGTAATTCACGTACCCCACTCGCAAAGGCCCTTTCGCGTGTGAAACTTCCAGCGAACCCCAGTAATACACGTACCCCACTCGCACAGGGCCAATCGAGTGTGAAACTTCCCGCGAACCCCAGTAATTCACGTACCCTACTCGCACAGGCCCTTTCGCGTGTGAAACTTCCCGCGAACCCCAGTAATACACATACGCCACTCGCACAGGGCCAATCGCGTGTGAAACTTCCCGCGGACCCCAGTAATTCACGATCCCCACTCGCACAGGCCCTTTCACATGTGAAACTTCCCGCGAACCCCAGTAATACACATACGCCACTCGCACAGGGCCAATCGCGTGTGAAACTTCCCGCGAACCCCAGTAATTCACGTACCCCACTCGCACAGGCCCTTTCACATGTGAAACTTCCCGCGAACCCCAGTAATACACGTACCCCACTCACACAGTGCCAATCGCGTGTGAAACTTCCCGCGAACCCCAGTAATACACGTACCCCACTCGCACACTGCCAATCGCGTGTGAAACTTCCCCTGAACCCCAGTAATACACGTACCCCACTCGCACAGGCCCAATCACATGTGAAACTTCCCGCGCACCCCTGAAATACACGTACCCCACTCGCACAGGGCCAATCTCGTGTGAAACTTCCCGCGAACCCCAGTAATACACGTACCCCACTCGCACAGGGCCAATCACATGTGAAACTTCCTGCGCACCCCCGAAATACACGTACCCCACTCGCACAGGGCCAATCTCGTGTGAAACTTCCCGCGAACCCCAGTAATACACGTACCCCCCTCGCACAGGGCCAATCACGTGTGAAACTTCCCGCAAACCCCAGTAATTCATGTACCCCACTCGCACAGGCCCTTTCGCGTGTGAAACTTCCCGCGAACCCCAGTAATACACGTATCCCACTCGCACAGGTCCAATCGGGTGTGAAACTTCCCGTGAACCCCAGTAATTCACGTACCCCACTCGCACAGGCCCTTTCGCATCTGAAACTTCCCGGGAACCCCAGTAATACACGTACCCCACTCGCACAGGGCCAATCGCGTGTGAAACTTCCAGCGAACCCCAGTAATTCATGTACCCCACTCGCACAGGCCCTTTCGCGTGTGAAACGTCCCGCGAACCCCAGTAATACACGTATCCCACTCGCACAGGGCCAATCGCGTGTGAAACTTCCCGCAAACCCCAGTAATTCACGTACCCCACTCGCACAGGCCCTTTCGCGTGTGAAACTTACTGAGAACCCCAGTAATACATGTACCCCACTCGCACAGGGCCAATCACATGTGAAACTTCCCGCGCACCCCCGAAATACACGTACCCCACTCGCACAGGGCCAATCGCGTGTGAAACTTCCTGTGAACCCCAGCAATACACGTACCCCACTCGCACAGGGCCAATCGCGTGTGAAACTTCCCGCGAAACCCAGTAATACACGTACCCCACTCGCACAGGGCCAATCACATGTGAAACTTCCCGCGCTCCCCCGAAATACACGTACCCCACTCGCACAGGGCCAATCGCGTGTGAAACTTCCTGTGAACCCCAGCAATACACGTACCCCACTCGCACAGGGCCAATCACATGTGAAACTTCCCGCGCACCCCCGAAATACACGTACCCCACTCGCACAGGGCCAATCGCGTGTGAAACTTCCTGTGAACCCCAGCAATACACGTACCCCACTCGCACAGGGCCAATCACATGTGAAACTTCCCGCGCACCCCCGAAATACACATGCCCCACTCGCACAGGGCCAATCGCGTGTGAAACTTCCTGCGAACCCCAGTAATACACGTACCCCACTCGCACCGGGCCAATCACGTGTGAAACTTCCCGCAAACCCCAGTAATTCACGTACCCCACTCGCACAGGCCCTTTCGCGTGTGAAACTTCCCGCGAACCCCAGTAATACACGTACCCCACTCGCACAGGGCCAATCGAGTGTGAAACTTCCCGCGAACCCCAGTAATTCACGTACCCTACTCGAACAGGCCCTTTCGCGTGTGAAACTTCCCGCGAACCCCAGTAATACACATACGCCATTCGCACAGGTCCAATCGCGTGTGAAACTTCCCGCGGACCCCAGTAATTCAAGATCCCCACTCGCACAGGCCCTTTCACATGTGAAACTTCCCGCGAACCCCAGTAATACACGTACCCCACTCACACAGTGCCAATCGCGTGTGAAACTTCCCGCGAACCCCAGTAATACATGTATCCCACTCGCACAGGTCCAATCGCGTGTGAAACTTCCAGCGAACCCCAGTAATTCACGTACCCCACTCGCACAGGCCCTTTCGCATCTGAAACTTCCCGCGAACCCCAGTAATACACGTACCCCACTCGCACAGGGCCAATCGCGTGTGAAACTTCCCGCGAACCCCAGTAATTCATGTACCCCACTCGCACAGGCCCTTTCGCGTGTGAAACGTCCCACGAACCCCAGTAATACACGTATCCCACTCGCACAGGGCCAATCGCGTGTGAAACTTCCCGCAAACCCCAGTAATTCACGTACCCCACTCGGACAGGCCCTTTCGCGTGTGAAACTTCCCGAGAACCCCAGTAATACACGTACCCCACTCGCACAGGGCCAATCGCGTGTGAAACTTCCCGCGAACCCCAGTAATACACATACCCCACTCGCACAGGGCCAATCAGATGAGAAACTTCCCGCGCACCCCCGAAATACACGTACCCCACTCGCACAGGGCCAATCGCGTTTGAAACTTCCTGCGAACCCCAGCAATACACGTACCCCACTCGCACAGGGCCAATCACATGTGAAACTTCCCGCGCACCCCCGAAATACACATACCCCACTCGCACAGGGCCAATCACGTGTGAAACTTCCTGCGAACCCCAATAATACACATACCCCACTCGCACCGGGCCAATCACGTGTGAAACTTCCCGCAAACTCCAGTAATTCACGTACCCCACTCGCACAGGCCCTTTCGCGTGTGAAACTTCCCGGGAATCCCAGTAATACACGTACCCCACTCGCACAGGGCCAATCGCGTATGAAACTTCCCGCGAACCCCAGTAATTCACGTACCCTACTCGCACAGGCCCTTTCGCGTGTGAAACTTCCCGCGAACCCCAGTAATACACATACGCCACTCGCACAGGGCCAATCGCATGTGAAACTTCCCGCGAACCCCAGTAATTCACGTACCCCACTCGCACAGGCCCTTTCACATGTGAAACTTCCCGCAAACCCCAGTAATACACGTACCCCACTCACACAGTGCCAATCGCGTGTGAAACTTCCCGCGAACCCCAGTAATACACGTACCCCACTTGCACAGGGCCAATCGCGTGTGAAACTTCCCGTGAACCCCAGTAATACACGTACCCCACTCGCACAGGGCCAATCACATGTGAAACTTCCCGCGCACCCCTGAAATACACGTACCCCACTCGCACAGGGCCTATCACGTGTGAAACTTCCCGCAAACCCCAGTAATACACGTATCCCACTCGCACAGGGCCAATCGTGTGTGAAACTTCCCGCAAACCCCAGTAATACACGTACCCCACTCGCACAGGGCCAATCGCGTGTGAAACTTCCCGCAAACCCCAGTAATACACGTACCCCACTCGCACAGGGCCAATCACATGTGAAACTTCCTGCGCACCCCCGAAATACACGTACCCCACTCGCACAGGGCCAATCTCGTGTGAAACTTCCCGCGAACCCCAGTAATACACGTACCCCCCTCGCACAGGGCCAATCACGTGTGAAACTTCCCGCGAACCCCAGTAATACACGTACCCCACTCGCACAGGGCCAATCGCGTGTGAAACTTCCCGCAAACCCCAGTAATAAATGTACCCCACTCGCACAGGGCCAATCACATGTGAAACTTCCTGCGCATACCCGAAATACACGTACCCCACTCGCACAGGGCCAATCTCGTGTGAAACTTCCCGCGAACCCCAGTAATACACGTACCCCCCTCGCACAGGGCCAATCACATGTGAAACTTCCCGCAAACCCCAGTAATTCATGTACCCCACTCGCACAGGCCCTTTCGCGTGTGAAACTTCCCGCGAACCCCAGTAATACATGTATCCCACTCGCACAGGTCCAATCGCGTGTGAAACTTCCCGTGAACCCCAGTAATTCACGTACCCCACTCGCACAGGCCCTTTCGCGTCTGAAACTTCCCGCGAACCCCAGTAATACACGTACCCCACTCGCACAGGGCCAATCGCGTGTGAAACTTCCAGCGAACCCCAGTAATTCATGTACCCCACTCGCACAGGCCCTTTCGCGTGTGAAACGTCCCGCGAACCCCAGTAATACACGTATCCCACTCGCACAGGGCCAATCGCGTGTGAAACTTCCCGCAAACCCCAGTAATTCACGTACCCCACTCGCACAGGCCCTTTCGCGTGTGAAACTTACTGAGAACCCCAGTAATACACGTACCCCACTCGCACAGGGCCAATCGCGTGTGAAACTTCCCGCAAACCCCAGTAATACACGTACCCCACTCGCACAGGGCCAATCACATGTGAAACTTCCCGCGCACCCCCGAAATACACGTACCCCACTCGCACAGGGCCAATCGCGTGTGAAACTTCCTGCGAACCCCAGCAATACACGTACCCCACTCGCACAGGGCCAATCACATGTGAAACTTCCCGCGCACCCCCGAAATACACATGCCCCACTCGCACAGGGCCAATCGCGTGTGAAACTTCCTGCGAACCCCAGTAATACACGTACCCCACTCGCACCGGGCCAATCACGTGTGAAACTTCCCGCAAACCCCAGTAATTCACGTACCCCACTCGCACAGGCCCTTTCGCGTGTGAAACTTCCCGCGAACCCCAGTAATACACGTACCCCACTCGCACAGGGCCAATCGAGTGTGAAACTTCCCGCGAACCCCAGTAATTCACGTACCCTACTCGCACAGGCCCTTTCGCGTGTGAAACTTCCCGCGAACCCCAGTAATACACATACGCCACTCGCACAGGGCCAATCGCGTGTGAAACTTCCCGCGAACCCCAGTAATTCACGATCCCCACTCGCACAGGCCCTTTCACATGTGAAACTTCCCGCGAACCCTAGTAATACACGTACCCCACTCACACAGTGCCAATCGCGTGTGAAACTTCCCGCAAACCCCAGTAATACACGTACCACACTCGCACAGGGCCAATCACGTGTGAAACTTCCCGCGAACCCCAGTAATACACGTACCCCACTCGCACAGGGCCAATCGCGTGTGAAACTTCCCGCAAACCCCAGTAATACACGTACCCCACTCGCACAGGGCCAATCACATGTGAAACTTCCTGCGCACCCCCGAAATACACGTACCCCACTCGCACAGGGCCAATCTCGTGTGAAACTTCCCGCGAACCCCAGTAATACACGTACCCCCCTCGCACAGGGCCAATCACGTGTGAAACTTCCCGCAAACCCCAGTAATTCATGTACCCCACTCGCACAGGCCCTTTCGCGTGTGAAACTTCCCGCGAACCCCAGTAATACACGTATCCCACTCGCACAGGTCCAATCGCGTGTGAAACTTCCCGTGAACCCCAGTAATTCACGTACCCCACTCGCACAGGCCCTTTCGCGTCTGAAACTTCCCGCGAACCCCAGTAAGACACGTACCCCACTCGCACAGGGCCAATCGCGTGTGAAACTTCCAGCGAACCCCAGTAATTCATGTACCCCACTCGCACAGGCCCTTTCGCGTGTGAAACGTCCCGCGAACCCCAGTAATACACGTATCCCACTCGCACAGGGCCAATCGCGTGTGAAACTTCCCGCAAACCCCAGTAATTCACGTACCCCACTCGCACAGGCCCTATCGCGTGTGAAACTTACTGAGAACCCCAGTAATACACGTACCCCACTCGCACAGGGCCAATCGCGTGTGAAACTTCCCAGAACCCCAGTAATACACGTACCCCACTCGCACAGGGCCAATCACATGTGAAACTTCCCGCGCACCCCCGAAATACACGTACCCCACTCGCACAGGGCCAATCGCGTGTGAAACTTCCTGCGAACCCCAGCAATACACGTACCCCACTCGCACAGGGCCAATCACATGTGAAACTTCCCGCGCACCCCCGAAATACACATGCCCCACTCGCACAGGGCCAATCGCGTGTGAAACTTCCTGCGAACCCCAGTAATACACGTACCCCACTCGCACCGGGCCAATCACGTGTGAAACTTCCCGCAAACCCCAGTAATTCACGTACCCCACTCGCAAAGGCCCTTTTGCGTGTGAAACTTCCAGCGAACCCCAGTAATACACGTACCCCACTCGCACAGGGCCAATCGAGTGTGAAACTTCCCGCGAACCCCAGTAATTCACGTACCCTACTCGCACAGGCCCTTTCGCGTGTGAAACTTCCCGCGAACCCCAGTAATACACATACGCCACTCGCACAGGGCCAATCGCGTGTGAAACTTCCCGCGGACCCCAGTAATTCACGATCCCCACTCGCACAGGCCCTTTCACATGTGAAACTTCCCGCGAACCCCAGTAATACACGTACCCCACTCACACAGTGCCAATCGCGTGTGAAACTTCCCGCGAACCCCAGTAATTCACGTACCCTACTCGCACAGGCCCTTTCGCGTGTGAAACTTCCCGCGAACCCCAGTAAAACACATACGCCACTCGCACAGGGCCAATCGCGTGTGAAACTTCCCACGAACCCCAGTAATTCACGTACCCCACTCGCACAGGCCCTTTCACATGTGAAACTTCCCGCGAACCCCAGTAATACACGTACCCCACTCACACAGTGCCAATCGCGTGTGAAACTTCCCGCGAACCCCAGTAATACACGTACCCCACTCGCACACTGCCAATCGCGTGTGAAACTTCCCCTGAACCCCAGTAATACACGTACCCCACTCGCACAGGCCCAATCACATGTGAAACTTCCCGCGCACCCCTGAAATACACGTACCCCACTCGCACAGGGCCAATCTCGTGTGAAACTTCCCGCGAACCCCAGTAATACACGTACCCCACTCGCACACTGCCAATCGCGTGTGAAACTTCCCGCGAACCCCAGTAATACACGTACCCCACTCGCACAGGGCCAATCACATGTGAAACTTCCTGCGCACCCCCGAAATACACGTACCCCACTCGCACAGGGCCAATCTCGTGTGAAACTTCCCGCGAACCCCAGTAATACACGTACCCCCCTCGCACAGGGCCAATCACGTGTGAAACTTCCCGCAAACCCCAGTAATTCATGTACCCCACTCGCACAGGCCCTTTCGCGTGTGAAACTTCCCGCTAACCCCAGTAATACACGTATCCCACTCGCACAGGTCCAATCGCGTGTGAAACTTCCCGTGAACCCCAGTAATTCACGTACCCCACTCGCACAGGCCCTTTCGCATCTGAAACTTCCCGCGAACCCCAGTAATACACGTACCCCACTCGCACAGGGCCAATCGCGTGTGAAACTTCCAGCGAACCCCAGTAATTCATGTACCCCACTCGCACAGGCCCTTTCGCGTGTGAAACGTCCCGCGAACCCCAGTAATACACGTATCCCACTCGCACAGGGCCAATCACATGTGAAACTTCCCGCAAACCCCAGTAATTCACGTACCCCACTCGCACAGGGCCAATCACGTGTGAAACTTCCCGCGAACCCCAGTAATACACGTACCCCACTCGCACAGGGCCAATCGCGTGTGAAACTTCCCGCAAACCCCAGTAATACACGTACCCCACTCGCACAGGGCCAATCACATGTGAAACTTCCTGCGCACCCCCGAAATACACGTACCCCACTCGCACAGGGCCAATCTCGTGTGAAACTTCCCGCGAACCCCAGTAATACACGTACCCCCCTCGCACAGGGCCAATCACGTGTGAAACTTCCCGCAAACCCCAGTAATTCATGTACCCCACTCGCACAGGCCCTTTCGCGTGTGAAACTTCCCGCGAACCCCAGTAATACACGTATCCCACTCGCACAGGTCCAATCGCGTGTGAAACTTCCCGTGAACCCCAGTAATTCACGTACCCCACTCGCACAGGCCCTTTCGCGTCTGAAACTTCCCGCGAACCCCAGTAAGACACGTACCCCACTCGCACAGGGCCAATCGCGTGTGAAACTTCCAGCGAACCCCAGTAATTCATGTACCCCACTCGCACAGGCCCTTTCGCGTGTGAAACGTCCCGCGAACCCCAGTAATACACGTATCCCACTCGCACAGGGCCAATCGCGTGTGAAACTTCCCGCAAACCCCAGTAATTCACGTACCCCACTCGCACAGGCCCTATCGCGTGTGAAACTTACTGAGAACCCCAGTAATACACGTACCCCACTCGCACAGGGCCAATCGCGTGTGAAACTTCCCAGAACCCCAGTAATACACGTACCCCACTCGCACAGGGCCAATCACATGTGAAACTTCCCGCGCACCCCCGAAATACACGTACCCCACTCGCACAGGGCCAATCGCGTGTGAAACTTCCTGCGAACCCCAGCAATACACGTACCCCACTCGCACAGGGCCAATCACATGTGAAACTTCCCGCGCACCCCCGAAATACACATGCCCCACTCGCACAGGGCCAATCGCGTGTGAAACTTCCTGCGAACCCCAGTAATACACGTACCCCACTCGCACCGGGCCAATCACGTGTGAAACTTCCCGCAAACCCCAGTAATTCACGTACCCCACTCGCAAAGGCCCTTTTGCGTGTGAAACTTCCAGCGAACCCCAGTAATACACGTACCCCACTCGCACAGGGCCAATCGAGTGTGAAACTTCCCGCGAACCCCAGTAATTCACGTACCCTACTCGCACAGGCCCTTTCGCGTGTGAAACTTCCCGCGAACCCCAGTAATACACATACGCCACTCGCACAGGGCCAATCGCGTGTGAAACTTCCCGCGGACCCCAGTAATTCACGATCCCCACTCGCACAGGCCCTTTCACATGTGAAACTTCCCGCGAACCCCAGTAATACACGTACCCCACTCACACAGTGCCAATCGCGTGTGAAACTTCCCGCGAACCCCAGTAATTCACGTACCCTACTCGCACAGGCCCTTTCGCGTGTGAAACTTCCCGCGAACCCCAGTAAAACACATACGCCACTCGCACAGGGCCAATCGCGTGTGAAACTTCCCACGAACCCCAGTAATTCACGTACCCCACTCGCACAGGCCCTTTCACATGTGAAACTTCCCGCGAACCCCAGTAATACACGTACCCCACTCACACAGTGCCAATCGCGTGTGAAACTTCCCGCGAACCCCAGTAATACACGTACCCCACTCGCACACTGCCAATCGCGTGTGAAACTTCCCCTGAACCCCAGTAATACACGTACCCCACTCGCACAGGCCCAATCACATGTGAAACTTCCCGCGCACCCCTGAAATACACGTACCCCACTCGCACAGGGCCAATCTCGTGTGAAACTTCCCGCGAACCCCAGTAATACACGTACCCCACTCGCACACTGCCAATCGCGTGTGAAACTTCCCGCGAACCCCAGTAATACACGTACCCCACTCGCACAGGGCCAATCACATGTGAAACTTCCTGCGCACCCCCGAAATACACGTACCCCACTCGCACAGGGCCAATCTCGTGTGAAACTTCCCGCGAACCCCAGTAATACACGTACCCCCCTCGCACAGGGCCAATCACGTGTGAAACTTCCCGCAAACCCCAGTAATTCATGTACCCCACTCGCACAGGCCCTTTCGCGTGTGAAACTTCCCGCTAACCCCAGTAATACACGTATCCCACTCGCACAGGTCCAATCGCGTGTGAAACTTCCCGTGAACCCCAGTAATTCACGTACCCCACTCGCACAGGCCCTTTCGCATCTGAAACTTCCCGCGAACCCCAGTAATACACGTACCCCACTCGCACAGGGCCAATCGCGTGTGAAACTTCCAGCGAACCCCAGTAATTCATGTACCCCACTCGCACAGGCCCTTTCGCGTGTGAAACGTCCCGCGAACCCCAGTAATACACGTATCCCACTCGCACAGGGCCAATCACATGTGAAACTTCCCGCAAACCCCAGTAATTCACGTACCCCACTCGCACAGGCCCTTTCGCGTGTGAAACTTACTGAGAACCCCAGTAATACACGTACCCCACTCGCACAGGGCCAATCGCGTGTGAAACTTCCCGCGAACCCCAGTAATACACGTACCCCACTCGCACAGGGCCAATCACATGTGAAACTTCCCGCGCACCCCCGAAATACACGTACCCCACTCGCACAGGGCCAATCGCGTGTGAAACTTCCTGTGAACCCCAGCAATACACGTACCCCACTCGCACAGGGCCAATCGCGTGTGAAACTTCCCGCGAAACCCAGTAATACACGTACCCCACTCGCACAGGGCCAATCACATGTGAAACTTCCCGCGCACCCCCGAAATACACGTACCCCACTCGCACAGGGCCAATCGCGTGTGAAACTTCCTGTGAACCCCAGCAATACACGTACCCCACTCGCACAGGGCCAATCACATGTGAAACTTCCCGCGCACCCCCGAAATACACGTACCCCACTCGCACAGGGCCAATCGCGTGTGAAACTTCCTGTGAACCCCAGCAATACACGTACCCCACTCGCACAGGGCCAATCACATGTGAAACTTCCCGCGCACCCCCGAAATACACATGCCCCACTCGCACAGGGCCAATCGCGTGTGAAGCTTCCTGCGAACCCCAGTAATACACGTACCCCACTCGCACCGGGACAATCACGTGTGAAACTTCCCGCAAACCCCAGTAATTCACGTACCCCACTCGCACAGGCCCTTTCGCGTGTGAAACTTCCCGCGAACCCCAGTAATACACGTACCCCACTCGCACAGGGCCAATCGAGTGTGAAACTTCCCGCGAACCCCAGTAATTCACGTACCCTACTCGAACAGGCCCTTTCGCATGTGAAACTTCCCGCGAACCCCAGTAATACACGTACCCCACTCACACAGTGCCAATCGCGTGTGAAACTTCCCGCGAACCCCAGTAATTCACGTACCCTACTCGCACAGGCCCTTTTGCGTGTGAAACTTCCCGCGAACCCCAGTAATACACATACGCCACTCGCACACGGCCAATCGCGTGTGAAACTTCCCGCGAACCCCAGTAATTCACGTACCCCACTCGCACAGGCCCTTTCACATGTGAAACTTCCCGCGAACCCCAGTAATACACGTACCCCACTCACACAGTGCCAATCGCGTGTGAAACTTCCCGCGAACCCCAGTAATACACGTACCCCACTCACACAGTGCCAATCGCGTGTGAAACTTCCCGCGAACCCCAGTAATTCACGTACCCTACTCGCACAGGCCCTTTTGCGTGTGAAACTTCCCGCGAACCCCAGTAATACACATACGCCACTCGCACACGGCCAATCGCGTGTGAAACTTCCCGCGAACCCCAGTAATTCACGTACCCCACTCGCACAGGCCCTTTCACATGTGAAACTTCCCGCGAACCCCAGTAATACACGTACCCCACTCACACAGTGCCAATCGCGTGTGAAACTTCCCCTGAACCCCAGTAATACACGTACCCCACTCGCACAGGGCCAATCACATGTGAAACTTCCCGCGCACCCCTGAAATACACGTACCCCACTCGCACAGGGCCTATCACGTGTGAAACTTCCCGCAAACCCCAGTAATACACGTACCCCACTCGCACAGGGCCAATCACGTGTGAAACTTCCCGCGAACCCCAGTAATACACATACCCCACTTGCACAGGGCCAATCGCGTGTGAAACTTCCCGCAAACCCCAGTAATACACGTACCCCACTCGCACAGGGCAAATCACATGTGAAACTTCCTGCGCACCCCCGAAATACACGTACCCCACTCGCACAGGGCCAATCTCGTGTGAAACTTCCCGCGAACCCCAGTAATACACGTACCCCACTCGCACAGGGCCAATCACGTGTCAAACTTCCCACAACCCCAGTAATTCATGTACCCCACTCGCACAGGTCCAATCGCGTGTGAAACTTCCCGCGAACCCCAGTTATTCACGTACCCCACTCGCACAGGCCCTTTCGCATGTGAAACTTCCCGCGAACCCCAGTAATACACGTACCCCACTCGCACAGGGCCAATCGCGTGTGAAACTTCCCACGAACCCCAGTAATTCATGAACCCCACTCGCACAGGCCCTTTCGAGTGTGAAACGTCCCGCGAACCCCAGTAATACACGTATCCCACTCGCACAGGGCAAATCGCGTGTGAAACTTCCCGCAAACCCCAGTAATTCACGTACCCCACTCGCACAGGCCCTTTCACGTGTGAAACTTCCCGCGAACCCCAGTAATACACGTACCCCACTCGCACAGGGCCAATCACATGTGAAACTTCCCGCGTACCCCCGAAATACACGTACTCCACTCGCACAGGGCCAATCGCGTGTGAAACTTCCTCTGAACCCCAGTAATACACGTACCCCACTCGCACAGGGCCAATCACATGTGAAATTTCCCGCGCACCCCCAAAATACACGTACCCCACTCGCACCGGGCCAATCACGTGTGAAACTTCCCGCAAACCCCAGTAATTCACGTACCCCACTCGCACAGGCCCTTTCGCGTGTGAAACTTCCCGTGAACCCCAGTAATACACGTACCCCACTCGCACAGGGCCAATCGCGTGTGAAACTTCCCGCGGACCCCAGTAATTCACGTACCCTACTCGCACAGGCCCTTTCACATGTGAAACTTCCCGCGAACCCCAGTAATACACGTACCCCACTCACACAGTGCCAATCGCGTGTGAAACTTCCCGCGAACCCCAGTAATTCACGTACCCTACTCGCACAGGCCCTTTCGCGTGTGAAACTTCCCGCGAACCCCAGTAAAACACATACGCCACTCGCACAGGGCCAATCGCGTGTGAAACTTCCCGCGAACCCCAGTAATTCACGTACCCCACTCGCACAGGCCCTTTCACATGTGAAACTTCCCGCGAACCCCAGGAATACACGTACCCCACTCACACAGTGCCAATCGCGTGTGAAACTTCCCGCGAACCCCAGTAATACACGTACCCCACTCGCACACTGCCAATCGCGTGTGAAACTTCCCCTGAACCCCAGTAATACACGTACCCCACTCGCACAGGCCCAATCACATGTGAAACTTCCCGCGCACCCCTGAAATACACGTACCCCACTCGCACAGGGCCAATCTCGTGTGAAACTTCCCGCGAACCCCAGTAATACACGTACCCCACTCGCACACTGCCAATCGCGTGTGAAACTTCCCGCGAACCCCAGTAATACACGTACCCCACTCGCACAGGGCCAATCACATGTGAAACTTCCTGCGCACCCCCGAAATACACGTACCCCACTCGCACAGGGCCAATCTCGTGTGAAACTTCCCGCGAACCCCAGTAATACACGTACCCCCCTCGCACAGGGCCAATCACGTGTGAAACTTCCCGCAAACCCCAGTAATTCATGTACCCCACTCGCACAGGCCCTTTCGCGTGTGAAACTTCCCGCGAACCCCAGTAATACACGTATCCCACTCGCACAGGTCCAATCACATGTGAAACTTCCCGCGCACCCCTGAAATACACGTACCCCACTCGCACAGGGCCAATCTCGTGTGAAACTTCCCGCGAACCCCAGTAATACACGTACCCCACTCGCACACTGCCAATCGCGTGTGAAACTTCCCGCGAACCCCAGTAATACACGTACCCCACTCGCACACTGCCAATCGCGTGTGAAACTTCCCCTGAACCCCAGTAATACACGTACCCCACTCGCACAGGCCCAATCACATGTGAAACTTCCCGCGCACCCCTGAAATACACGTACCCCACTCGCACAGGGCCAATCTCGTGTGAAACTTCCCGCGAACCCCAGTAATACACGTACCCCACTCGCACACTGCCAATCGCGTGTGAAACTTCCCGCGAACCCCAGTAATACACGTACCCCACTCGCACAGGGCCAATCACATGTGAAACTTCCTGCGCACCCCCGAAATACACGTACCCCACTCGCACAGGGCCAATCTCGTGTGAAACTTCCCGCGAACCCCAGTAATACACGTACCCCCCTCGCACAGGGCCAATCACGTGTGAAACTTCCCGCAAACCCCAGTAATTCATGTACCCCACTCGCACAGGCCCTTTCGCGTGTGAAACTTCCCGCGAACCCCAGTAATACACGTATCCCACTCGCACAGGTCCAATCGCGTGTGAAACTTCCCGTGAACCCCAGTAATTCACGTACCCCACTCGCACAGGCCCTTTCGCATCTGAAACTTCCCGCGAACCCCAGTAATACACGTACCCCACTCGCACAGGGCCAATCGCGTGTGAAACTTCCAGCGAACCCCAGTAATTCATGTACCCCACTCGCACAGGCCCTTTCGCGTGTGAAACGTCCCGCGAACCCCAGTAATACACGTATCCCACTCGCACAGGGCCAATCGCGTGTGAAACTTCCCGCAAACCCCAGTAATTCACGTACCCCACTCGCACAGGCCCTTTCGCGTGTGAAACTTACTGAGAACCCCAGTAATACACGTACCCCACTCGCACAGGGCCAATCGCGTGTGAAACTTCCCGCGCACCCCCGAAATACACGTACCCCACTCGCACAGGGCCAATCGCGTGTGAAACTTCCTGTGAACCCCAGCAATACACGTACCCCACTCGCACAGGGCCAATCGCGTGTGAAACTTCCCGCGAAACCCAGTAATACACGTACCCCACTCGCACAGGGCCAATCACATGTGAAACTTCCCGCGCACCCCCGAAATACACGTACCCCACTCGCACAGGGCCAATCGCGTGTGAAACTTCCTGTGAACCCCAGCAATACACGTACCCCACTCGCACAGGGCCAATCACATGTGAAACTTCCCGCGCACCCCCGAAATACACGTACCCCACTCGCACAGGGCCAATCGCGTGTGAAACTTCCTGTGAACCCCAGCAATACACGTACCCCACTCGCACAGGGCCAATCACATGTGAAACTTCCCGCGCACCCCCGAAATACACATGCCCCACTCGCACAGGGCCAATCGCGTGTGAAACTTCCTGCGAACCCCAGTAATACACGTACCCCACTCGCACAGGGCCAATCGAGTGTGAAACTTCCCGCGAACCCCAGTAATTCACGTACCCTACTCGAACAGGCCCTTTCGCGTGTGAAACTTCCCGCGAACCCCAGTAATACACATACGCCACTCGCACAGGGCCAATCGCGTGTGAAACTTCCCGCGGACCCCAGTAATTCAAGATCCCCACTCGCACAGGCCCTTTCACATGTGAAACTTCCCGCGAACCCCAGTAATACACGTACCCCACTCACACAGTGCCAATCGCGTGTGAAACTTCCCGCGAACCCCAGTAATTCACGTACCCTACTCGCACAGGCCCTTTCGCGTGTGAAACTTCCCGCGAACCCCAGTAATACACATACGCCACTCGCACACGGCCAATCGCGTGTGAAACTTCCCGCGAACCCCAGTAATTCACGTACCCCACTCGCACAGGCCCTTTCACATGTGAAACTTCCCGCGAACCCCAGTAATACACGTACCCCACTCACACAGTGCCAATCGCGTGTGAAACTTCCCGCGAACCCCAGTAATTCACGTACCCTACTCGCACAGGCCCTTTTGCGTGTGAAACTTCCCGCGAACCCCAGTAATACACATACGCCACTCGCACACGGCCAATCGCGTGTGAAACTTCCCGCGAACCCCAGTAATTCACGTACCCCACTCGCACAGGCCCTTTCACATGTGAAACTTCCCGCGAACCCCAGTAATACACGTACCCCACTCACACAGTGCCAATCGCGTGTGAAACTTCCCCTGAACCCCAGTAATACACGTACACCACTCGCACAGGGCCAATCACATGTGAAACTTCCCGCGCACCCCTGAAATACACGTACCCCACTCGCACAGGGCCTATCACGTGTGAAACTTCCCGCAAACCCCAGTAATACATGTACCCCACTCGCACAGGGCCAATCACGTTTGAAACTTCCCGCGAACCCCAGTAATACACATACCCCACTTGCACAGGGCCAATCGCGTGTGAAACTTCCCGCAAACCCCAGTAATACACGTACCCCACTCGCACAGGGCCAATCACATGTGAAACTTCCTGCGCACCCCCGAAATACACGTACCCCACTCGCACAGGGCCAATCTCGTGTGAAACTTCCCGCGAACCCCAGTAATACACGTACCCCACTCGCACAGGGCCAATCACGTGTCAAACTTCCCACAACCCCAGTAATTCATGTACCCCACTCGCACAGGTCCAATCGCGTGTGAAACTTCCCGCGAACCCCAGTTATTCACGTACCCCACTCGCACAGGCCCTTTCGCATGTGAAACTTCCAGCGAACCCCAGTAATACACGTACCCCACTCGCACAGGGCCAATCGCGTGTGAAACTTCCCACGAACCCCAGTAATTCATGAACCCCACTCGCACAGGCCCTTTCGCGTGTGAAACGTCCCGCGAACCCCAGTAATACACGTATCCCACTCGCACAGGGCCAATCGCGTGTGAAACTTCCCGCAAACCCCAGTAATTCACGTACCCCACTCGCACAGGCCCTTTCGCGTGTGAAACTTCCCGCGAACCCCAGTAATACACGTACCCCACTCGCACAGGGCCAATCACATGTGAAACTTCCCGCGTACCCCCGAAATACACGTACCCCACTCGCACAGGGCCAATCGCGTGTGAAACTTCCTCTGAACCCCAGTAATACACGTACCCCACTCGCACAGGGCCAATCACATGTGAAATTTCCCGCGCACCCCCGAAATACACGTACCCCACTCGCACCGGGCCAATCACGTGTGAAACTTCCCGCAAACCCCAGTAATTCATGTACCCCACTCGCACAGGCCCTTTCGCGTGTGAAACTTCCCGTGAACCCCAGTAATACACGTACCCCACTCGCACAGGGCCAATCGCGTGTGAAACTTGCCGCGAACCCCAGTAATTCACGTACCCTACTCGCACAGGCCCTTTCGCGTGTGAAACTTCCCGCGAACCCCAGTAATACACGTACGCCACTCGCACAGGGCCAATCGCGTGTGAAACTTCCCGCGAACCCCAGTAATTCACGTACCCCACTCGCACAGGCCCTTTCACATGTGAAACTTCCCGTGAACCCCAGTAATACACGTACCCCACTCGCACAGGGCCAATCCCGTGTGAAACTTCCCGCGAACCCCAGTAATACACGTACCCCACTTGCACAGGGCCAATCGCGTGTGAAACTTCCCGTGAACCCCAGTAATACACGTACCCCACTCGCACAGGTCCAATCACATGTGAAACTTCCCGCGCACCCCTGAAATACACGTACCCCACTCGCACAGGGCCTATCACGTGTGAAACTTCCCACAAACCCGAGTAATACACGTATCCCACTCGCACAGGGCCAATCGCGTGTGAAACTTCCTGCAAACCCCAGTAATACACGTACCCCACTCGCACAGGGCCAATCACGTGTGAAACTTCCCGCGAACCCCAGTAATACACGTACCCCACTCGCACAGGGCCAATCGCGTGTGAGACTTCCCGCAAACCCCAGTAATACACGTGCCCCACTCGCACAGGGCCAATCACATGTGAAACTTCCTGCGCACCCCCGAAATACACGTACCCCACTCGCACAGGGCCAATCTCGTGTGAAACTTCCCGCGAACCCCAGTAATACACGTACCCCCCTCGCACAGGGCCAATCACGTGTGAAACTTCCCGCAAACCCCAGTAATTCATGTACCCCACTCGCAGAGGCCCTTTCGCGTGTGAAACTTCCCGCGAACCCCAGTAATACACGTATCCCACTCGCACAGGTCCAATCGCGTGTGAAACTTCCTGTGAACCCCAGTAATTCACGTACCCCACTCGCACAGGCCCTTTCGCGTCTGAAACTTCCCGCGAACCCCAGTAATACACGTACCCCACTCGCACAGGGCCAATCGCGTGTGAAACTTCCAGCAAACCCCAGTAATTCATGTACCCCACTCGCACAGGCCCTTTCGCGTGTGAAACGTCCCGCGAACCCCAGTAATACACGTATCCCACTCGCACAGGGCCATTCGCATGTGAAACTTCCCGCAAACCCCAGTAATTCACGTACCCCACTCGCACAGGCCCTTTCTCGTGTGAAACTTACTGAGAACCCCAGTAATACACGTACCCCACACGCACAGGGCCAATCGCGTGTGAAACTTCCCGCGAACCCCAGTAATACACGTACCCCACTCGCACAGGGCCAATCACATGTGAAACTTCCCGCGCACCCCCGAAATACACGTACCCCACTCGCACAGGGCCAATCGCGTGTGAAACTTCCTGCGAACCCCAGCAATACACGTACCCCACTCGCACAAGCCCAATCACATGTGAAACTTCCCGCGCACCCCCGAAATACACATACCCCACTCGCACAGGGCCAATCACGTGTGAAACTTCCTGCGAACCCCAGTAATACACGTACCCCACTCGCACCGGGCCAATCACGTGTGAAACTTCCCGCAAACCCCAGTAATTCACGTACCCCACTCGCACAGGCCCTTTCGCGTGTGAAACTTCCCGCGAACCCCAGTAATACACGTACCCCACTCGCACAGGGCCAATCGAGTGTGAAACTTCCCGCGAACCCCAGTAATTCACGTACCCTACTCGCACAGGCCCTTTCGCGTGTGAAACTTCCCGCGAACCCCAGTAATACACATACGCCACTCGCACAGGGCCAATCGCGTGTGAAACTTCCCGCGAACCCCAGTAATTCACGTACCCCACTCGCACAGGCCCTTTCACATGTGAAACTTCCCGCGAACCCCAGTAATACACGTACCCCACTCGCACACTGCCAATCGCGTGTGAAACTTCCCCTGAACCCCAGTAATACACGTACACCACTCGCACAGGGCCAATCACATGTGAAACTTCCCGCGCACCCCTGAAATACACGTACCCCACTTGCACAGGGCCAATCACATGTGAAACTTGCCGCAAACCCCAGTAATACACGTACCCCACTCGCACAGGGCCAATCACGTGTGAAACTTCCCGGGAACCCCAGTAATACACGTACCCCACTTGCACAGGGCCAATCGCGTGTGAAACTTCCCGCAAACCCCAGTAATACACGTACCCCACTCGCACAGGGCCAATCACATGTGAAACTTCCTGCGCACCCCCGAAATACACGTACCCCACTCGCACAGGGCCAATCTCGTGTGAAACTTCCCGCGAACCCCAGTAATACACGTACCCCACTCGCACAGGGCCAATCACGTGTCAAACTTCCCACAAACCCCAGTAATTCATGTACCCCACTCGCACAGGTCCAATCGCGTGTGAAACTTCCCGCGAACCCCAGTAATTCACGTACCCCACTCGCACAGGCCCTTTCGCATGTGAAACTTCCCGCGAACCCCAGTAATACACGTACCCCACTCGCACAGGGCCAATCGCGTGTGAAACTTCCCGCGCACCCCCAAATACACGTACCCCACTCGCACAGGGCCAATCGCGTGTGAAACTTCCTCTGAACCCCAGTAATACACGTACCCCACTCGCACAGGGCCAATCACATGTGAAATTTCCCGCGCACCCCCGAAATACACATACCCCACTCGTACAGGGCCAATCGCGTGTGAAACTTCCTGCGAACCCCAGTAATACACGTACCCCACTCGCACCGGGCCAATCACGTGTGAAACTTCCCGCAAACCCCAGTAATTCACGTACCCCACTCGCACAGGCCCTTTCGCGTGTGAAACTTCCCGTGAACCCCAGTAATACACGTACCCCACTCGCACAGGGCCAATCGCGTGTGCAACTTCCCGCAAACCCCAGTAATTCACGTACCCTACTCGCACAGGCCCTTTCGCGTGTGAAACTTCCCACGAACCCCAGTAATACACGTACGCCACTCGCACAGGGCCAATCGCGTGTGAAACTTCCCGCAAACCCCAGTAATTCACGTACCCTACTCGCACAGGCCCTTTCGCGTGTGAAACTTCCCGCGAACCCCAGTAATTCACGTACCCCACTCGCACAGGCCCTTTCACATGTGAAACTTACCGCGAACCCCAGTAATACACGTACCCCACTCGCACAGGGCCAATCCCGTGTGAAGCTTCCCGCGAACCCCAGTAATTCACGTACCCCACTCGCACAGGCCGTTTCGCGTGTGAAACTTCCTACGAACCCCAGTAATACACGTACCCCACTCACACAGTGCCAATCGCGTGTGAAACTTCCCGTGAACCCCAGTAATACACGTACCCCACTCGCACAGGGCCAATCGCATGTGAAACTTCCCGCGCACCCCCGAAATACACGTACCCCACTCGCACAGGGCCAATCGCGTGTGAAACTTCCTGCGAACCCCAGTAATACACGTACCCCACTCGCACAGGGCCAATCACATGTGAAACTTCCCGCGCACCCCCGAAATACACATACCCCACTCGCACAGGGCCAATCGCGTGTGAAACTTCCTGCGAACCCCAGTAATACACGTACCCCACTCGCACCGGGCCAATCACGTGTGAAACTTCCCGCAAACCCCAGTAATTCATGTACCCCACTCGCACAGGCCCTTTCGCGTGTGAAACTTCCCACGAACCCCAGTAATACACGTACCCCACTCGCAGAGGGCCAATCGCGTGTGAAACTTCCCGCGAACCCCAGTAATTCACGTACCCCACTCGCACAGGCCCTTTCGCGTGTGAAACTTCCCACGAACCACAGTAATACACGTACGCCACTCGCACAGGGTCAATCGCGTGTGAAACTTCCCGCGAACCCCAGTAATTCACATACCCCACTCGCACAGGCCCTTTCGCGTGTGAAACTTCCCACGAACCCCAGTAATACACGTACCCCACTCGCACAGGGCCAATCGCGTGTGAAGCTTCCCGCGAACCCCAGTAATTCACGTACCCCACTCGCACAGGCCGTTTCGCGTGTGAAACTTCCCGCGAACCCCAGTAATACACGTACCCCACTCACACAGTGCCAATCGCATGTGAAACTTCCCGCGAACCCCAGTAATACACGTACCCCACTCGCACAGGGCCAATCGCGTGTGAAACTTCCCGTGAACCCCAGTAATACACGTACCCCACTCGCACAGGGCCAATCACATGTGAAACTTCCTGCGCACCCCTGAAATACACGTACCCCACTCGCACAGGGCCTATCACGTGTGAAACTTCCCGCAAACCCCAGTAATACACGTATCCCACTCGCACAGGGCCAATCGCGTGTGAAACTTGCCGCAAACCCCAGTAATACATATACCCCACTCGCACAGGGCCAATCACGTGTGAAACTTCCCGCGAACCCCAGTAATACACGTACCCCACTTGCACAGGGCCAATCGCGTGTGAAACTTCCCGCAAACCCCAGTAATACACGTACCCCACTCGCACAGGGCCAATCACATGTGAAACTTCCTGCGCACCCCCGAAATAAACGTACCCCACTCGCACAGGGCCAATCTCGTGTGAAACTTCCCGCGAACCCCAGTAATACACGTACCCCACTCGCACAGGGCCAATCACGTGTCAAACTTCCCACAAACCCCAGTAATTCATGTTCCCCACTCACACAGGTCCAATCGCGTGTCAAACTTCCCGCGAACCCCAGTAATTCACGTACCCCACTCGCACAGGCCCTTTCGCATGTGAAACTTCCCGCGAACCCCAGTAATACACGTACCCCACTCGCACAGGGCCAATCGCGTGTGAAACTTCCCGCGAACCCCAGTAATTCATGTACCCCACTCGCACAGGCCCTTTCGCGTGTGAAACGTCCCGCGAACCCCAGTAATACACGTATCCCACTCGCACAGGGCCAATCGCGTGTGAAACTTCCCGCAAACCCCAGTAATTCACGTACCCCACTCGCACAGGCCCTTTCGCGTGTAAAACTTCCCGCGAACCCCAGTAATACACGTACCCCACTCGCACAGGGCCAATCACATGTGAAACTTCCTGCGCACCCCCGAAATAGACGTACCCCACTCGCACAGGGCCAATCGCGTGTGAAACTTCCTGTGAACCCCAGTAATACACGTACCCCACTCGCACAGGGCCAATCACATGTGAAATTTCCCGCGCACCCCCGAAATACACATACCCCACTCGCACAGGGCCAATCACGTGTGAAACTTCCCGCAAACCCCAGTAATTCACGTACCCCACTCGCACAGGCCCTTTCGCGTGTGAAACTTCCCGTGAACCCCAGTAATACACGTACCCCACTTGCACAGGGCCAATCGCGTGTGAAACTTCCCGCGAACCCCAGTAATTCACGTACCCTACTCGCACAGGCCCTTTCGCGTGTGAAACTTCCCACGAACCCCAGTAATACACGTACGCCACTCGCACAGGGCCAATCGCGTGTGAAACTTCCCGCGAACCCCAGTAATTCACGTACCCCACTCGCACATGCCCTTTCACATGTGAAACTTCCCACGAACCCCAGTAATACACGTACCCCACTCGCACAGGGCCAATCCCGTGTGAAGCTTCCCGCGAACCCCAGTAATTCACGTACCCCACTCGCACAGGCCGTTTCGCGTGTGAAACTTCCCACGAACCCCAGTAATACACGTACCCCACTCACACAGTGCCAATCGCGTGTGAAACTTCCCGTGAACCCCAGTAATACACGTACCCCACTCGCACAGGGCCAATCACATGTGAAATTTCCCGCGCACCCCCGAAATACACGTACCCCACTCGCACAGGGCCAATCACATGTGAAACTTCCCACGCACCCCTGAAATACACATACCCCACTCGCACAGGGCCTATCACGTGTGAAACTTCCCGCAAACCCCACTAATACACGTACCCACTTGCACAGGGCCAATCGCGTGTGAAACTTCCCGCAAACCCCAGTAATTCACGTTCCCCACTTGCACAGGCCCTTTCGCGTGTGAAACTTCCCGCGAACCCCAGTAATACACGTATCCCACTCGCACAGGCCCTTTCGCGTGTGAAACTTCCCGCGAACCCCAGTAATACATGTACCCCACTCGCACAGGGCGAATCACATGTGAAACTTCCCGCGCACCCCCGAAATACACATACCCCACTCGCACAGGGCCAATCGCGTGTGAAACTTCCCGCAAACCCCAGTAATTCACGTACCCCACTCGCACAGGCCCTTTCGCGTGTGAAACTTCCCACGAACCCCAGTAATACACGTACCCCACTCGCAGAGGGCCAATCGCGTGTGAAACTTCCCGCGAACCCCAGTAATTCACGTACCCCACTCGCACAGGCCCTTTCGCGTGTGAAACTTCCCACGAACCACAGTAATACAGGTACGCCACTCGCACAGGGCCAATCGCGTGTGAAACTTCCCGCGAACCCCAGTAATACACGTACCCCACTCGCACAGGGCCAATCGCGTGTGAAGCTTCCCGCGAACCCCAGTAATTCACGTACCCCACTCGCACAGGCCGTTTCGCGTGTGAAACTTCCCGCGAACCCCAGTAATACACATACCCCACTCGCACAGGGCCAATCGCATGTGAAACTTCCCGCGAACCCCAGTAATTCACGTACCCCACTCGCACAGGCCCTTTCGCATGTGAAACTTCCCGCGAACCCCAGTAATACACGGTTCCCACTCGCACAGGGCCAATCGCGTGTGAAACTTCCCGCAAACCCCAGTAATTCACGTACCCCACTCGCACAAGCCCTTTCGCATGTGAAACTTCCCGCGAACCCCAGTAATACACGTACCCCACTCGCACAGGGCCTATCGTGTGTGAAACTTCCCGCGAACCCCAGTAATTCACGTACCCCACTCGCCCAGGCCGTTTCGCGTGTGAAACTTCCCGTGAACCCCAGTAATACACGTACCCCACTCACACAGGGCCAATCGCGTGTGTAACTTCCCACGAACCCCAGTAATACACGTTCTCCGCTTGCCGTGCTGGTACAGGGTTAGCGCAGCCCTTTGCGCTGGATTGGGGATTTTGATGGCTTTTCCCTGCGCCAGGGTCGTTCTTGGGGGCGTAACTGGCGCTGCTGCAGGGTCCCTGCGCCACGGCTGGTTTTGGTAGCTAAAATGCATGAATACGCTGTGCGCAGAAATGGATTTTAGCGCACGCGGTTGGCGCAGACAATCGTACGTGCACACTGCGCGCCAGCCACATGCACCACTTGTGCGCTAAATTCTATGAATTACCCCCTCAATGTCTAATGAAAGCTCCCTCTTATTGTTCGCTATTCCTGATCTTTTGCTCACTTTGACACTGTGACTTGTACTCGGCTCATTGAACATCTGGACTAGATTTTTCCAGGGCTGAGCCTGAAATGGTCACAGGACTTTCTCTCCAATAGACAGCAGAGAATGTGAATGTTGAAGTTCATCTCACCTTATGACCCTGTTCTCTATGGAGAATCTTGCAGATTCCCCTTCTCACTGATTCACTTTCATGTGTCTAAGAAACCACTCATGGACAAACCTCATGAACATCATGTCTTTTTCCCTTGTACCCAAATATAATAAAATCTACCTATGTGTTTTGGAAGACACGAATCAATTCATCACCCTGTTGTCAGGTCTGGAAACATGTTAACACTGTTAAGCTGAAGGCAGGAATAAGTGAAATCATGATATTGGATCTTAAATGTCCCTCCCACCACGTATCTTCTTTTGTTTGCCTGTAACCCTTGATGATAACTCTAGAAGGACTTTAGGATGTTGACATGAGTGTGAACTCTCAAATCAGGCAGTTATAAGGCTACTTCTGGCAATTCAAGGCGCATCTTTCCTTTCAGCCAAAATTAAAAACATGAAGCCATAATCAGTGCCAATACACGCAGTACATCCTCCTTTTATACTGCAGAGGAGAGCATCACGTCAGGTATAATTGGAAGTGTTGGGCTACCATCTTGTGTGTGGAAAAACACACACGGTTAAGTCTGGCTATGGGGACATCTTGGCTGTTGATGTTCTGTAAACCTCAGACCCACACAAGCCAAGCACCTAGCCTGGCAACACTACAACCTCAACAAGGAGTCCATAAATGCCATGCACCTAGACACCAGAATGCCTGGCCCCATACAAGCACAGTGGGGTAACAACACAGTGCCTGCATGAAGCTAGTAGGCTCTGAGCCCAATGCTAATCTCACATGAGGATGACCTTGTGGGATTTATGATTTTTTCTAAAACAAAATATTCCCATCAAGGCTGCAGTATTATTATAAACTGGGATTCTGGAGAGTATGCCAATTTGTTTATTGAGAAGCACCATACTTTAACAGATTTTCAATAATTCAAGCCAAGAGCAGAAAGGGTTCTTCTATGCCATAAACACTCTGGTAATCTTAGATCCTCTTCTCGGCTGTTGCATGTGTCTCACCCCTTCTCCTTCCTGACCTCCTAGCTGTCAAATTCCCTTTCATACATAATCCATAATAAAAGATATATGATTTGTTTTAGTAAGACGAGTGGGTCCAGTGTGTCACAATGGTCCTGTATGTGTACGCTAAGGGAATTCTGATTATTGTGAGTTTAGGAAGAACCCCAGACATTTTGCTTAGGTTTTCTAAGAATTAAGTGCCTGTAACCCGGGGCCGTCTTTTTGTATTAATAGTATTGGTAGTGTGTCTGGGGCAGGGGAGAAGTGATTGCGAGATAGCCTATCATAGTGATAGACTCCATGAGAGAAAGAGATTTTAAAACCAGACATGATTAGTAGAAACTTTCGTTTGTAGGGGAAAAGAAACTGATTTTTTAATTCTAACTGATTTTTTAAATCCTGATTTACGGGATATCTCTGATTAAATCATATTAGGACCAATATCAACAAAATGCATATTTTATATACTTCCGGCTTTCCCATCCTCGTATCTTCCCCTCACTCATTATCTTTTTTGCAACAGACTTAGGTCTGGTTCCCCTGTCGGGGGCACATGCCACTCCATGGACAAATCTCCATGCTCTGAAATTACCGCAGTGGTGGCTTGGTAGAGTATAAGAGCATATTAGCGCAACATAACATGTACCCTGTATGCCTGGAGCCAAGTTTGCAGTTAGTTTAGCTTTCCTTACTGACGTCTATTTTTCGTGCATTTACTAGAATGTCAGAAACCAGTCTGTATTTACCATCTGTGTAATGAAGATTGTCTGATGTGTATGATTGTATGCCATTCACTTGAATCAGTATTTAAATCTCACAGTAAATCAACATAAGCTTTGGTCTGAGGTTAAACCTAATTCATTTTGTAGAGGGGTTGGCAGCTGGGTTACCATTCAAGAACCACCTACATTTTACAGGACAACACCTCATGGATATTTCTGATTTGATAATTAGGGGCTACTTTATTTAGTTTAAGATTGTGCAATACCAGGACACGTTCTCATGGCTTTCCTACACTTCACTAACCTTCTAGTTAGGATCTGCCTATTTTTTCCAGCTCAGGTACTATTTTAGAAACTTTCTTCACAGTTCTCAAGGTGGCCTGATATTTAGCAACATTCTTTCATTGCCTCCACCATGGATTACCTCTATCCCAATAGCCTTTTGCAGCAATACAAAGTTTTCCTCAAGCAGTTACGGGAAAGGTGTGCACCATATACCATGGCCTCCTGCCTTAACCACAGGTCTAAAAGATGTTGAGGCCTTATCCTTCACTTATTTAGTATTATAATAGGATAGTGACTAGGGGTGCATTGAATAGTAGATTTAAGTGTTTGACCGAATAGTTGGACAAGTATTCGGCCGAAGCTAAATACAGAGACAAATAATTGCCTTTTTAATAAAAAAAAAAGTTGTGTAGACAAGAAAATCACACTTTAAAATGTGCATTACGATTCTTTATTGCATTTCTCCTCTTTGTTGTCTGCAGAAGATGTTTGTGTAAACCGTGAAAGGAATACATTATCAGGAAATAAACTGTTCAATAACAGCACAGTTTGTATTTTTGTGTATTCATAGGTGTCACTTGTTGGGAAGGGCCCAAGTAACTAAGACTAGCCAAAAAGTGTAGTATGCATGTATGCAACCACTATGAAGGGAAATTGGAATGTGTCTATTCTTACCTTCAGATGTTCCTTTTGTAGCTGCCCATTTTTAGCCTTCTGGCTCCAGTAAGGCACAGAGCACAAAGGGAGTGATTACATCAATTAGCACATCTTTGCGATGCTAAAGTTATGCTTTCTACCTGTGGTACTGAGAGGAGATGAAGCATTTGAAAAATGTCTTTTCATTAATGGATAGTATTTATCTTTGTTTTTCGGGTGGGGTACATTTGTGGTGTTTAAAACACCCCAAATAATATAGGGCATGCTGAGTCCTGCATGTTTCTGGGCTGACCCTATACGGAAGGGACAGTGCTGATTTTCATATCTTTACTTGGCATGTGCATGTTTATTTTACTTATTTTTTCCCCTGTACATCTATTTGGTCCAATGTTTCTAAATCGTAAACTTGTATCTCATCATCTTCATTACACAAACATCCCTCTTTCTTAACTCTCTAATGTTGGGAGGAATATTTCTGCGGCCACAGACTGGTGCATTTTGGTGAAAAAATATAGCCACATTATTTTGTAACATCTGTCACTTTTGCTCAATTCAAAGGGATTCATTTTCGCAGCATGAAAATGTTCAGGGGCAGGAATTGTAACCTGTGTTTCACTATGACAAGCACCTCTCTGCTGCAGGCTCACTTCCCACTGTGCAAACTTACTTGCTTGATAACCTTGGCCTGCAGGCTGAATACAGTTCTTTGATGCAGGCACACTATCTCCTGAGCTATTTTACTCAGGGTTCTGGACTTACTGGGATCTCTGCAACAGCTATATTAATTCACTTAATTATATAATTTGGCATAGGGATTGGTGGTACTGGAACCTGTCATTTTGATATCTCCCACACAGGTCAACAACAAATCAATAAGCCCCTAAAGAAAATACCCTTTTCCAATAGCGACTTCATAAACTATTGTGCCAGCTTAATGGTTTTCAACTGCAAACTACAGAGGAGACCAGAGATACATTCAAAATATTAAGAGCTTTGCTTCAGCTCACCCCTCCTGCGCAAACAACCAGATGAAAGTCTGTCTTTCCAGCACATGAAAGGCAGCGACTGTTTACACTTTCACACCTCTGCTCTGCACTCAATCAGAAAAGTGACAGCAGCATTTGTTTAATGATCCTTTTAAATAATAAACATGACACTCCTGAATTGTCCAGTCACACAGCCAAAGCAGTTATAATACTAATGTACTTTGTAGGAGAAACTATTCGGCTCCAAGTGATAATTAAGCATTCACTGAAGACGACTATCTAATTTTCTTTCGGAATTCGTCAGAACACTTACTTGATGCTGAATTTCGGTACACCCCTAATAGTGGCACATTCTGGTCACTGTCTGAGGCTTAATCTTGCATTTACTTGCCATTAAAATAATAAAGAATAGTAATATGTTGAGACCACTGCCCTTTATAGATATCACAGTATTGCTAATTATAATGGACTTCTTCCTCCCACGGATTCCTTGTCTTTAATATCTAACACCCACTGCAGCTGCTCTTCGAAACTTGTCTGGCCCCACTGAACGCAGCACGGCTTCCCCCAGCACCTCTCTGCAGCCTGTGCCGGACATTACATCGGGCCTAGTATATATATCGGTGCCGGGCCCGGTGACCTTAGTTCCTTTTTTCCATCCACTCTTCCCGCTATAGGAACACCACTCTGTCCAATATTGCACTTCTCGTTCTTATTTGTCAAAATGCTGAATCCAGAAAAGTCCTCAGGATTCAAGCCCTGCATCGACTGTGGGCACCAAATGTCCATTTCAGACCAACACCACATCTGCTTTTACTGTGTCAGGAACGGCCACAACACGAAGGACTGAGTGTTATGTCAATCGATGCACTCGAAGGCGCTTCGAGAACGTGAGGCAAAGCTGTTCACCTTTCTCCACACAGAGAGAGGCGACAAACAAACCCATTACAGGCCGTGGAGGAGTAGGCTCAGCAGTAGCCTTCTCAACCCAATCCTCTACTCCAGAGGAGTGAGAGGTCTTCAGGCAAAATGTGTTTGACATCTTTGCCAAGGCACCAGAGCCGGCAGCTTTGGCCCTGATGCCCGCTGCTTCGGCCTCAGCACTAGTGGTATTAACCCTGGTGCCAGTGGCTTTGGCTTTGGCCAAGCCAGTGGATCCTACAGGGCTCGGACAAGCCAGCAGGGACTCAGCAAGTAGATGAGAGTGTGGGAGCCAAGTGTGGTTGTCAGTGAAGTCACAACGTTTTCAACTGGCTTATTGCTTCAACAGTGTCCTTTCCCATGAGGAGGAGCCTTTCAGCAGCCTGCAGTCCACATAGCTGCCAGTGGTGCGCATAGCACGGCACAGAGTGTGGTGGCCAAGTGTGTTCGGCAGTGGAGGCACAACGTTTGCAACTGGCTTAGTGTTTCTACAGTGTCCTTTCCCCTGAGGAGGAGCCTTTCAGCAACCTGCAGTCTACAAAGCTGCCAGTGGTGCATGGAGCACTGTGCTAAGTTTGGAAGCCGAGTGTGTCTTCAGTGCCTCGTAGGGCTTGGAAGTCAGAGTACTCTTGCAGTAAGATCAAGCCCCCGACAACAAACGGTATATGGTCCTTTTTTTACTTTTGCCAAACACTCAATTATCCTCTCCTTCCCACTGTTCCTGTGGCTTCTTATAAAATACCTGCACCCCACTGTCGTGTTACCCTTGGGACATAGTGAAGAGTGATAAAGGACTGACTAATGTCTAAAGTAGATTATCTTCGAAGTGGCACACTATTAGATGATTTAAATGCACCATAAATGGACCACGCTTTCGAGCAGGGGGAGAGATCCACTGGTGTCAAAGGGAGCACAGGGGAGGCTATACAGATAGAGGTAACAACATAGGTAATAACAGCGCAGGTGCAAAATATTATGGACATACCTGATTGTGCGCCTTTCCAGTCACCACTATCTGGTCACCTCCCCACACTGCTCTTAGCAATGTACCTGGATACAAGGTGGCGCTTCTCGGAGGCCTTGAATACACGTTAACAACGAGGAACATCCAGAAGAAAATAAATGACTGCTTCAAAACGAGAAAGTGTTGGAGTTCAGGTGACGTTGATTTAATTGATCAAGTAGTGGATTACACCTCAGTATTACAAAGTATATCAAAGTTGGGTGGCCCAGTCAATACCACACCCACGGGTTTTACCAGGGATCTTTAAAATAGCCCAATTCATTTGCAACGGCCTAATTTACGAAACGTCTCTGATCCCATGGTTGGCGTGGCACCAACTCAGATGTCTCTGAGGAAAGAACGTTCCCAGAATGACTATTGTGTTGCCAACAGGACTGAATCCCCTGAAATGTTAACGACCCTGAACTTTGTACTAACGTAATTATTATAAGTTCAATATCAAAGGAGGCGAGTAACACAGAGTCATCATTGGTGGGTTTAAAGGCCACAATAAATACGACATTAACAAAAGCAAGTAAAGACGTAAAGCTGGATCTCGAGAATCAAGACCAAAAGATTACTAAGTTGCTGAAGTACGAAAATGAGATTGTGGAATTACAAAAGGAAATCATGGTGGCAAAGGACAGAGGCAAAGACGAAGTAGGGGTAATTTCGCCCACAAAGTGTGCTGCACCTACAAGCGAGGCGGATGATGGAACAGTCTTAACATCAGAGGAGTGTGATTTCCATAATTCCTCATATATGGACAATACCCCTTGTCGGAATCCGTCCTGGAAGAGTTCAGAAGGCTCGCTCACGTGGTCAATGATTTTGTGATATGTGAAGGATCCATTGTTGGCCCTCTGGAGGTGGCAGAGGACACTTGCGCGCTGTCAGCCAACCTGCAAGAAGGCGGGTGTAGGGTTGACGATCGCATTCCCTTGTTCCGAGCAAGTAATCAAACATCAAAATCTAAAAATCATAAGGCTCACAAAATAGAAATTCTATGAAGACCAAATTTATAGAAGCCATGTTGGCCACCAGGGCAAACCAAAGAGGTAATTAAAAAAAAAAGAGTTTTGCGTCAAGAATGGAAAGTCACGAACACCCAACGAAGATGATTGCAGGGCTCGGAAAGCAAATGCCAGTGAGCAAGCCCCCATCAACTCTCTGTTAGATCCCAAGATCAAAACACAGCTAATCAAATGGGAACCGATTTTCTATAGAGGGAAAAACACAAAGGATCTAAAGAATAGCCTTCTAAAAGTCATTATGTGAACCCTAGGAACACAGACAGAGGGGGAAGAGGCACTGAAGAAATTGGAGCCGATTTTCTACTGTAGTGAAAAATACAGCATGCTGGAACCACTACGCAAAATAACTAAAGATGCTAAAAAGTACAAATACAGTAGAAAAAAACACTAACGAAGAGAAGCCTAAAACACATTAATTATTTTTAACAGCAAATGCGGTGAACAGAGGCTTGCTGGATCAGGAAGGACTTTAGAGTTGTTGTGGGTCTGGAGGCTCCAGTGGTAGTCAAGGAGAGGGCTGCACTCTCACTCTCAACCCCAACCCACCAAAGGCATGTCCGCCCTTCGCTATCCCTAGGCTATGGATTAAGTCGGTGCAGGAAGGTGTTGAAAAAAGAGCAGTCAATGCTGAAGAAAATTCCTACGTTGTACTTGTTTTCCTCCTCTGACATAGAATACGTCTGCTTTCTGCAAAGGGATCAAATCCACATTTTGGAATGGAGCTTGAAATCGCGATAACGTTCTGATTCCCTGTTGGCTGCAAAAGAAGATCTAAAACGTCTGAGCCTCAAAAATCTCCCCAAGGCATTAAAGGTGAAAGATAAGAAAGTGATTAATAGTATGGAGGACTTCAACCAAAGTCACCAGGGCAAACATGCAGATGCCCACCAACCAGTATCTCTGCCAATCTCATCTTTGGCATAAGGAGAAGCGTCCGTTTCAACAGAACTAAAAAACCAAGTGTGGTCCATGTTATCCGAAATAATCGGCCAAGTGGTCAAAAATTAAAGGCTTCGAAGAACACTCTCTTGTACACCGCGATTTAAAGATGTTAGATTGGAATATGCGGGGCTCCACCTCATTTGTTATAAAGGAAATGAGAGAGTATATTTTTGGTACGCATGTTTTTATACTGCTTCAGGAGACATGGTTGACCCATCAATTAAATCCAGATGTGTAGTTGATAATCTAGCAAATGGCCATGAAAGGCATAAGCGGACGTCAGGCAGGTGGACTCTTGATAGCTGTCCAATCGGCCATAAGCTTACATTTGGAAGTAATACCAACTAGTACAAATGGTCTGTTGACTGCTCTAGTAACATTAAGAGGCCCCAAACCTCCTAAAATGATTGCAGTTATAAACATTTACTGGAACCCCACCTCTTCCACTCTAACTGATATTTTCGAGTCCCTGTCAGAATTTCTTTAAAGAATTAAAACCCATCACAGCATAGCAAAGATTATACTCTCAGGTTATCTATACTCTCAGTGCATTAGGATCCCGGAGTTGGATGGCTCCGGGATGATTATAGAGCCAAACACTAAGGGGGAGCAATGGTTGTCATTTCTCACTTGCTGGGACTTAGAAATGGTTAGCAGTAACATGCAGGGGGACATTCCCTTGGCACTCACGTGGTCAAGGGGTAACTCTGGATCAACAATAGACTGTTTGTTCCTCTCTAAGACCCTGTTTGATAGTTGCATTGGTTTTCAGGTATTAAATATGGGTTCCAGTGATCATAACATCTTGGTTGGCACCATCGGTCCCATCTATGGTGAGAACGAGGGAGTGTATGGCTTGGCATTAGAAGTTAATAATTTAGGAAACAGAGTTGTGAAATTTAAACATAGTGGGGTAACCTTGGGCAAAAAACCAATGTTAGCCACAGAGAAATTGTCAAAGAAGGAATTCATTTGAGAGATAATTTGACAGAAGAAGAGATATTTGAGGGCAGCCATTAGAAATCTGGCAAAGAAGAACATCTCAGTGTCTGAACACAATACAGAGGCCAAAGGGTTGAGGTCAGTTTATAGAGGCTGGATCCGCTCCCGTAGATATCTACTCGAGCAGCATGATGCTGAGTCAATGCTGAGGGCTTTATCTGACAATAACTCTAGACGCTTTTGTGCCTTGGTTAATCAGCCTGGCAGCCTACAAAATCTCACCCAAAGTAACGTGATCTCGGACCTAGTCTGGTGTGAGTTCTTTGACAATTTATACAAATCAACGATGAATGGCATTTATAATTTAAGCTGTGTTACAGAGTGGAAACTAACTTTAAATGAAGAACTAATAATAGATCTCATAAAAAAATCATCTAGCTCTGGAGCATCAGGACCGAATAGCTTAACAAACACCATACTTAAATCAAACGTGTATCTCCAGTAAAAAATAATACTAATGTTATTTGGAGAAATATTGAACACAAGGACACGTCCAGTTTCGTGGAAGGCCTCTGGAAACATTCCAATTCACAAGAAGGGCGATCCAGCAAATTACGGCCCTATTGCCCTCCTAGATGTGGACGGAAAGATTTTTGTGGGCTTGGTGCTGTGGGAGTTGGAGGAATGGGCAAAAAAGAACCAGATCTCTAAACTACAGCAAGTGCCCAATACTGTACGGGGCATGGCTATATTTACCCAAAGCCTTTGACCGGGTGAATAGAGAACGCCTGTGGTGGAAACTGGACTCTTGGGGTTTGCCAAAATCACTACTGGCAATTCTAATAAATTTGCATGAAGACACAAACCTAAGAGTGAGGCTAAACAGCAAAGGAGACTTGTCGAGGGCTGCTCCAACTAGAAGGGGTGTTAGTTGTATTGCTGCGCCTATAGTATTCAATCTTTATTTGGCCAGCTCAGCATCCTGTTGACCTCCTGCTCCCTGGCTAGCCCCAAAAGGAGTGGCCAGTCCATAAATTGGATTGCCTACACCAATGATAATGTACTGCTGGACCATACGCCAGTTGGCCTCCAACGTCTTCTGAATGCCTTTGGCATTTATGCTCAGGATAATGATCTATTAGTAAACCTGCAAAAATCCAAAATGATCATTTTCAAAAGCCCACAGAGGATAGTTCCAAAATTCAAATGGCACCTGTTAGAACAATTCATACCCTGTGCCAAGGAAGTAACCTATCTGGGATTGAAAGTACACTACACACAAGCATTATCGCAATTGGAACTAGATTTAGATCTTAAGCTGGTCCTTCTGGTTGCGCAAATGAAAAAACTATTCAGTTCATACTGTAAGTTCTCTCTGTTGCCAATAATAAGATTTTATAAAATGAAAGTAACTCCCTCATTACTGTATGGCCTGGAGACATGCACGCATTTGCAGGCTTTAAATTGGTCAAAGATAGAGGGTAAGATCTGGAAAAAGACTCTAAATCTCCGGAGAAGTCTTCCAATCATTAGTTTGAGATACAAAGTGGGTCTCCAATCCTTGAAATCTTACATTGACTGGAAAGTCATTTCCTTGTTCAGGTTACTTGTGACACTGAAGTCAGGTTCCCTGTATGAGGAATTGAATAGAGAGCTCAAGCAAGGCTTGTCCCTGGTCCTGGCATAGATAGAAAATTACGTCACTAAGAGATTATACCAATGTAAAAGAAATATGTGATGATTTGGTGATCAACCCGATGAGTGTCAAAACTGCTTTGATGCTTTTGAATTAGATAGAAACCATTAACCAAATGTGGGGACCAGCTGTAGCTAAATCCCTTTCACAACATGATAAACCATGCAGTTACCTCCCAAGCTACCTGGCACGATTCTCTGATTAAAAGAAACTAAGGGGGGACTTCCTAAGGTTTAGATTAAACCTTATAATTACAGGAGAAATCCAGGCCATTAGCGATATGTCCATAATAAGATACCAGTTGTTGCGGTAAGTGCAAGAATATGGTTGTCCAATCCCTAAGGCACATACTGATCGACTGCAAAAGCACCTGTGATTTGAGATGGCGTCTCTTGGTTAGATTTGTGCACAGTCCATTTTTTATTTTCCTTTTTTAAAGATGTTGTTTTTCCTAAAATGTGTTTTTTACTTTCTCTAAAAAATGAAGAATCTTCTTTTTTTTCTATTGCTTAATTGTTGAAAACATGCATTTGGAAGAAGTGCATGGTGTTTTTATGTGTTTTTTTGATATGTGAAAAGTCGAATGTCGGCTATAGCACAGTAAAAAGAAAAAAGAAAAAAGAAAAAAGATGAGACGGCGGTCATTACGACCTTGGAGGTAACCATGCTGCAATTTGCGGCATGGTTACCCCCTTACCGGGTACCGGATCCGGGTTCAATGGGAATGGGGAGGGAGCTAACAACGGGCCTGTTAATAACGGGCCCGTTGTTAGATCCCTGGTCTGCTAGCGGGACCCGCTAAGAGCACCTGGTTTTACCAGGCGCCCTTTGTGGGTCCCGCGAGCAGACTCGTAATGGGGCAGTGAGGGGTTGACGGCTCCGGCACCATTACCTGTGCCGTTAACCCCTTACCGCCAAGGTCGTAATGACCCCCAAAGTCCCGTCCAAACGTCACACCATTCTGCCTTCAGACTTCGGTCCTCTGACTTCGGCTCCCCCTTACAAGGGGGAAAAGGCTCCGGCTGACTTGCATTTTGACTGTCCTTAGAATCTGATGCTTATACATGAGGAAGTCACTTACTAACAATCTCATCAGTGTCAGGTTATGAAGTTAATAAACCTGTTAAAAATGTTATTGAGTCTATATAACTACTGAGAATGTAGCGCTTGCTTAGGGCTGATTTTTCTCATACTTTTGCTTAATTCTTTGTAGCTTTTGGTTGTTCGCTACCCACCCTGTAGTTAGCAGCTCCATTTCCTCACACAAGCGTAGCCACATTGTCCACCAACCACTGTTAGCCCAGGAAGTGGAAGTAGTTCTGCTCCATGGAATTCCCTCTGCAAGGAGCGATGGGACTTCGACCTGCTATATGCGATACCGCCGATCCCTGACATACTGGTTCAGTGGAGGCTACGCTTGTTTGGGTCCACGATGATCTAGATTACTCCAGATTGTGCCTGGGGAATGTGTTACCCAGAGTAGCTGGACATGCCATCTGCCCTGCCTGCCACCTTCCGCAAAGACAAGCCTTCTCTTCAACTTGGAGGGGCATGTCCTGCACCCGAACATCTGTAGCCTGAACCTTCATGCCTGGCTGCTGAACGATTGAGATATAAGCAGTGGGATTTGGTGGAGGAGTTCTAGAGGTGCTCCTTTCTGCTAGAAGGCCTCCCACCAAATCCATCTACGGATGCAGGTGGTGTAATCTTTCTGCTTTGTACAGAGAGAGAGATTTGGACCATTTTACTTGCTCCACATCCTCCGTTTTGGATTTTCCGCTGTGTTTGGCCCAGAGAGGCCTTTGGATTGGCACTGTGGAGAGGTATTTTGTGGCGATTTCAGTCTTCAAAAGGACCCCAGAGCAGGGATCCTTTTGTACAATCCCCATGGTCATGTAATTCCTGAGGGGTCTTTCTAATAAGTTTCCCCCGCACCAGTTTGTTGTTCTGGCATGGGATTTAAATTTAGTCTTAACATGTTTCTGATAGGAGCCCCTTCAATCATGTTCTTTAAGATTGCTCACCCGTAAGGTTTTCTTTACTGGTCACCATCACTTCTGCTAGACAGGTGAGTGAGCTCAAGGCTTTATCAGTTAAACCTCCATACTTGCTTTTCTCCAATTGAGAGTTAGACCATCCTTCCTCCCGAAGGTAGTCTCTGATTTCGATCTCTCTCAAAAGATCCATCTTCCTTCCAAGGCAGAGGAATGTTTCCATCGGCTGGACCTGGTGCGGGCTCTTAGCTACTATGTCTCTCAGGCCAGACAGACCAGGAAAGATGACCAGCTCTTTCTCAGTTGTGGTGGGGATCGGTGATCGCGCTGGCATGGCTGTGACAAAACAAGCCATGTCGAGATTGATCATTCTCTGCATCTCGGAATGATATTATCCGGTTGGGAAGGATGTCTGTGAGGGTCTTGGGTCTCATTCCACCAGAGGACTGACTCCTGCCCAGGCTGTGCAACATGTAGTTCCTGTTGTGGACATTTTTGCCAGGGAGCAACGTTGGCTTCTTTGCACATGTTCGCTAAGCATTACTGCTTGGATTCTTTGTCCGGTCAGGACACTCATTTTGTCCCAGCTGTCCTTCTCTAAATTTTGTGGTGTAGGCAGTGTCCTTGCTATCCTCCCTCCTCCAGGTCATTGTACTGCTTTGGAAGTCTAGCAAAGATGAGGAGGAAGGAGTCCATTAGAAGAACACATTAATTCCTTCTCAGTAATGTTCTTTCTGATGGATGTTCCTCTCATGGAGTCCTCATCGCCCTCTATACCTGCCCCTCTTGGTGAATAGCTGGTACACTTTGGTTCCGCGGTCCATAAGCATGAGAGTGCTAGGGCAAAAGTGTGGAACTATGGTCATGGGTGTGGCGCATCTATATACTAGCCCCAACGTCATGTCCGGCACACCGGCTTAGAGGCATCGGCGGAGCCGACGCAGAACAATGCTGAGCCCCCTGTCGGTGGAAATGTTTCCAAAGACTAGCTGCGCTGGGAGATAGAAATCAAAGATGAAGAATCCATGGTAGGAGCATCCATCAGAAAGAACATTACCGAGAGGTAAGTCATATATTCTCCACCTCTCACACCAATGACCCCAGCAAACTTGCCCTTTGAAGGTTACAGTTCTCCCTAACCCCGTCACCCATCTTACCTTTTGTGTTTCTCACTTTCACCTATACATGACCAGCTCTTACTGCAGATATATTTGCCAGTTGACTTGGCACTTCTAGACTGTCCACATAGTGAAATGGTGGACATTTGATACACTTATCTGGTAAAAAGGGCCTCCACACTTCAATGGCATTATCCGACCATCACATCACCATGCACTGACTATCTCTGTTGCCAATCAGATATGTACCCGAATCTGCCATCACAGAAAATTCTGGACTTTACAAGCAGGTCTTATTAGCTTCCCTCCAATCAGCACTTGGTTTGATCCATCAACTTGAGAACGGAGGATAGCACAGGGGCAATACGCTGGTCTTGGAAGCAAGACCACGCAGAGCAACAGAGGTTGGAATCCCAGATACTTGCTTAGAAACCAAACTTAGGTACGGTATTAGGTGCGTTTTAAAAAACCAATAAAATAAAACATAAAAAACTCATGCACCCCTCCTACCACAACCATACCTCCTTTGTCTCATTTCAGTGGTCTGCAGGCTCGTACTGGCCTATATGGTAATAGGACAATGCCCGAAGTGCCAGCCCATGATTCTAGATGGGCTCGTTTTTTTTGGACAGATTGGACCACTTTTTGGGTCAGAGTGGGACAGTATCATAAGTTGATACACACACTAGTTTTAACCAATGTTACTCAGAAAATATGTTTTCAAATGCATTATTTGAAACATATTTTACCAAAAGCACTACCTTGGATACTATTCAAACAGTCCATTCTAGAAAGTAATGAATTGTATGTGTGATTGTGGGCCACTTTTTCATTGGTGCCTTGGCCGATGTTATGCCCCATTCTGACCCTGGTTGTTGGTCCATTGATAGCCCACTTGCTTATTTTCTTTTCTCTCTCCTCTCTTCATCCTTGCTTCCGCAGAGCACAGTCTGGTTCACTCGGGCTGGTGGCTCCGTAAGCCACATTTCGGGTAAGCTTCAGTGCAGTAAGACCACTACTATGGTGAGCATTGCATTATAAATGCTTAATAAAAAAAATACCATAAATAAGAAGGGTGTGTAATTTCTGAGTCAGATTGCTGGAGCATTCAATCATACTCCAGCCTTGTCCAATTTATGAATTAACAGGATGGAGCATTGCCAAGGATTAAGCAGACTAATCCAAAAGGATGTTTCATACCAGATGCAAATAAGTCTTTTCATCCACATCAGCTGTCCGCTGCATTTACAAAGTAAATAAACCTTTTCATAACATTCTTAAGCAAAGGACACAGATGTGAATGCTAATGGACGGTCAGTTTAAGTATTGATTGCCTGTGTGGGCTTGTACCAGGTGGCAACAAAGCAAATCATTAGTCCGGCTGGAAAGAAATACAATACAAAAAGATGCCTGTGCACAAAGTAGGCCATGAGGTGAGGAAAGTTGGGGAAGTGGATGTAGTGCTTAGTTTTTAAATAAATAAATGTCAGGGCCAAAATATGTTCTATCGTGCCTGTGCCAAATTGGGATGGCAGGGAGACAACCACTGCTTTCCGCACCCAATGCCAACCTTTTTGGGGTTGCAGCTGTAACTCCCTCCAGTTCATTGGGGGTGAGATGTGCACCAAGGCAGATACCCGTCAAAATAACATACCATAGAAGTTGTGTCTTGAAATGAGACCTGGAATGTTTAACTGATTCCTTAATTACAACAAATCATCATGATCAATTTCACCTGATTCTGTAGGTTGCATGTGTACCATTTTGATCCTCTATCCACTAAAATAGATCAAAAGTACTTTCTTCATATAGCAGAATGGTATGCAAACGCAGACAAAGGCATCACTGAACAGATCAATTTGGCTTTCAAAAAACCACAACAAGATGTTCTATAGGTTGGCACTCCTCCTTGGCAATGGTCTCCCCCTTACGTGGCCCCTCTGTTGGAACTGTTGGTTGGTGAGTGTTCTGTTGTTGTGAGTAATTCGACCATCCATGCTGTGGGTGTGAGCTCACCTGTGAGTTTGTGAAATTTTAAATGAAATTGAATCATGGTAGATCAACCTATGGAAAATGTGTGGGTCTAATCCGTGGACATTTTACTATGATAACTGCACGACATACGCATAGACCTGTGTAATCTGAGTGGACACAACCCTGTCATATTTAGTTGGGATGTGACAGATGGCATACACGATGCATCTCCAGAAGGGGATGGCCAAACCTTCCCCCTTCCATGGCCAGCCTAATTAATTAACAGAGGCTCCATGGATCCGCCCTTTCCTTATGTTGAACCATGTAGCCACTGGCAGCATTCACATACTGATCAGAGTTTAATTCAAACAGGCCCACATGGTGCCTGGCTGCAGAGGCTAACATAGGAGACAGGAAACCTCAAAACCCTTTCATGTTCACTTTGTCAACCTAAAGCTAGCTCCTGCCCACAGTATCGATTGACAGTGAAATGTCATGTCTGGGCTACAGTTGTCATCTCCGCAGGGGGACCCCATTCAGAAGGTACAAGTATGTGGTTTGACAGAGCCAGAAAGTGTGGTCTCACCACCGCTTCAAGGGAGACCTGCCGATTTAATCAGGAACCACAGAGAGCTCCATTAACCAGAGGGACCCTTTGAGTCCCAACAGACAGGAAGATGGGCAGGACTTAGTCTTACATGTTTTCACCACTTTACCTTTCCTGTTGCAAAGCACTCTGGTTCTGACCTCATGCATTTAAGAGATTATTGGTGGGGACCCAGGATTGGATCATTAAGGTAGGCTTAGCCTACACCAATCACTGTGGTGAAATTGACTTTAAAAGAGGGCTGGGCCCCTCTTTTGACAGATCATCTGAATGCTTCACCAGAAGCAGAAGAAAGAACTCATCATTGGACCCTGGCTGATGGTAGAGTCTGCCTTACATCATCCGCCAGTGACGAAAGGCCAGGACCTCCAAGAGAGAAGCAAGATCCCTCCCCTAAACATCTCCCAGGGAACAGAGGAAGATACCGAATCCAGAGGACCCTCCAGCAGCTCCAGAACTGGTACCCAGCCAGCACATAGCATGCCCTGCTATTCTCTGGAGCAAGCTTCCTAGATGAGAAGTGCCAGAGAGTCTCTGAACCAAACCAGGGACAAGGCAGCTGCCTGTAATACCCTCCTCAGCTTTGGGCCATCCCCTTTAAAGGATTACACAAGTCCAGTGAAGAAGCTAGGAGGAGTTCATCGACAAGCATCTATCAACGTCCGCCTTAAATGAAGTATTCGAGTCAGTCAAGCTCCTCGAGCTGCAACCGACCACACTGCTGACTGTTGTTTTGTCGCAGTCACTAGAGCCGTCCAAGACGCCTCAACCAGTGCTTCAGAACCTCCAAACAAGCACTGAGACAACTATTCCTGACCCCAGGCTGCTGTGTAGGCCAGCCTGCAGCCGTACGCCCAGCTTCGTTCTCCAAACTGCCTGCCGCCTGATTCCCACAGCTGTCTCCCATCTTGAACTCTGTCACAGAAGCTGCAAAACACAGCAAAACCTACTTGACCCTGTTGAGCACCAAGAGCTCCTGCAGCACAAGGTACATTGTGGTTCTGTCCTCCTGGTCCTTCTCCGAAGGCCACTAGTGACATTTTACAACCCATTGCTCCCTTTGTGTTGAAACCAAGTATCCTTGAACTATTGTGATTAATTACTATACCGACTACCATCCTGTCAGTATCCAGGGTGCATCGCTTTTCCTTCTTTAAAATTGTCCTCTGCATTCCTTTCAGGGTGGGTTGTATTTCGTAGTGTGATAGAACTCTGTGTTGTGATAATAATAAAGTAGATATTTGTATACAACCTTGACTGGACAGTTCCTTTTATCATTAAGTGATAATTGTATTTTCGCTGTGTTGCAACTAATCAACCATCCATGACCTTTTGGAGATAAGCCTGTCGTTCCATCCACAATCATAATGGCAAAGTCTACCATCTACAATCAGAGAATTGCAAGTGCAAAATCCAATACCAGAGAGATTTTCACAATCCTGAGGGATTAGAAACCCCAGCTACCCCTCCACCCATCATCATCAAATATGAGGCCTGGTGCTCCAAATTCCAAACAGCCATGCTGGAGAAGATACAATAAAATCCTCCACAAGCTATCCATGCTCAAACCTCCTGCTATTCGCATGTCCTCCACCCGCCCAATGACTACACCTGATACCAACCAACCCCGTTGTTCCACTTTAGCACCGTCTCTAAGATTGAAGTAGCCTTAATTCTAAAGAGCCTGAACCCCTTCAGGTGCAAAGGCGACATCTGCCGTGCATCTATTATTAAGGACTGCACAGATGAACTGATCCCATTCATCATGAAATTCATTAATGCCTAATTTTCCTCTGGCCAGGTTCCTGCTAACCTAAAAGAAACTTGGGTACTCCCTCTGATCAAAAAACCCTCACTCGATCCTGCAGTCCCCAACAACTATCTGCCCATCACCACTGTCCCTTTCCTCTTAAAAATTCTGGGAAGAGGTTCATGTATGCAGATCCAACAGTTCCTTGAAACGCACCACATCCTGGGCGCACGACATTCCGGCTTCGGAACTAGCCACGGCACGGAATCTGCCCTGGTTGACCTAAAAAAACAGCTTGGCGAGATCAGGGGAAATCTGCCATCCTCCTTCTCTTGGATCACCCAGCTGCCTTCAATCTGGTCGATCACCAGATCCTCTGCCAACACCTCACAGCCACAGCACTCTTTTTGCCTGAAGCCACCTCTTGGGTAGCTTCCTTCCCTGAGGGCAGATTCATCACAGTGTTCCCCGAGAACCACAGTGCCCCACCTACCCCAATACCCTGCGGGTTCCTGCAAGGATCTTGTGTCCCCCTGACCTGTTACAGCATATTCACCAAACCCCTCTTCGATCTACTTGACTCCATTGGCAGAGCCTAAACAAACTATACCGATGACACACAAATCCTCCTACCTCTGTCTGTCAACTACCCAGAAGATACGCGCTCACTAAACAATGTTTATGTTAAAATACAGACTCGGATGGCCACTCGCTGCCTCTCTCTTAATGACAAAAGGACAGAGCTCCTCCTGGTAGGGTCGCCAGCTCTAATCAAGAATCTGAATGCCCAATACACATCCTTCTGCATTGACGGCATACAAATTCCTGTCTCATCATCTATGAAAACCCTTGGCGTGTACCTTAACGCCACACTCGCTCACACGCCAAGTGAACGATTTTGCCTCTTCATCGGTACATACAACTAAACTGATTAATACTGCCAGGTCCTTCCTTCTCCCAGGACAGCTGTCTCACTATTGCTCGTGCAATCATGGGTTCAAGGCTGGATAACTGTAATGCCATATTTGCTGGCACTTCTTGCAAAGCTACAGGTGATCCAGGTGATCCAGAACAATGACATTGCAGCGGCGCTCAATATCCCGAGACTCAAACATATCTCTACCGCCAGGAAAAATGTCCAATGGCTCCCAATCAGAGAGCACATTATCTTCAAGTCCCTATCCATCACGCACAGATGTCTATCCATCTCTGCCCATCCCATCTAACCCAGAAAATAATCAGAGATCAGTGTAGCAGACCCCGCAGGGCAGACTTCAGCAACAAACTACTGCAAGTGAAATACAAACAAGCTAAGCGCGTGATGCCAGTTTTCCAACCTTGGCAGCAAAACAGTGGAACTCACTCCTCCCTTCCCTGAGAGGGAAGAAATCTTACTGGGCCTTCAGGAGGTCACTTAAAAAACCTGGCTATTTGCATAACTACATATGATGCGATGCATAAACGTTGCCTTGAACTCTTATCCTGATGATTGCTTTTTGTATGTGTAACTGGTCTTGTAACAATGCCTTGATACCCCCAGGCTTAGTGCACTTTAAAAAGGAAAAAATAAATAAATAAAATTGGACAAGGAGGTTTATAATTTGCTTGTGTTTCCAATCTGTTCAGATCCCTTCTGGTCTACCAGAGGTGTGGGGCTGATTGATGGTTTAGAAACCGATATGCATCCCTGGACCACTGGTGCCCCACCAATGGCAGTGCGTACTTTGCAGCACTGATAGCAACCATGTGCCACTATGTTTTTAAGATTCAGTGTCGTTGTGGCCTGGCACTCGTCTGCCGATTGTTACACCCCCTGTTGCATGCATATTAGAAGAAAAGTAGGATCCAGCTTTACAAGGCCCGGCGCGTGCCCACTCAGTATTGCAGAGGCTCTGCAATGCCAGCTTCATTCTGACACTGGCACATGTACACGTGCGTGCATGCTGAACGAGTGTGCTGCACGTAGTATAATGACTGACTGGGCGGTGTCTGCAGGACCCACCAGAGTCACCCACCCTGCTGTGGCAGTGCTGCGAGTTTTTACATTAGCAGAGTGGCACCAATGCCATATAGGCTTAGAAGTGTAATGGCAAGACCAAAACGAGCACCCAGCAATGTCACCTTCTGGCTCCGTGTCATTCATGAAAATGGATAACTAGAACAACAGTGTAAGTGTGGCTCACATTGAGATGTTTTGTGAACTCAATGTGAAACACGCGGTCATTTCATTTCAAATGACCCACAATGGTTACACATGCCTAAAGCAATGGTGTCCCTCTGGCGAATGTATAAACTCAAATGACTTCAATTTCTCCTTCTCTTGTCCATATTTCCAAGCCCCATTTCCCCCTTGCCAACAACAATCACATTCTTTTAATTATATCTAGAAAGCAATCCCTCATTTATTTGATAACATGGGAATACTTTCTAAATTAAATTCAAATATGTATTCCCCACTTAATTCTCCTTTTATTACCGGTTCTCAATATTAATTCTTGACTTCTTTTTTGATGCTTTTTCTGTCACCCTCAAAAAACGTTGCAATGTCACATCGAAATGTCAGAAAAATGCCTGGAACAAAAAAAGATCCAGCCCTCCACTAAATCACCTCACTAGAACTCTGCAGATCCATGCTGCCTTCAAGCATAGCCCTGGACTCCACCATATGCCATTTGCAACACATTTCCACAAAGCATTGAGATATAATATACAGCAAACTTTTGCAAATGAGGTCCTTGGTCCCTTCTGAGTTCTTCCCTTTTACCAAAATAAACCTAAACGTGGTCTTTATATGTTTTGTTCATGCATGGCATGCATGTAAAAATCTCAATCTCACATCAAGATATTTACGCCTCAGAGGACATCAAGATGTTTTCTTCACCTGACGTGACTTGTACGACCATTTCAAATGGCACATAATGAGTACACATGCTGGCTGCGATTAGGCCTATGTGGCGTATGGATACATTCAAACTACTCCAATGTTTCCTTAGCTTGGCCACGTTTCCTAGCACTGTTTCACCTCAATCACCTTCTTCACACCAAACAAGTTTATTTACCTAGGTTAAGAAAGTAGTTCCTGATTTATTTCAAAATGTCGGAATATTTTGTAAATATAATTAAAATATTCATCCGCCACCCACAATACTCTCGCTTTATTCCCATTTCTCAATTTTCATTCTTTATCTCTTTTTTATGCTTTGACACTCTTAAAAAAATTAGATATTGAAAAATCACCCTGAAAAAAATATATTTCTTGGGCATCCGCAAACTCCAGACCTTAACTAATCCACCTCACTGCATACTACCTTTAAACATACCCGAGTAAAAACCCTGTATACCATTTTAAGCACATATTTATAAAAAATAAATCCACACATCAAGATGGTGTTTTCTCTTACATCGAGGGAAAACCCCATGATTTTAAATGGCAGTTTTTCAAAACTGAAAAGCCATTACTCCTGCAATGCCTCAACTGGGATATAGCTTTTTTTTTAGTGCTAGAGGCACCCGGCTCTTCACTGAATTTTTAAAAAGCTACTGAGCAGATTTTCGCCAAACCAACAAAGCAATGCACTCCCACACTACCAGCCACCTTTGAAACAAACTTGGTGAAAATTTGGCTGGGAAGTTGTGGAAACATTTTAAATTTTCCCAATTGGAAAACCAAGGCAAACACATTTTTTTTCTTCACTTTATATCTTTTAAACTGTTGGACAGATGTGTATGACATTCTCCAGTAGTGGTGGCCCAGGGCCTAAAATTATTTTAGAACATCTCATGCAAGTGCATTCCATAGGGTAAAAATTATTAGACATAGAATTTGGGCAAATCTAATGGGTCATAGGTTTTACCTTTACTGCAGGGCAATGAGCATTGTTTAATATCCTAAATATATGTATATTCTCTGACTGCCTCGTCTTGGATGTTTCAGTCAAGTCACCAAAGGGGCCGTGGTTAGTCCTGAGATAGTGGATGCTGGACCCAGAGGAGTTATATATATCCCGAGACCAACCCCAATGAGGACTAGCACTAAGACAGGTGGCAGTCACAGTAGCACGCCCACAACACAGTCATCACAGTACAGAGAGGGTCAGGTCCAATCCCCTTGAGGATACCTCTAATCCTAGTATTGACAGTACTAGAGAGCTCTTCCAACTCCATAGGAAGATCAGAACACCCTGCAAAGGAATTCATATTTACAGCTTTCTGAATTCACCGTTGATTGTGGAAATACATTTATTTCTTCAGCACTGATGCCGAAGGAAATATTTGACAGCATGAATCAGATTAGCATACACTGCGGGGGTCCCATGGATACAAAAATGACATTGACAAGCAAACAGAATAAAAGAAAAGTGTGCATTTTCTCCACAACTACATAGCCACCATTTCCTCACAGCAAATATGTTATATTCACACAAAACACCTTGCTCACCAAAGGCTTTTGTGATTTTTGGTTTACACACTGGGAATACAGAAGTACCCAGTTCAGAGCAGGCAATGTCCACAGGAAAGAGGAGGGAAGGAGACCTCCCACATGTTTAGAGCAGTTGTAAAATCCAAAATGGTAGAACGCTTTGATATAAGCTCAGAACAACCGCCTTTCAGACCACCTGACCACTTCCAGCAAGCTCAATCACAGACTAGCCCAGCCCACACAACACATTGCAATCTGTGCCCCTAAGCACCACTTAAGGGAAGGAGAGACCATACTATAAAAGCCAGCTCACTCAGTCAAAGAGTATGGGGCATTAGAGAAATTTCATTTCCAGGCTTGGCGGGGTTTGCACCCTATTTATGGTCTGGGCTGTCTAGGTGCTTGCAAGATTAACTCTCATTGCATACTGTCACTCTGTTGCTCTGTTTCAGAATGTACAACTCTTTTAGTGATTGGACTGCTTTTAGCTTAATTTCGTTTTTTAGCTATTGTATTTATTAGGCAGCTGCTGACTGATTTACTTGGGGGAGAGGGATTGTTTGAAAACCCACTTTTGACTGATTTTAAACTGTTGACACTAGGGACTACATCTCCCATCTTTCCCAGTGTATTTACATTTGGGACCTGATTCCTAGTTTCCTCCCGAATCGATTCACCTTTGCAGGCTAGATCGAGAGAGAAGTACATTTCCCATCGCCCTTGTAGTCCCGGCGTGCCTATTTCTTATTGGTCAGGCGCACCACCGCCGGCGTGTCAGGGACTAGCAAGCTGTGCAAGTTCACGCTGACGCAGGTACACAGGTTCCCCCGTCCCAGTGAATGCATTACTTTGTGTTTCCTGGAACGTCCATTCCATTAGGTAAATCATTTTATATATCATTTTGCCATGGGTTTACATTCAGAGTTAATGCTGCTTTTACAAGCCTAAAAACTTCAAAGGGAGGGGCTGGTAAAACGTTATATAGAGGAGTGCAGCGACCACTGCACATGGCCGCCTTCTACCTTAAGAGTGCAGAATACACAAACATGCCAACCACCCTCTCAGATAATTAGTACACAGGGTCACGGGGACAGAAGGCCACCATTAGCAGATGGCCCAAGCACTCAGGTGGGAGGGAGATTATGGAAAAGAAGAGTGCTGCAGAGGAACAATCTCTAATTTGTCAGTATAACACGACTGAAGCCTTAAACCCTAGGAGACAATAAACGCTAAAAGCTGATTGCAACATCTTTTATAAAGACACCCCCACTAATAACAACAGGTTAGCTGGTCTTGGTAACAAGACAGTTGCACAATCTCAGATGGACTTGGAGGGACAAGGGAAGGTAAACACATCTCAAGCCACTGAACCCATTAAATTAACATTGCTAAACAGACGATCATTAGTAAAACATGTAGTGGACATACGTGATTACATTGTGGACAATAAGGTTCACATCATGTGCATGACATAAACCTGGCTACATGCATCTGGTGGTCCAAAAATAGAGCTTGTTAGACTCAGAGTGTACGATTTCTTCTGCCAAAATCGAATAAATGGCTTGGGAGGAGGTGTGGCCATCCTATGTAGGAAGGAGACTGGATGTATGAAAATATCATTGAATGTGATGACTGTGAAATCATTCATACCAAATTTAAATCATCAGAGAATTGTTGTATAGATCTGATACTTGTTTATCGCTCACTCATGGAGAGGCCCACCTTTAATGATGATTTAGTCGTGCTTTTAGCCCTTATGGATAGCCTTAACTGCGCCACAATTATGTTAGGGGATTTGAACAGGTGGAAAGGGGATACGGAGGACAAAGAAGCAGTGATATTGGAATAACAATTAAAAGGTGTAGAGATACAGGTCCTTAAACAAGAGCCCACCCATGTGAAGGGACACACCTTGGACTGGATTACAGACAGGAATATTGATATAAGGACAGTTAAAACATCCCCCTGTGTTTGATCAGACCACTCGCTTATAGAGTGCAGCATCCTACCCAGAGGAAAAATTTAAATTATAATCCCCCCAAGAAAGTAGAGATCAGAATTGTAAGGCAGAAGATTTAGCGGATTGTTTAGATACAATCATGAAGGACTCTTCTAATCAAGACATGTCCTCAAAAGTGGTGGAGATATATGGTAGGCACATACAGTCACTACTGAATAGAGTTGCCCCTATTAAAACTAAAACTGTTTGGGATAAACCAGAACACCAAAACTGGTTTACAGCAGATCTGACCACCCTCAAAAAAAGTGAAAAGAAAAGCTAAAAGAGTATGGGCAAATAACAAAACCAGCAAAAACAAACAGGCATGGAAGCTACTGCTGAAAGAATATAAAACAGAAATTTAGAAAACAAAAAAGCAGTTTTATAATGATCAAATAGAGAAGGCTGATAAAAATACAAGGAGACCTGTTGATATTTTTAAACATCTAGAGAAATCAAGGCAATGCAGAGGCCGTTTTTACCAAATAACGAAGATTGCACAAGGGTGGAACAAGACTTCCAGGACAACATTTTGCTAGCATGAAATAATATTAAAAAGAGCCCAAACAATGAGGATCCCCATATTAAGGAGGCTCAGGAAACATATGACGAGCAGGGGAGGAGCTGCAATGCTTTAATTTTGAGCCAACATCTATCTTAGACATGGAGATGATGCTAAAAAGCATGCAACCCACCTCATTGCCTGGTGATTTCCTGCCATCATAAATCATCCTAGGGAACATCAAAATCTTCGCCCCATTCCTTAGGCAATTTGTCCACACATCGTTTCTCAACAATCTAGTGTCTAAATAGATCAAAGATGTGGTGGTAATGCCTCTTGTTAAGAAACCAGGACAGAATCCAAAAATCCCCTCTAATTTCATACTGATTGCAAGCACCCTGTTCCAACTTAAAATTGTAGACAAAATAGCAGCTACACAAATTCAGGACCATCTTGAAACATCAGAATTTCTGCATGCAAAACAACCGGGGTTCAGGCAGAAAGATGGGACAGAAACCGCACTCCTGGATCTGCAAACACGGATGTTAGGTACTATTGAGGGAAGTAAAGCCAGGATGCTAATCCTCTTGGACTTATCTGCAGCATTTACTTGACCACAGATGCCTACTACAAAAATTGTCAGATGCAGGAAACTGTTACAGAAACGCCATTGAATGGCTGAAGTCATCTCTGAGTGACAGAACTTCAAGAATTGGCTCGGGGGACGTTACCTCAGAACCCATTCAAATAGAATACAGAGTACTGCAGGGTGTGTGCTTGTCACCCACGCTTTTTAAGATCTGTATAAAGCCACTATGTGACCAGATGGAACAGATGGGCATTGTCTTTACTAATTACACAGATGACATCCAACTGGTGATGGACCTTAGTGGATCATATGAAAAATACATAGAAAAGCTGAATAAGCTGAATAAGCTTTATTATGAATTGGATGCAGAACAACTGGGTGTTTCTGAACAGTTCAAAAACGGACCTTATGGTAGTTAGTTCAGCACAGTCCAGGGCTAAATTGGGGCCATAATACGTTGTTTTTGACATGAGGGAGGCTCAATCCATGTGTCAGATAAGGTCAAAACCTTAGGGATCCATATCGACGCTTCAGTGGGTGCCACAGCCCATGTTGATGGTGCTGTGAAGAACTCAAATTATTATCTTAGAGTCTTACACCAAGTCCAGCTGTTGGTGATGCGTGAAAACTGCAAAACACTATAAGAGCTCTGATAATGCCAAGGCTTGACTACTCCAATGCCCTGTTGGTAAGGGCTAACAAGAAATGTCTGCAGAGACTACAAGTAGTGCAAAATGAGGATGTATGCGAATTGCTCTAATCACAATTGATCGCAGGAGAATTGCTTGTGGGAAAATCTATTAAGTCAATTAGGACATATATGCGGGGGAAACCCCCTGACCCAATCCAAGCCCCCCCCCCGCAACTCCCCACCCAATCCCCTTATATTATTTATTATCCCAAACCCACCCCACACATATATAAAAGAACAAAGATACAGGTAAAGGTCAATTGTTTAGAAGGTCAATTAGGACAAAAGGTCAATTTGAAAAGGTCAAGTTGGGTAATACCCAAAATGATGCTGAGAGAATTGTATGTAACATCTCAAGAAGAGATCCCATCACAAAGGTGCCAAGGGAACTGCATTGGCTCCCTGGGACTGCTAGGGTACCTTTCCAAGTCCTCGCACTTACCCACAAATGTATTTACGGGGAAGCCCTGAGGTTCTTGAAGCAAAGGCTAGCCCACCAGATAACATGCAGATCATTACGCTCAAGTATTACACAATGCCTCCCGGTCCCAAGGATAAAAAGAACAAGGTGACATGGAAGATCGTTTCCTTCTCTAGCAGTGAAGGCGTGGAATGAATTGCTGGTAAAATTAAGGCAGGAGAGAAAACAGGACACTTTTAAGAAACAGTTGAAAACCCTGCTATTTAAATAAGCTGCTGGCTAATTGCTTGCCAACTACATGTTTGCCCCGTCTAAGAAATGTCCATGTGTCTGTGTGACGCCCTGATGTCCAGGAGCTATGGCACGGTAGAAACAAATAAATAAATAAAATAAGTAAAGGAACAGAACATGTTAAGTCTGTGCAAATTCAACCTGTAAATATGCAAAAGTGTGGAATAAATCCATCGATGATTGCAGCGAAACACGCCTCTGCCACCTGGAGGTATGAGCTATATCCTCATTTTGACTCTATGAGGGGCAGTTCAAAGCCCCTAATTTGGGTTTTACATAGTCCCTGTGGTTCAGTCTATGTGCCTAATCAGTCTTAAACCTGGAAGAGCATGGCGGGGGCTGCACTTCAATACCAAATAGAGACATGTTGCCAGTGCTGGCTTTTGCATAGTCGGCCACGTGTATGGGAGAAAAAGGCCACCAGAGCTTCAAGAAGAGGCAATGGGTGAGTCGGCGCATTAGATTACCATGTGGTTATTATTCAGTGGAACCACTGATTTTCCTCTACGCGACTGCAGGTGGTAAAGGGTTGTATCTCCTCTGTCCATGGTGTTTCCCTAAAAAGGAAATGGCTTTGTAAAATCGCATTAAATAGTATCATGTGTGTTTTACTTTGCAGAAATGTTAAATAATGGTTCGGGGCCAATGCACCAGGGACTGGACCACCATGAGCCACTATATCGAACATGTCCCACAGGCCAAAAGTTGCCAGTTCGCCTCTGTTAAGGCAATAACACTGAGAGCTGAGCAAAATGTAGTTGCAATGCGTTCACTCCTTTCACGGACTGGGTTTGACGAGAAAGTCGTCAATATTTGTTCAAAGTCGTTTTGACACATTTGCGTGGCACGAGCTTGTAGCCAAACCATCTATTTATTTCTGTACTGATGAAGAGTGAAGAAAATGAGGCGCATGCTGAGGGCAATTAACGTAGTTTCCAAATAGTGTCCATCCCACCCCCTCTTGTCGAAGGGGGTGGGATGCTCTGCCGAATCACCAGCACATCCTACAAGTTTCATATAATGTTACATGCTTTTTGCTGCCAATTGAAAAGTCTGCCAATGTGTTTTTCATTATGAATTTAATAATGTATAAAATAAAACAGTAGCATGATTTAAACAAGAATACCCATGAGGTTGTGTTTGGTTTTAAGTAAGGAATAAACACCTATACCACATTTAACCGAATGTTTATTTGGAGTAAGCACCATAAACTAAAGGGCAGTGGCAGTGAAGCAGTGGGTACAGGGTAGTGCGCCTTCCCTGTGTTCTTTAAATAGTAATATTTACTTAGCTGTGTTACCTGGCAGCGGAACTTAGTGTTGACTGATACCCACTAGTCAGTCTGTTTGTGAACATTAAAATAAAATGGAGTTTGCTAAGTTCAGATGAGCCTGGGCTTTTGTTGCGTAAACAACCTTAGTCAGACTCAATTTTGTGTTTTGTTTTTTAGAGATGTATTTGGCTTCTTCAAGTGTTTAATACATGGTGCCAACATTACTCCTTTTTGGAGGCACATGCTACTGTTTTCTCCCCATCTTGGGCCTTTTAAGGCACATAAACAGTTAATTTATTTTATATACAGGTTAAATCTTCATTTGTAGATTAATTTACAGTCTGTTTAATTATAATAGCATTCCTTAGTTCCAGTTGTAGGCATGTGGTTAGTACATTTGAATATCCAATGTGCTTTAAACAGTGAGTTTCATTTGTATGCAACTTAAATCTTCGTTTGCAGATTTATTTACAGTCTGTTTGGTTATATTAACATTCGTTAATGTCAGTTGCAGGCATGAGGTTAGTACATTTGGTTCCCTTTGTAAGTGTATTTTCAAATCCTTTCTAGTGGGCCTTTTCTTAGGATGTCATGAAGTCTGTTTCTATCCAAGTTTTCGTTTCTAAGTGCAACCAAATTAGGTTATGCAAAGTTATTTCAAGGTTTCATCTTTCAGGGTGGCGGCGCTCCGCATAGTGTCATGAGTCTGGCATTAACAAATGTTAATATAACCAAACAGACTGTACATTGGTATTGCCAGAATCACTGGCACCGGTAAGACCGGTGCCAGTGATTCCGGCATTTTTCTAATGCTGGGGTCCTGATCAGTGCCCCTACTGGCAGACTTGTGCTTTGCCGGTCTGGAAAAAATGCTGGTGCCGGACTTACCAGACATTTTCTGCCCCTTTTTTGTGGACCGGCAAAGTTGAAATGAGCCTGGTATGACCAGCTTTGTGCCGGGTTATGTAGGTAGTTTGTGTGCACAATCAATCTCCCCTTGCTTGTAGGTGCCTGTGGGGACATCCAGAAAGATGTTGAGCTCTGCCAGTTGATGGGAAGGACTTCATAGTGAAAGCAAGTGATGTGCCATATTGGGAACTACAGTGGGGAAAGCTGCAACTATGCACTTAGGAGTGTAGCAGATAACCACAGTCACAAAGATTAATGTGAGATTGGTGAGACCCTTGTCCTAAGACATGATCAAAGAAGTCAAAGTGGGTTTACGGATCTCCTTTAAGGTGGAGGATGTTAAGGGCTGAGTTCCTCTCACCAGGCTATTGATGCACAGAATAGTCCTATTCCCAACGAGAGCATGTTGAACATGAACTATCTAGATGTCCATCAACGCAGAGCCCATAAGGGCATTCCATGTAGGTTGCCGGTTCAGGACAAGCAGCCTCATTAGTCTGGTGAGTGTGACTTGCAAAAAGTTTGATTTAATCAAATCTGCGGTAAAAATTTGAAAGGTTGTAATGGTTGCCTATTGTCCATAGACCTTCTACTGTACATGTAATATTAGAAGTAAACAATGCTCTTATTGGCATTAATCATTGGCGTAGACAGGATGTGGGATGAAGGGTAAGTTCCACTTTCTTTATATTTATTTTTATTTATAACATTTATGTAACTCCCAAACCCAGAGGTATCACAGTGTTTGTACCAGTACAGAAAAAGACAATGGGGCTCATTACACGGTAGGCATTGAGCCATGGTGCTATTAGCGCCATTGCTCATGCCGGTAAAATACCGGCAACGCCTTGGCGGAAAGGGGATTTACCGCCCCATTCCAAGGTTGGGGGGCCGTTAAATCCCCCTTCCGCCATTGCCCTTCCCCATTCCCATTTCTGCCCCATAGGGCTCTATGGGAATGGGGAAGGTGCTAATTACGGCACCGCAACTTTGCGGTGCCGTAATTAGCTCCGAGGTCCCTTAGCGGGTTGGATTTTAACGCCTGCAAAAAGCAGGCGTTAAATCCCCCAACCCGCAAAGGGACCTCGTAGTAAGGCGGTAGGGATTTACCGGTACCGGTATTTTACCGGTAAATCCCTAGCGCCATCCGTGTAATGAGGCCCAATGGAAGAGATATACAACAATTATGTGAACAGTAGTAGAAAGTCTTGAGCCAGGGTTTCAGGCTGAGTTAGAGTGGTATGGTGATATGCCCCTACTGGTATTATCGATCATTTTTGTCAAACAGCCAGGTTTTTACAAATCTCTTGAATGTTGTGTAGGAGGGTTTGTTTTAATGTTCGGAGGTAGGGCGTTCCAGAGTGTGGGGGCGGTAACAGTAAAGCTCACGCCTCCTGCTCTGGCACGATTGAATCGCAGAGTGTCTAGGGAGATGCAGCAGGAGGATTGAAAGAGGTGTTTCTGTTGTCTCTTAGAGATAGTGCTGTTCAGATAAAGGGGGGCTTTGTTGTAGATGCACCAGGGGGCAATGGATAAGGTTTTATAGTTGATATAGGCTTTGATGGGAAACAACTGGGATTCTCGGCGTACTACCGTGATGTGGTCAGAGGGATGGAGTGCCAGGGCAGTGTGTAGCACTTCATTTCGTGGCAGTTGCAGCTTAGCGAGATTGGAAGCTGATGTGCCTTTGAAGAGTACATTGCAATAATGAAATTTGCTTATGATGATGGCTCTTGAAAGGATGAGGCAGTTGCTGGTGGAAAGACATTTTCTGCTCAATGCGATGAGCTTAGGCTGTTGATGAGGCTACAGCATCAATGTGTTTGGTCATGGTAAGCCTGTCATCAAGGAAACCTCCAAGGGTTTTTACTTGTTTGAGGACAGGAATGGGAGCGTCATCGATGTGAAAGGATGCATAGGCAGTATCCAGGGATTTTTGGTGATGGGTTGAGCCAACAATGAGTAACTCTGTTTTCTCATTGTTTAGACATAGGTTGTGTGTGGCCATCCAATTTTGTATGTCACTGCACACATTGTTTATCATAGTGGTGTCCTCTGTGTAATTTCCAGAGATCGGGATGAGTATTGTAGCAACATCTGCAAAGTTAGTGTAGATGATACCGAGAGAGTCAAGGATATTGAAAATAGGTTTGGTGTAGGTGTTACAGAAAGGTGGTGAGAGGCAGTAACATTGGGGGACACAGACTGGAACTGGGATAAGGTTGGCAGTGACATTATCAAGGGAGACTCTTGCTGTTTGCTCACTGAGAAAATATTTAACCCAGGAGATGGCTTCGCCAGAGAAGTGAAAGTGGGAGCTGAGGTGTTGGCAGAGGGTATCATGGTCAACCAAGTCCAAGGCTGCAGAGAGCTCAAAGAGGAGGAGGGTGGCTAGATTGCTGGTGTGGCAGACCCTGTCCAGCTGTATTTTGATGTTCAATAAGGCTGTCTTTGTGCTATGTTTAGGGCAGAAGCCAGAATGGTGGAAACAGTGCATGTTTTGAACGATGCATTGACAAAGTCGGTGATGATGGGGGTGACGTTGGGGGCACAAAGCTTGATGATGTGCGCTGGGCAGACGTCTCCCTTGCAGTTAGATGGTTTTAAAGTTTGGATGGCCTCCAGAACCATGGTTTGAGATACTTGGGAGAAGGGGGGTGTGGGGGTGAGATCTGGAGAGGTGGATGCTAACCCTACCAGATAGATTAGAGAGGTGGACTTGGCTGCCAGTTGGGTTTGTTTGTTATTTATTTTGTCACGGAGCAGGACCAATTTCTTGGTGAGGACATCTTGAATGGTAGTGCAGCAGCACTGTTTATCTACCCTGGTGTGGCTGTTGGGGGAACAGGCGTCTTTAATTCTCGAAGTATGGAAAACAGTTCTTTAGCATTGGAATTCGCATTGGATATTCTAATGTCGTAGGAGGAGGCTTTTGTTGGAGATGACCGCTTTCCTATAGGCAGTTGTGGCTTTGCCAAGGTATAATGTGTTGATGGTAGATGGGTGTTTCCTGCAGATATGTTCTAGGGATCTCTTAGTCCTCCGGAGCCAACAGGCTCACCTGAAAACCAGATATTGGAGGGCTTGTATGGTTTGGACGTAGTTAGTTTGAGTGAGGCATGTAGGTCGATGGTAAGGCAATAGAGATTGGCAATATGTTCCGGCTTGCTAGAGTAGTGGGGGGTGGGAATAAGGACAATAACGTGGGTGTGAGGATCTCATATGTGAGTTTCTTGGTGTTTCTAACAGGAGCTTGGTTGTATATGGGAGCCTTAGTCTGGGCATGTTTGATGTGAATGAGATAGACTTCTATAAAATGATAGCCTGACTTGGGCACTTGGCTGATGGTACTGATTTTAATAGCGGAATTGGTAGTGAGTATCACTAGGAAGTGCCCCTTTGAGTGTGTGGGGGCAGATAGTAGTTGGGATATGTGGGATCGTCGTAGCTGAGGCTAAGGTCGCCTAGAATGATACACTTGGTTTAGGGGTTTGAGTAGGGGGGTGATCAGCAGGGGGATGTCAGCTTCTGGTACATTAGGTGAGTTGGGTTGGCAAAATACCAGGTGGATGTTGTAGGTTGTTTGTGGGATGAGAGCTAGTTTTAGCAGTATTGTTTCACAGCCTGCGATGGACAAGGAGGGCGAGGTGTGAATGGAGAGGAAGAATTTTGCTATGAGGGCAACACCACCTTCGATGGCGTGAGTGCGATCTGCCCTGAAGATGGTGTACTCAGGGGAGATGGCAAGCACGAGCTGGGGGCCAGAAGCGCTATGTAACTAGGATTCCGTGATGGCAAGCAGGTCGAGGTCATTGTCTAGAATAAGGTCATGGATTTCAATACATTAATGAGTGCACACTTGAGTGAGGCAGTCTGCGCAGGAGGTGCATGGGGTAATGAGATGGATAAGAGGATATTGGAAGGAGTTGGGGGGAGGCAGAGGAGCGCTGGAGAGAGCAGCCAGTCTTGGAATCGCCTCCAATGGGGTAGGAAAATCTTAGCAGTGTTGAGTTAGCCATGCTTGTTCTAGAGCGTAGTTTGTGGGGCCTATGTGCGCCACTTTATGGGTGAGAGGGGTACGTTAGGTGATGTAGGTGAGGTTTGCAATCTAACAGAGTTGAGGCAGTATCCTTAGAGTACACGGCTGTCTGTTATGGCAGGTATTCACATTATTACTGGCTCAAGCATTAATATGAACTGTAAGTGGACCATGCAGAGTGTGCATGGAGGAGCTGGGTTTGGGTAGCTCAGACTTGAGAGCGAACAACGTGACTGTGGCAGATTGACTGTGAGAGTGGCGCGCGTGCAGGTGCTTTCGTGCGACATGCTGGGATGAACTTGGTGGTGCTGGGGGCAGGAAGGGAGTGGGTTTAGGTAGCGGGAAGGGTAGAGAGCATAGGAGGGTCATATTAGTGAGCTGTCCCGCTGGTGCATGTTTGCTAGCAGTGGCAGGTCTGAACTTGCCAGAAGGGAGTGCAGCATTGAAGAATCCTAGTATGGGTGAGGCAGAAATAAGGTAGGAGGAGTGCGTGCATCGTTATCTCTGCTAATAGGGTAACGGGTGCTGGTAGTGGGAGAGCCGACATAACGAGATGGCATAGGGTTGGGCATAGTGGCCTGCTCACTGAGTGGCCAGGGGCTTAGAAAGGATTTCAATATGTCATGCCTATGCAGGGAAGCGACAAGAGCTGCATTGCATGTCTTACCTTGCACGTGCGCAGAAGAGAGCTCTTTTGAAGCTGGACACAATGGGCTTCAAATGCCGATGTACTGCGCTCTGGATGGCAAGCGTAATAGGTGGGGAGTGAAAGTGGCGCTCAAGCTACGTAGCTCTGGCCGGACCCGGACAGTGCCAGGCAGAGGCATAGACAGGGTAGGGCCTGAGCAGGCAAGGCGCGCCAAAAATGTGTAAATGCCCAATCAGCAGCGCTGTGTGATCATTTACAAATGTTAATGTTACCGCTTTGGGCCCAACTACATTAGCTTCAGAATATAAGAACACAGGGAACTTTTTGGAAGAATCACTCTTGGACCTCCGCGACTTGAGCTCTAATCACCATTTAGGTGGTGTCGCAATGGTGCGTGCAGGAAGACCGGAGACACTGAGTTCCCCCACTCCGATTGTAACAATAATCAAAGAGGCTGCACGCATCTGTTTACTGCGCCACATTAAGATTTGAAAGACTTGAAGTTGTTGCCAAAAAACGAAAAAATTATTTATTAATAGCCCTTTGTTTGATGACACGTGTTTCGGCACAATCCCTGTGCCTTCCTCAGATCAGGGCAATGTCCATCAACTTATTTGTCAGCTACACATTAACGTGGTTATCAAATGAGTCCCATCAGACTCTGTTCGTCTTCTGAAAATTTCAAGATTCACGCATCACGTGTCGGATTAATCCGATGCGTGAATCTTGAAATTTTCAGAAGACGAACAGAGTCTGATGGGACTCATTTGATAACCACGTTAATGTGTAGCTGACAAATAAGTTGATGGACATTGCCCTGATCTGAGGAAGCCACAGAGATTGTGCCGAAACACGTGTCATCAAACAAAGGGCTATTAATAAACAATTTTTTTGTTTTTGGGCAACAACTTCAAGTCTTTCAAATCTTATTGTGGCGCAGTAAACAGATGCGTGCAGCCTCTTACATTAGCTTCAGGTCCCACTTGTTAGACAATCCAGGCTATGCCTCTTGTGATAGGCCTTGAGTCAGGCCTTTGTGCAGGGCTGACTCCACCTGCCGGCAGATGCTGGGAGCCTTGGATAGGGGCTCAGACAGCCAATCATGGCTAGCGATGGTGGGGGCATGACATGTAACTGCAACGCAGCTTTACAGGCAGGTTTTCTCATCGGATGGCATGGCAGTGGCCATGTTTTCATGTACCTTGCTTGGAGTCGCATCCAAGTACTGAGGTACACAATGACACAATGGAGCTGATACGTTCCCGCTCCAGTAGGGGCATCTAATGTAACCTTCACTGCCCCATGGCCCAACCTTTTGTTCTGCCTTCAGCTCAGTTGTGTTTCTCAGAAATGGCTCCAGAGTTCAATTACCGATTACACTTATATTATCCTTAATACAAATAAACACTGTCTTTAGGTTGTCTTCAGAGAGCTAGATACAATTAATGCATTTACATTCATAGCTTTAAAACGAAGTACAATATTAATAGATATTGATTAAAACAAAACATTAGTGACTGAAAATAATAATAGTGGTAATGAATGCACAGCAAAACAGCCAAAGATCCATTTATATGACGATCAAATGTATCTTGCATGCCAATACCAAACAATAAATATCACTTATTGCAATGTAGTACTCAGTGGATGTGTTCAGACGGGTTCCGGACTTTTGGTGAGGGCGCACATTTGCTTTTTTGAAGCATTCTTTGGCAATTGCAAATATTAAGTGCACTACAGCCTATGTCATGCAGAGACTACAAACAGGTGTGCTAATCCCACATCCTCGTCTGGGGTGGTTTTAAGTCTTGGAAGTAGTACAAGCCATTGGGGAAGATCTAAAGTCGTCCCATGCCAAGTCTGAACTTATTAGAACTTCTTGGCTTGTAGGCTTACATAGGAATGCATTCTTGTAGGCTGTGTATAAACTCTAGACTATGCAGTTTTTTGCTTGCAAATCATGGTTGTGTGATAGAAAAGAAAACCCGGACCTTTCTTTATGTACCACAGGAATGTGTGTAGTCGAAACATAGCCAGCAAGCAATAGATCTGTACAAGGAAAGTTACGAATATAGAGAATCCAGAGAGCGACAGAGAACAGGAGGAACCAAGAGAAATGAGGCCCATTAAAATGGCGTATCCCATTTGGGCTGGTTTATATATATGTAGATCTCCAGAAATCTTTGCAGAACCTGTGTGCACATGTTTGAATTTTGGCAGGGCTCTTTCTGCCTGGCATCCTTAGCCAGTCGGTAAAATGAGTACCATTTAGTTGGCTAACAGCAATAGCCCATTAAAGCTCAAACTTCAGTCTGGTGTTCAAAAAGCGCAAATGAAAACACCACAATTAAGTATAATTGCCTATGGGACCCCTGGACCGCCCTGCCAAGAATTCGCTGCTGCACCACTATAGAGGCATAGCTACAGGGGCTGCCCAGATGGGCCTGGCTAGTGTATTCTTTTTGCCCCCTGTCAGGACGGCCACCGGAGGTAACAGACAAGGCAGATATAAAGTGTACAAGATTTCATTTGGGATAGTGTACAGGTTGGGGCTAGAATAACAAATGCGGGTGGATTAAAGGTAGCTTAAATGTCTCTCATCAAGTTCTTGAGCTGGCCCCCTTCTGGAGTCCGTGTCCACTTCAGTAATATTCTGGGTATGGGTTTGCTTGGGGAGGTTGTGATTCCCCTATGCATTTCTTCCCTACAATCTCTACAGGATAGTGGGGCCCCCACCCCCTTCCCGGGTGGGGCTCAGATATCTAGTCATAGTCTCTTTAGGGGGGAAGAGTCACTCCCTTCTGGCCTCTCGTAGGTGATGGCAGAATTCTTAGGAAGCATGGTTTCTGGTCCAGCAGGCAGGTGGGAGTGCTCTACAATCCCCACCTTAACACATAGGAAAGTCCTCCCCTCCTTGCTGCCACGTTTCACTCTTGTACCGCCTTTCACCTTAAGGTATGCTCATTCATAGTGGGGCCACTCCCCTAACCACCCCCAAGCCACTTGTGCCACCGGACCCCATCCTTTGGGCATGTCATGGCTCTTCTCTGCTCTCCTCCTTGACCACAAATTTCAAAACGTCTTCCTCGCCTCTCTGATGCTTTTCACCCTCCTTCTCACCCTCTTGTTTACTTGCACCATCTTCCTAAATTACTCTGACCCCCTCCATGCTCTCTGACTTCCTTCCAGCTTCATTCTCCCTTCTCCCAAAAATTACCTGCTCTCCAAACTGATTGGCTCGAAATTCCCTCTGAATACCTCTCCAGCCTTTTGCTTTTTTAACTCCTCTTCACACTCCCCAGCTACCTACGCCAAAGACCTCCCCCTTTGTCCAACCACCTCGTTGATTCCCACCGCCTTTCCTGATACCATTTTCCACCCTTTGCTCTTAATGTCCCCTCTTTCTGCCTTTGCTGTTGCTCCAGCTCCTTAACTCTGCCTGCTGTCCTGCCTCCTCCTACCTCCCTTTTTAACAACGTATAAACCTCCTTCTTGATGTGCCTTACCTCCATAAACCCCTGTAGCTCTTCCCTGCACCCTCCTACCATCTCCAACAACCTTACAACTTTCTCCTTCAAACTTCCAACCTGTTCCAACAATTCCTCTATCTCATGCCTGGGTGTTCCCAACTCCCCCAACAAACCTCCTGCCACCACCTCTGATGATTCCCCACCTTTAACCTTCAACTTTCCTCCCTCTGCCCTCCTTCAATACCCTCCACCCCCAGCAACCACCTCTAAGGATATAGTGCCCTGCTCATTTTTTCCAGTGATATCCCACATCTTCTGCCCCTCTTCACCGTTACCACTTCAACTCTTTCCACTGCTCCTCCAATCATCTGGTCTGGGATCCACTCCAGGCTCACCTGCTCTCCAGCTCTCCTCCAACACTGTCCTCCTGCTGCTCCAAACATTAAGAGACTGGCGGTGTTCAGAGCTGCTCTTTTTGTACAGTTTTATACAGTTAACCCCTCTCCTGGGGTGGCGTCCAGAGTAATTAGCTGCAGCTATAATGTATGGGGCAAGTTCTGTTTGATTGGCTGCCGGAGATTCGTTCCTGCAGGTCCCCTGGAGGTGGGCTCAATGTGTCTTCCCAAGGCAGCAGGAGGCCGCCTTCAGTCTCTCCCTCCCCCAGGCAGGATATGTTGCAGCTCCCATGTGCGCCCTCGATGACGCAGTGGTCCTGGCCGGGCCTAGCTTCCCTTTCCCCTGGCAGGATTGCCTCTGATGCTGGCAGGGCATTAGGGTTGCAGGCAGTGTGTCTGAGGCCACACATTTCCCTCCTTCAAGGCAAGGGTTGTTGGCATGGCACTGCTGGCATCGGGGGCGCACATGGGAGCTGCAACTCCCCCCGCCCCATGTACCAGATGAATTCTTCTTGCCAGACCTGTGTCCGTGCAGTACTGCCATTTTCTTTTGGCTAGGTGACCTGTAGTAGCTGGAAACGAAACAAACCTAAGGCAATCAGCCACCCAAAGCTGATGCCAGATTGCTCCAGACAGCAGCATGAGAATCACCTACTGCAGGGTTGACGACTTCCAGGAAGTTGAAATTGACAGCTTCATGCAGAAGAACAAGTTCTAATACAGCTGTAACATGGTTCTTTTTGTTTCCTTTTTACAGCAAGACAGGACATTCAATGCATTCACGGCACAGGATCTTCAGAGGGCCAATTGCCTTTATTTGCATTGCGCCCACAGGGAGCGCTTCATTGTTATCACCGCCAAAGCCCCGGGATCTGGAGGGGTTTGTTATCAATTTACTGGCACTTTGCCAACACAGGGAGCTTTATTGCTTTCTCCACCAGGTGACCCGGGATATTCAAGCAGGGGGCAAACAAGCTGTGGGCAGACACGTCACTTCATACCCCCTTTTACACTGTTGAAGCTCCAAAACTCGGAGCGCAGCGCTTCCTTCCTGTCACTGCTAGGCGACCCAGGGTCTTACCATCTTCGCTCCAATGAGAAGAGCACATTATATTCACTGCCGTGCTGCCCAGGTGTCGGCAGAGTAGCAGATGCTTCCTTCTCCCTGCGCGGGAGTTAATCAGTTAGAGCGGCGATCCGCCGCTCTGTCCGCGCCCAGCTGCGAACAGCTGCATCGCGAGCCGCCTCTCCATACTGGTAGCGGATAACAATCTGCTATCCACACATGCCGGAGAGGACTATGACTGTTGTGGCAGAGGTCCCTTCTCTCCTCCTCACAGCAGCGAGGCAGGAGTACTCCGTCCCTGCGGTGCAGGGGGAACAACAGTGTTCTTTCTTTTCTGGTAGCAGATGCTTCTTCAAGCACACCACACACGCAGCCCGGGAACATCCAGGGTGGAGCGCCAAGGAGGCTGCTGGCCAGCAGGGGCTCCCTGCTCCTCCAGGTGGGGGCAGAATGTACTTCTGTGTGGTGGCAACGGCCTGCCGCCTCTGCTCATTTCTTCCCCAGTGGGCGACCAACCATACCACGGGGGTTCCTCCTCCACTTCGCCATTGTATTGGGGCATGGTGTGCTCAGACGAGCCGGCCTCATCAGTGGTGGGCGGTCCAGCCCCGTGGTTGGTTGTCAGGATCACCCAGACTTACAGTGTTGCAGGGTGGACCCTGATTGTCCATGCAGGCACAGGCCTGGGCTGCCGGGGCTCTAGGAATGCCGGGAGCATCATGCATGTAGAGTGGCCTGGCTGGACCCAGGGCCCCATGCTGGCCTGAGAGCCCCAGGTCAGCAGGACCTGCAGGACCGTGGTAACACGGTGAGGCCTGCAGGCCCATGAATGGAAAATGGGGACATGAGGTCCATTTTGGAGTCTGCCGCCATTCTAAGGCACATGCGTTCAGGAGCTCTTTTTATTATCATGGTGTCATGACGTAGTCACAACACCTCTTAAAAGGGCAATACACTTAGGAGGGCCACACCACAGCTACTATACGTATCATGTGGGAATACCTGAACTTCTCAGTTGGACTAATATAATTTGATTAAATGGCATGGTATTACCAGTTCTCAGGAGCTCTGCTGTATTTGCTGCAAGATATGATGCAACACACGCATATAAAGAATTAACTGTTTGACACACACTCACTGGAGATTCACATCCAATGAGTGAGATAGTACTGCCAGTTAAGAAACTCAAAACCATTGAATAAGAATTTGTTGGCCTGCCCTTTTCATTGAATGAGTCACGTGGCTCACAAACAATAAGGCCACCGGTGCTCCATGTAAGACCCCCATCCTGTGGGGGGAACTGTGCTCCCAGGCCTGAGCCCTACCCAATGACTAAGACTCTACGCCCAGGTATAAGAGTCACATAATGAGTGAGCCTGCATTCCAAGATGTAACACTCACACACAATTAGTGAAACTATGGTTTAAGGAATGAGACTCCAACACAATGATTCAGACAGTTCCCTACATGACGAGACGTATTCCAAATGAATGAGAAGGGCCCGCAGGTGTAAGGCACAGCGTATGAGGGAGACTCTTCTCTGAGGAGTGAGACATGTGATGCACCCACCCAGGGAGCGAGAGCATGCTGAAATATGAAGCTCCTACTTAATGAGTGAAAATGCTCTGTAGAATGGGAGACTAACAATCAAGAAGAGGGACTGAGGTGCTAGGTGTGAGACTTTGATCCAATGACTGTAACTCATGTGCAGATTTTGAGATATTAAGTGTGTAAGACCAACAAGTGCTCAACTCACTTTCAGCACTTGAGACAGTATTTACGAAACACTTCACCCAATGAGTGGGACTGTGCTGTGAGTCGTGAAATTTACGCCAAATGAGTGTACTCCGCCAAGAGAATGATGCTGTTCTTCACTGTGTCAATTACATCGAGTGTTTGTGACTATTTTACATTGTATGAGACTCACACCAAATGGGACTTCCATGTCACAAGTGAAATTTACATCCAATAGCTTAGAATGCAGCTGCAAGCGGTTACTGTCACGTCAAACTAGTACTTCCCGCCTTCCGTTGTCGCCTTCATCACACTCAGTGCTTTAAGTGGGCCAGTGCCAGCCGTGGCCGAGCTCTGGCAGTCTCCAAAATGTTGGGCTGAGCCGGGGCCCTGCTGGGGCCCACCGTCCCACCACACCACGGTGGGACATTATCCCACCATAGCTGGAGCCGCAACGGGTCATTTACCTGCCACCATGATAAAGACAGGCAGCTGTGACTGAGAGAAGCGCCAGCCACATCATCACACCCTAAAGTTGCCGTTTGCGCAATACTCTGGCTGGAACTTCTGTCAGTGACAGCTGCAGGAAATGTCTCAGTCACACACACAGCGTCCCCAAGCAAGCTAGGCTGCAGGAGAGGTCACAAGAAGAAGTTACAGTCTCAGGAAGCCCTAAGAGTGTATCCGACAAACAATGAACAAATAAATAAACTGGGTCGTGCGCTGAGCGGAAACAGTTCTTGGGTCTCAAGAACTTTTCCTGTTCAGCACGCAACCCGGTTTATTTATTTATATATGCAATGTTTGTCGGATACCTGTATCCAACAAACATTGGTTGTTACATGTAACATTGCATGTATGGCATGTTAAAAAAAGAGTGTGTGTTAGATTTGGGGTAGATAAGTTGTACCGTGGGCAAACAATCTAAGATGCTAAGAAGCAAAGTGCAGTGGGGCAACAATGGGTATTACCATCGCATTTACCGTTCCGCCCAACCACGAGTTCGGTGGAAAATGGGAGTTTTATCTCCAGCTTTTTGCTCAAGGTAAAAATCACAATTTTCTGCACGTTTTCGGCGCTCTTACTGCAGCGTTAATTGTGCTGGCAGTTATAGCACCAAGAGACCCCCATTGGGTTCAATGGACGAAATGGAAATGGGGATTTCCCCCCTCCCCGCAACACGGGATTCGGCGCAAAGTAGTGCGCGGATACCGCCCAACTCATGAGGCCAAAACTGTTACATACTAACAGTCACCCATTGGTGGCACCAGTGGGCAGACGTAAAAAGTAATATGCAATGCCACACATGTTGTGGCAGGCCTGCTGCAGAGTACTATTATATGTAAAAGAAGAACACTTTATGAATGCTAATTAAGGTGGGTGTGGGGGTCTCCCCAAGGAGGCTGGTACATACTTTATTACATTTAACTAGCCTTTATTCTGACATGAACCACTTATTCTTTTTTGGTTAATACCACAGATTTAAATAATCAACTGTTGTGTACAGTGCTGTGCTGCAGATTAAGGTGCTATAAAAAAAATGTTGTTATTCGAAAGAAAGGATGTTGGTGCGTACGAGCAGTCGAGCACAAAGAAGAGAGAGTAAAATGAGGTGTTGGTAGAGAGGGGCACACAAGAAAAAAGAGCTAGAAAAAATCCTAGTTCAAGGTATGCTCACGCTGTGCGCTTATGTTAACTAAGCAACTTGGGCAGCTTTTTTGTAATCCTTAATCAAGCTCACGTTCATTTACCTGTGACAGCGCCTTGATGCCCCCCGGCTGTAGTGCGCTATACAAATATAAATAAATAAATTATGTAAAAGCTGCAGACATTAGTTCATTGCTCATGAAATGTTCATAGTGTTTTCAAAAAATAGAGTTCCAAAAGTTTTCAATTATTTAATTGCATGAAAAGGCAATATGCATCCAGATGATGTGTGTCCCAATAGTATTTGCCAATGCATTTTGGACAAGGTCTGTCTTCAAGGCTTGGACACTGTGTATTAAGTATTTAAATCAATATTCAAAATAACCAGAAATAACATGCGTCAAAGATGAATCAAATATAAATCATATAAAAATCACACGTATCACACATTGTTCATATCATGTATTGAAAGGAAACAGAATGGAAAAACTATATCAACAAATTGGGAAAAACAAATTTTCAAAAAATCACGAGTACAAAATAAAAACAGAAAGCAAAATTCTCTTAATGTCATAAAAAATGAATGAATAGGGAGAGGATTATTTACCTGGCTGTAAAGCCTTCCTGTATCTGAAATTTAATTTAAGGGAAATTCAGAACAATAGAGATCAGTGTAATCGAGTGTGTAACACTAGGTCAGCACATAGAATTACCTTGAGTCGTGTGATCGTCCTGATAAAAATCACGGTTGAATTATTTTCTACCTTTGAAAAATATGAGATTCTGGGTTCTAAATGTACTAAGCATGGACAACCATCTAATTACAGGCAATACTGACTCATAGCAGAGATCTTACCTTAGTATGTCGTGTTCAGTGCGCTTAAGGTAGAAAAACACATGGAGCGCGTGTCTGCTGAAATATTTGGTGTTTCATCTCTGGCTGCCGTTGCTAGGTGATGTGACGTCACGTGTACAAGTACGCAATGACGTCACGTGTGCCTCACGTCCCGCGGCCCTGCTGGCAGGACTAACAGGATAGCGGCCATGTTAGGGATGGCATTGAATGATGCCATTAAAAGGTTGGCCCAAAATATTATAAATGTGTATGGAGATATGTAATCCAAACGCATTTGGACAAAATTTATGAGTAAGAAGTACAAATAATGGTAGTAGTGTGAAGGGTAGCTAATGAGGCTGCTCGTCAATGTACTGTAAATACTGAAGCGAAACCAATTAAACATGAATGCTTCAGAAAATGCATGGCAAAAAATAGATGATCCTAACTCGTGGTCAATTAAGTATAGATATGATGCATACATATGGTATTCAGTCCAATACATTGACATTTTTAAATGTTTAAATAACATAGAACTGGTTTCTTTTCGCAGTGACATATATAGATCACTTTTCTCTAACGGACACATCCAAAGAGGACAGAGTGTCTCAAGGTAGTAGTTGCTCTTAGTTCACAGTTGCACATGTGTATAGAGCTCATAATGTTAAAAGTTCATAAAGTTATAGATAGCACATGTAGTTTATTTCCTCATTCATACCACCTGGGGTCATGGCATCAAGTCAATCTATCCAATAGGTCTCCCATCTGGTCCAGCCTAATGGTATGATGTTCGTGTGTGTTGCGCTTGGTAACTACTTCCACTATTTGCATTTGAATTTGATTGATGTTGTGTTTCTTCTCTGTCCAGTGCCGAGCAACTGCTGAGTTCATGTTGTTGGTTCTAATATACAATCAATGCTTGTTCCATCTTAACTTGCCTTGACATTTAGATTGCCCGACTTAATATATGCTGCAAGGGCATTTGATGCTGTAAATTATGTTGGTAGTGTCGCATGTAGCAAAGCTGTTAATTTTAATCTTTTTTCCTGTCCGTGGATGATTTGTGTCTCCTTTAGTCACAAAGCCGCAGTTGCTACAATTGTACATTTCCTTAATGTCTGAGGTGGTTTGTCTTCTGGTCTTGTTCTGACTAGATGGTCTACGAGGTTAGTGCTTCTTTTGTAGGCAAATGTGGGCAGCTCTGTAAACAAATGCTCAACTCCCAAATCGCTGGTTAGTGTTTGCCAATTTCTCTTGATAATTTACTTAATCTGGTTACTTTGTATGGAATATCTGGAAACGTATATCAGTGATGGAGTGGCTTTCTCTTATCTTCTCTCTGGTGCACTGTCATCCTGTTGTAAATTCATCAGGCGGTCAGTGGCAGATTTGATCTCATCTGTCTTGTAGCCTTGGGCCAAAACATTTCTCCCATTTTAACAATTTCCTTCTCATAATCCTCTGGATCACTCACACTCCTCTTAACTCGTAACATCTGGCTAAAGGGTACATTTTTGATCAAACTGGGTTGATGAAAGCTCAGTCTATGCAGTAGATTGTTACGGTCTGTGTCTTTACGATAGATGTTGGTCACATATTTGCCGTCCTGTGTCTTGATTGCCACATCGAGGAAATGTATTAGTTCCGTTGATGACTCACTGGTAAATTAGATTCTAGGATCAATTGTGTTCATGTACCCAAAAAACCCTTCAGGATTTTCTTGTGTTCCCTTCCATATTCCATAAATATCATCAATATAGCGTACCCATAATACTATGTATTTGTGCCATTCTCCGTGCTCTAGGATATGTTCTTTTTCAAACTTATGCATGAAGCAGTTAGCATAGATAGGGGCCATGGTTGCCCCATAGATGTACCAGATACCTGTAAGTAAAAGTTGTTCTTATATTGAAAATAAGAGTTCTCAGAGATGAATTGCAGTAGAACCAAAAAACATTTCTTGGGAGCTCTGATTTCTCCTTCAATGAAAAGTATCCATTCGATTGCTTGCATACCTAGTGTCAAACTCCGTACCAACCTCCCTCCCTTCCTCCTCACCTGGTTCTTCAGCGAGGCTTTCTTTTTCTTCTGTCTCCCTCCTTTTCCTTCTGGGATTCTTTGATTTGATGTCTTTCTTCCGTTCTTTCTTTTGCAGCAAATAAGGTCTGTCACCTCGGGATGCCACACTGTCGGTAGGGAAATGGACCCCAACTGAGTGGCCTCCCCCGGAGCCAGCCCCGAATGCAGGGAAAAGCCTCCTGGCTGAAAAACCCCGCAATCAAGGAGATTTTGGTAGAGGAAGTTGAAGATGGTGAGAGGAGTCAATCAGGTTGTTTGACTATAGTACCCAGAAATCCGGCGTTCCGTAATGAAGCGGCTTCAGATGGAATGCAGCTCCGTGTGACGGATGATACTCCGCCAGGAAGTAAACATACAAAGACAGAACAGTCTGGCAAACTGGGGGCCGTCTTCGTCGAGGATCGTGGATCAAATGAGCACCAGGTAAACAATAGGAAGAACGCCAGTAGAGTCCCAGCAAGGTAAGTAATGAAAAAGGCAGAGGCAGGGGTAAACGTGCCAGAAAACACAAGCAGACAGGAAAGGCAAAGGGAAAAAAGGAGCAGCAACGCACGATAGTCTAGGAGGAAACGAAGCACAGAAGGAGCGGCAGCAGAGGTTTCCTAAACAGATCGGAAACCAAAGCAAAAGCGTAAAAGGCACAAAAAGAAAACACAAGGAAAAAATGAGCACACAATGGAGAGCAAGAGAGAGAGAGCGTTCTGCACAGAAGGATCTGAGGTGCAACGCAGCGGCAAGCAGACCGAGTTGCTGTAAATGCCTGGCGGCGGCCATGTTGCAAAGAACAACTAGACCGTGAATGCAGCAGCGGTCTAAAAACCTAATGAAACATCCTAATGGCGACCCCACCGATTCCAAACCTTCCAGGAAGGCATGACACCTAGATTGTGCTGGATGGAAGTCTATGGTGAACATAATCGGGTCTACGATGTATTGGATGTTATTGAAATGTTGTAGAAAATGGGACATATCCTTGATGTATGTGCTGTTTTTGTGTACAACAAGTTGTAAAAAGAAATCTATGTATTTACCTAAGGGTTGAAGTACACTGTCCATGTCAGCCACGATGGGTCTCCCCGGGGGTGAGGTGGTGAGGTAGGATGTTTGTGTATTTTGGGAAGTATGTAGAAATTGGGTATCCTGGGATGATTCTTCAGTAAGAATCTCTTAGTGTGTTGATTTATCCATTCAAGATCTTCAGCTTTGTTAAGGATGTTGACCAGATTCGATAAAATGTCGATGGTGGGGTCGGATTCGAGTTTGACATATATCGTGAGGTCACTGAGTTGTCTTTCACATTCTGAGTCATAATCGGTGCTGTTCATTTTCACCAGGCCTCCACCTTTATCCGCGGGGCACACCAACACTGGGATTATGAAACAGAGGCGGAGTCTAATGCCAGCAAATGCCTTTCCCCGCATCAACGTGTAACATGGCTGTGTCAGAGTCTCCGCACCATTTTTGTACACAGCGGACTGAAGAATGATTTTTGTTTGCATTGCGAAAGTGCCCTTTTGGTAGTGGATAGGTAAAATGCTAGCCATAGAATACTTAACAATGAAAGTGATAATGGTACTTGCAATGAACTGTCCTTTTGTATGCCAGTTCGCTCCCAAAGAGCAGCTCAGCATCCACCACAAACAGGGTCTCCTTACCTTCATCTGCGGTTTCCAAACACCAGCTGTGGCCTGCTCTACCTCTCCGCTATATCAGATTCACAAGCAAACTCCCTGTAATCCAAGCGGATTTGCATAGATGAACAGGAAATAACATTGTAGAGGAGACAACCCTGTTTAATTATTTATGTATTTGTTATCGTATGCAATGTTTATCGGATACATGTATCCGACAAACATTGCATAAATAAATAAACTGGGTCGTGTATGCAGGTTGCCGGGAACAGTTCTTGGGTCACAATATAACCCAGTTTATGTACTGATTTATTTCTGCATTGTGTGTCGGCTGCACAGACCGATGTATCCATTTAGTTTGTACCAGCATACTGTGTTGTGATGTGCACTTAGTTATGTATGCCAGACCATTTTTACATGTTCACTTTAGGCCACGCCCATCACATTTAGACCACGCCCATCGTGCAAGCTACACCCCCAAATGAGGGCCCCCCTCAATTTCTTACCCCACTTAAAGCACTGATTTATTTATTTATTTATTGTGCATTTATTAGGTGCCTATACAACAAAATGGTGTTTCCAGGTGCAGTAAGGCAAATGGGGACTAGCAAGGGAGTAAATGACAATGGCAAACAAAAAACAATCATGGTCCTACTACATCTTGTGGCATTCAGATGTGCAAGTGCAATGAAGAGAAGTGCAGAAGGGGGTGCGGGGTAAGGCAAGGGATAGTGGGATCCTGGGAGGGAAGTGCCAGGGGGCGCCAAGACAGGAGGCCACAGGCTAAGTGCTAAGGCAGAGGAGTACCTGGGTGGGATGTGCAACTGCCAGGCATGTGTCTTCAAGGGCAGTGCTTATGGGTGGAGGCTGCTGGTGTCGACTGGGTGGAAGACGATGAGATTCCTGAGAGACCAGGTCGCCAATCTCAGTGGCAGTGGGAGGATTAGTAGGGAAGGGAGAGGGGGGGAGAGAAAAGCAGAGTCTTGAGAAGTTTCCGGAACTTGAAGAGATCCAGCTCAAGTCCGAGAGCACTAGCGAGGCTGTTCCGAAGAGAGGCACCAGCCGAAGAGAGAGACCCGCCCCCCACTCTCTGCTTGGAGAAGCGTTTGACAAGCAGAGAGTTGGAGTTAGAGGAGCGGAGGGCTCTAGCAGGGATGTATATGGGGAGAGATAGTTTGAGGTAGCATGGTCCCAGGCCCCAGAAAGCCTTGTGGATGAGGCAGAGGGTCTTGAATTTGATCTGTGCAACCACTGGGAGCCAGTGGAGAGATTTTAGTCCTGGAGAGATACAGTCCCTAGGCTTGAGGCCAAGGATAGGTCCTGCACCCCTATTCTGGATTTGCTGGAGGGGCCATAGGGAGAAAAGGGGGAGGTTGAGGAAGCGGCTATTGCAATAGTCTAGCCAGAGTGACGATATACTCATATTTGCCTGAAACCTTACTTAACACCACCACCACCTGGTAGCTGTTTTGAATAGATTAAAGGACCAGGGGCACACTCTAAACAAGAGAAAATGCAAGTTCCACAGGGACTGGCTTTAGTTCTTTGGCTTTCTATTCCAGAAAGAAGGAGTTTCAGCTGGCCCGCAAAAAGTCTGAGACATTAAAGCTGTCCATGCCCTGCAGAACCAGTCTGATGTCTGGTGCTTCCTAGGGATGATAAACTACTGTGGATGGTTCATACCGCAACCTGGTAATGCTGACCAAATACCTCTGAAGCCTCACCAAGATAACTGAACTGTTAGAGCGGGGTGAACTACAAGCTGCGACTTTCGAAAACACCAAGAATGTGCTATCTGAAAACACTGCAATCGCGTACATTGACATGAAGCGGAGTACCAAGCTGGTAGTGGATGGCAGTCCCCCCTGGGTTTGGAGCCCTCCTCACACAACGCACATCAATGGGCAAAGAGGTTCCAGTAGCTTTCACAAGCCGTGTGCTGACACCGCTCCAAGCAGATAGAAAAGGAAGCAATCTCAGTAGTGTGGGGATGCAGACACTTCCACCTCTATCTCTACGGACAACCAACAAGCCCCTGATCCCCAACTTCAATGGTTCCTCCCTGCACCCACCTCTCTGGATAGAAAAATGGACACTCTATCTCCAGAAGTTTGTGCTCACTATAGAATACCGTGCAGGGAAGGGAAACCCTGCAGACTTCCGTTCCCAATGTCCTTGGGAGTCAACATCCAGAGAGACATGAACCGCCGCACTCCTAGAGCAACATATGAAAATGGGGGCATCACACAAAATTCCCACAGTGCTGCCCTGGATTAGTGCTTTTTTCGCTATTAAAGTGGCATAGCGACCGCAAGATGAAACAGGTTCTTAAAGATACAACACAGCACAACTCTGCCTCAAAAGCCTCTTCCTCGGTAGGGACATATTATCCACCTCTGAAGAAGGACTTCTGCTGGCAGGATTGTGCAGTGTCATTCCTGCCTCCCTGACAAATAAGGTAATGCATCTCGCACATGCAGGTCACCAAGGAATATGCAAAATGAAGGCCCGCCTGCCGCAGACAGTCAGGTGCCCAAGGCTAGAACCTGCAGTGGAAACAAATATAGTATGGTGCATACCATGGCAAGCAACCGGTGCCGCCTCACTACCTGCTCCTATCCGATCCATGACCAGAGGGGAGAAAACATGGGAGAATTTAAGAAGGGACTTTGGCTTCCTGTCTGATGTTCAATACACCCTGGTGGTGGTTGACTTCTCCCACTATCCCGAGGTGGAAATCGGCAGGTCTACAGCAAGCAGTACAGTGATCCCAAAGCTATAGAACATTTTCACCACCCATGGCCTGCCAGTCTCTCTCAAAAGAGGTGATGGGCCCTCAGGCCAGGGTAGTGAGTTTCGGCCATTCCTAAGCAACCTTGGGATCAGACACCAGAGAATCATCCTTTGCTGGCCCCAAGCAAATGGGGACGTGGAGCTCTTCATACACAATCTTAATGAAACGCTCAGAATAGTGACGGAACACCAGGATGATCATGAAAGGATACATTTTCAATTTCTGTAGGAGTATCGCACAACCCCACACAGGGCAACAGGAGTAGCCGGAGTCAGTCTGCTGCTGGGGAGAGCACTGTGAACAGCCATCCCTACTGCCCAGAGATGCATTGTGAGGCACAAAGAATGCAATCTATCGGATAGCAGCCAAAAGAGGGTAGAGGAGCCCACTCTTGGAGTTGGGGACACCATCCTAGTAAATACATTTCAGCGACATGGCAAAATCAACCGGCTGTTTGAACCTTAGCAACTCACGGGGACGGCCAAGGCAGGCAGCATGGTCACGCATGTCAAGGGCTGATGACCAACGCAAGGAACTCATAACATTTACAAGCCCTGCCTCCCAGGACATAGAAGAAAGGACTCAGGAACAGAGGTGTCACCATAGCTGGCGGTTACTCCCAAGCAGAATAATGACTGCGGCTACTCCTGTTGCCCTGTCTGGGGTGGTGCGGTACTCCTACAGAAATTGAAAAATTGCCCTCTCTGGATCACCCTGGCATTCAGTCGCTAGTCTGAGTTTTTTGTTAAGTGTGCGTACGAAGAGCTCGACGTCCTGATACACTTGGGGCCAGCAAAGGGTGATTCTCTGGTTCACAAGAACAGGGGAAGATGTTAGCGACAAACCCAGCGAAGAGCTGGGCTGGCGGGTGACACCATCTGGCAGGCCCCAGGGCGACCCATGGAACGCAGGTATTTAGAGGGAAGGCAAGTTGAACCACCAGGCGCGTGGGGCAGACAAAAGTACATGCGCGTGGCGCGCTGGGCGGACTGGAGCATGCTGGGCGGACTGGAGCGCTCAGGGCGGACTGGAGCGCATGAGTGTGTCGAGCGAACCGGAGTGTGTGAAGTACATTGGGATGCATGGAGTGGATAGGAGTGCATGGAACGGACTGGAGCTCATAGAACTCTGTGACGTATATAGTATGGTTTGGAATGCAAAGAAAGTTTTGAAAGAGCATATAACACATCATATCACACCACCATGCTTACTCCCCCCTATACACCACCACTCAACTAGAACAAAGAAATACTATGACACCATTTGGTATAACTGTTCTCATACTAACATCCGCCGCCTACTCCACAGCACTCCAAGTAAAACACTGCTGGTTACACACCCCCCAGCAAGGCGTTCTCCTCAGGCATAACGCAGCCACACTCGGTCTGGATAAATCCTGCCAGAATGAACACATACTCCTGATCTCTCAACCACCACAACTACCGCTAAGAAGCAGCTATTACACGAATACCGCACCAGCTGCACACATAGCCGGTGCTCACACGCACCTTTAACTCTCTCTACTCTCTCTACTGATCTGAACTTTGGTTCCCAAGGGCGTTCAACCTACCAGCGCCTTCAGACCATACCAATGGTATATAAGGCGCTATATAAATGCAAAATAACATAACATAACATAACATAACTTTGTTTTGAGGTGACATCACCAGCATATCGACAATGTGAAAGTTGATGATAAGGGGAGGGACATGGTGTCCTACAATGATGGTGCAGAGGGTGCGCAGAGTGTCCTGCCTAAGCACTCACATGCAGACAGAGATCCTGACATGTGGTCATGCGGGAGGGTGGTCACTGCACTGAATAAAAGCGGAGCGAGCGGCACCAGAGCTCAGAGGCCTGCGGCAGATACGCACTAAACAGTCTCTCGTATGTTATTGCGGTGTAGCCCAGTCTCTCACAGGGAGGCCTCCGGAGTCCTCTCGCCGCTACACGTGGATCCACGGCAGGTGCAAATGAGCGGCACTAATGTTCCCCGGATCTGGGAGCAGCAATACCTGACCCCAGGCTACACCCTGGACGCTGGGGTGGCGTCAGCTGGGCCCCAACACTTTCCTCTGTGTAATTGTGAACCCTGTTATAACAATTTGAAGATATTTCTGTTCCCCTCTCTCAGTCATCGGGGGCTCCAATACGCACATAGTGGCACTGCAATAGACACATTTTTTCAATGGGTTTTCTTTTGGCCCTCCTCCGTCAGCTAACGCCTTGTATTATGCTTAGGCAAGCTACTGAAAATGCAGCAGCTTGGCACACATAGTATTATATATCATTGCTGGTTTGACAATGAAACCCCTGCTTAAGAGAAATCAAAGCCCAGCATGACCTGAACACTGTTCTTTTTCAATGTGTATGTATAATGTCAACATTGTTAACCAACCTTGCTTTAAATCATGTAAAAAGATGATGCATATGTTTGTCAATAATTCATTCTGGAAAATTCGCTTTTGAAACAGGAAGTTTGTGTTTTTGCCATACAACTGGGACACGAATTGGTCCACAAAAGCAAGAAAGATTAACATTTGGGTGGTAGAAGGCTAGCTTCACGAATGAACTGTGCACCTCATTTGCAGGTTCTGCCTTCCCCACCTTGTGCAGTCTCGCATTTCACATGTATGTGTTCGGTAACTGTGCATGTCATCTTTTCCCCGCAGGATACTATATGTACATAGAAGCATCAAACATGCTCTATGGCCACAAGTCACGTCTCCTCTCCAAGCCTCTCCGTGCCATTTTGGGGCAGCAGTGCTTGACATTTTTCTATCACATGTATGGCACCGGGACAGGACTACTGAGCGTGTATTTGCGAAAGGAAGGCGACGCCAGCAAGGAGACCCTGCTGTGGCGAAGGCGAGGCGAGCAGAGCATCACCTGGCTGCAGGGACTTGTCGAGTATGAATCTGAGAAGCGTCATCAGGTACATATATACACACCCTTGCCTTAGACCTGCAATTCCAGTCCAGTAAATACACATTCGAGGGGATTGGGTCCTCCGACGTATTCCATATCTATGACATGTAATCACCACAGCTGTGCTGCTTCGGAAACTTTTTCGGCGTCTGCGTCCTGCGTCGATGACGTCGATGCGCCGTCGTCGAGGACCCCCTCCGACGTCCGACGTCATCCGATGTGATAAGTAGGACGCACGACTCCCATAGCCCCAGTTCCGTTTTTTCCGCGAACGTGTTGCTTCGTGTTTCTCGGTTTGAACGCCTCGACTCTTTGGAGTTCTGTTCTTCTCGGTTCTTCGAACCTGTTCGTTTGTGTTAATCCTTCTGAAGATGTCTTCTACTTCGTCTTCGACCCCGCGTCCGGGTTTCAAGAAGTGCAGGGAGTGTGGGTCCAAGATGTCGGTGACGGACTCGCACGACGCCTGCCTCTGGTGCCTCGGGGAGGCCCACGACACGGATGACTGTATCGACTGCCAGTCGCTCACGTCCAAAGCCTTACGCGAACGTAAGAAGAAGTTGTCGGTAGGTCGGGTGTCCAAGCCCCGGAAGTCGAAGTCTGCGGGGCTTTCGACGGATGATTCGAGGGGTGACTCTCCGTGTCATCGTCGGAAGTCTCGTGGGTCTCCTTCTAGGAGTCGGTCTCGCAACTCCTCCGCCTCTTCGAGGCATTCTCGGAAGCGCCGACATCGGTCGTCTTCCAGGTCCTCTTCGGAGGGCTCTGCCCGGCACGTCGCTTACCCCTCGGGCCGTGCGACGCCGGAGGAATGGGCTTCCTTCGGGAAGAAGCTGTTGGCGATTCTTGAGTCGCAGGGTACTCAGCCGTCCGCGCCCCCGAGTGGGGTCGGTCGTGTGAGGTCGAGAGACACCGCTCGCAAGAGTGGTCGGCACGAGTCACGGGAAAGGTCCCGTTCGGACAAGGGGACTCGTTCTCGACGTACCCGTTCCAGGTCCCGGTCCTCGACGCGTTCGAGACCGTGTGCACCTGTGAGGTCTTCGAAGAAGGCTTCGACGTCTGTGGCGTCGAGGGCGTCGACAGGTTTTCTCGAGGCTCTGGCTCCGAGGAAGTCGTCGATGCCGTCGACGCTCAGGTCGTCGAGGGACACGCTCGGGGCTCCGGCCTCGAGGGCTGGGTCGACGCCGCCGATTCTGGAGGCGCTGCATCTGACGTCGACGCCGATTTCCTCGACGTCGACGCCGATCCTCTCGGCGCCGATGCCGGTTCTCTCGACGCTGGCGCCGATTCGCTCGACGCCATCGACGCCTTTCGTGTCGGAGGTACCCCGGGGCACGGTTGGACCCCCTAGGAAGGCTCTGGTTAAGAGCAAGCACTCTCGAGTGCCTTCTTTTCGCCACCTGGATTATATTTCAGAGGCGGATGAGGATTCTGATGGCCTGGTTCCTAGTCAGGTTCCGGATGACATTGTCTCGGGCCATAGTCAGTTTGACGAGTTGAGACAGTCACTGCATGATGCCAGTGGACTGGACACCTCTCCGGAGGTGGAGTTTTGTAGGCCTGAGCCTGGCTCTCATGCTGATTCCTCGTACCGGCGCCTTATGGCTAGGGTTTCTGAGTACTTGGGATGGTCTGCTCCCCCAGGGGAGTTTGTGCAGGATGATCTGACGGACATCCTTGATGTTGGTCCCCCAACTGACCCGGTTCTGCCGTTCCATATGGCTTTACAGAGAAGGGTGGCGGCGGCTTGGACTGCTCCGGAGAGTCTCCCGGCGGTGGGCAGATCCTTGTCGCGAAAATACCGTCCAGCCAGTGGCGACCCCTGCTACTTGACCAGGCACCCCACTCCGGAGAGTTTGGTGGTGCAGGCGGCCACGGCCCCGGCGAAGCAGGCGTCGTACCCTACCATCCCTCCTGATAGGGACGACAAATGTTTTGATGGCTGGGCGAAGAAAGTGTTTTCTTCTGGTGGTATGGCGCTTCAGGCGGCCAACTCCATTTGTGCCTTGTCACGTTTCACGCACACTCTGTGGAACTGTGTTGCGTTAGCGGCTGAACATGTTCCCGAAGGGGATGAACGGGATGGTTTCCTTGCTATGGTCCAGGATGGTAAGGATGCCATGTGTGAGTCCGTTCAGTCGGGTTTGGACTTAGCTGAATGCGTCAGTAGGTCCATGGCGGCGAGCACCGTGATACGCAGGTTTGCGTGGTTGCGGAAGTCGGGGTTTGCGCCTGATGTGCAGTCCCGGCTCCTCAACATGCCCTTTGATGGTGAACACCTTTTTGGCAGCAAGGCTGACGAGAGCCTTGAGAGGTTGCAGACCTCAAAAGCTGCAGCAAAGTCGTTGGGCGCTGCAGTTCGCCAACCTCCGCCTTTTCGTCCCAGGGGACAGCAGTGGAGGGGTGGTTCCTTTCGCTATTACTCATCCTTCAGTAAAGCGAGAGGAGCTGGCAGTCAAAGAGGCCAACGCAGGGGTACCAGAGGTGGACGACAGGGTACCCGTGGTGCCAAGACCGCTCGGGCAGTTGCCTCTTTGCCCTCAGGTAACGCCGCAGCCGCTCCCGCTCAGTCGTGAGGCCATGTCCCATGGTTCGCCGGTTGGGGGAAGGCTGGCGCAGCATCTTGTAGAGTGGCAAGCCATTACTTCAGATGTGTGGGTTCTGGAGATCATAACCCACGGCTACTGTCTTCCTTTTCGGCACAGGCCTCGCGACAATCCACCGGGGAACCTCTCTTTGCAGAGTCCGGATCCGCTCCTTGCGCAGGAAATTCAAGCCCTGCTGGAGAAAGGCGCCATAGAACTGGTGCCTGTAGCGGAGAGGAACAAGGGATGGTATTCCCCTTATTTTTTGGTTTCGAAGAAAGACGGGGGATTGAGACCCATCATGGACTTGCGCGGTTTGAACAAACTCCTCAGGAAGGACAAGTTCAAGATGGTTACTCTCTCTCAAGTCCTCCAGGCCCTTCAGCTTCAGGACTGGTTGGTGTCACTCGACCTCAAGGATGCTTACTTCCATGTGCCGATCCATCCCAAGCACAAGAAGTACCTGAGGTTCGCGGTTGGCGACTCGCACTTTCAGTTTCGGGTCCTGCCGTTCGGATTGACCTCCGCCCCGAGGGTTTTCACCAAGCTCATGGTGGTGGTGGCAGCGCATCTCAGGCAAGGGGGGATTCACGTCTACCCCTACCTGGACGATTGGTTGATCAGGGGGAGCTCTCCCGAGCAAGTCCTGGATCATCTATCGATCGCCTGTCGCTCCCTTCACAGGCTGGGCTTCTCCCTCAATTTAAAGAAGTCCCATTTGACGCCAACACAGCGGCTCCAGTACATCGGAGCAGTGCTCGACACTTCCCTGGGGCAGTGTTTTCCTCCCCAGGTGAGGGCTCTTCACATTCAGCAGATGGTGCACAAGTTTCAGCATGCCCAGACGCTCCCAGCGTTCGAGTTCCTGAGGTTGCTCGGCCTCATGGCATCCTGCATTCTTCTGGTGCCAGAGGCTCGCCTGCGGATGAGATCTTTGCAGTGGGCACTCAAGACGCAATGGTCCCAGTCCTCCGGCAGGATGTCGGACTCGATTCAGGTGCCGTCCTCGGTCGCCCGGGACCTTCTGTGGTGGGCCGTCGAAGGCAACTTGATGAAGGGGGCTCCATTTTGGCTTCCCTGGCCGGAGGTGACGATCGTGACGGATGCATCCCTCACGGGATGGGGAGCTCATGCCAACGGGCTGACAGTCAGCGGTCGTTGGTCTCCGCCGGAGTCCAGACTCCATATCAATCTGTTGGAGCTGAGGGCCGTCAGGCTAGCCCTGAAGGCTTTTCTGCCGTCTGTGCGAGGGAAGAATGTCCTGATCCTGACGGACAACACAGTGGCCATGCACTACCTCAACAAAAAGGGGGGGGCAGGGTCACTTCCTCTGTGCAGAGAGGCGATGCAGCTCGAGTTCTGGGCCATCCCGCAGGAAGTTTCGATCTCAGCAGTTCATCTGGCCAGAGCCGAAAACGTGACGGCGGACGCTCTGAGCAGGCAGAGCGCGATCTCTCACGAGTGGGAGTTGGCTCAGGAGATTCTCCTGGAGATCTTCGCCCTTTGGGGGACCCCTCAAGTGGATCTCTTCGCCTCCAGTGTCAACCGGAAGTGCGAAAGGTTTTGCTCGCGGGAATTTCCTCCAGAAGGAGCCTTAGGAGACGCGTTCGTGGTGGAGTGGTCATTCCCGCTGCTGTACGCGTTTCCTCCAGTCCCCGTCATCCCGCAAGTGCTGCGGAGGTTACGGAAGTTCGGTTCCCGGATGATCCTCATTGCCCCGGCGTGGGCTCGGAGGACGTGGTACCCGGACCTTCTCGACTTGTCCATCTGCCCTCCACGTCGCCTTCCCTACCGAGACGATCTGCTCTCACGGGAGGGGGGTCAGGTTCTCCATCCAGAGGTCTGGTCCCTCAACCTTCACGCTTGGCTTCTGAAAGGTTGAGGTATAAGGATTGGGACCTCCCTGAGGACGTGATGGAGGTGTTGCTTTCGGCCCGAAGGCCGGCAACTAAGTCTCTGTACCGTTGCCGTTGGCGTAAGTTCTGCGACTGGTGCAGAGTTCAGAGTGTGGATCCTTTTGCATGTGACATCCCCATGGTTCTGTCCTTTTTGCTTTCTTTGGCCCACAGGGGCTTGCAAGTGGGTACCGTTAAGGGTTACCTGGCGGCGCTGTCCATCTTTAAGCGCTCGTCTGAAGAGTGTTCTTACTTTAAAATCCCTTTGATTTCACAGTTCCTGAAAGGGCTCACTAATGTGTTCCCTCCGTCACCTTTCCTGGTGCCCGGTTGGGATTTAAACCTGGTTCTTAAGTTTCTTATGGGTGCTCCGTTTGAGCCTTTACATTCTTGCCCTTTGAGGCTGTTAACTCTGAAAACTGTGTTTTTAGTTGCGGTTACTTCCGCTCGCAGAGTGAGTGAGTTACAGGCACTTTCAGTTAAGCCTCCCTTCACTGTATTTCACAAGGACAGGGTTGTCCTTAGAGTTTGTCCTTCTTTTCTTCCGAAGGTAGTGACGGAATTTAATTTGGCCCAGAAGGTTGTTCTTCCGGCATTCTATCCTCCTACGCATCCTGGTAAGGAAGAGGAGAGGCTCCATAGGCTTGATCCTAGGAGAGCTTTGAGCTTTTATGTTTCACGCATGTCCCGGGTCAGAGTGGATGATCAACTCTTTATTGGTTACGCTGGTAAGCGTTTGGGGCAAGCTGTGACGAAACAGACTTTGTCTCGCTGGATTATTTTGGCCATCTCGGAGTGCTACCGTTTGGCGGGTAAGGACCCACCGGCTGGCTTGCGGACCCATTCTACCAGGGGTATGGCTGCGTCTACTGCCCTGCAGAGGGGTGTTCCTATTCGCAACATCTGTGATGCAGCCACCTGGGCTTCAGTACATACATTTGTACGTCACTATTCCCTTGATTCCATCCGAGCACAGGATCTGGTCTTTCGCAAGGCGGTCCTTTGCTCTGCTATTTGATTGGCTATTCTACATTTTGATTCTAAATTCTTTCCCTCCTCCTTGCTTTGGTACTGCTTTGGGAGTCTGTCATAGATATGGAATACGTCGGAGGACCCAATCCCCTCGAAGAACAAGTTACTTTCTTACCTGGTAACGTTCTTTCGATGGGATGGTCCGACGACGTATTCCATATCGCTCCCGCCCTGCCTTCCCCGCTGCAGAATTTCTTTTGCGATTGCAGCTTACGTTCCGCAAGGCTTTGTGTCTGACTGGCAGTTGACTTATGTCACACGTTCTGGGGGAAAAAACTATAACTGGGGCTATGGGCGTCGTGCGTCCTACTTATCACATCGGATGACGTCGGACGTCGGAGGAGGTCCTCGACGACGGCGCATCGACGTCATCGACGCAGGACGCAGACGCCGAAAAAGTTTCCGAAGCAGCACAGCTGTGGTGATTACATGTCATAGATATGGAATACGTCGTCGGACCATCCCATCGAAAGAACGTTACCAGGTAAGAAAGTAACTTGTTCGTCAAAACCAGCAACAGCACCTTAAGGTGAAATCAAATAATGTATTGAAGCCGGACGTATGGTTCTGTAACTCAGTAACACCGAGGGAACACATTGGGCACAATAGTGAATCTCCAGATTGACCGTTGTGTTACCTCTAAAAAAAAAAAATGTGTAGTATATAAAAATGTTAGTATCTCAGGAGGATAGCTCAGCAGCAACGTGCTCGCCTTGGAATCAAGACGACACGGAGCAACACAGGTTCGATCCCCAGGTCCGCGCTTAGAAACCTCTGGGTATTAAGCACGTTATAAATAACCTATCATATAATATTTTGTGTATTTGTGGTAAATTTTATATTGGAAGCACGATAAGAACATTCCGTGAGAGGAAGGGCGATTGGACAGTGTAATGAAGCTTATCCCATCGCTGTTTATTCGAGAGTGCAACACTGTCTATCAGGGGTCTGCAACCTTCGGCTCTCCAGATGTTTTGGACTACGAATCCCATGAGTCCTCGCATTTGACTATGCTGGTTTGGGCTCATGGGAGTTGTTGTCCAACATATCTGGAGATCCAAAGGTTGCAGACCCGTGGCCTAGGTGACAAATCATTAATAGGTTTCTGTGTCCTTGAACATGTGTGCATTTAAATAACAGAACCTAGATCTTAGGAAATGATAAGCCCATGAAATCAATGATACCCAGGCAGCGACGTTGGGTCTCAACGTGGTTCATGAGCTCAAGGTATTTGTGGGGCAATCATTTTGGACATCAGAACACAATACATTACATAATGATTTTCTTTGTATAGTCCTGAGAAATGTATCGAAAGTGTAAATTGTGAGGATGTTGTTTGTCTCTGGTATCTGGTATCGTTTATCTAAATGGTTAAGATGCCACAGTCTTATGGTGTAGATAGTAATATTGGGCCAGATTAAAAAAGATATGCCCAAAGCACACGCTCAGATGTCCATTTCCACCACTTTTTAAGAATTTGTACACATAAAGGTGGTATTTCTGCACATCATCCCCAATACAAAAACGGGCTGCACATTGCAATGCACAGAAGATAAACACATTCCCAGGCAGCTGTTTGGAACAGGCGCAGACGGATGAACAAGGCTTGAGAGAGTCATTCCAGACCCTGTTATGAATTTTGGGGGAGATCTGGCCAGTGTTTATAGAAAGTCGAGCGATTAGTGGCATAATTCATGACTTATAATTCATTTGTAGGTTGGTTAAATATCTTAAATGTACACTCTCTGAAGCGTAGACAAACGATTGTGCATATTTATTTAAAATGTGATAGTTGTGAAATATGTGAGTACTGTGATGCATACTAGGGTACATTTGAGTACTGTGATGCCTACTAAGGCAACACATGCCGGCTTGGAGGGTGTTTTTTAATTATATCTAATAACTGAGGCTATCAGTTTAGACACGCTCAATTGGGGTTGTAATAATGTGAAGGTCAGAAAGGCAACATAGGCTGGGTTGTAGGATGTTTTCTATTTCGAATAAGTCAGGCAATCAGTTGAGACCAACGTATGTGTGAGTCGGAGTATTTTTTCAGTCTCTATGTAGTATTCAGATTGTATACAACCCCTCAATCATGATAGCAGCTAAGAGGGATGCGCAGAAATACAGGCGATGTAGGCTGCCACCGTAGATAAGCGTAAACTGTGTGTATTTCTTGAAGCAGACACAGTAATGTCTTGAGTTGTTTGGTATAAGGTTTTTCAATCAATCAAGCTTTATTTCGGTTTCCACCACCATGAAAGCATTTGCATAGTTTCGCAAAAAAACATAAAAAAGGCTACATTATCAAAGGTTAAACCGTTGTGGTTTCAGCCATTTGCGTCTAGCAACTTCATGTAAAGGACATGGAAATAAGAAAGGCAGTCCGTCTTCGTCACATGATTTACAAAAAGGGCATTTTGATGTGGTGCCAGTGGCCCCAATGAACTGTGAACGCGGCGAGTGGCAAATGCCTAAACGAACTATTGCATGCAAGGGTTTCGCAGGCTTCAGGCCAGGAAAAACAAGGTGCATTTCCATACCTAGTGAAGTTTCCACTCACATGTACTTTGATGACAAGTGGTGGGAGAAGCATGAATCTAGTTTTTCTTTTAAAACGCAGTCTTTAAAAGCAATCGTTGGAATCGTTTTAGACAGTGCACCACATTTGGTTGGTTTGTACCAAAAGACTTGCAAGTCTATCTCAGAAAGCATATGCTTAACAAATCTGAACCAAGGCCGTAACTTTCCTCCATTAGACTGCAGGGCGTTATGAATGCCCTCTCTATAGAGAGTCAAGGCATCTGTATTGAGTAGCTTGAGCCAAAAGACCAGGGCTTTCAGCATGATTTCATATTTAACCTCGGTTGTGCCTAATTCCAAGGCAATGGGTGCAGAGGGTGCACTACAGGCTAGGCCCGTTAAGCGTTTTAAGAATATCTCCTCTGTGACCTGTGTATTGGATCATGGCATATGGCCCCATAGTTCCGCCTCAAACGTGATAGCTGGGATTGCCTGGGCTTTGCAAGAGGACATCACTGGCCCCACAGAGAACAAACCCTCAATGCATGGGAGAAAAGGCCATGTCCACCTTTATTCAAAACTAGACATACGAATATATATGACCCCTTCCTTAAGGCAAAGCATAACATTTAATTGGCGTAATGGCTGTTACTACACCCGGCACCAAGCACAGAAACCACCACATGAGCCCACATACCATCTTGCTTACAATCAAATGGTGTGATGGGTAGCAACCAAGACCAGCCATGGACAACCAACGTCACCTGACACCCAGAGGGCAACCGAGCGAGTCTGAGCCTGGACTTCGTAGCTGTTACGCCTACCATGAGCCCCGACCACCTTACACCCACAACTTTGGGAGATTAATTTATTAGGATTCCACACTTAGGGCCGCATCACGAGTTGTACGGTATCGCCGGCGCTAATAGCTCTGCCCTACCGCCAAAACCACCGGCGCTATTAGCGCCGGATCACAGGTTTGCCAGATTTGGAAATCCCCATTCCCCATTGAGCCCATTCAGGAATGCCCTATTCCCCATTGGGCTCAATGGGGAAATTTCACGCTCATACCGCCGGATTTCCCCCAAGCTCAGAGCTGGGGAGAAATCCGCCAAAGCCCTGATTTGGCAGACCCTTAAATCTGGCGGTAATAGCGCTACCACCAGATTTAAGGGTTACCGCCAAACTCGTGATGAGGCCCATTGTGTCCTCCTCAGATAAATGAACCTCATCAGAATGAAAAAACGTTTTTGATGACAATGACAACTCATGCCTGATGTTCAGCAAAGTCAATTTTCAAAACGAGTCAATTTTCATAACTCAATGTTAAATTTTGTAACTGATGCATTCAGAGCCTGTGCAGAGATGCCTACTCACTATGCATTATGTGCTATCAAGTAGTGACTGGTAAACAAGTGCACAGCCACACAAATTCGCTCAGCAGAGCCTCCCGCACTCCCGCCTCCCCGAGTGCACCATGTCATTTCTTCCCAAATGAAGTACAAAGCAATCAGGTTCAGGGAACTCTTCATCACACAAGGCCTTTAGAACAACTTTACGCAAGTGGCATAACTTCATGCCCCTGGCATCCATCTCCTGGCTGGACGTCACCTGCTGCCAGCTCACAAGAGCATAGGTTTTCTGGGGACAAGAAATGGTCCTGAAAAAGAGAAACAAGAGTAAAGGCCTGTACAAAAATTTGTGACCCCTGCCTTCCCAAACAAGACCATGTACCATAAATATAATTAATGTAGGGCGAACATACCTCTCAAAACATCCAGACCTCCATCTGCCCACCCCTTTTATGCCAGCCGCACCCACACCCAAACTTAAGTCTCTAGTTGCAGCCCCAATACGAAAAAGTGAGATGAAAATCCCACAGGATCAATGCCTGCCTGTTTAACCGCCATACCAAAAACCTTCACAAAAACTGGTGTTTGGTCAGAGGGGACCCTTCAAAATTAACTAGGAATTCAGATTGAGGAAATTCAGATCCTACACCTAAATACTGTTTGGCTTCTTCAAAAGGGCTTATGAAAACACAGGGAAAAAAACTGGAGTGGATGCGCTTATGTTGATTATATGTGAGAGTTTAGCTTTGTAGGATAGCTGCACATCTGTGCAAGTCAAGACTGGCCCCTAAGTCTCTGCAAATTGTGTAATTGTAACAAACACTTCCTTATGTGTGCGCTTGTCCACAATAAATATATTGACTAGTAAGTAGTGCTGATTGCAGATACAGTTTTTAATGAATATTCGATTATTCTGGTCAAATAATCTTATTAAACTTTGCCGACACATGTTTTGACCCTTGGTCGTTTTCAAGGCGTGGCAATATCGTCTGGTGATGGTCTCATTGGTTCCAATATTTAAATTAAATACATTGCCACTTGAGCAATCATATACTATTTCTGTCTTGATGTCAAAGAGATAGTGTTAATTCAGGAGAATGATATATCTGGCGATATATTATCAGCATCTATATAGCTTGGTGCTTGGCCTCTCCGGATGGTCGTCCTAGAATGGCCTTGATCGGGCACCAGGGCTACCCCAGTGCTGCAAATAGTTGCACCCATTAGCCTCAACCTGTCTGGTCTGTTTTAGGCATGTTTATCTTCAGACACAGAAATTGACCTGCAATCTGGACATCCTGAAACTTTATTCCAAGTTCTACGTCTGACTTGGAAAGCGCCATCAGCTCGCTTATATGAGAAACACCATAGAATGTCAGGATGTAAACCAATCTAAACAACAAAAAAAATTATACTGCGAAATACATGCACCAGGCAATACCATGCCTCAACCTTGTTAAGATCCAGTGACCGCCTTGTACCCGATGATGAGGTGGACATGCATTCCCATCCTTGTAATGCTTTCATTACTACAAAGCTCCCTACCCACCCTGCAGCACCTCTCAGCTTGCTTGGCAAAGAAAGATACTGCAGCCAAAAGACGTCTTATGTGTGCCGGGGAACCCCCAGCTGCCTTTTGAACCTCTATGAATCGTGCCACTGCATATAGCAAGAAAAGATCATGCATATGCATTTCACGAGTCACTGATAAAACATGACTAAAGGCTACTTCATAAGCCTTCTTAGTTTTGATAGATATGGCAGACCTGATCAGGTCCTGGAGAACTGGGCACCAAGTTCCATAGATTCTCAGGGAAGGGAGCCCTCTTCAGCTCTGCGTCCGGTAAGAGGATCCCGAACTCCTTCTTAAAATGAAATAATGTATCAGCGGCGTTATTTATAATGCCTTGCACATGTCATGCTCTATATAGGACATTGTCCTTTAAGCAAGCCAGAAACAGAACCAACTGCCAGGGCAGTGGTGTTAGTGCAAGCAAAACAGAACAAACTCTTTTTGCAATCGCTACACAAAAGGACTTTGAGTGCTCTGATCATTGTTGGCTGAGACCACTGACAATGTTATCTGACCAAAACACTAAGCTGTGAGTCTAGAGAAGCTCACCCGAAATGTTTAAGGCCACCATAATAGGAAAAAGCTTTAAGAAAGTGACATTGAGAGTAAGCCGTGCTCTGTGCCAATGCTGCATACACCGGTATTTACCTACGACAGCACCGAAACCAACACTGACAAACGCATCAGTGTATAGTGATAACCCTGTGTTAGATACCGGAGGGAAAGTCCAAAGAACGTTCCCATTAAAATCTTTCCTGTGTCTAGGCACTTTATGAATAAACAATACCATACCTACCAATCTGACAGAAAGGTTAACTGTACTTCCATATCTTCCTTAATTTCTTTTGACAATCTAGTATGTTAGTGCTTTTCTTTTAGGCCTGCCATAGCCCTGGAAATATTCTTTGAAAATGCATGCCCCGCTTGTATCATCTACAAAGCAATATTCAGCTGACCCACCAGCACCTGCAGTTGATGCAATGTGACCTTTTTGGCACCCAAACAGACTTCCAAGGATTCCCTGAATTCTTAAACCTTCCCTGGAGGCAACCTCCTTTTACCCAACACTGAGTCCAATTCAATACAAGAAACAACAAGGATAAAATGGGATCCCCTCTCTTTTCTTTTGCTAGTGGAATTCGTAAAGGCTCGGTGAGTTGGATAAAACCTTGAAGCAACCTTCCACATTTGAGAGATCCTGCCTGTCCCAGGAATAAACAAATCATCAAAATTATGAAGGATAAAGTCAGAATTACATTTCTTGGACCTGGCTGTGTTCCTGCTTTCTTTAACAGTGTTCCTGTGTTTTTCCCAGACTTCACCTTCTTTTGTTAGGATTCCAGAGGACCCCACATGCATCCCTCGTCTTGGCTGTGTGACAAATCCCAGGGTATTGTCACTGCTCCCATGGAGGGAACCCCTTTCCATCAGACCAGGGAGGTGAGGCCATTACCTGTTAGTCCCCCTGGTGGTGGTACTCACCAGGTGGAACTCATGGGGAGGGAATCCCTCCATGGCACCAGTGATGATAACCTTGGGAGAATGAAATATTCACCTCCTCCAGTATTGTTCCTACTGCCCTTTCACCCCACTCATTCCCCTCTGGTCGCCCACACCTCTATATATTTCAGTAGAGGACTTCATTCATAATACTGGGACGAGAAAGAGAGTGGCTTACCTAGATAGAATACAAATCATCACTGACATAAAGAAGATCAGACAAGGCGGCAAAAGCCTTCTGTGGAACCAACATATGCGGTACAGCTTACTAGAGCCAGCTTCAATGATAAAAAGCAAGAAAGGACTGCATACAGCGTCATGCCAGCCCTGGAGGAGGAAGGAACCAGATGCCAGTTCCATGGTGAAGGGCCCAAAGGAAAGAAGCTGAGACGCTGTCGAGGAGAGACAAGCCTCTTCAGGAAGTCCATCCAACAGGGATCCAGCCAATGGCAGAGAAAAGGGAAACTCAACCAGCGAAAGCAAAGCAAGAAGGAGAACGCGCACAGCCAAGGAGGCAAGGGAGAGCCCCAAGGTAGGGAACAGGTCAGGCCGGCTACTGAGGCACGACGGTAGCTAAATAGATTAAAAAGGCACATTAATACATTGTGAGAACCAACAAGGGATAATGGAAGAGTTATACAGTTTGAGACAAACTTTGTGAATAATTCTATGTGTAACAGTACCTGGCAGGAGAGTACACCAGAGCTGTCCAATTGGGCATTAGGCAAAACAGGGGCAGAGATCCCACAGAAACGGAATACCCGAGTCTGGGACCCATATGAAAATGGGAAGCCCCACCATTTCACATCAGGATTAAGGTTTATATGTAAGCAGGCGAAGCCCGCAAGAGAAGTATACAGGGGCCCAGGGCCCACACAAGCATGAATAAATACATAATCAATGGGCTGGAGACCAAACTACGCCAGAGAGACCCAGAGAAAATATAGAGTCGCCTGCAACCCAGAGAAAAGAGAAACAAGTGACAGAACAAATCAGATACATCCTGAAACAGCCCAGAGGGATATGGGGTCGAGGCAAAAGAGGAAAATAAGTGCAGGAATCCAGGACAAGGGGTCGGTCCCTTTGTCAAAAAAAGACACATTTTGGAACTCTGAAGCATACATTAAAGTCTGGCACAATCAAGTCTTGCAGGATAGTGAGCCACATTTGATACCACATTGGTGACCTGGAGATATTTGCAAATTGTATTTTGTGAACCAGAACTGATGCTATGTTTATGAGCTGAATAACGGGCAGGGGAAGAGGCTCTCCTCGATGTCTGTGAACTGTGTTTTGTATACATTTCAAGGAACATTTAAGACAGAACCTTTAAGTTGAAGACTCATTCACAAGATTTTATTATCAAGAATGTAACCCTTGAGTCTGTATCTAGCCGAGAGGGACCGCCTTCTGGATCAAGACGAATATGGCCGAGAATGCAACCTTAAGTTATTCTGAGGAGGAACCCATTGAGCTAACCCGAGGCCCTTCCCTCTTTGACCCCCCATATCCCAATCAGCCTTCCACCTCATCCAGTACAGCTGAGGATTTGCTGAAATTGGAAAAGAAGACTTTCCGCACTGAACTCCACGGTCATTTAGTCCGGGAATATTTGAAAAAAAGCATTATACCGAGTGGACTCATAGTGCGCAATGAACCTAGATTATTTTTAGAAGACAAAGAGTACACCTCAAATTTCAGTTTTATCGCCACAAAGTGCAGTCGAGACCTTATGGTCTTAACTATTACCACTGCACAACGTATCAGCACAGAACTGCAAAGAACTTAAGAGGCAGAAGAATCTAAATTTAAGACTAATACCTTACTTACTGATATAGAGGCACAACTTTCAAACATTAATAAACAGTTTCAACAATTTAAGGCCAATACACTAACCAAGAAAACTAACAAGCTAAACAAGGATATTAAAGATTTCAGGACTGAAGTCATTAGGCTACATTGATTCCCTTAGAAAGCAAGGAGGTGGATTCCCATCCTCACCAGGACGCAGACGAGGTAGAGTCACCTTTTCGGGATCAAGTAACTCTGGCTCATCTGGTGGAAGCTCTAACCAGAATTTTCCACCTTACCAGCCTTATCAATTCGGACAACCACAATTTTAGGGCCCGTATCCTCCACCTTTCCCTTTTTTAGGCAGAGGAGGACAAGGAGGAGGATGGGGTCCCCCATTTTGGAACACACCTTACCAGGGACAACAGAGATGTCCCAGGAGACGGAGACGTTAGATCAGACCCCTGACAATAATCAGTTACCGATTTTCAACCTGGGCAAATTTAACCTTACTCCATGTCAAGTTTCACTTTTAGCCAAAGGTCTCTCCTTTGTACCAACCAGTGACACAGACTGGTACAAGACAGAAATGGAGATGTGCCGGTTTTTTCGCAATCTAAGAGTCTGCGTTTTCTTTCAGGATCACAACGAACAAGATACAGATACTGACACGGGCTTACACCCACAGTCATCCTTTACACCTACAGACAATCAGGTACCCGACGACCTACTCACCTTTGGGAGATGTGTATTGAGAGACATCAGACAGTTGAAGAGGAATAAGAACCAATTACATCAGAATTTAACCAAGGGTGAGGGACAAGCTTTAAAAGATCTATCCAATAATGGGGACCTGATAATCAAACCGGCTGACAAAGCGGGCGGCATTGTCCTCATGACAAGTGATCAATACACCAACATGATCATGACTCTACTGAATGATGGTGTCAGCTATCGGACACTCAGGAAGGACCCTACAAGAGAAATGCAAACAGAGATCTCTGAAATGGTCACCTATGTCCACGACAGGGACTGGATAACTGACAAGGAATCCACCTTCCTGACCACATCTTCTAACCGCATACCCTGTTTATATGATCTCCCCAAGATCCATAAAAATGCACAGGATCCACCGGGGAGACTAATTGTCTCGGGTGCGGTTCTATTTTGGAACCATTGGGTCAATTCATTGATCACTTCCTTAAACCTTTGAGTAGCAAAACCAAATCGTACCTCTGGGATACAATGCACACCATTTAGGTATTTGAAAATCTGCCTTTCAATTGCTCACAACAACTCCTAGTAACAATATATATCAAGGCATTATATACCTCTATCCCACACTATGCAGCGATAGACTGTATATATGAGCATTTGACTCGAGAATATGCCCAACCAGGATCATACCGGGTCCCGCCAGAATTCATTATCGAATTGGTGACCTTTGCCCTAAGCAAGAATTTCTTTACCTTTGACAACCAGTTTTATCTACAGGTCAACAATGGGCGCAACATTCGCACCCAGCCTAGCAATTCTATTTATGGCCTCATTTGAGGAACATTATGTCTACAGCAAATCAATCAGTGGAACTCAATCATTTCCCACTGGCATCGTTATATTGACGATATTATCTTTATCTGGACAGGGGATGACACATCCCTTTAACAGTTTTTGGAATGGCTGAATACTTGCAACAACAATATTCAATTTACAATGGAATATAGTACTGCACGGATACATTTCTTGGATCTGGAGATCTCATGTCTTGACAACAAACTCGCCTGTAACCTTTTCAGGAAAGCCACAGACCGCAACACACTTCTACATTATCAAAGTGACCATCCACAACATATTAAACAAAACCTTCCATATGGCCAACTTTTGAGGATTAGAAGGAACTGCACCTCTCTGAATGATTTCTACGAGAACGCCAAAGCACTTGGCAAGTGACTGCGCACACATGGATATCCCAAAAGACTGGTGAACACCGTGACCAAGAGGGCCAGATTCACCAATAGGGACTCACTTTTAACACCAAGGTCAAAATCAGACATACACAAAGAAGAAAGACTAACGTGTGTGATTACTCATGGTCCAAATACTTTTGATTTAAAAAAGTGATCGGAAAATACTGGCCCATAGTTGGATTACAACTTATTGATGAACCTATACCCCGATTCGCCTTTAAAAGAGTGAGGAACATTAGGGAATATTTGGTTCACTCCTCATTTACCCGAGTTCCACCACGTACAGGTCTTTGGAATTTACGTAAAGTCACTGGCCATTGCCCTTGCAGGTCTTGTTCAGTGTGTAAATTCACCAATACAAACGTTTAACATTGGCGACAGACAATGGGTCCTAAACAACCAATCCAATCCAATTGTAAGAGTAGCCAAGTTATATACTGCATTAAATGTCCATGCGGCCTTCGATATGTGGGACCGAGGTCATATGGTCCTCCCAACCTTAGCTTAGAGCATAGATTTTTTCCAGCCACAAACCCATAGCTCCTCTTGGGAACCCAGTTCTGTTCAGGGTCCTCCTACTTGGAGTCTCCTAGGGGGGTTCATTGTGGCCCTCTCCTTGCGGTAGGCCCTTCTGAATGGCTCTGGTGTGCCGTGTTGGTATTTGGTGGAGAAACGTGCCCACACGTCACCTTTAGCTCTTGCTCCTCTTGGGGTTCTCCTTGGACCCCTTTTCTGCCCCAACTACTCCTGGGCTTTCCTTCCCATCAGCATAACCATAGCGCCTTGTTCCTCCTTTTCCATCTGTACTCTTCCCTGGATCAGCGCAGTCCTCCAGATCCTGCCTGCCTCACTACTCAAGAGGAGTTTCTCATTCTTCCCCTGGCCTGAGATGGTCCGCTGCTCTCTCCCTCTCTAGCTCTTCAGTTTCACCTTCTCTTTTATGATGGAATTGGTTGCACTCTACCTGTCAACAACAATCTCTCCTCTGAGGGTATTTTTCCTTCTCACTGTAATCCTCCCTTGTCTCCAATTCTTCTCCTTTCCACAACAAACCTCTCTTCCTATATCTTGACTCAACTCCTGCTTCACAAAAATAATCTCCAATTCTGAGGGAAGGGGACATTAGGGTGCTGAACGCTAAATGGTATTGCCACTTCATATCTCTTTGTGGCCATTCATTGGCTTGCAGAGCTCCCATTAATGATGATCAAATAACATCTTGCACAGATCTGGTTGAACTTGCAAAAGTAAGCCCAAACATTGTACTTCAAGAAGTAGCAGTTGCCATACTGACCCAAAAAATGGAAGAGCACCTGGGCCAGACTGTATTCCAGCAGATGTTATCAAAATTCACCCGCACATTTGGCAGCTCTTTGACAAACATCTTTAATACCATAAAATGTACACTTGCGATTCCTTATTCTTGAAGACGGGCAGATATTATTCCAATATTTGGGATAGATTACTCTAAATTTCCATACTTTTGTAGCCTAATATAGCTCTTCGATATCCATGCAAGGATTTTTGGTAACACCATCTGGAATTGATTACCAGCATAGATGATTGAGAAGCAAATACTGCCTCCTTGCCAAATATGATTCCAGGCTAAGCTTAGTACAGTTGGCCAATGTCTTATGCTTCACATATTGATGGCTAAAACCGATTGAATCAGAAGATAACAATTGTTCTGTGCATCCATAGATTTCAACACTGCATTATATATGGATAATTGCTCCAATCTGTGGAAATATATTATTGATCCCGGGATCCTATGTGATTTGTTTGCTTATACAGTTACCCTATATTCTATCAATTTAGCAAGGGTAAGATTTGGGCCAAGAGGTCAATGCACCAATGATTTCAGGTTCATAAAAGGCATTAGAAAAGGCTGCCTACTAGGACTCCTTCTCTTTATTATTTATGTTAACAGCTTTGACTCAGTTTTAATATTGATAACCAATGATGACCCTACAATTGGTAATGATGCAGTTATTTTAGCTAAGACCAAAATTGCTTTATCTTGACTACTTCAATCCATTGAGAATCTTTGTGAGCATCTTGATTTGGTAAAAATGTTGGTCAGGGAAGTAATCCCAGAATATATTTGTATTTATTTATATATTTATTTATTGCGCATTTGTAAGGCGCTTATACATCAAGTGAGCGCCCATAGGCTTGTGTTTTAAAGCGCACACAGTCCAACACGGAGGGAACATGGAAGTGAAATGCAAATAGAGCAATGAGAGATAGAGGCGGACCTACTAGGCCTTGTGAGCTTTCAGAATGTGCAAGTGTGGCAAGAGAGAGAAGGGGAGAGGGATGGGTGGGGATTAAGTGCTAGGAGCACCACAGATGGAAGTGCTATGGAGTAAACATCTGTTAAGTGACTTGGTGTGAGTGGCCTGCGGCCAATAAATAATTAAGTGCAGACCAGTGATAGCACAGGCACGTGGGCGCAGGACAAGTGCTGGGACCAGGTGGATAGCTTTCACTCCTCTGTTCAAGAGTGTACATGGCTGGTATTAGCCCATCAGCATGGGACTAGGTAGGCCTGAGCGAAGCAAGGGTTTTGGCAGGGGCTCAGGGTCATTACCAGCACTATATACAGTGTCATATGATAATGTTGCCTGGAAAAAGTCACCAGGTAGGCAAATTATTTTTCCTGCCCACTAAAATATTGTCCCCAAATATTCTTTGAGGGGGTATCATTTTATATTATAAACTCCCATCGTAGACTATTTGGAGAAAGTGATTTCTAATGAGGCTGCATTTTTTGGGATATGCGGCGGGATGGTGGCCATTTCCCAGGTGACTTTATCACTGGACATTATCACTGGACACCCACTAAACACCCTTGGACGGGGGTGCCGCTATTTGAACCCAGTGCTCCATCCTTGGTGCGACTAGTAGCGGCATATGGGCTCCATGCATATTGCACATGCCTAACCAACCATAAAAAACAAAGAAAGATGGCAGCGCCATAGCAAATAGAAAGGGGCTTGGTCCCTTATCTATTTCTAAGAAAGCAGCAGCACCCATGGCAAGGGAGAATGGCAACCTTAAGAAGGAGCCCCACACCAGCAAGTAAGTCAGTGTTGGGAGGAGGAACACTGGGAGAGAGGTGCAGGGAATCATGGGGGCAGGGAGAAGGGGCCAGAAGTGTCGATTCAAATGTATTACATGGAACAAACTACCAGTTACTATCCATTAAATATTGATGTAGACCTTTATCCTGCATGTCTAAGCCTAGTTACCAATCACAAGCACAGATCATGTATTACTAGGTTACTCTTTGTCTATTCTGAAATAACTGTAAATTGTAATTTGTTATTTATAACGCGCTTAATACCCAGAGGTTTTTAAGCACGGACCCGGGGATCGAACCCACGTCGTCTTGTGTTCAAGGCGAGCGCGTTGCCCGTGAGCTATCCTCCCGAGAGTAATATCGATTTTATTTAATGTTGATTTTGGGAATGTCTTCAAAGAATTTTAGATGGACTGTGGAAAAAGCTGTTCCTAGGATTCTAGTAGCTTGTTAAGGTTTTGCTGCAGGCACTTTAAATCTTCAGGGACTGGGCATTTTTGGCCTAGCTATTACTGTTTGTATCCTGCAAAATAAAATATTCCCATTAACCTTCAATTTGTAATCCTCCTACCATATGTCAAGCAATGCAAACCTCTCTATATTCTTATGGTGAGATATAACATTAATGTGTGTATCCCTTGCTGCTTGGCACTGGACCGCACTGGCATCTCTCAAAACCCCTACAACCAAGAGCCAGGAATCGACAATACCCTAATCCATCCCCCACAAATCCACTGCTCTCCTCCATCAACTACCTTCTCATTATGAAAATCTTGTGACCACCGAACTCAGATGACTCACCAGGCCTAGAGTTGCTCAATAGACAACTAACCTACCATCTTCTATCAAAATCCAATTTCTATCAATACTTAGAAACCCTCTGCCTGCCCTGACGGCTTAGCTGCTCCATGTATGCCCATCACAAAGAAAACAGTGTTTTCAAATAAGCACCCAGGTAACGGGGCGAGGGACGATGTGACCTGCACCCTTCAACACCACAAGCATTCCACATCTGCCTTCCCACTATAGAACTAACCACCCCACCCACTTTACGTACAAAGCCATGGGCTGTGAGGTCAAGATTATTGGCAGAAGGGCACTGTATGCGGCCATTTGGATTACATTGCATTACAAATCAATGCTTATCCATTTTAAATACAGAAGCATTTTTTAGCAAATGAGGTTGAGAATTGTTTCCATACGCTGTAAATAAGAAAAAGTCAAAACATCAAAATGAGTGATGTTTGTAAACATAATGGGGCTCATTTCCTAGGCTCCAGAGTGCAAATGTAAGGTGTAAAAGGAAGGTGTTAGCCATGTATGCCTTGCTTTTACACAACAGAGCATTTTACTGCCGGTTGGAGAAGGAGAAAGAACATGAAATGGAATTAAGATTACAGCCCTGCTTTTCTCCTCTGACTTTAAATGACACGTGCTTTTTACGCCTGCACGAGACTCATGCAGGCGCAAAAGGAATGAATTCCCATCGAATCCCCTCGTTTCCAGCAGCTGAATATCTTAGTGCTTCATTTTAAGTACTTTTGGCATAGTGTAATTTACAGTAAGAATTTACATTTTTGACAAAAGAAGGGCAAAAGCAAAAAGTAAAAGTTATTGCACCTGTTTTAACTTTTTTACTTTTGCACTTCATTTTGTTGAAAACGGCATGAAAGGGGACCCAACCGCATGTAAGTGCTAACCGCATGTAAGTGCTAACCTTGACAGTTACCTGCATGCAATTAATGAATCCATGTGTTTGTGCTTACTCCCCTCTCTCTAAATATCTGGCCCACAGAATCCCAGCTATAGAACAGCGTATTCACAGCCCCTCTAGCCGAATTCTATTTCCCCGATTGTGCCTCTTGCCCCTCCCCTTTCCTGCCCCTTGTCTGCTCTTTAAGGGGGGCTTTCACCACCCACACTTAACCTTACCCTCTCCAAACCACATCCCCCTCTCATTCCCTGCCCCGATCCAGTGTTGCATTGTCTCTCCACACCCGTACTCCATCTGCCCCTCTACCCTTCAAGCGGGGCCTCGATTCCATGCCCCTTCTCACCCACTCAGCACATGCCCCTTAACCCCACTCCCCCACCCCACCCCCATACACTCCTTGCCTTGTCCTCCTCAGCTCTGCATTTCTCTTCCTGCCAGTGCGCTGTGTACACCACTGGTCATAGAAAGTGGACCACACGTTCTGTGACTCTGTGTTCGCCTTCCATAGTAGTTGGAAGGCCATGATTCCAGCGAGTCAAATAGGCGACGACGGATTCAGTGAATCTATCCACGACCTAGGAAAGGAAATCCAAAATGAACACCTTTTACAACATGAGCTCCTGTTGAATCACTTCCTGTGACTGCGAGGTCTGTTACCTGGATCTACATGAACAATACCTGGCATTTATGGCCTCAGTTCTCTATGTGTCTCTCAATACACCTTAAAAGATTTTATATATAAATATCTCTTAATCCACGTAAATCTTACCTTGATGTAGTGTTCTAGTTGTTTGCAGTCTCCGCACCCTTCTTCATGTTTATTATCTGCCTGACAGGAAACACGTCATGTTCTGCTGCAGTAGATTGAAGGAAGAAATTGATATATGATAAACTGCGTGCTGTGTAGTTATTACCTAACACCCTGCGGGACCATAAACCCAAAAGCCGGTCCTCGCAGGCATTATACTTACGTTTTCCTCTTTATGTGAGCTACCACTTGGCATTCTATGTAGGTGGTGGAGTGGAATTCCATGGAGCTCTCTCATTAGTGCAAATGCACCAATCACGGTGCATCACTCTTTCTCAACTCTCATGCTGGACTTCCTTTGCATCTTGTACTCATGGTGGCCCTGAATCATGCTGTTCCCATCTTCATCTTCTATCCTGGCTTGCAACATTATGTGTTACTACTGACTTCTGCAATTGTATTCGCTCTCCACTCTTGCTTCTCCACTCTTATTGACTGCTTACTCTCTGTTCTCTCTTCCTTTCCCTTCTCCATTTTCCTATCTCCTCCCCTTACTTTCTTCTATGCACTTACTCTATCAGAATTGTCCTGGACCTAATATGATAGCAACCTCGTCTGTCTCCTCCACCCACCCATTACTGTTTTTTTCCTCCCCACAACCCCTCCAGCACTATCTGAAATGTCGTCAGTCCTAGTATGATAGTCGCTTGTTTTGTTCCTCCCCTCCCTTTCTGCACCCCTCTCCCTCACCTTTTGTTTTTCTCCGGCTCTACCAGAAATGTCTTCAGGCCGAGTACGATAGTCAATTTCACATCCTTACTGTTCATGGCCTGTAAGAATGTGGTTGTATTTTCCCTTGTTCCCTCCCTTGCCTTGAAGCGCTTTGAAACACATTGTATATAGGCGCTATATAAATAAACTATCATATCATATCATAATCTGTCCCATAAGCACCAATCAATTTGTAAAAGCCCAGGGCTTCTAGGCTTCCTTTGTATGCTCTTCCGTGGGTATTACAATGTGTGTCCAGTAGCAGAAATTGGAGCAGATATGCTTGCAGCATAGAAATAAGCCAGCACAGTCCTCTCTCGCTATTATTTACTCTTTTATTACAGGTTGTGGGGGTCTTTGAACTCAGAGCGGCTGTTGAGATTGTGTATCTTCATGCAAATAAACTAAGACCAAGTTAGATCTGCTTGCTTGTGTAGGGCCAAGGACAATTAGATTAACAGTCTCTTGCTTCTCATAGCACCAATCAGAAGGACATCCTAGTTTTGGTGTCCCTAAAACTGATAAATAATCGTGAGAAAATTGTTGCAGCCTGCTAAATAATCTGCTCTTAGAATTGCAAAAAAGAACCCCTATTAGCAACCTGCATGGGGGCGCCAATCAATCAGAAGGCTCAGAATGCGGGTTCTATTGTATGGTACAAGCCCGCGTTCCAAGCTGCCTGGGCAGCTGATACCCCCTTCTCTTCCCTGCTCCCTCTCCCACTTTATCTCTTAGCACCCTTGTAGTTTCCTACGTGGGTGATAAGAGTGTCTTTTTATTAATAAAAAAAAGAAACTTCCCTTAGGAGCACAGCCCGATGCCATGCAGTCCTGTTGAACAGGAAGACCGTATTCAATGTTGATGACGTCCAACGTCCAGCGTCGGACCGTGCTTCTAAGGTAAGTTTCTGTTGACAACTACACGGGTACTAATGCAATATACCCCTCGATGGTGGGCCCACCCTGTTGGTAACGGCCTGCCACCCTCGTTAAGGGACCCTCCCTGCACTCGGGCCCTTAACTTGGGCAGCGGGCCATTACCTACAGGGTGGATCCGCCACCGAGGGGCATATCGCCTCATTAGGACTAGCTTGAAGAAGATGCATGCTATGCCACTAGATGTTGCCTTTTCTTTAAACCTGATGCTTTTCGATTTTCCTGGTAGTAATATTAATGACTGATAACCTTGTTTGCACAGATTATTTTTGAAGCTATTCGAGGAGTGTCAATCAGAAGCGACATCGCTATAGACGACATCGTGTTTCAGAGCGGGCCCTGTGAAGGTAGGTTTTCAGTTATATGACGATAATTGGGGGAGATGGAGCGGATCATCCAGCTACAGACATCTAAACTAATATGGATGAGGGGCTTGTTAAGGGCTATCCAGGTGTATGTGTAGCACTTCATTTCTTGTGCGATGGAATATGCAATATGCAAGTGTGCTAACCGTGTATCTTTCTATAATAGATATGAGAAGAACACTGACATACCATTCATCAGGATTCTCAGAAGACTTCAATGACATTGACTATTAAACAGTATGTTCTGAATTCAACGAAGCAGCGCAGATGTTCCACACGTCGGATGCTGCATGATCTACACATGTACATAGTGCTGGACTCTTAATTATTTCACGGATGGAAAAAACTCAGAGCACTCTCGTTCGTCGACTTGGCTACAAGATTACTGACTCAGGGCTTCTTAGTTCTTTATGACTTACGTTTTGAAGCATGTGATATCAGTTGCCATGTGTACATCCTTTGCATTTTGAAAAGATTGTGTTTTCCGAATAAAATGTTTTTTTTAATGTCCATCAAAGTAATTTGTTTCTAAACTTTCCGCTAGAAGAGTCAAGAAATGTTCAATAATGTGAACTTAAATTGCATTCAATGAATGTTCTTTATTGGAGGGAAAGGAGTATGCAGTATTGGAAATAATAATACACCCTTTGTTAAACAATAGGTCTAAATGTGTAACTAGAATTGCACTTTTACTGTAAAATAATTTTTACCATCGATTTTTGCTTCAAATTTCATGAGATTAAATAATACCATTTGTGCCTTTTAAATGTGCAATCTGATTACTATTACGGTTAATAGGGGGAGGTGCATTTCATGCATTTTAAAAGCAATACGCAGGGTGAAAAATCTAAGCAATTCCTCAGGAAACATGTGTTTTCACTTCTAATTTTCAAACACGTTGTTTTCTTTTTTTTCTCTGAATGAATACAGTTTCCGCAAGCAGCTTATCATCATGACAGAGGACGTCTAATGACAAATGTCCTTGTTTGGACCAGACTCTGTTTAATGCACATTACCACAGTGAGAATCACTCTTGTCCCGTGCTTTTCACCGCAATTGCTGAACCATACTATATTGTACAGAGTGTTGAGATACATTAGAAACGATTAAGAATGTTTTGTGAGACATGCTACAGTCATTTGGCAGCACCTCCGGTGTTCCTTTAACATGAGCTGTGTGGTTATTTTTATTAAAGTGGTGATTATTATCCATGTTGTCCATCTCTTACCTCTCACTGAAAGTGTGTATTACAGGGAATTTGTCCAGAGTAACAAGAAGCAACTTTTGGCCCTGTTGTTTTTTTTACATCCAGTTTTGGTTCTTGAAGTACCAGGGTTGCAGAGGCAAATACAGGGCCCAAACTGTATTTGCTTGATCTCATGATTAAATGTAAACCAAAGAGTTTATAAAAAAAAAAAAAAAATTGTAAACCCCCCTAACTTCTTTCCTCACCTTCAAATATTTACATGTTTCCTTCGCTCCTCAACTTTTCAGCTCTGCTACCTGAGGGTCGTTGGGGAAGAAATTCTTTGTGAAATAAAATGAAATTGCACACATATTTTTAATTTGTGCTGAAAATACTGCCAGTATAGAAAGCATTTAGTGGATAGGAAAATGAAAAGTGAAGATTATAGAACAAGCGCCCTTCCGTCCCTATTTGTGTAAGACATATAAAGGTTTAGAAAGCTGCAGAGGTCACATTGCATATAACTCTTACTGGGCTGTAGGTGACATGATCGCCATACTGTGGGTGTTGTACATTTCAATCCAGCAGCAGGATTATTTGTCCGTAATGCCTTCATGTATGTTTTGGTGGACAGCCTGTTACTCACATTTCCTGTCCGTTCTTTTTCATGTCCTAGATTCTGTGACCCGTCAATGCAGATTTCATTTACCTCCTACAGCAGATACCCTCATTCGCTTTATCAACAGCCCCATTTCTTTTGAATTGATAAACCCCATTGTGATTGACAAACACCACCACTTGAAATGATGATGCAAGACCACTGTGTCCTGGCCAGAGCAAATGTAGAAAGCGCTGCAGCATCACCCACCAAAGCTACTATTTCATGAAGATTGGGTAAGGTGTGACTATCCATGGATATGATCTCATTAGGGCGTATGTTCACACCTGGTTACCGCGAACAGCAGTGCAACTGGGAGCGTTCAGACCAACTCAGAATCCAGTTGGATCATGGTCAGTGTAGCAATTAAAGTCCCGGCTGATCAGCTGTTCACACCATGGTATTAGGATGATCAGGACAGTGAGGCATTGTTGTGCCATTTGTTTAAGGATAGGGGTAGTTGATGTTGGCGACCACATGCAAGGTTAAGTGATATGAAGATGATTTATGTTCTAGTGCACAAAAGATGTCTGGTTCCTGAGAATTATCTGTTGCAGAATAGTTACAATATTGTGTAGGCTCTATCGTTGACTGGTGTTTTGTATACGATCCCATCGATGATGGGATGGGTATGGATGCAACACGTGTTGTGCAATGCCTGGTCCAAACCTGCAACCATTAATTCTCCTTATCTTGTCACCAGCTGCATTACAGGATTGTGCACGGTTTATATTATGCCACTGGAATTTCACCTCCAACAGGGTGACTCATTTCAGGGATCTTCCTTCCTTAACCTGTGCTTTTCTGTGAGTCACAAAGGTGGTTTCTGGACTGAGTTGTCCTTTTCTTCAGAGATCGAGGCAAAGCAAAGGGTGCAAAGGGGGACTGGAAGACTGACGCATCTGGGGTCGGGATGATACATAATGTCGAGACGAAACCCACAAATTCATGTTTATCTGCCATCATTTAGGTCATGAAGTGGCGGTGCGTAGAGAAAAACAATGGCGACAACCATGTCAAAGTTTAGTGCCAGCACGTAAGGACAGTTTGTTTAAGGAAATCCCAACAATGCAGTTTGTCGAATTATGGTCTAAAACCACGACCTGACAAAGGTGCTCTAAAACATGGCCAGGATGTGCAACTTGCACCCACACAACTCTGCAGTGAAGAGGATAGGGCATTTTGGAGAATTATGGGACTTTTGTGATCAGCTGCTGCCTCTGTCAGAGCATCAGTAGTGCCTGGCAGGTGACTGAAGGATTACCAGCCACTTCTTCAACTGGCCTCCAGAGAGGGAAATCCTTTTAGTCACAGTTTCTTTTGTTTCCAGCAATGAACCCCTAAAAGGCAGCAGCCTAAAGACTACAGCAGAAAAGACAAACAGTGTATTGGGTCGCTGTCCCTTGCAATATTGTAGTCTTGTCTTGTCACTGGCCTGGAGTGCTTGCTATCAGAATGTTGATGTATGAATGAGCAGCTCAGTGGAATGTGGTGTGGACCTGTGAGTGAATGTTCTATGAGTGTCAGTTGGGGCCGGAGCTGGGTATGGTAAAATGGCCGGTGGGTCTGCTCCTTTGTGTGTAGTGTACTTATCCATCCCTGTCCCTGTCCAGTCATCAATGTCACTGTATATACTTGAGAGTAACAGGATTATGTACATACTGTATAATAAAGTCTACCTGGACCAATCTGAGACTCCACAGCTGCTCTCTGTCTGAGTGCTGAGCTGAGTGACTGCAAAGAGACTTTACAACACGTAGGCACGACCATGCGTGAGCGTGCTTGCTACGTCAGTAAGTTAATAAAGAGCAGTCTCCGTGCTAACCATCATCCATGCCTGTTGTGGTTACTAGATTTGGCCTCCCCGCACCTTCCTAAGCATACGGGTGTTGCCCATAACAATTGGAGACAAGGCTAGTCGGAGCCCTGACGTAGCGGGCCATCGCATGGGTGACCTCTGACGGTCCACTGGCATTGCCGAGTCCAGCTGTGTGCTCCTCTGGAGATTGCATCACCGGAGGACAGATCCTCCTGCAACGCTAATGGTGACCAGCATTTTCCTGACAAGGGAGCGGGACCGTATCAGCAGCTTTTGAAGTTGCCGGCAACACCGGTGCCACGCACTGCATGTCGGGCCTGGTCGCGGCCCTTCGGGAGACTTGTGTTCATGCAGCCAGGCCTCTCCCTGCTCTGAAGGGAAATTGCTATGAGGCATCCCAGCATGTCGGGGGTCCCCAGCATCATTGAGCCCGAAGGGCAGTTGTGGAAGGCGGCTAGTGTGACTGATGATGCACGTAAGAAGTCTGTCACTGTTTTGTGCATGTAGCGACATACATACATTGTTCAACACGCTTCCTCATGGCACAGGATCATATGGCGATGTGGGCAAATCTCTTACGAACGATTTCACGCCTAGGGTGAACATTGACTATGAGCGGTTCCAGTGGTGGCTGGCTGCCCAAGGTCCCAACGAGTCCTGGGATGCGTTCTACATGAGATTGCACCATCTGGCAGCAAGGTGTGTTTTCCCAGATAGGAACGTGAGCAGCAGGGACACATTATTCAAAAGTCCTTTTTGAATCATTTGCACAAACAGATACTGAAGAAACTAGGTCTGCCATTGCTGAGAATTCTTGCACTGGGACGTGTCCAGGCGCTAGCCACATCCCAAGCCACGTACATGGAGGAGACGATGAAAGGTGTGAAGGTGGAAGACGCCCAAGGGATTCACACCTCGCCCGAGAAATCAACATGTAGCAGAGGAAAGGCGAGAGGTCGCACAGTACCACAATCCCAACATAAGGAGGCTGGGAGTTTTGCTGGGGGCTACCTCATGAAGAAGGTTGCTCAGCATCGGTTCGTCAGTGTGGACGCTGTAGTAAGATTGGACACTTTGCGAACGTGTGCAGAATGCCATGGCCAACCTTGGCGACCCTGCACCAAACATGAAGGGGGCATCGTACCACAGGCAATGATGGACAATGAAGCAGTAGTTTTCCTCTCTGCACTGTCACTGGGATTGCGAAGCAAGAGACGTCAGGCACGATGGCACTGACCATACTGTCCACAAAGTTGCCAGTTTTAATTGGCACGGGGTAGTAGCTCAACAAAATACCTTTAGAGCAATTCTGTCAGCTATGCCCACTCCTGTACCTATGAACGCCCGAAGTGCACATCCACATATATGGTGGGAAACAACCCATCCCGTTACAGGGGCCGTTCCGCAATATGTGGCGCACAACCATACAAGCACGCCAGCAATGCTTTACGTCACCCAAGAGGCAACGGACACTCTGCTCAGCTATGCTACACCCAAAACGCTTGGGTTACTTCACTTTGGGATAAATATCGATCAAACAGACGTGGACAGGCCGTGCGAGCAGCACGACGAGTGGTTCCATGGCATAGGACGCTTGACGGACCAGGAGGTCAGGCTGCATACTGATCAGACCATAAAGCCTGTTGCAATACATCATAGATGCATTCTGTTTCATCAATGGCAGAAAGAGGAGGAAGAATGGCTGCACATGGAAGAAAGCAACATAATAGAGAGAGTGAATGGTCCAACGTCCTGGGTCGTTCCTAATGTCATTGCGCCGAAACCAAAACCTCCAGGCAAGGTACACATATGAGTCGATATGCGTCTCCCAAACAGAGCCATCAAATGGGAGAGACATCCCCCACTTGATGACATTTTGGCAGATCTGGAAGGGGGGCAGTGTTTTGTACCATTGATCTCAACCCGGATACCACCCGATCCCAATACATAAGGACTCTTGCTCAGTTACCAGGTTCTCTACACATATTGGTGTTTTTCAGTACGAAAAACTGTATCATCTGCAGCAGAGATTTTCCAGTCAATAATGTGAGCAATGATGTCCTCATCTATGCAGAGTCGGAGATCAAACATTTACACCTACTTGCAGCAATATTCTAATGAAGGCGATAGAAGGGTCTATCTTTGCAGCAGCAGAAATGTCACTTTTTGCAACCCACGTCATCGGATTCGTCTTTCAGAAGGAGGGGATATCCCCCAATCCTCAAAAGATTGTAGCAATTCAGGACCCCAGGCGCCTTCCAATCTGTCGGAGCTACGTAGCTACCTAGGAATTGTTAATGTCTGTGGGTGGTTTGTGCCTAATCTGGCCAACATTACAGAGCTATTGAGGTTCTGCTTGTGAAGGATTCTGAGTGGTCTTGGAGGGCAGAAGCACAACAGACATTTTAACAGTCGAAAGCTGCTCTGGTAGAGGAAACAACCACGGCCTTCTTTGATCTGCAGAAATCCTCTGAGATATTGGTTGATGCTAGCCCAGTTGGATTGTGCACTGTCCTGGTGCAGACTGGCGCTGATGAGGTACGCATGCCGCTAACCCCGACATAGAAACTTTACTCTCAAATCGGGAGTGAGGCATTGGCTGTTCTGTGGGGTGCAGTGCAGGCACTTCCACCTGTATGTCTGTGTGCACATGATAATGGTTCTGAAGGATCACAAGCCACTCGTCCCCATACTGCAGAGGTCAGCAGTGGTCACAACGCACCAGGAAAGGTGGATGCTTCAACTCCAGTACTATGTAGTGACATAGCAATTCAGAGTGGGGGTGATCAACACAGCCAACTACTTTATCACGCCCCCTGTTACTCTGGACCAGGCTCTAGCAGCTGAAAAACAGGAGGCATAGGCATTGGTGCACATCATGACACACCTGGTGGTGCCCAAATAAATGTCATTGGCAGACATATCAGAAGCTGCCAAGCAGTATGGGGGTATTCAGAGGGTGATTGACCAGCTGAAAGTGAAGTCACTTTTAGGCAATCAGTCCAGATACATCCCAGAGATGAAGGCATTCCTCTAGGGATGTGGAGAGTGCGAGACGAGTTGTCAGTTGTGGCCAAAAACATCTTATTGCGAGGTACAAGAATTGTAATCCCTCCCATGCTGATACAGAAAGTGATGTGCTTGGAACATAACGGCTATGAAGGGGCTACTAAAATCAAAGCAAGTTTGCAGGAGAAGTTCCCGGAACTGCAACTTCGAATTGGGGGCATGTTGGTAAAGTGTGCATGATATCAAGCATCATATCAGCCAAGCAGGCCTCATCCTATTGAATCGTTGATGAGAGCAAATTATCCATAGCTGGCACCCTATATTGATTTCGGCACCATCCAACATAACCGATGCTTCATGATAGTTCTCAACAAATTTTCATACTATCCGGAGGTGCAGTTTATACAATCAACTGCAGGGTAAGCATCCTATCTACCCCTGCAGATATAGTTGCAGCTCATGGCCTACCACTACAATATGCTTGGACAACGGTTCACCATTCCAGAGCAAAGTGTTTGAAGATTACCTGGTACATGCAGGATCATGCTTATACAATTGGCCAAGGGTGAACAGAGATGTGAAACGCTTTGTACGTACGTTAAATTAAGTTTCTCGCATAGGGTTGAAGAGTGGCACCGCTCGAGTGGTTCCTGGCAACCTTTTTCATGGCATACAGGATGGCGATATAGACTACTACTGGTACACCAGTAGCAGAAGCTTTCATGGGACATAAAGTGATGACCATCATTCTAGAGCATGGCTCCAGAATAGCCAAGCAGGTTGATCCGATTAGAGAGAGAGAAGTACAGTTGTCCAGGAAAGCGAAAGGGTCAGGTCGACGGCGACTGACGATGTCCACCATACAAGTGGGTCACACTACACTCAATGGAAACCGACAATCGACCCTTGGATGATCACACACCGAAAAGAATCAAGGGAAAGTGCTACAACCAACTGCAGTTGGTTCAAGCGAATTGTGGCTCATGAGGAATCAGAACATGCCAAGATGACAATGATCAAGAACAAACCTGTCCAGAAAGGGAACACAGGAACCCGGATGTCATGGACTCGGATGCGGGTAGCCCAACATCGGGAGATGAGCAAAACGATCACCAAGAGATGTCCAGATATCCGAAGAGAGAAGCCAGAGGGGTCAACAGCAAAGCTACATGACTACACAATGGAGTGAAAAGACTATGGTGATACTCAGAGGTGTCATCATGTGGTTATGTCATGTTGGTTTGTGGTTAACAAGGGGTGTGGTGACGTAAGCACGACCATGCCTGAGTGTGCATGCTACATCAGTAAGTTAATAAAGAGGACTGCCCGTGGGAGGGTGGGCAGCCTCCGTACTAACCATCATCCGTGCCGGCTGTGATTATTAGGTGCGGCCTCCCCGCATCTACCTAAGCACATGGGCGTTGCCCAAAACACCCTGCCAAAATTCTCAGCTCTGGTTAAGTGCTCGTGAAAATTCTTTGAGGTGCAAATGTTGTGCAATTTATGTATAACAACAAGATGCGTGCCATTGTTAAACACAAACTACAAACAATTGGATTTTTTCAAAAGGTTCTTCTGGGTTGTATCCACGCCTTTAAGCCAGTAACATCTAAGGGGAGGTTTACAGATATATCAATGTTAGGTGCCCATAATAAACCATTCCTGGAGTTTAGTCTCACTTGCATCGTATTGCAAAGGTTTATAATTTGTACAATGAAAAATGCTAAAAATACCAGGATTTATAGGAAATTATTTTAGGTCTCTATTCCTGCATAGTTTAAAGAGACAATTGTGTGAATGAAGTGGTGATGTCAGGCGAGGAAAGGAAGCAAGGGTTTTAGTCTGCATTACTAGTATCGGTGGGTTTTAGAATTCCCATAATAAGCAGTTACTCTGCTCAAAGCTCAGTTTTGTGGCAAAAGTGAAAACATTTACCCCTGCCAGTTAAGTGTGTTAATCACATCGAGTCCGATGCGCATATATCTAGATCTGGTATGTACAGGGCATATGTTGGAAATCTGGTATGGATGTCTCTGTCTTTCATCCTTATGCAGTTGATGGAAATGTTGTCATTTAGAGCGATACAACTACAGTCTTTCATTTCTAATTCTGTGACGCTCTGAGCACCCACTGTGATGCAGCAAAGTGTAATTGTTGTGCCAGCTAGACTCTAGACCAATGCTATGCTCTGCATAACAGGTGCTGGGGGGAGGGTGGCGCCTCTCCATTATGCACAGGCCGCAACTGTGTCATGCAGAGCATTCCCTGTCTGAAAGCTACGAAAAGGTGTAGTAATACCTATCTGAGTTGGAGTAGTACAGGAGGTCCAGAAAGGGCCTAACTCTGATTGAAGGAGAGACAATCGCAATGGCTGATAACTAAAGCTGAGTGCCATTCCATGTTGGTTCTGATATCAGGGACAATCTGAAGGACCTAGGATTTCTCAGGCCGAGATGGGAAACCGAGACAAGGGGATTTGCTTCAAGAAAGGGAATAACAAGGGCCGTTCAACTGGCGTGCCAAGATGTTGCTCAACAGAAAAGACACAGGTTGAATGTAGAGAGGTCGAGGAGGAGAACCTGACTGTGAGTAACCCACACAACACTGCACTGTGTGGCAATGGCCACATCTTGCGATCAGGTCACAGAACCACCTTCATGCGGAGTTTACCCATTCCAACAGGGCAGCTGGGACAATCCAAGACCTGCAATTCTGCTTCTGGTGATATTGGGAAGTGGGGACGGACGCCAAACAAATTAGAGGACGCTACTTCCTCCGCTCTATGCATTGCAGTGCTGCAGGCAATCGCCATTTCCTATTGTTGCCATCGTCTTACCTGTCACAGTGATGTTTCGTAGTGTGCTCTGTTCCTTTACGCTTTTCTCCATGCCTTCTCACCCCTGTTTTACTACTGTTTCTGTTGGGTTTATCTAGTCACTCGATTCCTCCTGTTCTACAAAGCTTTGTTTCCTGTCATCCATCAGCCAGATGGAGAGCCAGCTCGTCTGGGGCGTCCTCTACGCCAGTCACCTCTCTTCCCATCTGCAGTAGTGTCTTTACTGTAGGCAAGGTGGCTTCCAGAGGGGACAGGCCTTCTTTCTCCATTTCCGTTTTCCATTTCCTGTACCAAACGTCTGCCAACGGTGAGCAAAGTCGCTGACACGACACTGTTACCATGAGTAAGAGAGCAACAAGGTGAATTCAACTGGAGTGCCAAGACAGTGTCCCATGAAAAAGACACACGGTGAAAGCAGAGAGGGTGAGGAAAATATCCCAGATGTGAGTAACCCCCACAAGACTATGTTGCCACAGAAGAGGAGGTGACAAACGTCTTCATCTGAAGTTACACAAAGGTTACAGAAGGCCCCAGAGAGGGTGAGGAGGAACTCATACTGTGAGTAGAACACAAAAGAACTTGTTGTATACTGATCTAGGGATGTACCATTGAAGTGTAGGGAAGTACGAACTGCTGGTTTTGTCCAAACTTTGGACCTTTTATGTTAAAAGTAGGGAAGCTGACTGGCTGAGGACTTATGAAGGCTAGGATCTGGGGCTTGTTTTATTGGCCTTCCTTTTGGAACTTTCAGTCGTGGATTAGGGTGTCACAAGATAGGCAAGAATGAAAAAAGAATAGTGAAATTGATACGAAACGACAATAGGGATTCATTCACAGGGATTCATTATCTTTCGTTGCCCGGATTCCAGCAGCATTTGGTTTATACATTATTAGTTCTAGTTTGGTCCCCCTCCCCCCACCTTGGCCTGTGTACTGTCTCTTGTGTCTCACAAAAAAAAAAAAAAACTACTAGGCTTACCACAATTGATGAACATGAAGTGTGTAATCCATGTGGACCCATTGGAAGACGATGTTTAACTCTAAGCCTAAAATAAATTCTAAAAAGCCGAAAAAAAATAGTGCTTGGCAGCAAATGTCATGCAGCTCGATTAAACGGACTTTAGTAGCATCTCATGAGGATCCCAAGGTTTTAGAGATCGGGTCACATATGGAAGGCAGTCCAAGGCCTCAAAGAGACCATGAACAGGGATGGGCCTTCCGGCCATAGGCATGGTGAAGCAGACCTGTCCTGCTCAAGCTGCATCTAACAGGTCACCCACCATCTCCAAAGGGACATGCAGAAAAGCCCAGGAGAAGCATGACATGAAAAAGATTGGCTCTTATAGACACCTAAAGCTAAAGCTCACAGCGCGTGCAGTAAATCAATCAGCCAGAAAGCATGGTGCTAAGACAATGATGTCTAGGATTTCCAAACAAAATGCCACCGAGAATCACATTTACTGAATACAGGCTAAACAAAGCACCTTATTCCCCAATTCCAACGGTGTGCTCTATTTAATGGTTGCCCTGCATTGGCATCTCTAGCCCACTCTTTGCTTTTGTTGTCGATGAGAGCCCCCATAGGCCCTGGCCCCTCTTCTGCTCCCTCAGCACTTCCCAAACCCATCCATGAGGCATCCCCTCATACACAACCTATTCTACCCTCTTCGCTCCCTCATACCCCCTACACACACAGTGAATCCGTCTTTAGCTTCTCAGCCACTTTTTCTTGTAGGATCAGCCATGCTCCCCTTTCATCTGCCCCACGCCTTGCACACATTGCAATCCTCCACCGTTACAGCACATCTGAAGGAGGGCACCGGGCATCAGTTTACTTGGTACATCATCACCTTCAAAGCCACGCTAGCACTGTCATATATATATATATATTTATATATTAAAAACAGACTCAATAGCACCATAAGAAATAGACTTTCAGGAATCTGTATGTCGCTGTTGTTGACTCAGGCACTCTGGATGTTTGGTGTGCTAAATATCAGCGAGGTCAATGTTATTAGGAACGATTTGGCTAGTGGTGTGTCAGTCAATATGGATAAACTCATTGAAACACTATTAGCCCTCTGTCGCAGTTCGGGAGAAGGACTCTGACACTCGGAAGACATGATTCAGTTTCTTTCAATGAAAAGGGAGTACTTAGTCAGGGTTTTCCTCTGCCCCTTTCTAAGCTTCTATTATCATCAGTAATACTCAGTCTTATAATGTCTCTGATCTGTCTGGGTATATCTCAGCCATACTGATCATCCAGCGCCTCTCTTCTAGGCTTTCCATCTCTGGGTTGAGTATTTCTTTGCTTATTATTTATACAACACTTGTGAAGACTGAGCCCTTCGCTTCTAGGTTCTTCACTTCTTACTTGGCTGTGTTGCATATTTGATAGCTCATCCTTTGTATTGGGACGATGTGACTGCTCCATGAAATAACTCTCTTGCCTCTCTCGGTCACTCGTTATTTATCTCCAACTCCCATCACATAACTTTAGCCTTGCTTTTTCGTTTGTGTGACTGGGACAAGTTTTCTCTGAGTGATAGTGATATCCCACAGGCCTCCTGCTTCTCCCAGTCCTGCAAGTAACTCTTACTTGTTAGGGGTTGGTGGTTGGGCTCGGCTCTTGCTTGGGATTGCTCTCACTCCCGGCTTCTTGCCTTCATGTTGCAGGGTCTACGTCAGACTCCTGCTTTGTACTGGTGAAGCTTGTTGGAAGCGTGCCTCACTTCCTTCACAAGAGGTATCAGCGTTGTTCTTTGGGCGTCCAGCCCACCACGTCCAGCTCATGGTCATACCATCACCGTATTGCTTGCTTCTCTCTTGGTCGACCCGAGACTCTTCCTGTATTTGCACACATGAGTTCTCTGGCGTCTCACCCTCATGCTGTATCCCACTCTACAAGTCGCGGGCTCCATGACTAGCTTGTGCTCCACCTCCTGCCGGTGTTATGATGTCAGAGGGCTTCCCCTGGGCATCACATTCCTTTCTCCTCTTCCGCCTCGGCACATTTAAATATGCATCTTGCATTAAAGAGACATCCTCCTTTTCTCGTGTCGTTAGGTTTGCTCTTGTATTGCCTTCAGCCAAAGACGAGGATGCCACATTCTTAGGCTTATCAGAAAGTCCTATGTATGCCATTACATTCTTTGGTGTAGAGAGTTCCTCACAGGAATTGGAGTCCTTGTCCCCAAAGGGTGAGTCTCGCCTAGTGAGGACCCACTTGCCTGGACCCCTAGGGAGGATTTTGTGGAGAAAGCTCACCTCCCTAGCCTCACAGGTGGGTTCCCCCTTTGGGAAAAGGGGCAAATACCTGCGATTCATCACACCTCCCAGAAATGATAAAGTTTCAGCCTGTAACTCTTGATCAAGCACTGACAATCACAGACCTTCTCATAACAGAAAGGAAGGCAAGAAGAAGGGAAACAGTGACCATTAGATAGGATCTGGGGCCACACCTTCCAAAATGCCTCCTGTCAAGGACACTAGCACAGAGGACATTGAAGAACTAAACCCCCCTCACAAAAAGAGAGCGCAAAGACCCTAGTTCGCATGATATGGAGGGCATGTGGGAAGATTACCCAATGGACTCTCCCAAACATAAGAAGCAGTCTATTTCTGCATCCCATACTGAGGACCAACTTCAGTACCTTCTTTCTTTATTTGTTTGTTTGTAAGGTGCCGAAAGCCCAGAGGCATCGGGGCGCCAACATAGAGACAGGACGGAAGCAGACAAGACGTAATATAGAGGACACTTGGACAGAAGAAGACCAAACAGTGATACATTCAAGTTTATCTTTCTAACTGTCTTGTGGCTTTATTCATTTGAACAAGAGTGTTTTCAGCATTTTTCTGAACACAAGGTGATTTGTCTCTAATCTTAGGTTTAGGGGCAAGCCATTCCAGCTTGTGGCTGCATGTACTGGAAAGGCTCTGTGTAGGCCGTTTGCTTTCTTGTGTGGTTTAACTACGGCGAGTCCCAGTGCTTCCGACCTGAGCGGACGTACTGGGAATTATTGAGTGATCATCGATTTCAGATGTGCTGGAGCTTTCCCATGTAAGCACTTGTGAACTAGTGTCATGGATTTAAACAGCACTCAGTCTTCAATCTTCAACCAATGTAGCTCTCTCCTGGCTTCACTGATATGTTCCGTTCTTCGATTCTGTTTGATTATTCTGACAGCATTATTTTGCACTAGCTGGTATTTGGTCATACTTTGTTTGTTGGCTCCAAGTATTAGTGCGTTTCCATAGTCTAAGCGGGATAGTATGGTTGCTCTTGCGATAATAGTGCAGTTTACTTCGTTTAGAAGGGGCTTGATTGCTCTAAGCAGTCTAAGATAGTATGCACAGTTTTTGTTCACATAAAATGCTTGAGCTTCGGAGCTTAGGGAGGCTTCCAGTGTCATGCCCAGGGTCTTAACCTTATTCACTACCTGGATCCGAGTGTCTTTAATTTTGAAGGTGTTATATTTTGAAGAAAGTACATTGTGGTTCTCAAAGTGGGCGGCCTCAATGTTCAACATCAGAACACAAAAGGAGGAAGAGGAGGAAGTTATATCGACAGAACATCAAGTAAGCCGAAGCACATATCTCAATGTTTTCCCATTATGAAATCCACCAAGAAACAACTAAAGCATACTATGCAGGTTCTAGCTGTGGCCAAATCTTCTAAAAACTGCACGGAAAAAGGTGCAGTCCATCGATCCATTATCAACAACTTATTATAGCTCAGTGTCAGGTTGACTCTCTAGTTATGACGATGGCTTGAAGGTGTTTTGGCACTCATGCACCAAAATCACAGGCTGCTCTGCATAGGGAAGACAAATATACACCATGGAGGAAAAGATGGCTACCACAGCAGCTTACAGCATTACAATTACAAACACCTCAGAGAACATGCAATCACAAGCTCAGGTAAGTAGTGCAAGATGGCTGACGGCCTGAAACACAATCATAAAGAGTAGCCTTTACACTGACGGCAGAATAGCTGCAAATGAAGCAGTTATAAAGAGGTACTCCTGGCCTAGTATGACAGAGTTCCCCAAGAGATACAATCCACACTGATAAATAAACATGTCCTACGATTGGGAAATGATGTTTGTAAGAGAGGTTGATGAGGCACTTGAAAAGATGAAAAAGAAAAAAAACATTTCTGGGGGCCATTACAAATCACCCTTTCTAAAACAAGAGACACTGCAATGCAGAAAGTGACATAGAGCCCAGCAAATAACCTGTTGAGGAAATGCTTTTCACAAATCCTCACCCACACTGATGACCCGTACAACCAACACCTCAGTCACAGGTTGAGATCTCCTCTCCAGTTCTACAAGATCAATGGGCTGTGGACAATACAGAAGAAAACCTTCCAGATCAATGTCTTGGAATTGCTAGGAACAAGTTCCAGAAACAAGGGGAAAATGTGCTGATAAAAACAAACAACGCCACAGCAATGTTTTATATCAACAAACAGGGAAGCACATTAACTAATGTTGAAGGCACAGGTAGAGGGATTTGAATATCCATTGAGGGAGATCCTAAATAGCAGCAAATCCAAAAGGTTAAAACAAATGTATACCGGATCCAACTAATCTGAAGGGCAGAGGGAGTTCCCAAAACCGCAGAGGGAGCTTTTGATCTATTCCTGGATACACAGGAAATCACTACCTGGAAACAGGTAGTCCCTGGTCAAGCACATTTGAAGCAGTTACTCTGGAGAGTGCTGTACCATAGAATCGACTCACAAGAGCATCTACTACTGGGAGGAAGTCATGCCTAGAGAAAGGTCCTTGAGCCCTATGGGAAGAGATTTGAAGGTGATATCCTACCTAAAACCTTAGCGGGGAGGACCCTGGAAAGAGGGTATTTGTATTTGTATTTATTTTATTTGTATTGCGTACCTGGCCCTGGGGCATCTGGGCGCATTTCTTAAAAAAGTGCATGAGTTACATAGTAGATACATACACATGGCTTGAGCAGGTACATAAGTGAAATAGGCAGGTACATACGCAATTATTTAAGCAGGTTCAAGTTACAAAATAGGGTGCATAAATTACAGTTGCCATTATAATTACAATAAGGTGAGGGAAGTGATGTAGGAGAGACCATTCAGTCACAATTACAAGAGAGGTATACCTTATGTGCATGAAGCAGCTAAGTCCAACTCGTGTAACCAAAGTTTGGTTTTGCTCTTGAATGAATGAAAAGAGGTTTCAGATCTAAGTGTGATGGTTAGTGTGTTCTACAATTTATCAGCAAGGACTGGGAAGCTAGATCCCCCAGCTTTCTGAAGCTTGAATCTGGGTATAGTTAGAGAGTGGGATTGTGCAGATCTCAGAGGTCTGGTAGAGGTGTGGGCAGTAAACCGGTTGGCAAGGTATACTGGGGCAAGGTTGGCCTGTGACTTATGAGTCAGTGCAAGGGCTATTCTGTGCACTACAGGTAACCAATGTAGGTTATGTCGAGTGTCAGACATGTGGAATGTTAAGGGCAACCCTGATGGCATTGTTCTGGATTACCTGTAGCCTGTTGATATTTCTTTGGCTAGTCCCTAAGTAGAGGGCATTGCAGTAGTACATTTTGGCCATGATGAGAGTTCTAGCAAGGATGATGCAGTTGGGGGCAGTGAAAAAAGGTCTACAAGCAATAATAAGTTTGCAGGTATAAGCTGAAGATCAGTCTGTGTCTTGTCATCAAAATTAAGTAAGCTTTCCTGGTGTCCAAAATGTATCTGACCCTCACACTAAAAATGAACAATCAAAGGTGTAAGGTAAGAGTCTCTGATTTTGATTTAGCAAAAAGTGTATACAAATTAAATATGAAAATTCAACAAACAATCCTTAAATCCAGGAGGGGGTTCCCTTCCCCTGGACTATTCCAGGTAGGAAAGTGAAAGTGTTTTTTAAACAGCGATTCCTTAAGATTAACAGAAATGTCTCTTCCACCTAACAGTTTCTTCAGGGTGGCAAAAGGGTATTTTGAACAGTAACAAAAGGTGTCTCTTTTGCACAACACCTTTCCAAGGATGGCAAAAGTGTTTATTCCAAGCAATGACTCCTTATAGCTAGTATAAATGTCCCTTTCACATAACACTTTCTCCAGGATGGCAAAAAGGGTTCTATTGAAGAATAACAAAAGTGTCTCTATTATGCAACAATGTTTTAAGGATGGCAAAAATGTCTTTTCAAACAATGATTCCTGAAGAGTAGTATGATATGATATGATAAGTAATTTATAATGCACCTGTACACAAGTGTTTCTAGGCCTGACAAGACAAGGAAGGGAGGACAGAAGGAGCACAAAACAATGATCTTACTAGGCCTTGTGTCATTCAGATCACGCAAGTGCAGGGGGCAGGGGGAGAAATGTCAGAGGGGAAGGGGCAATGGGATGTGGCTCATAAATGCAGAGAGCTGGGGGGCTGTAGGGTTGCAGATACCGTCCCTTAAGTGGTTGGGAGGACGACTGGGGGCAGTGCAAGGGCAACTGGTCATGCAGAAGTCAGTTCCCGTAAATTCAGTGGGTGGCCAGGTAACCAGTATGAGCAGCAGACAGGGACATCATCAAGGGAGAGAGAGAGAGAAAGCGGAAGCGAAAAGGAAGGCTTGAGTTGCTTCTGGAACCTTAGGTGGTCCTGCTCAAGTTTGAGAGTGGCATGGAGGCTGTTCCAGAGGGAGGCCCCTGTCAAGAACAGAGATCTACCCCCCACTCTCTGCCTGGAGAAGCACCTGAACCTCAGAGAGTTGGAGGTGGATAAGCGGAGGGCTTGAGAAGGAAGATGCTTAGGAACAGAAAGTTGGATGTAGTGTGGTGCCCAGCCCCAGAAATCCTTGTGGACAATACAGAGGGTCTTGACCTTGATCCTCGCAGCCACAGGAAACCAGTGGAGAGATTTCAGGTCTCGAAAGATACGATCCCTGGGATTGAGGCCAAGGATAAGTCTTACAGTAGAAATGTCTCTTTCACACAACACTTTCTTGAGGACGGCAAAAGGTGCCTTTTCCAAACAATGAGTCCTTAGGAATATTAGAAATGTCTTTTTCATACAAACCTTTCTTATGGATGATCTCCTGGTATACTCACCTGCCAGGAATCCCCTTCAGGGTGTAAGGGTAGCCCAATTTACAGGGGTACCCCTTAATTAAACGGGTACCCCTAATCACACCAGAATAAAGAACACCCCTCTAGGGAAGTAAGGCCAAGAGTATATCTTGTAAGGATAACAAATGTATTCTTTGCAGAAATGAGGATAGGAGCAAAGACCTCTGCTGCCTGAAAGATGTCCCTCAACCATCCCATTCTCCTGCAGACTGGAACCAGACAGGGGTTTATATACTCTTAATTTGTTGTACTGGCACCTAAGGATATGGGCATGGCTACATCCCACACCATCCTGATTCCATATAAGGGATGCACCAAAGTCTTGGTTCCTTCATGGTCGGCGATTTTAGGCCATGCTACTTTACATATTGATAACCTATGCAAGAATTCACTGTAGCTCATGTTTTTCATCATTTTGCTACAAATGAATATTTGTATATAAAAAAAAAATTCCCGTCATTTTCTCCGTATTTCATTCATTCGACTGATATTTTTATCTGGTCTTGTAATCTCCTCAAAACCTTGTTTTCCATAATTCTGCATTGTGTGCATGAGCCTTAGACTGCCTGGGCCCTTTGACAGAGGGAAAACAGCTGCTGAGTTACTTTGTGTGCTCTCCCAGAACTAGCCCCAGTGACGCAATACTTCATGAGCTTGTGATTCATTTTTAGCGCAGGCCACATTCCCTTTGGCACAGAGCCTGATTCTGTCGTGCTTTGAAAAACTAAACATGAATTTACAAATGTATTCAGCTAATAGTTATTTGCACCATATATTTAAATAACTGTAGCCTTTTAGTGCCTGCCCATGTCTGTATATATGATTACATTAGCATGAAAAAGCGTTCTCAGTGCACCTCCTCCCCACTGGTCTGTTTAGTGCCTAGAAGCAGTCAACAGAAGTCTTGCCTAATTCTAAAGCGCTTGGGAATGAAGGAAGGAGCTATCTCCTTCCCAACAAGGGTTTTTGTAGATCCCCTGGTATACTCCCCTGCCAAGTATCTCTCTCCCAAAAATAACAGATGTGCTTCTTTCATCGGGACTTCCTACAATGTTCACTTTCAGTATAACACAGCTGTACTCCTTCACTGTTTATACTTCATTGACTTTAGACAGTACTTGTTCCAACTTCCCCCATATTCACATCTCATATATGGAGTCTCGTTAAAGTTCTGTCTGTCAACTTCTTCACTGGTATTCATTTGTTTGTGGCAATGCTTGTTCCAACTCTCTCCAAATTGACATCTCATATATGGAGACTTGTACAAAATGTGCCTTTCTAATTTACTTGCTCGATTTTCAAATATGTGTTTCAATTGTCCATATGCCTGTCGGCATGCCCTGGGGTCTCCAACACCTATGGGCAGACTCAACAGTGTTTGATGGGTTTCCAAACCGTGGCACGGTGCTGCGGTGAGGTTTTAACTCTGGGAAGGCTTCCCCTTTTTCGCAGATGCTCATTTGGATTCCCCGCCGGCTCCACACTCATATGCCGGTGGTACTGTGGCAGCCCAACAAGACCGGCTCTCCAACAGCCTCACTGCTGCTGCTGGTCTCTCACGCCTCTCCGGTGGAGTACGCCCACAAGCAGTTGCCTGGCAGTGCTTGTCTCTCTCAGCATGGTTCGTCTCTGTGCGTCTGCTTTGGTTGCATACTAATTGACCTTTTCACAATTAACCTCAGGAGAATTGACCTCGGGAGAATTGACCTAATTTAGAAGGTCAATTAGGACATATATGCAGGGGGGAAACCCCCGGAACACCCACCCAATACAAAACCCCATGCAAACCCCCTCCCAATCCCCTTATATTATTTATAATCCAAAACCAACCCAATACATATATAAAATAACTAAAATAATATAAAGGTCAATTGTGCAGAAGGTCAACTAGGACCACTATAATTAGGTCAATTGTGCAAAAGGTCAATTGTAAAAGGTCAATTTGGGTAATAACTCTGCTTCTGCCTTTGGTTCTGCTTCCCGCTTCGCCCTATCTGCATCTCTCTTCTCCATTCCTCCACTGAAGGTGTTCACCAGGTTTGCATTTCCCGCCCTGCTGATTTCTTTTGTGACAACTAGTCCACACGCTTAGCTTAGTGTTTCCTTCAATCCCAATAAATTCCTTTGTCCTCTTCCTCCTCTCAATACTTAAGGCTTTATGGGAGTTGGAGTCATAGGACTTTTAGTTCTGATGAAGTTATATTGTTTTGGATCTTTGTTTAAATTAAAGATATCAGAGACAGGAGATGTTAAGTGAATATTATGTGTATCTAAGGTATGAATAGTATTCTGCTCAGATTGCTTTGCAGGAAGGGGTTTTTGGATCTTACAATGCAATGGATATGTGAAATGACAACAAGCCATTAGAAATGTAGGAATTCTATGGTCTTCTTCATTTGAAAGGGAAGAATACTGAGTCCCTCCTTCTGGGATCACCACATCTCCCCGACAGTCATCCCCTCCCACGTGCTCCTACCTCGTAATACCACTCCCACGGTCAGGTAGTGCCTGCCGTGCCCTGGCCACATGGGAGGAGATCTTAGGGTGGGGATCAGTGATGCTAAACTCATTGCACTCCCAAGAGAATGTGTCATGTTTACTGGTGAGGATGTTAGCATGTATACTGACAACCAATATGCTGTTTTCATGGTGCATGATTTTGGAACCCTGCAGAGAGAACGTGGCTTTCTTACATCAACACATACTCCCATTCATAAGGCAATTTCTGTTGAAAAATGGTTTCATGGTGTTATGTTAAGTATGACAACTGGTGTGGTTAAATGAAAGGCACAATGTTTTATTGAGGGCTCTATTTCAGATGGAAATCCCATGGAGGATGAAATTGCCAAAGATGTTATTTATGGCCACATTAGGCCAGAGGACTTGGTTTTTCCGGGCATTGTCACGCCAATGATGGTTCAGATAGAAAAATTGAAGAATTATTTAAACTGTAGCCCTTAAAAAAGATATTTAGCTATGTAAAAGGAATAATTGTGTCTAACAAAGAAGGTGTGAGGTATCACCCTAGTAGGAGACCAGCTTTGCCCAGGTCATATATGTGTATTTGGTGTAGTTAGCATTTAATAGTGCACACAATTGAAAAGATGGAATAATATTGCAGGTTACCAAAAATTGGGTTGCTCCTGGTATATCTACTGTGGCCCAGCAAGTAGTATCTCATTGTTACATTTGTCAGAAGCACACCATGGGAAGAAAAGTAAAAGACAGACAGCCGGACACTCACCACCGACCGGTCCCTTAGTAAACGTGCAGATGGGCTTTGTTGACATGCCCTCAGCGAAAACATACAAACATATCTTGGTGATTCTTGGTGTATTTAGTGTTAGTATTTAGCAGCATATCCATGTGCTAAAGCTGATGCTCTCACAGCTGCTAGGAAGTTGATCAGAGACTTTATTCCCAAGTGGTGTAGGGAAGGGTCCACATTTAAATTGATTCAGACTGAGGTCTGCATTTCACCAATGAAATAATTTCAAATATCTATACAGATCTTGTGATCATTGAACACTTACATATTCCCTGTTCACTACAATCCAATCAGAAATTTGATCAGAAAAACAGCGATTTGGCATTGAAAAGTGCAAACATTTGTGAACAGTTCTCTTTCCCGCTGCCTACCCCTAACTCTTCCTCCTCCTCCTCTTCGCAGTTCATACCTGACTGCCTGACTGCTATTCAGGCATGGTGCTCTGCCAATGATCTCTGCCTCAAAGCCAGCAAGACCGAGATCCTTCTTATTATGATGCCTGCTCCTCGTTTCCCCCTCACTCTCTGGGCAGACTCCTTGGGTCCCCTCCCCTCACCCACTTGTGAGGCAAAAAACCTCGGGATCATCTTTGACTCCTCTCTCTTCTTCTCCCCACACATCACGGACTTTGCCAAGAAGTCCAATTTTCAACTTCATCTCCTATGGGCCATTCGGTTCCATGTAATAATGTTGCCACAAAAATCTCGCATGCAAAAATATTGCAGAAAAATGGCTGGGTTTTTTTGGCGACATTATTGCATGGAACATGCGGGGGACACCCCCGCAACTCCCAAATTTTTTTTTTTGTGTCCCTGTCCCCATATATATGGTCGCCGTGATTAATATCGCCGCAACCTTTTCCCGGCGATATTATTTACGGCGACCATATATATGGGGATAATATTACCTGATACCTCCTTCCTCCTTCCACTGACACTTGCCACCCTGGCCTGAATAGCACTTATCCACCCCCACCCGTGAGGCTCCCCACTATTGCATTTCTCCCTCTTCCCCCACCGCCTCGCACTCATCACCTTGCCATGCGTTTGCACAGTAGGATTGTCACAAGGCCAATATAATCATTTCTTTGTTCTTGTTGTTTTCCTTGATTTCCCATGCCACCCACCCCCTTTCCCGTCTTGTGGCACCTGGAAACATTTGTGTATAGGTGTCATATAAATGTCCACTAAATACAATAAAACACAGCATCCTCAAGTGGCCTGACACCTGCCTTTAGCACCTATGCTCATGAGTGGGAGTGCCAACAAAATGTTTTCCGTAGCACCACACAAGGTTAATGGAACACCTGCCTATTACTCCGCCTGCCTCACTGCCCGATGGTACCCTGCCATTGACGAATATTACAATGTTGAAATACTGTGAGAAACTAACAAGTGATGTCAGTTTTATAGATTCTTAGGACTGATAAGCACTGCCAACCCCTTGGAGAAGAAGCCGTACTATGTACAACCAGGACACCTAGCTTTCATAAGGGTGTTCTAGCTGAAAACTACCTGCCCCCAAGGTGGTGCAATCACATCTCATTTTGTGTACCTCAGACACCTCAGTGAAGTGTAGGAACATTAAGAACTCATTGCATCAAGACTGTTGAAGCTATGGGAGGACCCGATGGAATCGGGCAGGCTTCCACGAACCCTGTCTGAGGCTATCATAACAGTATTGTTGTAGCCAAACAGACCACTACAGGACATGCCCTTGTATAAGCCATTGTCAATGATAACCACAGATGTAAAGATATTTGCTAAAGTTCTGGCCACCTGGCTACTGCCGCACATGCCTACGCTAGTTCATCCGGACCAGTCAGGATTTATTCCGGATCGCTCAACCGTGCTAAATCTGCTAAATCTTTAGAGGCTATTTGACATTTTATCACAGATATACCGCGGGCCAGGGTGGTTGCTGCTTCCCTAGATGCAGAGACCTTCGACTCTGTGTCGTGGATATTTTAGTTTGGGGTACTGTGACACATGGGGTTGGGTGAATGCTTTATCGGCTGTGTGCCGCTTCTGTATACTGACCCTGAGGCTAAGGTCTGCACTGGTGGCGGATTGTCAGCAGCCTTTTGGCTGGGCTGTGGTACGCGATGGGGGTGTCCTCTGTCCCCATTGTTATTCACGTTGAAGATAGAGCCCCTTGCACAACTAATGTGCAACCGGCATAGTCATAGAGGGATACGAATAGCAGGTCTTCCACAAATGATATTGCGGTATGCTGATGATACCCTACTATATATCCAGGATCTGGAGTGGAATATGGGAGGAGGGCCGTAAATGTACATACTTCTCTGGCTATAGGATAAATTAAGCCAAGTTGGAGCCATTCCCACTGACAGATAACACGGCAGAACCTTCTGACTTGAGAGGGTTTTGGTGGGTCCCCGACAGGTTTAAATACTTGGGCATGGTGGTATCTCGCTCGCACCGCTACCTATATATTGACAATCCCGAGGTTTATCTTGACGCTTTAGCCACTAAACTACAACTCTGGACCCAGTCGCCAATGGCATTGTATGGGATGATGTCCTTGCTCAAGATGGTGTATTCCTTACATAATTGTATTTCTTTAGCACAATCGCGATATGGCCTGGAAGATAATTTTTTACTAAGCTACACTCCCTGGCAATAGAATCTGTATGGGGAAAGGGTGTTGCCCGCATGAGCTGGGTGGGGTTGGTGAACCATATAGCAAGGGAGGACTTGCGGCACCCAACTTTGAGTTATATTATATTGTAACGCATGCGCAATACACTGCACACTGGTATACCTTGTCCCCCTGGAAACCTACAGTGCGGCGCCGAAAAATCTCGTTGATGAAATGCTGATTCCTGTACCTTCGACCCCGTCCGTACGTCTGTGAACGCCTGGTTGATGTTATTGAAAGACTAGGGATTGCCTCCCTGTATTGCGGTGCAATTCCTTTGTGGAACTGGCCGGGACTCCCCGCAACATTTGACCTCAACATCCAAAGGTCATGGGATACTGACAAGTTCATGGTCCTTCCAGACTTGTACCCAGAAGGGCGGTTTGTGACGCCAGAGGGGTTTACAGCAAAGCTAGGTGACAGTCCCATTAAGACACTACAGTATTACAAAGTAAGGGCAGCGGTTCACTGGCAATGGGCGTCGTTTCTGCGAGAACCAGACACAAATACATAATTTGAAGCAGTGATGTCCAGTGGAGACGCCAGGAGGCTGGTATCCAGGTTATACCGACTATGTCAAGAAGGACAGACATCAGTAAACAGGGAACGGCAGAAGTGGGTGACCGATTTAAACATTAAGATAATGGACAACCAATGGCAGAGATGGTGTCAATTGACAAATGAAGTATCGCTTAATATAAGGTTCCGACTAATACAATTTAAGGTGATGAGCCAACTCCACTATACACCAGTACATATTTCTAAATTCGCTGCAAACGTTAGTGATGAATGTAGTGTAAATTGCGGAAGTGCGCAGGCAGACTCATTCCACATGTATTGAGGCTGCCCACTGGCTGTGTAGTTTTGGCAGGAAGTGGCTAATGTGTTGTATGACGTAATACAGATAATCCAGGTGCTTTCTCCCCCTAAGTACCTCCTGGGGGACATTGGGAAGGTCTCTGTGCTGGTACCAAGATTTTTCAGTCTGAGCTGTATAATCGCAATAAAAGCATGTTAAAATATTGGAAATCCAAGGTAGTCCCTACCAGGGTAGAATGGCTCATGGCAGTAACATTTGCTAATGAAAGGGAGGAGGTATATACTGCAATGGTTGTATCAAGATGCAGGCCAAAAGATATATGTGTACCATTCCGGAATTAGTTCTCATGGACAAGCAATGAAGCAGGGTGTGGTGATGAGATGGACCTCTAACATACTATGGTTCTCATGTGTACAGGCCACTCAGATTAGATCTACTAAGTCGGACACAGATAACTAATACCAAGCCCATGTGTACAATACTAAGAATGTGTTGTGGTCGGTTGTATACGAATTGTTTGTTTTACAACTGTTCGAATGACAATTGACCTTTTCACAATTGACCGAATTGTGAAGGTCAATTGTAACATATATGTGGGGGGGAACCCCCCACAACCCCCCACCCAACGCCAAACCCCCCAAAACCCCTATATATATATATATATATATATATATATATATATGATAAAAAAAGAGGAGAGGGGCGCACTCCAGTTCCCTGCACAGTAAACCTTCTCAGCTGCAGGTGTTCTCCTCCGACCGGTTTCTGTGCCAATACACGTCATCAGGGAGGCTGTCTTAACTTGCAGCTCACAGCAAGTGCAGGTGTTAACACTTAGTGATGATTCTGCTGCAAGGACTTCTGGTAGCTGTAGTCATCAGGTTTGCAAGGAACAAACTCACACCCAATCCCATAAATGGGGAAAGGGGGGGAGTAGCCTACAGTGAGGCACTCCAAAGTTGGGCATATGTTACCCCGGTGCAGCACCCTATAAGATTTCTGAAGATTCCACCCTTCAGAAAACTTGCAAATGTGATAAAAAAAGAGGAGAGGGGCGCACTCCAGTTCCCTGCACAGTAAACCTTCTCAGCTGCAGGTGTTCTCCTCCGACCGGTTTCTGTGCCAATACACGTCATCAGGGAGGCTGTCTTAACTTGCAGCTCACAGCAAGTGCAGGTGTTAACACTTAGTGATGATTCTGCTGCAAGGACTTCTGGTAGCTGTAGTCATCAGGTTTGCAAGGAACAAACTCACACCCAATCCCATAAATGGGGAAAGGGGGGGAGTAGCCTACAGTGAGGCACTCCAAAGTTGGGCATATGTTACCCCGGTGCAGCACACTATAAGATTTCTGAAGATTCCACCCTTCAGAAAACTTGCAAATGTGATAAAAAAAGAGGAGAGGGGCGCACTCCAGTTCCCTGCACAGTAAACCTTCTCAGCTGCAGGTGTTCTCCTCCGACCGGTTTCTGTGCCAATACACGTCATCAGGGAGGCTGTCTTAACTTGCAGCTCACAGCAAGTGCAGGTGTTAACACTTAGTGATGATTCTGCTGCAAGGACTTCTGGTAGCTGTAGTCATCAGGTTTGCAAGGAACAAACTCACACCCAATCCCATAAATGGGGAAAGGGGGGGGGAGTAGCCTACAGTGAGGCACTCCAAAGTTGGGCATATGTTACCCCGGTGCAGCACCCTATAAGATTTCTGAAGATTCCACCCTTCAGAAAACTTGCAAATGTGATAAAAAAAGAGGAGAGGGGCGCACTCCAGTTCCCTGCACAGTAAACCTTCTCAGCTGCAGGTGTTCTCCTCCGACCGGTTTCTGTGCCAATACACGTCATCAGGGAGGCTGTCTTAACTATATATATATAATGTAAACACATGGAGGATAGAAAAAACCTGCACTCCATGCAGGAGGTCAGTGAATCCCAACAAATGAAAAAAAACTCGAATCCAGATAAGTGGAAAAATCGAGTTTAATGAATGGTAAAGAATACACAATAAATGGCAAAACCACACAGCAAGCGATACAGGACGCCTAGGCAGTGTCCTTAACGACGCGTTTCGCGCTTCCCTGAGCGCTTGATCACGTTATATATATATTACCAAATTACCAAACCGATATATATATATATATGCAGTCAATTGTGAAAAGGTCAATTGTGACCCTTTAAATTCGGTCAATTGTTCATTCGAACAATTGTAAACGAACAATATGGGTAATACCGTTGTGGTCTACTTGCTGTGCACTGTAACATGTCTGCCTACTGTTAAATAAAGTTTTTTAATAAAAAGAACTGGTTGCATGTCTCCCACAGTAAGAAGAAATGAGGAGTAGATGACACAGAGAAAGATAAGAGCACTTTTGACGATACCAGATCAGCGCATCCATACCAAGCACTACAAGAAGAACACGTGGCATCGGACAGGATTCAACTTATGCCAATGTCCTACTACAGCAACCCCTGCAGCTCCTGTGATCTGAACTTACCGTGATCCATTTTTCATAGTCGGGCCGAAAGGTTCAGACCCCCAGGTATCCATCACAGCCTTCCTTTAGCCTTTATCTGGTGGAAGAGAAGGGCTGTCTTCATATTTCCTGAGAGTGAGTGATTGTGGAAGGGGGGCAGCAAGTAACCGAACTGCGAGGACATAGCTGTTCTGCCCGTGTATAGTCTCACCATGACGGCTTATGCCTCTGAATAACAGGGATTCAGTACTCTCTGGTGTCTGGGGTAATTGACCAGGCTGTTTCCTGGAGAGTAGGTAATATGCCTGCAAGGACTTAACTCCCAGCCATTTCGATTATCACTCAATACAGCAACTGTTAGCAGATATGAAGCTAATTATATTCCTATACATTGTCACAGATTATGCAGAACAGCAGTAGCAGTGGTCATTAACAGACAACACGCGCTTGTAGATGACATGGAGTTTCGCCCAAATAAAGAAGGTGCCAAATTGCTGGTTGTGTGATCTACTTCGCCATGACACAAAAGCTGGAATACCAATGATACCAGTATCTTCTGGGTTCTGATTGACTTCTGTGATTATGGTTTGTATATGTATAAAGAAAGGAATAACAAGTGTGCACAATACCACTCAAACACATTGTCGCTGTTTATATATTACAGGCCAAAATGTGAATTACAAGAGAAAATTCTACCATAAATAAGATTGGCTGTGAATAACTGAGGTTTACTCTGTTATCAGAAAAACAAATCAATGAATGCAGGTCTGAGTGCCTGCCAGTATAAAGTAATGGCAGGCTCTAATGAGGGGCAGATAACATTTTTTTAGAAACAGCACTGTACCGTAGATACCACACAATGGTTTAGGGAGCTTCCATGCATCTTAGTAAATTTGGGGTTATAAAGCCGATCCCTATCTTTTGCAAAATGAGAAAGGGTCATGGTACAGGGGATACTCTCTACACCACCCTGAGGCCAGACATGAAAGAGATTCTCTAAAATGATTTTAAGATGCTGGCTGTGTGATGATTATGCACTATTTCAGAGTCACACCAATCAGAGGTGAAGTACATAAACTATCCTTCGGTTTAGAACAGGTTGCTAATGATTCCACTGATGCATTAGCTACTCTCAACATGGAGATGGTAGTTCAGACAATGGTATTTCAGAACAGAATATCCCATTATTACATGTTAGCAAGCAAAGAGGAGGTGTGTAAAGTGAATTGGTAAAGAATGCTGTCCATTTAATCCAGACAATGGGCCTAATTCTGACTTGCCAGTGCGGAAACAAGGGTGCCGGTAAAATGGAGAGAACACTATAACTGACAAGACAAAATAAAATACCAAATACAGCTCAAACTCTACAAATCAACAGTTCTCAAAGCAAAAAAATACTATTACGCCACAAGAATAGATTCGGCAAATAATTTGCAGAAAGAACTCTTCAATATCATCAAAGAGATAAAAAAAAACACTATGCCGCAAGAATTCCATCAGCCCGACACAAGCACTCTGTGACAGTGACGGCTGCTATCATAGGGCGGCTGGGCGCCGCCCCCCCAGAAAGAGAGAAAGAGAGAAGCTGAAGAACTAAACAGCAGCATTTCCTTTGCCAGCAGCGCAGGGGCGCTGTGGCAACAATACCAGTGCTTACAGGGCTGGGCCCGGCTTTCACAGCGGGGCACGTCCCGTTTTACTCTGCTTTTTTCAATAGTAGAGTGCGTGGAGCTCAGAGCTCCCCACATCCTACCTAAGCCCCTTTAATTAGCAGGCTGGCAGGGTGCTTCTGGGGTGGCCCCGCCAGTATAAAATGTGCGCAAACAGCGCACTGAGGAATGAAATTCCCTCTCTCCTGCATGGATACAGTAATGTCATTGGCTGTTTGCCAGCCAATGACAACCCTTGCAGTGGCTGGCAAACAGCCAATGACATTACTGTACCTATGCAGGTGACAGGTGACTGGTGCAGGGTGTGTGCGTGCGCATGCACCACCTTCACACGTCCCTCCCCCTGGCCCTGATTCTTTCTTTCTTTGACGACGACACGAACATACACAACGTGAGCTGAGCTGCTGCCCTGCCCTTTCCAGACCACCAGCCCAGCAGAGACGGCCTGGTCCACGAGCTTGCCGGCGGTAAGTACTACCCAGATGAAAGTAATATTTGTGTTTGGGCCCGGGGAGTATAACACCACGGCCCCAGTCAGCACTGAACGACATGTAGGCCAGGGCCTACACGTCTTGCAGTGTTGCTGACTGCCGTGTAGGCAACTTGGGGCCGTGTCTGTCCCACTCCCCGGGCACGCTACCACCAATGCGGGGGCCGCCTGACTGTAATAAAGCAAGGCCCAGGCAGGTGTGCTGCTGCACGTAGAATCATTGGCGTTTGTAACCGTGTGTTTATCATGTTCAACTGATTTCTTTCTACTTTTTATTTTCTAATATGGTAATGTTTACCTCCATGAGAGTGGTGCTACTTGTGCAACCTATTTGGCATTGCTGCAAAGTGGACCGTCCCAGCATGGGCAAAATGTTCTAAATTCCCATCACCCAAACATGTTTCGCTGCCCAATGTATTCCGGCCCCGGGTCTTGATGAGCGCTGTCGTGCACACAGAGGACAGCGAGACTCCTGGACTGGAAGCACATCGGAAGGTGTAAATCAGGCTCTTAAAGTGCAATTAATAATGCGCGGGAACTCTGACTGCCCATTGGAGTGTCAGATGCAGCCTTGCAATAGTTGCTCACATTGTCTATTTATAAACACTTCATTGTTAAGGCCTCAAAGAAGAAGACATGCAACATTTTATGCTGCACGTTCCATTTTCTCTTCCTTTAAGGCTAGGAGAAAAGCTTAACATTGAGGCAGTGGGAAAAAAAGAAGCATTCGCGAAGTGTTATTTTTCCAAAGGAGCTGCATTTCCCCACAACGTGCAAACGTACCGCACCAAAAGTGCACCACAAAAAAAAGTCGAGGATTGCGTTTTGTTAATGTGATCAGGGGTGGACTGGGAACCAAAAAAGGCTCTGGAAATTGTCAAAGCGCCCGATGTTACACATTTTCAGCAAGCCCAACCCTTTTCCTATTTTGAAAATAACACACACAAGAGGCCCAGGGTGCAGAAGACTACTGGGAAATCTCCAGAGTTCCCTATTTGCCAGTCCACCCCTGAATGTGATGAACATATTTATTGTGTGTCCTTGCCTACCCTTTGTCTCAGTCTGACCCTGGAAACCGTTACCAAGCCATGCTTTGAACAGATTCACAGCAGTGAGCGGATGCATCGTTGCCAAGATTAGGTACAAGGATGCCCACCGACTTACAAGACGAGGGAGAGCACAAGCCTGTGGCATCACCACTGAGCCCTTACCCCATTGTTACTCATTGTACTAAATGATTTGGGAGACTGTGTGCTTCCAAGATAAACGCGTAGATGAGCCGTACACCCGGATGTATGTTACAGGAATCAGGGTAGTGCCGGGCATGGCAATACCTAGAATCTCCAAAATGTGCCGTTTTATATTTTTGGCATTTTTAGTGAAAAATGCAGAAAATATAAAACGGCACATTTTGGAGATTCGCTGGTTCTCAACTCGCCCTTTGTCCCACTCTTCCATTCTCCTTCCTGGGAATTCCCCCCCCCACCTCTGTGTCCTTCAAACCCATTGTTTCTCCCGTGCTTCCTACCTCACTCTCCCTCCTACCGTCTTTGCCTTTCTCCCCTTCTACCAATCTTTTCTCTCACCTTCTTGTTGCTTGCTTTCTCACCCACTCCCATCTTCCCCCCTCTCTCTTCTTTTCCTCCACGGACTCCATTTCTTTCTTTTCATTTCCATTTTCTGCCCGTCTGCCTGCTCCTTCTTATGCACTCTTCCCCCCTTTCTCTACCTCCTTAATCCTCTTTCCCCTCTCTTTCACTCAACCTTTCTCGTCCCGCATCTCCAGTTCTACACATCCTTTCTTCCACTCTCCCTTTCTCCCCACGCCTACCTTCCACCACGGATAATTAGATGAAAGTGTTGTTTGTGTTGTATGTTGCCTTTTATGGGGGACAGCAAACCAGTCTGGGATTCCCCATTGTAGATGTGCATCCTCTGAAATCCCCTCTGAAAGAGTTTGTGGTTTATATTTTAAGTTTAACCCACTGACTACAATTACCTAGAAACTTCATGACCATGATAGATTCAATTCTAAATGCAACACCTAACCATGCACAGTGTTGACATTCAATAAGGGGCAGATGGTCTATTATAAACATTCAGGGTGAAATGTCATACATAGAGCCTCATTCTAGATTAAGTTCCTGCAAATAAAGGTACCCCATTTCGTTTACTTTGATGGACGCATTAAGAGTAAAATCCATCCACACCATCTGACAACCGATTGTTCTCCCATACTTGCTTAGCGGCCAAACAATAATAAGTGGTGTAATGATGTATACACATTAGTAAGGTTGGCCATGCTTCCTGAAAGCAGATCATCTGGTAATGACTGATACAATCACACCACGTTGAGTCTTAGTGGATCTTTTAAGGCTCTTATACATGATTCCAGGTAATTATTCAAACTCCATTTTGATCAAGTGAGTGCCATGAAAGTGTTGTGTGTCGTCACTCTGGTACTGAATATACTGACTACAACACCTCTCTCTGACGTTTAGGGATATTTTGTTATCTTGCCAAGAAACCTATCATGATCTAACAACAGACATGTGCAAATACAAGAAAAGTATATGCATCACGAGGAAAAGGTTGGCATAACCACTGAATTCCTGACTACAGTGAGCAATGCGCATGCATACAAAACTGGTGCGCGTCCCCTGCTATGAGGAAAAAGCAATGGCAATGTCAACAGTTTGGACTCTGTGTAAGCATGGGAAAGGCACTTGCCAGGCACAGCTGTAGCAGAATTAACTACCCGTTGTTGTAGAAGCAGAAACATGGTGCAAGTTCCTGGGCATCTAATAGCAGTGCCTGGCAGAAGCTTACACCGTATGCACAAGGCCAAAATGTTGGCTTTGTCAATGCTTTTGTTTGAACAGGATCTCAGTGGCTTTGCCAATGCTGTTTTTAACAGGACTTATGATATGATATGGCATTTGTAACGCGCCTATACACAGGTGTTTCAAGGCGCGACGAGGCAGGGAGGGGAGGAAACAAGGGGAGACAGACAACGATCCTACTAGGCCAGGTGTCATTCAGATCGCGCAAGTGCAGGGGTGGGGGAGGGGGAAAAGTGCAAGGGGAAAAGTCAGCGAAGGACATGCAGAGTGCTTATAAATCGGGTGCCTGAAGGGCTGCAGCAAATTAATTTTGTAATGTGAGCTCTGCAAAGCGCACTTTTAAAGCCCTAGAACGAAAACATTATAAAATGTATATATTGCAGCATTATACAACTGATGACGGCCACATGGTGGTAGTTGCTGGTACTTAATTTACACATTGTACTAATGATTATCCTGGTGCAGCTTCAATGTTACAAGCAGTTAACTCTCTCTCCTTCATGTGTTAAAACCATGTTAATACTGCTCTGAGCCTATGTTGCCCTTTCTCAGATCAGTCTCTCGCTTTCTCTTTACAGACCATCAGCAACACCTAACATGAACAAATCCAACCGGTCCAAGGTAATTGTGAAACTAAAAATATCGGAGTTCAACCTCCACAGTGCACCTTCCGGGATTTGGATTTCCCATAGCCTACGAAGGAGTTAATTGCAGTGACCATTCTCCAGAACGACAAGACAGGTGAGCTAGTATGAGTCTTTTGTAGGGTTTGGTGCTCAGGGCACTCCAACTCTGTGTTCATCTGTAGTAAAGAAGGCACACAGCTATCTCGTTTACATTTTTTTGGAAAAGAGGCCAATGTTTGTGGTGATCAATGGTGGGGGAAAATCTGATGAACAGTACAGACTACAGAATGTCATCTATGACTAGCTGAGAGTGTGGCATCTGAAAATGGAAAGTCATACATATAATGTAAGAAGGCCTGCTTATGGTTCAACGGAAGCAAACCTGTCCATTTGGAAACTGTTTTTCGAAGGATAGGATTGGGTGGTGGTTCCCACTTACTTCATGATGTCCTGGTATCTTCCAGTTGAATGGTATACAGTAATTTGTTTTACCGCGGAAAAAACCCACAGTCTTTCAAACATCAGAATACCTTCTTTCTAATCTTCACCATTGCTCCCACAGTGCTTGGGAGGGGTTGGGGTCATGTGATGCAGTCAGAAAAATCTCCCCACATTGTAAACAATGTTTTTTAGAACAGTATTAACAGAACAAACTTGCCTCATTTCTTCCATAAGCGCTCATTTGCCAAAGAAGCTGCAATACGTACTCTGTGGCTGGTGTCACATTTGCTAATGGACATGTGTGTTAACTCATACATAGATAACATCTGCAATTATACTCAACTGTACTGGTCAATGATAAGTACAGCAGAGTTGTGTATAATTGCAGATGTTATCTGTGTCTAGTACCGAAAAATTATACTTATGTGTTATTAAAGAGCATACCTAACAATGACTACATGATCCTATATACATATACATGTACATAATCATTTTGCTTATTAACAGGTGTCACACTTGCCGAAAATGAATTCAGTGGACCAATTGCTCTCAAAACCATTTTCCGGACTCACACACAGTGAAAAACTGGAGGTGAAAAGACTAGGGCCTGATCAGCCACATTTAAAAATTTAACAGTCCGCAAAAGATAGGGGAAAGACTTGCACACGCACATTTTCCATGGTGTGGTATGAAAAGAAGGCATGGCTCACTGGTAGCATTGCTAAGTGGTCTTTGTTCTGCTTCCCCTGCCTGCTGTTTGGAGGTGAATCTGTCATGATCTCTGCTTCCAAAAGATCAGGACTTGCCCAACTCCCTTGGAAGCAGACCCATAACCCCGGTTCCGAGTGCCAGCCAGTCCGAATTGGGACCTTTTGGACCCTGTCCTGGCGCCAGTGGCACCAGGCTCATAAAGATGCCCAGTCCCAGCGCTGGAAGCGCCGGGCTCATAATGCTTGGGTGGACTTACCTGCAGCAGACCATGCTGCTTACTTTCCTGCCAGTTGAACCCCTGATCCTCTTCTGTTTGGGACTACTTTTCCTGTTGGGTGGGGCAGGAGCCACTCCCTAGGTTCAGAACACTGGAACTCTTCTGGAAAGCAGGAACTCTTTTCTTACCTAGGCGTGGCTGTGGAAGGAGACACCTAAGCACTACAGGAGGCTATTTAAACCACACCCGATGGATGAATCTTCCTTTGCGTTATTCTGCATTCTCTGCAGCAGAACGCTCATTGTGTCTTCTGCTTCTGATCCTGGGCCTAAGGGAACAAAGGCTTACCATCCTGGAATCCAGTCTTCAGCAGCACCTGTAAAGACAAAGAAAGAACAGGTTAGCACTACGGTCTTCAGTGGCAGCGCATCTCTTACCTGGTCCATCGGCTGTCACCAACTCCTCGCGCTGCATTCTGGCATCTGAAAGACAAAGGCTTACCTACTCTTCGCATGCTCCGGAGGTCTTCGCACTGCATTCCGGCATCTGAAAGACAAAAGCTTACCAGCTCTTCCCACGCTCCGGAGGCCTTCGGCGCTGCATCCCGCATCTGAAAGACAAAAGAAGGTGCGTTTAAAGACATTGGGCAACTTTATTACTCACGTGCCATTACTCCTTCCCACGCCGAATCCAGTGGGTATTCCAGCACCCTTCAGCTTCTCTAAAGCTCCGAACTTGTACCTGCAAGATAAAAGGGACAGTTAGTGCGCATCGTGAAGCAGGCTACAAGCGCTTACTTACGTGCTTCCAGGCGCTTCTATTCCTCACGCGGGTTCAATCCTCAACTCTCATCAGCCCGCCAACCGCCATCGCCGGAACCCTGCAAAACAAGAGATATCATTACAAAAGACTTTTAAGACATTTGAAGTGCCCAGAACTTACCGTTCGTGCAGTTAACGACGGACAGCAGTCCTCTGAGGTCAAGAGGCCTGCACCCTCATCCAGTGAAGAAACTGGTTACGGCACCCTGCCCCGAGGCAGATGGAGAGCTCGGCGTTCACTTACCTAAGGTGAGGGCGTTAACCTTTGGGGTTCTACAGGAGAAGAGAAAGGGAAGAGGAGAGAGGCACCCAATAAACCCAGTTCATTAATTCCATATTTTCTATCTGCAGACATCTTACTCTTCGAGTCAGACATACAGTGCACAGAGGTCCAGCCCAAAGAGCCAACCGTGTGTTACACATCACCTTTGAAGATACAGCATTCACCCAGTCAAGACCGGCGCCTCGGCGGGAATCAGGTGAGCGTTACAGAATGCAAAGCCTACCGCAAAACTCCCACCCAGGCGCTATGGAAACCTCGGATACCGACCAGCTAGCCCAGTTACTTGGGGAACTAAGAGCAGAAGTGCATGCAGCCCGTCAGGAAACGAATGCTCTAAGAAGGGAACTGATTATTTCCAAGGAGCAAACAGACGATCTCGCTAGACAATTGCTACAGTCACAAGCCGGACAAACTCCGTTACCCGCATCAGGGGCAAATCTTCCTTCAACATCCTCTACGAACCCAGTGCAGATCAACCTACCTGGGAATGTACCTCTGGCTCCGCCCGAACGATTTTCTGGTGACCCAAAGAGGTTTGCAGTATTTATTAATCAGTGCCGGTTGCACTTCTTATGCCGGCCAGCAGCCTTTCCAACTGATCAAGCTAAGGTAGCTTTCGTGCTTTCGTACCTTAGTGGCAATGCGGCAGACTGGTCGATCCCTCTAGTTAATCAAGATGATCCGGTTCTCCATGATTTTCAAGCTTTTCAGCTCAGTATGGAAAAACTTTTTGCAAGACATTCACAGGGGCAGGCCTTGGACAATGAGCTCCTTACATTGCGACAGGGTAATCAAGACCTTTTAGCTTATATTGCGTCTTTCAACAGACTGATAGTGGAAACTCGATGGCCTGAGGACAAAAGGATTACGCTGTTTTATAGAGGTCTACGTGGAGAGCTCAAAGATGTGTTAGCCCAAGTAGTGAATCCCCCGCAAGACTGTTCGGACTATATTGACTTAGTCGTTCAAATTGACCACAGACTGCAGAACAGGAAGGCCGATCGTTCCAAGGTTGATGCTCGAGTATTTTCCAAACCACCAACTCCTACCAAAGGAGTAGACTCCGGGGAACCCATGCAAATAGGGGGCCTAAAAAGACCACTAACACAAAAGGAGCGGGAAAGGAGAAAACAGCTGCAATTATGCCTCTATTGCGGAAACTCGGGGCACTTTCTTCGAGACTGTCCGGTGAAACCAGCCAAGAAGGCAGTAGGAGCTGCAGTTACCAGGGTCACAAACTCTGAGCAGGGAAACGACCTCGCCCGACAAGAATAGAGGTCCTCTTGCCGAGCGTTAAAACCAGTTCCGTGACCTCGCATTTCGTGATACCTATGGTCCTCATTAGCCCTGAACATCCGGATCGATTACATGCGATTGAAGCTTACGTCGACAGCAGTGCCATCGGCAATTATGTGGATCATGAAATGGTTTTGAGGATGAATCTGACTCTTTGTCCAAAGGCTGTAAAGGACGTCATTACTACGGTGGATGGTACGGAGATAGCCTCCGGACCAGTAACGCATACCACCCAAGAAGTGACGCTAGTAAGTCAAGATGGACACCAGGAGAAGATCGTGTTCGATGTGATCAAGGCCCCTCAGTTCCAGATTATTCTAGGAATTCCTTGGTTAGAGAAGCACAATCCTCAGATCGATTGGCGAGCAAGAACGGTTCAGTTTCTAGAATGTGTCTCTACTTGTCACCCTCGACCTGGTGTTGCACTGGCAGCAATTTCCTCGGAGGCTCCCCAGTTACCTCCTGAATACCTAGAATTCCAAGATGTTTTCCGGAAGGATCAGGCTAACTCTCTACCTCCTCATAGGTCTTATGACTGCCAGATAGACCTGATACCTGGATCTACTCCTCCTTGTAGTAGAATTTATGCCCTCACCGAGCCTGAGAATCTTCACCTCCGACAATACCTGGATCAATACCTAGCGAATGGGTTTATTCGTCCTTCCAAGTCCCCTGCTTCCTCAGCTTTGTTCTTCGTTCCAAAAAAAGAAGGGGACCTTAGAACTTGTATAGATTATCGCACCCTGAACCAGATCACCGTTAAGAATAGATATCCGTTACCTTTGATCCCTGAACTCCTGGGCCAAGTCAGAAAAGCATGCATATATACAAAGCTGGATCTTAGAGGAGCCTACCACTTGGTACGAGTAAAAGAGGGCGATGAATGGAAGACGGCCTTCCGCACCAAGTATGGGCCATTTGAATATCAGGTCATGCCCTTCGGACTTTGCAATGCCCCGGCCGCCTTTCAATATTTTATGAACGATGTCCTCAGAGAGCTCATAGATGTGTGTGTTGTTGTTTACATTGACGACATCCTCGTTTATTCTTCATCGGAAACTGAACATCGGAAACACGTGAAAATGGTCCTCGAGAGATTGCGTCAACACAAACTTTTCGCTAAGTTGGAAAAATGCGTTTTCAACGTGACTGAAGTTGAATTCTTGGGATTCATATTATCACCTAGCGGAGTGCGTATGGATTCAAAGAAGGTCGATGCAATTCTCAAATGGCCATCGCCATCCTCCGTAAAAGGTGTTCAAAGCATGTTAGGCTTCGCTAACTTTTACCGCAGGTTTATCCCCGAATTCTCTCGAATAGTCCAGCCCATCACCGCCTTGTTAAAGAAAAACAAACGTTTTGAATGGTCTACCGAGGCGGAACAAGCTTTCCAGAATTTGAAGACTAGATTTATCTCTGCACCGATCTTAAAAAATCCTCGCCCAGAACTCCCCTACATCGTTGATACTGATGCTTCGAGCCCTGCCATGGGGGCAGTTCTATCACAAAAGGACCCAGTAACCAATCAGTTGCATCCCGTGGCATTTTGGTCCCGCAAATTCTCGCCTCCTGAAATCAATTACACTATTACTGATAAGGAACTTCTAGCTATCAAGTCCGCCTTTAAGGCTTGGCGGCATTATCTTCTGGGGGCCCGACACACCGTTACTGTGATTACAGATCACCGAAACCTGCAATATTTGAAAACCGCAAAAGCTCAATCCTCTAGGCAACTCCGTTGGGCACTATTCTTTGCCGAGTTTGACTTCATAATTACCTATCGACCTGGTACAAAAAACGGTAAAGCTGATGCCCTTTCTCGGATGGGAGTGGAAGAACATTTGATCAATCCTAAACCTGTACCTATCATTCCAGAACAAATAATTCTAGGTGTAATCGCCACACAATCCATAGAGGAAGTTAAGGATAAAGCCAGACTACTGGTAACTCCAGCAGACATACAGAATTGGCATCTGCAGGGAAAGGACTTTACGGTGAAGGACAACCTATTATATTTCAAGGAACGGTTATACCTGCCCAGCACAGATTTACAGAAAAAGGTAATCTCTTGTTATCACGATTCTTTAATGGAAGGACATCCCGGTATGACCAAGACCTCGGAAAAGATCAAGCGCTACTTCTGGTGGCCGTCTTGGAAAAAAGATATCAGAGACTTTATAATGTCCTGTGGAGTATGCGCCCAAAACAAGAGTCAAAAGGAAAAACCAGCCGGCCTCTTACACCCTATTGACATCCCGCCTCGCCCTTGGCATACGCTTTCTATGGACTTCATCACCGATCTACCTCCATGCTCCGGATACAATACGATCCTAGTAATCGTGGACCTATTCTCCAAGATGGCGCATTTCATTCCACTCAAAGGCTTACCAACAGCAGCAACTCTGGCCCGAGAATTTCTCGAAAACATTGTTCGACTGCACGGTTTTCCTTCAGTTCTAATTTCGGATCGAGGTAGTCAATTTATTTCTCATTTTTGGCGAAGTTGCTGTCGGTCGGCTCAAATTGATGTGAGACTTTCGACCAGCCACCACCCTCAAACCGACGGACAAACCGAGAGGACCTATCAAACTCTGGAACAGTATTTGCGCTGCATGCTACAACAAACTGAAAAAACTTGGAAAGATATCCTTTGGATAGCCGAATATGCCTACAATAACTCTGTCCACTCGGGAACTGGGAAGACCCCGTTTTTTCTTTTATACGGTAGTCACCCTCGAACCTCGGAGTTGGATCCACTCCAAGATCTTGGAACACCAGCAGTAGACCACCTGCATTCTACAATCACCCAAGCCTTTAAGGAAGCCGTTTCTCACCTTCAAAGGGCTAAAGAACAATACAAGAAAGGAGCAGACCAACATTGGAAGGAAGCCCCCCAATATCAAGTAGGAGATCAAGTCTGGTTATCCACCAAATATCTACCTCTAAAAGGACCACGCACATTCAACCCAAGATACCTTGGTCCCTATTCCATCACTACCATAGTAAATCCAGTAGCGGTCAAGTTGGACTTGCCCCCTCACATGAAGATACATCCGGTCTTCCACGTCTCTCTATTAAAACCCGTGCAACCTCAAACCCGACTAACTACATCTCCAAAACCTATTCTAGTTGATGGAGAACTCGAGTTTGAAGTCAAAAGCATCCTGGATTCCAAGATCTCCAAATCTAAACTATTTTACCTGATTGACTGGAAAGGCTACGGTCCCCAAGAAAGATCCTGGGAACCTGCAGAATATGTCCACGCGCCTCGTCTAATCAAAAGATTTCATCGAACATTTCCTAACAAGCCCAAACCCCCGGAGAAGCCCGGTTTTGGAGGGGCCTTGAGGGGGGGTGCTGTCATGATCTCTGCTTCCAAAAGATCAGGACTTGCCCAACTCCCTTGGAAGCAGACCCATAACCCCGGTTCCGAGTGCCAGCCAGTCCCAATTGGGACCTTTTGGACCCTGTCCTGGCGCCAGTGGCACCAGGCTCATAAAGATGCCCAGTCCCAGCGCTGGAAGCGCCGGGCTCATAATGCTTGGGTGGACTTACCTGCAGCAGACCATGCTGCTTACTTACCTGCCAGTTGAACCCCTGATCCTCTTCTGTTTGGGACTACTTTTCCTGTTGGGTGGGGCAGGAGCCACTCCCTAGGTTCAGAACACTGGAACTCTTCTAGAAAGCAGGAACTCTTTTCTTACCTAGGCGTGGCTGTGGAAGGAGACACCTAAGCACTACAGGAGGCTATTTAAACCACACCCGATGGATGAATCTTGCTTTGCGTTATTCTGCATTCTCTGCAGCAGAACGCTCATCATGTCTTCTGCTTCTGATCCTGGGCCTAAGCGAACAAAGGCTTACCATCCTGGAATCCAGTCTTCAGCAGCACCTGTAAAGACAAAGAAAGAACAGGTTAGCACTACGGTCTTCAGTGGCAGCGCATCTCTTACCTGGTCCATCGGCTGTCACCAACTCCTCGCGCTGCATTCTGGCATCTGAAAGACAAAGGCTTACCTACTCTTCGCATGCTCCGGAGGTCTTCGCACTGCATTCCGGCATCTGAAAGACAAAAGCTTACCAGCTCTTCGCACGCTCCGGAGGCCTTCGGCGCTGCATCCCGCATCTGAAAGACAAAAGAAGGTGCGTTTAAAGACATTGGGCAACTTTATTACTCACATGCCATTACTCCTTCCCACGCCGAATCCAGTGGGTATTCCAGCACCCTTCAGCTTCTCTAAAGCTCCGAACTTGTACCTGCAAGATAAAAGGGACAGTTAGTGCGCATCGTGAAGCAGGCTACAAGCGCTTACTTACGTGCTTCCAGGCGCTTCTATTCCTCACGCGGGTTCGATCCTCAACTCTCATCAGCCCGCCATCCGCCATCGCCGGAACCCTGCAAAACAAGAGATATCATTACAAAAGACTTTTAAGACATTTGAAGTGCCCAGAACTTACCGTTCGTGCAGTTAACGACGGACAGCAGTCCTCTGAGGTCAAGAGGCCTGCACCCTCATCCAGTGAAGAAACTGGTTACGGCACCCTGCCCCGAGGCAGATGGAGAGCTCGGCGTTCACTTACCTAAGGTGAGGGCGTTAACCTTTGGGGTTCTACAGGAGAAGAGAAAGGGAAGAGGAGAGAGGCACCCAATAAACCCAGTTCATTAATCCCATATTTTCTATCTGCAGACATCTTACTCTTCGAGTCAGACATACAGTGCACAGAGGTCCAGCCCAAAGAGCCAACCGTGTGTTACACATCACCTTTGAAGATACGGCATTCACCCAGTCAAGACCGGCGCCTCTGCGGGAATCAGGTGAGCGTTACAGAATCGGCCTGGACAAAAACAGGTGTCACTGACTTAAAGCATTTGTCAGAAAAAAGCAAGAGACATGAATCGTGCAAATCTCATATTGAGAATATATTACAGCTGTGCATGTTGGGAAGTGTAAACATTACAAAACAGTTGGATGATGCCTATCGCCGGAGCGTGATGAAACATAATGAGGAAGTGGATAAAAATGGACATCTTGTCAAAGTTAATCGACTGTGTGCGTTTTTGCGGTGCGTTTGAATTGGCTTTACGAGGCCATGATGAAACTGAAGATTCTCTGAATCCTGGTGTATTTAGAGGCCTGGTGGATTTTGTATCCAGCATAGACAGTGCAATGGAACTACATTTAAAAAATGCACCAGTTTTCAAGGGTACTTCAAAAACAATTCAGAAAGAGCTGCTGGACTGCATGCTCACAGTCACCAGAGAGATCATTGTAGAGCAGTTAAAATGCACAGATTATGTGGCTATTGAGGCAGACGATACAACTGATGTTTCCACTAAGACTCAGTCTGTGCTAGTCTATCGCTACATTGATGAACGATACAGAATTGTTGAAAGGTTTTATGGATTTACTCATCTGAAAGACTCTAGTGTGCAGACCATTGCTACTGCCATAGTGGAAAAATTGGACAAAGTATTCCCTGAAGGTTGCCACAAAAAAAATTAATTGCGCAAACATATGAAGGTGCAAGTGTAATGAGGGGGGTGTCTGGTGGAGTCCAAAAGAAAGTAGCTGAAGTATATCCAAATGCCCATTATGTACATTGCTATGCACCCCAGCTTAACCTCATCATTGAACAAGCTGTTTCCAAAATCTCAGAAGCTCGAATTTTCTTTAGTGATATCTCTGGCTTCTGTACATTTCTTTCTCGTTCTCCAAAAAGAACCAAAGTTCTAGATGAGGTATCAGATAAAAGACTTCCAAAACCATCTCGAACTCGCTTGAGCTACCATATTCGGGTAGTAGAAGCCATATATCAGCACAGGGAAGCACTCCGTAGATGCTTTGAGATCATTGAAAAACGGACTGATTTTGAGGGGGTTACTGTGCATGAGGCCCAGGGATTCATTCGAACTCTGAAAGAGAAGGAGTTCCTTTTCTTGTTCAATGACATAATGCCCCATGTTGACATTCTATATAACCAGCTTCAGAAGCGAGACATTGACTCTGTGTATGTGCAGAGAAATCTACTGCAACTTTTATCAAGTGTATTGGCAGAGTAGGTGAAAGCACTGACAATCTGGAAGCTAAACTTCCATCAGAGGCAACTTTTGCACGTCGCAATGTAAATATGAACACTTTGAATTGTTTGGTTAAAGTATGTGATATTATAGTTACACAACGCTTTGCATTTACTAACCACTTGGAGGGGGCCAAATTATTGCACAGTGACATATTTCAAACACATGGACAGTCTTTTTCCCAATGATGCACTGAATGCAACTGTCCAAGCGTACCCCATGTTAAACAAGGAAAGACTGCACACTGAGCTTTCAATTGTTTATGAGAGACCAGAATTCTGTAGTTCAAGTGGGGCAATTTCTTTATTAAAATTGTTCATTGCAAACAAACTCGAAGAAGCATTTAATGAGACAATGCAGTTTTTAAAAATTCTGATTACTACACCCATGACAACAGCTGAGTCTGAGCACTGTTTCTCCACCCTGAAGCGAGTTAAAACATTCTTGAGAAACACAATGACTGAGGATCATCTGAATGCTTTGGCCATGCTGTCCATTGAAAAAGAACAAATTCAAGAGATCCCTGACTTCAATACACAGACTATTGATAAATTTGCCTCTCTGAAAAATAGACGTGCACAATTTGTGTACAAACTTTAAAAATGATTGACCAGTGAATGTTCTGTTACAACCAGCTATGTGCAGTTATTTTGTGGGTTACCTTGAATTCTTTGTTTCAATGGCCTTACATGTTAAGATTTTGTGTAAGGTTGCAGTGATCTATTTGACAGAACAGTGAGAAATGTGAAGTTTGTTTTGATGTTATGGTTGTTGGTTGATAATAAAGCACTCAACATAATAAACTTAGTAAACTATTTCTGTTGCATTTTTCTCCATGCAATGTGGATGTACTATTTCTGAGACCTGTGCATTCCATGTGTTTCAACTTTGAGCAACTGAAGCAATGGCAACTCAGCGAGGCAGAGAGCCATTAGAGGGAGGACAAATGTTGCATTAATTAAGTGGTTAAAAATTAAAGTAATATTTTAGCTTAGTTTCTCCCTTTCAGAAATGCCTAAAATCCCACCTTAGTAAGAGGATGAACGCATGTGAATGCTAGTAACAGCATGGCAAACATATGTTTCCATCATTACTGATTATATAATGAATTTCTTTATGCATACACCATAGTACCATCTATTCTCAATACAAGCTGCTGTAAAATACACCATCACACTTGTACACGTAACAATGATGTACCAGCATTAATATGTAAACCCTAATGCTTTTTTTCATATTTCGGTGGGTTTTTTGGACAGTAAATTGCACATTTTGTAGGCCATTTTTCCAAATATTTCTTGTGGGGGAGAACCCCCACGAACCCCCCTTAGGGGATGTGGGCTCACGCACAGGCCCCGCTCGCTACAAAATTCTCCCTGGGAAAATTACACCCACCAGCTTTCAAACTCACCAGCTGCCACTGCTCTGTGACAACATCATCAACCACCTGAGATAGAAAATAGGTACAATCCAGGAGACCACCAACACAGCCCGTGCAAATACAACCACAACTGCCGGACCACAGATACCAGGTGAAATGCAGATTACAGCAAAACTCACCTGCCTACAACCAATCACAAAAGAAACGTTTGCCACACTGATCAAGGACACCAACCTTGAAGGATCCTGAAAGAACCTCTGCCCCCGTACAACTTCAAAGGAATCTTCAATGACAGAACCCCAGCGACAAACTTCAAGAACCTAATGAATCTATCACTCAAAAGAGGAATATTGCAGTCCACCTTCAAATCAGCATATATCAAACCACTGATAAAAAAGGAATCAGAAAGCACAGAAGACCCGAGCAACTATAGACCAATATCCAACCTGCCCTACCCAGCAGATCTCCTGCAGAACCATGCGTACAAGATCTTTCTTAAATACGTCGAAACAAACAGAATACTCAGCCTGTCACAAGTTGGCTTCAGACCAATGCGAGGAACAGAATCAGCACTCCTATCGAAATGGGACTACCTCAAGATAAATTCAAATGATGATACCCAATTGGCCCTCATACTACTGGTCATATCAGCGGCATTTGACACAATCAGCCACGCAAAACTAATAAAAAGACTTATGGAATGTGGCATAGAGGAATCTGCACTAAAGTTGCTTCTTTCCTCTTACCTAACAAACCGAACCGAAAGCACCTACCTACCACCGTTCACCTCAAACCCCAAAAATATAACCTGTGGAGTCCCACAGGGATCCAGCCTCTCTCCCCCACTCTTCAACATCTACATGTGCCCACTGATGAAAATTATTCGAACCCACAGACTCATCGCAGATGACACACAACTGATTGTGAAAACAAACAGAACCCAGGAACAAAATAACAGTCTCAACAACTGCCTCACAGACAGGTACAATTGGATGACCAAAGAAGAACCTTAAATTAAACCCAGCAAGAAAAGAAATAATGCTCTCACCTGCAGGATTCGACAGAGGAAACCCACAACTGGACTGGCCGGCCAGCATGGGAACGCAACCGAAGACTACCGATGTAGTAAATAACCTAGGAATACTCATGGACAGCGGACTATCCCTAGAATGGCAAGTCAATGCAATCACCAAAAAAAGCCTCTTCCGCCTAAAACGACTCAGAGGATTACTCCACTATCTCTCCTTCCCTCACAGAACCTTCACAATCATATCCCTGACATGCGTACTTCATCAACGTGTCTTATTTGCAATGCGTGGCACAAGTGGGAAGGTTGCAGCCTCATGGCTGAAAGAGGAAAGCTGTAGCTGAAGACAGTATCGTGGCCGAGAGATGATGAACACCGTCATTCCTCCGGTACCAAGCCAATTTGGTTAACAAGTCCGTTTTCTGTGTCTATGGCCGTGATCCCGCGATCCCTCCTGCATTTATTCCCCATTGCTAGCGCACCCGCGCGCGCACCCTGAAGTGGCACGCAAGTGGGCTGTTGGGCTGAAACGCTGCCAGAGATGTTGTGGACTAGTGGACCCGTGAAATCGAAGTCCGTTTTCTGTGTCTACGGCCGTGATCCCGCGATCCCGCCTCCCTCCTGCATTTATTCCCAATTGCTAGGGCACCTGCGCGCGCACCCGGAAGTGGCACGCAAGTGGGCTGTTGGGCTGTTCGGCTGGCGGAGGGCGGAGGGGGTCTGACTTATTTTTGGTGAAATATGGAATGATACCAGGCTACTGTGTGAAGGAGTCTGGAGTTAGTTTGCTTGTATATGGTATACTTTTGTGGGGTTCAACTTGTTGAACTTTTGGGGGACCAATTTGTTGAACTTTTGTGGGGTTCAATTGGTGGAACAGTTGTGGGGTTCAATTTGCTGAACTTTTGTGGGGTTCAATTTGTGGAACTGTTGTGGGGTTTAATTTGCTGAACTTTGGTGGGGTTCAATTTGTTGAACTTTTGTGGGGTTCAATTTGTGGAACTGTTGTGGGGTTCAATTTGCTGAACTTTGTGGGGTTCAATTGGCCGAACTTTTGTGGGGTTCAATTTGTGGAACTGTTGTGGGGTTCAATTTGCTGAACTTTTGTGGGTTTCAATTTGTTGAACTGTTGTGGGGTTCAATTTGCTGAACTTTGGTGGGGTTCGATCTGTTGAGCTTTTGTGGGGTTCAATTTGTTGTTTGTAACAATTGAATAATGGGGAAAGCCAAACTCCCGCTCTGCAAAGATGCGAGGGCAGACTTCTTTATTGCGGTAAGCACTCGAAGGGCGGAGCCCAACGAGGAGGAGGCAGATTTTCTCCAATGTGCGCAACCAGCTTCCTCATTGGGAAAAGAGCAGGAGGATAATATTGACCCCTCTCAAGAGGCTGAATTTTTAAACATTGACCAATAACGTTCTCTCCTCGAGAAACAGAGTGAGGACACTATTGATCCCTCGCAATTGCTGTTTGGTGATGACGATATAGCGAATATTGATCTGCCTATAGGGATGGGAAGCAATTTGAATAAGGAGCAGAAGAATTTTCACAAACCTGATGATAATGAGGTGCATGACAATCCAAATTATGATAAACTGTTAGACTTTTCCAATGGCACTACCTTTGCCAAGGAGAATTCCACTAAAATTAGTATTGACTCTGAATTTACTGTAATGATGACAATCTTTAATCGACTTATCTTATCGGAATTGCGTAAGCAAACGGAGTGCCTGACTAATTTAACCTCTGATTTCAGAGCTCTACCTGATATATTAACAGATGCATTGCTTAATTCACAGAAGAGATTTAAGGAAATAGAAGGGGAAGACAGGTTGGTGAATCTTACTAAGGCTTTGACTAACTTAACCTCGGATTGCAGAGCGTTACCTGACATATTATCAGATGCATTGCTGAAGTCTCAGAAGAGATTAAAGGAAAAGTAAGGGGAGGACAGGTTGGTGGATCTTACCAAGGCTCCACTGAGTGAAGAGATTATTTTGGTTGACGCATCACAAGAACATGCACTTGATTTATTGGGGGTGAGGGGGTCATATTTCGCTGGAGGACACTGACCCTAATTGTCTAGATGAAAGTACCGGGGCAAATGGGTCAGGGGGGCAAATGACAGAATTTAAACTGTCTAAAAGAGAGGTAAAAAAATGGCAAAACAAAATAAAAAAAAATACGAACAAAAAGGGTGGAATGGCCACAACTTCTAGAAAATTTCTGAGAAATGTAATTCAGGGGTCTGTGAATAATGAATCTCCACCTAGAGTAAATTTACAACCGCAGAATAAAATCTCATTAATGGAGAATGGTGGGATCTCCAATAAGGGGAAGGATCAAGCTATTCAAAGTGATTATATACAGGGAAACCAGCACCTATGTGAAGTAATGAAAAATAAAAAAAAGGACGAGGTATATGAAATTTTTAATGCAGCGCCCCCGCAGGAAATGATGTGTACCATAGGGCTGCCTGTAAAAGCTAATGAGATAAACCATGTAAAACGAAGTGAGGGACTTATGACCAAAAGCATGCCGAACGGGAGAAATGAAATACCTATTAATAAGGGACCTGTAAGGAACATGATACCCATAGCGGATATCAGGGGTGAGAGTAGCAGGGATTGGAAAATTCCCCAGAGTAATGAAAGTGAAATCAACCCGGATTTGACCAGGGGCATTATAAATCCCTGTACCCTAGATCAGGGATCGGATTGGGGGGCATACAACCCACGTCAACAGAATTCTGAGGATAACAGTGGGGTCCCAAGGGGAAACCTGGAGCAGCAGGACAATCAGATACCAGGAGGGAAAACACATGAGAATGCAAATGATGAGGCGCTGTACCTAAACATCCTTAGAGTGTTAAGGGACAAACAGCAGCAGGAAGCTCCCAAAAGTGGGTTTGAACTGCGACAGAATTTTAGGAGGGCAGATTCATATGAAGAATACTGCACGGGAAGGAAGGAGGATGTCTTGGAGAGGGAAAATGAGATGAAGGAGAAGGAACAGCTTCATTCATATCGGCCACTTGATCTGAAGGACCCGGTGAGACCAGACCTACCAGGCCTGGTGCTGACTACACTATTCTTAGATCAGAACAATACTTCTCTTAATCGACCATATATTTTGTCCTTACTGGGTCAGATTCCAAATTTAAGCCAGATTGAATCAACTGACATTTACCTGGTGGATTATATACATAGGCAGAGGCTGGATTATGTCCGTTTAGTTATACCTTCTCCTTTGGTCAGAAACCTAATGATGAAAGAAGCTGAAGAATTTCATCGAAGGGGTTTCGATATATTTGAGTATGCTCAGACTCACTCTCATCTGACTGAGCTAACACGTAACACTGGTAGATTACAGAAGGAGGATCCTTCAAATAAAGAGGATGGAGTGAGGGGTGAGGAGAGGGAAAAGGATGTGAGTCAGGACTGGAGATGGCTCGCAACGACGCTGAGAGAGTCAATTGACAGCCTCAAGAAACTAGGGAAGCCACTTTAGTTAAGGTAAATTGTAAGTGGAAACTGTTAACATGGAACTCAAGAGGTTCAGTTAATCTCCTAAATAATGTGAATTTAATGAGGGACTTGGCACAATATGATCTGCTCTTCATCCAAGAAACATGGTCAAGGGTTCCTTTATGTTGGGAGGGTTATACGGTATACTCTCTATGTGCACAATGGGGAGGAAGAGGTCGTCCTAAAGGTGGCCTCCTCATAGCTGCAAAAAACCATTTGAACCCGAAAGTTAGGGGAGAATGGGCTTTTGCACATCATTTCCTGGCGGTGGGCCTCTCATTGTTGTACAATAATAGGGACACACCTTTTTTGTTGGTTAATACATATTGGAATCAGGCTGAACTTTCGGACAGGCAATTATGGGCGGAACTATGCAATTTAGGGTCCCTTCTGCAGAACTGGTTGCTAATTAATATAGGTGGCCAGATAGTGATCGCGGGTGATCTCAATGCAGTCATTCATGGGGACTCCTTCATGGGGGATGTTTTGATTAGCAGGCTGGGGGATGCTTCTATAAGTCTTGATAATTCAATCTGCAGGGGGAGGTTGTGGTCCCACTTTGCAGAGATGTGGGGCTTGGAAATTCTGGTAAACCATCTTCCAACTTGCAAAGCTAGAGGCTGCTACTCAATAATTGACTACATTATCTGTTCAGGGGACTTGTTCTATAGTTCTGGTAAACTTGAGTGCATTGAGACTTCCCTTAGTGATCATGGCATTTTGTCACTGGAAATAGGTATTACTGTACTTACCGAACCCAAACCTGTATATAATTATAATCTAAACGTCAATCAAACAGGGAATAGAATTTCATGGACGGGGTAGCAGATTTTGAGAATTTTTCAGAACTAGAAAAAAAGACCTATGCGGCTAACAACTTTACAGATTACATCGGCAGTGCCGTGGCAAAATTGGGCTACACCAATTTAAGGGACAACCGATGGAAGAATGATAAATCCCATAACTTTGACATAGAAATCAGGGAAAAAAAGAGGGATATGAGAAAAGAGATCAGACTAATTAAGAAATCGGGACTTACTCTAGAAAATACAGCTGAAAGGATAAAAAAAGTTAAACAAAGCTACAAAAATTGGTCCATACAACATAGAATAAATAAAGGTCAGAGTGAGGGGGAAAAAATGTTAAGTGCATTAAGAGGCACAAATTCAAGAAACTTTTGGTATTTAATTAACAATTGGGACAAACCACAGAAAGAGCACTTAGTGAACCCAATCAATGAAGCAACGTGGCAGGGTCATTTTTCAAACATGTTTGCTCTTAATAAGGAGGGGGCTGGGGTTCCCTGGAAGCATGAAACAAATTGGCTCCTGAATTTTACTGTTTGGGACATAAAAAACCTTATTGTAAAATCAAAAAATTCGGGCGCGCCGGGTCCTAATAACTTGTCTAACAAAATTCTCAAGACCGATCCCGAATTATGGGCAAAAATATTGTCTACCTTGTTTTCGAATATACTACTGACCAAGTCATTTCCCCTGTCCTGGAGGGTATCCATTATTATACCTGTATTCAAAAAAGGCTCCCGATTATGTCCCAAGAGCTACCAGCCTATAGCCATTGCCGATCCGGAATCCAAGCTATTTTCTTCGCTTGTTTTAAGAGACATCCAGAAATGGATTGATGATAACAAAATTTTGGATATGAGACACTTCGGTTTTAGGAAAAATATGGGGACGGAATGTAGGGGGCTTATTCTGTATTGCCTGAGAGCTGAAGCAATGAAAAAGGCGGATACCTCGGTCTTCATAGCGTCTATGGACCTGAGTTCCGCTTTTGACCTGGTGGATAGGAATATACTATAGTCAAGATTAAGAACACTAAAAATGCCAGCAATTTTGCTAGACATAGTGAGGGCAATATATTCTCAGACTGATGTGAAAGTAAGACTGGACTCTGCAGGTACCCTTTCGGAGCAATTTACTATCCACAATGGATTGCGCCAAGGATGTAGATTGGCTCCCACAATCTTCAACCTATATGTTAGCGGCGCAAACCAGGCATTATTAAATAGGGGATTAGTACCTCCAAGAATTTGTAATACTTGTATGTCCTGGTTGGCATATGCGGACGATTTCCTCCTTATTGACATCACTAAGGTGGGACTCCAACGCATGCTTAGAGCTTTTGAAGGATTTATTACCTCAATTGCTCTTAAGGTTAACCCGGACAAAACAGTAATTGTGCGCTTGGGGAGGAAGAACAAGAAATCAAACACGCTATCTTGGGTATCTGGGAATATAAGGCTCAAAGCAAAAGCGGAGTTTAAATATCTGGGCTTCTCAATAGCAGGGGCACAGTCCAGACCCCTACTTAGGACACAATTGAAACTCATGGCTGACATTGCTATCTCTCAAATGCGGGCATTAGACGCAAAATTTGGGAAATGTTCTATGTCCCCTCTGAGAGAATTTCATACGAAAAAAGTAATTCCCCGCCTAATATATGGGGCCGAATTTCATTCCTCAACGTGTGAAGGTGAGTGGGCCTCGATAGAAAGCTATATTTGGAACTCGGTAATGTATTACTTACCTAAATGTATCCCGTATAACTTAATCAAGTACGAATTGGGTTTAAATTCGCTTCAGGCGCTAGTGAGATGGAAACGGATGACGCTATGGAGAAAATGCAATTCTTCAGAGACTAAAACTTTATATTATCATGCAGGTTGGGATATTTGCAATCCTTTCATAGTGGAATTAAACAAAGAAATAAATAAAACCTTGATGCTAATGGGTAGTTCCACAATTTCTCTTAGGAACAACCCGGTAAGGGTGAAGGAAAGTGTGCTGGGTTTCGTTTGGATCCATACCAAAAATGCGATATTGAGCTCCAAACTCTGCCAACAAGTGTGTGCTGTAAATAAATGGTTACCAGGGATGGAAAGTTACCTAACAAAGTATCCAAATAAAATAATCCGTAACGATTTTATGCGTTTTAGATTCAACGTATTGCCCACTAACCAAATACTCTGAATTAGATTCATTGCTCAACTTATATGGCCATGGTGTAGGTTCTGTGGTATTGAAGGTATGGTAGAGGACCTGAAACACATATTGCTGGTATGCCCGGCATTGAGGGAAAAAAGACTCCTACATTTTGCGCAATGTGTTCACAACACTGCGGAAGTAAATAGAGAATTTATTTGGTATAAAATGCTACACAACAGTAATGGCACTTTGAATATCAGGGTAGCAACATTTCTGAGAAATGTTTGTGCTCTGTTTTAAATCCTCTGTTCTTTCTCTCTTTTCCGTTTATTTTAATCTGGCTTTGGTTTTCTTACTATGTAAGAGTAATGAGGATGAACTTTTGGATCGTTATTAGGTGACTTCGTTAAGTAATATTGTGAAAATTAATGATATGAATTGGATAATAGTGTTAATATGCTAGATATAGGAAATTAACTGTTTTCTTTTTATCTGAAAATGTGAATATGTTTTTTTTTTGTTTCGCTATTCTGTTCTTATTTTGTATTCTCTGTAATGAAAATGAATATTTTTGTAAAGGTTTTTCTAAACCAAAACAAAGAAACAAATAATAATATCCCTGACATGCACAAGAATTGACAATGCAAATAGCCTCTTCATAGGAATGCCGGAAGGACTCACCAAGGAACTCGAAAGGGTGCAAAATACAGCAGCCAAGATCCTATTAAGACTAAACAGAAGAGACCACATCACTCCAGCACTGAAAAGCCTACACTGGTTACCAGAAAAGTAACACATCAAATTCAAAGCACTCTGAATCACCCACAAAGCATTGCACAGACATGGAACTGAAATCCTCCAAGACAAGATTAGCCGGTATCGCCCAGGAAGGGGCCTAAAATCCAGCAATGACCTACAAATAGAGACAAAACATTACGAAAAATGAAAATTCGGCAGAACAGCATTCTCACGTCTAATTGCTAACCTCTGGAACACCATGCCCAAAGAAATTAGAACCACAGAAGACCACATCACCTTCAGGAACCGACTCAAAACCCGACAATGACAACCACAAAGGGACACCAGCAGCAACATCACAAACAAAACAACTAGAGAGGAGGGGAGATGGGCAGACAAACCACAGGCAAGAACATGGGTAGATACCATCAAGTGGCAACCAAAGAGTCACACCAGAGGCTCCAACAAACCGACTGATTTACTAACCCACCTACCCTTTCTGCTCCTCCAACATAACCAATGCCACTACACCAGACCTTGAGTTAGCCACACTGCACACAAACACACCAAGAATCAATTCTATGTTCACACCCAGATGCTAGTAGCACACCTAGAGTGAACCACCCCGCACAGTCCATAGAACTGTCAGCAACACAAGCACACACCAAGACACCTGATAGTCTTACAGCTACAGCCACCTCTTTTCCGTTTATTTTAATCTGGCTTTGGTTTTCTTACTATGTAAGAGTAATGAGGATGAACTTTTGGATCGTTATTAGGTGACTTCGTTAAGTAATATTGTGAAAATTAATGATATGAATTGGATAATAGTGTTAATATGCTAGATATAGGAAATTAACTGTTTTCTTTTTATCTGAAAATGTGAATATGTTTTTTTTTTGTTTCGCTATTCTGTTCTTATTTTGTATTCTCTGTAATGAAAATGAATATTTTTGTAAAGGTTTTTCTAAACCAAAACAAAGAAACAAATAATAATATCCCTGACATGCACAAGAATTGACAATGCAAATAGCCTCTTCATAGGAATGCCGGAAGGACTCACCAAGGAACTCGAAAGGGTGCAAAATACAGCAGCCAAGATCCTATTAAGACTAAACAGAAGAGACCACATCACTCCAGCACTGAAAAGCCTACACTGGTTACCAGAAAAGTAACACATCAAATTCAAAGCACTCTGAATCACCCACAAAGCATTGCACAGACATGGAACTGAAATCCTCCAAGACAAGATTAGCCGGTATCGCCCAGGAAGGGGCCTAAAATCCAGCAATGACCTACAAATAGAGACAAAACATTACGAAAAATGAAAATTCGGCAGAACAGCATTCTCACGTCTAATTGCTAACCTCTGGAACACCATGCCCAAAGAAATTAGAACCACAGAAGACCACATCACCTTCAGGAACCGACTCAAAACCCGACAATGACAACCACAAAGGGACACCAGCAGCAACATCACAAACAAAACAACTAGAGAGGAGGGGAGATGGGCAGACAAACCACAGGCAAGAACATGGGTAGATAACATCAAGTGGCAACCAAAGAGTCACACCAGAGGCTCCAACAAACCGACTGATTTACTAACCCACCTACCCTTTCTGCTCCTCCAACATAACCAATGCCACTACACCAGACCTTGAGTTAGCCACACTGCACACAAACACACCAAGAATCAATTCTATGTTCACACCCAGATGCTAGTAGCACACCTAGAGTGAACCACCCCGCACAGTCCATAGAACTGTCAGCAACACAAGCACACACCAAGACACCTGATAGTCTTACAGCTACAGCCACCGCCGACTCTGGATCCCTTATGGACACTGATCAGTGCGCACAACCACACCCCACTCCAACATCACACAACACACTAACACCAAGGCAAACACTAGCACACAACCGAGGCACTGAGTCGTACCCATACGGTTACAACGTACAGGGTCTCCCGCACCAACACCCAAAAGCAAAACAACAATCACAGACGCCAGTTCCTTCTGGTTCTGATCCTATCCTTTCATCCTATCCTCACTAACCTCACTAATCACCTCCCTTGCAGAGCCACGTGAGCACCTGCAGACTGCCCCTGGGTGGTAGCGGTGTGCGGTATAAATCAACATAACATAACAGGGTAACAAAACGTTTTCAATAAGTTCACTGGAAGGGAGTGGAAATGTGGGTATTTCTGATGCACATCCACTCACCAACACTACTCTGTAATGCATGAAAGGGTCAGAAAGTACACCTTTATGCACTTAAAAGAATCTACAGCCGTTATATGAACCACAAATGTACACCATCCACGTTCACCCTCAATATAAAAGCGGGCATGGATATAATTTATTTTTAGGAAAATAGCAAGTGAAATTTATGTAATACCATCGGAAGAATTCTAGGAAAACCGCTGCCACAACCACTGTGCCAGTGGCGGGACTGCCATTGGGTCTGACTACTCAGATACCACTGGTGATCGTTCTATTTTCCTCAGGAGGATTTTCCACAGGGAATAACTCTAACCCTTTAATAAGGTCCCAAGTAATTTTCCTGTGTTTTACTCCCTGTTGCTGGTGGGGTCTCACAGCACAAGGCTGCCTGCTACTTATCGGATGGAGTTGTCATAATATTCAAATCCTCTCACACATTCAAGAGTATTTTTGTCTGGAGGTTCCAATGATAGTTTCTTGATTTTCCTTGTGGAAACCCGTGTCAAAAATATACACTTGTCTTAACGCTTCTCATGCCAGCCTGATTACTGATATTTCATTTTTTCATGGACACTCATTTATAGAGGGTCAACATCATCCTTGCTGCAACTTGGTGCTTAAACAAGGCCCTGGGACGTCAGTGTCATGACCCTTGCCCCTGGCCCTCGCTGGCAAGTCAGCCTTCCAGTTAGGGCCAGGTCAAAGGCCTTAACACCTCATCCAAGACTCTCTTGTAGTCAGTCCTAGCGCCTTTGGTGCCAGGCTCATAACCATCATGAAGACCAACATTAGAATGGGACTATTTACTTGGGACTGTTTAACTTGGGGGGGGTTCAGCCAACATGGAGGGAAACACATAGATCAGTTACAAGGAACTGAGCTATGCGGTCTAATCTTTTGGGTGTGGCAGGCCTGGGACTACTTTACCTGGACTACTTTGGGTGTGGCAGGACTGGGACTATTTTACCTGGGCTACTTTACCTGAGACTATTTAAACCACACCCAAACAGCAGAACATGCTTTGTGTTATTCTGCTGTGGGCAGCATAACGCTCACCGTGTCCAGTTCTTTGATGCCAGCTTATCTGAAACCAAGGACCTGCAGAGAGAGAAAGAACACTACGAAACGTACCTGGAACAGTATCCTGTCTTCAATCCATCGCTGACTTCAGTTCCACTCACCTGAAGGTACGAACTCTATCATTCGGCACCGCATGCATCCTGGAATACCATAACCTGGAAAGAGGAGAAAGAAAGACAGCATTAGTAAGCGTTTACTCACGTTTCCTCCCGAATGAAGAAAGCCACATAATTCTTGCCTGGGTAGTCATCTCCTGGTCAGTATCATTGCTGGAACATTAGGGCGCTCGGCTAGGAAAATCGCAACCTGTAAGGAGAGAAAAGACACAGGTTAGCAATATAAAAGGAGAAACAGCACTGCGCATCACGCATTACTCACCAGACAGCATTGCGCACACCGCGCTTTTGCCTACTGGCCCATGCTCATCTTCAAACTGCAAGACAACACCAAAATACCTTTCCATACCTAAAAGGAAAGAAGCAAGACATTATTATTCGAACTAAGAGGAACATAAGAACTGCATATAAAGACTGTAAAGCAGCAAACCTACGGAGTCGCAGCAGGCCTGGATTCCCACAGGGGGGCTTGCACCAGTGAAGGAACTTGGTCGCTGCTCGCCCCCACATCTACACGCCCCTGCCACGAGGAGCAGGATGGAGAATCCACCTTTTACAATATTAAGGTGAGGAGCAGGCCCAAGGGGGGAGGAAGGAGTGGAGGCCAAGGGAGGTGGGAAAACATAAAGACAATCTGGTATTGAATCCAGCTCTCTTATATTGCAGACCCATCTTTAACCAGAGGCATTACCAAGGGACCGGGAGAGGGTTCGAGAGTGCAAATCATCCAACCAGGGCTGGGTGGCGTTCCCGTGGATACCAGGTGAGCATAACAGAACGCAAAGCCTCAATAATTTTATCCACTTGGGTGTCATGGAGACTTCAGAGACTGACCAGTTAGTTCAGTTGTTGGGACAATTACGCGCTGAAGTACATTCAGCCAGGCAAGAAACCAATGCTCTTAGGAGTGATTTAATTGTTACTAAGGATCATACCGACGAAATAAGTAGACAATTGCTCCAATCACAGGCAGGACAGACCCCATTGCCTGGTAACATTCCACCAGCACCTGTACCAACTTCTTCCACCAATCCAGTACAAATAACCCTTCCTGGGGCAGTTCCTTTAGCTCCATCTGAACGATTTACAGGGGACCCCAAGAAGTACGCAATGTTCATGAACCAGTGTCGTCTTCATTTTCTTTGCAGACCTGGGGCTTTTCCTAACGACCAAGCACGGGTTGCTTTTGTCTTGTCATATCTGAGTGGCAGTGCTGCGGAATGGTCGGTACCATTGGTATGTCAGGATAACCCGTTGTTACATGACTTTGGGGGTTTCCAGATGGAAATGGAAAAACTCTTTGCTCGTCATACCCAAAGCCAAGCATTAGACAACAAACTTTTGTCACTCCGTCAAGGAAGTCAAGACTTTCTTAAATATATAGCAACATTTAACAGACTAGTCGTTGAATCTGGGTGGCCGGAGGAAAAAAGGAACACACTATTTCATCGGGGTCTACGAGGGGAACTAAAGGATGTCCTTTCTCAAGTGGTTAACCCACCTAAAGCCTGTGGAGAATTCATCAACCTTGTGGTGCAATTAGATCACAGATTACAAGACCGAAAAGCGGACCGGATAAGGTTAGACACTCAAGCTGTGTATGTCCGGTCAAAGGATAATGTTCCACATACATTGGAAAACATGGTAGAACCCATGCAAATCGGAGGTGTACGGCCCCCTTTAACTAAAACTGAAAGAGACAAGAGAAGGCAACAGCAATTATGCTTATATTGCGGAAAATCAGGCCACTTCCTCAAACAATGTCCAGTGAAACCACCAAGGAGTACTGTTGGAGCCACAGAGAAGGAAGATAATAACAAGGAGTTTGAAAACTACCAAGCCCGGTAAGCGTAGAGGTCCACTTGTCGAGCGAGAAGGATGAGCCACAGACCTCACACTTTGCATTACCAGTAATTTTGATCAATCACCAACAACCGTCTCGGATGCATGCTGTCGAAGCATACATAGACAGCGGAGCAGTTGGGAATTATGTAGACCAAGGTCTGGCAGCAGAGATGGGTCTTCCCTTATGCTCTAAGTCGACTACTGAAAAAGTTACTACTGTTGATGGGACAGAAATAGCTTCTGGACCAGTAACCCAATGTACAGCAGCACTAACCCTACTGTTCCAGGATGGACACCGAGAATCTATTGCATTCAATCTCATCAAAGCTCCTCAGTTCCGACTAATCTTAGGGATGCCATGGTTGGTAGCTCACAACCCTCTAATAGATTGGCGTGCCAAGAAGTTGGCCTTTTCCAATGATTGTGCTCGCACCTGTTATAACCAAGAAAAGGGGAAAACAGACTTATGTAGATCTGCTACTCCCAGTACGGCGGTGATTGTACTAGGTGTGACTAGTACTCTACCAAATGAATACCAAGATTTTCAAGACATGTTCCAGAAAGAACAAGCCAATACTCTACCACTGCACAGGCCCTACGATTGTCAGATCGACCTCATACCTGGTGCGCAAATTCCTTGTGGTCGAATCTATGCACTTACTGAACCAGAAAACCTCCATTTGAAATCTTATCGTGATCAGTACCTGGCAAATGGATTTATCCGCCCATCTAAATCACCGGCAGCAAGTCCCTTATTCTTCGTATCAAAGAAGGAAGGAGATTTGAGGACTTGCATCGACTATCGCGCATTAAACCAGATCACAGTAAAAAAACGTTATCCACTGCCCCTTATTCCCAAATTATTGGATCAAGTCAAAGACGCCCAAATCTATACCAAACTGGACCTTAGGGGGGCTTACCATCTTGTTCGAGTGAAGAAAGGAGATAAATGGAAAACCGCCTTTCGTACCAAATACGGCTTGTATGAATACCAGTTAATGCCTTTTGGACTTTGCAACGCTCCTGCTCCATTCCAGTACTTTATGAATGATGTTTTGCGGGAGTTAATCGACGTTTGCTCCCTGGTTTACATTGATGACATCTTAGTGTATTCTGTGACAAAAGAAGACCATGTCAGGCATGACCGCTCCGTCCTTACTAAACTCTGCCAACATAAACTGTATGCTAAACTCGAAAAATGCTCTTTTCATGTCACCGAAGTGGAGTTCCTCGGTTTTATCCTCACACCAAATGGTATCAGAATGGATAGGCACAAGGTAGATGCCATTCTTAACTGGCCGTCACCAACTTCATTTAAAGGAATCCAGAGTATGTTGGGCTTTGCAAACTTTTACCGCCGATTCATCCCAGATTTTTCCCAAATAGTGCATCCAATTACATAACTATTGAGAAAAAACATTAAAAAGTTCCATTGGACCGAAGAAGCAGAGAAGCCCTTTCAAGAACTTAAGAAAAAATTCACTTCTGCTCCAGTTCTACGGCATCCTCGCCCAGACCTCCCTTATATAGTTGAAACAGATGCTTCTAGCATTGCTATGGGAGCTGTTCTCTCACAAAGGGACCCAGGAACTGGCCAGTTACACCCTGTGGCCTTCTGGTCACAAACTTCTCACCTCCTAAACCCAACAATGCTATCACAGACAGAGAACTCTTGGCTATAAAATTAGCTTTCAAGGCATGGCAACACTATCTCCTTGGTGCTAGACATACTGTCACGGTCATAACTGATCATCGAAACCTGAATACTTAAAAACAGCAAAGACTCAATCATCCCGTCAACTGCGGTGGGCTCTTTTCTTCACTGAATATGACTATGTGATCACCTACCGGCCAGGAGTCCGAAACTGAAAGGCTGACGCCATGTCCCGCATAGGTGTTGATGAAAAGGTATACATAACTCCAGATCCAGTAGCCATCATTCCAGAAGACAAACTCCTGGGTCTTACGACAACGTTGACACAGAGTGAACTCCAAAACAAGATCCAACTCTTAATGGATCCCACTTTCTCACAAGAGTGGTGTACTCAAAGAGAACATTACACCATTAAAGACCAGTTACCATATTTTAGGAACCGTCTATACTTGCCAAGTAAAGATTTACAAGAGCAGGTTATTTTGGGTTATCATGACTCCCTGATTGAAGGTCATCCTGGAATTGCCAAAACTCTAGCTTAAGTAAAATTAAACTATTGGTGGCCCACATGGCGTAAAGACATCATACAATTTATTCAATCTTGCGGTGTGTGTGCACAAAACAAGTCCCAAAAGCAGAAACCAGCTGGTCTTCTCCAACCATTGGAAATTCCTCCCGCGCCATGGCACACACTGTCCCTTGATTTCATTACAGATCTACCTCCCAGTCAGGGATTCAACACCATCTTAGTAGTTGCAGACTTGTTATCTAAAATGGCACACTTTATTCCTTTTAAGGGTCTTCCAAATGCATCCAATTTAGCAAAAGTATTCCTGGAGGAAATCATACGGCTACATGGCTTTCCATCGATCTTGATCTCAGATCGAGGTAGTCAGTTCGTATCCAACTTCTGGCGGAAATGCTGTTCAATGGCCCAAATTGACATCCGACTATTCACAAGTCACCATCCTCAAACAGATGGCCAAACAGAAAGAACAAACCAAACCCTCGAGCAATACTTATGTTGCATGTTACATCAAGTGGAAAGAAATTGGAAGTACTTGTTATGGATAGCTGAATATGCCTATAATAGTTCATTACACACCAGCACTGGACAAACCCCTTTCTACACTATATATGGTAGACATCCACGTACTTCAGAATTGGATCTCCCAACCCCTTTGGAAATGACAGCGATTAAAACCCTACATAAGACTATTTCCCAGGCCTTCAAAGAAGCAGCAGAACATTTACTCCAAGCCAAGAACAGACAAAAGAAATTTGCTGACCAACATCGTAGTAAAGCCCCTGACTATCAAATTGGAGACAAGGTCTGGTTAGCATTAAAATATGTGCCCATAAAAGGGACTCGGACATTTCGTCCCCAATATCTGGGACCCTATTCTATTGAATCCATAATAAATCCAGTGGCAGTTAAATTAGCCCTACCACCCACTATGGAGATTCATCCTGTGTTTCACGCATCACTCCTGAAACCAGTACAACACGGTACTCGGGTTACAATACCACCAAAACCAGTATTAGTTGATGGAGAGTTTGGCGCCAGGCTTATAACCATCATGAAGACCAACTATTATAGGCATATTCAGCTATCCATAACAAGTCCTTCCAATTTCTTTCCACTTGATGTAACATGCAACGTAAGTATTGCTCGAGGGTTTGGTTTGTTCTTTCTGTTTGGCCATCTGTTTGAGTATGGTGACTTGTGAATAGTCAGATGTCAATTTGGGCCATTGAACAGCATTTCCGCCAGAAGTTGGATACAAACTGACTACCTCGATCTGAGATCAAGATCGATGGAAAGCCATGTAGCCGTGTGATTTCCTCCAGGAATACTTTTGCTAAATTGGATGCATTTGGAAGACCCTTAAAAGGAATAAAGTGTGCCATTTTAGATAACAAGTCTAGAATGGGACTATTCACTTGGGACTATTTAACTTGGGGGAGTTCAGCCAACAAGGAGGCAAACACATAGCTCAGTTACAAGGAACTGAGCTATGCGGTTTAGTCTTTTGGGTGAGGCAGGCCTGGGACTACTTTACCTGGACTACTTTGGGTGTGGCAGGCCTGGGACTATTTTAACTTGACTACGTTGCCTGAGACTATTTAAACCACACCCAAACAGCAGAACATGCTTTGCGTAATTCTGCTGTGGGCAGCATAACGCTCACCGTGTCCAGTTCTTTGATGCCAGCTTAACTGAAACCAAGGACCTGCAGAGAGAGAAAGAACACTATGAAACTTACCTGGAACAGTATCTTGGCTTCAATCCATCACTGACTTCAGTTCCACTCACCTGAAGGTACGAACTCCATCATCCGGCACCGCATGCATCCTGGAATACCATAACCTGGAAAGAGGAGAAAGAAAGAAAGCATTAGTAAGCGTTTACTCACGTTTCCTCCCGAATGAAGAAAGCTACATAATTCTTACCTGGGTAGTCATCTCCTGGTCAGTATCATTGCTGGAACATTACGGCACTGGGCGAGGAACATCGCAACCTGCAAGGAGAGAAAAGACACAGGTTAGCAATATAAAAGGCGAAACAGCGCCATGCATCGTGTATTACTCACCAGACAGCATTGCGCACACCACGCTTTCGCCTACCGGCCCATGCTCATCTTCAAACTGCATGACAAAACCAAAATACCTTTCCATACCTAAAAGGAAAGAAGCAAGACATTATTATTCGAACTAAGAGGAACATAAGAACTGCATATAAAGACTGTAAAGCAGCAAACCTACGGAGTCGCAGCAGGCCTGGATTCCCACAGGGGGGCTTGCACCAATGAAGGAACTTGGTCGCTGCTCGCCCCCACATCTATGCGCCCCTGCCATGAGGAGCAGGACGGAGAATCCACTTTTTACAATATTAAGGTGAGGAGAAGGCTGAAGGGAGAGGAAGGAGTTGAGGCCAAGGAAGGTGGGAAAACAAAGACAATCTGGTATTGAATCCAGCTCTCTTATATTGCAGACCCATCTTTAACCAGAGGCATTACCAAGGGACCGGGAGAGGGTTCGAGAGTGCAAATCATCCAGCCAGGGCTGGGTGGCGTCCCCGTGGATACCAGGTGAGCGTAACAGTCGGATCCAGAGTTCATGGTGCCACCCAATCAAGGGGTATAGAGCCAGGTTTTCACGGACCTCAGAAAACTTGAAAAAAACGATCTACTCTTTAGATCGCTCCACGCACTGGTCACCTGGCTACCCTCTAAACTTGGGCCCAGGCTCCTCTATGTCCAGTTGCCCTTTGCACCGCCTCCCGGCTCCCCTTGCACTTGTGGACTGTATCTGTAACCCTACAGTCCCTTCTCTCTGCACTTTAGCCACCCATTGGCTGCACTTTTGTGTTAGCTGCACTGAGCCACACGTGTTACACTCACCTGGTATCCACGGGGACGCCACCCAGCCAGTTGGTCGCTGGTGCCCTTCTCAATGATTCCCTGGTGTGGTTCTCGGTGTCAGCGGGATTCCGCCTGGAAATGAAGACTATGTTAGGACTGGACGACCAAGATAAGTTTTTCCCACCTCCCTTGTGATTTCAGCCGCTCCGGGTTCTCTTCTCACCTGGTTGTCGGAATTGGTGGGCTCTCCGTCCTGCTCTCTGGGCAGGGGCGCGTTGTCTATGGTGGGCGTGTGCTGTCCAGTTACTTCACTGACTGCGGCCCTAGTAATGTCTTTCAGGTAGGTCTTATTGCGAGTTTATGACGTTGTTATTCTTGCATGCCTTTTCACTGTTCTAAAATGTCTCTTTTTATCTCCCTTAGGTACGCGGAGGGTCTGCTTGGAGAACTGGGTAGGCTGGTTCTTGCCGGTAAACGATGGCGCACAATAGCACTATGATGCGGTAAGGAGGCGCAGCACAGCGATGTCTTGTCTTCACTGACCTGTGCTTTTCTCTTTTTCATAGGATGCGGTGTGCTCCCAGCGCGGATGGAGTTCCGGAGCTATGCCGGTCGAAAATCAACCAGCCAGGTAAGTCTCTAAGCGCTTCGTGGTTGTAATGTCTCTACTACCTCCTTTAATGATGTCTTTCTCCCTTTCTCAGGTCCTTCGATCCGGGCGGCAAACTCTTCCAACAGAGCTGCCCAGGACTGCGAGCAGTGAAGGATGGAGATTACAGGTAAGATTCTGCTGCTAACGATGTTCTTTGTTTTTTTCTGCAGGTCCGGACTTCGCCAGACTCGTGAAAAAGCTGGACACGGTGAGCATCACGTTGCTAGTAGCAAAGTAACGCGAAGCGTGTGGTCTTGTTCGGGTGTGGTTTAAATAGCCACTGCAAAGTAGTCCAGGTAAAGTAGTCCCTAGGCCACCACACCCAAAACACTATACCGCATAGCTTGGTTCTAGGAATCAAGCTATGTGGATGCCTCAATGTTGGCTGAAAGCCTAAATAAAGTAGTTCCTCAAGCAGATGTCTTTCCCTGTTTATGAGCAAGGCGCCAAAGGCGCCAGGACTGGCCCCAAGAGGGCCTGAGAAGTGCATGCCAGGCCTTATTAGCGATCCGAGTTCTGATTCCACCTGGCCAATGGGCTTGCCAGTGGGGATCAGGGCTGAGGGTCGTGACACACGCTGGCACAGGGCCTAGTAAGATCAGTGTTTTGTCCTCCTTATGTTTCCCCCTCCTTGTTGCGCCTAGAAACACTTGTGTACAGGCGTGTTATAAATGCCATATCATATCATATCATATCATAGATGGAAGGACAAAGAATTCCATGATCTGCTGGGAGGGGAAGGGAATCGTCTTCCCCGTTTATGGGAGAAATATATCTTTGGGATTATTAGCTGTCGATTAGAGGATCTGCGGGTGTCTCTTCTGAGGTGAAACCGTTGAAACTTTCTTGTAAGCATATAATACTGTGGCAGGAGAACGCTCATCAAAAGGCTGCAATGGAAGGCCTCAGATTTGCTCCCCCATTACACCATTTGATGGGCCGAGATGTAAATTCTCGCAGCTGCTCCTAGAAACACATTTAGCAAATGCCTGCCTACTTGCACACCGTCTGTCGACTGTCTTCAGTCTAGTGTGTTTGAGAGTGTTCTGCACACTCACGCTGACGTCAGTCTTCTTCCATGAATGCCCCTCCCTCCCTAATGCCTGAATGGTGTAAATAAGTAGGCAATATATTGCTCATAGCTGTTCTGTCATCAAGATAAGAGATCAGATTCTAGCAGCAAAATGTTTGGAAGATCTTGCCAAGGAAGCCCTGCAACCGCACTGTTATTTAGTTGAATATTCGGTACAACGTCCTTTTGCCGACAGTTGTTTTTTCGATGGGATTTTACCCAAAAAATTCCATCGAAAAAACTCATCGAAATATATGGGCGGGGTAGGTAAGCGGTTAAAAGGGATGTGGAGGCGGTTTAGAGTGGGGTCAATAACATAGGCAAATGAGTGGGTTAAGGGGGGAGCCCCTACAAAAATAAATTAAAATTGATGAGCTATTTCGATGCATTTATTTCGGTAACTAATCCATCAAAAAACGACTGTCGGTAAAACGACACAGAACCGGATATTCAGGAGTCATTCCCATCTCAGTTTAATCCCACCCTGATTTTGCCACTCTTGAAAGAGGTAACTCATCACACAGCGGTTTGCATGAATGTTTACTCTTATACAAGTCTACCCTTCTTATAGAAGATATTTGAAATAAAACTCTTGCTACTCAACTACTGGTTCATATGACCAGAGATTCCTAACTATGTTAATTACACAGCTTAAAGAAGGGCACACTCTCGCAAAACTGCAGCTCTTGAGCTACAAACTCAATCTCATTCACAACCAATGTGCACAGACTACTTAATATGCAATTTTATTCTGAATTTTTACCTAATGTCTCTCAATTATTGTTATCATAAAATACATGTTCATGGAGATAAAACAGATGTTCCAGAAAAGTGATGATGTACCACGCCTAAACAACAATTGTCTATGTGCACATAAAAGGCAATGAGAAGTTTGTCACAATAATTAAATCAGTTAAAAAACATGACAAATGCAAAATTGGACCAAAAGTGACGCCTAATGTCAGAAAGGACGCTGCATCTATCAATGCTTTCATCGGTCTGGCTTCACGCAGACAGCACAGCACAGAACCAGCAAACCTTCAGGTTAGTGTTGACATCCTTACAATGAAGGAAGACAACAACCTCTGCCTGCTTGTGCTTTTGAGGCCATGAGCAGCTTTGCACACAGTGGGCAAGGAGGCCTTCATGTCTGTCCTTGCTGCGTGCCTTGTTTGGTGGCAGGGGGTGGGAGGGTCTTAGGAAGGATTTAATTGTTTCTTTTTTAAAAGTCCCAGGCTGTTCAAGTGACTTCCACTAGGTCGCCTTCCCATCCCATTCCTTATGGGGTGCTTCTGGGGTCTCTCTTTGTCCTTGTATGGTTTAATCTGTTTGTGGAGCCATTAGGGGAACTGGTGTGTGGATATAGAGTACTTATACATCAATACGCTACAGACTGCCAGCTATATCTGTGGGTGCCATCAAGTGAGGACAACAGAACGTCTTCCATCTTGGAAGCTGTCTAAGCATAAATGACTGCAGCAAGTTCCTGCTCTCTGCCTATAATGTCAAGGAGGCTGAGATTCAGACCATCGCATCAGTGCTGGCCAAAGATTGCATTATTCCCTCATTTCTTCCAGTTGACAATTCCCTGGGGTTTCAGCTGGATGAAAAAATCTCCATGAAGGACCATATTATTTAAAAGGGCCAAGTTTCTCCATTCCAAATCTAATTATTCTGGATGGTCAACCCTTGTATTGTAGCCAGTCATGTTCACGTGGTAGTCCCGTTTTAGGTCTTGTCACAGATTGACGGTGGACTGATGGGTGTCTCCAGAGAAGCCTTATCTCCGGAGATCTGATATGCATGCTGCTGCCAGACTGATTGTGGGGGGAGGGGGGGAGTTTGATTAAATCTACCCCACCCTGAGCAAACTACATTGCTTGATCCTTGAGGCTAGCATTCAGTTTAAGACGGGACGTTATCAGTATAAAGCGGTGGACCTGCAAGAAAGAAATTGCATGCTAAGACCTCCATACCTAGCCCAGAATGTTAAACCAGCAGCAGGAGGAGGGATGTGTCCCATACGTAGTAAATCGATCCATTGATTAGGGAGCCTCCTGTGCAGCTAACCAAGCTTTCTCTGCGGGATGCCTTGTTTTTAGTATTCTCTCAATATGCCTTGCTCCCTCATTGGCGATCTACCAATGTCAACTAAAGACCTTTTTATTTCCCTCCACGAACTTGCAGGCTAATTTAATTAAAGCTGTATAATAACCATTGTTTTTTATTGACTACTTTTGTTCAGCGCTCCACTGCCACTGGGCAAGGCTCACACTATATTAAATGTTGAAAATAAAATAATAAAGGAAAATAATGGGAATGTGCCAGGATACTTGCAACATTGTTTTCAAATTTGCAATGCAACGAAATTCCCAAGATCTTCTGTCAAATTCCTGATTGATGAACCCACGGTTAAGCATGTTCATGCCTTGGGTCGCTCCATCACTGTCCAAACAGTACTTTGGGGGCCTCACAGTTGTGGGGTGAAATCTAGTCCCCGAAGGACAAAAATAACAAGGCCAGAGTCATTGGTGAACCCTCACCGAAATATGAGGCCAGCACAGAAATAATGTCAGACATAAGGCCTATTGAACCTAAATAACCAAGGAAAGAAAGTGTGCTTTAAAATCAAAGGTGCGAAGATATGCGCAATGCCTTTCAGTAAGGAAAATAAAGACATGTTACTTGCAAATCTATGGAGAGCTAGACTCACCCATTAAGAAACAGCAGTGCATATATTATCTGCAATGAAATACCAGATTGTGCTCCAAGCAGCTAAAATGAAACGGAGCATTTCATGTGAAATAAATAAAAAAATGTCATTTTAATTTTTCCCTCCTCCAAATTGACAATATGCTCAGCGAAATGCTCACCAGACTTTCAAAGTGTGAACATGGTTTCTGCATATAACATCCTTATACATATGGACATTTTAGAAGTGACACTCATGTATGTTGAAACTGTGAAAGTCTTATGAGATGTTGTGTAAAATTACAATTATGTGCAAGTTTAAAGGCTATTTGTGGCAAGGTACATGGACGGTAATTTCTCCTAATGTGAAACTAAGCTCCAGGACCTCCCCTCTGCTGTACTGAAGACAGGCATGATTGTCATCATCAATCATTGCCCTTCCTTAAAAATACAAAAAATAAATACTTCTTAGATCAGAAACACAGTGTAGATCAGATAAACCCATGTCTGTTCTTGCAGCAGGAGTGACCTGGAGGTCACAAGTCCCATGAAATGTTCATTAGTGGGGCTATCAAGCCTCTATGCTTAGTCACATGCCCATGGAGAAATTAAACTGTAAGAGCAAGGGTGGGGGCCAGAGACTGAGGAGATGAAACTGCAGTTTGATTAAATGGGAGAACTATATTTTATTGCATAAAATAGGCAGCTTACATGCCACAATGTTCATGCCAGACATTTATTAAAGGTGATGTTAACCCCCTTCCAACCATGGTTAAACAATTTTAGGATTAACATATCTAAAGTTATTAATGAAAATGTGATTTGGGCCTTCCCATGATTATGAAAGATGTGAAAGATTGTATGAGCGTGCAAGTCATAAGTAACATGGGGACTGTAAAGTGGCATGTTTTTCACTGATATGGCTCCTAAGTAAATGAAGAAAAACTGTTTCTCTGCACAGGAAGGACTTACTGACTCTAGACTAGCCTTATCTAATTCACCTTAAAATGTAGTTTTCAAAAATATATGCATACATGTAAAGATTTGAAAATTAAGGGTAATTGCCATGTTGAGAGACTTTGGATTTTGAAACATGACTGAGACCATCTGTCAAAATGGGATGATGAAGCTTTCTCCTCCCACAGCTTTAACAAATCACTCCCCCCATCCCCTTGTCCTATCAGCACACAGGTGGGAGGTGGGTAGTGAAGACTAGCCACATCCCTTTTGCGGGAATCATGACAAGTTAGTAACGTCATTTGCCCTATAAATAAGTCAGTTTGCATCAGAACTGGAGATTTTCCACTAATTCCGAGATCCAACCTGCTGTCAAAATCTGTTGAGAAACATCCCAGCAGAGAGGCCTAAATCTTACCTTGGAGACAGTAGCCAGGAGACACAGAAGCTGACTGGGACTTCTTGGAGGAAAGAGAGGAGACCCTTGACTGACCCCTTTGCTGTCCCAGCGGTACCCTGAGGCTCCCTGACGCCCAGTTCCAGGCCTCTCCTGTAAGTAGAACTATCCCAAAGCCATAGATTGTGCAGGCCCTATATTTTTCCAGCATTGGTTTTAGTTATTTCCCCATAGAAAAATATCCTGTGTGTCTATGTAGATCGCTAGCATATTTATCAAAGTATATCAAATAATTCCCCTATTGAATTCACAGGATCTGTATTGTTGGCCTTCAAAACAAACAATATTTTTCCAATGTGTTTTGAACCTGTATAGACATAAAGATTTGCCAAGATAATTAATCCCAAAACCCTGTTTCCACGTGTGGGAGCAGGGTGCAAAACAAAATTCCCCATTCATCCCATTCATTTTAAATCAGAAGTTTGAAGCCTGGTAGTGCCTTTGCATATGCAAGGTGCAAAACGAAATTGCCTCTTTGTATCCATTGTGCACTGACCAAAACCCCAAAGCCCTGGCTGTTCTTGTTAGGTGTAGCAAAATGAATTTCCCATTTCTTTCTATTCTTTTACATTGCAGCTGTGCTAAATATCCCAAAATCGATTTTCCCATTGAGCCCTTATAAAAACCCCAAAACCCTGTGTGTTATTGTTAGGTATGGCAAAACAAATTTTTCCCATTGCTTTTCTGTCTCCCATATTGTTTCTGTGATCAAATATCGCAAAAAACGATGTTCCCATTGTGTTCCCACTCCCTGCCACTGGCCTTCCATTCAGAGGAGTCAAGTTTAATTGATGTTTGGAGGGTGAGGGTTGCTGGGAGAAAATATAATTAAATCTGCAATCATTGTGTGTCTTGAACTGTTATTTTCTTGCATTGGTGGGTGATTTAAAAAGAAATAAGTGTGACTGCATGTCTCTCTGTTGGTGCTTTACAGAGGTCATTTTGTTCTTGTGTTGCCACAGCATTGATGGCTGATGTTAATCTATTTGTGAGATTTGGATTCATTAAATATATATATATATATATATATATATATATAAATATATATATATATATATATATATATATATAGAGAGAGAGAGAGAGAGAGAGAGAGAGAGAGAGAGAGACACATCGGCCTGGTTCCTAGTCCATTATGGCACCGGGTACTTGTTGGGGGTGGTTGCGAGACGGGTTGGAGGCCTTACCACATTGAACCTAACAAAACTAACAGTGCTTTATTGTGGGCCTATCCATTGTAGCGAAAGAAACTCCCTGAGTTGAGTGTGACTGCGTAATAAACCGCAACACAGTACTGCGCTACTGTTAAAAGATGCCAACCCAGATGCCGGCTTCCAACACTCCGTACAACGCTCCGCTGCTCTCAAGCTAGTTTTGCACTTTAAACAATAAAATAAATAAATAAAAATAACTGTCTACACGAAGAAATACGTCTCACACAAAACCATCAAGCCTGCAGGTGGAATGTTGACACCTGGATGTTTTGATAACAGCATGGATTCTCCAGAGATGGTTCGTCCCTTTGGTGTCTAATCAAGAAACCCTCACATGTCAAGGTACAGTAATTTAGACCCCTGCACTAGTTCTATATGTGTTGCCACTTGTTTGGCTCTCTACTATACCACACCTGCTTTAAATAAGCTACTACGGTACATGTTTTAGCATCGTTTTAATCGTTTTAATGTCAAGGCTCTAACGGGAGTTGTACTACTATTAAACCATTGTTGTACAGTGCTCCACTACTTCTGGAAAGTAGGTGCCAAAATAAATGTATATAAAAACCTTATTAAGTTAGCAGATTCCCCTATTGTCCTCCATGAAATTACATACTTGCCAACCCTACAAATTCAGGCAGTAGGCTACTGCTTTTTAAGCAGTCCAACCACCTACAGATTTGGGCGAAAGATCCTGCTGCTTTTTACAGTGGTGGGTAATTTATGTGACTCAAAGGCAGGCTGCAGGACAACACATGCAACACATTAATTAGTCTGTCTGTACATTGGGCTAGTGGGTGATTACTTTGATTGGGCTCAGACCGATCCATTGACCTGACAGCTACTGTGACTCTCTCCTGCACTCTTGCCGGTACAACTCTTAGATTAACCATCAGTGAAGGCAAGTGGTAGAGTGTAACACCATCACACAGCATCTGCCTATCAGACAAAGGGGCGTATCAGTCTCCATGTCATTCAGTGTTCAACTTGCACTGCAGGAATATGTATGTATTGCCCAGGCTGCTGCTACAGAGCAGTGGGAAACGTTGCCTATCAGCTCTGTGTGATTACCTTCTGTTGAATTGAATTAGCTGTTAATTTACCATTCACAATTACACATTTTTACCATTTGCACATCATTTAATGTTGTGCTGTTTGATGGGTTGTGTACTTTAGAATGCCTCAATGGTGCCAACAGTGTCTGTTTTGTATTTTCCTGTGATGTAATTGTTATGCAAATTATTATTTTTGAAACTTGAAACATCCTACCTCTTTTTGGTCACAGAATGTTGGCAAGTATGAAATGATGATTCTCATTTTGTAAAACATTGGTAGAAAAAACATCACACACTTTATAAACATGTGAACATAACCTCCTTTATTAGGAATCCGACAGAAAGGGGAGCGGGGACATCCCGAAAGTAACAGCAGTACGTATTTAAATTGTGAGAAGCAAAATTTACTAAAGCTTATTCAGTCTTCATGAGACTACTGCTACAAGACACCCATTAAGGTTTGCACGTTCATAAAAAATGTGCTACGGCGTGGGGATTATTTAATAGCTGGGGAGATTAAGGACAATTCTGCACCCTGTTAAAAGAATGCATTGTTTGAGGTTTAGCTTAATAGGATCAACATTCTTCGAACTTGCGGTCTTTCTTTCGGTGGCGCGATGCTGCCACCTGGCGGTTATTGGAGTGACGCAGTATTCTCGATACAATTGGCCTGATTTTCCAAAGCACTTTTGAATGGGAAAACCCCATTGAAAAAGTATTTGCAAATCAGGTCCAATGTATTGCGCTTGTCACCTTAAAAATGTAGAAATAAGCCTCGCCATTTTCCGTTATTTGGTAACTTTTACACATAAATAAATATCTTTTCTATCTGTATGCATTTATAAAAAAGGTAAATATGTTTTCCTGCTTGTTTCTCCCTGGTTATGAGTAAGGGAATGCAGGTCAATCTCTTTGCAGACTGGCAGACTGGAGAGGGTTGAAGCCGATTTGTAGCTCTTACATTTTTGCTGGGTCTCAAGTCAGCAATAGTCAGAGGAGCAGCCATTTGTTGCAAATGCAACAATGGAGCTAGATATTGTTTGCACCTTTTTCTTTTAAAAATTAACACACTTTGCCATTTTAATAAATATGTTAAGAATACAATTTGCTTTTTTTTTTAAAACAAATCCTAACTGTGGCAGATACATTATCAAAAAATAAATATTTATATATACAAAGGGAAATGTTGCAAAAAATAGATACCATAAAATGGTGATCCTTAATCAAAAAAGTGCCCTTTAGCCATAAATTATGGTCAGTTTACAATAATAGATACCCATTTATTTGTAAACTTGCTTCCAAAAAACATGGCTCGCAAACTTTTCTGAAGGCGAACCCCGTTGGTTATCTTCATTCGTTCCCATAGTTTCCATATATCACTTTTTGAGTTCGAAAAAGGTCTTCTGCTGATTTTCCTACTCGAATTCTTGGCTTGCAATATCCGGTAGGCCGATACAATTGACGCCTCACAAATGAATAAATAAATGACGCCTATTATTATGGCTCTGTGAGATAAGACATGGAAGAAAAACCAAGCTTGCCAAAAATAGAGAGATGGCAACGAGCAAAAACCTACCAATTCATCCTAATGCTCTGGGCTCAATGTACGAAACATAGATAACAAAACCATTGTTTCCACGTTCCTCTTTCTAGTCCTAGCCCTTTCATTTGAGTTGCTCCACTTTGCAGACATTAACTTTTTCTTTTTTTACCTGTGACCTCTCCAACCCCTGACCTCATCGATACTCCTCCTGATTGATTTCCTGTTCTTCCGGACAGGGACTGTCTAGGCTCCATGCATAGCTGCACCTTCCTTCTGTCCGGCAGCAACGGTGTACTGATTTTATCTTCACGGCTCTGTGCGACCCAGTGAGGTCAGGGTCCCAGGCTGAGCAGAACGGATGACCACTCCAACCTGAGGTAAGACAGATCGAACCAAGCCCCACAGGGATGTAATTTCATCAAAATGCGAGGGGTAGTGGAAGTGACATCACACGACCCAGATAACATGGGATGTGATGTCATTGACTCCACCCCCAAGTGACATCACCGGAAATGATGGCACACAACCTTCATATGCGTCCAACACCCGTGCTTCTTGGCGCTCTCATTTCAGCCAGATATAAGAACAGAGGGAGGCGTGTTTTGTCCATAATCACACATTTGGGGAATGTAATTTTTTCCAGATTCAACGTGGGGCCTGTATAACATACATAATGCAGTACTTGTAACAGGGTAACCAAAATCTCTACCACAGGTTACAGCTAGTGTATGAAACATCTATAGATCAATGGCGAGGTGTGCATTGTCTGTTCACTCAGGAGCAAAATGCTGCACGAGCAAGGCCTGAAAATGAAATCATTCACTAGGATTTAGTATCAACAAAATTCCCAGGTTATAAATGTGTCTATGAGTCAGTTACCACTACGATCGAAGAAACCTTTTGGGCCTCATTAAGAGGTGGGTGGTAAGGGATTACCGGCACTGGTAACGGCACCGGTGCCGGTAATCCCTTATCGCCCTACTACGAGTTCCCTTTGCGGGTCCTCCCTTAACGCCTGGTTTTTCCAGGCGTTAAGGACGGGATCCGCAAAGGGACTCTGGAACTAATAACGGTACCGCAATTTGCGGTACCGTTATTAGCGCCTTCCTCATTCCCAATGAGCCCTAGGAGGGCTCAATGGGAATGGGGAATGGCCCTGGTGAATGGGGAATTACCGGTCCCGCCAACCTTGGAATGCACCAGTAATTACTCCATTCACCAGGGCGGAGTCGGAACGAGTTTGGAGGCAGCCATGGCGCTAATAGTGTCATGGCTACCTCCAACCTCGTAATGAGGCCCATTGTGCGGTTGTAAGCTTAGGCCATTTGTTTCTGTGTGCATTTATCTTTAAGTTATGTGACAACCCAAACCCTGAAGATCTGTCACTCACTCCTTTTACCATCCCTATAGTTGTTGGACCTTTTTCTCTCTACAGAAATCTCGCCTTTCTGAAATCTAAATGCCCACCACCAGGAAGAAGCTACAGGCCTAGAAGCAAATTAGAGGGCAGGAGATTTGATTAGGGTCAGTCATACCCCCTGATACTCTCCACCCCTGCTAGCCTTAGAGAGGCACTAGTCTGTCGGTACATTTCACAATATCCCCATATGTCGGCACTCAAACAATGAGACCCGGGAGCTTCTAAATGCCTCCATCTGGCCCTCCAAATGCCCCCATTCGGTCCTGACCTCCACGTTGATAAAGTCACCCGCGTTCTCATCCAATTCTCAGGGGCAGCCTCACCTGCAGGATGGACAGTGTTGGTGTCTCTGCGGCGCAGCAGAGCATGAAGGAACAATTGCCTGCCACGGCAAGCTCTTTAAATCTGCCGGGCTTCCTCCATATCCATCGGGTAAGGTGGAGGGCGGGAACAGAAGGGTAGGTGTAGGGGGAGAGCACTCGCAGTGCTAATTCAATAATTAAATATGGTAGGATAATGGGAACGTGAATGCCCCTGTAGGCTCTGTAAGTACCGCTATAGTGCTTCAATGAATCAAAAATAATGGAGGAGACCTATATGAGAAAAAACTTAGAACTACAACGCCACCTATATGGATTGACTGGGTGGTACTAAAGCACCTTTTATGAAACAAAGACTTCTTCTGCCTTCACAAGGGCTATTATTGCTTCCCTCAGTGCTGCTAAAGTGCAGCCGATGAGTCAAAACTAGCAAATTAATCACAAATAAAAGCCATGGTCAAGTATTTCAGTTAAATGGTTTTTCCATGAAAATCTCAGCCTCCCCTTAGCATATTGTGCAGAGGGTCCCAAAATGTGTTCAAAGATGGACAGATGAGAGTAGAGAAGAGACCCAACCAGCTAACCACTGCCGGGAAACCAAGATGTCAGGTGGACAGGCGAGCAAGGAGACGTGGGAGAACCATGGAGAAGACTTACCAGCTCAAGCTGGGAATCCAGGAGGTGGCGAGCGAGGCAGAGAAGCAGCACAAAGAAAGGGGGGCAGTGGCATCTGGACTGGAGAAACATTCCGACAGGCAGGAGAGACGCCTAAGTGGGATGTGATGCAAAGGAGAGGCTTTGCGCCCGAAGCCAGAGCGACACGCAGACCACCACCAGCCACAGAGATGCACCGCCCAAAGCGGAGCGAGAGAGCGAGAGAGAGAGAGAGGAAGCAGAGAAGGACCCGAGTGGTGTCCGAGAAGCCACAGGAGCTGGCCTTAAGCAGTGAAACCACAGTGGAGGATAGGGTCCCAGGAGGGAGCTGTAGAAGGCATTCCCTAATTGGAACGGGAGGAAAATTTCCTACGGCTTACATCCAAAACTTATTTTCAAGTCCCAGTCTTTGGGGAGATACAAATACACCAGTGATAATAATAACTTGGGGTGAAAGCATATTCCCTCAGATCTTGAAAGTAAAGGAACTATATGAGAGAACCTGGCAGGAGAGTGTAGCAGGTATTTTGCGAGTCTGGGACCTTCCCACAAATGGTGTAAAGGAACTATATGAGAGAACTTGGCAGGGGAGTATACCTGCTGTTTTGCGAGTCTAGGACCCACACCCGAGTTGTGGTATCTTGAAAAGAGTATCCCAAGGAAGGATCATGCCCTTAGGATTTTGAATTGCATTTGTGGTATTTTGAAAAGAAAATCCCAAAGAAGATTCCTGCCCTTAGGATTTGTAATTGCATTGAATGTGGAAAGCACCTGGGAAAGGGAGTTATTTACCCTGGAGTGGATTGCAACACCAAGAGGAGGAGGATATCCCTTGGGCTACAAAGAACTTGGTTATTCTTTTGAACTTTTGTTTTGGCGGAGAGAGTCCTGGGGAAGGGAGTCATTCCCTGGAACTATGAACATTATCCATTTGGAACTTTTGTTGGATTTACACTTTTTTGTTGAACTTGAACATTTTTACTTTCCAAGCCAAAGACAATACCCATAACACCTTAGAGTTACTTTTAGAATGAGAGGGCTAGGCTAGGATTTCAGACACAGGACATTTTTATTTTATTTTATTGAACATTTGTATGGCGCCTATATAGCAGAATGTGTTTCCAGGCACCAGAAGACAAAAAGAGGGGGAAGGACATTGGAGAAAACTGCAATAACGGTCCTACTAGGCCTTGTGACGTTCGGATCGTGCAAGTGCAGTGTCAAGAAGTGCAGGGGCAAGCGGGTAGGTCAGGGAAAGGATGGGAATGGGGAGAGGGAAGAGGGAGAAGTGCTGGGAGGGGGGCCAAAGAGGCTGGGCAAGTGTAAGGGGTGCCCAGGAGGGCAAGTGCCAGGGGAAGCTAGGGTGAGGTAATAGTGAAAGGGCAAGGGGAGGACCAGCCTCAGAAGGCTGAGCAGGGAAGTGTGCCCGAGGGCAAGTGCTGGTAGGGGACTAAACAAAGGAGTGCCTGAACCCAGGGAGACTCATAATGGACACAGGCATGTTATGTTACGTTATGTTAAGGCAACTTATAAAGCGTGCAGTCACCCGAGGGTATCATGGCGCTGAAAGGGAGAAAGAACAACTGACGAGCCCCATCTAAAACAGATAAGTCTTCAGAGCTTTTCTGAAAACCAAATGATTAGGAAGGCTTTTTAGCAAGAACGGCAAAGTATTCCACAGTTGGGCTGCGGCCACAGAAAAAGCACGGCCTCCAATGAGAGAACGGCGAAAAGACGGCACGCAGAGCAGACCGGCAGAAGTAGATCGCAATGCCCAATTAGGACAGTAGCGGAGGAATTTGGGCCGTAGATATTCTGCTCATTCATCATGCAAGGCACGATGAACCAGGCAGAGTGCCTTAAAGGAATGGTTCGGTCAGAAATAGTATTGGCCAAAAAGATGGCCAATAATAAAACAAATATCTAAAATATATATTTTTTAAGTCCCTATGGAAAGTTTCGAGCAAATGAAGCTCAAACTTTAAAATTGCAAGCACTAGGGAGCATCCATTTTGTGATTGCAGGCAGCCTCCTCGGCTCTGCCCTTACGGCACTAAACAAGCAGCAAAAGCCCCCTACTGGGAGCTTTTGCTTACTGCAGCCTGAGCAGAGCTGAGGAGGCTGCCTTCACTTTCATTTTACGTTTTCTGTGCTCCCCAAGCCCAGGGAAGCACAGAAAATGTAAAATGAAGGCAAAAAGCCGAGGCGCACCAATTAAAAATATAACGTTGTTGTATTTGTGATTGCCGTGGTTGGAAAACCACAGCAATCACAAATACAACAACGTTGTTATTCTGACAGGGCCAGCTTTCGCGTGGAGTCTCCTGGGCTCCCCCAACCCTGAGGGAGTCCAGGAGACTCCCAGCGAAAGCTGCCGCATTCAGAATAACAACGTTTTTGGATTTGTAAATACTGCAGCATTTACAAATACAAAAACGTTGTATTTCTCACTGTGGCAGCTTTTGCTTGGAGTCTCCTAGACTCCCTCAGGGTTGGGGGAGCCTAGGAGACTCCACGCGAAAGCTGCCGCAGTGAGAAGCACTGTGGCATTTCTAAACACCCGCGTTGTGTTTCTGCCTACAGCAGCTTTCACTTTGGGAGGAGCCCGAGAGCCCCAAAGTGAAAGCTGCCGTAGGCAGAAACCCTGCAGCATTTCAAAACATCCGCGTTGTGTTTCTGCCTGCAGCAGCTTTCACTTTGGAGCTCTCTGGCTCCCCACGGGGAGCCTGAGAGCTCCAAAGTGAAAGCTGCTGTAGGCAGAAACACCGCGGCATGGAAACACAACTGTGTTGTGTTTCTGCCTGCCTTGGCTTTCACTTTGGGTCTGCGGTGCTCCCTTGGGGGAACTCCCCCGGGGGAGCACCGAAGACCCAAAGTGATAGCCACGGCAGGCAGAAACACAACGCGGTTGTGTTTCAAAAACGCTGCAGTTCAAAAACTCCGGCACGGAGGAGCGCGAGAATCTTAGAAAGAAAAACTGCAGCGTTTTTGAAACACAACAACGTTGTATTTATGTTTGCGGTAGCTTCAGCTTGGAGCCCAGAGGGCTAAAGCTACCGCAAACATAAATACAGCGTTTTAAAAGCTGCGGTTTTATTTCTAAATTTTCTGGGCTCCTCCAGCCCGGAAAACTTAGAAAAAAAACTGCAGCTAGTGCTTATTTTTTAAAAAAAAGTAGCACTTACTGAGATGAAGCTGCAGCTTTCCTGCCTGTAGTCTCTGGTCCCCGTCCTCCAAGTCCGGCACCAATGAAGCAAAAGCCACCCAGTGGTAGCATTTGTTTACTACAGCTGGCTGGCTTTTGCTTCATTAGTGCCGCAAAGGCAAGCACAGGCGGCATCCATTTCACAAAATGGATGGCCCCTAGTGCTTGCACTTTTAAAGTTTGAGCTTCATTTGCTCGAAACTTTCCATAGGGACTTACAAAATATATATATTTTAGATATTTGTTTTATTATTGGCCATCTTTTTGGCCAATTATATTTCTGACCAAACCATTCCTTTAATTTAATGCGTTGGACCACAGGTAACCAATGGAGGGAATGTAGGACAGGTGAAATATGTGCCTCATAAGGCGTTCCAGTCGCCACTCTAGCAGCCAGATTTTGAAGGCACTGGAGCCGCTGGATAAGGCCCTTGGGCTGGGCCAGGTATAATGAGTTGCAGTAGTCCAGCCGGCTCACGACCAAAGCTGCTACCAGCTGGGGCCTGAGGTTCAAAGGTAAAAAAGGGAGTACCTTTTGCAGTATTTTAAGATGATAGTGACCGGTTTTGCAAACAGCCGACACCTGTGCATTCATTGCAAGGGTGGAGGAGATGGCCACTCCCAAATTCTTAAACGGGACGGCTGGAACAGGAAGCGGGCCCAGAGAAGACTGCCAAAAAAGAGGAAACCCAGAGAGCAGGATCAGGAGGGGAGCCCACCAACAACACCTCCGTCTGGGCATCTAGTCATAGTGGAGGAGGAGGCTAGCAGGAGAGGGAGAGAGGGAAGGAGAAGGAGGAGAAAAGGAAGGTCTTGAGGAGCTTCCAGAATTTAAGGAGATCCTGCTCAAGACGGAGAAGGGCAGGGAACCTCCAGCCGAAGAGAGATCTACCCCCCACTCCCTGCTTGGAAAAAAGCATGATCTGCAGAGAGTTGGAGCTAGAGGACAGAAGGACTCTAGCCATTAGGTATTTAGGGAGAGAGAGTTGAATGCAGTGAGTTCCCATGCCCCAGAAACCCTTGTGGATGATGCAGAGGGTCTTGAATGTGATCCTTGCAACCACTGGAAGCCAGTAGAGAGATTTTTGCTTTAGACATCTTGACACAGGACAGACCCTTAGTTTTTTGGTTGAGGTAGGGAAATATCTCCTAAATTAGGGACAGTGATGCATTTTCCACCCCCTTGATTATTTAATAAAAGTTTATACCAATCACCATGAGTCCTCTGTGTCCGTGTCTCATTCCTGGCTCCTCACATTGGGGATTGGGGTGGGTGGGGGTATAGAGGGTGGGGGTACCATGGGTGGGTGTACAGAGGATGGGGGTATGGTGGCTGTGTAGGGGGTTGAGAAGGTAGGAGTACAGTGGGTGGATGGGGTGAAGAAGGTGGGAGTGGGGTGGGCAGCTGTAGAAAGAGTGGGGGTAGGTGGGTATGTGGTCATAGAGAGAGTGGGGGTAGAACTAGTGGGTGGGGGTAGAGAGTGGGTGCAGGGTCGGTGGGGGTAGAGACAGTGGAGGTAGGTTGGGTGGGTGCAGATAGAGCCAGTGGGGGTAGGAGGGTGGTCATAGCGAGAGTGGAGGTAGAGTCAGTGGGTGGGGTTAGAGAGAGGGTGTACGGTTGGTGGGGGTAGAGAGAGGGGGGTTGGTTTTTCTACAGCCAATGGGGGCAGGCAGTGTTGGGGTAGAGAGAGTGGTGTAGGGTGGGTGGGTGTGGAGAGAGTGGGGGTAGGGTGGATAGGTTTGGGTAGAGAGAATGGAGGTAGGGCAGGTGGGTGGGGAAGAGAGAGTGGGGTATGGTGGTTGGTGGTAGACAGGGTGGGGGTAGGTTGGGTGGGTGGGTCAGACAGTAGAGAGAGTGGGGATTGTGTGGGTGAGGGTAGAAAGGGTGGGGATTGGGTGGGTGGCATTAGAGAGGGTGCATGCGTAGGTGTAGTGTAAGGGGTCAGAAATGTGAGGCGGACAACTTTGTGTAGGTTTTTCAAAAGATGCCATTTTATTAAACTCAAAAAGGGTTTGATAAACGCCTCACTATCCCTACCCTGACGAGGATTTCCCTGCCTAAAGTAAACTAAAGGTAACACTGGAACAAAAGGATTCTGTCCTTCACACTTGTACATACAACAAACTCAAGGTAACATATGGTAATTCAGATACAACAAAATCAGCAGTTATATTCAAGACGAAGTTAACTGTTTCTTCTTGTAACCTGGGTGAATCTCGCTTTCCCAGATTCAATCAGGATTTCAACTGACAGTTAAAAAGAATAAGGCCATCCCATCTTGCAACAAAGTTCCAATGCAGTTCCATTAAGTCTCTCAGCTGAATTTAACCAACAGTTCAAAGTGTTCAACAATTCTATGGTCTCTCCACTTGAAGCAGAGAGTTCTACACAACATTTCTTCAAAGTATAACAAAGTTTCCACAGCTCATCAAGAACAACATAAAGGATTCCACCATGATAATTCTGTAATAGTTCACAACATACTTGCATCAGCAATGTTGATTTGTCAGGATGTTTCCACAATGATTCACAATGTGCTTTTGTGAACTTTGCACTTCTTCTTCAACACTTTTAACCACACCACAGTACTTCAATGACTTTTGCCTGGGCCACTCACCTGCCAGGCCTATACTACAAGGTAGAAGAACCGTGAGGGCGGGCGGGAGAGTAAATAGGGTATGGCCCTTACTCTAAAATAGTTTTAACACAAACATAGGGCAAAAACCACTGTATGGAAAAATGGGTTATAGCTCATCAGGAAATCCAGAGGCCTATGTGGACCAGGACCAATGTACTAGCACCCAAAGAGAGGGTACATGTACAAACAAGGCTGTGATGGAATGACAGAAAAGGATAGAATGAATATCTGACTATCCCGGCCTAAGTGCAAAGCCTCCTCTAGGTAACGGTGCTGTGCCGCTTACAAACACTGGATAGAAAAACAAATATACTAACAACTTCTAGGTAGGTAATACTTTCAGCCTTGTTGGACCTATGCCACTCTCTTCCACTATGTGTAAGTGGAAATAGGAAGGGAAGTGCTCAATGATCACTTAAAAAGGTGCACCTATGGTCAATTGGAGAGGCATCTAGTGGGGTATCTGTCAGTTTATTAGCCACTAGATTGTCTTCCTGGCCATGGTGTACTCGGGTCTAAATCCGACACAGATACATTGACATACAATGTTCGACATAACACACAACGAAGAAGACACCAAGTCCCATAATCGGTCGTGAAATGATGTAGATATGACGGGTCATGGGTGGTTGGTAAAAAGAAATGCTCAAACTACAATGTAGGCGTGATTTGTGCCTCTTGTAAGTAGCATCCACTGTCGACCCGTTTCTGTGGCATGTATGCGGGTAAAGCCACTATCATCAGGACAGTCTTCTGCTCACAGCAATTGGTACAGTCTGGTATGGGTAATTAAAAGACTGACCATATTGAGGGAGGAATGGTTCAACATATAGGGATTGTCAATACTTTACCCCCAAGTTGTAAGTGCCGTAAGGCTGGATCACATGGAGAGGGAACCTACGGGAAACAAAAGGAAGTGTATGTAACCATATTCACCTGATGAGCTATAACCCATTTTTCTATACTACAAGGTCCCTTGCCCTGGTGTACTCCCCTGCCAGGACCAGTAAAACTACAACTACTTCTACAAGTACTCTTGTGGTTTCATTGTATCTTCATACAACTCAAAAAGTATTATAGTTTGATCAACAACAAATTTGGGCTACTTCTTCTGGGAAAACATAAGACACAGTGGGTCTCATTATAACAGTGGCGGCCACGGTATGAACGGTGCCTGTAAGGCACCGGCACCGTTCATACCGGTTCGCCACATTACGAATTCTGCTCGCGGGTTCCTGACAGCCTGCCAGGTCTTACCTGGCAGGCTGTGCGGCACCCGCGAGCAGAACTCGTCATTGCACCGTTATCAACGGTGCCGGTGCAACCATGCTCCCCACTCCCATTCTGCCCTATTGGGCAGAATGGCGATCGGGAGCCCGGCATTACCGCCTCCCGCGAATGGGCAATTACCGGCCCACTCATCTCGTAATGGGCCGGTTATTGCCCAATCGCGGGAGGCGGTGCCGGTTGCGAGCATGGCAGTAGCTGTGCCTGCCATACAGGCACAGCTACCGCCATGCTCGTAATGAGGCCCAGTGGTGCTGTTTGTTTTACACTTTTGATTGCCACAAGCAATGCAGGTTATACTACTCTCCTCCGGAACACCTTTTGCCAGTAGGGCAGCCTTCCTGCCACTCTTGTTTCCCCCCTCTTGCATTAGCCAAGTGCTGACAATGGCTTTTTCTCACTTCTGCTGCTCTTTGGCTTAATCAATGCTTATTTAGGTCAGTTCCCTCTATTGCCTCTCTCTTCCTCTGACAATAAGGTTTACAAAACAAGTTGTTTCTGTTACGCTCACCTGGCTCCCACAGGGGCGTCGATCGGACCCGGACAGCTAGGACCTCCTCCAACGTGAAGCGTAGTGCAGAGATGACAGACTGGACTGGACCGCCTAATCTCGTCTGCTTGACCCATAGAAATATTCTCCTGCAAGTGGAGAAAGGGATTCAGCCACCCGTGGATTTTAGTAATGGCACCCCACTGTTCCCCCCACTAATCACCACCGATATTCACTTTCTGTAAACTCAATTTATGTTTGTAAATGATGAGCTCTCCATCCTGCGTGGAATGCAGGGGCGCGTAGATACCAGTTACTTCACTGGTTTGAGGGCGCTGGAAGAGTTCCGGATGAATATTGACTCTGAGGTTCCAGGCGAGAACTCGTAAGTATAAAGTTCAAAGAGTTCAATAAGTCCGATGTTCACTCTTGTACATTCCTTTCTTGTGTTGCAGCTGGGTCCAAGGGAAGATTGTATTGTGGTAGCTGATGGTGTTGAGGTAAGAGTCTGTATTACCCAACACTGTCCGGCAAAAGATGCGTGTGTTTAAATTGCTGGTTTCTCTCCCCTTACAGGTGCGGCGTAAGAAGTTGCGGTTTGTTACAGAATAATGCCTCCGGTTGTTAATCAGGTAAGTCTTTAGTGGAGAGGTTGCATTTGTTGGCTCTCTCGGCTCACCTTATGTTTCTTTTGTCCCCTAGATGGTGGAATTCGGTGGAGAAAATGATGGAGGCTGCGCCGGATCGAAAAATGCTGTGAGGACTGGTGAGTATGGCGCGGTCGCTGCAGCTGGCGATGCGACGCGTGTAGAATAATGTCCTTTTCAACTTCGAAGACGTGATGGATCCGGAATTCAGGTAAGGATTGAAATAATATCTGTTTTCTAACCTTTCCTTCTTCTTTCTTCTATTGCTAGGAGCTCTGGATTCGAGACAGGCGTGGCTGAAGACTGCAGGCACGGTGAGCGTTACGCTGCTGGATGCAGAATCACATGAAGCATGTGCTGCTGTTCGGGCGTGGTATAAATAGCCTCCAATGCAGTTCCAGGAAAGAAGTCCCTAGAACCACACCCGAGTAAAAAATAGTCCCTGTAGAAAAATAGTTCCATCCAGGCCTCACGTTGGCTTGGATTCATTTGCAGCATGGTCTGCATGAGGTAAGTAAAGTCTATGAGCCTGGCGCCTATGGCGCCAGGACTGATTTCTATTATGAGCCTGGCACCTAAGGCGCCAGGACTGAACCCAGACAGCCCCCAGCCGGGGCTGCTGGGGTTTTATTAAATACCTGGATGCCTGCTCCCGGGGCTGATGGGCTTGATCCGGATGCCCGGGGGTAGGCATCATGACAGCACTTCCCCCCAAGGCCCCCCCTAAAGTTGCTCTTTCCCTTGGTCCTGGTTTGTCTGGGAAGTTCCGATGGAATTTCTTCACCAACCGAGGTGCATGAACGTGGTCACTAGATTCCCATGACCTTTCTTGTGGTCCGTAACCCTTCCAGTCGATTAAATAAAAAAGTCTATATTTAACCATCTTAGAGTCCAGGATATTCTTTACCTCGAATTCAGGTTCTCCATCTATTAGGATGGGGTCAGGTGGTTTGGTTAATCTTGTCCCAGGTTAAACTGGTTTTAGAAGTGAAACATGAAAGACAGGATGAATCCGCAAATTAGAGGGTGATTCCAATTTGACGGCCAACGGGTTGATAATGGCCTTAATGGTGTAAGGTCCCAAATATCTAGGATTGAAAGTTCGAGTTCCCTTTAGAGGTATGTGTTTTGTAGCTAGCCAAACTTGATCTCCAATCTGGTATTGTGGAGTTTCACTTCTATGTCGATAAGCATTTTTCTTGTATTTCTCCTTTGCTTGTTTCAAGTGTTCTATTGCTTCCTTAAAGGCTTGTTTAATAGTAGAGTGCAGATGAGTCACTGCAGGCATTTCTAAGTGTTGCGGCGAATCGAGTTCTGAGGTTCGAGGATGATGTCCATATATGGTATAAAAGGGGCTTTGTCCGGTTCCTGAATGTACAGAGTTATTGTATGCGTATTCGGAAATCCATAAAATATCTTTCCAATTGCTTTCGGTTTGGTGTAGCATACAACGTAGGTATTGTTCAAGAGTCTGGTTGGTCCTCTCCGTCGGACCATCAGTTTGGGGGTGGTGACTGGTTGATAGCCTTACGTCGATTTGCGCCAATTGACAGCATTTCTTCCAAAATTGCGAAATGAATTGACTACCTCGGTCAGAGACCAATACGGAAGGAAATCCATGGATTCGAACAATGTTTTCGAGAAATTCCTTGGCCAAAATCGAAGCGGAAGGTAATCCTTTTAAAGGAATAAAGTGGGCCATTTTGGGAAAAAAGATCCACAATAACTAGAATGGTGTTAAATCCATTACACGGAGGTAGATCTGTGATGAAGTCTAAAGACAAGGTGTGCCATGGTGTAGGTGGAATATCCAAAGGTTGTAAAAGGCCAGCTGGTTTTTTCTTCTGACTTTTGTTTTGGGCGCAGATACCACAAGACATCACAAATTACTTTACGTCCTTTCGCCAGGTGGGCCACCAGAATTGTCTTTTAATTTTAGCTTCAGTTTTTGCGATACCTGGGTGTCCTTCCATAAGGGCGTCATGATAATTGGAGATGACTAGTTCTTGTAGTTCCTTGTGTGGTAGAAATAGACGTCCTTGATAGTAAGGCAGGTCATTGATGACTGAATAATCTTGGCCTCTCTTTACCCTGTCCTGCAGGGCTGCTGGATCGAAAAGTTGTTGGATTTTTAAATGAATGTCTTCTAGAGTCGGTAGAGTAGTTATGCCAAGAATTCTTTGTTCTGAAATTATAGGCAACGGTTCCGGGTTCGAATATACTTCTCCCATCCCTATTTGGGATAGGGCATCTGCCTTGCCGTTTTTACAACCTGGTCGATAAGTGATCACGAAATCGAATTCGGCAAAGAATAATGCCCACCGAAGTTGACGCGATGATTGGGCCTTGGCTGTTTTCAAATGCTGCAGATTCCTGTGATCTGTGATTACAGTGATGGTATGCCTGGCACCGAGAAGATAATGCTGCCAAGCCTTGAAGGCGGACTTGATGGCTAATAACTCCTTATCAGTAACCGCATAGTTTAATTCGGGTGCTGAGAACTTTCTTGACCAGAATGCTACTGGATGAAGTTGACCGGTTTCGGGATCCTTCTGGGACAGGACAGCTCCCATGGCTAAACTGGATGCATCGGTTTCAACTATGTATGGAAGCTCAGGGCGTGGATGCTTTAAGACAGGTGCAGACGTGGATTTCGATTTTAGCTCTTGGAAGGCTCTTTCAGCGTCTTCAGTCCACAGAAAAACGTTTGTTTTTTCTCAAAAGTGCTGTGATGGGGTGTACAATATGTGAGAATTCAGGAATAAATCTGCGATAGAAATTAGCAAATCTAAGCATGCTTTGTACCCCTTTAACAGAACTGGGTGATGGCCACTTGAGGATTGCGTCCACCTTTCGAGAGTCCATTCGAACTCCTTTTGGAGTCAGGATAAATCCCAGGAATTCAACTTCTGTAGAATGAAAAACACATTTCTCTAATTTTGCGTATAATTTGTGCTGGGGTAGTTTCTCTAGGACTGCACGAACGTGCTTCACATGGTCTGATTCTGAGGAGGAGTACACTAGAATATCGTATATGTATACGACAACACAGACGTCAATGAGTTCACGAAGGACATTGTTCATAAAATACTGGAAGGCTGCTGGTGCATTGCACAACCCGAAGGGCATCACCTGGTATTCGAATAACCCGTACTTGGTGCGAAAGGCAGTCTTCGATTCATCGCCTTTCTTTACACGTACCAGATGATATGCCCCTCTGAGGTCTAACTTAGTGTAGATACAAGCATCCTTTACTTGGTCTAGTAATTCGGGGATCAGAGGCAATGGGTATCGTTTTTTTACTGTAATCTGATTTAATGCGTGGTAGTCTATGCACGTTCTAAGGTCACCTTCCTTTTTAGGCACGAAGAATAGAGCTGAGGATGCAGGAGATTGGGATGGACGAATGAAGCCATTAGCAAGGTATTGGTCCAGATATTGTCGTAGGTGAAGATTTTCGGGTTCCGTAAAGGCGTAGATTCTACTGCATGGAGGTTGTGCACTGGGTACTAGGTCAATTTGACAATCGTATGATCTGTGAGGTGGTAAGGTATTTGCCTGTTCTTTTTGAAAAACATCCTGAAATTCTTGATATTCCTGAGGTAACTGCACAACTGGATTAGTAACGGTGGCCAGGCTTTTGTTCAAGGTTTTTTCCAGGTAACAGGTGTGTGCACAATCTGGGAAGGTCACTCTCTTCTCTCGCCAATCAATACAAGGATTATGTGTTTCCAACCATGGCATTCCCAGAATTATTTGGAATTGCCGGGCCTTGATTAAATCAAACACAATAGTTTCTCGATGCCCATCTTGACCCAACAGTGTCAGCTCAGTAGTGGAATGAGTTACAGGCCCAGAGGCAATTTCAGTTCCATCGACTGTGGTGATGACATCCGAAGCGGTCTTTTTGCAAAGGGGTAGATTCATCCTTGAGGCCAATTCGTGGTCCATGTAGTTCCCTACGGCCCCGCTATCAATGTATGCCCTTACTGCGTGCATATGTGATGGCTGCCTTGGATCAATTAGGACCATTGGTATAATTAGGTGGGAGGTCTGAGTGTCCTTCTTTAAGCTCGGCAAGCGGACTTCTACGCTTGTCGGGCGTGGTCGTTTCCCGAATCAGGCTCTATTTGACTTTTGTCAGCAACTCCTACTACTTTCTTGGGTGGTTTTATAGGGCAATCCCGTAGAAAATGTCCTGCGGTTCCACAGTACAGACACAATTGCATCTGCCGTCTCTTTTCTCTTTCCTTTTGAGTTAAGGGTCCTTTAACCCCCCGATCTGCATAGGTTCTGATGCATCTGTTCCTTTGGGGGTGACATTGGGTTTAACCCATAATCGACTCTCGAACTTAGCTCGCTCAGCCTTTCAATTCTGAAGTCGGTGGTCTAACTGGACCACTAAATCTATATATTCTGCGCAATCCTGAGGTGGGTTCACAACTTGAGCCAAAACATCTTTGAGTTCTCCCCGAAGCCCACGATGAAATAATGTAATTCGTTTCTCCTCAGGCCATCCGGTTTCCACCACCAACCTATTGAAGGTTGCGATATAGGTTAGCAGATCCTGATTACCCTGTCGAAGGGATAACAGTTCGTTATCCAGGGCCTGTCCCTGTGAATGTCTGGCGAATAGTCTTTCCATGCTTCTTTGAAAACCCTGAAAATCCCGAAGAAGATGATCATCCTGGTTGACTAGTGGAATTGACCAGTTAGCTGAGCTGCCACTAAGATATGATAGTACAAAGGCTACTTTGGCTTGGTCATTTGGAAAAGCTCCAGGTCGGCATAGAAAGTGTAAGCAGCATTGATTCATCAACACTGCAAACCTTTTTGGGTCCCCAGCAAAGCGTTCGGGTGGAGCTAAAGGAATAGCCCCTGGTAGGATTACTTGCACAGGATTGCTCGATGAAACAGGAGCTGGGGTGTTTGCCCAGCTTGATTTTGCAGCAGTTGTCTAGCAAGATCATCTGTGCGTTCCTTTGACACAATCAGTTCTCTCCTGAGGGCATTAGTCTCTTGGCGCACAGAGTGCACTTCCGCCCTAAGTTCCCCTAATAATTGGGCTAGTTGGTCTGTTTCGGAGGTTTCCATAACGCCCGGGTGGGAATTTGTAGACAGGCTTCGTGTTCTGTTACGCTCACCTGGCTCCCACAGGGGCGTCGATCGGACCCGGACAGCTGCGACCTCCTCCAACGTGAAGCGTAGTGCAGAGATGACAGACTGGACTGGACCGCCTAATCTCGTCTGCTTGACCCGTAGAAATATTCTCCTGCAAGTGGAGAAAGGGATTAGGCCACCCGTGGATTTTAGTAATGGCACCCCACTGTTCTCCCCACTAATCACCACCGATATTCACTTTCTGTAAGCTCACCTTAGGTTTGTAAATGATGAGCTCTCCATCCTGCGTGGAATGCAGGGGCGCGTAGATACCAGTTACTTCACTGGTTTGAGGGCGTTGGAAGAGTTCAGGATGAATATTGACTCCGAGGTTCCAGGCGAGAACCCGTAAGTGTAAAGTTCAAAGAGTTCAATATGTCCGATGTTCACTCTTGTACATTCCTTTCTTGTGTTGCAGCTCGGTCCAAGGGAAGATTGTCTTGTGGCAGCTGATGGTGTTGAGGTAAGACTCTGTATTACCCAACACTGTCCGGCAAAAGATGCGTGTGTTTAAATTGCTGGTTTCTCTCTCCTTACAGGTGCGGCGTAAGAATTTGCGGTTTGTTACAGAATAATGCCTCCAGTTGTTAATCAGGTAAGTCTATGGTGGAGAGGTTGCATTTGTTGGCTCTCTCGGCTCACCTTCTGTTTCTTTTGTCCCCTAGATGGTGGGATTCGACGGAGAAAATGATGGAGGCTGCGCCGGATGTGCAAACTGGTGAGTATGGCGCGGTCGCTGCAGCTGGCGATGCGACACGTGTAGAATAATGTCCTTTTCAAGTTCGAAGACTTGATGGATCCGGAATTCAGGTAAGGATTGAAATAATATCTGTTTTCTAACCTTTCCTTCTTCTTTCTTCTATTGCTAGGAGCTCTGGATTCGAGACGGGCGTGGCTGAAGACTGGATGCTGACTGCAGGCACGGTGAGCGTTAAGCTGCTGGATGCAGAATAACACGAAGCATGTGCTGCTGTTCCGGCGTGGTTTAAATAGCCTCCAAAGTAGTTCCAGGAAAGAAGTCCCTAGCACCACACCCGAGTAAAAAATAGTCCCTGTAGAAAAATAGTCCCATCCAGGCTTCACGTTGGCTTGGATTCATTTGCAGCATGGTCTGCATGAGGTAAGTAAAGTCTATGAGCCTGGCGCCTATGGCGCCAGGACTGATTTCTATTATGAGCCTGGCGCCTAAGGCGCCAGGACTGAACCCAGACAGCCCCCAGCCGGGGCTGCTGTGGTTTTATTAAATACCTGGATGCCTGCTCCCGGGGCTGATGGGCTTGATCCGGATGCCCGGGGGTAGGCATCATGACAGTTTCTTAATAGTTCTCTCTTGGCTTTGGCAATGGTTGTTTATGTTTGTTTCTAACAATATTGCCCCTTTGGATGGTTGGCAATTGTTCTGACCTTTAACTCACAACGATAATCTGCTGGTCGGCTTGCCAAGCTCTTATACTACCACTTTCTCCACTTTCGATTTGCTTGGTATGCAAAAGAATAATCTTTCGGCTTTACATCAGTTCAACATGCTTCATACTTATGTTTCTGCCACTTTGCTTCTTTCCTATTAGTTCGATTTTCAAAAGACCCATTTTCGACCAGAGGGCAGTTACAGAGCGCTCCGGGGTCACAACACACAAGTGAACTCACCGGGTTTGCTATGTGCGTCTGCTCACCTCACTGCCTTTGATTTCTTGGCTTCTACTGCTCCGGGCGATGTAGAAAACAGCATCGCTTGGTTTTCTGTGGCCTGCGCTGAGCAAAACAGCAGTGTTCCATGCTCTACATGCTCTATAGTCCTCGCCTGCCACTAGAGTCTGCCTTAGTGGGGGTAAGACTTCTTGACTTCATGCTTCCCACCTGTGCAACCACGATCTTCAGTGTGGAAGCTTGTAAAAAGAACACGTTCTGCTGCGTGACCTCTGCAATCGCGATCCTCAGGGGGAAAGCTTGTACAATGAATGCTTCCCACTGCAGGATTTCTGCACTTCAGGTCTCTGAAGGGAGATGCCCTCTCAGAACGGCAACGGTACTGGAAGCAATGGTGGTTCTGGGGTCTCTACGCTCCTTCAGCTGCACCTTCTGTAATGGGGAGCTACTGCAACCACTCCACCTTCCACTGCTACATTTCTCCATGGCCTGCACCTGAGGGGGTCTTTTATGCCTCCCAGCTTCCCTCAGGTGTGGGTCATTAACCCTATTAAACTGCAACTGGCAGTCTAGGGCCTCTGCATCCCTCTTCTTCTTCCCAGTACTTTTACCATTATGGGACTTGAAGACCCCAATGTTCAAGTCACCTTTTTCCACAATTTCAATTTTACAATAAGCCATTTGATTAGTTGGGTCTCGGGGAAATGTATTAAAAGGGTTTTCTCATTCATCCTGAGTTGCCCCCCCCATGTGATCCTCCTGCAAAACACCACCCCCAGGATCGGGATAAGGAAGCATCTGCCTTTCCCTGGCCACATAAGAGGGGTCCAAGGCCAGGTTTTCTGGGTAAGTCATCTCTGATTCATCACAGTAAAGAGGGGGTAGAGTGGGTGGGTTGTGGGGTAGAGAGGGTAGGAGTAGGGTGGGTGGGGAAGAGAGTGTGGGGGTAGGGTGGCTGGTTAGGGGAAGAGAGAGTGGGGGTAGGGTCAGTGGGTGTAGAGATAGTGGGGTTAGGGATGGTGGGGTAGAGAGAGCCGAGGTAGAGTAGATGGGTTGGGGTAGAGAGAGTGAGGGTAGGGTGGGTTGGTTGGGGAGAGAGTGGGGTAGGGTAGTTGGGTGGGGGTAGAGATAGTGGGGGTCGAGGGGGTCAGTATGGTGGGTGGGGTTAGTGAAGGTGGGTGTAGTGGTATTTGGGGATTGGGTGGGTGGGCATCGAGAGAATGGAGGTAGGCTGGATGGAGATAGAGAGGGCAGGGGGTAGGGTGGGTGGCGGTAGAGAGAGTGGGGGTAGTTTGGGTCGGTGAAGAGAGTGAGGGTAGAGTGAGTGAGGGTATAGAGAGTGGCAGTAGGGTGGGTGAGGGTAGAGAGAGTGGGAACAGGCTGGGTGGGTGCTGGTAGAGAGAGTGGGGTTAGGGTGGGTGGTTGGGGGTAGAGAGATAGTGTAGGGTTGGTGTAGGTAGAGAGAATGGGGTAGGGGGTGGGGATAGAGGGTGTTGGATAGGGTGGGAGGGGGTAGAGAGAGTGGGGGTAGGGTGGGTAGGTCAGGGTAGTGAGAGTGGAGTTGGGACGGTGTAGAAAGAGTGGGGTTAGGGTGGGTGTGGAGAGATGGGGTAGTATGGGTGGGTGGGGTAGAGAGAACAGAGCTAGGGTAGGTGGGTGGTTTAGAGAGAGTGGGAGTGGGATGGGTGAGTGTTGGGTAGAGATAGTGGGGGTAGGGTCGGTGAGTAGGGGAAGGGAGAGTGGGTTTAGGGTAGGTGGGTGGGAGTAGAGTGAGTAGGGCTAGAGAGAGTGGGGGGGTCGGGTGGGTGAATGTAGAAAGAGTTGGGTTAGGGTGGATGTACAGAGAGGGGGTAGTGTGGGTGGGTGGGGTTAGAGAGCATGAGGGTAGCATAGGTGGGTGATGCAAAGAGAGTACGGGTGTGTTGGTTGAGTGGGGGTAGAGAGAGTGGGGTAGGTGGCAGTTAATAGGGTGGGGAAAGGGTGGGTGTAGAGAGAGTGGGGGTAGGGTGGGTGGGGTAGAGACAGTGGGGTATGGTTGGGTAGAGAGAACAGGAGTATGGTGGGTGGGTTGGTGTAGAAAGAGCCAGGGTAGGGTGGTTGGGTTGGGAAGATAGAGTGGAGTTAGGGTAGTTGGATGGGTGTTCAATGGTTGGGGTAGAGAGGGTGGGGGTAGGTGGGTGGGGGTAGGTGGGTGGGTTTAGAGTGGGTGGCAGTAGAGAAGGTGAGCATGCGTGGGGTTAGGGTGGGTGTAGAGGTAGTGGGGATTGACTGGGTGGGCGTAGAGAGGGTGGGGATTCAGTGGGTGACCGTAGAGTGGAGGTAGGGTGGGGGGTGGGGCTAGAGAGAGTGGAGGTCGGTTGGGTGGGGTAGAGAGAGTGGAGGTAGGGTGGGTGGTTGGAGGCAGAGAGAATGGAGGTAGGCGGAGTGGAGGTAGAGAGAGTGGGGGTAGGGTGGGTGGCGTTAGAGTGAGAGGGGGTGGGGTGGGTGGGTGTAGAGAGTGGGGTTAGAGTGTGTGGGTGGGGTAGAGAGAGTGGGTGTAGGATGTGTGGGTGGGATAGAGAGAGTGGGGGTAGGGTGGGTGGGGATAGAGAGAGTGGGGGTAGGGTGGGTGGGGTAGAGAGAGTGGGGGTAGAGTGGGTGGATGGAGGTACAGTGAGTGGGTGTAGGATGGGTGGGTGTAGAAAGAGTTGGGTTAGGGTGGGTGTAGAGAGAGGGAGTAGTGCAGGTGGGTGGGGATAGAGTGAATAGAGGTAGGGTAAGATGGGTGGTGTAGAGAGAGTGAGGGTCGGTGTAGCGAGTGGGGGTAGAGTGGGTGGGTGGGGTAGAGATAGTAGGGGTAGGGTGGATGTGTGGGGTTAGAGAGAGTGGGGGTGGGGTGGGTGGGGGTAGAGAGAGTGGGGGTGGGGTTGGTGATGTGGGGTTAGAGAGAGTGGTAGAGAAAGTGGGAGTAGGGTGGGTGGGTAGGGGATGAGTGAGTGGGGATAGAGTGGGTGGGGTAGAGACAGTGGGGGTAGGGAGTATGGGGGTAGGGTGGGCGTGTTGGTGTAGAGAGAGAGAAGGTAGGATGGGTTGGGAGGAGAGAGTGGAGGTAGCGTAGTTGGGTGGGGGTAAAGAGGGTGGGGGTAGAGAGGTTGGGTAGGTAAGGTGGGTTAATGTGGGTGGCAGTAGAGAAGGTGGCGGTGGGGTGGGTGTAGGGGCATTGAGGGGGTGGTGATTGGGTGAGTGGGAGTAGAGAGAATGGAGGTTGGGTGGGGGAGAGTAGAGGTAGGATGAGTGGGGGTAGAAAGAGTGGAGGTTGGATGGGTGGAGGCAGAGAGAATAGTGTTTGCTGGCTGCAGGTAGAGAGAGCAGGGGAATGGTGGGTGGGGGTAGAGAGAGTGGGGTTAGGGTGGGTGGTTGGGGGTAGAGAGTGGGTGTAGGGTCGTTGGGGGTAGAGGGAGTGGGGGTCGGGTGGGTGTGTGTAGAGAGAGTGGTAAAGGTTGGGGGCTATAGCGAGAGGGGTGAGTGTGGTTGGGAGTAGAGAGAATGGGGGTAGGGTAGGCAGGTGGTGTAGAGTGAGTGGGGGTAGGGTGGGTGCTTATGGGTAGAAAGAGTGGGGATAAGAAGGGTGGGGTGGAGAGAATGGGGTAGTGTGGGTGGCATAGAGAGAATGCGGTAGGGTGAGTGGGGGTAGAGAGAGTGGGAGTGGGGTGGGCGAGGGTTGAGATAATGGGTGTCGGGTGGGTGGGATAGAGAGAGTGGGGGTAGAGTGTGTGGGTGGGGGTAGAGAGTGGGGGTATGATGGGTTGGTGGGGCTAGATAGTGGAGGTAGGGTGGGTGGGTTTTGGTAGAGAGAGTAGAGTCATGGTGGGTGGGTGGGGGTAGAGAGGGCAGGGTTTTTAGAGAGAGCAGAGTATGGTGGGTGAATTGGGGTAGAAAGAGCAAAAGTAGGGTGGGTGGTTTGGGGTATAGAGGGTGCGAGTAGAGTGGGTGGGGGTTTGGTGGGTGGGGGTAGAGAGAGCGGGGGGAGGAGCTGGGGTATGGTGGGTCAGTGGGGGTACAGATAGTGGGGGTAGGTTGGGTGGTAGTAGAGAGAGTGGGGGTATGAATGGGCTGGAGTCGAGAGTGGATGTAGTTTCGGCGGGGGTAGAGAGAGTGGGGTAAGGTGGGAGGGGATAGTGCGGTTGTGTGAGTCTAGAGAGAGTGGTCTATGGTGGCTGGGGGTAGTATGAGTGGGGGCAGGGTGGGTGGTTGGGGGCAGAGAGAGTGCGAATAGGGTGGGTGGGTGCTGGTAGAGAGAAAGTGGGTCTAGGGTGTATGAGTGGGAGTAGAAAGTGGGCGTAAGGTCGATGGGTGTAGAGAGAGTGGGGTAGGGTGGCTTGGTGGGAATAGAGAGAGTGTGGTAGGGTGGGTGGGTAGGGATAGACAGATTCGGGGTAGGGTCAGTTGGTTGGAATGTAGAGTGAGTGGGGGTAGTATGGGTGGATGGTGGTAGTAAGATGGGGTGGGTATAGAGAGTGATGGTAGGGTGAGTGAGTGTAAAGAGTGGGGTAGGCTGGGTTGGTGGGGGTAGAGAAAATTGGGGTAGGGTAGGTGGGTGAAGCAGAGCAAGTAGGGGTAGGGTGGGTCTGTGGGGTAGAGAGAGTGGGGGAAGTGTGGGTGGAATGGGTAGAGAGAGTGGAGGGAGGGTGGGTGGTTGGGGGTAGAGAGAATGGGGATTGGGTGGGAGAGGGTAGAGAGTGGCAGTATGGTAGGTGGGGTAGAGAGAGTGGAGATAGGCTGGGTGTTTGAGGGTAGAGAGAGTGGGGTAGGGTTGGTGGGAGTAGAGTGGGTGGGGGTTGTAAGAAGGGTGGGGTTATCGAGATTGGGGCTAGGGTGGGTGGGTGTAAAGAGAGTGGGGGTAGGCTGGGTGGGTGAGTAGTAGTGAAAACGGGTGTAGGTTAGGGGGGTGGCAGTAGAGAGAGTGGGGTAGGATGGGCAGGGGGTAGAGAGTGGCAGTATGGTGGGTGAATGGGGTAGAGAGAGTGGAGGTAGGGTGAGTGGTTGGGGATAGAGAGCATGGGGTTAGGGTGGGTGGGTGTCGAGTTTGCAGGTATAGTAGAGAGTGGAGGTAGGGTGGGTGGATGGGGTAGAGAGAGTGGAGGGAGGGTGGGTGGTTGGGGGTAGAGAGAATGGGGATTGGGTGGGAGAGTGTAGAGAGTGGCAGTCGGGTAGGTGGGGTAGAGAGAGTGGCGATAGGCTGGGTCTTTGAGGGTAGAGAGAGTGGGGGTAGGGTTGGTGGGAGTAGAGTGGGTGGGGGTAGTAAGATGGGTGGGGTTATCGAGAGTGGGGGTAGGGTGGGTGGGTGTAAACAGAGTGGGGGTAGGCTGGGTGGGTGGGTAGTAGAGAAAATGGGTGTAGGTTAGGGGGGTGGCAGTAGAGGGAGTGGGGGTAGGATGGGCAGGGGGTAAAGAGTGGCACTATGGTGGGTGAATGGGGTAGAGAGAGTGGAGGTAGGGTGAGTGGTTGGGGATAGAGAGCATGGGTTTAGGGTGGGTGGGTGTCGAGATTGCAGGTATAGTAGAGAGTGGAGGTAGGGTGGATGGGTTGGGGTAGTGAGAGTGGAGGTAGGGTGTGTGTGGGAAGAGAGAGTGGAGGTAGTGTGGGTTGGGGTAGAGAGAGTGGAGGTCGGGTAAGGGGTAAAGTGAGCAGGGTTAGAGTGGGTGGGTGGATGTAGAAAAGCAGCCTCAAAGGACAATAAAAGAGATCAGCTGTCTAAAGTAGCCCAAAATAACCCAGTTGTCTACAAAAGTAGCCCAAAATTGTCCAATATGAAATCACTGCACAGCTGGGAAATGGAAACCCCAGCAACCGACTAGCTTCTTGCAAAGCTGTTGATTGGAGCAAATATTTTTAGGGAACTTCTTACTGGGTAGTATGGTGGAGGAGTTTGGTAAAAGAGATTTTAGTGAATTTACAGTTGCATGCCATGGCAGTGCCCATTGCTATGCCAACCAGATATTCTTAGTTCAGAGCTTCCATTCCCTAACTTTCTTCTGTAATAATGATTTGGGCATTTTTGTGGATTCGCCAAAACCAAAAAAGCCTCACTCATGATATTTCCACATATGTAATAATAACAGTGACCATTCATATACTGACATCACATAGTTTGTCTCTTGGATTACTTCTGGCAACTTATTTTAATTGTTATGCCATGGCCTGCGGTCATGCAGGTCAGGCAGACCTAGTCTGGTGCCACCCAGCCGACATGCTGGGGCCCCCAGCGCACATACATTGACAGGGGGCACCCTGTCAGCCCGTGAGCACACAGGTTTTGCCATGGCCTGGGGACACCCAGGCCAACACCAAAGACGGCGCCGGCTTTGCCCAGCTGGGTTACAAGTGCCTATATTGCAGGGTTGCCCAGCAGGGGTTCTGCAGGCGCATACATGTAGAGTTGCCTGCACAGGCTCTACTGACATGGTGGGGGGCATCGTGGACAGTGTTGCCCAGCAGGGACACTGTCCATGTGCAGGGTCCTGTAGCAGCAGGCCCTCCGCCTGCTACGCAGCGTCAGCATCGCGATGCTGTAATGACACACACGGCAGCAGGGCTCCGTTACAGCAACTGACGAGCCAGAACTGGCTCGTCCCTTTTATTATTTTGAAGTCACATGGTCACCAACATGTGACCCGAGCACAAGCCCTGGGAGATACTATGCTCCCAGGAGGGGTGACACACCACACTCCTCCTTTTCCACAACGAACAAACAAATTGAAAACACCACTGGACATTAAATCTATTCCCTGTTAAAAACAGCAATGCTTGGAATCCAGGTGCAAATAATATTACTTTGGTAGCTTCAAACATAATACACCTACTGAGCATTGGTACACACTGTGGGGTGAAAGTCGGGGTTGGTGGATTGCTGACACATTGGAAATTCCACCATTCAACCAAACCCTTTATTAACCTGGGTGAGTGGAACTTAGACCACTGAATGACACCATTGTTAGCACCTGGCACCATTTAAAGCATGTCCACAATACGCAGGATCACAGCTTCACATATCAACTTGGCTGGGGCCATTTTAAGCATGTCCAGGGTCTGTGGGCTTCCAGCCTTCATAAGGATAGTTACTGAGTCCACATTAAGCAATTACGGGGTTGCAGGAGACAAGTCCACCTCCAGGTGGCATCCATTCCGGACAGTTAAGCTCTCACTTCAGGGGTCGGCAAAGCCGCACCGGGGGGCACCAGGGGCCACATCGGCCTTGTCCATCGATAGTGGGGACAAACAGTGGCAAGTGACTGGTGGCAGGATGACAGGGCCTCGCCCCTTCCCTTCCGGGCCACATCAGCCTGGTCCATCGACGGTGGGGGCAGGTTACTGGTGGGGGCAGGCAGTGGCACGGTACAGGTGGCGGGGTGTCAGGCCACTCCTTTCACTTCCCCTTCCCCACAGGGGGTGTTGGCAGAAAAGGTGCACAAGCACTAGTGGGAGCTGCAACCCTTGTCTGCCATCCCTCCTTTCATTTTTCCTCTTGGCAGCCACTGCCATTTGGGCTGGGGTCTTTGATGGGGCCCATCAAGCTCATTTTGCAGGAGGTGGCATGCGGGCTGCTTTTTCCTTTCGAAGCTTCTCTTGCTGAGTGCACACACGGCCGGCACCTTTTCTGTGGCTGCTCTCTGTTGTGGAGTTTACCAGATGCTGCATGGCATACCCTCCTCCAGGCGGGAGAACGCACAATACCTTTCGATCTTCATTAGGGGATAAGGTCCATAGGACCTGCATTGGGGCCGTGGTCCGGCAGCAGGGTTCGCCCCAACATCTTTCCATGTCTGCTCCGACGTGGAGCATTATGCAATTTGCCACTGATGGGCCCCGGTTCTGCAAGGGGGGGGTCATGCATTTTCCTTTCCCTGTGCCGACGTGCCGCACCCCATTACTGTAGCCGGGCAGCCCAGAACACAAAGGAAAGCACAGGTGTCCTCCACGCTCTATTTATGTAGCTGCTTAACAGAGCATTTCAACGTTCACTGCCGGGTCTGCCGGGATCTCATATTGCCAGCGGGGCTTGTATTCTCCCCAGCCCCGACAAGCGCTGAGGCTGCTGCAGGCCACCGGAAGCTTCCCCTCCCCTCGGCGGGAGCCGACTTCCCTTGGTGTGGCGGCAACGGCCCGGTGCCTCTACTCTCGCTTCCTTGACGGTGCCAGCACAGCCCGCAGGCGGGTGGTTGCACCACACTGTGTGGTCTTCCTTCATTCAGGTCCTGCAGGCACAGCGCGATACAGGCTGGAAGCCAGGCGTGCAACAGCATTTCTTTCCCCCAAGCCTTCATTGAGCTCAGACACAGAGCCTTTCCATCTACACACACCGAACTTGCAGCAGGACACTGCAGGCGGCCGCACCAGCAGCATCGGCCAAAGTCCCTCATCGTCATTGTTGTGTCCTGGCCTGCGGTTACACAGGCCAAGCAGACATGCTGGGGCACCCAGCGCATATATATTGACAGGGGGCTCCCTGTCAGCCCGTGGGCACACAGGCTCTGCCATGGCCTGGCGGCACCCAAGCCAACACCAGAAACAGCGCAAGCGTTGCCCAGCAGGGGCACTGGTGCCTATATGAAGGGTTGCCCAGCAGGGGCTCTGCGGGCGCATACATGTAGAGTTGCCCGCAGGGGATCTACTGACATGGTGAGGGGCATCATGGACAGTGTTGCCCAGCAGGGGCTCTGTCCATATGGAGGGTCCTGCGGTATCCCTGCGCACTATACCAAAATTGCGAAAGATCCCTCTGAGATGATTAAATCCAAGATATCCCAACTTATTGAAGAAGTAAGCCACATGGGTTTCCTTTCTGAAAAAGAAGCGGAATTTATTAATTATTCGGAAGAGCGTATATACCTCTGTTTTACATCATGCCTAAAGTGCATAAAGACACAGAAAACCTGCCAGGACGCCCCATAGTATCGGGATGTGGTTCAGTACTTGAACCCCTATCGAAATACATCGACTTTTTCATTAAACCATTAGTGATGGCCACTCCTACTTTTCTCTTAGATTCGAGAGATGTAATTAATCTTGTAGAATCTCAAGTATTTGATCCTACTACTCAGATATTGGTCACACTTGACATCGAGGCGCTCTATACAAATATACCTCAGGATATAGCAATCCTGTGCCTACAAACGATGTTAAATAGATGGCCTTTGCCTCACATTGTCCCTACAGATTTTTTATGTAAAGCGGCAGAGTTGGTCTTGAAGAACAGTTTCTTCAAATTTAAGGAGGAATTCTTTCTACAATGTAAAGATACGGCCATGGGTTGCACGTTTGCTCCGAACTTGGCCATTATTTTTATGGCCTTGTTTGAAGAAGAAAAAACTCCTGGGAGCCTTCAACCCATTCAGAGATCAAATCAAGGTCTACCGTCGGTACATCGCCGACATACTAATGATTTGGGAAGGACCGTTACCATCGCTTCTACTATTTGTAGAATGGTTGAACGGTATAGACAGAGATATCCACTTTACCTTTGTTCATTCAGTATCTAGGATTGCTTTCCTGGATTTGTCCATCTATGTTGAAGATGGCTTGTTACGTACTGAATTACATAGAAAGCCCACAGAAAGAAACATGACATTAAAATATGAAAGCCAGCTTCCTGCTAGCCTACTCCGTAACTTACCTTATGGTATGTTTCTTCGGCTACGCCGTAATTGTACGGATGTTGCGAAATTTACTAAACATGCAGCAATTTTGGAGACAAGATTATTAGAACGTGGATACCCTAAAAAACTGATTAAACATTCCAAAAAGAGAACACGATATGCGAACCAAGATTTTATTTTATTACCTAAACGTGAGATTGTAAAAAAAGAGGAGCTGGTGTGTGTCTCTACATTCTGTCAACACAGTAATGCCATTAGAGGCATTATTTTGAAAAATTGGCGCATTCTTAATGCCTCGGGCACTACTATTCCTAAACCACTGTTTGCTTTAAAAAAAAGTAAAAATTTAAAACAAAAATTCACTCGGGCAAATAGATCCCCAGCAAAAACTTCTACCATTCGAGACACCAATCTCAATCCAGTAGTAGGGCACTATCCTTGTACTTCATGTATGGCATGTAAATTCTCAAAGAAGACCATTTCTTTCTATGCACAAAAGAGGAATTGGGAACTTCGTACGTTTACAACGTGCAAGAGCAAAAATGTAATTTACGCCATCTGTTGTCCATGTCAGTTGTTGTATATTGGCAAAACAACTAGAGAGGTGAGTACTAAGATTAATGAACATCGCTCAAAAATTCAAACACGCAATCTCAATGCACCTATGGTAATCCATTTTGCAGAAATGGGTCACACTGCAGAACAACTAGAATGGTTCTGCATAGAAAAAGTGCAGGCCCAAAATCAATCCCAAATGATAAAAAATGTGGACTATAAAGAGAAACTGTGGATTTTCAACATTAAAAAATTAACTCAAGGGTTGAATGCCTTAGAGCCCTGGCACGCGAGCTTTTAACATCAGTAATGCTGTACCTATGCTCTCCCTCCATTATTTAGTAGACCCAGGCCTGGGTACGTACCTACCTTGATGTACCGCACATGATGCGGATAGGATGATGGAGCCTTATGCCCAGGATATGGTATGCATCCACATTTCCTGCACCGCACATAATGCCTGGAAGTGGTTGGAACCAAAGGGAATACGGTCAAGCCGGGCGAAAGGAGTATGGTGAAATTCTTCGGCCAATTTACCGCCCACGGCGATTGCCTTTGAGTTCAGTATTTCCAGCGGCTGTGATTCCCAGCATTGGACACAGTCTTGGACATGAACGTTTGTTAGGTACTGTTCCCTAGATAGAATAATGGATGCCCTTGATATATATATATAAAAAAATGTTACATCGTTATATATATATCTTTTACATCCGTTGCATGTTAGCGTAAAGAATTGTATGCGTAACGTTGCGCGGGCTTGACAGTTTCATATGAAGCCTTTAAATGCCCGGAAGAAATGCTTCCACGTTGCCATAACAGCATGCATAAACGCGATATCACGTGACAGATTCTTAGATCACGTGGTCCAGGCGGAGCTATATGAATCCTTTGGGAGCAGCCTACTACCCGTGTCCGCGTCTGCAGGTGCTCAGACTCGTTTCAAGGAAGCAAGACGGCAGTTGCTAGCCGGGGAACAACTTTAAGCTTGTTGGAGGTAAGCAAACTGAGGTGCCAGACTTCTAGGTCATTGACCCACGCCATGGCCGACCAGCCGCGAGTAGTTAGACGGGGGGGGGGGGGACTATCCCGTGTAATCTTTGCTGCCTATTTTGAATTTTGCATTCTTTTTCTTGGGGCATAGGTCTCTCACTCCAAGTAAAGTAAAAAATCAAGGCTTCACGTTACGAGTGGTGCCACAGTTGAATCTTTGTTGTCCTCGTCAAATAACTCGAACCCCTAATTTATTTGAGCTACAAACCTCAAAACTTCGAATTTAGAGAGTTTGTTTCTGTGTTGTTGTACTTAGGGACGGAACACACTTTCGGGAGCAAGTGTGGGACGGAAGTATGCGTCAAATATCCACATCTCTGTAGATGTGCCACATTGGACACATTAGGTAAGATCGGAGATTGTACTTATGCTCCAGTGGTGTTGGCGGTAACATGTACCTCCATTGATTTATGTCTTTACCCTACAGGGTGGAGCCATAGTGGGAACTCAATATTCCCTAAATGCGGAACCAACTTCTGGAAGCTAGTAGATGGAATTGCTAGCTACTCCAGCTAAACTAAAAAGGAATTTTCCCTTTTTTCCTCAATTAAGGTCAGTCGGGTTTCTATGCAGTAATGGTTATGTCACTTTAACATGCAGGGATCTATAACATTTAGTCCATTAATACCATTGCTGTAGCAGTCATGTGGCCTTCATTCCTGTGGGAGATTTCTTGTTGTAATTTGTAATTTGGTATTTAAATGACCAGTGAGTAGCCAACCCAGTACCCCACAATGATCCATCAAACAATTGGTGGTGTGTATTCTGCACATGACCTGATTCCGCTGAACCCTTGGACACCAATTCATGATGGTTGCACTTTACCTGTTTGACACTCACGGTCTACCTTAGAGATAATTACTCTAGGTAGCAGTACCAGCAGCAGCAGGCTGTTGCCCACATTCATATATTGATTTTTGATTGTATATTTGGTTTTTAACCTAGCGTACCATGTCGTCATCTAAACAGAGGGGACTTATGAGTTTATGTCTCCTGTTTTTCTTTAGAATATAAATTTGTGTATCTCCTGAAGAAGACGTCACTATAATAGAGTATTACGTCGAAACCGGTAGAGAAACCTGAGATGAGGTCGTGGTTGAAGACTCTCATGACCCATCTCAACTGTCTGGCCATGTTTATCATCTATTATGGCCCAGCATAATGACTTCACATTCTTTCTATATAAAATGTCATTGATGAATTATATGTCATGGTTTTTATAGATTTTACATATTTTGTATACCTTGGAGTTTTGTATGAATATATTGGATGATTGATGGTTGCATGTGGACGAATCGATGTACGATTGAATAGGATGAATTTTAGTATTACATAGATGTGTTTTTAAAGTTTTTTCCTGCCATGTAAATTGTTGCCATTAAGTGCAGATTAAAATCATGATTTGAGTCATATATCTAAATTATATCAGGTTTAATAAAATCCCTTGATATCTATCCACAAATTGTATCCTCTGGGCTTCTTTCTGTGAATAATTGCTACGCAACGCCAGCATCGCGATGCAGTAATGACACACACGGCAGGCAGGGCTCCGTTACAGCATCTGATGAGCAGGAACTGGCTCGTCCCTTTTATTATTTTCAAGTCACATGGTCACCAACATGTTCCCCTAGCACAGCCCTGGGAGATACCATTTTCCCAGGAGGTGTGACACACCACATTAATGTAACTTCCCTAATCCCCTCCCTCGAACAGTAAAAATTCGTACTTCCAGTAAGTAATGTTCTGTGATGGTGCTACATATGCAAATTAGGTGCCCCCACACATTTTTTTGCTACCCTCAAATCCTAGGCCCGGCACCTGTAATATCTGAGCGTACCCATAGATGCCGACGTTTTGGATTGCATAAGAGGGAGATTTTGTCTAGGGTAGAGGGAGAACTGAATGTCCCCATTTAATTGCATTGGTGTTACTGGTATTGTAGGAGGAGAAAGTAACACAAATTGCAGCATTTCAGACTGAAAAATAGGTAGTCTCCCGCCTAAATCAGGAGAGTTGGCATGTATGTATCCCCCTGCTGAAATACGTCTGGGGGTTGCAGGACCTGATCTAAGGTATGCTTCTCTTCCATATTTACTGTTCAGTACCTTCGCCTCTGTGTCTTTAATAGAATTATGACTTTCTGGAACAAATGTGTTGAAAATCTGAATTTCCAACATGAGCCATTCTGATCTTAGGTTTTGAGTTTTATAATGGGAAAATCAGAACTACAAGTTCCAGAATGCAAATTTAAAACACAGGACTGGATAATAATGAATTGTGAAGCTTTGACTAAGATTTGAGTGCTATATTTAGAGGAGACTTCGTGGATGGAAACAACTCTCTCAAAAGGGGAATGGTGGAATGGATGTTAATTGGTGACAAGCCTAGGATGGTTATGGCTGTAATGAAAATGTTGGAGGTTGTGCTAATCAACCAGGGGGAAATAGGGCGGGAGGATGGGGCTTAAGGGAGTTTCGATGGATTGATGCTCATTCTAATTGTCCAACTGTCAATTTGACATAGTATCATCCCATGAATTGGTGGAGGGGATGCTGTAGTATTTATGGATGGTATTTAGAATGGAGCTGTAAAAGGAAAACGGTTTATTTTTAGTGGAATGGCTGCTGCTGTAAATTATGGATGGCCTTTTCTTTTTTTTTCTTTTGGGAACAAAGAATGTTAAAGGTTTTTTTTTAAGTTAATGATTGTTTTATACATGTTTGACTTTTAACCAATAAAACATTAAAAAAAAAAAACAAAGGACTGGATAAGCACCTGCTTGGAATTGATCATGTTGGCAACTAGTAGTAATACAGCTGATTTGCTTATGGTTGGTCCCAAAATGCCACAAAAAAGGAATGGAAAGATACACAGTCAAATTTCAAGTGCTTATCATTAAGTCATAGCTTTCCAGATGTCACTGTTTGGTGGGCATGATTTATACTATGCAAAAAGCAGTAGTTTACATCCAAAATCTATAGGGTTAGTCAGCACGGATTCCATGACTACAAATCCCAGAACGCGAACTAGTAACCAGGCCTAACATTTCCGGAATGGAATAAAGCATTTTTTCATGTATGTTAAAATATTGCTGAAACCTGATCCATAGGAAATTATGTGACTTCCTTGGCTCTTATTTCAACAGGAGTTCTCTGTGGCTGTCTCCGTTTGGTATATTTTTAAGTAATGTAAGTTAACTTACCTTTTCTGTTTTATAACGCTTTAGAAAAAAAACATTGTGTCTGGATCGAGGCTTGGAACGCAAATACTCACGAACGCTAACGCGGGAGTTACGAACGGCTTTACTTCCTGTTTGGGAAAGTGCGTTTCAGGACCCAACGCTGCAGGCAGAGCAGACCCGCCCCTTTCATGCTCGCGCTGTCACCCAGCCTTTTGCATCTTACACTGCTGCGAGACCCGGATGCGGTAGATTCAACGGGCTGCGGGGACACCTACAGCTGAAGATGGCAACACCGGCCAAGCGGCCCGCTCCGCCAAGAATGGATGAGCAGAGGATGGATGAGCAGGTGACGGAGCCCGCGCCCTCGACCAGCACAGGGAACAGCCGGAGCAAGAGGCTCCTTGGCGTTCAGGAGAAGATGGGTTTGGGCAAGAATCCTGCACTCAGCCAGGGTTTTGTGGAGGGCTCCATCGTCCGGATCCGCATGGAAAACTTTCTGTGAGTGGGGAAAGAGATTGCACTGCTACATGACCCTATTCCATTTATCTTGTTGCACCGGTGTGCCACCCACAGCGTGCTCTGATTCCCCTGGGGTAGACGTTGTACAGGCGTGTCCCAAATGATGCCCTCCAATGACAACTTCCCAATGCCCGTTGTGCCAATATTGTGCTCTTATGCCATGCCCCCACCAGTACGCCCTCCCTGTCGCGATTAAACCTAGCCCCATGTACATTACATGTCAAGGTGCAATAATATATATCTGTCTCCCTTTTACGTTTTGATGGTTGCTTGTGCAGCCCTTTCTGTTATGACCCCCCCCCACACTTTAGTTGCTCTATCCCCGAGTCTGTGACTGCTAGATATATGAATTCACGGCTACCATGTACTGCTGAGCATAGGGGTGTGTTTTGTTTGGTAGCTGTCATGTGCTGTTGTGCGAGGCTATGTGTGGTTTGTTTTGTTGTGGTGTAGTGAAGTGTGTGCAGTTTGTTGTGCTGTAGATGTATGGTTGTGTTTAGCTCAGAGTTTGAGGTATGCAGAAGGGTGAGGGTTTTTTTTTTTTTGGTAGGGTTAGTTAGTGGTGCTACTCTATCCTACCCCCAATGTTTTGATTGACTGTGGCATGTATCTCTTCCCTTGTCGTATATTCTGGTGTGCTACACTTACCACTCCTATGTTGTGTGCAGAAGAGTGGGTGCTCGATGGTCTATTTTGTGGCAATACCTTTTCTACCCCCAGTAGTCAGACTAAGTGCTGCCCATATCTCTACCCCTTTAGTACATTTTGGTGTACAACAATTACCACTCACATGGGTTCCTCCATCAGCTCTGAGATTGGGACACCTCTCTTTACCCCCCCCCCCCAATCCAGGGCCCACCGTCATTGTTCTTACCAGCTCGGACCCATTTCCCTCAGCCGTTTGACCCTCTATAGGGAAGGGTACACCCAAGTCTCCCTCCTGTTCAGACGGCTCCCCGCACTCCACTTCGGTCCAGCCCACTCCCCAGTCCTTATGGGAGAAAGCCCAAATCTGGGACTCAACATTAAATGCATTGACCTCCAGATCTGAGAAACAGCAGTAAATGAACACATGGTTAAACAAGCTGGAAATCTACATCTTAACATACTTGTGGGGTCTATCTTCCTCAACAGTAACATCTGCACTTACCCAAGATTGACTTTGAATTCATTGATGACTTGCAGTCAAACTGAGATTGTTGTTTTTACAATAAATTTGCAGACAAAATAGGAATTTGTTTGAAATCCTAAGCCAGTGACCACAAATTAAAGTTGCAAGCGACTTGCCAGTCACAAAGTCACTTGCCACCTCAATTCTATACATTCAAACATTTCTTACTTGCTAGTGGAAATTTTGCACCTTGCCTTAGCAACTGAATTTAGATGGGAAATGTACAATTTTATAAATAGTCTTATTTCTCCGAATGTGTATATTCTTGCACATTTCTGGACCTTTACGAGGATAATATCACTGTTTTTAACCTAATTCTATCAAAAAACATTGAGTTATGGGACCAATGGTTGAATTTTAAGGACCTTTTGTAAAAAGGTAAACTTACAAGAATCTAAACATCGATTCCCATTGCGCCTTAAGGCAGGTTTGCAATCCATAGAGTTCACTATTTGCCGGTTCTCTTTGGTTTTCAGGTGCAGAGTTCTTTCTGTTTTCTTGTCGGTGTCTGTTTTTTCTTGTTTGTTTATTGGGTGCCTTAATGCCTACGGACTCCTGGCACATTATAAAGGAATAAACATATTTTAGGTAAACCTCTTTTGCACTGGCTTCCCTTACGTAAGGTTGAATAACATTATTTCCACAAAGAAATGCTATGGGATGTTTTAAATGCACAAGGGGGAAATCATGGATTTGGTATTTTCATGTCACCTCATTATTATCTTGGCTAAATTCAGATCATTTGCTGGACAGAGATGTACAGATAACTGAGGAAATCTACAGTGAGGTTAATTGGAAGCTAGAAATAGTAAATACTTAGGGGAAAATGGTAATTTCTGCCTTCTTTTCGAGATTTTCCCTAACTATATTATTCATAAAACAGACCTCTCTCTGTATAAATACCTGAACGAGATCTACCCTGTTTTTCTAAACACAAAATTCTGACTGAACATTTTTTCTATAGCTGAATTTTCACTCAACGGGGCTACCAATTCATCAACTTTTTGCCCTAGCATAATCGAATCAATTATGCACTTTTTTGTTTTGATTGCCTTTAATATAATGAGCTAAGAAAAGGATTGGGTTCTTCGATTTTACAGAAATATCAGGCTGGTTCTATCAGTGATGCCCTTGTTGTCTGCAAAAACATATTATAAGGAGGAAGTCTTTGTAGTCTCTAGCTATCTGGCCAAAGCTTGGATGTTAAGATGTAAGGCCTGAGTGTACGAAAGATCGCATAATTACCTTGGTTGCTACTAGAGGTCGTGATTTTAACTTTAATCAAACCCTGTTTTAATATTGTTTCTCAATCTTATAATGTGGATAGCCACTGAACTTGATTTCTTCTTTCTATGTATTGCATCTGCACTTTTATGGACCATAGTTGGAAATAAAGACTTAAAACAGCATCATCGATCTTGTGTGATCTAAAATGTTCTCATGTAAGAATTGCCTCACCATAACATTTAGGCCTGCTAATCCAGTGATGCACGTTTCATCGCTAAGGAACTGGAAACATGGGCGGTCTCTTATTAGATCAATTTGATGCTTGAAACTATGTAGTCAAATATATGTGATCAGTTTAGACGTATCTGTATTGCTTGCACCACAAGCATTTGGCCTCTTAACAATGATAGGAAAGAATATCTTACTTATTTATTTACAAGCAGTATATTTAATTCTCCTGTAGGACTTGGATACAAAACCACAACACCCAATTAAAAGTTTGTGAAAACTATTATCTTGAAGAAGTATTTAGTAACTAGCAGTGTCCACTCATTCGGACCCCCACATTCAGATTATTAAAATCTGAAATTCTTTTAGTACTCAAATGCCTAATATCGGCCCATTCCAAGGCACCATTTCTAGCTAGATTCAAGTGGGTTGACTTTATCCAGACAAATCATAGTGTGGTCTTGGCTGCTCCATCAGAGGTATGTGGCAGAGAAAGGTGTTTGTCTGCTTGGACGTCCATGGTTGGAATTAAGTAAAGTGGGGGGCAGACCATGGATTCTGGGTAGGTGAAGGGAAGTATAAGCTAGGGACTGATAAGGTAAAGGCATTGCATCTTAACTTAGCAGGGTATGGCCCATAAGGTATGGGTAGAGATGAAAGGAAGAGGCCAAGACCTCCTTTTGCATATTTTTCTATATAGGCAATTCTTGACGCCTGCATAGCTGTGGGCAAGGTATACATTAGTTTTTAAAAGTTAATAAGGAGATTTTGCTAAATGCATATTTTTTTAATTATCAATCCATATTATTTGATTATCAATTTTATTATTTTCAGTGAATACATAAAGGCAGAAAAAGAACATGTATGTGAGTGCTCTGTTGATATTTGTCGCCTTTGAAATTGTATTCCCATGTCCATTTGAGTGTTAGTTGACCAACACTTTAGGTAATCACCAAAGACCTGTTTTGGCTTCTTGCTCCAGTTTGCTGCTCATTCTCGGCACTAAGCCTTGGGTTATGAGTGGTCTACAGAACATCAAATCATATAAGATATATACAGCATGTTACGTTTTTCTGGAACCACTGTATGACTGGGAGCTCCATAGGACAACTGAGATGGAAACATTTGCACAATTTAAGAAAACCTACCAAGAAATGGACATATAAAATGCTATATAAATAGTTTAAGGGCACACTCCTATGCTGTAGTGGACACTGTGGCGTCCCAGTATGGTTCGTGCCTGTTTGCCCTTTGTGCGCACTCTGTAGGCGAGAGTAACATTTTTCAGATCACCAAGTTCATGACATTAATATAATGTCAGACTTGACAAATAAGTGTATTGTGAGAGGGATATTGTCTTTTTATACTTGGGGATGGTCCATCAGTGTTAATGTACAGAGTAGGTCTCAAAATGTGCACTTTCTACTAGCCATTGGCTACTTACAATTGACTCTTGGCGAGTAAGAAATGGTAATCCATGTGCATTTGATCATTGGAAGAAATGAGGGGGCAAGTGACTTCTTATGCCTGGCTAGTAGATTTCAATTTTTACGCCTGGTCCAGAGGGCTCTAGTTTTCCCATTTAATGCATGGCAAGCTCCTCCATTCATGTTTATTCCTTTCTGTTATGGGGGTGGGGGTGGTTTTTAGTTATAGTAGGCGATAGACCTGTATAGTATGGCAAGGAAAAACCACATTACTTTGTCTGTTATCTATCCAGCACCCGCCCCTTACTTGTCTCGAGCAGCCCCAGCTCTCCCTGTAGCTTGTTAAATCACCCTGGATTCTGCGGGCAGGGTAGAAGGGGGAAGGCCTCAATCCCTTGAATGACACCAGCATATGACCCTTTTATCAAAACAAGAGGGGACACAAACACTTGCAGCACGGATGCTGGTGTTTCTTTTTTATAAAGTCTCAGGCATTACCCACCGAGTCTGATGGGCACAAATCTGCTCGAGTACACCAGTAGTTTTGGATGTTTGTTTATTTTATTATTATTTTTTTATTAAAAGGGGCTTTTAAAACTCACCTAAAGATTAAACTGAACTATCCATATTTTTAAAATACCCAAAGTTTATCAAGTGAACTTTATATAAAAGTATGTAGAGAAGGGTCCTTTCTTGAGGCAGGCGGCCTGGCTGGCCAGGGCTTCCTGGATGAACTCCCATGTAGGGAGGGCTTCTTGAGTCTCTGTGATCCTGGGCCATGCGTGCTGGGTGGCCTAGGGCAGTAGCAGGAGAGGCCCACTGGGCTGTTCCACACTGGGCAACTTATGTTGGAAGCGGGCTGGCTTGCAGCACATAATGTCTTGGGAGGATAGCTCAGGGAAACATGCTTGCCTTGGAAGCAAGACGACACAGAGAAACCCAGGTTCGATCCGTGGGTCCACGCTTAGAAACCTCTGGGATGAATAACCTATCATATCATGAGTGGCCCAAGAGTGATTTCTGGCCGGTTGGTATATGTCTGATGCAGCCCAACGACCTTATGCACGAAGTGAGCTTGTAAGTCCTTTTCCTTGGCCATGTGCCCAGGTGGATGAGGGGCGGGCTGTAAGTAGAGAGGCATCGTCCGACTGTTGGCTCCCTACGGCACAAGAGGTCAAAAGTAAGATTTCACGAGCAGCGGCTAAAAAGATAAGCCATCACCTAGTAGGCAGACGCTACCCCTAGATAAGCAGGAGCTAGCACTAGAGTTCCTCAAATATAACTTTTAGGTAAGGTGCAAACTTTAACCTTTTGTTAAGTGTATACAGTTCATTATGTATTGATGTGTATCTAATTGTTCTTTATACATATTCCAAGGTACAAAAATGTAATGTGAAATAGGTAGGTTTGTATGGCAACAGTTTACCCCAAGAGGCAAATGTATCTCCTGGTAGCTTTTGGTGTCAAGCTAAGCACGCTCTTCTGGGCTAGAAGCAGGAGCTGAATAGTTCCCAATTTTGAACTACAAGTGCACCCCTACTTGGCCATAGTTTATCTGAATATCTAGATCTAGCTTTAGCACCCGCTTAGGTCACTGTGCTCTTTGATTAAGATTATTTCTTCCTTTCCCGGCTGACAATGCATAACGAGAGGTGACAGACCATTTTTCATTGGGGGCCCTAGAATTTTGAATCCCCTTCTCTGGAATTGCGACAGCTGGACTCGTGGCAGCTTGACTTTCAGATTCTATTCCACGCAAAATGAAACTTTTATTTATTTTCTTCATCAATAATTGAATTTTTTTTCTACTTATCTACCTTCCCTATCATCTGCTAGTTAAATCACTGCCCAGATGCAGGTCTTCTGCCTGGTTCTTTCGGGATATGCACCTTTATAAATGCGTGACATCAAATCCATGTCCTCGGGGCGGGGGGGGGACTTCACTCCACTAGGAAGTTCTGGGCTGCAGCGGTAAATGTTGCACGTTGTCCATCCTGGGTGCATTGGTGATGGTGGCCAGACCCTTTGGGGGAACGAGGCACTGTATGAAAGGGATTCAGGCAGGATCAACCAGGTATTTGTTTTGGAGGCATGGGTTGCCAGCTAGGGCCTTTGAAGTGAGGGTCTGGCGCAACTGAGCTTCACTATGGAGGCCCCCCCCCCCCCCAACACCCTTAATGGGGGATGATGGTTACATTTCCACTCTGAACCTTTAGATCTGCATTTATATTGGGAGGGAAAAAGTAGAACTAAAAGTACAGGAATAAAACTAAAATGGAATTGGCTATTTGTGCATAACGAGGCAATTGGAGAGCTAGGAATGTCCTGACTATATATCTAATGTACAGACTAGATGGGCCTTGTCTACTATTTCAAGAAATATATATTTGGCTATGAATAAAGAACATTGTTGTAATGTAAGAGGAAAAACATACAGTGATTCTGTAATTCAGTGACATTAGTCCACTGAATGAGGTTCACAAAAAGACCAAGCACAATCTTAGGTAAAAATTTGGTTTTATTTAATACAAAGACACCGCTCCTTGGATAGAACTCAAATGTTCTGTTTGGTAAAAGTGGCGGTAATTCTGTGACTGCCACTTTTCCCGGTCCGGCAAACTACAGGTTTGCTGGTGGGTGTTACCTGATTTTCCTCCAGACAAGAGCTGGAGGTAAATCAGGACCCCCCCACTTGAAAAATAATGCTGGTATTACTGGCACCAGTACCATCAATCCATCGAATGGGTATTTACTGTCATTGCCGGCACCTGGAATATCCTTGTGCCGGTAACAGTAGGCCCGTTTCCCGGTATCCCTGCGGAATACCAGGAAACTCGAAATGACCCCCAAAGTGTTAGGATTAGGATTTCCTTCAGTCAACAGTTCAGGGATCTCCTTATGAAGATCTCTGGGTATCTCGCAGTCACTCAATCTGTCTGATCGATCTCTTTGGTTTCTTGTTTTTGGTATGAAATGATCAACTGCGACCCTTCCTATAGAAATTGCATATTTTGCTGTGCCTCCGGCAGGTGCTGCAGATATAGTAGAAGTTTCTCTTCTAATTTGAGATGGAGCCCGATTGAGCCAGCTGGCCTCCACAGCTGGCAATTGTAAACACTGTCCAGACAGGGGTAAATCTTCCTCATTTTATCTGCTTTTCAGTCAGTCTATTTGTTAAGTCCCACCACCAACTGACAACTCGACTCTACTTTAGAACCCTACATGGAACCTAGGCTCATGTGGATGTCACACATCTCCCATCTCTGCTGTGAAGGACATAGAGCATATGAAAGCATGGATGATGATGATATAAATAAAGAGGCAGAACGGATAACTATCAACTTTAAGAAAGGAGAGAGCGAGATCAGCAACACACAAAAGGGAGACCGATCTGAGAAAAATGGACTGTGAAACCTGTCTGATTAGTGGTCGTTCTCACATATAATCTCGCAAATACTTCGGTTTCCTACTAATCCTTTTTGTTCTGACTTCTTCAAATGGTTTCATCCAGAATTTTGTAATTTATCACCAACACTCTCATTACCCGATCGCTTAACTTGCGACTCATCCCTACACTCTTTGCAGTACTTAACTCTTCCATTTGACATTTTGATTCTGTTGCCCATACCATCCAACTACTTTTCCTTTTAGATAATGGATGAACCGGCTCATGCCACTTGCACACCTGATTGGTGTTCGATATGCTACTGTCTATGGTTTTAAAAAAAGCTCCATTAAAAAATGTCCTACTCTGAATGGTTGAGACCACTTTTGAGACGGTTTTTGTATATTAAGAGGCATCTTATTGTGGACACAATCTCCTTTCTTATAGTCTCCATTTGCAACAGATGTATACCTATCATGTACTCTTTTATTACTTCTTTGTTTCTCATCAATTCTATCCCTGATTTGTTGCCAATTAAGTTGCGACTCTTCCCACCCAAGCAGGACACTCTAGCATTAGGTTTCCTCTCAACATTTCAAAAGAAGAGACCCATATGGTGTGAATCTATTTGTGAACACAGTGTCATTGGCTGCTTCCTTCCAACCAGCCCCTACCAATATGGCCATTTGTATGCTTTCTTTAATAACCCTATTAAATCTCTGTACAATACAATTGGTTTCTGGGTGGTCTATTGAGCTACTGCGATATGTAATGTCCTTGCTCTTGAGATAAGCCATAGCCTTGTAAGCAAAGTGAATTCTGTTACCTGTTACCAAAGTTGTGGGAAATCCCTCTCTTAAATATAGAATCCAAACGCTCAATAACATCTTCAGTTCAAATATATTGTACAAAACTGACTTTTTCCCATCTAGATATGAAATCGATAATGGCTGTCCAGTAGGTTTGTAATCCTGAGTTCCTTACTGGGACGACAATGTCAACACACACCCTTTTCTGTAGTAAGGTAGGAACTGTCATCACTGTTCTGGGATTACATCTAGAGGAACATGCTTTTTCACTACTCGTAGGGGTTACAATCCCTTTTGGCTTTTTTGACTTGCACATCGCATGTGGTCCCCCAATAATCTTGATTAACCCTTTGTTTCGTTTTGGTTATTCCTTGATCACCTTCATGTGCCAATTCTATGATTTTGGATCTTACACCTTCTGGAGGAATAATTTGATCGCCCCTTAAAATAAGTCCTTTCAACAAATGTAGTTTGTCACGGACCAGCAATCAGTCTTCACTGCTTTAGTTTTTGAAAGGCTTGCTGATGTTATTGCTCACTAGGCCAACTTGTACACCGCAAAGTCATTTTTATGACTTGTCAGAAAAGACTAACTTTGTCCCACTCCTCCCTGGACATACCATTTTGTTTAATTATCAGTACTTGATCATCTTCCTAGCTTTCTACATTGATTTCCTCATTATTAGTCTGGACAGACTGCTTTAATTCTAATATGTACATGTTTAATATCCTGTGTATATTCCTGTATATTACTTTAAACTTGTTCACCATTTCCTTTCTGAAACAACATTTTATCTAACCTTTTGGTGTTTAGTATTTCTTTAAGCAATTTTATTTTTGATCGGATCACAGGTCGAGCCGTATGTCCCATAACAATGGGCTGAACACAGTCCATTTAATTGCTAACATTTCTTTTTCTATTGTTGAGTAATTCTTCTCCGCTTCTTTTAACACATGTGGAGCAAAAGCTATATGATATTCTCTCTACGCTTCTCGTTAAGTCAACACTGCAACCAGATATTCATTGCTGGCCTTTGTGGAAGGGTCATAATTCTTTGAGGTAGCATCATTGAATTTTTCCATTCTCTGCTTCACACTCTCCATTCCACACAAAAGTTGCTCCCTTCACCAGTTTCCAGATGTTGGATGTTGTAGTGAAGCGCAGGATGAATTAAGCATAATCTTCAGCCGTTCCCAAAAATGACATTACTTGCTCCTTATCAGGACAAGGGGCTAGTACATAGCGTTCTGCAACTGTAACTTCAACATACAATGCAAAAATATAATTTTGTCCATTATTTAGGACCCCTTATGCTTTACATGTGGAGTAAGTGTGTTCAAATGTTTATTTATCAATTGTCCCAAATGCACTGAATTCAATTCACTCAGCTGTTCTACATCAGGTGGCCCGGGAATACAAAAGTAGTTCCTGCTAGTTGTTGGTGTCAAGCTACCCAGATTAAATATCTCCCAGGCTCCCTCAATTTCGAACACTGCGGTTCACTTTTGCTCTTAGTCTGGGTCGATGTGCAAACCCCTTTTGAGTACCCTATTTCTTCACTGAATAGATCATGTTCTCTGATGCATTTCGTGCCTCTGTTGTCTTATCTTGATCTGCCACCTCACAAGCAAACACTGATTACTTTGCGTTGGGATCTAGTTAATGCAATCTTTTTGGGTGTGACCAATTTAGCGAAAGGCCCATTTCCTTTATGGGACAGAAATATGTTTCAATAGGCTTCAGGATTTATGTCCATTTCATTGAGCACTAAACTTCCTGTAAACATCACATCGAGCAATCTTTTAGGCAAAAGAGTATATAATTGGCACCCATCACCCTGTATGTGCTCCTATTTCCTACTAATATTGACACCCTGAGTTTTTCTGTGTCTCCATCCAACAAATAATTTCTTGTGATCCTTGTGTGTGTATTTAATCCTTCTGTCCTATTTCATCATCTTCAATGATAAAGGTGGATTCATCCAATTCCTCACATAGTTCATCTACACAGTCTGTTGATTTGTGTATATTCTCCAACATTTGGCGAAATGCCCTTTCCTTTTCATAGTTCGAAAATAAAAATCAATGAGCAGGAACTAAGACCAGCTCCTGGCTGTCTGGCATCATCCAGTAGGCAGGAGCTACCACTGGAAGTAGGAGTGAGGACATGGTGCACCACACATCTAACTTAAACAGGAGAGGCAAACTTTAACGTTATGCCTATTGTCTATTATGTATGATCCATTATGTTTTTAAATGTGCAATATGTGCCCTAATTCCTATTTATTAACTTTCACATATACATGTTTATAAGGCATCAATTGGCCTGGGACGCGTAAGGTAGCTCCTGCTAGCTGTTGGTTTCAGGCTAACTAGGCTAGAAGCGGGTGCTAAATAACTCCCAGTAATTGTGGACCCTGCTATTGCATTTCATACATATTGCTTTACTTGCAGGACATATCACTGCTGGAGATGTGAAATGGACTGTCACAGCATCTTCTCCTCTCCTCTCTGCCTTCTTTACTTTCCTCCTAAATGCTTCTTTTCTTCTATTTCCCCTACTGTTTTGTGCTGTCATGACATCGGCCGAGGCTAGTCACTCATTCTTCCTGTTATCTGTGTACGATTTATCTTCCAGCTCCTTGACACACTTACTAGTATGCTTCTCTTAACACTTCCTCTCATCGCGGGTTCCCTTTAGCCCATAGTACTTGTCTCACTTTGCTTTCCTTGCACTCCAGAATAAGTTGATTGGAATTAATAGAGAAAAATGTATATGAAGCCGCAAATCCATCATTTAAATCTTATACCCTTTTGCCAAAGAGAGAGCACACATGTTTTCATCATAATTTCTGCTCAACATCTTAATACGCTTTTTATAGCCCTTTAATCCCCGTTTTTCTTCTTGACTGAGTGGAGGTAGGTTTTCAAAGTGTTCTTGTCCATAGTATCCCATGCAGTGTAAAAGAAGTCTTTCTCCTTTCCATCGTATAATTAGTGCCTTGTACTGATTGTATATGGTGTTCAGAAACTTTTTTTTTTTTTTTTTTTTTAATTCTTTCACTCCTGCAATATATTTGCATTGGTAAAGCTCTGTTTTTGTGGATCACTGCCACTCCTCCCTAGCTCATTTGTGTGATGGGTCCCCGGTTGCTGGGTAGCAACGTCTTGGGTCTGGGCACGAGTAAGGGGCCTTTTTTCTAACCTGGTGAGTGCTGTCCGAGTCAAATGAAGCGCTGCCACAGTTTTGTTCGTCGAGTTCTCTGTGATCATTCTTTTTGGGATAATTGCCCCACGCGGGCCCTCTTTCTTGCTGATCCACAAAGACGGTGTACGGGACACCACTCGCTGTGGCCGAAGACTCCTGCAGGTGTTTCGCACCCATGTTGCGTGCCTCCTAAGTAAATTCTAACCTGGCCGCATCGGTGGGGTAGCGGCCTATCTTAAAATCATAAACACTGCGCAGACAAAGGTAGGTCTTACTTATTTTATTTGCGCTTCAGTCAATCTCTTCTTTAAGCCCCACTGTTGACCACCAACTGACAACTCTCTTCCCTAGATGGAACATGGGCTCGGGTGGATGTCGGGCATACCTTCTACAGATGAGCTCAAAAGGGCCTTGTTTTACCTCTGTTCCCTACGGTCCTGATTCCCTTCCCTTTTCGCCACCCCTCTTCCTCTTCTGCTCCATCTCAATGCCACACCACATGATTATTCCTCCTCCAACCGCCTATTTAACCCAGCTGATTGGGTTCTCATCCATGCCCCCTGCCTTGGACTAAGCGTGCCGTCTACTTCCTCCTCTGAATGATTACCATCACACCAACCTCCTGATGTCTCCCTTCTGCAATGAAATTACAGTAGCATTTTTATTCAGCATGTTTCTGGGGCAAAGTGAAGGTGATCGGCGGATCCTCCCTGTGGCCATTGTTCACTGGCTCAGTGAGGTCCCAGGCACCTTGACCACCCCAGTGGATGTCTGGAGTGTAAGGCAAGGGAACATGGCCACACTAATGCGTTCATGCTGTTGCAGCTTTTAGGGGTCATGGCAGGGTAGGGGAGGGAGGATATTAGTTTGTAGTTCTTTCCCACTGCTCAGGGTGCATGGCTTAAAGCAGCAGGTGCATGGGGAAATGGGGCGCGTCACAGTTTCAGATCGGCAGCTGCGCGAGAGTACTGTGTACAGGGCCCAGGTTCCTCCCACTAATAAACTAGCTCCATCAGACGAATATAGTAGTACTTGTTGCAAATACTATGTAATGTGCAAAGCACATAAGATCAGTAAAATAGCTCACTGGATAGAGCAGTTGCTGGCAGTCAGCTGTAAACTTAAAGTCACATACCTGTTTTCCATCAAAATACCTTGTCTACGAAATACCATTCTCACTTTCAAAAGTGCCTGCCAATTGCCTTCCCTTTCCCTACACAATACAGTAAGCAACCCGACAAGCATGATTTTAGAACTGTGGTTATCTGTTTTTTTCTTCATACAAATCCTTATCTTTCTTCAACTAAAATACAACTGCATATGAATTGGTGCAGTGTAATAAAAACAGTGTTTCAGTTCAGTTACTTTATTGTTCTTTGTGTATAGTGGAATGGCTGGCACTCCAAAAATGTTAACGGCGGACTGAAGGGAACGAACGGAACGGAACTGAACTGAAGGGAAGGGAAGTGCTGAATAATACCTTTCTTTTTGTTTTTATTGCTCCCCGTAGCTAGTTGTGTATGAAAATCCTTCTGAATGTATGAATAAATAAAATAATAAAAGCATGGAGTGAAACGAGGGAAGGAAAATCTATTTCTCGGTATCTATTAAAGTTGAGATTTTCATACAAAGCTAGCTAGGATAGGAATATCTGTACTTTGTCAAGACGCAGAAGCTGCGACTTTGCATGATCAAAGCGCATCCACAATCAACTGGAAGTTTGCAGAATAGGCTTAAAGTTTAATACTTGTGTACGAGCGCGATAGAAATAAAAAATCAATCAATCAATGCATTTATTGCGGGTCCAATCTGCCGATCTCGGGGTATATTGGACGGCACCCTGGACAAAAGGCTTTTGAGGTCATGGCTCCCTTAGAAAAGTGGGCCCAAATTATGAAAACCTCACTTCCAGAAAGGGGCATGTCCCAGCAAATACACCTAGCGATGGTAGAGGAAGAAAGATGGTCAAAAGGTGTGTTTTTAAAAAAAAAAAAAAGATGATGTTGCAGTTTATGATTGGGAGGTCTGACTTTGGCTCTTTCACATTGCTTTAAACATTTAACAAAAAACAAGGGGTGATGCCTGGAAGGTTTTGAATTAACCTAAACCTCGGGCATTGTTCTGGGCATAACCCAAGACCATTGCTTTTCAGGTTCTATGTTATTCCATTGTCAGGTTTTTTTCACTGAGTCTTTTGCTGCTGATTTTTTTTTTTTTAAATTGTTTTTATTTATTTTTGGCTGAAAAACTCATCAAATAATTAACTTGGCGGGTGGTCCGCCTCAAAATTCCCCCAATTCCCAGTCCTCACACCCCCTACCGCTTATATCCCTTTCACCCCGCCCCCATATCTTTCGATTCGTTTTTCAGCCAAAAATCTGCTTAAAAAAACACTGCTAAAAAGATTGAGATGGTCAAAGCAGGGTCTCCAGAATCACTGATGATCATTGTATCCTCCCGCACCAAATTGGTATCTAAATAATGAGGAACGGATGCAAGGTGTAACCCCTGATGTCTGTCCAATTTTGTTTAAGGGCATCACAGGCCACATCCTCCAGGCCGTGCGTCCAACTGAAAAACTGTGGAAGCATCCAATTGCTTGCTCTGCAAAGGTGTTTGGAATACCAGGCAACCACCATGTTGTGTAGACAAGGCAGATATTCTGCGTGGAGGACAATCTGTCTCTCCAGACAAAAATGCCTAAAAACCTTTTGTCTTAGCCAGTATTCGTGACCAGGCCTCCCTCCCTATCTTGTTGATGTATTGAACCTCCAAAATGTTGTCCATTCTGAGAAGAACTCCAATTTTCCACCTGGTCCTTTGGTAGACTCTTCAGGGTGCAGGAACGTGCCTTCAATTAACAAAAACATTTCAGCTCCCTTTCCTGGGGTCAGGGGGTGCTTTATTCCTCCCTATTGTGATTTGCCCGCAACATGCTACCCGGCCCAAAACAAAGGTGTCCAATTCTATAATGAAGTCTGGATACATCAGAAATACCCCTTTGCTGTTCCATGCTTGCTTGTGATTCATTTACCAATGGAGTTCCACTCTGGCCTCTGCAGAGAAGTGAATCTCGCCACAGTAACTGAGTCACTTCTTTAGGTGCAAAGCCTTCCAATCTCTACAAAGCCCTGTAATTGAAAAGGCCCCAGAAAGATTGCCTGAATTGATGCACGCAGAAACGAGACCTTTAATCCTGCCCCAATTCCTCTGTGAAATCATTTGTTATGCTCCCATCAACCTGATGATCTTCTTGATAGTTTTGATCTTGGATATTGCTTACAAACCCTGGAGTACCCATGGGAATCTGCACAATTAGCTCCTTTTCCCTTCAATTCTAGAACCTCCTGATGAACCAACCTGGTGCTCTCCGGATGAGCAAAAATGGTCTGACGAGAAATGGATGTCCCAAATGGAGTGTGGAATCCCTGAACTGTTTAGACGAACCAACGTATTGTGCTACACAACCAGGAATGGATAAACACAGACACCTGAAACCTGAGGACCATTTCCTCTTTGCAATCATTGTTGTCTCTGAAATCTTTAATTATTGAAGCGTGATCTGTTGTGCCAGCTTCTGGCATGCTGGCGAAAGAACGTGCAGGAGTGAGACTTCTGTGCTGCCAGTTACTGAAAGCGATTCTGCTGCTGTCTGTGCTGCCAGTTAGATTCTGCTGCTGGAATTCCTGAAAAAGCAAGCAAGGGAATCAACCCCTACCTTCCGCAGCGCATCCACAATTGCATCCACCAACTAATCTTTTCAAAGAGGCTTGAAAATTGTCCACGGTTGTGTACAGCCCAACATATTTGGACTAAACTTGTTCCCAAATAGGAGGGATCCTGCATCCTCACCCGGGTCTCTAGGTGCTAAATCTGCCAATTTGGGATGTACGTCTAAGCAAGGCAACTGTCTTACACTGCACAACCAGCACAGCATTAGTGTTGCCCAGGAAGCGAATTACCTTCTGAACCTAGTCTCAAAGTGGAATGCTGTCCACCATCCCCTCCTTTTCCAAACCATTTTGTCAATGGTCCCGAGATAGCAAGCACCTTGTCCAGGCATATCTTTAATGCCCTGTCCAACCCTTTCATCAGGTCCTTCCCCCCCATCTTGACTATTAACGTCACCAGCTGGGCGTCTAATTGCAGTGTAATCATGGCTTTGCACACAGTTGTATGTCTAGGGAATTTTATCCTATTTGTACCTGTGAAAGGGCGCTTAGCCAACCAGGTGGCTTGAACAGCGAGAGAGAAGGTACTGTGCACTGCCAGCTGTTTCCAGCCCCCCTAAGAACCTTCCATGGGTGGCGCCATCATTGATTGTGGTGAGGCAATAGGGAGTCTTTGTTGTCCCCGTCCCCCACCGCATGTCCTCATCCCACCCCCATCCCCAAAAACGAACCTTACCATTTCCCCACCTCCTAGCTCCCTCCTCACTTACCTGCTGGACTGGAGCTTTATGCTCGGGTCCCAGCACTCCTTCTGGTTCTATGTCTTTTTTTCTGCTTTCTGAAGGTCGCACTTTAAAAAGACCGATTTATTTCGGTTGATTTTGTGAGGCCCTCAGAAAGCAGAAAAGGGACATGGCCGAGGATTTTTTTTTCTTCATTCGCGGCGATTTCATCCCATTAAGGACACAGAATTTCTCCTTTTTGACTTGTGTTTGGAAACCGCCTGGATATTTTCACCTACATGCTTCTGGACAGTGCCTAGCATTCTCTCACTAGTGCCCGAAAACTCTGTACCATGGGACATATTACAGCCACATTTTTAAATGTTTTAAAATCTGCGGGAGAGCTGGCATCTGCATACATACGTGGTGGACATGTCAGAAATTGGAACCATACTGGGACTCAGTCTTTCCCGAACTAGGGGCGATCTTACACGATCCTACCTAAAAACCCGATACTGGGCCTACTAGGGACACAAACAGGTGAGCCAAACATCTCACCCAGATCAAACGAGTAGTAGGTAAAGCTTTCCTTGTGGCCAGACTGGTCATTGCGCAAGCCTATAAGTCCCAGATCGGCCTGGACCGAACGCTATTGTATGACAACGCTAGCATGGAAATTATGTGGCTTGTTCAGTGACCATGCAAATAAAAGCTATTCAAGCAAAAAAATGCTTTACAATCTGAAGTATGAATAGTAAACGAATGCTCGAGATGTTTGTTCTTTTCCCTTAAATATTCTCAGAGGGTATAATTTACAATTCCTGTAATGTTAAAAAATGTTGGATTATACAATGGATCATCTCAGTGTTGTTTTTTGTGCCTGTTTCTTTACTGCTCCGCCGACATACCCGCGTGGCTTTTGGCATTTTCCTTATGATATTGAGAACTATTTTGTAGCACAACACGGTGTAGCATGAAAAGGCAAGAAAAAGCCGGGCAACAAAATTAAATATAAGAATTGTGTCGAACTACACCGATTTGAGGTGTGCTTGTTCTAAGATGAACCCAAAAGAGAATGGCCGTATGAATTTATAACGTGCAGCCATGAAGCTTGCTGTGGGTAGTAATTTGGGTTTATGGCGCCACACATAGCGAAACATGTGCAGGCAGAGTGGGGTGTTTTGTTGTACTACCCTGTTTGATACTGATATTAATTCGATATAACGTTTGTTTGCAATGCAAGTTTGTATAGCAGTGTGACCAAAGAAAACATTTATTTCGTTGTAGAGGAATTGTGTGGTTATAATGTTAACACCATCTTTTTTTGAGCGAACTATGTTGTGTATTAAAGTTACAAGGAATACATGCAAGTAACTTAGAGCGCAAACACTTCGTGCCTGTTGCTCATAATAGTAATTCAAACACTCGCAAGTGAAGTGTTTCAGGCACATAATTTTGCTGCCGAGAAATGTACAATCATATGTTGGATAACTAGGAGGAATAGTGGGGTCTGAACAATACAACCCAACTTGGAAAATCCATAGAAATTACAAAACACAGGCCAAGGTCAAGTAACGCAGGATAATCCGCACCAGTTACTCGCAGGACATGGGAAAACGGATGCAGCTTTTAACATAGTAGAGAAGCAAAGGGCTGTCATCTCCAGGCCTTTTCATAGCGGTGGAGGGCGGTTCTTACAGGTATGCTTGTTTTGCTGTAGGGGCGTTCTGCGCACTGACTTCATTGTGCCACGTATTGCAGTTGAGGAGCTTCATAGGTAATGTGGCCCTGGGACGGGGTGGTCATCTTACCGCGTACCAGAGGGGTCCAGTGCCTCACAATAAATGTGGTCCCGGAACAACTGCGTTGTGCAAATCGCCATAGCAACCGCCAATACTTGGATTTTTCATGTGAGTGTCTGGCATCCTGGTCCTGACATGCAACCTGGACTTGCCAATCATGCCTCCTTTCCATTTATTGGGTATTTATAATGCGCCTGCATGGCAAAAAGGTGTTTGAAGGCGCAACAGGGCAAAGAGCGGGAGGGAACTGGGATAAAGAAAAACGAAAAAGAGGTCCTACAAGCCCTTCTGTCATTCGCATTGTGCAAGTGCAATAACCTGAAGTGCGTGGGGGAGGGGGAAAGTGCCAGTCAGGGCGAGTGTCAAGGGGTGGCGGGGTTGACAAGTGCCAGGAGAAAGCAGTGAGTGCAGGGGAAGGAAGGTCCACGTGCTAAGTGCGAGGGATGGCGCTGGAAGGGCTCAATGGGTGCAGGACCAGCCAGGCCAGTGCAGGCGGAGTGAGTCCGGAAGGACAAGTGCAGGTTAGGGGTGCAGGGTGATCAGGGGAGAACAGGTTCAGGGGTAGACTGGTCGAGGAGGGCCTGGTGCCCCGGAATCTGAAGGAAACAGCCAGCCAGTCGAAGAGAGGCAGAGGGGGACATTAGCAGGGGAGGGAAGGAGGAAGAGAAAATGAGGGTCTTGAGAAGCTTCCGGAACTTAAGGAGATCCGGCTCAAGTCTGAGGGGGGCACGGAGACCATTCCTGAGGGAGGCACCTGCAGAGGAGAGAGATCTACCCCCTCACCCCCACTTTGTGCTTGGAAAAGCGTCTGATCTGCAGAGAGTTGGAGCTAGACGACCGAATAACTCTAGAAGGGAGGTATTTAGGGAAACATTGATCAAGGTGGGGTCCCTCTTGTTTTGAAAAGCACTTTAGCAAGAGTTTTCTAAAAAAGAAAAGAAAGCCCTAACCCACCTAACTACTGACAAGTCTCAAAGGGAGTATTTTCGGCAGGAATCCTTGCCGTTCATATACCAGCAGCTTCCTTAACACACACGCAAGGCAAAAAACGGAACAATACATATTCAGACCAACAAGAGGGACATAATCTAGACTCTGCCAGATATGGGGCACGCTGAAGAACGCGGTACCAGCTCACCTAGTGTGCTTGTCGTACTGGACATCTCTGCCGCATTGTTAATGACCACCAAAAAGAAGAAGATTGGCGAACCTAGGATTAAAAGGAACTGCTTTGTACTGAATCACTTGATCAATATTATAAATGAAACCACACACTTGCTCCCCGCAGCCTCACTTGTTGAATTCTGCCTATTGCCTGTTTTTCAATATTTACATGACCCCTGTCTTTTGTTCTTAACATCCGTCACTGACCACACATACACTTTTTTACATTTGTTAGCACAACCCTCCTCTTCAGTGTCCTCTCTTCCACGTCCTCTCTTCCACCCTCTTCAGCTATTTATTTGTTCTTCTACCGCCCTTCAAGGCAGAGAATCTTGCTCTTGCAATTGCATGCAACTCGATTTTTCTTCAGAACCACTATTACTTTAGCTCTCTGTGGCTGGGATTCTTTCTGCAGTGGTTTAAAATATTTTCCCTTCTGGGAAAAGATGAATTCTTAAACGTTCCCGAATCCGTTTTCCTTCATTCTCCATTTCAAGACATATTAATGATTGTCCACTTTGATTATTTGAATTTAGGTGCCTTGTCTTAATTTCTGCATTTTATTTGAGTAATATTAACGGGGGCTCTCAATATTAATCAATTGCAGTTTCTTTAACCTATCTTTCAGTGGTTGACTGCATTTAATGTTCTATTACATTATTTCTCCTGTTATTTTTATTTTCAGATCGTTATTTTAATTCTTTTCACATCATCAGAGTCCCAAAGTATACACTCGCCTTTCTGTGTTATTTATTTATTTATTTATTTATTTATTTATTTATTTATTTTTGCTTTTAGCTTCTCATTTCAGTTTTCTCATTTTTATGGCCTTTCTCTTTCTATTCTGGATGAAAAGGAAGTTTGTGGAGCAGGTCACATTCAGCGATTTATGTATAAGCCAGTTTGAGCCTCGCTTCTTTAGTAGAGATTTCTTATTACCAGCGGCAGTGCTCCAGATAAGATTTGTGGGAGTATGTTGCTCCTTATTTTTCTTTTAAAGTTGGGAGCAAAATGATTTTTTAGGGAGTAAAAATTAAGCCCCATTCCCAATTGGACTATTTTATAAGTGAGTGCAAAACCTGCTTTAACTGTAGAAAATAAATGTTTTTGTTTTTCTTTGCACCTTATTCATGCACATTTAGAAATACATTTTTTTTTATCTCCTCCAATCAGGCAGCAATAGTAGTTTTCTTCCTCTGGCTCTAAGTGGATTACTGGTCCAAACATGCTGTGTCAACGAAAGCAGGGAAATAGGCTACCATGTGTACATTTCCTATTTTTGCTTGGAGTATTTTTACTCCCTATTTTTCTCTTTTGGGAGTATTTGCCTATTTCTACGGAGTAAAAGTGACTGATGCAAGCCTTTTCTGTAGGGCTGACCTGGGGTCTTGTTTGCGATTGGTTAATGTTCCTGCTCCATATCGGCAAGTTGTATCGACTGTGTGAAGGCAGCAGTTCATAGTACCAGCTATTTGTCTGCTTTCATTTGGATGTTTCCACAAGTTGCGGGCCATTCATTTAGCTAGGACTTCGCTTCATCCCTCATGGTTACCTTGTATTTTTTGTAATTTTGTTTTCTTGTCCTTCTCACTGTCTACCGTCACTCTGCATGCATTTCTCACCCCCCTGCGTTATAGGCTTACAACACAGAGGACATTCGCTGTAATCCTACACCAAATATACACCTTGAATTGTATTTTATTTGTATAGCGCCAAAAAAAGCCCATATGCATGGGGTGCAGACACAAGATACAGTCCAAGTAACGCATTACAGGCCAGGAACAAGCAAAGATAAGTAGGCATCTTGCGCAAAGACCAGAGTTTACAGAGACTGTTTAAGGAGATCTAGCAAAGTGATAGCTCTTAAATCAGGGGGCAGTGCATTCCAAGGCATGGGAGCAGCAGCAAAAAGGCACTTTTAGTAACCATAGTCAGCTTGGTTCTGGCAACCGCCAAAAGGTTGCTATTATTAGAACGCAATGTTCTACGTTCGGGAGCCAATTCAGGCATTTGGATTAATCTGCAGGGCGAATGCCAAACAAGCACTTGTGTTATTGTCAGGAGCCGAAAAGAGATTCTCTTAGCTACTGGTAGCCAATGAAAGTCTCTTCTGGCCTGCAAGACACGATCTTGCATCCTTGCCCCAGCTACCACACGAACCGCGCAGTTCTGAAGTACCAGAACCATACAAGTAGATGCCATGCAAGAGGCTGCCGAAGTAATCAAGCTTAGTACCAATAACGGCTCTAGCAACCATGGCACAGTTCTGCTTAGTGAAGGTCGAATTTGATATAATAAGCTGTTTAGGAGATGAGGAAGTTAACATGAGATTTCATGTCCATGTGCTGATCGAAAACAACCCCCGAGTCTTAACTTTAGATAAGGTGTTCAATTTACATCCTGTAATATCAAAAGCTTGGTGCTCGGATCCCAGCTTCTTGAGCTTATCTGATGTGCCTATGAGCATAAACTCAGTATTAGTATTGTTCGATGCCAGACCATTACACATCCATTGCTGTATCAAGTACACTGGACACTAGGGATTAGGCACTGCATATCGTCAGCGTAGTTGGTATAACTAATCCCTCTATCATCTAGTAGCTGGAACAAAGGCAATGCATGCACATTTTATAGGGTTGGTGATGGGCATGCCACTTTAGGGGGTGCCATACTGGATCTTTACCGGATCCGCAGCCGCACCCCAGCTGAAGACTGTAGCCAATCTATAACCAAGAAAGGAATTAAACCAGGCTGAAGCAGATGGTGAGATGCCTGATCCCTTTGCAAGTCTTATCTACAAGCAAAGCATGGTCAACGAAGTTGAACGCTGCGGAAAGATCCAGTAACATCAACAGAAGGGCCTGCCCTTTGTCCATATAGTGTTGAATGTTAGAAGTCTAATAAAGCTGATTCTGTGCCATGTGCTGGACGAAACCCAGACTGCCTTTTGCCCAAGACGTTGTGGGCAATAAGGTAATCCTGCACCTTCAAATAGGCAACCCCGTCAAGATTTTAAGGAGTAAGGGAATGTTTGTAATCCGCATATAGTTGGTAGGCACAGAGCTTAGTTTTTTTTTTCTTTTTTTTTTTTTAATCAATGGAGATATCCAGGACTGATTGATTGCAGTCAGACACATGACACTCCGCAAATTACTGATTCAGGCATTCCTTTTATAGATGGTATTAACAACGACAAGCAGTCCTACATAACTCCCGCTGAACACACATTTCCCTTGCAACAAATCTGCTTATGCTGACCGATGATTAAGTATTTCGGCCTCAGCAGTTGGTCTGAACTCAAAAGGCATAAGAGACTTTACAGGCCTATGCATATCCTTACATGGTAAATGTGCCCCAGACAGTGAATTTCTGGGGTCAATACTCTCCCTAATACCACATAGTTTCCCAAACATGGCTTCCTGTATTGAAGTACACCGTAAACTGTCATTGACAATTTTGCTTGACTTGCGGAGAGGGATTCTCAAGTTCTCTCAGAACTCTAAAAAGCTCCCTAGTGTTTGAACCAGCATGTAGGATTAAGAAAAGGTTCTCTCTTGGTGGCATTAATGAGCTGTCGGTCACATGTCTTTTATTTTTCAAATCTACTACAGTAAAAAATCGATTATCCGGACTGATTGGGGACTAGTGTCTCCATATGGCCTTGTCCCAAACTTTAAACATTGGAGACCTGTGTGTTCACCTGCAAGGGCATTTCACCTTGTCTTTTTGCAGTGTAAAATGTCCCAATAACTACTTTTTATTTATTTTAAAATGTTTTTTTGTTTTCTTTTCATTTATTCTAGCACACGTATCCCAGGTAATAAGCCCGCCTTGTGGGCTTCAAATTTGTATTGCTCGTTTGTCTTAACTTCAGAATAATCTCTCTAATGTTTTATTTTCTAAGATTTTAGGGTGGAGTAAATCTCTACAACCAGATCAATACCATTTCCGCTTGCATTCAAAATACTTGTTGACTAAAGTTGTTTGTTCTTTTTCTTTTCAGAACATATGATAGCTGTGAAGTGTTTCCAGGACCTCACTTGAACATGATAGTTGGAGCGAATGGAACCGGAAAATCCAGCATTGTGTGCGCCATCTGTTTAGGATTGGCAGGGAAAACATCTTTTATTGGTCGTGCAGACAAGGTGGGTTGATTTTTTTGTTGTTGTTGCAGTCTTAAAGAGAATGCCAGCTTGACCTTTTAGTGCTCTGGTTTTCTAAATGTAAAGAAGGGGCACAGCATATCCTGTCGGCCACATAGATGCAATGAAGTAGTGTTAAGACAAGTCTAGATTCTTAAAGAATTAGTAATGGGTTATGGGTAGTAGTGAGGGGACGACTTATTTGTGTGACGGGAAATCTCTCTCCCTCTGTCTGCAAGGTCCAATATAAGGACGTAGGTGCACAAAAAGTAAAATATTGTATAAAAGAGACATTGGACAACTCTATTGTGCACTGTAGTATTACAATGGGATTCATTAAAATATACAATGTTGTCACCAACTGCTGCCACATAACAAATGACATTAAGTACAATCCTTTCCCTTCTACCCTCATTGGCAACTTTATGGGCTCTGCCAACAGCTGCTGACTAGCTGGTGGTTACCACTGCAAGGAAAAGATGAGGCACACCAGCATCCGCATTCAAACCCCGACAGAAAAACGCATGTATGCCATGGGCAAAAAGACCGCCATCAGTGCTGCTTATATTCCCATTCAAGTGATGCAGCACTTTTAGGTCATTAAGCGGGATGAAACGGAAGTAGTTGTCAAGCTGTTCGCAGAGGATATCTGAGCATAATCTTATACCATTGTCCCAGGAGAACAGATAACCTCCATCTAAATAAAGCAGTGTTGAAGCTGCAGAAACCGCAGTCGGGCAAGCTGTCAATGCAACAGTCCTCAAAATGCATGCCTGGTTCTGTATAAGAGGGTTTCTAGGGGAACACTCCATGCCTTCATGGTCAGAAACGTGCCACTTGATGCGAGAACCTGTCTGGTAAGGAAGGGTGACTAAGCACCACATGGCAGCAAAGCTAGCAGGGTTGAGTTAACCACAATTATATTGGGGTCAATCCTATTTAAGGTATACAGTCAATATGTTGAAAACATTATTTCGACATACCAATATGTTGAAACAAAAGTGCAGAAATGTTTTTGGGGAATTTGTTTTTTATTTTATAGGATTTAGTTTTGTTTAGTTAGCAAAAAAAAGATGTTTTTTTAAAAAAACATGGGTTTGGTGGGGTTCCCCCCCCAAAAAACGTTTTTAAGAAAAAAAAAGGCATTCGAAATTTATTTTTTCTGCCACTTTTGGCTCGACATATTGGTATTTCGAAATAGTGACTGTCGGAAAAAGTCACTATAAACCCCCTTTTAAATCAAATGGTTGAACATGGGGAAGAGGAGAGGTGCTTTTGTCCCCAAACATGAACTTTCTGTGTCCGCTGCTTTCGGAACTTTACCCGGTCCGGGGGACTAATACTCTATCATTGCCCTAGTGGGCTAGTGTATGTGGCAATCATGCGTGCATGCATGCATGCGTGCATGCATGCAGAGAGAGAGAGCACCTTCTTCTGCATCAGGCAAAGGCAAAAACCCTTATTCTATAAATGAGGCACCACTACAAGAACAGCATATGGGCATGTGACAGTCTGGTATCTTTCCCTGTCAAAGGGCAAAGGGGACCCCTCTCAGCTGGGGCAGGAGGCCATTCATGGGTGTTTGCCAGAGACAGTCCTTCCCCAACGGCACAGTGTGGGAGTTGGGAGTGCCTAAGTCTCTGTTCCACCCACTTGTGCCTGGTTGAAAATGGACAGTACCACTCTTGATCACCCCTTACCTACCGTTGAAAGTTCTGGCAAGGGTGTTCTCCTTTACATTGCAGAAACTCCTGTGATGCACAAACAATCCAATCTACGTGAGAGCGAGCCCCTGAATCTTCAACTACAGCGATCGGGTAACAATCTGACCTGCAGAAAGGAAAGCCACCGGGAGACCAGAAGAGGGAAACAATCTGCTTACCGCTCACCTGCAGCACCAGTGCCTCACTGAGTCAGAATGGTATGCAGCGATGAACAGACATCAAGGGGCACTGGCTGTGGTGGAAAAAGAGGTGCAGCTTAAAAGACTATTTATTATGCTGAACCATTTATGTGATCTGAACCCTGGGGGAAAGCCAGATAGAAATTGTCTCACACGGTAGGTGAGCGCTCCAGCCAATGGGAGTTGGAGGGGATGTCTACAGCAAGGAAGAGCAGTATAAAAGTGAGAATGTGTGAGGGCTGAGTGTGAATTGTTCGGGTGAGGTCAAAGGGCGAGGAGGTGGACCAACAGACCAGGCGATGAAGCGGAGCATGAAGGAGATTAGCAGAGTGTTGAAGGTGAGATGTTGGTTGGTGGGAGAAAATTATACTTTGGTTTGAGAGTGCGTGTTGGGTGAGTTAGGTGAGCGAGCATGGCTAAGTGGGAGATTATGTGAGTGAGAGGGAATGGTGTGGGAGAGTGAAAGGAGGATGAGTGCAAGAAAAGGGTGTAGAGGGTGAGGCGGGAGTAGGCCCGAGATGGAATACCATCAGCGGGATAGATGAGTGAAAATGGAGTGTGAGAGAAGGAAAAGAGGGTGAGTAGAAGGGGGGAGGGGGAGAAAGGAACACGAGTCCTGACTAAGATGTTGTGAGACAGGTAAGAGCGAGTGATACCTGGGTGGTAGAAAGGCACCTTTTCCTGTTTTGAAGACCTGCATTTTTGTGTTACCATGTTATCTAGAAGAATCCAGGGCTAGTGAGATGGATAAAGCTGTTGCTTTTAGGCCCTCACCTCTAGCCAGTAAGATCTTTAGAAAGTAAGTGGTTACCTATCTTTGATGACTATCTTGGGCATCGGGGAATTGTGAACTAGGGTGGAGAAGCCCACAGGAAGACTAGAAAAGCGGGGGCAGCCCTTGGATGGTACCCCCTTGGAACCCCCTTGGAATTATAACCCTTGAACTGTCTAAGAGTTGGTGTGTTCTTGAGGTCCTCCCCGACAAGTATTTTATTTCAACATTTCTGTGTGACAAATCCTCTGTTTTCCCTTCTCCCCTAGAGGGAGCCCTTTTCCCATGAGGCCAGGGAGGTGAGGTCACTATCCGATAGTTACCCTAGGGGTGGTATTCAGTGGGTTGGGACCCCCCCCATGGAACTAGAGACGACTGTCGGAGGAGAACACGGTATACCTCTACACCTTCACAACCTCTTACCCTATACCGGATCCCATAGTCCCCTATACTTTCATGTACCTGTGTAAGGTAGACACTTTCTCCTTAACAAGTACTTAGCTGAGAAAGAGTAGGGATTACCCATGTAAATTCCACCACAAGACTGTGATGAAGAACACGTATGACTCGCTGTGATTCCTCAAGATCAGTACTGGGACGAAGAGATGGATGGATGGATGGAGAAATGCAGAGTGCCCAGCAGAACCAACATGAGCGGTTTAGACAACTTGGAATAAGTACTGGGACCAAGAGGAGTGGTGGAGGCATGAAGAGTACTTCTAAGAACCACATTGAGCAGTCTGGTTGTTGCCGGCTGCTCATTGGTTGCTGTAGAGTAGAAAAGAGATTTAGGAAGCAGTTGTCTAATCCTCCCTGGAGGAGCTGCAGGAGCCAGCGCGGTGCAGGAAGGTGGAAGGAAGCCGACCAGGATGCCAAGAGGGGAGCTGGAAGGACCAGAAGGTGAGCTGGCAGAGAGAAGCTCCCGGTGTTCCTGAAGCTTGGAAAACGTGTGAAGGGAAGATGGCGCTGCCCAAGGAAGATTGAGACTGCAGTGTTCCCGGGCAGACCAGAGCCGAATGCAAGGCTCCCTAGAGGTAGGCGGAGCACTAGGGCTAGCTGTGGGGAAACTTGGAAAGTGCAGTCAGTATCTTTATAGTCACAGTTGAGGAGGAGTAGATCATCCCCCTCTCTCAAGGTGATAGACAGGTAAAAATGTCACTCTGAGCATGTGCCCCTTCCTCCTGTTCAACATTGTAAAAGTCAGGAGCATTGTCCACTGAGGCAGCCAGGCTGCTCGTATTATAGACGGGTACATTAGAAAATGTCACCTATTTATTTAGGACAACATAAAAACATAAAGAAATGCTTAAATTGCGCACAACATACATAACACAGAATATAGATTACTGATCTAGAATATAGGTCGGTAAAAGGCAGCAATTTTTTCCGAAATCATGCATTGCAGATTGCTATAGGCCTCAACTTTCAAGGAAAATCAAAAGTGCTGAACACATTGAAATATAGTGCAGTATGTAGCTTAGAAAGGGAGGGCTTGAATAGAAGCCAATGTGCAGTGATTCAGCAGTTGAAATGGTAAGAATATATTATTTCTGATGGTGTTGCCAACAAATGAAGCCGGCATAAAGTCAGGAAAAGATTAGTTAATGCAAGGTAACCAATAGAATACCAGACGGCTAATCTATGACCTTGATAGTATGCTAGAAGTCTGAAGCAAATGCATCATACTCCGAACTGCTTTTTTTCAAGTTTTAAAGTTGCAGAAACATGTCTTATGATTTAGAAAATGTGGAAAACACCTAGTTGTGATGATTAGCATAAATTAGGTCATTGTGACAGGAAATTATCATGTTTTACAGGAAGTTTTTGATGTCCAATAGAAACCAAGTGATGTATTTGACTTTTTATTATTGTGTAATTTTTGCCGTCTTTTAAAACAATGATGGATGCAGAAATGCAGTGAGATGATATTCAACGTGTAAAACGGGTGATTAAATAAGATGATCCCAGCCGTCTGTGTGTCTCTTCCCTGTATGGCGTGTATTTATTTCCAGGGATGGCTGACTGTAAAGAGTTATGGCTAGGAACTGGCCTCTTTAACACAGTACCTGGCAGGCCAGTGAGCCAGGTCTTCCTAAGGGTATGGGACCCAATAAATGACAGCAACACGAGTCATCTTCCTCGTAGTGGTACTTGGGAGGAAAAGGGCCCCAAGTATACAAAGGCAAAGAAGGGTCTGGGACCCACCACTATGAGAAAATGAGTCATCCTCCTCATTACGGTACTTGGGAGGAAAGGGCTCCACATACCCGCACGCAAAGAGGAGGGTTCTGGGAGCCGCTAAGCGAGAACCACACGAGTCGTCTTCCTCGGGGTGTTACTTGGGAGAAGAGGGCTCCAAGTACCCGAACATAAAGAAGAGGGGTGTGGTGGCCACTCCCATGAGAAGAAGGGAAACCACAGAGCTATTTACTAAGGACCATACTTGGCAGGGAAGTTAATGAAGTTGGCCCAAGCAGAAGGAGAGAAAAGCAGGTCTCTGGGACCTTTGAGAGACTTTACAATGGGGATGAATGCCCAGGTGAAGGGAGTCATTCCACGGGCATTGTGAACTGTGTTGTCGTACACGCCTGAGAACGGCCAGGGGAAGGGAGCAATTCCCCCTGGTGAATGGGACTTTTGAGTTTTGCTTGGAAGAACCCGAGAAAGGTTAGGGGGAGGGAGTCATCCCGGTAATGCAGTGGAACTTTATAAAGTCCACTTGCTTTGCCTTGAGTGGAACTTTGCTTTTTTGGCCACTTTAGGAAAAGGATTGCTGTCTAGGGAAAAGGGGAGTCCTTCTCTCAAGTGGAACTACCCAGTGACAATCTGGGTGCGAACCTGTGTGTTAGAGTTCGATTAGAGTGTAAGGGACACATGGCCTCAGTACATGCTGGTGTGAGAAAAAAGTGGTGGTAATAGTTACCACCACTTTTCCTGCTACGCCATACTACGAGTTTGGCCCTGGAGTGGGGGATTTACCTCCATTATCATGCTGGAGGTAAAACCTCCCACTTTAGGCAAAATCGGCAGCATTACCTCTGCAGTAATTCTGCCGAAATCCACCATGGACTCCAAGTGAATGGGGACTAACACCACCACCATTTGTAATCCGGCGGTAATGCTAATTCCGTTGGGCGGTATTCCGGTGGATTTATTGCGGGAATACAGTCCAACTCGTAATGAGACCCAGTGTGAGGTCTTTGGACACAGGACATTGGACTTTATTGATTTCGGACATTCTGACGGGACCCTTAGTATTTACAATGAGGCAGACATAGGTAGGGTTTTCTTTTCCATTGAAACAAAAAATAAACCTTGATTTGTGAATCATGCCACCTGTGTCAGTCTCCTCCTTCTGCACCCTTACACTTGTTTGTGCCCAAAATGGACTAGCTCTTGCGACAACTAAACCGATTAGTGAAACTACAAGCATTACATACAACTTTGCAAGTGGACACAGCACTGCTAGGACATGGACTCGGTGTACCTTTGCTTCAAGGTAGATGCTTGATATTATCATTTGAAAGGAAGGCCAACGCTCTGTATTCTCAAATATGCCATCAGTGGTCACAGCATAGCTGTACAGCCAGACCGTGTTGGATAGTTATCCCTACCTGGACGACTGTCTGATAACTGGGAACAATTGCAAACAGCGTTCAAGGTGATTGGAATTCCATCCTCTATACCCGGTATCTGCAACCTTCAGCTCTGCAGATGTTTCAGACTACAATGCCCATCAGCCCAAGCCAGTTCAGTCAATGGGGAGGGATCATGGAAGTTGTAGTTCATAACATCTGGCGAGCCAGAGGTTGCAGACCCCTGTTCTACAACATCTAGGGTTCTCAATTCATTGTCATACAGAAGGTTGTCCATTCTTTTAAATGGTAGAACAGACAAAAACTGTTTCAACAGCCACCCTTTCACTAATCTTCTCTCCCACGTAGACTATCATTACAACTAATGCTTCTATGACAGAATGGAGGAGCTCACGTTGGGTCCTACACCCTTATGGGATATAGACAACTCAATAAGCACAAACACAATTTTGAACTGCTGCCAATACACCTAGCCCTATGTGGCTTCTAAGCACAGCTAAAAGGACAACATGTCTTTATTAAAAGCAGACAACACAACTGTGATGTTATTCATTAAGAAACGGAGAGGTTCTGGCTCCCACAATCTCTCTATTAGCACAGCTGATTTGCCATTATTGTAAGTGCCCTTAGTAGCCTACCATGTGCCAGGAATAGTGGAATGTCTAGCAGACCATCTCTCTAGCCATATAACCAGGTGTGTAAATTCTACACTTTGCCCCAGGTTCCCAGTCAAAGGGTCATAAGGAAATGACCTATGAAGGACCTGTTCAGTGACATTTGCCTATGCTTTTAATTCAGTGGTGCAAAAACTGCAGGCAGGGAGCTTTAATATTCAATGTACCAAACCTGGATGAATTCAGTTTGGCAGTTGAACCACTCCTGAAACTTCTTATGACGGGCATCCCAACAAAGCATCGCCACCATATCACACTTTAAAATCCACAAATTATGAATTTGGCGGCATATCGTATGAATCTTTAGGGTTTGGGCGTTTGGAATTACCTCAAAAATACATGGGCAGCTTTAGAGGCACAAGGACCAAAAGCAAGAAGTTGCTATTCCAATACTTTGAAGAGATGTCATTTTTCTTTAGTGTTCAAGACAAGAAATCAACCAGGTCAATGCAGTCAGATGTAGTTGGGTACATGCTGTACCTCCTTCACAGTGGCCTGGCACCAAGATTTCTCTTGCCACTAGCTATTGGCGAGTGTTAATTGACATGTGGCGAGGTGTGTACATAGGAAGTGAAGCAGTGAATTACTTCTAGTATCTTGCAACTGTACATTTTGTATGCCTGACCCTGCCATACAATTCACTCAGCGACCTTTGAAATGAGGATTGGACTAGCAGGAGTTGAAAGCAGTATTTCAGTATTCAGCATCACTCGGTAAGTAGGAGCAAACTCTGGGCAAACAGGAGCTGTTATAAAGCATTTCACAAATATAACTCCCATATTCGATGCAAACTATAACCTTACCAATTATATATGACCAACTATGATTTAAATGCCGTCCAGAAATGTCCTAATGCTGATTTGTACATCTTCCCAAATGTATAGATTAATTGTTGCATAGATCTGTTTGCATAGCACCAGTTGACTTGGGGACCCATATGTGGATTCTGGTAGCTGTTGGTGTCAAGCCAACCAGGCACTCCTAGGCTCTAACCAGGAGCCAAATTGCTCCCAGCAATGTCGATCTCTGACTCGGTATCCAATCTAGCTGTATTGGGTCGATATGCAGCATCACGGCACAGTAACATGGTAAAAGGTGCCAGTAGTCAAAGCCTTCATGGCAGGAGTAAAGTGAATACACCCGTTGGTGGCCATGCAACACCATCTTCGGATGGTGTTGGGAAGTTCTGCACTGTACTTAAGGCTCATGCTACCATCCATTGAACCACTGCACATGTTCTCACTCAAACATTTAAATTGCAGTCTAGCGTTCTGATTTGCATTTCTCATTCTGAAGAGTTGGTGAGTTACAGGGTCTGTCAGTGGCAGAGCCGTTTGTGTCTATACACAAAAGACAGTTGTATTTAGAACACGACTTTAACCCACATTCATATCCAAGGTCCACTTAAACCAGTACACTGAATTGACATTTTTATTTTACAGAATCTATTTGCAAGGACAGAATGGGGTGTACTATACATATACTAGATGTTTGAAGGGCAGCCAGGCTCTACATAGACAAGCTACCCAGATAACTAGCCATTTGTTTTTAGCATTTAGAGCAGGATTGGGGGGGGGCTGTATATTTAAAGCCTATAATGCTGGGTGGATAGTACAATGTATCCAAGAATGCATATCCTTACACATGACGAGCTACCCACTTAGCCGAACACACATTCCAAATTAGCTAGTTTATCTTAACACAGTTTGAGCTTTACAAACTACACTTTCTCAAAACACTTTTGTTTAGATAGGCACACCAGCATCACTCTCACAAGTCAATCAAGTATTGATAAAGTACTTATTTACTACAATACCAACTACAATCCTCCACCCTAGCCTCCTTCAGGTGATCGCACTGCTTGCTGATCGATATGTGGGTCTAAGATGGATTCACAAGCCCCCAGAAGAAGAGCATTACTTGCCAGTGTTAGTCTTTGTGGAGTGACGCAGTACCCTGCCTGACCCTGGTCATTGACAGGGGTGTGGTCAAAGGGGCTGGTTGCCAACGCAACCCAAGCCAGTGGATTTCAGACATGAAGAAGATGTGCACAGGTTCCCCAGACCAGCCCCAACAAGTCCCCACGCTAAACCAGGGGGCAGTCTCCGTAATCCATATTTCTATTCGGTCCCCATTACATCCATAGAATGGGGTTTAGTCCCACATTCCTAGTGGGAACAGGGAAGGACATTGTGACTTTTAAGGACATCCTCTGTCAGGAGGTGAGCCACAAATATCACATCTTACTATCCTTGTTGAGCTCAGACAATCATTATTGAAATGGATGTGCTTCCCCTTTAAGGGAACAAAGTTGCACAAGTCTGTATTTACTGGTGAGGCAGTAAATTAATTCTATTCCCAAGCACCAGTGGCAACAATACATTTTCTCTGCATCCATGTCCAGAAAACGCCTAGCGTCCAAAATGCTTGTCCGTTTTCTGAACCTTAGCGGTTTAATACAGAAGGAATCCTTCAGGACGTCTCCATAAGATGTAGAGCCACAGACACAACCACGCATGAGACTTGTGTACAGCCCGAGCAAGCAAATATCCCTCTAGAGACAAGGGAGTTTTTAAAAGTGCAGTTCCCTTCCTGCAAGTACTCAAAGATTGAAGCCCAGTCGCACTAACTCTGAGACCAAAGTACACACCCTGATGAAATGGGAGGGCATTTCTGGTTTCTGAAACTCTGGCAATACGAGAAGAGGGCTCCAGAGGTAGAGGAAACCATACAATCGCCAAGACAATACAGAAACCAAAATGGTGGGCATGTGGCACTAAAATAGCCACATGACCGGTGCTTACCTACTATGATGACATTCATCACATGAACCAATCGCAAGAGGGATCCTTCCCAGGCTACAAAAAAAGCAGAGCATTCCCATAAGCACCACCCAAGGGAAGGTGAAGCTAAAGTCAGAAGAGGTGGGTTGTTCTGGAAGGAAATGGAGCAAGGAGTTTGGAGAGGATTGGTGTGCAACAGGCCTACTGAGGATTAGAGAGGAGAAGGGTGAAAGGAGAGCAATATAATGACAGTTAAGGCGCTGAGGAGCCACATGGAGGTAAAATTGGAACTAGTCGGAGAGAGAACCATGGTACCGATAATATCACAGAGAGAAATGGTGTGGAGTAATCCAGCATGGGGGACCTGGAGAGCTCCCCATATAGTTCAGACAGAAGGTAGGATGGACAACCCTATAAACCAGCCAAATTAGGCAGGTTTTTGCATGCCAAACTCCACGGCCGGTATTAGGACTTGGGGGAGAAATCATATGGTGCTGTCACACCGTTGGTCAGTGACATTATGGCAGAAATAGAGGAGGGTGGTAAGGGTGCATGGAGAATTGAGACTATAGTCCAGAACTGTAATCCCTAATGCTGATGGAGGTGACTGATATCCCACCAGATTGGAAGAACCCAGGCCTCCTCCACCGCAGTGTGGATTAGCAACGGACTGAAGAGGATATGGGAACACCAAATTTCACAAACCGAAAGTAAATATCTGGGTATTCTCTAAAACTGTAGATTGGAGTTGGAGGGGCTCCCTACTAAGGTAAGACTTAATGGCTCTTCCTCCTGGAAACAGACAGCATTCTTCTTGGACGTTAAGAATTGTTTTCTTTTCCTAAAATATCTTGAAAACTGTTTCCTTCCACCCCACACCTCTTTTTGTCTTCGACAGTGCCACTATATCCTTGTTGAAGCATGATGGGAGCAAGAGTATCTCCAAGGAACTTTCCCTGCTGAAGCGAAGGCCTGACTTTAGTTGTCTTATTCCCAGGCCTTCTGCTTGCTTGCTATGTTTGACGTGCTTTCGGTAAGATCTCTTAAAATGTATAGGCCCATTTTAACTCCGTTTGCACACAAGCAGAAGAAAAATAAATGTGGCGAGTCCACCTGTCAGAGCATTGTGGGCAGCCTTTAGACATAGTAGAGGGATAATGTTCCAGAAAAGTCCCTGCCAACACCCATCTTCTGGTTTCAGTAAACAACTTGTAATAGTTGGACCAAGCACTATATGATGGACTATACATAGAATGGGTCTTTATAACCGATGCAAGATCCAGAAAGACCATTGCTAGTAAATAGCCTTATCATAAATGTGTTCGCTAGAGGGATGTTGCAGTAACGTTTCCTTTCAAAAAAATTAAAACGAAGATATTCATTGAACAATGCACAAAATAAATGCAATCTTGAAACTGGCATAAATTGGCCTTAGCTCATGGCGTCATTCCAATTGTTGGTGCTTTTATTATTTTTGTTCTTGCACCACAACCACAAAGTTCATTTTTTTACATTTTTCTGTTTTTTTTTGTTAATCCTATGCAGTCTTGCATTGGGCATTTTGCCTGGGGAAATGCATTTGGCGATGCCCTCAGCACACTCAAACCTACGGAGAGGCCCGTTGACCATGGTTCGCAGTCATGTACCCAGTGACCACTTTGCTTAGGGAAGGGCCTTTAGTTGTCATGTGACACTCGATTGCTCCACTGGCCATGGCTTGCTGCAGGACTCCATGGCTACTTTGGTCTGGTCAGGGCTTTCAACCCTCCGCTGTGCACCTCAGTATTTTGTTCCATCACCCCTGCCCTGGGAAACCGTGAGCTACCAATAGCCAAATGGACTTCACCTTCACCTTCAGCTATGCAGTGTGGATCCTTGAAATGGGACCAGGCCTTCAGACATTTCCGTGCCCCACCAGGCTACCCAAAGTGGACACTGGCCTGTCTCATTGTCCACTGTACATTGTCCTTATTCCTTGTCTGTGTGGCACTGACCATGGCCTGCGGTTATTTCCGTTCTCTTCTTTGACATTGGAAGGACCTTCAGCTCTACCTCTGAAAACTTTGAACTCCGCAGTGGGCCACTTGACCTAGCCTGCAGCCGTGCCTACTTTGACTGGGGCAGGGCTGAAGGCCCGGCGCTAGGCAAATCACTTTTTTAAATAGGATGGAACTGGACCGTGAGCCACCCAGTGGGAATACTGGGCATGGAATATAGGTATGCCCAGTTTTTACTGTGGCAGGGCCCTCGGCCATGGGCCTGGTCTCTGTCGGGCCCCCTGAAGTAGCCACTAGCCTTGGCCTGGGTCCCAAATGCTATTTTATCCCTCATTTTGAGTCGTGGGTCACTGGTCATGGCCTGCGGCCGTAGCCAGGGCCCCTTTGCTTGGGGCAATACATTTCCCACCCAAAGTGTCCAATAAACCTGGGCTGGCCTAGTAGTCACTTGACCGCCATTGTGGGTGTGTGGGCCACTGTCTGACCCTGGCTGGTCCACGTCTTGAGCAGAGTCCAGGATGGGCCAGAGTCCTGCTTTTTGCTTGCAGACCCGTGTAAAGGACTCCACTTCTTTTGATGTTTGCTTTTGTGACACCTTCAAAGACTTTGCCTCGGGTCAGCGGCGACCCAGAGGGATGCATCATGCCCCTTTTTTTTATTTTTTATTTTTTGTTGTGCAGGGTCACAGGTTTCTGCAAAAAGTCAGCAAACTACAGTGGTGTTCCACTGAAAATGTTTTTACCCTGACTGACCAGATTGGCTCTTCATCTCAGAGAGAATCCGCTTGCCCCTTTCTAGGTCTTTCAACCTGATTCATGGCCTTCCAGAAGAGCATCCACAGTAGCTCAAACTCAAAGTAGCCGATCAGTTGTCCAGTATGCTGCATGCGGGTCTCTGGACAAGTTCAGGCAAACCAAGCTATAGTTTAACTATTTATTTTGGGCAGTGAATGGAAATTGCTGGATGGATTTTCAGCAAACTTCGAATTGATCATTCATGAGTTAGGCTATGCACGAGGTTCTTGCGAAGGGTTTACTCTAATCTGTAAAGGGGTTCAAGATGTAGGGGCGACCAAAAATGTTTCTGGAGAATATTTTAGAAAACGTACATTTTGGGCCCTCCCCTATCCTCGCCTAACTTTGCGCTCTTCTGATGAAACTTTCCTAAACTTTTCTATATCTTATTTTTTCTTGTTATACCATTATGTGCCGATTCGTTGAATGGCCCCAAAAAGTACTGTCCCTTTGGGAGTCCAACTTAACCACAACTGCTGCCTCCAACTGTGCAATAGGGCTAGATCCACGTAAAAATGCTATTCTCCATCATATCATTTGTTTTTGGCTACAATGTGTCCCTGTACATTGATGAGCGATTAGATTGTAAACTCCAAACATACTTTAATTTAATAAAGTGACCATTGTTTTTCCAGCTGTGATTGTTTTACTCAGTCAAGAGCGAGATGTACTTTGCTACTCGCAAATTAAGGATCTCGAGCTCTATTTTTGGTTTAGATATGTACATTTGTACCAATTTAATTCCTTGTTGAGAATAAATGTGTCGGGCTTCATCATGTCGAATGAGTCTGGTGTGTTAATGCGGGATACTTGGTAGGATTACTGCATGTCATCAACTAGCCAACTCGGCAGAAGACGTATAATCTCACGTGTAATTAGTATGTGCGATCTAAATATGTTGCAGCTTTTAGACTGTGCCAGTGCGATCACTATAGCTTTGATTTGGAAGTGTGTGGGGAGTGCGCTAGACTATTTTTTTGAAGTTGGGAGTCAAATGATTTTTTAGGGAATTTTATAAGTGAGTAAAAAAACATGCTTTAACAGTAAAACAGAAATGTACTCGTGCACATTAAAAATAAATTTTTTATCCCCTCCGATCAGGCACTAATCGTACAGTTTCTTCCTGTGGCTCTAGTCTAGGTGGATTACTGGTCCAAACATTCTGTGCGGGTGAAAGCAGGGAGATGGGCTCCCATGTGTACATTTCCTATTTGTGTTGGGAGTTTTTCTACTCCCTATTGTTTTTGGAGTATTTGCCTATTTCTAGGGAGTATAAGTGGCTGATATACCCACACCCAGCCCTATAGATAAGAGGTGTATGTTCGTGGTTTGATTTCTTATTTTAGCACTGTTTGTACTTAGTGCTTAAATTGATGTTCCTTTTTCCAGGTTGGTCTTTATGTGAAACGTGGGTGTGCCAAAGGCCTGGTTGAAGTAGAGTTGTAAGTACAGTATGATTTTATCTAATATTGTCCCATTTGTGTAAACCTGCTATACTTAAATTAGCTACATTTTATAAGCACCATCTATCAGGACATCACAGATCAGTCCATGTAACGGGAAATGGGAAAATAGCGTTGTAAAGGTTTTGCTTTTTAGAACACAATGCTAATGCTAGTTTGACTTCAGTATAAGATGCACACAATGTTAATGCTTTTTTTTCTTTTTCTTGACACAATTTGACTCCAAACAAACCAGACGAATTATACAAAAATCATAATGACCTAACTGAAAATGCCTATACCTGCATATTTTCCTAAATCACATTAAATAAATTCCTTATTTTATTATTTATCAGAGGGGTGTTTTATGTTAACATGTTCCTGCTAAGGATAAAACCTCTATATAAAACATCCATGTCCAAAACTCCGGAACAATACATTGTTATTCCTTTCCTTTCTATTGTAAAGCTAAGATAACATTTTAAACCTGTTGCTCAACAAACTCTGACCAATTTGTAGAACATCTTCTTGTAGAGCATTAGAACTACCCTATATGGAGGTAGATTATGCATTCACTTGTGAGCACTTCACATTTGGTGATCGTCTTGAAATAAATCACAATCGGAAATGGACCCCCGACAATCTTTCCTTCATGTCATTTATGCGGTTGTAGGTCAAAGTTTCGAAAACAAAAGGCACGAATGCCTTTTTTTCGACACCAAAAGGATCGAAAAAAAGTGTTGAATTATTATTTTTTTATGGGGGGATCCCCCAATCCCTCTTTTCTTTTTATAAAAAAACTTTTTATGCACACTAAACTTAAAAAATATATAAAAAAAATGTTTACCCTTTTTTTGGTCCTTTTGGATTCGAACAAAAGGTCATTCAATCCTTTTGATTCGATCCTTTGACCAGACACCCATTTATGCGCGTCTGCTCTTTGTGGTAAGACTGGGGTTGTTATTCTACTGTAAAGCGTGTCCACCACAGAGACATGTTAGCCTGTTTTTATATTAAATAAAATGAAGTAAGTGTGTCATCCTGAGGATGTTCAATCTTATTCCTGCCAACTAAGCGCAATGGCCTCTTGGATATCTGGTTTAGTTAGTGCATGCTGCAAAATGTTTCAGTGCCAGGATTTAGCATAACCCTCTTCACCCAATAGGGGAAGGGGATACGAATGAAAAACACAAGACTTTTGCTGCTCCTCTTCTTTTTATTTTTTTATTTTTATTTTTATATTTTAAGAATACTACTGTAGACTGAACCGTTCCATGATTTAGCTGTCCTAGAATTGAGTCTTTAGGCATTGCACTAGCCGCACCTCTGAGTAAAAAATAAAATAAAAGCTGGTAAGTAAGAGAGTTCGTTTTCATGGATAAAAGGAATCTTATGACACACATTGGTGCTGGTCCATTGTTGAACATTGCAAACGTCAAAAACAAGGCGCAAAGGAAGTTAAGCTAAAATAGATTTAAGAGAAAGAAGTTTACCCATCAAGAAAATGGAAAATTGAAGTCAATGGTTTTGTTTTTAAGTTATTAGTGGCCTAGAACAGGAGATCCTTTGGAGCCAAACTCTCTGCACAGTCTCCAGACCAAATGTTGCTCAAAGAGCTGATTTTCCTCTAACAGGATGCCTTGATCTTCGAATCTCGTGTATTCATATGTTTGCGTGTCTACGTGCGCAAGTAAACGGAACAGCTGCAGTGCAACATTTCTTGTAAATGGCAGCAAAGCCAGAGAGCTACGGGAGGATGGTGCAGGTGGTCCCCAATGTACACTTCAGCAGAGATTGTCGTTGGCATCATGGCAAGGTGATGACGCTGCACTTTACAAGTGAGGTCTTCATGTTTGCATAAACTGATGGATTCTCTAAGCTTGCAGGCTGTTCTTCCATTGTAGGCTTCTTTAAAAGTATGTGGATGATCTTGCAGATCTTGCTGCAGTAATGAAATTAGCTATAATTAGAGAATTAATAATTCACTCCAGTGAAATTATACTTTTGTCTGTTTTGTGATAAATTTCATAAGGATGATTTCTCATTTAAAAAACCATACTTGGAATGAATTGCTTCAGGGTCGGACATAAGGCTAAGAACACGTTCCTGTTGTTGGCTGTAGGTTCAGCCACATCCTGAGACCTTCTTCATATGCATATAAATTGCTTTGTCTTTCACGTTACTGAAATTGAATTCACCTTCGAAACAATTACTATTTGTTCCAAACCAGAGTCGTGTCCTGCAACAAAACTACTCTGACCAATTTTAACACTGAAAGTTATGAGCATTAATTAGCAACATTTTTGTTTAAATCAGTATTTAAGAAAAACACAAATACAGGTAGGAACTGGGGATCACTGCAACTCTATTATTCTTGAAAAAAGTATTCTATCAAGTATTGTAACTATCTGCATAGAGCATTAACCTAGAGGCCAGGTTAATGGAATGTATATTCTATGCAAGTGAACTCAAACCAGAGTTTATAGTGATGTTTAGTTTGGGCTGCTAGGTGACGCTTTGGCCCGATATGAGCCAAAACTATTGCATTAGAGTACAGATGGGGAGAAATGACAAGAGGAGGGACACACAGCTGTAGGTGTTTGTTTATTTGCAAACCCATACACTGCCCTTGGCCATGCTAATCCCAAGTACTATTCCCACCCAGCCCAAAACATCAACCCTTCTCAAACCTTGCTTTGGAAAAAAAAGTGCAGGTACTTCTCAGAGTTAATGTTTTAATTGGAGCTGTAAATCCACTACTGGTGTATTAAAAATGTCTTGATCAGGTCTGGCTTCAGCCACTGGATATATAAGCACTATGCGTGCCCTTCACTGAAATCCAACAGTTTTGGCTTGTGTAGGAGTATTAGAATTATGTATTTGCCAGGCACTGTTATTAGATGCCCAGGTGCACCATTTTGTACCTGCTACTATCATTGGCCAGTTAATACCACTATGGCAGTGCATAGCAGGTGCCTTTCCCATACCTACACAAAAGCCCAAACTGTTGGCATTGCCAATGCTTGTTGTTGTGTAGTTTGGCGTGTCTGTTATTCCAGACGGTGTATTGTCCTACTCTAGAATCGTAAATTGACTAGTCAGTATTATGTTCTTTCTTATTGAATTCGCTGTTTAAATTGAATTATTATTACTGAATCCTTCGATTGATAGATACTTGTGCAACTTTCTTTTCTAACTCTCAGAAAAACTGTTAAATGTTAGATTTATATTTGGTAGTTTCCCTCCAACTGATGTTTGCGGTTAGTAATCTGTGAGTTGTTGGTGCTCGGAAACCAGTCTAGATAAAACAATATGAATTGTTAAAAAAAAAAAAGAACATATTGAATTAGTTTAATTTCTATAGCAGCCATCAATATATTTTCTTCATACATATATTTCAGAATATGTAATAATAAGTTGAATGGCGCAAAGTGTGTTCCTAATTCTTCATTAAGCATACAAATCCATATTGGTCACATTCGTTGTATACCAAAATTCTGCTAACTTCCAAACACTTCCACAGATTCAAATAGAAAGGAATCCAGATGCGAACTGAGAAACAATTGCCAGCCCTACAGATGAGCAGCGTATCTGCCACTTTTAAAACCGGTAAATACTTTCAACAAAAAATGGGATAACTGACATGTCTGCAATGTGTGATGCAGAATGGGAACCCAAGAACATGGGTGGCCTGCACTAAACCCACCTCATCGGAACATTGTCCTGTTCAGACAGAATTCTGCTAAGCTCAAACCTTAATCCCCATATATTTCACATAATTCAGACAAGGACGTGTAATCACGAGCTTGAGAAAACAGCGCACTGCCCCACCAAGACCAGACCGTGGATAGCATCTGTATTTTGGTAATTTAGTCATTTTGATACAGTTCTTTTCAAACATGACTGAGAAAACGTGGCAAGAAGCTGCCCCTGTTGGGCCTCCATGGAAAACACCAATGTAAAATCAGGGATGACCACACTGTTTTCTGAAGCTCGTGATTACACCCCGTTGTCTGAATTATGTCAAATATATGGGGATTAAGGTTTGAGCTCAGCAGAATTCTGTCTGAACAGGAAAATGTTTCGATGAGGTGGATTTAGTGCAGGGGACCCATGTCCTTGGCTTCCCATTCTGCATCACACATTGCAGATCCGCCTCCACCGTGGCCAGGCCTCAGTCTCTTTTCAAGTGTCCCCACCTCCCTCCCCACTACAATTGTCAGCATGCACAAGACTCCGCAGATTACTGGGCTAGATAATGGTTCCCAGGTGGATAGTAAAGGCAGTAGGGTGAAAACAGGGTTAGTGTGTGGAGGAGTCAGATCAGGAGGGACGGATAAGATGAAGAGGGATCTGCCGAGTTGCGTTCAGCAGAAGGGAGCAAGTGCGATAAGACCAGAAGACTGACTTTAGAGCAGTGAGAGATTAGAATGGAGGTGGACAAGAGGGGAGGAATGGCAAGAAGACCAGAATGACTGCATGTGGAGAGAGAAGCGACAAGTGAGCGAGAAGAAAAAGTTGAGACGGTCATCGGGAGGAAGGGTGCGAGAGCGATTCGTCTACCCTGCTAGGTCAGCTAGGAGGAAGTCCATGAGGTAGTTGAAAAGATGGGGTTGTGGCCTTTAGGCCTCCTTTTAGTTGGGCTATCCTAGAGACGAGAGGTCATTAGGCTTTAGAGAACCTGTATTACAATTGGACCTTTTGCCATGGGAACCCAAGTTAAAACTTACTTTTGTTGTGAAGTGGCTCATTGAGAACATTGTCACCGACCTCCAGTCATGGAGATCCTCAATAGCATCGGAAGGATCTACCAAAGCACTTTGTGCAAATGTCTGTAGCTTGGTTCCCAACAATTCTCTGTATGTTTTTTAATACAAGGCTATTGGGTGCAAACAGTCTGTATTCATCTATCGAAGAACAGGTGTGAATCTCTAGCGGTGTAGCAGGCCTACTATGTTTTATAATATGATATTCATACAGGGTCCGAAATTAAGATTTGATAAGCAGGAGCTAAAACCATCTCCTGGGTGTCTGGGATCACCCAGTATGCAGCCGCTACCGCTGGGGAACCAGGAGCAAGTACACAACGCACTGCAAATCTAGCTTGCACAAGAAAGGCAAACTTTAACTTTTTGTCCATCATGTATGACCCTTTGTCTAAAAGTGTCTTAATTCTTCTTCATTTACATTCTTAAATACTCAGGACATATGCAGGTTTGTAAGGTACCAGTTGACCTGGGGAACCAAAAGTAGCTTCTGGTAGCTGTTGGTATCAAGCTAACAAGGCTTTCCTAGGTTAGAAACAGGAACTAAATAGCTCCCAGCAATTTCAAACCCAAACATATATGACCCATAGCTGGAGGAAAAATGTGTATGGAGGCACGAGTCTCTACTTCCTGAACCACTCTTCCCTGAATTCTGAGTAACTTTGTGTTTTATTATTCATTTTTCTGCCGACTGGGGATTGGGATATATATTTAGAAAACGTCCAAAAATAAGTGAGACGAAAATGGCACAGGCACACCAAAATATAGTTCAATGGCAATAGAATATATACATTTTTCTGGATGCTTCTGATAATCGGTCATCATTTTTTGATTCTCCATTTCCTGTTCATCTGGCTTCTCAAGTGGAACTGGAAGCTCACTTGGAAACATCACAGTAAGCATCTGTAACAGGCTTGATATGGTCCATTGAAACTTTGTGTGCCTCTGGTAGTATAGCGAAAAGGATTGCTATTCTAGAACCTCAGAGTCAAATTACTTGAACTACCTGCTGGAGGAGGTGCCAAGTTGAATCTTACATTGGAACCTCTCCAGAACCCAGTCACCCACCTTGACCATTGCTACAGGAATGGTCTTGGCAGTAGTTTAGCTGCGTGGCCATGCGTGGAGAAGAGGCTAGAGGGATTTTGCATATCCGGTGTATATATATTTTGTTTTCCAAAAAATAATTGAAATTTTACTGCTGCAAAGAGCTTGACGTGGTACATTATTTATACTCCCTCATCAGTGGTGCAGATGAAGCCCAGTAACCCACCCACCTCGGTTGAAAGAACGTATTTTGGCACGCCCAGTAGCATGGTTTGATTTTCCATTTCCACAATTCCATTTGGCCTGCTGGCGAAAAAGACTGGAAAACAGCAAATCTCGCACCCAGCCTGACCGTGCCTGTTTCAGTGCATTACTAAAAAAGCTGGACCATTGTCAAGTTAGAATGTCTGACTTTCTGGCACAGGTAATCCATCCTGGAGGGCCTGTATAACCGATCTGCTTTTTGGGTGGAGGGGATTATCTAGTTGAAACGTTTACGTAATTCCCCTATTAAAATGTTTATTGTTGTTTACTCCTGGTAATGTTTCTATGTGAACCAGCAATTGTATTTCAAAAAGTGCTTGCCGTTCTAAAAGGTACTTTCTTTGGGTTTTTACTGTGATCCATAATTCTCTGTGGTCATTTGCCACATTTTGATGTTTGGACTTTGACCTTTGTTCAAAACGCTGGCCACAAACCCCTATCGAGGAGCAGCTGAATGGCTGCAGTCCCCCCAAAATGGGTGCAAGCAAGTACTGCATGAGTGGTAGCTATTAGCTTCTCTGTCTGCTTCGTTATTTATTTCAATTCTTGCAGAAAACAATACGAAACAAACAGAAAGAAGTGGCATTTAGTCAAACCCTTTATTAAAAAGAAAGGACCTGAGATGCTTATTGAACTTCAACAGGCATGGAAGGTTTGCGCAAGGCACCAGGGAGCTCATTCCATGCTTTGGGTGCCCAAACTTCAAAACCTGGAGCACCAAATCTTGTGAGTTTGAAGCATGGTTGAGTGAGACTGATGCCTTCATTAGAGTCAACAACTCTCAAGGCAGTTTTAGTATCTATCCGATCCTTCCAATATTTAGGGACTGAACCAGTGATACATTTGTGCATTAGAGATACGACTTTGATGTATACAATGTTGTACTGGAAGCCAGTGAAGAGACTGCCGCAGGGAGGTGACATGTTCACTTCGCCTTAGGCCATGAATCACTCGGTGCCATTTTGTAAAATCTGTAGCTTCTTTAACATTGCTTTTTGATGTACCTGTGAGTAGACTATTACAATATTCCAGGCGAGAGTTGATCAAGGAAGTGACTAAAACTGGACATTTTTCCATAGTTAAAAATGGGCGAATTTGACGTAACGGTTAGTTTATATATGTGTAAAATGAACGGACCAAGTCTACATGTTTAGCAAAGGTCATCTGATCATCAAAGTAAACCCTTGGGGTCTTAACATAAGGGGCTACCTGGATGTTGCACCCTGCAATAATAAAATAAAAATAGCTAGATGGACGTTTTTGCATGCTAGGACCGGAGCCCACAATTGGAAGCTCCGTCTTACCATCATTCAAGGCAAGCAAGTTGTTAGGCATCCAATGCTGCACGGTTGAATAGATCTCATTTATAGCTTAAGAATCATCTGCATGTATTTCCGATAATTTAAGAAGGCTTTGTGAATCTTCAGCATAGTTGGTATATACTACACCGATGTATCCAGATGGTCAAAAAAGTGGCCACATATAAATGTTGAAGAGTGTTGGAGAGAGGCAAGATCTCTCAGGGAGGACATACATAACGGAGCAAGCCTTTCAATCTGCAACCACCACTCACTGACCTGGGACTGAAAAAAGATTTAAGCCAAGCGTGCACATTTTCCAATCAATTTGCTACCTCCCTCAATTTCTCAACCTGACGAGAATGGCCAATGAGATCAAAGGCTGCCGACAAGTCTAGGAGAAGTAGGAGTGTAGTATGCTCATCGCCAATACTTTTATTATGTTTACTTTAAAATCAAGTAAACCCGACTCTCTGCCATGCAGGCTCTGAAGCCTGATTGTTGATACCCGAGAATATTGTGTATTTCAATGTATTCCTGCAATTCTATGTATGCAACTCTGTCTAGAATCTTCATAAGGAATGGCACGTTAACGATGGGCCTATCATTACTGGCAATCCCTGGATCCAATTGCTCCTTTTTAAGAAGAGAAGTGATCCATGCTTCTTTGAGTGTCTCTAGCACATATGCTCCTGTAAAGATGTATTGACCATCTTTGTGATGGATGGGAGTAGGTCATCGCAGTCTTTAAATGTTTGTGCTGGGCAGATGTTGGCAATGCAAGATGTGGGTTTAAGGTCAATAATAGTGTGCATCTTCCTCTACTGAAACCTGATGAAAGTTGAGGATGTGTACTGCAGCCCTTACATAAGTAAAGAACTCACGAGATTCAGCACTAGCTGCATTAAGCAAAGTTCTTTGTGAATCCATTACTTGTTTGTGCTTTCCAACTTTATTCATAAATTAGTCTTGAATAGCTTGACACCAAGTTTCTGTTATGGGGGGCATATCATTCAAAACATTCTTGCCTTCAAACTCTTGGAGAATAGCAAAAAGCTCCCTGGAGCCTCTAGAATTATTTGATTATGTATGTGCTGTTTTTCATTGAAAAGGGCTTGCTTATAACCTTTTACTGAAGATTTATAAGCTTGCAAAGATACTTCGAGGGTCCTTCCACCATGCTCTTTCCGCCTGTCTGCTGAGTTGAATTATACTGTCATTAAATCATACATTTTTACAGTTTTCTGATTGAATGCTTGTAGATTGAATGGGTGCAAGTATATTCATCGCATCACCCAGTGCTTGTTGAATGTGTTTGTGGTAGTCTTAATATTGGAACTGGTGGTTATTTATGAAAGCACAGGAACTACTAAAGGAGCCATGAGCAATGATGCTAGCTTTTTAAGTTCTGTACCTCCTTCAAAGTCAAAGTTCGCGGATGGAGTTAACCAGGGTGAGTGCTCCTGGAGTGTTTACATCTAAAGACACAAAGTGGTTGTCTGACCAAGGATAGTAGGCAATAAGAGGATTGGCTATATTGAGATTATAAAAAAGTAACCAATCTAGACGTTTTCTTCCCTTTATTTGGCGGTTTTGGTGTGTTTTTGATGCCCCATGGCTTCTAAAGCATCAATTATTGAACTTAGGTGGGAATGGGATTTTATATTTTTACTAAGGGCAGCTAAGAGTTGTTCCTCAAAATCAGGAGTTACAACAAGGTGTCTATATAGTACGTAGATGCTAAAAGATGTGGTAGGATTAGTTTGATAATTATCAATAAGCAAAGTTTTTGATGGGTGAATCTTTAAATTGTTATGAAAAATTATAGCAGCGTCACCTCCTACTAGATGGAGGTTGATCAGTTGTTAATAAACTGTATCCTTCTGTAGTAGCTACAGAGGCTGCATGAGTGGTAGCATCACTCAACCAACTCTCTGTAATGGCCAGAAAATCAATGTTGTGCTCAGCAATAAAGTTCATTGTCTCCAATGCATGTACGCGTAATTAGTAATGAACACTGCAGAGCCTGTGTTTTAATGGTGGATGGTATGGTAATAGGGGAGACTTATCTCTGGCTTGTGTAATAGTTTTTATATCGGCTGCATTATCTATATTGGAAAGGTACATCTACTACGATTAGAATCATCATAGGGAAAACATAAAAATTCAATATCATGAGAAGAAAACCGAAATACATCTGGAGTTTCCCTCACAATTGACAATATAGTTCCACGATTTAACACCTTGTGACCATCTTGTATTTTCAATTGTCTTAGCCAAATGTTAGGCTTTTCAAATGGCTTGAGAATGTGTCTTCAACTTGTCTCCATGATCAGTCTGGGTTGTATCAACCTGTGCATGTTTGAGCTGCCTGCTTGCGCATCCTCACTATCTGCTGTCTTCTCGGTCACTAACTGTTCATTATTTGCTTCCTGGGTGTTTCCCGTTTGTGCTTTCAGAACAATTCCCAAGGGCAGAGTCGCCACAGTTGAATTCCTCCTTGATTGATTCTTCCCCTGTATTTTCTTATTTAAATTGAGGTTCAAGTTCTTTCTACCTCTGTAGAAAATGGGGTCACACCGACTGTTGCAGGCTTCTCTATTTGCACACCCACACTCAAACTTTGTGGTTCCAAGGCTTCAACGTGTGTCTCCTCTCTAAGTGAGGAAAGAGTCAATGTCTGTCCTTGGTCTGCTGTTTGTTCATCACACAAGTCAAACTGTTGATCCAAAGGTCTTAGTTTTAATATTAGATGGCTGACGTGACTCCTGTGCATCGTCACATATTCTATTTAAAGCTCGAAAAAATGTTGACTTTATGGCATTTTTTGCTCTTCCGTTTCTTTGTTTTCTTGATTCCTGCTCTAAGCCTTGTTTTTTCAGATCCGACTACCATCGGGGCTTGATGAGCTTCTTTTTCTGGCCCTTGTTTTGTTTCTTCGTTTGCTGATGATAGATTGGTTGTAGAAGTTGAGGAAGAGATTGCCTTCTCGAACACTTTAGGAGGCATCCGTTCCCCCAAGGTCCCAGGTTGATCCACTCGGTTTGGGGCATCTGCGATCTGGGCCAACCATATAGATTCTTCTAGGACAGAATTTGATTGTGGCGTGTCGTCTAGGATAGAATTTATGGCATTGACCTTAACTTGCGTGATGACTTTCACCTCTCGGTTCCTTGAAGGATTAAGGTCCCTTTAGGGCCATGATGTCTCCTCTCATTGATTCAAATTGGTGAGTACTACTCGAAACATGATTACATTTTGACAATGTTGCTGATTGATCTCAGTTGGATAATTTCAAAGCGTCGATGTGTATTGCACTTTTTAAACCCACTAATGAATCACAGAAACCCAATTCTGTGGTCTGCTCAAGAATTCCTGAATGGTTTTGGACTTCAGATTTCAGCAGCTCAAACACATTGACCAATGAATTCAAGACAAAATTCAGTGCAGAAAATGTTGGCTCTGATGGGTCCTTAGAACACCAAGCAACGGGACTCCAACAACCATTTTTAACAAGGTCCCTATTACTAATGCTTTAAGCGTAAAGGAACCATTGTTCGTTGGTGTGCTAGGCTGAGTTCCCCTGGAAAGCGTGCCTTGATGTATTGCCCCTATTAGCTATGTTATCTTCCTGTATTTGAGTCTCCAATTGAGGAGGCTCCGTTAAGAGGGGCAACACTGCTTTTGACATGGTGAGTGTTAAAATATCTGCTGCATCTCCAAGACTGCGCAATCTTCTTTTTAAGAAATAATCTGTTATTTTCCTTTTCATCGATGTTGTAAAATGGGTGTATTTAAGTTTGTTTCTAAATGCTTCAGCTAGGGTCCGCTCGTGTAGGGGTACCCCACGAATCGATGCTGAGATCAACTCTTTCTCAACAAAAAGACAAACATGAGACGTTACCTCAACCAGAGAAACAAATATTGTTGTAATGGAGTCTTTGAGCTTGATTGTTCTCTAGCTGTAATGCCTCATCCATTTCTGGTGCTCTGAGATCGTCTCTCGCCACGCTTCTAATAGACCTTACAGGCAGATTACAGTCGATGTTAATGATCTTCTTTTTCTTTCTCCTGCCCTTTTTTTTCATTTTTTTGTTGTTGTATTTTTTTGTATTTTGTTCTGTTATTTAGCACTTTGCACTGACAAAGGGATGGAACCACAAATTGGTACGGGTTGCAGTTCTTAGTCACCAAAACACTTAAATCATTCTCTCGTTAAGGTCGCTCGTAACCTATAGGGAAGCTACAGTGAACAGTATTCCTCGACTGAACTGAACTGCATTCAGTGCTAAATATGCTTGACACCACCAACCCGCACCATATACATTTCCTACACTTCAGACATTTCCGAAGTGGAAGATATTCTCAAGCTCTCTCTTTTCTAATTTTTCCTTGGGAGAAGAAGTTAAAAAGCTTTGGTCAACAGAACCAATCACAATTGCACATAGGGTTCATAAAAGCAAGAAGCTGTCCACCTTCTTTGTAGATCATACAAGTATTCACATCTGCTCACAGTGTGGTTAAAACCTACCAGCAGGCTGCCAGAATACCAAGACTGGACCTGCTGCCGTAGGTTACTCCCCCTCCCCCTCCGGAGTTAGTATGTCTGTGTCATGATCACTGCTTCCAAGGAGTCAGGAACAGCCCAACGTCCTTGGAAGCAGGCCCCTAACCGTTATCTTAGGCACCAGCCGGTCCCCACTGGGACCTTTTGGACCTTGTCCTGGCGCCGGTGGCACCAGGCTCATCAAAGCCATCGGTCCCGGCACTGGAAGCGCCGGGCTCATAATATGTATGAAGATGCTTGGGTGGACTTAACTGCAGCAGACCATGCTGCTTACTTACCAGCCACATAGGAATCCTCTGTGAACAGGAACTACTTTCTTACCTGGGTGGGGCAAGCTCCACTCCCTGGATACAACACGGGAACTCTTCTGGAACTGGAACTCTTTTCTTACCTAGGCGGGGCCATGGAGGAAGACGCCTCATCACTCCAAGGCTATTTAAACCACACCCGATTGAACAAACGTGCTTCGCGTTATTCTGCATCTGCAGCAGAACGCTCACCGAGTCTGTTCCAGCCTTTCTTCCTTCCGATCCTGAACCTGCAAGAACAATACTTACCACTCCTGTATCCAGTATTCAGCAGCACCTGCAAAGACAAGAAACAACAGTTTAGCACTGCAACCTTTACACGCAGCGCTTTCCTCACCTGATCCATCGGCAGCAAACATTTCTTCACGCTGCACCTCCGCCTGTGAAGACAAAAGCATTGTTATTACTTACCGGCACTCCGCGAATTCCGGATTTCTTCAACGCTGCAACCCAGCATCTGAAAGACAAACGAAGAGACATTAGACAGGTATTTACTCACGTCCATCGCGCTCGCCACAGTAGAACGCCTGCAAATACTCCGGCGTTTTCCAGCATCTCTTCAGCACGAACTCACAGCTGCAAGGGAAAAGAGACAGTTAGAGCGCTTGCATTTACTTACGCATTTCCAAGCGCTTCATTCCAAGGCTCTGGCTCCAACTTCGGCTCTCTTCACACCATCTCCTATCTCAAGAGCCCTGCAAGACAAATAGGAAAAAGCATTATACAGAGTCCTGTTCTATATTAACGTGCCCGCGCACCTAAAGATTAAAAGGACTAAAAAGGTGTCCAGAAACTCACCGCTCGTGCAGTTAACGACGGTAGCGATCCTCTGATTTCAAGAGGCCTATGTTTCACCAATGAAGGAACTGGCAACGGCACCCTGCACCAGACGCAGATGGAGAGTCCAGCATTCACCTATCTAAGGTGAGCAGGTTGACCTGGGGGCTCTACGGAGAAGCTAAGAAGAGAGAGAGAGGGACATTCAACAACCCAGATCATTAACCCCCATATTCTTTCACCTGCAGAAATCTCACTCTTCGAGTTCGACACACAGTGCGAAGAGGTTCGGCCCCAGAAGCAAATCGAGTCCTGCACATCACTTTTCGGGTCACAGACACCTTCCTGCCAAGACCAGCGCCTCCGTGGGAATCAGGTGAGCGTTACAGTCTGTGTCTGCAAAAAATGGAGGGCAATGGTGCCACATGGCTCTGCATACCTTGCTCCCTGCACCCTGCTCAGCTCTACCGCAATGTGTTTCACACTGTACCCTGCTGGTGCTGGAGCGCGGTCGGAGCAAAGAACCTTGCTGTGTGAAATGCACATGATACGCAACAGTCAAGTGATCGTGAAGCCGCACCTTGTAGGATCAACGGCGTAGAGCGTAAAAGGCCGCTTCTGACAATTCCTTGTTACTGCTATTATCCAGCATGTGGTCATCTTGGATGCAAGAGTAAGAATGCTAATTATTTGTTGTATTAACTTAAATTCATTTTTTCATAAGGACCATTTCTTCATTGTGACCCGCCTTACCATTCCAGTCGTCAACGCAGTTCTAGAGACCATACTATTGATCAATGCTTGCTCAGATTAGTAGCCAGATGTGCATGGTTTACATAATTATGTTTTTGACCCAATGGATTTTGTTTTGGTATATATATTCCTATATCAACAACTCTGTTATGTTACTTCCCTTTTAATGCAGGTAGTGGAAGGAGAGCGGTTAAGAATTTGTTTTAGTAGGTTTAAAGATTTGAAAATGTACTTATGGTTTATTTTGAGAACATGCATTCTGAATTTGAATTCTTATTGGTCCTTTTGTTTCTAGGCTTACAAACTTCTGCTGAGTGGAATATCTGTCATGCTTCATTTTTTTTTTTTTTTTTTTTAACTAGATTGAAGACTTCTGGAAATGTTGTTATTACTCGGGAAATTCATGTGGTGAACAATCAGTCGGTGTGGCTCATTAACAGAAAAAGTGCATCTCAGAAAATGGTGGAAGAACAGGTCATTGCCTTAAATATCCAAGTGGGAAACCTCTGCCAGTTTCTTCCACAGGTAGAAATACTCTGTATAATGTATCATCTATGTCATGTTAAGAGAATTAATGTATTTTCCGAACGTTCATTACTCTTTCACCTTGAAGTGAAAGTGACATTGTATCTAAAAATATTGCTTTCTGTTTGTCACAGCACAATTCCGTTTTGGAGTTCTTTTGTCCCTTAAGTGTTTTGTTGTCTTTGCCGATTTTTTTGAATTTTTTTATCAGGGACTTCAGTAGAAATCCCTCTTAACTGCCATACGGTTCATAGTCCTATAGCTACCAAGGCACACCTGCTTTCTACGCACCCAATTTGGTTGTAGGGCGAGTCCTCTCAGTGTGTTGGGGAGTATGTTACCATCCAAATGCTTCTACTTGATGGCCGTTTGGATTCAACTCTTTGATTGGTGGTGTTCCGCAGTCCCACGAGTTGACGGCCCTCAATCCGTTGCTTAAGATGACTCTCTGGACCATCTTATTCCCTTTTTAATTTTTAATTACCAACCTACTTCCCTTCCTACTGCTCTTGTCAGGGTTCTTCAGGCTTCTGCCACCTCCGAGCTACAATGCCACCATCTCTATGCTTGGTTTCATCTGGGCTGTGGCACTGAATTGGTGCTCCTGGTCATCCTGGATGTTTTCACATGCCTTCTTTCTTCTAGATTGAAGTTCTACACCTCATCTCACTGTGATCATCTTGTTGTTCCTGGCCTCTGGTCCCCAGGAAGGATGGAAATGCTTTCTCTGTTTTTGCTAGTCCAAGGACTCCCTCGGTTTTGATATAAGATCTTATTGTACTCTTGCTGTCTTTCAATGAAAACCAGAGACTTGGCCCTTTTTCCAGAGTTTTGGTAACTGACCTTTTTTTGATCTTGCTTGGTACCAGTAGCAGAGGCAATTTGTCAGGTCTAGCATCAATGGAACACATTGTGGTGTATGTGCACTTTACATAACTGAATAAGCTAGCATAATATTACATTTGGGCATTAGGGCGCTTTAGAAGTCCTGCAACAACACCATTTTGTTTTGTCATCATTATTTGGTTGCTTTGGCAACAAGTTATTAACCAAACTGGCAGTTCTGCTTAAATAGCCTCTTTCGGCGCTCAGTAAGGGCTGTCCGTTTAGATGTTTTTCCAGATTAGACTAGACTCCTCCAAACTTTTCACTCTGGATCTGTGTGGGTGTGTCCGAGTTTTTGGAATTTAGGCTCACCAGCCCTAATTCTCACCCCACCCAAACCTGAAAGCGGCACACTTGTGAATTGGTGGATAGGGTTGCCCCAGTGTAAACGTGTACATCTGGGAACCATGCGCCATTCTCTGATTAGTTATGAACTTACTTGGAATGCTGCTTGTAAGAGTAGCAGGTTGATCATCAACTATGAGAAGACAAAGTCTATGGTCTTCCACATGCCTGTTCAGAGTGGTCCCACTGGGCTAAGGGTTATGATAGGACATGCCATTGAGCAGGTGCATACCTTCGTGTATCTGGGCATCACATTTTCTGCAAATGGTAGCTGGGCTAGCCAGGTGGATGGGGTTATGCCCACTTGAGAGACAGAGTAATACCATATTGAAGTTCAGCCCAAATCATGGCAATGGTGCTCATTTGCCAGTCTTGCAGCTTTATAATCTGCAGGCTAGAGCTTCTGCCACTTTTGGTGCAGAGTTATGGGGGCACTCATCAACATCCAGGCTGGTCGCAATTGAGAATACCTTCCTTTAACAAGGGACTGTGCCTCCCTTCTCTAACCCCTGATGTTATGTTATGGATTGAAATTAATCATAGTTTCATCTCTGATTTTAATTGCAATTTCTCCAGCCCACTATTGGCTTAGTTTATGGTTCTCGGAGCAGATCATTTGTCCCAAAGTGCTGGACAGGAGTTCAAATGGTGCTGCCATGTCTGCTCCTTATTGTAGGATCTGGAATATGCAGAGCTTCTGCAATATCCACATCAAATAGTTGCCAACTTTAAGCACACTTTTGCCCACAGGAAAAATTGGTGTGGGAAACTGCAAATACAGCATGTTGTAGGTCCATTGAGTACTGGTTGGTCAAAGTGGATTTCAGTTATAACAATTATTTGGAATTTGTCATCAAGGTATATACAGGCCTTATACATTAAATTCCGGTTTAGGAACTCTGCCACTGCATGATCGATTGTTGGTATGGTGCAGGAGCAGTTTCGAAATATGTCCTGTAAGCTTTATAGCGAGATTCCAGCACATTTTCTCTTTTTGTGCTTTTTATAACTTTTTCTTCTTTCTTTGAGACATATGCCGTCCAACAGCTTAAGGATGCTCTGACTCTATGTAAATCTACATCTAGCCTGTCGATCACCTCTGCTCTTTTAGCCCAGGCCTTGTGAATGTACAAGGACACTGCAAAGGCTCTTAATATGCTAGCCCAGAGCTCTGATGACATTGTTGTTTACAGTCCTCTGTAGGCAGTTGTTTATACTGTAAGGGTTTGGTGAGGAGTTTCATCACTGACAACACACGGGGATTTCTATTTTATACTGCTCTCCAGTTCTCTGTTGGGGTGTGCTTTTAGCTTTCTATTGTATTCTTCTTGTGACTTGTTATAGGAATTATGCATTTTATATCAATTTGAAAGACATTGGTATTGATATAATATGTTGTACAGATATAATTATTTGTTTAGTATATTTGGTGATTTTGTATTGTCTGAGTTGGCTGTCCTCACGTTTTTATGTGATCAAATGTCTGGATGTTCAGTTTATTCCTGGTCTATGGGGTGCCTCTTAACCTTGATTTAATTATTACATTTTGTTTTGTAATTCCGGGAACTTTTTTGATCAATATGGAATTTTCATTTTATAACTGAATTGATTATTAATGTTTTATGTATGCACTTTTATGGCTGTGGCCGAAATGTTTTACTGACTGAATATCGGTGTATAGATGTGCTGCTCTTGAGGATCCTTAGCCTGCTGTTCTGTCTGGGACCTGTCTTTTGTGAATGCGTCTATGCATCTGCTGGCTGGAAGAATCTCTGCTGGGCTCTTTCTCTGCTTTCCTCTAGCCTCCATTGCTGAAGATATACTTTTGGAGCCCTGTGCAGAGGAAAGGGCTGTGCTTTGTGTCAATTACAGCGCTGTTGAGCCGCCGTGGCTCTGGTCTCTTTCCATATTGAGGAGACTGTGAAACTGTGCACTTTGGGAACTTTTTTCATTCATCAATCAAACTCCCCAGCAGGGCCGCTGACTGAAAGAATCTGGCCTGCTATAAAACGGGAAAATCATCTTTACATCTTTAAAGATTGTGGATTGCGGAAGGAAGCCACGCCCCCTGGTCCGCAGACCCGGAAACAAAAGCCAGGGCTCTGCACCCTTGTGGCGTGAACCCCAGTGCGGAGGAAAGGGCTGTGCTTTGTGTCAATTACAGCGTGTCAATTGCAGCGCTGTTGAGCCGCTGTTTGGCTCTGGTTGGCGCCGTGACTCTTGAGTGCTCAAAGCTTTTCGTTCTCCGATCCGTGTGGAATTGTATCAGCAGCTGCAGGAGAAATTGTGGGTGTGGATGCCCCGGACCCTTACTCTCCTCTCCTGAGGCCGCCTGGGTGTTGGATCACCATTGGAGGAGTCGGTCAGTCGGTGCTGAGTCTCGAGAGTATCTGGATACTCGTGAGGCTTCCGAGGCGCGAATTGTTCCAAACATGCTCCAGGAAAAGGAAAAAGAACATGCGTGGAGAATTGGACAGCCTCTCACGCGACTACAGCTTCGACGTGACCATGAAGGCGGTCTCAGTCACAACGTACTACAAACACTACAGACAAGTAGAATGGGCGGTGAGCGTATTAAATCACAAGTAAGAACTGAGCGCCTCACCTTTGCTGTGACTCCTGTTTCTTATGTAAATCAAATTAACTGTGCTGTTCAGGGCTCCCACACGTGGAATAGTGCCTTGTCAAACACAAACAATCAAACCCTCGCCCTGTAAGTCCTGGGCCTCGCCAGGTGGGACTACATGTGGGTCCACAAGGGCGTAGCCTTCAGTGCGAGTGTGATCTTGGCGACTGTGAGAATGAAATAGCCCGGCTAAGTGAGCTAATGCGTGAACAGAGAGTGTTATTGAATGCTAATGGGTTGACGAATCTAGGGAGCTGTAACGCTCACCTGGCTCCCACGGAGGCGCTGGTCTGGGTTGCTGTGGCCTCTTCAAGCGTGATGCGCAGAATTTCGGACCACCGATTGAACAGGACCCCCAAATCTTGCTTGTCGGGCCCGTAGGATTATCCTTCTGCAGATGAGAAAGGGGATTAACTGTCTGCCGAATAGTGTGCTTGCTCCCGCCTTCCCCCCTTCGTTCTTCTCTGATTCCTCCAAAACCCCCGGTTTAATCTCATTTTATGGTTTGGAAGGATGAACTCTCCATCCTGCTTCTGGTGCAGGGGCGCGCGTTCGTCCAGTTACTTCACTGGTTTTCAGAATGGCGCTGGCACATCCACTTGACTTTTCTGAGCAATACGCCATAAGTATGAGGATGCAAAAGTTCAAGTGTGAGCCTCCTTTTATGTTAGGCGATGCGTTGAGGGGTTAAATTGCCGGTGGTAAAATCAGGTGAGTTAGTGATGAGGGCGACCCCTCTAAATGTCTTTATATTTGTCCTTTCCCCATAGGGGCCGGGATGCGGTACCTGCCAAAGATGCGGCGCCGACCCGAGATGTGGAATGATTCACCAAGAAAAGCCGGTAAGTAATATGGCTGAAAATTCGGCTTTCCTCTTGTGTTCCCTTGCTCACCTTTTGTCTCTTCTTCTCTCCCGTAGGTGCAGAGATGTGGCGACCGGTGCTGATAGCCGCGATAGAGCCGGGCAGCGTCTCGGTAACAGGTGAGTGAAGCGCAGGGCTGCAGCGAGCAGGAATGCTGGCGTGAAGATTCCGGATGCAGGTAAGAAGGTTGAATAAGTTCTTGGTTTTCACCTTTCTCTTCTCTTATTCCCTTGCAGGTGTTCCAGGCGGGTGTGGCTGGAGTCCAGGTGCAGGAGCAGACACGGTGAGCGTTCAGCTGCTGGGATGCAGAACAACGTGAAGCACGTGTGGCTGTCCGGGCGTGGCTTAAATAGCTTTGGAGAAGTTCCAGGTGAGTATTCTTCCACAGCCCCACCCAAGTAACAAAATAGTTCCATCAGAAAAATAGTTCCTCCTAAGCCTCATTTGGCTTGGTTCTTCATGCAGCATGATCTGCATCAGGTGAGTGTGCAGCATGGTCTGCTTCAGGTAAGTGCACCAAACACTTCCCATAATGAGCCTGGCGCTTATGGCGCCAGGACTGATGTCCAACATGAGCCTGGCGCCAATGGCACCAGGACAGAGTCCAAAGAGCCCCTATAAAGGGCCGCTGGGCTTTTACCCGGGGGCGTGATGCCTGCTCCCGGGGGTGCTGGGCCTGGCCTGGTGCTCCGGGGGTAGGCATCATGACAGGAGCGCAATCATGATGGAAAACAAAGAGCAAAGAGACTATAATTCAACCCTTTTACCTACACTATGCTTGCTAACGTGGGAGAAACTGTCTAGTATGAAAATACCACGAGCAGTGGCACATGACATACCAATAAGTAGACTGCAGCGACTGACTTCTGAAAGCACAGGTTCCTGGATTGAAAGTGTCAATTTTTCAATAAAATGTGATCTATCAAAAAGGCTTCCTCAGAATAAAAGCATTAATAGGCCAATCGATCTAGAGTGTCAGAACACACCTTATGTGACCTCGAGCAATGAACAAAATGCTAAATCAATTGAAAGTTGGAACGATGCTGATGAAATGAGCGGTGCATTTGCTCCAGTGTCTGAAAACCCAAGTCCGACTTTTTGCCCCAATCCGGACTCATTTGAGCAAATAACCAACACAGACACAAATAACAAGGATTAACACATGAGTTCAAGCTCAAAGAAGCGGCAGGACTCCTTATCAGTTGTAAATAAACTGTTGCAGGATTTAACCAACATGAATGGTGGCCTAAATTCCAAAGCGGCGCCCAATGCCTCAACGACTCACTTTAATCAGGAAAGCCAAAGCATAGCAAACAAGCTGGCATTGGTGCTATCGCCACACAGCCACTTTGTGGAGGTGATTAGTCCGGCTGCTAAAGGGCTGCCTGGAGCCCGGAAGTGCCGTCGTTTGACCTCAAGCCCATCGCCACCGATTGTATGCTCCCAGAACAGAAAACACGTACTAGACAAAACTTCAAGCACCAGAGAGATCTCGAATAACAGGAGTCCGATCCAGAACCAATTGAATCATGATGAAGCATCCCAAGAGCAGCCTGAAGGAGTAATGAGCACATCCTCCTCCTTCTGACAAATCTTCTCTTGATTCATCTATCATGCAACGTCAATATCTCAAAATAAGACGTCACCAATACAAAGCTCGGTACAATGAGGATCGTAAAAAAAAAAAAAATCCCAAAATATCATCAAAGAGGCCTTAAACGATCTTAAGCCATATATAATGTCCTCATTGACTATTTCAATAGCGCCCATGATGAAACTATATGAACAACTAAATTGAAACATAAAGGACCTATCAACACTATCTGCGCTAATGAATACAAAATTGGCAACCAGAGAATCTAATGACGTCTCTGCAAAATCCAAAATATGGGATAACATAAGGAGAATAGATGGGTCTTTGAAAGAGCTTGTTGATCAAAAAAGGAATAACAGTGAAGACAAGAGGCTGCTGGCAGAGGTTGCCAGCGAAGCTCTGGGCCCCCTAAAACACAATCATGGTGCATATAAGGAAGTGAATATCGAGACTTCTCCAAACCTTCAAAATAAGCAGCCTAATTCAAACAAAAGTCAAGCAATCTCAATAAGTGGTAGTCATACTGCTGAGATCAAGTCGATCCAAAAAGACCGTGACTTAACAACCTCTGACGTACCAATACATGACGACGAAGTAATAATCTTGGAGGATATAAAGGAAACCCAGGAGACTCCTTTTGCGACCTTGCCTTCTGAGAATACAAACCTAAGTCCAAGTGGGAAAATCAGCAACAAAAACCAAGGAGAAGTTATGAGTTCCCCAAAACCATCAACATCTGCAAACGGTGAAGGTGTGATTGGCAATCCTGATCTTAATCAACAGCAAACAGCGGAAGAAAAGGACAAAATGTACTCGATGTTTCAAAAGAATAGTGCCACTGCAAATAATCCAACTCAAGAAAAAAAAAAATCAAAAGTATAAGGAAAAGAAACAACTTGGGCTCTCATACATTTCTCAGAAATTTTAAATCAGTGAATGTATTTGTCAATTCTGAAAGATCTATTACAAAGCCAAAAAAAGACGAACAAGCGGCAAAGCAGATTGTCGAAGTACAAACTGTTACCCACGTTGACCAAATTCAAACGGAAAATGTTAACGATCTACTGAACTTGCCTACATATGAAGACGAAATAGACTTGGATGAGAATCAGGAAAACTGGGAAAAATGAGAACCTGCAACCTTCAGCTATTGTGTTAAATTCTGACAACGTGGAGAAATTGAGAATATTACAAATAATGAGAGCAACGTCCCAGTGCAGAACAGAGTTTGCATGTTGGTCTTATCCCCAGGATGCCTTAAAATGCCTAAACCAATTGAACAAGAAGTAAAGTTTCTAACCATGGATGAGAAAAGAACACGGCTGCTAATGATAAACGAGGCAAAAGCAATACCAATGAAAATATTGGTGGATGAGGGAGAGCAATTTGTCGGAGTACAGGCTACCAATACAATAAAACATACTTCTGACAAAAGTGCTTTTAAACAATCAAACTTGAAAGTGCACAATTTTAAAAACAAGAGCACTAATGCTGAAGAAAAGAGAGGTACCAAAAATCAGATGGAGAATAAATCCCTCATACGACAGTTTATAACAGCAAAATAGCGATTAGTCCTTGAAAGAATCTTGACAACTAAAGATGACTTGACTATCAATCGAACTAACGTGCTTCGTTTACTACATCACATACCTGGTTTAAGATCTATTGAATCCAGCGATATTCAGACTGTCGAATTCATAGATGAACTCCATAACGACAGAGCTCGTCTTCACATTGATTCAAGATTGATATGTGACCTGTTGATTAAAGCTGGTCCTTTTATTCTATCTCTGGGGTTTGATATCCATGAAGAATTCGACGAGACCATGGAAAAAAAACAGCTAGAGAAGATCAAGTGAACATCCAAAGAGACAGATTGAGATGTGTTGAGTGGGACCAAAACAAGCTTTCACAGAATTGAACATGACTGAAACGGGCTGAAAATGGCCACGAACCAGTGCAATTTGTTGTAGCCAAACCCGATGACAGTCCAACTGAGTTGATTACGGGCGAACAAATTAAAATAACCTTCACATGCAGTCAAAATTTGAAGGATAAAAATGAAAATGAATTAAATTCAACAGATTCAGTAGATCCATCGAGGCAGTGGAATTGGCTAGCTGACGTCTTGGGAGCACAGAAAAGCTAACGCCAAAAAAGGCCAGAAGGCAGTGACCTCAACATCTTATCCTGGAATACCAGAGGATTTAATAATTTATTCAGAGATTCCTTAGCATGGACAGAAGACCTTACCATCATATGCCTACAAGAAACGTGGATGGCTACCTACCCACTTTCAGAGGACTTCGAGTTGACAATCAATCCTGCAATAACAAGAAAAAAAGGACGTCCATCTGCAGTGTTGATGACGCTGATCAAGAAAAACTCAGGTTGGAAAATTATTTCCTCTACCAATCATTCTGCATTTATACAGCATACCGTTGTAGAATCTAAATTCTGTAAAAATAAAGGAAAAAATCGACTTGATTTGATCAATGTATATTGGCATCATGACCTGGCAGGCACAACTAAATTCATAAGGATGGTGTGTGAAATAATTGATGACATTAACGGTGACCAAGAAGTACTGAACATCATTCTCTGTGGCGACCTCATTCTGGAATGTATAAAACTGAGTAATGGCTGGAACAACACAGAAATCGGCTCCCAAAAATTGGCAGCTAGATGGTGTACTGCAATGGACGACCGAAATCTAACAATGTCAAATGGTGACATCCCTGCCCATCCAACTTGGTGCAACAAGAAGCTGTCTTCAACTATAGATTATTTTTACGTGTCGGATAATTTTATCCAACAAATCAACTCGCTTCAAATAACGATGTCGCCGGCAAGTGATTATAGCCAACTCAAACTCTCACTCGTATACAGTAAGGGATCAAAATTTGAGTGTTGGAATCAGATCATCTCAGTCGAACCAAATCGGAGTCGCTTGAAAATAAATTCTTCTGAGGTAAAAGCCCTGGCAGATGTATATGCCAAACGCTCAAGTGTTTCTCAGACATCCGAAGTGGAGTACTCCTAGTTATTGCAGCAGTACACATACCAAAGCAATGGCTTGAAAAGAGGCGCCTTCAAACCGAAGCACATGTTCAATAAAGAACTTGTGAAAAGAAGAGAACAACTGTGCAAAGAACTGAGACAACATACTGCCATTGCTAGTAATGAACAACTGGCCCGGGAAAAAAAAGCAAACCAATATACAAAAATTGGCTGATCCCTCACAAGACAATTCTCCTGCAAAGAGATGCTGAGGCGATGAGGCTCAGCCTGGCAAATAATAACTCGCAAGAGTTCTGGAAACGTATCCATCATAATAGCTGCCAACAACAAGCCATTATGGTGACAGAAGCTCAGTGGGTTCTGCACTTTACAAAAGTGTATGAAAAAAAAAGGACCTGTGATTTGATCCTGAATTTCCGGAACTAGCATCCTGGTACCGTCAGTTTGATGCAGAGGACATCTTGCAAAGTATTCTACGTTGCAGCTCATCACAGGCTCCTGGCCCTGAAGCCTGACAAACTACATCTTAAAACAAAGTCCGAAAGAGTGGGCGTTGTTGTGTTTCACTCTTTTTTCAACCATAGCCCGCAAGAAAACAACACCTGCCTCCTGGAAGATTGCGATTGTTGTCCCAATATTCAAAAAAGGTAATCGGGCAGACCCAAAAATGATAGACCGATTACACTCCTTGATGTTCTAGGTAAGCTCTATGCGATGCAGCTTCAGAAACGACTATTGATCTAGATAAAAACAAGCAGACATCAAGACTCTCGCCAGACGGACTTTGTGAAGGGATGTGGCCTAAACCTGCTAACTCCTAATGTCTTAAAAATGGAGGCTATTGGATCTGGCCAGAACATCCATCTTGCGTTCATAGACCTATTGCAGGCATTCGACAGCATCGACAGAGAGCTGCTTTGGACACAACTAATTGCATGGAGATGTCCGGAAAGTCTAATTATGGCAATAAAAGATCTACATACGGACACATGCATAAGAATAAGATTGAACCAAAAGGGCACATTATGAGAATCTATACATACTGGTCGAGGAGTTGAACAAGGCTGCCCCTTGGCATCAATAATGTTTAATTTGTTTATCTCCGACATCGGTGAAGCCTATGTAGGAGCCAAAGTTTTTCTGCTTGAAATCCACGGCAAGGAAATAAATTGGCTCTTGTATGCGGACCATCTTGTCCTCTTGGACTTAACAACGATTGGCTTGCAGCGAAAGCTAAACATTTTGCAACACTACATTCAGCAAAATGGGCTATGTATTAACACCAATAAATCAGAAATGTTGATTCTGCAAAATCTACAAAAGAACACAAATACCTCTGCGTTAAAAAAGTTCACTTGGAAAATTGGAACTGATTCCATCAAACTGGTAACCCAAACTATGTATTTAGGCATGTGTATTAGCTCCAGCATTAATGATGCCCCATGGGTACAAAGGACAAATGTAGACCACTTACGGTCCAACCATGATTATTAAATAAAAGGTTTGGGAAATGTTCTCGATAACACCAGTATTGAACTTTTATAAACAAAAGGCTGTCCCAGCCCTGATACATGGTGCAGAGGCTGCCTTTCGATGCAAATCGGAATTTTGGTCATTATTGGAACATGAATTTTGGTCAAGAGTATTGTGGCTGCCTAAGGGTGTGCCAACTGCGTGCATACGTCACGAGCTATGGTTGATATCTATCAACGCAAGAATATCCTGGAATACGCTCAATGAATATCGTAAAATGATCATGAAGCAGGTGGCCCCCCAAATATGCAACATTGAAGGATCCAGATTTTGGTAATTGTGAAAACATTCTTACCATATGGGCCAAACATTGTGAGAAGATTTTGGCAGACATAAGCTCTGACATTTGCACTCTGGAAAATAACCCAAACAAAGTCAAAACCATGCTGTGGAATCAAGCTTGGATTGATACCAATGACACACGAAGTAAACATAGAGCCATGAATGCAGTCCCCCCGGAATCGAAAAGATATAACATGACTGGACATTACCTCGAAAAATTCCCTGGAAAAGTCTGCAGACTTATATTCTTAAAATTTCAGTTAAACCAACTACCGACAAGAGAAAAGTTAAACTTTTGGTCAAAGGACGAGTCTGTAGTCTCATCATGTCGCTTGTGTGGAAATCCGTGGGAAACTCCGGACTTAACCTAAGAGAGCACCTTGCACCTTGGCAACTAGTTTGTTGCAATACCGTTCCTAGACATTGAAGACTGGTGGAGCAACTTATTCAGTGACTCAGACCGAAAATTGACAATTGAATTAACTTTCTTTGTAGAAAAAGTAGTAGAAAAACTAAGAAATAACTCGGGAAGTACACTGGTAAACATGCACATTTTCAATTTTGTGTTTGTCTTCGCTGCTTGTTTTTTGTTTTAGCTAATTGTTAGGAATGTTTTTTAAAAAAATTGTTTTCGTTCTTTTAAAGGTTTGTAACAAACCAATACAAAAAATATATACTTCCTGTAGCCCCTGATGCTTCAGAGATCATAGCCTTTGCCAAACTTTTAGTGGCTTGCAACTACTCCACCATGATCTGCTCTGTTGTGGGATTCCTTGTACCCTGTCCAGCCATTGTTTCTTGTTGAGGGACTGTTTCCTGCAACCTGGTTGATATGCGCATGACCCTGGGTTGCCTCTGAACTGCTTGCTCGGTATCTTGAGTGCTCGTTTTGCTGTTGTGGTGCCTCCTCCTTTGAGAGTTATCTGCAGAGGGTTCATTGTTTGGTTCCTAGTCCTATCACTGTCTGGGTTTATAGTATTGGCCGCCGGAGGCCTGAACTAGCTTCCAGCCAGGCCCAATGCCAGACCTGAAACGTATCTCTGCACCCACATTTCCTGGACAGTTTCCTCTGTACCAGCACAGTGAATAGTTATTGGGATATCTGAGCCCGGTAGTGTAATTGGTTCTATCATCCATGATGTCCAGGCTCTCGCTGCAGAGTTTTGGTTTTCTGTACCCCCACCATCTGTCTCTGTTTTACACATGTAATCTGGACTTGCACACTAGAGCCATCCTCCTTCGGGCCTTTTACACTGGATCCTCCTTCAGGCCTTTTACACTGGATCCACAGGCTGGATGAAACTTCTATGTGGGAAACCCTCGCTATTCCCAGCTGAATGGTTGGTTGTCCCTCCTTTTGCACCCGTGGGCTGTGTCTAGTCTTTGCTTGCATTTTACATATACCTGACTGAGACCCATTTTGTTTATTCTGTTGAAACCTATGGACAAACGTTTGGAAAATCTTTAAAAGTTACATAAGCTGTTAGTGGGGACATATTTTCCTTTTGTACGTTTTGGCCCTAGAGGTTTCACTATATTCAGTGCATTTTTAAAGCATACTGGTAGTATTCATTTTACAGTGCTATATCAATGTGCTTCTACCAGGTTTGTGGGTGAGCTGGGCCCTTTACAGAACTGATACTGTATTTACTTGGATGTTACTTGCCTGATTTGATGACTGTTTAGGTCTGCCTGACTGTTTTCAACCCTTTTCTCCCTCTGGCAAGGTGTATATATGTTTTAGTGTCGTAACACTATTTTCATTAGGTTGTGGCGTGAAGTAGGTTTGCTTGGAAACTTTACTTTATGTATACTGCATTATGTGTTCACTTGTTGTACTTATTCAACTTTGTTTTACCACAGACACTATTTAATAGTACATATGTTGTTAGTATATTAGGTGAAGTGTATTTTGATGTGGGTCTTGTGTTGAATTATGCAATGCTGTCACTTCTCCCCATAGGGAGCCTTTCCCTTTGAAGCTAGGGAGCTGAGCCCGCTATGCAATACCCTCCATAGGGTTATAGGCAAGCGGGTCAAGGACTCCCATTCTTGTGAAGAACTCCGTAAGCAACATATCACTAACCCACCTTCAATAGCATCCTGTGAAGAAAGATGATGAACACATCAAAATCTCTTATTGTCCAACTATTTCATTGGTACCTGTGAAGGAAAACTCGTATGATACTGGAACGAAGAAAACAATTGGAAATATATAGAGTATGAATCCAACAAAAAGGAGGAGTTTGACAGTACACTGGGGAAATCCCACGCTGCGTCATAGAATTAAGAGGTGGAGACTTGGAGGAAGGGAGAACCATGAAGTTTTGAATTAGCTGGCGGAGACACGCTGAAGCAAACCTGGATGTGAGTCATCCGATGCGAGAATAGCTTAAGTGGAGCTTCCAAAGCACCACGTTGTAAAAAGGAAGAGACGCAAATGACCGGGGTGAACACAAGGTGACCTTAAAGGCATCCTGAGCCTGAGCAAAAGTAAAGTGGTGCCGTGCCAGAAAGTGAGTCACCGTGGACCTGGAGGTCCATTAACCACGCCAACAACACTCCCACTGACTACGCCTTATTATCGCTAGATGCCATTAAGGCGTTTGACTCCATATATTGGGAATGGCTGCTGGTAGTCCTAAGGGAGTTTGGCTTTGGTCCAGGCTTTGTTCGATGGGTCAGAATATTATACACCAACCCAAGGGCCCGGGTAAAAACTGGAAGACATGTGTCAGGGATTTGGGATATTTGTAGGGGCACTAGGCAGGGATGCCCGTTATCCCCCATGCTTTATATCCTCGGGTTAGAACCCATAGTAATCTATTTTAGGAAACAATTCTTCGATGACGGGATAAGACTGGGCGGGACAGACCACATCATCTCGTTCTATGCTGATGATGTCCTGTTATACATCAGAGACCCACACCTTAATGTCCCGACCATGATGGCGGTCCTTGACAATTTCTCCAAGGTCTCGGGTATACAATTTAGCAAAGCTAAGTCCTGTCTGTTCCCTCTGGCCGGGCTGAGGTGCAGAGATATAGAGGAGCTCCCAGCGCTTGCGATACAATGGCAGACCACGATGTTCCGCTATCTCAGAATTCAGATAATGCACACCCCTGAGCTTATGCATGAACATAACACACAGGCGGCGATACCTGCACTACATAGATCAATGGGCTTCTCGGCGAAGCTTCCCTTATCGGTGATGGGTAGAGCCTCTGTGGTTAAAATGATTGTCCTCCCCCGGTTTCTATACAAGTTCCAGAATATACAACACTATATCAAGAACTCGTTCTTTCGCCTGCTTGAATCGATTGTTCGTGAATTCCTCTGGGGACGAAACAGACACAAGATAGCACACTCTACCCTGGCACTAACATATGCACAAGGCGGGATCCAACTCCAAGACCTTGAAAAATACTATTTAGCTGCCCAGCTCAGTTTTGTGTCCAAATGGTTAGCTGATGATGCCACATCAGAAATTCCCCTACTGCAATCCATGATTTCCCCTATACAATTGAAAGAACTCATATGGGTACCACAGCATTTACTGGGTGACATGCCCCTTTTAGCCACTCTGGGGAGACAAATATGGCAAAGAACGAGATCCAAGATCCAGCTAAAACACCTGTACTCCCCGGAAATACCAATGATCCAGAGCATGTGTAAAACTAAGATGGATCTCCTCCATCTTAGACGATGGGAGAGAAAAGGTGTTTATACCTGGGGAGACCTTTATGACGATGGCTCCTTTAGGGAATTTGAATCGCTTCAAACGGAGGATGGCATACACGCTGGCCAGTTCCTCTGGTATCACAGGATACGGGAAACGGCAAAGAAAAAATGGGACACTTGGCCGGAGGAACCTGAGTCAACCCCCCTCTTAACACTACTGTATAACTTAGGGGAGGGTCAGAGAGCAGTCTCCCAAATATACAGCGCCCTCAGTGACACCCCCAATCCAAAAAGCGAATCAATGAAAAAAAGATGGGAGACAGACCTGAGGCGCGGACTGTCAGAAAGTGAATGGGATAGAGCACTGGCATACCCTAAAGCTGTGTCTAGAAATCACAGATTCCGATTCATACAACTGAGCATGTTGCACCGAACTTATCTAACTCCCAGCAGGGTAGCGAAAATCAACAGACAAGCCAGATTTCACTGCCCATGGTGCAAGGCGGACGAAGCAGATTTACTCCACATGTTCTGGAAATGCAACATAGTGCAGTCCTTCTGGATGAAAATAAAACAGACATTTGACAAAGCGGGCCCCTCCAGTCACAAGTGGTCCCCTGAGGAGTGCCTTTTAGGGACGCATCCTAGGCCAGCCAAACTTAAGCACTGGGTGAAACTCAAAGACTTGACATGCATACTGGCTAAGAGACAAATTGCTATGGCCTGGAAAAAACCTGCAGGCCCAAACTACAAGGCATGGGTTAGCGAGCTGATGCGATGGATTACTGCGGAAACGAGGGCATGGGAAGACAGCGTTATCAGATCAACCGATGAATCAAGCTCCACCCTGATGGCATGGAAAGAAATAACCACCTGCATGCTTTCCTCCCCGGATGACAAACCCCCATGAACAATAATGGGCTTACCCACACAGCACTGCAAGAGCGCAGCATCCTCTGTTGAAGCAGACATTGATCGGGTTATCCCCCTCGGGCCCCGGAACCCTCCTACCCTCCCAATACCCTACCCCACTGCTTGCCAAGACATTTGAATAAGGACATGGAAAACTCGGAGACAGTTAAACGTTGTTCTGTTACCTTTACATAAGTTAAAACGTTACTGTTTTTAGGCAACACTGATGATCCTATCACTGTAAGCACACTCAGTTTTTGATATATGTAATTGTATGTTAACAAATGCCAATAAACAAATTTAAAAATAAACACTCCCACTGACGTACCACAGAGTGAGCAGAACAAAGAAGGAATGCAGAGACTGTCGTAACACCAAAGACACGTGCAGCCAGTTTGACAAGTGAAGGAGAGGGTCCCAGTCCATCAAGAACCCCAGTGGCGTTATCCCTACACAATCCAGATAACCGGGAAAGAAGGAGACCCGGAAGGGGGAATGAAGATCGTTGCTGGAATGCTCATACTCGTCCCAGTCAAAAGTATTAAGAATACCTGAAGAAAAAGTGAATAATTACGAGTGTGTTCATACTCGTCCCATTCGAGACAAAGTATTAAGAATACCAAAAGGAAGTGAAAAAGAATACTGGTACTTTCAAATTTGTCCCAGCCAAGATAAAAAGGGGACAGTTAATAAATGGAAGTTGTTAAGTTTTAATAAAGATAAAGGAATACACTTGTGCCATGAAGGGAAAGGGGCAAAGTTAGCCAGAATAAAGCAAGAGGAGAACAAGAAGGGAAGAAGGAATACTCCATTGAGAGAGACTTTTGAAACTTTGAAGAATCCAGTATGAGAACTGTATAATTTGATAAAAGTAGTTTCCCTGAACTATCTACAGATATTTTATTGAACTGAACTTGGTGAAAACCTAACTGTCATTGTCCTAAGTTTTTGTTCTTATAGTGGTAGGGTTAGGATAGGTTAGTTTGGACAGTGGACTGATCTTGATTTGGACTCACTGGCAATTTATGAGCACCCTAGTTAGCTTTGTATTGTAGGGAACACCTTTAGTATAGGGAATTGATGGACGTTTTCTAATTTCAGTTAATAAACTACACCAGTGAGATGAAAAGTGAGTCTGTGTTCTTTTTCAGACCCGCCAGCGTCTGTGTACCTTTCTACCAGACCACATCTCTCCTAAGAGTGAAGTCAGGCTACAGTGCTACTTTACCAATGAGAGATTTTTTTCACACTGTTAGTGGACAAACTGGTATTCTATTTCTGGTTTCTTCTAAGTACCTCACCAGAGGGTGTCTGAAAAATCTTGCTAGCACTGTTGCTTACTTCAATCCTGGCTGGAGGACCGTATGATTTGTTAGTACCCCGAGTGGAACTGTTGGATCCTGACAGCCAAGCTAGATCCGGTGATTTGGGTTGTGTCCTCCTCATCGTTGATATACTCAGAGATCCTGTTTACAGCTCAAACTTTTCACAGCAGAGGGTGCCACGTGTCGTCGTTGCTGACCTCCTGTCCATCAAGGGCCTCGGCCCGCTCTAGAGTACGATGTTGTTGGCGTCTGTATAAATGGCATGCACTGCGCCTGTTTGCTCGGTTCTGTTTTTCCGGACAGCTAGCTCAAACCTGTTCACTTGCCTCTGCGTTCAACTTAACTGCGCACTTTGAATTACTCTTATGTCAATGTCTACCTCGAAAACAGGATTTAAAAGATGTATCGATTGCGGCTCCAAGATGTTGATAATGGATCCGCGTAGAGTATGTCTTTGGTGTTTGGGAACTGACCACAAGGTCGATGACTGTGGCTCATGTCAGTTTACGACAGTGAAGGCCTTTTAAAAGAGAGGAAGGGGAAACCAGTTCTGGGCAGGCCTTCTGCCAAATCCGTCGAAGGTTAAATCTTCTGAGGACAAGAGCTTGAGAGAAGTTACTCTCGCCGATCCAAGAAATGCAGCAAGCATGCAAAGTATTCCAGGTTGAGGTCTCGTTGCTCTTCATCGAGGAAATCCAGAAAAAGACTGCATTGATCTCGATGGACCTCTTTGGATTCCTTGCACAATGGAAAATGGGCAAGCTTCCCTAAAAAGACGGCTAGGAACATTTCCGGCTGGAAATGTTGGAAGTATTTGCGAAGGCGGCAACACCTACCCCTTCGGAGAAGTCGAAAAAGAACCTCCGACCCCATCGCGCTGCGTCAGGGGTGTCAATACAATCCACTGTTCGTGTGTCCAAGAGCCCAGACAGGAAGATCTCGAAGGTCCCTCAAGCACCACTTTTGGACTGTACACCTCGAGTTAAGACTCCGTCTACACTCCAGTCTGTCCCTTCGAAGGTGTTGACATCGAGCCCCTCTATGTCGACGTTATTGAAACCTTAGACGTCCTCATCGAGCCGTCTAAGGTTTTTAAACCACAGACAAAGACTTCTTTAAGTCTATGAGCACAATCTATGATCAGGAGGATGAGGAGGAAAGACCTGTAATTGGGTCTAGCCTTGATTATGGCACTCGTGGTGTCCCAGAAGAGCTCGTCTCTGTGGAATCTAGGATGAGGGACCTGGTTGACACACTTAAGAATGTTAGTGGGCTGAACACTTCTCCAGAGGTGGAGTTTGGTACGCCTGGGGATCTGGGCATGCTGATGCATCGTACAGGTCTGTGATGCCAAAGGTCATTGCTTATCTTGGCTGGGATAGAGCTGCTGTGGAGTTGGAGTGCTGTGGTAACGTCAAGGAGGTCGCTCGCCGCCTCTGGAGATTGAAAGGACAGGACACCATTGTGTTCGACCCGCAAATGTTCAGGGAACAGCATGGCATGTTTGAAATCTTTATCTCTGAGTCGTTTCTTTACATTAAGGAAGTTCTTCCGTGAGGCCTGCACTTTGTTTGAGAAATCCGGCATGAGTCAGATCTGGACACCTTGATAACTAAGAGTCCAGCTCTCTGGAGCGTCGTAAGGCGTGGTCCCTTTCCCGCCAATTAAGGAGCTTAACGGTGATGGGCCTGGGGCGCCCCAGGCACTGAGGCACAGCCCCTGGGATACGATGGGCTCTCGCAATCACAAAGGCTGAGGAAAAGCCTGACTCCAAGTGCCTCCCGCAACATCGCCTCCACCATTGACTCCATTGGCCCTTTATCCGCTGCCTCCAGGACCACGGCAATTCTGATATTATTTCAGCAGGACCTAGATTTCAGGTCATCCTGCTTCTCCCGGAGTTCCTTAGCCGCCTTCCGCAGCTGGGCCACCTCCCAGAAGTTGCATTAAATACATCCTCCACTGTAGATAAATGCTGCTCTGATTCAAACAGCCTGTGGCTGTTGAGCCGGACCTGCATATGGTCAACCTTTGCTGGTGAGTGTATCAATTTTGTTGTCCAGAGAGGTAATGCCAATTTGTAGCTGAGTCAGAATACATTTAATGTCCCTGAGTGTGTCCGGCGAGGGCTCCTTGGATTCCGCAGCTCCACATAAAGCTGCTTTTGACTTTAATGGGGTACCAAATGGAAGTCTGGACTGTGATTTATCTTGCTTGCCCATCCTGACACTAATACTTTAGCGCCAAAGAGGCAGTGTGTTGCTGAAACAAGGGCTGCAAGTCACTCGGCAGGCTCTTCGCTGTAGTTCTTGCTCCTCGCTGAGACTGGCCTCCAGGAATACCCACAGACTGTCAACTTGGTTAATGCAGCCAACGTTACTGCAGCTCAGGAACATGACGCACTTCGGATTGAGTCAGGACCGCCCGTGCCATGGCGCTAAACTCATGTCTGCTACCCTCCAGTAGTCCAAGACCAGCTGCACCCACTTAGATTATGCGCTTTTCAGTGCCAATCACCAGAACACGATGCCCCCTAAGTAAACGGGCACCATTCACAGCAGCATTCAGTCCAGTGGCTGATATATATATATTTATATACACTCCAGATTCAGCAGCAGTCCCCCACCGCAGCACACACCTCTCGCGCTTACTTGATGAGGGATGCGACCTTCCAGGTAAGGCCACACTGCCGGCAGCTGTCCCCAGTACTCCTTCCCTTCCCCAGGCTATTACCTCTGATTCGCGAACAGGGGTGCTCTCCCCCTCCACTATTGTCCGTGGCTGAAGATCACAGGCGTAGGCTGTTCAGAGCCGGATGCTGCAAGCGGCCCGCCCCATACTACGTGTGGGAGGCAATCCGTGCTGCTCTCCCACCGGGCATCCAGACCCACACAGCCATATTATGGGATCCCTGGCTGCACCGACTTTGCACCCCGCCAGCCGTCAGCTGACCTCACTTCTCGGTTTCCACCTCTGAATTTACTCTGAGCTGCTCCAGCTTCTTTATGGAGCCTCTAGCTTCTGCCTATTGCACCGGGGGCGGGATATACGGAGCACCCTCTGCCGAAACGCTGCCTCCAGAGTCAACTCTTGCATTGCCCGCTGCGAGGCCCGGGACGGTGAAACAGCGGATCCCAGCTACATGCCTCCTGGGCTTTAGCCGTTCCACGCCTGTGGGCCATGACCCAGAAAATCTGCTTTTCCAGCTGATCTGCTCTGCTCAGCGATACGGCAGCCGGCAAATCGGACCCAGACACCTCCAGCATTATTCAGCAGGTTTTATGGGGAAAATCAACCTTGGATTAACAGGATTCTGCACAGATGTGCGGCGGGTTGTCGGGAGCTCGGATAAGAGCAGCCATCTTGACGCTGCTCGCAAGCGCCCCACCATCAATATTCTGTACCTTTTTTGTTGATGAATGTTAATGAAGATCTCATGATGGAGAAAAAACATTCCTTACTTTGTGTTCATAGCTCACCATCATGAGTATCTGCAATATTTTCATAAGTAATCCACCCTCCTTCAAATAAGGTAGTGGAAGTTTAGTTACAGGAGAAGAGTTCTATCTATCACTAATGTAAACCAGCATTAGCAAAGCCAACTTTTCTGCCTGGGAAAGGCATTTGCCAGGCACTGTCATAATGGCATTAACAGCACAGCTGGCCCCCACTTTCTCTAGAAGCTACATCAGCTGCTTCTCTCTGCAGCTGTCCTCGGCACACACAGCCTGACCATCTTCAACCGTTGTGCCCCTTTCTAGCTTTCTCGGCCAAGCTCATTTGTGTCATCATGAGACTCATTCCATCTTGCTTTTTGCCGGGCTCTTGGCATACCTGCGCTCCCATCTACTCTTCGTTTCCTCTGCGGCTCCCTCTCATCCTTGCTTTGTAATCCTCCCCTTTCCTCGACTGGGGCTACTCCATTACGCATACAGATTTTTATAGCTCTGCTTTGTATCGATCAACCTCTCTCCTCTTCCCATGTCACTCACGCGCCTATGCCTGGCCCTATTCCTGTCCACATCCTTTCTGATTCTTTTTATCTTTGTACTCGTGATACCTCACAATTTTCTTTTCCATCTAGTACGAACATCTGACCCTCTAAATTCTTCTTTCGCTTGCTTTGCTAAACACTTGTTCTGTTTGCAATAAGACATGTCCTGGATTTTTTTTTCGTCTTAATCTAAATTTCTATATTACTGAAACATGGCTGTCCCCTTAATACTGCCTCAATTGTTGCCCTTTCTTGTTTATCTCATTCTCCTTGTGCGACAGGCCGAGGATGCAGTACAACATTCTTCTTGGACTCGGTTCCCAGTGCTCAGGTCTACCACTTTTTACCTTATTTGAGTACCGCTTTTGTTCTTTCAAATCTCCTTGGCCTTTAAATGTTCTTATTTAATATCATCCTCCCGGATCGATTCCTTCTTGCTGTAACGATTTTGATGCATTACTGTCGCCTCCTACTTATTGATGCCCTTTGGTGATTTTAACCTGTATCTTTCTTCTAGTCATACATCTTCTCTGTTTTTCATTAGCCAACTCTAGTAGTCGAATAAAGTTAGAACAGTATATTGCTGTTACTTGATACTCGCTTAATGAAGGATGAAAGTAGCAGAATTCCCTGCTTTCTACATTGTCTACAGCATGGAATCTACCCCCATGACACATTTCACATGGGTAGCTGTTTCTGGGTGTGTGCCAAAGGCCTTTGACTGACAGACACACAGACACTCACTCTCTCTCTCACTCCTAGCGCATTTGGGCTGCAGAGACCTCTGAATTCAGAGTGTTCTTCCCGCCCAATCTTACCATTGTACATACTTGGTCTCAAGCTTTGCCCTCACCAGACGTTGCTGTTCTGTGCATTTAGATAGCGCACCCTTGTTATCCATATTAGCAAATAGAGCAATACTCCTACGTCCTGTCCCCTTTCCTCCATACTGTATGGGTGTCCCTCTCTACGGACAGGAAAGAACCCTTTTCACCTGAATAACGGCCCTGGGTACATGTGCTCCCCTGACTCCGCCCACCGGCGCCACTCCTCAGACCGATTTCACCAGCGCTCCTGGGTTAGGCCTCCGGCCTTGTAATTCCACGCACACTTCCCCAGGATATTCTTCCCCTTTTTGTTCATAGGCAATTCGGCAGAGTTTAACATGCTCTGTCCTCTGGTGCCACGCTGCTCCCCGGTGCATGTCGACAGCGGGATTCGGCAGGTGTCTGGCCTGAAATGGTTCCTTCCCCACGTTGGATCCACACGCGCTCTGCCTCAGGTGCCTTGGTCCAGACCACTCACACAAAGTATTGTCCCAACCAGAAAGTTATTTATTTAAGGAACTAGATCACCATTGTTCTAGCAAAGTCATGGTAGTATTGGGCGTTTTATTTTATTCAACACCTGTCCGGTTCGACTCAGCTAATAGAGAAATGTATAAACCATACAGTTTTATGCCAACCAAAGAGAAAAATGTTTTATTCACTTGGTCAGTTATACATTGTCAAAATATTAAAGCAAAACAAACGACAATTATAATAGCCAATTTGTTGAAGCACACAAACATTATACAAAGATAATTGGAGCAACTTAAACTAAACAATTTACTAATCAATAAACGGGTGCTTCTCTGTCTAGCTAATCAAAGATCAAACTAAAAAATCCTACCCAACAAGTGAATTGGTGGGCTCAGGGGTCTACATCGGTCTCAAATCCTTAGTGTGAGAGACCCTCGGCCTATAAGGGCCTGTAACTACTTGTCGCACAGCTTGTCTCTCTGCAAGCTGTCGGTTGCCACCATAGACTCATCCCTTGACGGATGGGGGCGGGCTACCCTGGATAACCAGAGTGTCCATGGAGTCTGGTCACGCCAGGAACAACTGGAACACAGCAACTGGCTCAATTTAATGGCCATCTGGCTTGCTCTCAAAGCGTTCCTCCCCATGGTCGGCAACAAGCCGGTTTGCGTTCAGACAGACTGCTCCACATGCATGTACATCAACAAGCAGGGAGGTACCCGGTCTCCGCCTCTCTGCAAGCTGTCGATTGACATATGGGAGTGGGCTCTGGAAAACATCTTCTTATCGGCAGTCCACCTCCCGGGGGAATCCAACTTGGAGGCAGACCGACTGAGACTGGGGATCGACAACTACGAGTGGCAGTTTAACAGGGATGTCCTGAGGGATATATTCATCTGTCATGGCCACTAACCAAGGGCCCTTATTTCCTCCTTCCAAAGGGTCCAAATGGACCCTGTCCTGGCGCCTTTGGCGCCAGGCTCATAAGAAAGTGTGCTCTGCACACTTTGGGTCCAAGGCACGTGTATCCAGGCCGGGCGTGGCCATTAGAAAGCATTGGAAGGCACGTGCAATCATCCATGGGAGTGGTGAGGTGGGGCCACAAGGCGGAGCTAAAGGAGAGTGGCTAGGACCAGACTATTTAAGCCGGCCCCACACGCATGTTGAGGCTTTGTGTTAATCTGTGGTATGCAGCGTAAAGCTCACCGCCGTCTGAAGCTCTTACCTGTCTCTAGCTCTGCATCTTCTGATTCCAGCTTCACATCTTCGGTGCACACCTACCTGATGCCAGCTGTACATCATCAACACGCACCTTACCTGGATCCAGCTATACCATCGTTCGGAGCGCATCCAATCTCGATCCGGCATTCGCAGCGTGCACCTTACCTGAGGCCAGCCATACCACAGCTTGAAGCACTACGAGCTTCACACCAGTATCTTCAGCGCGCACCTTATCTGTCTCCTCTAATCCTCCTGTTGGGCGCCTCTTCCTCACCTGTCGGAGTCTTCATTCACGCAGAAGTCTTCTCGTCAGGCTTCCTCGCGGTTCTTCCATCTCGCTGCCGCAAACAGCTTCCGGATAGCAGCTCTCCATCTTCCGACGCCAGGCCATCCCTGCAAGAAATAGACGGCACAAGGTTAGAAACCGCATAAACATTTAACGCTTGGCCGTGCAACACCTAAGCCTTGCGTTTCACTTAGAAACCCTACTTGCCCTCTAGTGGGGTCGGCTCCATCCCTTTCGGACACTGCGTGGGTCCACTGTCGGCAACTAGACTCTGTCCTAGTATTTAACTCCATCAAAGTTCACCTAGTGGCGCTGTCCATGTACACCACTTCACAGAACAAGGGGTGTTGGTGGAAAGATAGGTTATCCCATTTCCAACCCTCCACCAGGTTGGGATCATAATGTTGTACTCGCAAAGCTCATGGGTCTGCCTTTTGGGCCTATGCACAAGTCCAGCCTCCAACACCTAACCTACAAAACCGCTTTCTTCACCTCGATAAGTCTGGTTGGTGAGCTACAAGCATTATCAGTACATAACCCTTTCTTTGTGATCCACAAAGACAAAGTATTTCTTAGAATGCATCCTAGGTTTTCACTTAAATTTATATTCAAGTTCCATGTTAACCAGTCCATTGAACTATCCACGCTTTTCAAAACTCCAACTAACTCGGCTGAAAGGAGCCTGCATACACTAGATGTAAGGAGGTCAGTTTTGTACAATGGAAACCAGACAAAACCCCTAAGGAAAAGGATCAGATTTTTGTCTCCATAGCACCTGGCAGGGAGGATGATCACATTTCTAAAAACGCCATCTCCAAATGGATGGTAAAGTGCATACTACTGTGCTATTTTCTATCAAAAAAAGACCCTGAGCTCACTCTACCGAAGGTACAGGAGTTACTTCAGCATTTATAGCATGTTATCTAAGCAGATCCACAAGCCTCAGGGTGGATAAATTACTCACTGTAATCGTATTTCTGATGCTTGTATCTGCTTAGATTCACATGTGCCCACCCTTCCTCCCCTTCTGGAGTAGAAGGTGCATAGATGTCTTTTCTTGCTTTATCGCTATTTATCTGCTTTATTTAGTCTGTACTCATGCTATACTTCATGCAACCTCCTGTCAGAAACAAAACAATCTTAGGGACCTCAATGTGTGAAGGCCCATGGGTACAGTGGACATCACAGTAGTGATAGTATTACTAACATGCCCAGTCGACGTCCCTTTTCGAGTTTAAAACAAAAATAATGTAAAACTGTGCGACTACCATTAGATGTCGGCCTATGCATCAGAAATACATAATGTATTATATGACATTTGTGGATATATATGTGTGTGTGTGTGTCTGTTCGAAATGTTCAGCGTAAAATTTGGCATGTGGGTAGGTTTCATGGTGTGGACAATGTAAAAAGCATAACATAGAGATGTACCTTGGTCCATTTATTTTTTTTGTAGGAATTATCACTAGTAGTTGATATGGCTGAAGGGCTCCTGGAAGCTAATGGAATTACAGTGTTGGACGTTTAGTCCTCCATCTCGGACAACATATAATTCCATTATCATTCCCTATGCTCTGCTTTTGCTTAGATGACTGAAAAGGAGTTGTAGTTATTTTGTCAAGGAAAACATTGGAACCCCTACACTTTTGTTTACCCAGGAGCGATAGTAACCGATGCAATCATCCACAGTACATTGCTACCAAGGAAAAGATAAGGGCCCCCGTTATGAGTTTGACTGTAGTTTTAAAAACTTGGAAGTATTGTAAATGCTGCATGTTTTACCACTGAACAAATAATACTGCATGAGGTATTCATAGGAGTGCCACACTAAACGTTAGTTACTTCCACAGTTGTAAAAGCTACCCCAGAAACCTCTGAAAGGGACCCCCTCACCTAAATTGGATTGAAAAATGTGCCACCTAATGTGCCACTTCTCTCTTACTTTTACGGCGTAATGCTACACAGGTTATGTAGTTCTCTGCTCTGCATGATTAAAAATTGTCTGGTAGTGGCATACTGATGAGAATTAATTTTCCTTATCAACGCAGGTATTGAAATGGACAGGAAAAAGATAATGTATTTTCATAAACACTGCATGTAGAGACCTGCCATTATCTCATGCAGTAATAGTAATTGCTGTATACAGTAACGACAAAGCCAAACTGTATAAAATGACTGACAGCTTGAATGGGGCAAATTAGGTTAACGGGTATGCAAAGCTGTTCTTAAGAGGGAAACCGTTTGTTGGCGTGCAAAGCAGACTATCTGAAGGACTAAAGTAGGCAGGGTTGAGTCCCTTACCGCATGTAAAAACCACATCGGCATAAGCTTGCAGGCCTATCGATAAGGATGTAGCATCAACATATTACTCAAACTAGGGTCTTCGTTGAGGTTAGCCATTTTTATGGCTATGTTGCATCTTCCTTATTATATATTTGGTAATGGTGTGACACTGCATTTAAAATGGTGGCGGCATTAACATCATTTTGCTGTGTTGCTTTGAATTGTGAGGAATATTTTATCTGATGATGTAAACTGACATTGTAGCAATATTATTCTATTGTAGGATAAAGTTGGAGAATTTGCAAAACTGTCCAAGATAGAGCTGCTTGAAGCCACAGAGAAGTCAATCGGCCCTCCTGCAATGTATGCTTTCCACAGTGAACTGAAGAATTTCAGGAGCAAAGAAAAAGACCTTGAAGTATGTATCGTATCAACAGTAATGACCTGTATGTTGTTCATTTACTTTCTAGTTTTTTTAAATATCTTTTGCATTAAATGGCATATGCACATTGGAAAAGGTTTGGAAATGAAAATGCTTGCATGTTAAATTCTTATTTTTTGCTTTAGTTAATTTTAGTCTTAATGGGAGTGGTATGTTTTATCAGCGTTAGGGGCTCGGTGTCTAGGGGGCATTGAGCGTGAAGATAATGATTGATACATTTGGAGAAAATAGATTTTAGAAAACTGGCTCAATGTGGTCTCCTAAAGAAAAGAAAAAGGAAAACCAAGTAGAAATACGAAGACCAGTCCAAGTGAAATACACCCTTGAGGTAAGAGTGCATGAGTTGGCCCTGAGACTGTTCTGCGAAATATAGCTCAAGTACCAAGTGTCCAAAAGACATTCTAAGATGGCACCCTGAAACTATATTCTGAGGACACTAATATAGCGAGCAGCAACCTAGAGCTACATTTTGGGAATTTAAGAGTGACCAAGAGCCTTCCAATGACCAGAAATGCCATTCTGACAATGTTGCAAAAGAAATTCCAAAATTAGAGCGTAACCTTTTTAAAAATAAACCTTTCCAACCAAAAGCATGCACGCTTTTGTAAGATTATTTGGCCGGTTCACTACATATGATATTAGCAGTGATATCAGGACCTGACTATTCATCCTATCCACAGGAGAAAGTGGTGAAAGAAGTTTTACATCACCTTCAAAGACTATCTTGAGACCATTTACATTTCAGTTCAGGATAACTTACCTTAATTAAGACTTGGGCAGTAGAAGATCCACCAAGTTTTTGCTGCTCTGGCACAAAAGACAAATGGTAATAATCCTGCCGACAGACCGGCAGAGTGATAAAATCCAAGCCTTGAAGGAAACCGTACAGTTACCAGGGAAATTGAGTCCTTGCCTCATCTAGCGTGTATCCAAATGTATCCAAATGTCCTTGCCTCAGACAGCAGCAGTATCACCTGGGAGAAGAGCCCAACTATTTTCACAATCTTTGGAAGGGTTGCCCCCAAAGCAAGCTGGTCAGAGTAATGGAGGGGTTGGTACATTGCCCCATTATTAACGAGACATAAGCAATGCTCATACGAAGCTAGTTCCAATGCAATTTAGCTTTATTTCGACACAAAGCCATAAATATACTCACATATACAGCACAATTGATTTAAATGCAATAATAATGAAAACAGAATAAAATACCAGATTAAAAAGTAAGCCTTATGATATTTAAAGATTCAGTGAAAAAAATGTAACACGCTTTGCATCTGTGTGTAAACAAATGCATACTTAGCCAATTTTAAACACCGGTCTGCATTTCCAAGCTTTGCTAAGATTTGATTTTGAAAGTGTGTTACTGCAAACATCTCATATAAATAGAAATCTCTCACCATTGTTATCTAAGCATTATTTAAAAGCGATGAAGACATTAGGCCTCATTACGCAGTAGGAGGTAGCCATGGTGCTATTAGCACCATGGCTACCCCCTTACCGCATTCCGGGTCCGGGTTCCCGACATAGGGACTTACCGGGTCATTCCAACCTTGGGGGACCCGGTAAATCCCCATTCCGGGAACCATTCCCATTCGAGCCCCCATAGGACTCAATGGGAATGGGGATGGAGCTAATAACGGTACCGCAATTTGCGGTACCGTTATTAGCTCTGTAGTCCCTTAACAGGTCCCACCCATAACGCCTGGTAAAACCAGGCATTGAAGAAGGGACCTGCTAAGGGACCTCGGAATAGGGTGGTAAGGGATTACTGGCACCAATGAATTTACTGGTCCAGTAATCCCTTACCACCTACCTCGTAATGAGGCCCATTGTCTCCTTAAATCCTTGTACAAAGAGCATTCAAATAACAAATGGGTCTCAGATTCCATTTCAGTTAAACATTGAAAATAATTGCTTGTAATCCTACTGTGAAGTCTCTGAATAGTAAAGTATTTAATCTAAATTTAATAAACCGAGTTCTCACTTCTGATGTAATATTGAGATTGAAGTAAGTTTCTGAATCGAACGATTCCCTCAAAATGTAACCTACAGATCTAATCAGATTTGAAGACTTATCAAATTAACAAACGTGCATGCATCAAGGTTATTCTTAATTGCTTGATTGCTGTAATGTCTGAGGTCGAGACTACAACATCAAATGAATGGAGTAGTGTGGTCATATTAAATAAAATGGCATTGGTTATCCGGGATCAAAATAAAGATTGGATAAGCTGGTGCTAAAAGCAGCTCTGGGGTATCCAGCATTAACCAGTGACCAGGAACTAGTGCATAGCGTTCCGCAAATCTAGCTTCTGCATAAGGTGCACAAATATAATTTTGTCCATTATTTATGACCATTTATACTTTAAATGTTGTGTAACTGGGTCCTAAGGTTTGCTTATAGATTGTCTCAAACAGAGTGTTTAAATTCACATGGTTGTGTTTGTTCTGCATCAGTTGGCCTGTGGAGCTAAAGGTAGCTCCTACCAGATGACACGTCAAGCTAGCCAGGCTTTTCAAGGATTCAAGCAGGAGCTAAATAGATCCCAGCCCCCTTCAATTTAAACCCTGGTTATGAAAATAAACTATGTAATGTAAGCAGATGTTATATTACTGAGTGACAATGTCGCATGTTGGGAACCTACAAGCCCTATTTGCCCTTTGTGGGGTTGGGTTTAGGGATGATTGAGACTCAACTGGTGGCTTAAAGCGGCCCTAGTCTCATCTCACACTGAATGAATGGTGGCATCCCAGGGAAGGAGCAGTCTAGGACAAGGACAATGTGGCTCTGCCTAGTACCACACAACAGACTGAGTTGGGGCAGGGAGGGCCTTGGCAGACCAGTTCACATCTGGTTGCAGACCAGAGTTTCAGCTCGTGGGTGGGCCCCAGGGCGGTTCGGGATATTGGGGTGCATGGGGATACTCTAGGATGGGCTTCTCTGCAGGGTGCACATTTCCTCCCTTGAGCCCCGACCCCTCATTCAGGCATGCCAGTGGTGCATCTAGGACATTGGGAAGCTCTCAGTATGGGTACCCTGAACACTAATCACTCCGGATAATGAACCAAGCCACAGACTTTGAGGAAGCTTATCTTCGTGTGTATTTCGGATTACTCCATTGACATTAAAATTTACAATGCATACCAATATCATTCCACAGTGTAAATCTGCAGTAGATTAATAACGATCACTAATTAATTCAGACCAATCATTTAAATCATCAAATTTGGGCTATCCCTGATGAGGATCCTTTATTAAAACACATGTATACTAATAATTATTTCGTCCCCTTAGCGAAATGGCTCTTGACACGATGCCTACATTTGTGCTTTAAGCGTCCTTTGGTTCAAGGCTAGAGCTATGAACCCCACCATGTTGTATGAGATCCAGGGCTCCACACTGTTTACCAGCAAGGCCATTTCTCCTTCACAAGCGCCACAGAGCCCAAGCCTAAGAATTGTCATGGCAGCTGACCTTTAGCACCCTGCTGGCAAGAGAATCTGTAATCTGCAAGACTGCAGTGAGATTACCCGGGATGCCTGGACTCTGTTGGTGGTTACAAAGGGTTACTGATCTCTTCCTGCTCTCTTCCACCTCTCCGCCAAACTGTCTTCTTGACATTGAAGGAGGAAATATAATATTGTTGCACTTGAACACAATAGAGGGGGTTGTGTCAGGGGAGGAAGGCAAGGGATTCTTTACTGTTTTCAAAGAGCACGGAAAGTCTCTGTACCATCCTGCATTTGTCCCTTTCCTTCCCCCAAAGAAGCTGGAGATGTTCACCATAGCACAAATCATGTTTTCAATCCTGCAGGGGGTACTGACTCTACACAGTGGATTTGCAGAAAGCTTTGCGTCACAAATAGCACAAGAAGCACTCCAACTCCTGCTTAAAGGGTTTTTGTTGATCCCTTTGTGGGCCTTAGGACCATTCCCTCCCCCTGACCCCTACATCTCGCTCTCTCGCGTTCTCTCTCTCTCGCTCTTTTGCTTGCTCGCTCTCTTTTGCTTGCTCGCTCTCTTTTGCTTGCTCGCTCTCTTTTGCTTGCTCGCTCTCTTTTGCTTGCTCGCTCTCTTGCTTGCTAGCTCTCTTGCTTGCTCATTCTCTTTTGCGCTCGCTCTTGCGCTCGCTCTCTCTTGCGCTCGCTCTCTCACTCTCATCTTTATTAGTAGTAGTTTGTCATTTATATTGCACCTTTATTGCATTAGTATGACCTCAACGCGCTTTAGGGGATCAACACCCTCGGTGGACCAGAGTCCGAGGTATGAGATTTCTCGGAAGAAATATTATGCATGTGCGCATTGGGGCATTAGATGGGCTGGCTGTGTCCCAGTAAGCTACTCACGATGGTCGAGCATGTAGATGGGTGCTGGTGGGTGGTCTGGAGAGTGCGCGAGGGCAAGAGACTCTTCATGTGTCCAGCCAGTCCAAATCTTTGGTCGCTGGTCGTAGCTGCATTTTAATGCAAGAGATTTGTTGTGTCCAACAAGGCTCCTAGGTTTCGGTCCCCCGTTGTCCGCCCTACCTCTCCTGGACTCAAGCTACATGATCTCTGAAGATATTTTTCAGGACGATCAGTATGATCAAGGTGAAGACTTGTTCTATGTCCCTTACTAAGATGATGGGTCCCAGCACCCTGTCACCCATGACCCAGACGACACATGGCCAGAGGGCCTGCCCCACTACCCCGGCTCATGAGGCAGAGCCTGACAATATTTTCTTGAATGCTACTCTGGTTACCCAGCCCAGGGAGGCTTCCCCTATCGATGACCAGCTGTCCTTCAATAACATTCTTAGGGAGGCAGCGGACCACTTAAAAATTGTTACTCAGGAGGCAGTGCCTGGCTCCAACTTTGTGTAAGACCTCAAAGAAAAGGGTATGATGTCATGGCCACAGGCCCCAGAACACAAAAACCACACCATCTAGTGATTGGGGCAATGGGTCACTTGACTCACTTATGTCCCTTTTGGGACCCATAAACACAGGGGCCCTGGCTGGACTCAGTCCTGGCACCTTTGCCAGGATCATATAGTGATGTGTGCAGGAACGCTTTTATTTTACAAGAACTTTCCAGGAGCGGAAAGCCTTTATTCCAGAGAACATCCTCATGTGCTGACTCATCAGGTGTGGCAGGCAGGCTGAACCTGGTGGGCGTGGCTGCAGAAGCTCAGCTATATAAGCTGCTCCATCCTTAAGGCCGGTGCTTCGCGTTACTGTGCACCGCCGCTTAGACCAGTTTACTTACCTTTGAAACCAGGTGCTCTCCTGCATACTCACCTCCAGGAAACCGGTGCTTCATCGCTTCATCTGCAGACTCATCTCCTCACATCCAGTGACCTTGATGCAGACGCCGCAGCACCGCACTCCTCATCCACGAACTCGGACCCTGTGAAGAAGAAGAAAGACAAGGTTAGAACATCCGTCCTAGGCCGCGCTGCATTTGAACCCCACCCGCCTCCTAGTTAACAATTTACCAGCTACTGTACCACTGCAGCTTCATACCTCATTCCATCCGGAAGCCGCCTCGAGCTCCGCAGCTTCTGCCGGGCCGGCAACATCACCTGCAAGGGAAGAAAGCAAAAGAGCAAACCTCAAAAGTGGAACGGACAGCAATGCAAGACAACAAACTTTACAATACAACAAAAACAGACGAGGAAAGACAAAGGCAAACAGGAACACTTACCTGAAGTATAGTGGCTTAGTCGCAGCAGGACTGGACTACCACGTGCAAGGGACCAATGAAGGAACTCGGTCCAGATCACACAAGCGGCCCTGCCAGAAGCAGCAGTACGGAGTGCTCAGCAAAACTAATCAGCGGGTGAGCTTTGCAGGGACAGCGCATCCCACGTGTACCACGGTTTGGGAGAAGGGGTCTGGAAGGGGATCAGGCGCACAAGCTGGCATACTCACGCCCCCTATTCTCCACGCAGGAGCAGTCCCGAGCAGCATCACTTATTACCACCAGTCACCACATAAGCGCAGTGTCACGACCCTTATCCTAGACCCCCACTGGCAAGTCAACCTGCCAGGTAAGGCCAGGGTTTGGGGATCCATTAGGGCCTCAGAGGCCTTACATCCTCTTCCAAGACTCTCTTGGAGTCAGTCCTGGCGCCTTTGGCGCCAGGCTTATATTCAGTAAGAAGAACATCTTTGAATGGGGACTACTTTTCTTTGGGCCTGCAGTCAACATGGAGGCACTCACAAAGCCCAGTTCCCAAGAACTGAGCTATGCGGTATAGTGTTTTGGGTGTGGTGGCCTGGGACTTCTTTACCTGAACTACTTTACTGGGAGGCTATTTAAACCACATCCAAGCAACACACTTCGCGTTATTCTGCCGCTTGCAGCGTAACGCTCAGTGTCCAGTGTCCTTGATACCAGCAATCCTTGGAGCAGTGAGCCTGCAGAGGGGAAAAAGAATATCATTAATAGAATCTTACCTGCAAACTCCATCCTGTCATCCGCCGACGTTCATTCCTGATTCTGCTTATTTGCGAGCCGCTTATCCAGCAAACTACATCTTCAGAGCACCGCATGCTTACCGGAGCGAAGCAACCTGAAAAGGAGAGAGAAACAATATTAGTGAACGCATACCCACGGCTTTCCATAAGCAATGACATCACAAGAACCTCAACTGGCTAGTCGCCTCTTGGCCGGCATCGTTCCGGAACACCACGCCCACCGGAGAAGAAAATCGCGACCTGCAAAGGAAGAGGAAAACACAGGTTAGCATATACAAGGCGAAGCAGCGCCGCGCATAGCGCATTACTTACCGGATTGCAGCGCACATCTCACGCCATCCATTTACCGGCAGGTGCTCAATCCAACCAGCACGTAATGCCGAATCTCCCGCACACCTAAGGAGAAAGAAAAAGACATTAACCACAAAAGAAAAGGAAGGCAAGAACTGTATTGTATACAAAGACTGCTAGGCAGCAAAAACTACCTTAAAGACACTTGAACGGGCCTGCACCAGTGAAGTAACTCGGGTGCCCATGCTCACTGGAGCCTACGCACCCCTGCCAAAGAGGGCAGGACGGAGAGAACACCTTATACCAAAACAAGGTGAGGAGAGGGCCTGAGGGTCAAATCCAAGGGAGGTGGGAAGAGACCTTACCAGAGACGGCCAGTCTTGAACCCAGCCCTTCTGTACTTTCAGGCTCAACTTCCAACGAAGACACCACCCGGGATCGGAGAGAGGGTTCCAGGCGCATATCATCCAACCAGGGCTGAGTGGCGTCCCCGTGGATACCAGGTGAGCATAACACGCAGAGGGCGAAGTCAGAGCTGAGCGACCACACCCCTGGGAGGGCTGCAACTGTGCCCCAACGCCTCCGCAGAGACCAGGTGAGCGTAACATCTGGTCAGCCAGGCTATTCCACTTATGAACTCCATTAAGAAGTGTATTGCCCCCCTCTTTACTTACACCCTCCCTTAGTCTGGCAGTGAATCTGCACGTTGAAAAGACGTTTTGACCTCCGATTTTCCCCCCCACCCCTCTATATTCGGGGAGACTCCATTCTGAACTCCCTGGTAGTCACCACAACTAGAAAGCACGCAGGCGTTCCTGTCTTCAGCTGAGGCTCCTCCCAATATGGACTGTAAGAAACTCCTACACCTTGGGCAAAGGAATTACTACTTCGGCAACCTATAGTACCCGCATTGCCAATAACATCCCTCTGCCTACCATCTTCAGTGATGTCCAGTGGGGTCTGGTGCAGGCAGACTTCATAATGTTCCTGAACCAGCTAAATCGCAACTAACTTGCGATTGTGCAAGAGAAACGTCAGGTCAAGCTAAATATCCTAAAGAACACGCTTGACACTGCAGAGCCAGCTGGCAGTGTGTTCGCAGAAGGGACTCTTTTAAAATGCCATGCTTGGCTGCAAAACTCAGGGTTTAGACCTAAGACGCAAGCTGCACTCCTCAATAAGCCGATTTAAGAGTCGTCTCTCTTTGGAAAGTCAGTGGATGGTGCTCTCGAGACGGCAAAGAAAGAGCATGAGACACTAAAATCTCTCAACCAGATTACCAGCAAGCCAAACATGCAGCGCAGGGTTTTTAAATACCTGCTGCTCCTTTCCATGGGCAGTCCTCTCAAACTGGTCAGGGTTCCTACGGTACAAGCAGATCATCCGGTTACTCTAGCCAAGGAGTGTCCAACACGTAACAAGCCCCTCAACAGCGGGGGTTTCGGCGTGGCAAGGGAAGGGCTAGGAATGCAGCCGCCAGAGGCTCCCCTGCCAGCAAATTACTTTGTTTCAGTTCCCCTCCCAGACCTCTCCAGTAGGTCCGTATAACATGCTTCATCCACGCATGGGAGGGTATCACTTCAGACAAGTGGGTGCTCAAGGGTGTAGGTGAAGATTATTGCATAGAGTTTCTTCAAAGACTGCTATCACCTGCCAAAGAACAGACGACTGTCTCCAGACCATTGCCTCATCTTTCAGGCAGAAGTGGAATTCCTGCTGCAAAACGGAGCGATAGAACTCATCTCAGATCATCAGGTAAACAAGAGAATATATTTAATATACGTGTACCCAAAAAGGATCTAACTATGCGCCCCGTATTAGACCTGCGCCATGCAAACTAGTATGTGAAGCCTCATAGGTTCAGCACGACAACTCTGCAGGAGGTAATTCCACTGCTGAAGCACAGGGATTACATGGCCACCTTGGATACGAAAGATGCATACGTTCATATTTCAATGTTGCCAGGCAAAGGAAGTACCTAATGTTCAAGAGAGAACAGTCAATATCAATTCAAAGTGTCTCAGCCCCAAGGGTTTATACCAAGGTTCTGGCAGTAGCGCCAGCTCACCTGCGCAGACAGTGTGTTACCCTTCTCTAGATGACTGGCTCATAACTGGAGACACTCATCATGCGTGTCTGGAGAACCCCCCAAAAGACTATAGGCTTACTTTTTTAACTGGGGCTCTCTATCAACTAAAATAAATCTAGTCTTGTTCCCAGCCAAGTGAAACAATTTCTGAGGCCCCTAATTCACACATAAGACTGGCTTGTTTTCCCCTCCAACAAGAGGGTCCAAAATATGTTGTTCCAGATCCCTCGCTGTGTAGCTGGTCGTCGGATAACTGTATGGAAAGCCATGCGGCTATTAGGAATTATGGCATCCTGCATTATACTGGTCCCACATGCCCATCTGTGCAGCCATCCTATGCAGGAATGGCTCTTGGGCCAACAGTGTAAGGCAAGGGGTCAGTGGAACGAGCTAGTGGTTGTCTAGTTGTTGTCTCGAGGTTGTCTCGAAAGTCTTTGTTCTAGCACTGCAGCGGTGGACGAAGGCCACTCTCACCACAGACGCATCCATGTCAGGGTGTGGAGCTCACCTTCTACACCAGACAGCGCACGGCAAAATAACACAACAACCTGTTAGAGCTACTAGCAGTATTCAAAGTCCTGAAAGCCGTTCAGACAGAAGTGCAAGGAAAGACCGTCCTAGTCCTTACAGACCGCACCATGGCCATGTTTTACTTAAATAGGGAGATGCTCACTTTCCAGCGCTGTCTGAACTGTCTCGGAGCATTTGGAAATGGGAACTCAAACACATGTTCCTCCTGTCACAGCACCTTTCAGGGGAACACAATCTTCTTGCAGATATGCTTAGCAGAGACATTCGGCTACCCATAGAACACGAGTGGTGCTTGCACGAAAACATTTTGCATAATGTGGTCATCCAGACATTGACCTCTTTGCAACACTGGAGAATGCACAATGCCCAGACTATGCCTCTGGGTATCCCCAAAAGATGTCCAAGTGGAACAGTCTCTGGATCAAATGGTGCAGGAGATTTGCTTTAGCTATCAACCACCTCCTCTCTCCCCCCCCACACCCCCAGGACCCCAAACTACTCTCCTGTTCAGGATAATTCACAAGATGCACCAGGAACAAGTTACACTAATCCTGATAGCACCAATTTGGGCTCATCAGCTGTGGTTCTCACATCTGATGAGAATGTCTCTTTGCCCTCCGGTGAAGCTGCCCTGCCCCTACAACATGCTATCCCAGGATGAGGGGACAACATTGTCCTGCGCCCTCAAACTCTCAACTTAGCAGCATGGCTCCTGAGGCGGGATTTGGGGCATCTTCAACTGCCTCAAAGGTGCATGGACATTCTTAGAGAGACATTGAAACCAAATACCAGGCACTGTTATTCTAGTAAGTGGAAATGATTTGTCATTCGGTGTGGTCCGCGTAACATCAACCCAATTGACTGTTTTCCCACACATAGTCCTTTATCTAACTTGCCTCTTAGACTCAGGATGAGTTTTTAACTCATTGAAGCTCCACCTTGCTGCTCTCGCTCTGCTTACAGCACCTCTCAAAGCAAGATTACCTGGTGGAAGGTCTCAAATAATCAAAGCTTTCATGTAAGGGTTGGAAAGACTTTACACACCTATCGCTAATCCAACTCCCGGATGGGACTTTGTCTGTCCTAAGTATATGGGCCCTCATTTTGAGCCAGCACACAAAGCTAACCTTAAGGCTCTCACTTATAAGACTGCTTTTCTGGTGGCTATTTCATTAGGAGAGTTATTGAACTGCGGGCTCTCGGTCCAATACCCATTTGTTACTATTGTGAGAAAGGCATGGTGCTCAGAGGTAGACACAAACTCAAGGATGCAAGTTTCAAAAACCTTTACTTCTAGAAATGGGGTTGAAAAATGCCTAGCTTGCCCCATTTCTAAATGGGAGTAGTCTCGACCATTAAAATAAGGAACGAATAGTCCAAATGTCTGTCAAAATAAGACAGTCCGTCTATGTGAAACCTGTGCTTGCCCTCACTTTCTAATTTAACAATGTGTAGGGTATTGGGTAAAGTATGTAAGTGTCTCAAAAGAATATCAGGATGACCATGGAGCCTCTTCTCAGCTCCCTTCCCCAAGCTCAAGTTGCTCGGGATCTCCAATAGTTCTTTTTGTTCCAAACAGTTCACAAAAGGGCAGTTCATCATATACTTTTCTCAGGCTTCCCTCGCCTGATTCAATGCTCTCTAGCATAACACAGTTCTGCTTCAACAACTTTCCTGCTGGATCTTTTATCCTTTATCACTTTCAACTTGTAATAATTACCATTACATCATTTTTTCTTCTTGATACTCGGGGTTCCCTTCCCCAGACTTCCTGCTTTCATCAAATGCTTTATGTCGAAGACTTTAGAAACGGCATAGCTTTCTCATGCCCATGCCTGACAACTCCGACACTGCTGCATTCTTGTTATTGTATTCTGTACTTTCTCAAAACGTGCCTTTTATCACCATGACAAGTTCCATTGCTTGTCTAATCAACGGTTAGTTCATTTCTATTTCATCTAATCTTCGTCGGGATCTTGTTCCACTCAATATATTTGTCAGCCTTTGCCGTCAGCTTCTACTTTCATCACTTTTATACAACTTGCTTTTCACCTCAGCGTTACTTGGTTTAGCTTTTAGAGACTTTCAGTAATGTGGTATTCCACAGGACCACTTTGTTTCATCACAGTTCCACACAATCAAAGCTTTCTTTCAACGCGTCTCGCTTCGTACGTGTACCTCAGTATTTTAACGATTTGAGTCCTTCACATTTCTTTTATCTGAGGTCCAGGTCTCTCCCATCCTGCCCCTCAGACCTTCCTGGGTGGCCTGGCTGTCTCTTGGCACATATAGTTTAACCAGCTCCTTGGCTTCCCTTGAAGATCCCTTTCGGCTTCCTGGAGACACGGCTCCCCTCATCACGCTTTCACCTGCTTCAGCCTGCAGCCTTTTAGCGTCCTGGCGCCCCGTTCTCTCAAGCCTGGTTCTCAACAGCCTCTGCTCAGCTGCTTGCCATTTCGTCTGCTCTCCTTGTCGCTCGTGTCTTCCTGGCTTTCCGTTCTCCCTATCTGAATCTAGGTTCCGCCTTTTTGTATCTAGTTCGTTTCTCAATTGGGTTCAGCTGTTTGTGATCTTAGTCAAATGCCTGACTTCGTCTGGCCTCATTAGAGGGACATTCAAATGAAGGGAAGAGTTCTTTTGAGTGTATGTGGTCCGTCATGATGTTATTAAGACAGGAGAAACATTCTCTGGGGAAACCAGGGGGTCTGGCTGGCGTAGGCTAAGAGAATGTGCGGTGGGTTCATTTGAAAAGGTGGGGATACCATTTCTCACCCTCGGGTAATCCCTCCCCAATCCCAAGGAACCCTCCACCCATGTGATTCCCCACTTGCTAGTTTGCTACCATTGTCTGGATCCAAAAGCGATGGCCTTCTCCTTGCCACCTGTTTGGAAGGTCCCCTGGGAGTGGGAATAGGAAAACCCTCATGTTTTTCACTCTATCCTTAAGGGCAAAGTGGTTTTGCACATACGTTCATCTCCATGTTCCATGTAAACCAGTTCAGTGAACATCCAACTTTCTTTCAGAATCCCACTAACTCGGCTGAAAGGAGCCTCCATACACTAGATGTTAGAAGAGTAGTGGTGAATTACCTGAAGACAAAACCACTCAGACGGATCAATTCTTTGTTTCTTTTGCCGTGGGTAGAAACGGGGACCCTGTCTGTAAGTCGGTAATCTCTAAATGGATTGTTAAATGTATCCAGATGTGTTCCTCTGTCCAAGGGAGAGTTACACTTTACGCCTAGAGCACATTCTACTCGGGGCACGGGACCTACTATAGCTTTCATTGCAAATGTTCCTCTAGATTCTATTTGCAAAGCAGTTACCTTGAGTCCTGTTTACACCTTTACACAACATTACTGCTTAGATACGCGTTCTAAAACTGATTCTCAGGTGGCTCAGGCAGTGTTCAGACCGCATCGCTTTCATTCCTTCTCGCATCCCACTACCATCTCCTGGTACTGCTAGCTAGTCTATGCACAGCATGTGATTATAAGCAGATTCACAAGCATCAGAAGACATACGTTACTCCCCGTAATCGTATTTCTGGTGCTGCTTAGATTTACATGCGCCCACCCTTCCTTCCCTCTTGTAGTTAAAGGAACATAGACATCTTACATCTTCTTTTCTTTTGTACTTGCGCATTCTCTTCAAGCTTCCTCATGGTAGAACAAAAATAACTGGGGTGACCTTGATGCATGATCGATCATGGGTCTACTACACGTCACGGTAGGTATAGTGTTAGACACGCACAGGTCTACGCTCCTTTTTGATTTTGAAAAAAAAGATGCAGTCCTCCGCGATTACCACTAGATGTCGGACCATATGCACAGCATGTGAATTTAAGCAGATACAAGCACCAGAAATACGATCGATTACGTTGAGTAATGTAGGTCGTCTTCGGCAAGGCAACAATAAGCAGTATCGCATTGCAGTTTGTGATATAATTCAACTGGTTTGCTCTATAATTGAATAATCATGTCGCCCCAACTGCGATATGATTTATGGCACCAAGCGCAAGATAACTGTGAATTTTTATTTAAGCTCTGTGCTCGGTGCTCGGTGCACAGTGTGCAGGCACGCAGAAGCTCCTGGGCTGGGCTAAAATTATTGTATCAATGTATGAGTCCAGCACGGGTGCGGCGTAATGGAAGGATCACGTGGAGACTAGAGAGAGATGGGGCAACAGCATGAGCACCTCAGCTCCACTCGGACCCGGCTTCAATCTGAGGTAAGGAGTCCTGCTGGAATGAGGTGGCGGAGGCCTTTTGCAAGCTGGTTATGTCGGAGACTGGGTGTTAGCAAGTGGCCGCTGCTAGGAAGAAATATTTCTCCTGCCTGTTTGGGTGGGAGAAATATTAATTCCAGCTACTTGCTAGTACCTAACACCACAGTAAAAACGCAGCATGCTGGCAGAAGGCCTTTCAAATATTCTTTCCTTTTCGTCACGAGAAGGAAAGAATAACTAAAAGGCCTTCTTCAAGCAGGCTGTGTTATTATTGCAGGGCTGGGTGCTCAGGAAGTGGATGAAGGGAGGGAGAAATATTATTTCCAGCCACTTTGTAAGCACCCATTCCCCAGATTAATAACACAGCATGCTGCAGAAAGCCTTTGAACTATTCTTTCATTGTTGTGATTAAAGGTGAAACAACAGTTAAAAGGTCTTCTGCAGGCCTGGCAGTTGAGTTCTTAGTGTGGGCAGGCCTGGCTGAAGATGTGTGCCCCTGTCCCCTCCACCTGTTTAGAGCGAGGCACCTGTGAGGTGCATACATTAATGGCAACAAAGGTTTATAGCCGCCAATTATCACAAGGCGGCTAGCCAGCAGGAAACTTAAACACTTAATAATTGGCTACTTGAGCTATGAACTCTTCTTAGTCGGCAAGGGGTTGTTGTGAAGGAACCAGTGTTGGAAGGCAATGATGTGTCCATTTCTGTACAAGGCATACATTTGTTTTCACAAATTGATTAGCAGAATTTGTTAATAATTATTTTTGATTGGCAAACAAACTTAATTTAATAGCAATTTTATACTAATATTTTAAATGTCACCAGAAGATACTTGTACCCCCAAGACATAGAATTAGCAAGAATACAGCATTTCTGTGTACCTATGAAGTAATACATTATCAATCCCTGGTGGATATTGGACACATTGTGTTCTTTAAATTGTTAATATGGTTGATTCAAGGACATAAAACATGAGGCCCTCTGTGTTCACTGCCAGCCACGGTTTGGTTTAGTTTTAGGGAACACATGCCACAAAAATGAACAATATGATCTGCTTTCAATAGCGAGCTGTGCAGTGAAACACAATGAAATATTTCAAGTATTCCACACATCAAAATATTTAACAGTATCTAGGCGCCTGGTCCCACAACATTTACGGATTCTTTCACAGATGCGCATAGGAGAGGCGCAGACAGGCCCATAGGGCAATGCCCAAAACAAAAATGCTACTGTGGGACCGGTTTTGTTTTTATTGGTCATTGTGGGCCACTTTTTTGCCCAATGTGGGCCACTTGCATGAGTTACTTCACAATGTGGCTAGTAGTTTTGACCATTGTTGCTGAATAAATATTCTTTACATTTCACAATTTGTATTACATTTAATCAAAAGAATACCCCTCGGGTACTATTCAAGTAGTCTGTTACAAACAGAATCAATTGTGTTTGCAAATGTGGGCCACTTTTTCATTTTCAGTGACAATTTTATGCCCCAGTCGACTCTGGCTGCACAACACGTACACCACACATTTCCGTTTACTAGTGTTCACAAACATGCATTTACTGCCCTCAGCATGTATGTATTGTTAGATATGTATGCACAGAACGGAGGCCATCCTGCTGCAGTGTGGTTGAGCTGCAGATCTGTCTACACATACGGTTCAGATCGGGCTAGCTGGTGATTGCATTACTGTCGAAAGTTTTTACAAACAAGTGCCAGTCTTCCTTCAATGTCAAGTCAAGCAACAACATCACAAAGAAACCAAATTGTTTTGCGCCTGTACACATCCAAGTCATCTCCTCACTTCTGAAAAAACAGAATTCGAATACACGCTAAGAACACAAGCTTTTCCACCTTGACCCCAATACAAGGACTTCTGAAATTCTTTTCATTCGTTAAATAATTTCACTGTTGGCACTCTGCAATCTATCACAACATTACTCAATGCACCTAGTTCCCAACACCTGATAAATATGTATTGCTGTTGGCTAACTAGCTATTCGATACCCACCTACCCTAAAAAAAAATCACAAAAATTCCAGCCTGACTAGAACGAGCTGAGTTTTTCAAGGTTTACTGGCTTCTGTGTAGCTCTAGTCCAGCAATCATCTTGATTTCTGCAATGTTGCAGGCACGCCTGTTTGCCCTTCACATGTGTGCCTCCACAGTAAGACGGAAATGAGCAAAGGCCACAGGGGCATGTTCATAATGCACATCAGCAAAGTATGCATTTAAATGACCTATTCTTTTGCCCGTTATTGCAATGTTGGCTAACACTGTGGCCCATAAACCTTTGGTCTATTGAAATCTGCAGCCACTTAGCACGATTCCTACTTGCCAACCTTGTTAGACTCCATATCTTAATCTTGCTTTCATTCTGTATGACGGCTGCTCCACTTTTCTGATGAGATTCTTCAACGCTTGTCAATTCATTCAAAAACTCATTTGGTAGCACCCCCAGTGATATCCATGAACAATCAAATGATGGTAGGTTGTGGTACTCACTTTTGTGCACATTTAAATAACTCTCACAGAAGGATGTCCCAATGGACCCGGACCTAACTCTGTCTCACCACATCAACAATGCATCAAAATTCTGTTATTTCCACCTTAGTCTCCTCACCTACCCCAAAGGACTGGCTGTAATTATGTCCGTTGTCATGGGCAAACTTCATTATGCGAACTCCCTCTATCTAGGTGTACCTGCCTACCAGCTAAACAAGCTCCAAAGGGTACAAAACTCGGCTGCCAGAATGCTTCTCGCATTGGGACGAAGGGACCACATCTCACCTGCTATCCGCACCCTACACTGGCTCCAAATTGGACGCAGGGCCACCTACAAATTCCTATGTATTACCCAGCAAGCGGTGCACAAGGCGGGCCCCAAATTCTTACAAGAAAAGATTAGGCCTTCGCACACTAAGGTCAAGCACTGCCCTCCTCCTAGTGGTCCCCACCTCCAATTCGACAAGGATAGGAGGGTCCGCCTACTTAACCCTGGCGCTGACTTTGTGGAACTCACTATTTCCCCGCATTACACACAATGAATACTACATGGCTTTCCGGAAAGCACTCAAAACCTGCCTCTTCGCCTAGAAATGCATAAGGGAATGCTTTAATACGAGCACTGCCAAGTGCATATTTTAAGCTATTTTCTTTTTTGCTGTGCATTGATACAAGGCTGCTGATTGGCAACATGGGGGCAGATGCTGGGGCCTCCCTGCGGCTCAAGGCCGCTTTCGTTTGTAAGGGTTAAAAGACCCCGACGCCGTCCCTGATTACGGGGCTCAGTGTTAGCAAGTGGCTCGAAAAAGTAATTCCCAGCGGCCACTTGCTAACAGCCCTGCACCAATAACACAACATGCTTGCAGAAGGTCTTTTAAATATTCTTCCATTCTCGTGATTAAAGCGCTGCCCGTGGCACCAAAAACAAAAGATGTTTTTTTAGAATAAAAAGGTGGGCTACGCTTTGCTTACCTGAAGGTAACACTTGCTTTGTTATCAAAGTCGGTGTGAAGGTGCACTCTCGCCTGCTATCTTCCTCTATAGACCCATTCCAATTCCTACAAAACAGTGTTAGGAAAGATTTCCATTTAATGTGTAATCTTCCCTTTAGTTGTGTACCCCCAACTTTTTGCTTTGTTTACATAGTCTGACTTTGCCAGAGGAGCACAGTCTTCTGCTGCACTCCTCTGGGCTTTTTGCTCACTTTTTTTATCGGGGAAACTGACATGCCCTTAAAGACAGTGAGTACTGGGAGACTTTGTTTCCCTTAGTCCTTGTCAATGTTGCAACTGTTCTGCAACATGTTGCAAGTGCTCAAAGTATCTTACAGTACAGTGCACTTCTGTCTTCCTGTCATTTCTAAAGGCCCTAGATGCTCTTGAAGGATTTTTTAGGAGTGCAGATGTGCCTTGGACAGGGCTGTTGGCAGCTTGTCTTTTCATATATTTTTAACTCTTTCCTACCAGGTAAACCGCGGTTACCACGTGTGGCAAGAATAGGTGGCCTGGCTCCAAAAAGTGCAATGCCACGAGGTTCTTTGTGCTGTCCTTTGGCCATCTTGTCCCTTCGCCTTCCCAGGTTGATCCGACCCGGGTCAGTCCTTATTTGGGCATGCATTTTCCTGCAAAGTGCCAAGCTTTCGAAGGCCTCTGCAAGCCTTGAGTGTGAACCCCCAGGATGTGGGCTGGACTGTCTAGTTCCAATACACAGCCTGGGTGCCAGAGTCTGGTGTGCTGTGAATGCCTGTGGCCACCGTGGTCCATGATTGGTCCACGTATGGTATGCCTGTATGTGAGCAGATCTCCCATTGGGTCCTCTTCGTTTTGGCACGAATGAGATTTTGGATAAGAGAAGGCTCCAAACACCCATACCGTGTCGATCTCGGGAGTTCTCACTGAACGAAGGATAGGATCCAAGTAACCAAGAATGACTACCCCTCTCTACGTCCTCACTGTGTAATACAGGGCAGTTCACATTTCTCCGCCATTAATAATTTAAGCGGGCAAACATATCCACAAGATTAATACTCGAAAATTACGAAAAACCTCATTTATTGATTCACAAAACCAAATATAAAAACATTAAAACGCATGCTAAAAAATGTGCAACAAACAATATACAAAGGACCGTTATAATCGCACCATAAAGTGCATAATAAAGTTCAAAATAATTTAATGTATTTGTCCTAGAATGAAACATATCAGTACGTAGTTTGCAATAACCTAGGAACCAAGTATCCTGAAACTAAGAAGCCGAGTCGAGGAACCGCTGGTGACCCGCTGGAAGGTTTGGCACCCCTGAGCCCGCTGTCGTCCTGTGAGATCCCTCTGCATCTGGTAGTCCTAGAAGGTCTGCAAAGCCGCTTCGACCTATTCGAATAGTGGGACCAACTTTCCCTGGCACCTTCATCAAACCCTGAAGGTAAGCCTTCTCGGAAGTGTATAGGAGGGCGGAGCGACCTCTGACAGGCCCATAGGATCAGAGCTCTCCCTCAAGTACTTTAAGACGAGATAGCTGCACCTTGAAGTGGATGGCGTGCAGGATTCTCTTACTCCAACACCAATCAAATAAGGACAACTCATTGGTTTGGCAAAGGGGAGTCTGTTTAATGACAAGTACAAAAAACAAGGAAACAAAGGAAATCAACAGTGGTGTGAAGTCAGTCTTGCTGCAACTCCCAAAATCTTCATTCAGACAACAATAGTTATAGCACATTCTCGTCATTGATGTGCAACACTCATAAGGTTGTCATGCAATTCTATTGGTTAAAAAGATAACTTAAGTATAGGTGCTATATCTTTATATGGTAACAGAGTGTGAGGATTGGATAATTATTATCGGGTGGGCGTCTATGCCCATCTCTACATCACTCGTGCTCGACGTCACTACAAGTACGGTCCATTGTGATTGGGTAGGTTACACCGCTAGGCATAAATCTCCACTTTAATTAGCAGCATGCAGAATCTTCACCCAGATGCAGCGTGCCCCACGATTCACCCTGCCTCCCTTCCATCAATTGGTACTTTAGGGCTATGTGTCAATTAGTTGGCTGAGGTTGGCCTCGAAACTGTAGCTTCTTATCGGGAAAAGTTATGGCATCCTCTGGTTTGGGTGACATCAGACGTTAGTACCTCTTCGCGCTTGGCTTGTCACGTGTCTGTACACCGTGAATCTGCTTCATTTTCCCTCTATTTGTGTATTTGATTCTTGCTTCGGCCTTGCCACCTGCCTGGGCCTCTTTATCTTGACCTTCACGGGGCAGGCTGCTATGCTCTTAAGTTTCGTTTCTTCGAAGTTGCCACTCTCCTCCCTTCAAGGAGTTGAACTCGAATTCCCAGGCATGAGCTGCATCTTGCTAAGTTTCGATTCTGCTGTTTGTTTTAGCTCAGCTGGAGTATGAATCTTGGCCTGTTTGACCCCTACCATCCTGGGCTTAATTCTGCTTTTGTAAAATGGAGTCGCACTTGTATAATGTGCTTCATTGAGATAGGTATAGTTGGCGCTTGCCGCTCTATTCTTATAAGCATAGCAAGCAATACTGTTTTCTTAGCTTCTTGCGTTCCAAGCCTATTTTCAGGCATCAGCTAGTTGCATATTTTCATCTTATTTCATGGTTACGTTTCTTTATGTCAACATCGTTTCTTCTTCTAAGTCCATTACATCCTTATTCTTTACATTTCGTCTTTGTGTGTCATCTTTCGATTGTCGTTTATGTTCATCTGTACGTCTGTCCGGGCTCTTGTGTCGTCACCATTCGCCTTCCATTAAGGCCCTGTGGGTCTTCGGGGACAGTTTGTAAGTGGTCTTCATTTCGTGTGAGCTGCTGATACGGTTGTTTCAATGGGTACCGTGCTGCCCATGGTTGGCTGGTTATCGGCACTTCAACAGGTATTGCTCTTCTGATGGGCACTGGGCAGAGTCCTAGTACGGCTCTCTGTTGATTATTTTGCTCCTCATACGTCGCATATCTCGGCGCGTATGTTCCTGGTATTTCAAAATGGGTGCCTGGAGTGCAGGCCATATCTGGGACCTCCTCTACAGAAGTGTCCGTGGGCCAACCAGTAGGCTGACCATCTTACGCAGGACCTTTGCTCTGTCACCGCCGCCGTTTCGAGGAAGCCTTCGAAACTTGGTACATCACAAGCTCTGTGTTCACGACACTCTCGCACTGAATTTCGTACACTTGACGTTCCCAGGTCTGAAGTAAAGTGAGTATGCCCGAACCGGAGTATACGCGGTTACCCTGTCGCCCAGCCGTGGTGACGAACTTTGCAAGTGCATTGCAGCTGTGGTCCTCTGTGCCCTAACGCCTGCTACAGCGGAACTGGCCTGATCCATCCACCAGGAGTGGAGAAATGGCCACTGTCCCTTTTGGGAATCAACGCTGTATCTTTGTCGCTGAAAGCCGAAGAGCCGTGAGATACACATTTGAACCTGCATCCGAAGTGGACTTGACTGCCGAAGTTTGGTCCGGAGTGCGCTGGGGGTTGGTGAGTAATTGCAACCCTAACCGGTGGCACCTGGCGCATTCATCCATTTTTATGCACAAGTGGCCCCCGAGTGCCCCTCTCCTTTCTACTGCTAGTGCGAACTATTCCTGAACTCTGGAACCTGCTCTGCTCTGTTGGGGAGACCCTCCACGATTAGTGGGAACTTATTCTGCAACACCTCACTCACCTTCCTGAGCTGCTGAAGACCGTTGAAGAGACCCCGTTTTGCCCATCTGCATTACCGCGTGCGCCAGCATTGCAAGTACATTTGAGCAATAGGCTCCACTCTTCTTAGGGACTGGACTTCCTCATTGAGGTCTTTCAGTCACCCTCACCCCTCCTGAAACCTAGTCTTGACGGCCGCCAATGCTATCTTGATTGGTCTGGCTTGTCCAGAAGGTTACCCTGTTCCAAGAAACTAGGCTGGCCTTCTGAACCTCTGCCAACCAGTTCAAACTTCAGAACTCCATCTTAACAAACGGGCAGAGAGCAACTGATTATTCTCTTGCCCGTTTGGGTAGGAGAAATATTAATTTGAGCCACTTGCTAGCACTCATCCCCACACTAATACCACAGCCTGCTGGCAGAAAGCCTTCTAAATATTCTTTGAATTGCGATTGAAAGAATATTTAGAAGGCTTTCTGACAGCCGGCTGTGTTAAAATTGTGGCACCTAGGGGATCCCATTGAGTAGGTGAAATATTAGTCCCACCCCTTTGCCAGCACACAGCTCTGCACTTATAAAGCCTGCAAGCAGAAGGCCTACTAAATTCTTTCAATCCAATCCAAACTGTTGACTGCACAGATAACAAAGACCCCGCGATTACTCCTGTAAAACGTAATGGCAACTATGCCTTATTTTTAGGCAATGATTGATTCATGATGTTGTCACTTGCATCAGAATAGCGCTTAGAAGCAAGAAGAAACAGGAGACCCATTAAAGGAGAGTTCAGGCTGAGTTAACGTTAAAGCCAACTGTGAAGAATCTCACAATGTATAAAGAAGTTAGATGCCTTAAACACCACATTTGCACAGAAAGTAAGCGATTCAAAGCTATTTTTCTATAACTGAGTTTATCCATGAAGTCAAGTGGTGTTGGATTCTGGGACTGGTCTTCTATTTAGGGTGGTGTAAATACTCCCACAAAGGAAGGTGATGTGGGTACTTTAAAAATAAACAACCATATTGTGGTTCTTGAAACCCAAGACAAATGTGTACTAATTAGAGCTTGGACGCTATGTGGTAAGTTTCTTAAATTGCTGGCAAATTCTGGCTTCACTGCTTAACCAAAGTGTGTGATCCTGGCCAAAAAAATGTAACGCAACCTAACCACACTAGTGTGCTGGTTAGAAACTTTACATTTTACAGACAATCATTGCACTATGTATTACTTCAGAGCTACATAGAAATGCTGTATTCTTGCTAATTTTATGTCTTGGGGTACAACCAACTTCTGGCGACATTTAAAATATAAGTACAAAATTTCTAATCAAATAATTGTTTGCTAATCAAGAAAATTGTAATTAGCAAATTCTGCTAATCAATTTTTGAAAACGAATCTATGCCTTGGACGGAGATCAACACAACATAGTACATATGCAAACCCAATCAATGGGTCTGTGTTTCCTAGGGGAAAATCCAATAGGCAGTCCAGTGATGGACCATGGGTCTAAATACTGTGTGAACAAGCAAAAGGAAGCAAAATGCCACAAGCCAGCAGAGAATAAGCAAAGGAATCCAGGTACACAGTCAAAGGTCAGCACACAGACAAATCGAACTGGAAACGAGCAAGAGAACCAACTTGCTACTTACAGGATATGTTGAGGAGCGGGAATCAATGTTCTGCTCGTTCCTATATTGAAAGACGCACGTGTCAGTTGCTGCGCTTCCATGTTGCACCTGAAGTCATAACGTTGTGCATGACATACAGCAAAGTGTATTGGGAGGAGTGGGCCACGGCAAACGCCTGCACTAGGGTGCCAGTGTCCTGTGCGTACCAAGTGTCATGGCAACCGTCTGCTTCTATGAAGCAGTAGGCATCCGTGTTGTGCTTGTAACCCGACATCAAGACATGGTGTTAGATTCAATCCCTCTTCTTTCAGTCTCACTGCTTCCTCTCACTTCGCTCTCTCTCTACCCACTTCTCACTACTCCCTATATTAATCTGTCCCTCCATTGTATTCCACTCCTTATAGTCCTCGCCTCAACCCTTTAATGTTTCTCTTCACTCCTATTCAACTATTGCTCCCTTCTCCTCGGTAGAAGTAGTGAACACCATCTTGTTCATTGCTTCTACACTCTCTCCCACATTACGGTTCCCTCCCCCACGCTACTGCTCCCGCTGCCACACTAATACGCCCTCTGCTGCCTCCCTCCAACTACTACTCCACTCTTCTTTCACCCTGTTGCATTCACTCCTTACACACGTTTCTAACCACACTCGCCACATTAACATCCATTCTCACTGCAGTTTCACTTTGGTCCTTAGCCCATACCTCACCTGCTCTTAAATACGCCTTGACATTCTGCTGCTCTTTCCTCCCTCCTGCTGGTCTCTTGGTCATATACCTCGTCCTCTGACCGCACCTGGATAAGCCACACTACTTCCTATTGCCAAATTATACCCCCTTTTCTCTGCTTGTATTGGCTTTTTCTCAATGGCAAATCTGGCTCGGTCTTCCCCACCTGGGTCGGGCTTAGCCCCACTTTTTATGCGCTTATCTGCTGCGTAACTGTAATGGTGGCCCGGGTAGGCAAGTACTCCAGCTCGTGTTTCAGAGACCGGTTTCGGTGAGCCTGAAGTAAGTCTCATGGGGCAGTGCTGGCATTTCTCCCCTTTTGGTCCATGCTGGTCTAAGGATCTTGCTAGTCATTGGCCGGGCTTGCATGTGCCCCTCTGCAGCTCTGTAAGTGCTTCCTTTCTGTCGCATCGTAGCGCGGCTTCTCTGCAGCTCTTTCACCGGTGTGTATCAGAGAGGCTTGTCTTAGCGTGTTTCTCTAATGCTGCTGCTGATCTCTGGTGCGGGTTGGCAGTGAACGGGGTTCAGCTTTCTCATCAGGAATCTAGGGAGCTGGGTCTTGTTTGGATGATGTGCCTCTATAAGCAACCGAGAAACACTGGTAAGTATATTGCATTTGAGGCATGGCTTGAGAAATAGATTTACTTCTGAGATACATGCTGGCACAAGCAAGGGGGAAGGGGGGCGGGAATTGGCTCTTAACTGCCACTGTCCACCTCAGGGGTAGGACTGGCTCTGAATTGCTCCCTAGTATGCCTCCCATCAATTGCTGAGAGGGGTTCCTCTCCCCTCTTGGCCAGGCTACTGGCCTTGTCATAGTGCATTCATATCCATGTTTGACCTCCTTTTAGGTTTCTGCATTTTTTTTTTTTAAATGGGAAGCTTTGATGTTCTGCAGAAAATTCTCCTATTTGGGTTCAGAACAGAAAAGCCTCATGGGGTTTTCCAAGGTAATGAGGACCCTTGAAGCTACTCCTTAGCAGGGCGGGGGAGGGTTTTTTAATGTCTATCCATTTCTTAACGATTGATTAAATGCCCTTTCCCTCCCACTGTCTCTTTATCTCCTCATAAAATGGCCACACCTCACACACCAGACAAAAGTTAAGTTCAACACCTTTATTTTCAAACAGAATTTTGCGGTGGAAAGAATATTGCCTACAGGGCTTAGGGTTTGCAACGAAGACTCAAAAGGGACAACTGCACCAGGTGTCAGGATGGCTTTAGCGCAAGGACCAATCTAAAGGACCCACCTGTCCGTGTTGGGATTCACTAGTCAAACACAAGTTCTTGGTTCTAGGGTGCAGCTTCCTTCTTTATCTCAGTCCACGAATATAGCACTCTGCTTGCTTCTTGACTAATTTCCTAACTTGCTGAATAATTCACTTTGCCATACAGGGTTTTTGTCAATTTGGGATATTTTCACCCACCAGTCATTGGTTGCCTTACTTGGTTCAAGTTCCCAGCTGTTATATGGCCTTAGGCTTTCTTGGTGTCTGGTGGGATCTCTGGTACAACCATCGGTCGAATTGAAACACATTGTTCAACACGGTTCCATGTCTTGGCAAGTGTCAGAGATATAGCCCTGTGCAGGCTTTTGGCACTCCTCCATCCTCTTAGTGGGCTCCCTACCAATCCTTTAACACCCCTCCGATACACTAGCCCATAAACCATTTAAGTGCAAGGCAACTTTACATTTTCCGATGTTCATATGGCAAACTGCTGTTCAGCTGGCTCTCACTTCTGTCGGGCGAATTGGTAAAGTACAAGCTCTGTGCTTGAAGAATCAATTATTACAGACAAGTTGTGCTTTGTGCACATCAGTGGTTCCTCCGAAAGGTCATTACTGCAATGCACCTCAGCGAGATCAATCTCCCAGTGGTTTTCCAAGACCTCTCATCCAAGATCAGGAGCAGGAAAATATCCTTAATATCCTTAATAATCTTGATGAGTCAAGAGCGCTGACATTTTATCTTGATAGCGCAAATGTTTTCTCTTCAGGCTGTTTTTCACCAATGAATATCCCTCTCCAGACAAGTAAGCTCCCGAAGCTGTTATTGCCAAGTTAATCCTTTCCTGCGTTCTGGAATGCTACATGTTAAGAAAACTGCCTTTTAGTATAGTGAAATGCATGCACATCTCATCAGAGATAAGGCAGCTTCTGTGCCTTTCCAGATGCATGTCCAGTAGACAATTTCTGCAATGCTGTTACCTGGTCCACACCACACAACTTCTGCAGACACAATTAACTTGACTCCAGTTAGAGAGCATTCCGTGTCCAGTCAAGCTAGTCTGCAGAGCAATTTTTGCTGACTCTTGACGTTCAGATTAGTTGCCATCCTCTTACCTTATTGTTCAATAGTCTCCTATATGGAGGAAAAACGATGGGATATAAGAATACATTAAAGTATTAACTGTAGCGACTACTGTATTGCTAGTACTTGGTCTCCTTTGCTCCACAACATACTCCCTCCATCCAAACCAATCTGATGGTTGGCTGCTGGGAATGCATAAGGCAAGGTGCTGGAGTGCAGTTGTCTCGAATGATCCCTGGCTTGCTTCACATTCCGGCTGCACACTAGTGCTGTCGCTTCAGGGAGGACATCTTGCAAGTATGGAGGAAAGGGTTGTATGGACTAGGAGTGAAGTCACTATGATGATCACTTTAATTTTACTATTGCTAAGGTAAAAGTACTTTATAAGCAGAGAGCCTCATGATTAATTGTGGCAAGCAGTATGGGGGGGGGGACTTCCAATTTACCAAACTCCACAGTTTTATACAGTATGTAACTCTATAACTGATGGTAGGGGGTAATGCAGTTCAAGAAGACGCCCACATATGTCTTTTTACTTTTCCAAAGTATTCCTCTTTGGACTGTGATGCCAAAGCCGACTAATGGGTTGGTTGATGGCACTATTGGTGCCTTTCTTGCATATTTTAAATATTTAGTGTCACGTTATAGTTGTAACTTTTTAGGAGATGCAGTCCTGAAGAAGGAAAAGGTTCTTTCTTTGATATCCCACAACATGGACTGTCTGTAGATTCATGTATGGCTTGCACACTCTTCAAGATAAGAAAGTTGCAGAGTACCTTCTGCAACTGGCAGATACAGATCTGAACTGGTCTAGTTGTGTACTCAATGTAAGAGTCTTCATTTAGTCATATTTTTGGGGTTGACTAATAATAACATTAAGAGGTCAATAAAGCAACTAAATTGTTTAGTGTTCCTGGATCCAGCAACCTTCCTTCTGATAAGCAACCATGCTAATGCGCATACACAATGCCACAGGTTTGTATGTTTTTCTGGACACTAGTTGGGCCTTGTGTTGAAAGCCTTGAAACATGGCCTCATGGGAGGCCTCTATTGATTTTTTTTTTTTTTTTTTTTTTAAATGTCAAACATGCGGCTACTTTAGCATGTATTTGAGGATTAACCGCTCACGCAGTCACTTTGTGCTTCTGTATGCATGTATAATGCAGATAAAGAAAAACAAGGAAGAGTCAGCAGCTACCCCTGTTCAATCGTGCAAAATATGTAGGTATAAAGAGCAGTAAGCTAGGTTTAACAAATGCTAGCTGTTGGTGGTCACAAAAAGAGATGGAGAATTTGAGGAAAACACTTCAATTTATTCACAGGTTTAGACACACATCTAAAAACTGTAGGTCCATAAACACAAAATTGGATCTTAAACACATGTATGCCCTAGCGGGTAACAAAGAAATTCAAATGTTTACACTCCACATTCAAGTGAGGGTTAGTAGCATAGATATTTTGTGCAAATTCATATACTACTTTCAAAATAGTAGTATTTTATTGTTGTCGACACATAAACATGTTGGTGTTTCTGGTTCGGGATATTGTCAGCCTTCACCGAGAGCTAAAGGTTAGCAGATGTGGGGAAGGGTCCGAACTGTCATCAGGACGTGGTCACTTGTTGACCAAACAGTGTGAACGCCTAGGGAAACAGATGACAAATTGCAGTGTGTGCGTCAGGGAAGGGTGACCGCATAGTATTTAGCTGTGAGAAGGAGCTGCATACAGAACGCCTACCTTTTGTAATATCGACGGTGAACTTGAGGTTATTAGGTTCAGCCTGTTCATAGTACTGGCAGAGGAATGGTGGATCCGTAGGGTTATCTACAGGAAGGGGTACCAAAAGGGTTACCTAGAAATCTTATGTTGATTCATAATCTGTTTGGGTAATTGTTTTGGAAAAGACGTACCTCTGGCTATAATTTGACCAGGTCCAGCAAAGGTGGCTGGAGTTGTCACGGTAGGTAAGGAGATACCGGAATGTCTGGATAAGTAGAGGGAAAGAGAAGGATTTAGAGGAATCTGGTCTAATTTAGCACTGCTGCTATGCTTGTGCTTACCGTGATTGGGGTACTGCTATTAGAGATAACAACGGGCACCGTGTGGAAGGTGACTCTTGGTAGCTTCAGTTCGGTTTTCACTGTGTGCTGGCTTGGGTGTGAATATTGGATTGATGTGAGTCCTCGTGTGCTGTTGGTGCGAGTTATGTGTTTGTTGGTGTGGTGAAGTGCTTGCGGTTGGCATAGGTTATGGGGAATTACCTTGAAGTGATAAGATTTTGATCCTCCAAACGTCCTCTAGTTGACCACTGTTCAGAGTAATGGATATCCTTTCTTAGTAATGTTCTTGGTATTTTTGTGAATTTGCAAATTTTCCTGTACGATTCTGAGAACTGGTACATATTTGCACTAATCTTTGAAAGCATTGTTCACACATGGATATTTTCACAACAATGTTTGCGCATATGTGTGAAGTTGAATATTCCTCCCTTAAATTGAAGGCACCCTTTGCCTTCTCTCTCCCCTTGACTCCATCTCTTATTCACTTTCCAACCTATGCTGGCTTCCTTTCCACTCCCAACTTAAATTTCACTTCCTTTGTCTTGTCTTTAAATCTCTCCATGACCTTGCCCCTCCATATCTCTCCTCTCTCCTCTCATTCCACGCTCCCTTCGCTCCGCTGGTCTCTTCTTACTTACTGTTCCCCCTCCCCCTTGTGCCTCTTCTCGTTTCTGCTCCTTTCAGCTCCTTGCCCCTTTACACTGGAACTCCCTGCCTCTTTCCATCCGCTCCATCCCCCACCTATTCTTCATTCCGTTCCTCCTTGAAATCACTCTTCATTCTCCCCCGACACCCTATTCTCTCTCTCTCCCTTTCTTTCTATCTCTCTCTCCCTCTGTTACCCCCATCTCAGCTCTATCCACTCTCCCCCTTCCTCCCTATGATCTCTCTTCCTACTATATAATTTACTCCCTAATCCCTCTCCCTCACCCTTCCTTCCCGATCCCCCTCCCCTTCTCCTCCTTCTCACATGCAAATTGTTCTACATACTGTTTTTTGGTCTAATTCATGTATATTGTTTGCTTCTAATGTTCTATGTTTTGTGTATTCTTCTTGTTAAACTGTAAAGCACCTTGGAGTAAGGCGATATATAAATAAAAATAAATACAAATAAATTGTGGGTACTCTTTGTATGAATTTGTACATTGATGTGATTTTGCAAATGTTTTGCTAGATTTGCGCACACTGTCCGATTCATAGACGTTTTATGCATTAATGTGGCTTTGCACGATTCATTGACATCTTTGACTATTCATGTGCGGTATGAAATGTATTTGTGGACTGTTGCTTTTGTGATAAGTATTGATGCATGTTCAAAATATGACCTCTTCATGTGGTCAAGTGTTTGTACCACATTAATGTTGTTTTTTTAAGATTCAATTATATTATTTAACTATTTTTGTATTGATTACCTCGCCTGGACAAACAAATTGTTCCTCCTAAGCTCCAGGACATATCCCATTGATTTAAAGAACACTAGAATAATAATGCCGTTTCTCGTGAAAAAAACATCTTTGGATTTCGTATTACTATTTTCCCTCAGGTGTCTACAAAGTAGTTTCTATACATCTTTGTCTCGTATGCATAATATTTTTTATACTTTGTGTGTTAAAAATGTTTAAAAGGATGTCTTTTGACAGCATTCCTGTAAAGAAAAAAATGACTTCTTGGAGAAGATGAAGCAGAGGAATGAAAGACACAAACAGGATGTCGAGAGATACTATGAACGAAAGCGGCATTTGGACCTAATTGAGATGCTGGAAAGAAAACGACCTTGGGTGGTAGGTTTGGTCTTTTAACTGTCTTCTTTCATATTCATCCTACATACATAAAGTTAACAGTGAATACAAATGTTCGATTTCAATGTCTTCTTTCACTTAGCCGATTTTAGGTTATTTAATTAGAGTTCATATTAGATTTGTTTTCTCACTGCTATCTACACAGATAAAAATAACATTAGTACCTGCAGAATCAATATGAGCGTATGTTTGGGCTTCACGAAAATCTCCTGCTTGCATAAGAAATTTCTTTTCTGGGGGGCGTCGCTTGGAGCTGGACCACGCGGCATGGCTCCTCTTTAGCTCCTGTTCCAGACCCAACACTCACTTGCCGCAAAAGCAAACACGCGGGTCCACTGAAAAATGCTGGCCATGCTGGGGGAAGGTGCAGTGCACACTGGGGAGGAGTGAATGGGCCCCGGTATGCCGGACCACTGAGACTCTGGTCTCGGCAGCGGGTCACGTCCCGACACAGCAAAGCCAAGATGGCGGCCGCAGCTCGCCCAGCCTGAGCCCCGGCTGGTTGATGCTCCAGCAGGGTGCATACACCACCCCCTGGCATGGCTCCACAGGGGCCCGAAATGACCCGCTCAGACAGATACAGCTCCTGGGCACAGTGAGGGACATGCGATGCATCCGCACCAGGAACTGACGCAGAAGCGGTCTTTCATAGCAAACCACAGTCCGGCTGGGACATAGGGCACATGTGGCAAGCGAGGCGAACCTAGCATGCAGGAGAACCACCTAAGCCACAAGTAAGCAGCACCGCAGCCTGACCTGCAACAGCTCGCCAGGGGTTACACCATCATCTACCGCAGCCCATCATGGATTATCAGCCACCCACACGAGTCAGAGGATCTGCCAGCCAAAAGTAACCAGGTTCGGGCCCTCCTGGGGGCTCGAGCAACAATGTACTCTTCTCCCGCCCCCCCCACCCACCGCAACCATCATGCCCTTGTGCGGCTGCATACACCTGCACCTACTGCATAGAAGCAGGACAATGACGGGGGATACCCACCACAGAGCTGGGTGCGGGGACGCTGGCTAGCAGCCAAGACCCATGCATAGTTCCTGGAAAGAAAGTCTATTGTCAAAAGCCTAGGATCCGGCCCCTGCCTCCACAGAACTTTAGCTAAGCAGCCCACATAAAATAGGAAGAGTGCAGGGGCAAGCAGGAATTCGGCAACGTGGCAGTGAGCGATACACGACAGACCCCCATCACAGGGCGCCCCGGGGCCTAGTTAAAACTGCACTCGTCTGCACAAAGCCATATGAACAAAGGTCCTCCGCTCAGAATATCAAGGGGAAGCGATGGCAAAAGCCCCTAAAGCAGTAAAGCAAATGGACATCTCTACTTTACTCTCGACCCCCGTCGGGGAGGGTGTGGGGGGGAGTGCACTGATGCAATGTCGCTAGCAAAAGAATCTGAACTGCCCCCCCCCCCCTCTGTCGCCAACTCAAGGGGTCCCTTAGACAGACCTGCAGGACCTCCTGGCAGCCATGATCAAGGAATATCAAAAGGGCGCAGAGGAGCTCATGAAAATGATCTTTGGACTGGATAAACACATGGACGAGGTAGAAAGCAGAACGGCAGAGACCGAAACTATGATATGCGAACATTCCTTCAAAATTGGGGAGGGAGCAGACAGAATCACTGCCCTGGAGGCCAGATGTGAAGCTCTGTCAAAAAACAAGAAGACTCTGAAATCCGCTCCCACCGCAACATCAGTCTTCATGGGGATCCCAACTTCCATCATGAACGCAAAACTGGGCGACTACACCCGAGATCTTGCAGTTTATCTGAACCCTCCCAGACAGTGCCCCACTGGAATTGGCACGGGTGCACCGCAACAGAGCTAGACGGGCAACATCCTTCAGCCCTGCTGTATGTCCTGGCAAGAGTCCATTTCTACAGGGTTAAGTAAGAGATCATGCAGGAATCCAGGAACACTGCTCGCATACAATTTTTAAAGACCCCTCAAGCTCCCTATACTAGAACCTTGCAGCAGCCACACTACTGAAACGGAAGTCCCTGAAACCACTAACGGAATGGCTGAGGGACAAGAAAGTTTCATATCGCTGGGGGTTTCCCACCGCTCTGCTGTTCAACTTGGAGGGTAAGTAATGGCAGATACGCACGATGAAGGAAGTAGAAAAACGATTAAACCCGGCGGGAGCAAACGATGACGAGGAAAGCCCAGTGCCCGGTGAGGGCCCACTGAAGGAGAGAACGCAGGCCTGGACACGAGCTGACAGGAGAAGCATCAAAGGCACATCACCGGTACAGAAGAAGCCTGGTAGGCTCTGACTGGGAACAATCTGCCCAGAGAGTTGAGGGCTGGTCTCAAAGATTCGACACTGGTTGTGGGTGAGGGGGTGGGGAGGATAAAGTTTCCTTTGTTGAAGGGGAAATTAAGGTGGGACCTGGGTCAAGGCAGAGGCCTCTTGAGGCTACAGCACTGGAGGTTCCTTAGCATGGGTTGCCTGTTCTTCGAGCCATGGGACAGAGGGTGTGGACTGGAAGGTGGAATAGCATGGTGCAAGACGGTGGACACAACTAGGGAACGGAGCATGGTAACCTGGAATGTGCACGGCCTACCCAGGGAAACGGAAATCAGTGGCGCGTAGATTATCTGAGCTCTCAGCTTATATAGCCTGCCTACAGAAGACTCCCCTCCTAGCGGAGCATGAGAAACGTATTCGCTTCCGACGATTTAACAAATGCTACTTCGCCACAGCAGGAGAGAAGAAGAGGGGAGTGGCACTGCTCTTTAGCCGGGATGTGCCACTAACGCAGATCAGTGAAACGAGACCCAATGGGAAGATATCTATTGGGTAAGGGGTACTTATTAGAACAAGCCATGACCTTCGCTGCTATCTAATGCCCAAATAGTGCACAGGACAGGTTTCTCCGCACCATCCTCCCGCAAATTGCCACATTCTCGGAAGGCCGCCGCCTTATAGGAGGTGAATTCAACCTAGTCCCTAACCCAAATAGCGACAAGACCCTACCCCCAACAAGAGAAGACTTTGCTCGGGCAATAGTGTTTGCCGAATTCTTAAGAGAAACCGGATCAGTAGACGTGTCACGACTTTCTAATGAGGGTGCATGTGACTTCACATTTTACTCACATGTCCATAAAGGACTCTCTAGAATAGACTTAATCTTAATGTCCAGTGAGCTATTCCCCCTGCCTAGAAGAAGTTCAAATACATCGAGGATTATCTCAGACCATGCACCAGTTGTCAGGTTCCCTGGTAGCAGGAGAGTATAGCCTTGGAACACTTAGGTGGCACTAGGTAGTTGTTAGCTACTAGTGGGGTTGGCTTGACTTTGAATGCATTTTTCCTTAACCACACTGCCAGCCTGCAACAGTTGTCCCAATTCAAGATGGAGAGTTCACTGCACAGCAGTGATTGGTTCAGGGATTATTGTGGGGTAGTTTGGAACCTCTGGAAAGATTCTAAACTCCCTTTCATTCAAGATCTGCTCAAGAGAGGTCACAGCCTCTAGAAGCTTGAGATGAAGCATTGAGAAACTAAAGAAATCACACATCTATAAAGAGCATTCTACCAGAAAGTGCCAGAGAACCTAGACTCAGATAAGTGACAAACTTAAAGAAAGGTTAAAAACAAGAACAAGAAATGGAAGTTACACGTACAGTTATTTAAGGAATTGTTAGTTGACGAAGAAACTGAAAAATGTTTAATCAACACTTGTGAAAAGTTAGTTTTCAAGTTATTATTTGAACTGTGAATTATTTCAAAGTAACTAAGTAGTGAATGTTCATAGCAACTAAGTAGTGGATGAGTCTGGGCGCGCAATTTACAGCCGTGAAATGCATACGCATTTATAAGGCCTTGCGGGTGTAGAACCTTTGATCATTGCAATGGTTTTTCGTTGCGAGCTCGTCGGGCATTGAGTCGAATCGTGTTCGACGAAAGGACCTTAAGGCGCGAGCCGGAGAAAGTGAAGAGAAACTGTTTTGAGTGTTCTGTTCATCTTAAGAATTACGCAGAAGGGAAACAGTGGCCGGAAAGCTGTCAACGCGGTCACGGATGACTGAGGAAACTGAAGTAAGAATAATCCAAGCCTGGAGTACAAGCTGTGAGTTTTCAAGCGTGTTTTCTGAAATCTGCCTCTAAGGCGATACACGGCTGTGCAACACTGAACTCTTTATGAGACACAGTTGGATTTTGTTTGCTCTCGCATCTAAAGGCAGAGAGTAGGAGAAGCACACAAAGCATTCCATTGAAAGAAGGGAAACTCTTGATTTGGGTGAAATCAAATTGGTTTTGTATTTACAGTCTGAAGAAACTAAGAAAACAAATGTAATGAATCCTAGAATATGGTTTTAAAGAACTGGGAACAAGTTTAGGAAAACTTAAAGAAGATCTCTTCATCTTGGAGAGCAGGAACATTTTATGTTTGAACACGAGTGCACACATTCAAGTAAGCAACGAAAAGCATAAAGGTCAAAAGTAAGCACCAGACAGTAGAAGCAACAGCTGAGAGCAGAGTTGCAGATACACATAGAAACTTTTCATTTGCCTTGAGTTGCCTCCAGGCTTAGGGCTGAGGCAGTCTGGTAATCTGAGGGAGAAGAGAGGGAACATTTAAAGTTCTTAAGTATATGTAGATGGATGTTTAATCTGAGATGTATTTATTGCAGGTTTTCCTGAATTATGAGAGATCCTGGAGTTGGAGGGTATCGGAGGAATCCCGACATTTTGTTATTTTATCCACTTCCCCTTTCCCCTGGTCTGCTCCAGTAGTTGTAATTGACTGCTGGGTGAACTGGTTTGTGGGTCTGAAGGGCAATTGGTCTGCTCCTGCAGGATTTTAGCGCTGGCACCTGATACTAGTACAGGCCTGAGTCTGAGTATGCGGTCTCCCAAAGCCACCACAATGGCACTGGAAGGTGCAAGACTTGTCACTACAAGAACGGGTAACCAAAAAGGAAATGGCCAACTCACTTATGTCCTAATTCCAGGAGAATTCCTCTGCGGGATGTACTGAAGCGGTGCTATGGGATGTTAGTTGCTATGTGGTCAGGGGTGTGGAAATGGGATGCACTTCAGCACACAAGACGGCAGGGGCGTTTGCACTTGGCCAGGCTGGTGGAGAGGGTAGCAACACTGGAAGGCGCTCGCAAACGGACTAGAGAAGACAGGTTGAGAACTCAAAAAGGGAAAACCTGCCCTAGAAATGCACCTGGCAGACAAATCTGCGCGAGCACTCGCATACACAAAAGTTTTACTACATAAACAGTAACAAAGCTAATAAACTATTAGTGTACAAATTAAAAAAGCTCCACTCCCGAAATAATATCCCCATATTAAGGGGTAAAGACAGGTCTCTGCTGTCCTCAGAGGATGACAAAAGGCACGCTATGATGTCCCATCAACCAGCTGCAAGATGCTTATCTAGCCAACCCTCCGAACCAACCAAAGCTAACTCAGCCAGAATCCCTTGAACTTCTGATAACCTTGTAGGAAGCACTAGAAGCCATAAAAACATTAAAAGCTGCCCCACGCCCCAACAGATTTTCCGCAAGGTTCTACAGGACCTACGCTCACACCTTAGCCCGCAGATAGTAATTCTCTTAAACTCCTTTCTTACCAAAGGCAGCGTCACCCGATCCAAGGAGGAGTCCCTCACAATACTTATCCAAAAACTGGATGAAGACCCAGAGAATTGCGCATCCTATCGGGCCATAACACTAATGAACAAAGATGCTAAAATGTTCTCGAAGGTCTGGGCAACCAGACCTGCTAGGGTCCTCCCCGAACTAATTCACCCGGACTAATCAGGTTTTGTACCGGGTCGCATGACCCAGGACAACATTAGGCATACTCTAGATTTGATCGAATGTGCCACAAGAATGAAGCTGAAGATGGCTGTGATCTCACTGGATGCCCATAAGGCATTTGACCTGCTAGACTGGGGCTATATAAAAAACTCTTACCTGATTCGGGTTTGGCCCGAAGTTTGTGCAGTGGGCCATGGCCAATTACCAACATCCCACCACCCCCTTTAGAATAAATGGAAGACACTCCCACCCCTATGTCCCATGATATTCGCTCTTTCAATGGAACCATTTACAGCTAGGATCCAAAATAACACAGGTATACAAGGGCTGCAGCTCGGTGGGAACCAATTTAAGGTCTCCATGTAGGCTGATGATGTTCTCCTCTCCCTGACGCAGATCAAAGACTCACTGGAAGCGCTCTGGCATGAGAACTCAGCATATGGGGAAGCATCAGGCTTCAGGGCTAACTACGAGAAGATGAGGACCTTGGGGATAAACATCACCTAGGAGCATAAAGAAATGCTAACAAACATCTTCCCTATCCCCTGGGCCAAATCGCCTACCTAGGAGTGAAAATTCTGCATGGAACTGAGAGAACGTACCGGGGCATTTTCCGTCAGTTGATCCGAACTCCATTAAGCGATATGGAACGGTAGAAAAAAAACAGGAGGTAACTTGGCTTGGGAGATTTACAAAATGAACCTGGTCCCTAGACTGTTCTATCAGTGCTTAGTACTGCCAGTGGTCATACACTCGGGGGAGCTCCTAAGATTACAAAAGGGTATCCTGAATTATTATGTATGGGGCAGGAAAAAAGGAGAATTGCCGGAAGAGTGATGCTAAGATGGGCTGCAGGAGGTGGTCTTGGGTTCTTGATGTCTCTAGATATGCCCTGGCTGCACAATTATCACACACCTTTACCTGGCAGGCTAACAGTAACCAACCCTGTTGAAAACAGATAGAAGAGCATTGGAGCACAACCCCCTTGTCCGCCTTGCCCCACCTCGTGGCAACATGTGAAGCCCCGGGCACAGGCCCATTAACGGCCACTAACAATACAGTCCAGAGCTGGAAGAGGGCTACAAACCAATGGGGCCATAGGGGACAATTGGGTCTTCTCACCCCAGTATGGAGCAATCCACACTTCACCCTAGGACACAATACAGCAGGATTCAATGCATGGCAGGAGAGGGGCTTGGCACACGTTAAGGACTTTTACACCAATGGGTCTCCACTCACCTTTATGGAATGCAAAGACAAATTTCAACTCCCAGAAACTGAAGGATTCCGATATGTCCAACTCCAATACTGGCTGTCAAAGCATAGCATTGGAACGCGAGGGAGCAGTGAGCTTACATTAACATCGGTGCCCCCAAGGGGAAAAATATCAGCCCTGTATAAGCTCTTAGGAAAGGGTGACCCCAGCAAGAAGGAGAACTTCATGCTAAAGTGGGAAAGGGACATGGGGGAGAGAATTGGAGCTGGAGGAATAGGGGCGTATCTGATCCCGGATGCACAAGACCTCAAAATGTATCGCCAACAAAGAAGGGGCTGGAAAGGTATGCTTCAGGTGGTATATCAACCCGGAAATACTGAATAAAAGTAATCCAGGGCTATCGCCACTTTACTGGAGCGGATGCAACCTAACAGGCTCACTATTCCATCTCTTATGGGCATGTCCAAAATCGGCGCAATTCTGGAGGGAGGTATTGGACCAGATCAAATTAGTCACGGGCCTGATGATAGAATAGGACCCAGGGATTGTATTACTGGGGGACACAGGAAAAAGGGTGTTCCCACTCACGGGGCATATGGCGGAGCTGATCACCCACCTTCTTACTGCAGCTAAAATTAGCATTGCCCGGCTCTGGAAGCAACGAGAAGGCCCAGCTCTTTCTATGTGGTGGGTGAAATGCTTGGACTTGGCAGTGGCTGAGAAAATTACGGCCTCTCGTGTGGGACTCGTGGGGAATTTCTACAACACCGGTCCCCTTTTTTGGCTATGCAGAACTATTCCCAGCGATAGTGCGACAACCACCAGCTCTCCGATGGTGCACAAAGAACGACCGCCCACCATTTGCTAATGGTACGATATATTTGACTGGATCCATTGAATATATATTCCTATATTGTCTATTGGATCAAACGTGTCCAATGACTTTGGAAACTGTACTAATTCTACTAATTTGCAGTAAGGCAGATTCAGTTGGGCTTGGTCCCTTCTGGACTAGTGTGCGAATATGTAATGGGCAAATACAAGGCTGTGGCTACTGCTCCAACTAGCGAGCACAAAATAACCACATACATCAGTTTACTAGATGAGTATTTGAGGAAAGCCCTAATTGCTATTAAAGCCTCAAATCACCAAGACGAAGTGCTCATGCCGAAAGTGGGTAGCAGTAATGAAATTAGTGACAGTAGGGAGGTGGTGGGGGTAAAAGCCCATGGCCATTCCAGCAAGGACTCGTGTAATTGCAAGTGAAGGGCAGGATAACATGGAGGATGCTGTCAGTTCTAAGTTGGAGATGATGGGTTAGAGGTTATAAGCCAGGTAGATTCCATTCCAGTCCTAATTTAGATCCTAGTCAGCAGTCGGTAAAGCGGACTGTCGAGACGACAAGCCAACAAAGCTAGGGGAAAATCCCTGTTTCAATCCCGATAAACCTTTATGATGGGAAAAGGTCCTCGCGCATGAAGGGGCAATGGAAGTGTTCCCCTGCCTCTGGGATTGCTGGTAGTTCCCGTGAGGCTGTCACTTAACCGACTATGAGCAGGTTGACTGAGAAATCAAAGAGTGTCTCACCTAGTTCCCGGGAATCTCTCTCAGGTGGACAGGGCACGGCCATCACCTTTTGGATCCAGACCCTGGGGGTGGACTAGTGCGGGAGGATCACCTGGGTGAGAGGTACTAAGGGAGTGGGGGTGAGGCAACCGATGGTGAGACGCGGTATTGTCCCCCTTTCCCATATCCCATCCTATCTTATAGGATTCTCGGCCATCCCAACTCTCCCCTCCCTTTTTCTGCACAAACACTGGGCCGAAGAAGAGGGCGACAGAGTATAGAGGCTAACCCTTACATATCTCATTGGACTTGTCCCGCTAATCGGGTCAGTCAAAGTCAGGCACTTGACTTTAATCCCATACATCTGATACTCATTAGCTCTCCCCACATAGATAAAAGGCAGAACATAGAGACACACTCTGAGCAAGGTGGAACACAAAAAGGAGCAGAACCTCCAGGGCGAAGGGGGACAAGAGCAAAGGGTAGAGAAACCCAGGAGATCCCTGCAGGAGGTAGTTGCCTCCGAAGAGCCATGAAAGATACACTGAGAAGGCCAAATCCCAAACAAGAAGACTGTAGTGTTTCAAGGACGCCAGTGACCCTTCCGAGTGAACGACAGTTGGGGAGGCGAGACCAAGCCTGTGGTAGTAACCTTGGCTTGTGAATTAAAGCTGAAAAAGACGAGAGGAATGCACACAACCAGTGAGTTAGCGAACATGAAAGGCTGGTGTGTGTGTAAGGAAAGATTGAAATTGCAACAGTTTATCTCACAATTAAAGGCTGCACGTTTGCTGATGAGACGCAAAAGAAAGCTAATCAGTGATGAGCCTTTAAGTGACTTTAGACTGTGAAGCCAGTGATGCAGAGTAGCGAAGTGGTCCGGCGAAAGGAAGTAGCCCACTCGAAAGTCTCAGTGAAAATGTGAAATGTTTTGTTACAAAGCAGCAAAGTGAACAAACTCTGAAATGCGTAATGGTCAAGATTAACCCCGGCAAAAGAAGTAAAAAGGTGAAAGCTTGAAGAGAAAGAGTTCTTGAACTGTTGTGCTTACAGTGCTGAACTACCAAGACCAAGAGACACTGGGGCAATTAACATAAGAGGGTGAGTGACGTGAAAGTCGGGGTGGTCCTGCGGAGGTCTAATGTAAAAGCCTTGTGCATTCTAAAGTCTTCAACATCAGTAAGAAGCTCCGAGCCCGATTGAGGGAGACCGAAAGTGTGATGAGCTAGGGGAAGGGTACCCCTAAAGAATGTCAGTTAAACTTGGGAAAGGGAACCCCTGCAAGTGCTGAGATTGAAAGGTCTGAGCCTGGCTGAGGGGGAGACCTTGTGAACTTCTTTGTTGAACTGTGAACCTTTTGGTTGAACTGTAAAAGAGCTTTTGGAGCACTGGAATAAGTGACTTTAACATGGAAGGCCAGACGGGCCTTGATCCACATACACTGCCTTTGTTTTTGAGAACCTAAGCCAGAGTGTTTCATCCTGTCTACGGGGGCTGCTTTACTCCGAGCTGTCTAAAGTGGGGTGGAGAGCGGACTCTGCCATTTTTTATCCTTATTGTTATAACAATTATTTTCCTTTGCTTACATATTTCCCTTTACACACTGTTTGTATAAGCGAGAGGGCAGGCATTAGTTTTTGTTAGTATAGGCCATTTTGATTTGACAAAGACTGACTAGGTCTGTTTTCTTTATTATTTGATGGTCGAGACTTCTCCCACCATAGCTATAGGGCAGAGTAGGAGTTTTTCCAAACCCCAAGAATTGAAGAAAGGTTTTGAAATTATATCTCTCGTGTCTGTGTCCTACTTGTGATAGCATGCCTCCCTTACAATGGTGTCAGGCGTGGGATATGACTCAATTGAGACGAATTTGGGGATCCTAAAATTCCAGAAACACAGTCACAGAGCCTCAGACCCCTCTACCGCCACAAAAGAATCCATAGGCTTTGATATTTGAAGCAGCAGACAAGCCACAATCCCTCCTGGGAAAAGAGGGATGATTCCCACTGACTTAGTTCTAATACCCCTTGCAGGTTGTTATATAAGATTGTCCCCAAAACCTGGCCTAGTCTGGAAATTTGGTCTAGATGTCCTAGCAGGCGTTATAGATCCAGACTTTCGGCGAGACATAAAAGTTCTCTTACAGAACCATGTTGAGACCCTGTTTGAAATACATCCTGACGACGAAATTGCACAGGGAATTCAGTTTACCACCCCTAAATGGACGGGTTGGTAGGAAGATTTAAGGAGACCCTCAAAATGATTCTGAGAAAGCTAGTAGACGAGGATGGGAAGGACTGGGACCATATGAGCCTGTGGGCCCTATTTGCAGTGAGACGAACCCCTCGGGCATCCACCGGTTTCTCCCCTTTCCAATTACTCTACGGTAAAGAATCAAGAAATGTCTTGGACATGCTCCGTGAGACCTGCGAAGAAAGCTAAGAGGTGCCAGTCCCCCTCTCACAGACAGCTACCCGATTGCGAGAGCACATGAAACTCGTCCAGAGTCTAGTCCACACTCGTATGGACAAAGCTCAAGCCCAACAAAAATTTACCTCTGACCAGAAGGTAAATCTAAGTTCATTTTCAATACGACAGAAGTGGTAGCCCTTTTACCGACCTCTGAAAATAAACTTGTTTCAAAGTGGCACGGGCCCTATGAAAGTACTAGAGCAAACAGGAACCTGTACCTATAAAATAGCCCAACCTGATAGAAGGCAAACGACCCACTCTACTACGTAAATCTCCTGAAAGAGAGGAAAGAAAATCCTTCCGATACTACCTTCTCTATGTTGTCTTGTTGGTACCCGAGGAGATGGACAATATTCCCCAAGAAATATCTAGAATGAAGCAGAAGAATTTGAACAACCTTTTTACTGCATAGCCCGATGTATTTTGGGCGAAACCAGGGAGAGTACATGGTACTTACCTCTATATTGGAATTCTAAATGATACTGGTATTTGACCCTGTCTTTTATAAATGAAATCTTTGGACTCTAATGAAATGATAAACTGCTTCACTGCTTCCCTGATGTCCCCAGTGGGTCCAATGAAAAGTTTCTATTATCTGTGGGCTATTTTGCAGCTAAGCAAAGGCTTGACAAGGTGGTTCCAAAGAAAGGTTGGTTCGATTCCAATTGCAGGATGGCTAGAAACGTATTTAATAAAACCACTGAAGATAATCGCACCTGACTGTCGCAACGTTGGGCAGCACTTGAGACTACAGGCTAGCTATTAAAAACAGAAAAAAGGGAATTGTTTGATATAGTCCAATATTCGTTGCTTGTAGCCTCGCCTGATAATGATGGGGTGTTTTTGGCCTATCCTGAATTCAGGACTTCTCTGTTATGAAGTTAGCCAGTCAAGTACGGCTGCCTCCACAGCAGAAGCACATTTTGAATGGATTGTGTCCTCCCACGTATTTCTCATCTTTTGATAATATCTTTCCAGCTTCAGCTGCTTTGGGGAAAATGTTCTCGAAAGAAGGCATTGTGTGCTGTCTCGTCGAGTAAATTTCCCTCGAGGGCCTCCATTCGACTGTCAATGTCATCATCAGTATAAGTAGTGCACGCAGCACCCATTGGCTTCAGTTCTGTTTTTCCGAGCATTCACTGTAGCGAATTACGACGTGCTCCAGTTCTTCATTGAACTTGGTCACTAATTTTCTATATGAAAATGTCTTTACCGTTGAACGCCTAAAACAGGCTTCAAGAAATGCCAAGACTGTGGATCGAAGATGTTGATTACGGTTCCCCGCCACATATGCCTGTGGCGTCACGGAACTGAAGATCGTACCTCCGAATGTAACTCCTGTCAGGCGATGACCGACAAGGCTTTAAGCCAGAGTAGAGGTAAATTGGCAGTGGAAAGGCTCCCTTCGAATACTCCTTAGAAGATTCCCAAAAGAAAGTCCAAAGAGTCGAGAGATTCTCCTTGACGGAAAAAGTCTAAAAGATCTCAATCGAGAAGTCGATCATGCCATTGTTCGCCTTCCAACAAGGCCAAGAAACACCACCACAGGTCACCTTCGGCCTAGTAATTCCTGGTCCGAGGTAATCAAATGTCCAACCAAGTCAGACTCCCCAGGACAATGGGATGCATTTCTATTCTAAATGAAATGTTAAAAATATTCGAGAAGGCGGCCCGACCCTCTCGACAGAGAAGCAGAAAGACCATGCCCATCGAGAACTATCTTAGTCCCGTTTTGACAAGAAATTGTTGAGGTTCTTTGACAAGCCGGGAGTCCAGTCCTTCGAAGGTCCCTTCGAGCAAGCATAAGAAATCAACAACTTCGACAGTCTCAGCAACGCCATCGGCGTTCGAGCCGTCGACTCCAGTGTCGAAGTCAACTCCGAATAATTCAAAGTCTATGACTCCAATTTCAAAGTCATTGCTGATTTCTTCGACGTTGTCGAAGCGGCCAATAACACAAGATAATATTTTCAAACCCTTACCAAAAAAGTATTATTTCAAATCTTTAACTTCGATTTATGAAGATAATAAACCCTTAGATGACAATACACCACCATTTACCTTAAATTTGGTTCCCCTGTGGGATATATTGACCCACTTAACAGCATTTGCGCAACCTGGCTGCGCTGGATCCTGTGCGCGCCAGGACCTCAAAGCTGCGTTTTGACAACACAGAAATGGGTGCACTGTCCTGCCACGCACACTTCAGGCAGGATTGAACAAGGGGACACACTGAAGGAGTGTGCCAGTGTGTTCTGAAACCTATAAATGGTTTAAGTGAAAAGGTAGCACTGCTTTGCTGGAAACCCAAAATTCCCCTTCAAAACAAAGTTTTTCCACCCTTTAAAAATGCTGTTTTGACGCTAATTCCATCTGTTTTGTCTTAAACTACTGTGATTAAAAAGGCCCTGCCATGCCCAAGATAGTTCATTGTGCCTCAGCAAAACCAGGCATAATTCCTGAATGACGGGCCCAGTTAAACCAACTCTGAGAGAAATCAACCAGGAACTTTACTTTTACTCGCACGGGAACATGCGTTTTTTTCTTTACAAAAGTATCCAAAACTCAAAGAGAATCTAACTCTGAGTCAGGTCAGTTTCAATGTATCTGTGCTTCAGACAAAACTCCTGATTTCAAGAAAATGGCTATGGCTGCAAAGACAGTGTGGGAATCTGATGGAGCTACCAAACTGAATTTAAAGAAAGAAATGCTAGCAGTTTTCAGCACATGTGGAAAAATGGGCTTTTGGAAAACCAAAGGAAAAAAAATGGCCTGTTTAAAAATAAACTCTTGAATGAAAGCCTGCTTATTTAGCAATGTGAAGGGGTTTTGTTGCTGGTGAAAATACATTTGTGTGATTTTCCCTTCACAGGTTTGTTTGAATTCAGGACCCAAAATAAGAAAATAAAGGTTTTAAAACACATGGGCTGAATTTGCAAGCTCTCAAAAACCAGTTATTCCAGTTATCAGCCCTGAAACGTCCCCCCTGCGGAAGGGAGTCACACCATAAACTCTCAGCAGAGGCTAACAACCCAATGATAATTACAGGGTGGGAAAGAATCCAGTCTAGAGAAACCCACTGACAATGGGACTCTCAGGGCAAGTAAGTTGGAAGTGTGAAGGGGCATAAAACCTCCATCAAGATGCAAAACCCCCACCTTGCTTTGAAGGAAATGACAGTTGGTTGCAGTTGAAGGAAGGACAAAAATGATCTAGTGACAAGGGACTGCCTTTTGTTTCCAAAGACTGTTTCATAAATGCACTTTAAAGACTTTTATCTCAACAGCAAGACTTTGTAGAATTTTCACAGTGTAAAAGTGAATTTTTGGGCTTTCGTTTAAGACTTGGTAGAATTCACTGACCCCTTGGGAACAGAGATATGATGGGTTATTTATAATGCACTTAATACCCTGAGGTTTCTAAGCGCGGACCCGGGGATCAAACCTTTGTTGCTCCGTGTCGTCTTGCTTCCAAGGCGAGCACGTTGCCACTGAGCTATCCTCCCGGGACAAGGAGAATATGACGGATTACAAGAAAAGCATCCATGTTGCAAATGCAAATTCTTGTACATACATCTCTGATGATCATCCACATCCATGTATAAAGTTATAGAATTTTGAGTAGTATAAATCTCATGGAAAAGTGCAAAAACGTGGTCTCACGGACTGGAGGATTGGACTGCAATGTGCTGCACAAAATATGTAACCCGTGAATGTAATTTGCTAAGAAATTGCAATTGTATAAATGTATGTTTGTGGCAAAATCAGATTTTAGTTAAAGTAACTGTGGGAGGGTTTTGGACATTGTAAAACTCGCACCATAAATCTGACATCATTTTCCTGAAATCCAACCGAGAGCGAGGCGGAGACTCACCCTTGTCCAATCCGTTGTTAGAGGCGTGTTTAGTTAAGCCTACCACAGTCATATACTTTGATGTCACTAGGCATTATAAATAAGAGTCCCTGACAAGACACACAGACTCTTCCTGATTTTTCCTGCGCCGGCGTCCTGTTCCTGTTCCATCCATCCAGACTCCAGATCCCAACTACAAGGCCCAAGCATTGCTGGCCCTACTCCAGGGCCCACTGCAAAACCCAAGCATTGCTGATCCTGCTCCAGCAAGGCCTACATTCTGAAAACCCGCTAAAATCTCCAAATAACCAATGGGAAAGCTGTGGTGTTTTTGGGAAGCATCCTGATCCCACTAACTGCATCCAGAGGTACCTGTGCCATCCAGCCGACCTGTGGTATCCAGTGACCAGAATTGCCAGTCCAGAAGTGCTATTCGGTCACCAGAACTGCCCAGCTATTTGCCAGGCGCGCTGCCGTGTAGTAACCAGAACCGTTGACTGCCCAAAATCCAAAAACAAAAAAGTGGACTGTGAGTATCAATTGCCACCTCATCCAAACCCATAGCCTATCTTGTCTTTGTCCATATCCACTCTCTAAGTCACCCTATCCTTATCCTGATCACTTGTTCAAACTGTCAGAATCATTCTTGCAGCCCTGCCCTTGATTTCTAGTGTTAGCGCCACGTTTCTCTTCATTTCTGTCTTGCATAGATCCTAAGTCATTAGCGATATTGTGTTTTAAATAAATTAATTTTCCCTTAAGAGAAGGGGTACACTGCGTGAAGGCTTACAACTGCAGCATAACTTTTGATATTCATGGGTGGCGTTCCTCTTTTCTTAGCCTTTAAATCTAGTTTAAGTAAGATTTTAAAACCGATTCCTCTTTTCACTGCTCTATTTTCCTAAAAACGAACCTCACTCTATCTTGCATAACTCACCCAATTTACCAGCTAGAGACATAACTTCACTTTCCTATGGTACCTGTGATCTATAGCTATAACCCAACCAAAAACGCACTCCAAATCAGTGTATTTCACCCGTTTTTTATTAAAAGCCGTTTGCACATTTTACAATTCCCGCCTGAAATTACCCAAAGTTTCCAACGTGCCATTTTGCTTCAATCTGTTTTAACCCTGCCACTCATTTTCGAACTGTATGCTCTTGGTAATCCATTCTTTGTGATTGTTAGTGTATTTGCATTGTTGCCTTAGTGAGGAATTATATTTGCTTCAAGGTTTTTAACACACATTCATTATTTAATTGTCCAATTCCGAGTGTCATTTTATAACATTGCAAGGGGTTTAAAATCCGTTTTTCTCTTCTTTTTTTTCAGGGAAGGTCAGATTTGAATTCTATTTCCTATTTGTCATTCCTGATTACCTGCTGCTTCTGTTTATCCACTCAGAATTGATTTGTGGGTTGAGGGAACAGTGCAGGATGAAATTTAATTGCTATCTTACCCAAACCAAAAGTGCTCCTATTCTGCTGTGCTGTGTATATGTTCCACTAGTAAGTTAAACCAAGTGCCTTGGTAGAGTCTCTCCCAGGGGTTATTCACCCAAGAACAGGTCATTGGGCTGTGTTCGTGCTGGTAGAGAGATTCCCAGACCCCCCTTTGTTTTAAACTCAGTGCCTTGCTCACCTTCTCATTGTTGTTATCACCCTATTGGTGATTGCTGCCCCATATTAAAAGTGCATGATTTCTTTTAATTTTCAAATAAATAAATATAGTATTTTACCAACCAGCCTGGTTCATGGTCCATTTTGACCCGGGTTATTTGAAAAGGGTATGTGATGTAGTGATGAGTGGTGTACCCTCTCAATATTAAATCAATATAAAACATATTTTAAAAAAATAAGCATTTCAGTTGTGCGCTGCACACTAGGCCGAGACCAAGGTGTGTGTCGCCTGATTGAAATCCTTAACAAATTTGTGGGCTCCAGTCCGGGATTGAGTTTGGTTGCCACCCGTGACAAACACAGCAGACTAACCTGCAGGGTAGCAATACTTTATGTGGTGGGAATACTGGGTTACACTGTACAAGCGCCTCCCCAAAAACAAATACTCTTAAGTACCAGGCCTGTGTCTAAAAGTAAAACTAAAATCAACCACAAAATAGACAGAAGAGCAACAGAATATAGGTTACCCTTACATAAATACATACATTAATAAAGAAAGAATATGTCCAAAATACCCGTAGTAGAAATCAATATGGCTAGGGAGCACCTCTTGCACAAGCTATTTGTCAGAGGTGAGTGGCCAGAACAGGATGAAAAAGCCTGGTTACAAAAAATAACACAACAGGTCACTGCCATGAACCTGGACACGTGGCAGGACGGTGGCCCATTACACCTAGCTCTGAGTGAGCTGTATATGACCATAAAAATTTAAAGGAGCAAATCAAAATTGCCAGAATAACGGCCTACATGTATATCCACATGGGAGTGATGCGGGAAAGGCATGAGGAAAACGCGACTCTTGCGCAGAATCAAGTTGAACTGTTAAATAAAATCCAGACGGATGTAGATTTAGCAGAACAAACCTTACAGAAGAGCCAAAAGTTGGAGGTAGATTCTGCAAACTACATCATACAATTAAAAGAAGATTTAGCTCTCCAACAGCAAAATAATGCAGACCAAGAGGCCCAATTAGACGCATTAAGACTAGAGTGTCAGGAGAAGGTTGACTCTGAGAGTCAACAGGAGCTAACAACAACTAACCTATAACAGGGTCTGCGCAGAGCAGATAGTTAGCCTACAAAACCAGATCAAGAAACTGAAAGAGGAAAATAATAAGTTAATTTTGAGAGACCTCCACTCTCAAACGGAATGTGATGAAGAACGCCAGAAATTCAATATCATCAGGAAACAAAGGGATGACCTGGCTGAACAGAGAGGCACCCTAAGTCAGGAGAGAGATGCCCTAGGCCATGAAATAAGCAAATAAAAAATAGTTACAGGGAAGTGAGTCAGCCCTCCAGAAACTCAATGAACTCCAAACACAGTATGGGAATCTACTGGAGCACGCCAGACGGGTAGAAGGTGCTCCGGAAGAGAACACCCAGACCAAAGATGCAAAAACTCAGGAGGTGAGTCTCCTGCAACAGAAATTCTCATTATTCCCAAACCATACAGGAAGCGCAGAGACAATGAGGCCCTCTGTGAAAAGAATGATGAGCTCCACAAACAAGTGGCAGCGGAGGGGGTCATAGAGGCCAGTAAAGCCTTGATAGCTGAGCAAAAGCCTAAGATCTTTGCCTACTATCAAGAAGTAGGGGTCGAGAAGGAGAAACTTGCAAGGTTGGAGAAAGAGGGTGCTAGATTTAATCCTAACTGGAGGGACCCTGAACAGGTAGAGAGGGACAGGGAAACCCCTGATCATAGCATAACAACCTCTGTACTAAGGGCCTCAAACCCATTTCACACTTTGTGCAATGCAGACTTCATGGCTGCCAGTTCACATGAGCCGGAAACCAGGAGGCCATCAGAATGTAATGGGCCAAGTATGATGGAACTGATAGTCAGCACCCCACTGGAAGTGATGGACGGGTGTCCCTGTCTAGATACCCAAACATAAAGGTTGATGTCTCTGATAAGGAAGATTCCTATGAGGGGAGGGTCAGGGAATCGGATCCCCAGAAATATTACTTTCCAAGGGACTAGTTGGTCCAATTCAATGAAAAACCCCAATGAAATGAGGCCCAAAAAGAGCATCCTGAAGACCTCTACCCAATTAGGGCAGTGGGGAGAATACTCTGCCAACCCTGGGAGTAGGGAGGAGTCAGAAGACTACTCTCTTGTGCCCCACAGGAGCAGAGAAACTAGTGCCCACCATTCTGCGAGCCCCTATCAAGCTCACAGAATCCGGGGGAGCCTAGATGATCATGAGGGGACCTCAACTAGCGGCGCCTCTGAGTCTGAGGGCGGGTGGACACGGGTGACTAAGCCAAAGAAGGCACACAAACTCAAGAGTTATGACAAAAGACCCAATTAGGCAGATTAAGGCCCTTAGGAGTGTCATAACCCCATACCATAAAAATGCAAAATATTCAGTTTGGGAACCCTTGGAACTCTGTGAGCAGATGATGGACACTTTTCATATAAAAGACAACCAGAATTGCATAGAGTATGTAAAATGGAACTTCTCCCCTGAGTACTCCAGTTTCTTTGCTGGATTGGAGGACCAGAACCATTCAAGATTGTCCACTTACAGGGCGGCCATCTTGAAACACTTTTCTGCCCACAGGAACCGCCAAGAGGCTCGCAAAGCGGCCTACAATCTGCAGTGCAGGGAAGATCAGGCCCCACGAGAATTTGTGTAGGAGCTCAAACGCGCCTTCACACAAACTACTAGGAGGGTGCCTACAGATAGCGGAGAGTTTGTAACCACATTCTTTCATGCCCTTTCCAAGTATTTTATGACACAGCTGGTGAGGGACTTCCACGAGAAAAGATCTCTGGACTGGGTCATAGAGCAGGTATCCCGCATTTATGAGGTCCAAAAACCTGCAGAAAATAAAAATGTGAACAAAAACCCCAAACCAGCCAACACCCCTGCTGCTGTTAAGGTGGCAGAGGTGAAAGTTGCCCCCATTTTAGACTTGGAGATGGGGGAGCCTAAAAATATACCTGCACAAAATCCAAGACCCAGGAGGCCTTCAGGCCAATCACAAACAGGCGGCAGTCAGAGATGTAATCCCACAAATGGGACCCCTAACTCCCCTGATTATCTCGGCCCCAGTACAAAGGCAACAGACCAATCCTGGGGTATGTATGGACTCCCCCAGTCCAAGGGGGGGGATCCAATCATGTAAGTACTTCCCTCCTAACTTCCCCCAGGAGGGCAGGAATTCCCCAAATGCTGGGTTAAATTTCTTTCCCTGGTACCCACGACAACCCTCCTTTCATTCCCCGATTTCAGGAACCCAGACCACCCAATCCGGGAGAAGAGAGGCCAAGGTTGGAGGGTTACCAAAATTCACCATACCCAGGGTACTACGGGAGAAGGGATAGTTACCCTTCCCGTGATTCACCTACGGTTGACCAGAGACCCCCGTACCAGCCGGAACGGGTGTCCCAACTGGAGTGTCAGGTCCAAAACCTTACCCAGGATCTGGGTTGCATGTTCTGGGCTCAACAGAACCCTCAGATAAACATGGCAGCTTAGAACCCCATAAACCAAGGGTCTGGTACCCCAGAACAATGACCAGGAGAGAACCCTGACAATTCACTGGTTCCAGAGGAGGAGGCACGGGGGAAGAGGGGTGTAAAGCCCTAGAGGAAGCTTCCTTCCTTACTCGTGAAAAGCCCCTGGACACCCAGGAACTGGAACAAAAATCTCGTGCCCCCCAAAATCTGCAGCCTAAGGAACAGAGGGTGGGTAGGAGAAATAAAGAACTCAAAAAGACCCATTTTGTGGAGGAAGGGGAAGAATCCTTAGAGGATTCTGGGGAAAAGATCTTCTCCTTCAGGGACGGGGGGGGACTCGTCCCAAAGAAAAATGGGTCCCAAGGGATTTAAATGAAGACTGGGTGGATGTGGGGACTAAGTCAGAATCGCCCATCCTTGAACCCCAGAATGAGCATCCAGGAAACCCAATAGTAACAGAGGGATCCCAAACCTCACAAACCGATTCTGATGACTGCCTCCAGAAAGGGGGGGCAGCCCAGAATCAGAAAAAGGGGAGCCAAAACTCTCCAAATGTCAAATTTTTCTTTCAGATCCTCAGACTCCCACACAGAATTATACCCAAACTACCCCTGTGTCGGCGTCAAAAATAAGGAGATTGACCACCCAGCTTGCCCAAAATGCACATTATATTTGCCCTCTTGAGGAGAAGGGGGGGGTAGATTTTATGCCCCGGTCCAAGTGCAAGAGCAGTGTACATTTTCGGCATTGGTGGACACTGGATCCCAAGCCACTCTTCTGTCAAAAAGGGCCTTTGAGCAGCGAAATTCAGGAAGGGGGGAGAGATGCCAGAGCCCCCTCACCACTCTTCCTGGACAACTCCAGAACTTCAATGGGAATGAAATTCCTGTTGAGGGAACTGCGGATTTGGAAATAAAAATTGGGCGACATAAGGTGAAACACCATGTCATAGTCGTGACTCCAGAGGGCATACCCTGCCTACTGGGTTGTCCCCCCTAATAGACTGTGTGTACAAGGTCCTCTGGACTCAGACTAACAGGCCAATAAAATTGAAACAGTGTGTCAACCATGTTAGTTTAAATTGCACATGCCACATGGTTGAACACAAACCTGATCATATTGAGTTTAATTTCCAGAATAACCAAATACCTTACGTGACAGTAATTGCTGTAGGACAACAAACTGGTGATGGGAACTCCTCTTCATTCTTGAAAATTAACTTTCCTCCCAGTTTTAATTGGCATTCCACACTGGAAGGAAACACTTTGAAATGTTATACCAATTCACAATCTGAAAATCCCAATTCCATAGTCAAAAGCGATGAGAAACCAGCACAAAGTTTAGCTGAGATTCTGAAAATTAGAGAACAGCTATTAATCCCTATTCAGTTAAATGAGGGGAAGGAATCTGTTCACGCCCGAGTGTCTGTGAACAACGGTAAGAGCTTCATCAGCGAAGCCATGTTCCGAAAGCTCCCAAAAGATCCAGCCATTCCCACATTTAAATTGATAGATAAGTGGGAAATGGGCCTGAAAACTCCCAATTCCAAACATCTCGAGCCTAGCAGGTGTATGCTCAAAATTTCTATAGGAAACAAAGCATAGTACCTAACTGTTCGTTCGTGCGAGATGTCCCTGCTGCATTCTATTTAGGCAGTGACATTCTCAATCGTTTTGGCATTATTTGGACCTGATCAATTACAAAGCCTGGTCCCGACTAGGGGGTAATCCCATGGACTTTGATGATTCAGAAAAAGCATTTCAGTCAGCCCAATTGCTGCTGTATGCTGTTGAAGTTCAAATTGGAGAGGAGGTCACCATCCCAGGACGGACCCGGCTCTTCCCACTTGAATTAAAGAGGACAAAGTGCTAAATCCTGACGCATGTGTACACCTCAATGCCCATCTCCAACAGCAGGGGTTGGGGTTCAACCCCACACCATTAGTCATTATAGAACACAACACCATTCCAATATTGATGGATAACAGCAACCTTAGGAGTATCACTTTGGGCTCAGGCACCATTATTGGAATGGCTGTTGATGACCAATGTTTTTCCATGGATCTAGGTAATTAACTGGTAGGACCAATCCCCAATGACTGCTTTGACAGTGATGGTAACAATGACGTACCACCAGACAGGATCTTCACCCGGCAAGGGGGGAATTTCCTTTTGTACTCTTCCTGCCCTTACGGTGAGGAAGAGGTGACCTGTGACATCAGACAGGATGAAGTGATCTTCCAGGTCCACAATGACAGCCTCGCCTACCTGAAACCCTCTGTCCAACACTCTAACCAGGGACCTCTCCACCCAGCTGGAGGAGGCCGCTGAGATGGCAAAACCAGAAGTCTTTCCAGGCTACAGGCAAATGGTTGAAGAACAAGTTAACCTATCTGATACCTGTGAGACTCCGGAGCAAAAGTTGAAACAGGTTTTCTTAGATTTTCAAGATCTTTTGCGGTGGACTCGTATTACTGTGGTTGCACCATAATCCATACAACAATTCCCATGGACCCTGGATTGACTCCAGTGTTTGTGAAGCAATACCGCTTGCCGCTTGATTCTCTCATCCATGGAGTCCCTGACGGAAATAATCAAAAACCTTGAGTCCCGTGGGATAATTCGTCCAGTCCACAGCACCTTTAATAATCCGGTTCTGGGGATCTTAAAACCGAACGGCCAGTGGAGATTCTGTGCTGACCTAAGGGAGCTAAATAAACGGGTCCCATGTCCCGATGGCCTCTCCCCCACATTGACCAGGGGCTGGCCCAGATCCACAGGTCAAAGGTATACACTTCCATTGACCTGACCAATGGGTACTGGACAGTGCCTGTCAGTAGGGAGGACCAATACGAGCTGGCCTTTACCTTCGGGGGTAGCTATACACCTGGACCCGGACTCCCTTTGGCTACATCAACTCTGGCAACAAATACAACATCTTCCTACGTAAGGCCATGCCCGACTTGGGTGAAAGGGTAACCTGGCCTTTGTGGATGATGTCCTGATAAAAAGCTCAACTGTGGAGGAACACATAGCGGAAATCCATTATGTTCTGATACAGTTGAGGGTTGCCGGAGCAAAACTATCCTTCCAAAAGGCACAGTGGTGTAGAACCTGTGTCACCTTCTTTGGGCATGAGATAACTCCTGAGGGTCTCTGTCCCCAGGAGAAGAAAGTGGAAGCACTCCTGAAACAAAGACCCCACAACTCTGCGCGAGCTAAGAAGCCTACTAATTACAGTAGGAAGTTCATTGAGGATTACGCAGAGATCGCAAGACCCCTGATCCATCTGTTGAAGGGGGAGTCAAGTGGAAGTGGGCTCCAAAACAAGCCGAGGCAGTAAAGCACCTCAAAAGCAGCCTCTCACAAGCACCTTGTCTAGCTTACCCTGTCAAAAACAAGGAGTTCTTCTTGGAGACTGGGTTCTCGAATACATGCTTGATAGCAGTATTATATCAAAAGCATGACAAGGTCAATAAAGTAATCTCCTATGCAAGCAAGACTTTATACTCTGTGGAGGAAAAATTCAACGATTGGGGGAAGGCACTCATGGCAACGGTGTGGGCATTGAAAAATTACTGCCCGTTCATACAGGGGGAACACAGCATAGTGGAGACTCCACACCAGCCTTTGCAATACCAGTGACAGAATCCGGGCTGGAAATGTAAGTAATTCCAGAATTACTTCCTGGATTCTGTCAATGCAAGGCTTTTCTTTGGAGGTCAGATATGGCCAAAACAAGAAGAGGCCCCTCGCGCAAGGTCTGGCTGACTTGCATGATTGTGCCAGAGAAAACTGTCTCGAAGATGAAAGTCTTAAAACCCAGGACAACATGGAGGTGTTCTGAATTCCTCGCACAAAGTCTATGAAGAAGACAAGTGCGAGGGAATGCCCACAGTTTGTGGACGGCTGCTCCTACCATGTTGACAACGGAACTGGTGGCTGGCCTTGGGAATGCCTGGGTGAATGATGCCCCAGAACCCTCCGCTGGGTACAAAATCGGTCCCCGTAGTAGTCGGGGGTGGAGTTGATGGCAGTTCCTCAGGCAATCCTCACTGCCGTCCAACACCAACTCCACAAACTGGTCATAATCACTGATTCATATTATGTCCAGAACTGGTTTGTGGAGCACCTGTTTAATTGGAAAACCAGAGGCATGCTATGTGGTAACAACAAACTGCTTAAACACAGCAAGCTCATCCAAAATATTGATTATCTGTTCACCTCTAGCGGGATGACCATCTATTGGAAGAAGATAAAGGGTCATTCCAGAATAGAGGGACCAGACAAAACTGGACACGACCTAGCTGATCAGCTGGCCAAAACCGGAGCCAACCAGGGGGATCTCCTTGAGAGCGAGTCCCTGTGGGGGAAATCCAGGTCACTGCTATCACTAGGTCCCAGACAAATGCTCACAATGAACGCTCATCTGCCCAATGGAGTAAGGAGACCACAGATGCTGCTTTAATCACGGCACAAAAAGGGGATCCGATTATTCGTAAATTTCATCAACACATTGAGGACCCTGAGAACTTTCCCCTGACGTATACCGATTACATTGGGAAAGAGGACCTCGGAGTGTTGATGAAATGTCCAAAAAATGTTCCGAATCCAAGACGGTTTGTTGGTAAGAAGATCCATATCTGGCTGTGACCAGTGGGTGGTCCCTACCTCATTCCGAAGCTTGATGCTAAGTCACGCCCATGATGCGGCCACAGCCGGTCATCTGGGGTTGCACACTACTTTAGAAATCTTGCGAGAGGTTGCATACTGGCCACACATGGGGCAGGACCTCAACCAATACTTGAAGGGGTGTCTTGTGTGTGCACAATTTCAGCAAACATCACTCACACAGAGCTCCCCTCCATAAGAGGGGGATGACACTGCCTTGGTCAGATTTACAAGTAGATTTCATCGGACCCCTGATTTCCTCCTCTAGGGGGAACAAGTACATGTTAACCGTAACATGCTTGTTTACCAAATGGGTGCAATGTCTCTCGGCCCCAAATTGCAAGGCAGAAACAGCAGCTGCCCTGACGATCAATCACATCTTCTCGCGTTTTGGCCTACCCCAAAGGATTGAGTCAGACCGAGGTAGTCACTTCACCAGCGAAGTGATGCAAAGATGTGGGAGATACTTGGAGTAAAAAGGAAACTTCATATTGCATACCACCTGTGGAGGAGTTGAGGTAGAATAAAACCATTGTGAGCATTCTAAAAAGGTGTCACGATGCCTACCCCTTGGGACCCAGACCAAGTCCAGCAACCCCGGAAGCAGGCATCAAGTCATCCCAAGCAAGCCCAACAACCCCTGCTAGGGGCTATTTGGGTCCAGTCCTGGCGCCTATGGCTCCAGGCTCATATGGAGAGTCAGTCCTGGCGCCATAGGCGCCTGGTCTCATAGATTAAAACTTACCTGATGCAGACCATGCTGCAAACTTACCTGATGCAGACTGTTGGGGAGAATTCTCTGTTTAGGCTGAATTTCCTAACCTAGTGAGTCCCCCAGTAGCTTTGCTGGATTTCTTGGGTTTATTTTTTCTCCTGCCAAGAGTGAGACTCTTTTACCCTCACTCCTGGACATGATTTGAGTGTGTTTCTTTGACTCTAGATGTGTTTAATGGGCTATGGGGTCTTTTACTCCATAGGGCTTCATGTGTTTTTGTGATGTGTGTTACACAGCACCCTCAGTGCCGTAACACAGGGGTGTCATCGTGGCCCCCAAACATAGACTCCATACCCTGGGACTGACTACTGTCTCCCAGGGCATGTAAAGTCACCATTGACTTTACTAGTCTTAAATTCTGAACAGAACCAGTACAAACCATCTTATTGTGGACGTACTGGTCGGGGCAATTCGATTGCCCCGGGGTCTGTTGTTCGAGGGGGCACGTCTCCGTCCCCCCTGATCGAGTTTTGGCTGGTGGCAGTGGATACTACTTGTTATATTCGACCGCAAATATTTCTCTACGGGATTTTCCCATTGTTCGAGGCTAATACTTTTTACCATAGCCTCGAACATACCGCCGGTTTATTTATTTGATAATAATTCTCCGGTTGGTAGTTTTTGCCGAAACTCGATTCTAAAATGACGTATGTGTTCGCTTCTGTGACTCTAACCCAAAGTTGAGCCCTTTGTTCCACTTTTGGCGGGCTTCTACACAGAAGCCCTCCAAAGTGGTGCCATTCTGTCTGGGTACCACAGGGGTTGTGGGAGGGGGTTAAGGCACCCTGGACTGAGTTGCCTTGCCAACTCATGCCGCACTCTGGTGTGATTGGCCCAAGTGGTGAGCCGCCCCGCTCACCACTTAGCATGTTTGAGTGACAGCTAGGCTGAATGAATGGGGGTTTGCTGCATAAAAGCAGTGTCTTTGGGACTGGTTCTTCAGAAGTCGCCACAGGACCTAAGAATCCGACGAGGGAGCTGCTGAGCCGACCTGCAACGACGACACTACTGGTGGAGCCCTGCTGAACCGACTCTTCACTCCCAACGACAGAGGAGATCTCCAATCCGGAGAGTCTTCCTCCTTTGACTGGTGGGGATAACCAGTTTGTCTTCCTTTTTCGCTTCCTGGAACCTCTCGTGGCCGCCCTACCTGTGCCAAGCACTTTGGTAGCCGGAATACCACGGTTTTACCGCAACCGCAAACAAAGGGTTGTACCCTGTGGCTGGGTAACTCCACGGCTGGCCTCATCCCTGGCAGTGCAACGACCTTCATCTCTCCTCTTCGTCGAGACCTCCTCTTCCTCGAGACGCTGCGATTTGCACCCACTGCCAGGAACATCTGCCCCCGCTGGATGATCCTTTCCACTTAAGGTACTGTGTTCCGCCCGGCTTCCCTTGCAACCGATTGTAGGAGGTAATTTTAGCCCTCGACTTTCGATCCTGGTTAGCCTGGGACACCCTAGCTAATCTTTTCTAAAGTTCACTTCTTTCTTTTGAACACTATTTGCAAGACTTTTTGACTCTGTCTAAACCATGTGATCCTGAACACATTTGTGGCAACTCTCTCTAAGAGCGGGCCCGGCCTATGGACTTTGGCCCACCGATAGACTCTGACTTTTCTTACCTTGCTAATACGTTCTAAAGTCTGTGTGTTGTGCTTTCCAAAATCTCTGCCTTTTCCCTCCCAATTCGTTAACTTATCAGAGTGCCATTTTAGTTAAGCGTTCACCTCTGTCTGGAACTAAGTGGTGTTAACTAAGACTTGTCTGATAGGGAATTTGTGGAGTACATAGTAATAGTAATAGTGTTTTTGAAGTGGTTTACAATATTAGTGCTGGAGTGTGTCTAGAAGTGTGTCTTTTTAAATAAATAATTATATACCTTTTGATACCAAAGCTCTTGTCCGTGTTTGCTTGTGCTATTGTATCTGAGTGCCTATTGTGTATACTTTACATACTGCCTAACTCTTCTTGAGGGAAGTCTGATTGCTCAGCCACAGCTACCAACAGTGAATCTGTGTGGTGCAGACTGCTACCAAGTGGGTTTACTGCCAATACCTGTAGTCCTAAATTGTTTGCAGTGTTCCCAGAGGGAACTGCACAGGTTTCTGCCTAACACAGACCATGCTGCAAGAGCTCCAAGCCAAAAGAGGCTTGGAAGGGACTACTTTACTTGGGGACTATTTTTTTTTACTCGGGCGAGGCTGGGGAGGAATACTTAACTGGGACTACTTTAGAGGCTATTTAAACTACGCCCAAAGAGCAGCACACGCTTCGCGTTATTCTGCATCCAGCAGCGTAACGCTCACCGTGTCTGCAAGTCTGCATCCAGCCTTCTGCCCGCCTCGAGTTTGGAGCTCCTAGAAAAAGGGAGAAAGAAGGAGAAAAGATTAGAACAAGAGCAATACCATTGATCCTTACCTGAATTCCTGATCCATCGCGCCTTCGAGCTGGAAGAAAGGTTATTTTATGCGCGTCGCCTCGCATGCTGCAGCGCCGCGCTGAACTCACCGGCCTTCGCAGCATCTTCACATTCCACTGCATCCTCCTGCATGTTCCCGCCGCACTCCGGCACCGAAGGAGAAGACGAGAACAGCAAGGTGAGCCAAGGGAATACACAGTGGAATATTAGTTACCCCCCATAGACTTACCTGATTTTACCACTGGGGGTACGATTCCTCTTCATGGGTCGGCGCAGCTTCCCTGCATCTTCACCAAACCCCGGCCCCTAAGGGGAAACAAAAGGACAGCAAGGTGAAACAAAGGGACTAATAAGGGGAACCCTCCTCACCACAAAAGACTTACCTGATTTTACCGCCGGAGGTATTATTCCCCGAGACTTCATACTTTCTCTCAGCACCTGAATAAGGGAGAAAGCAACAGGTTACATATTGACATTATTTTATCGAACTGTGTTTGAAAATACAAATCCTTACCAGAATACTACCGGTTGCCACGAGGAACTCTTCATTAGGGTCAAGCTACAACCTGCAAGGAATCGGACAAGAGTGAAAGTCGGGCATTTGAACTCTTACGAACTTCATACTTACTGCATCTTGCCGGGAATCTCGGAGTCAATATTGTTCGGGAACTCACCAATCCTTCGAGCCAGTGAAGCAACTGGTTATCAACGCGCCCCTGCGCTCAATGCAGGATGGAGAGCTCATCTTTTCAAACCATCAGGTGAGACTATAAGAGGGGACATCAAAGGTGATCTGTGGGGAGAACAGCGGGGGTTGGGGGATTTACGCTCAACTCCACGGGTGGTTAATTCCCTTTCTTGGCAGAATCTGGGCCTAGTTGGGATATCTGATTACCACTTGTCCTGATGGCCATCAAATCTACACCTTCTTCTGCAACTAAGATGTCTCCATTTGAGCTGTTGACTGGGAAAAGGATGGTGTTCTCTCAGCATTTGCTCTATAGACCACAGGAGCAGACACTGATCAACGCCTCTACAACTCATAAGTATGTTGAGAATCTAAGAAAACATCTTCAACATGCTTTTGCGTATGCTCAGTGGAATCTAGAAAGATCGGCAGAGGGGGATGAAGACTCAGTATGATCTAAAAACAACCAAAAGGGAATACCAAGTAGGAGACAGGGTCTACTTGTACAATTTCCAAAGGAACCAGACCAAAGAGTGCACATTTTTGCCTAGCTGGCGCTTACCTTTTGAAATCGGAGATAGAATTTCACCTGTCGCCTACAGAATCTGCCTCCCCAAAGGCAAATTGACAGAAGAGAAATGGTTCCATATTAATCGGCTAAAGAGTTGTCACCCTAGGCACAATTGCAGCAAATTGAGGAGCCAAGAGAGAATCAAATAGAGGAGACATCGGAAACATGAGAATAAGAAAAAGAACCAGACGGGAACCAATAGTTTTGGTATAATTATGTAACGGGGAGTATTTTTCTTCATTATCAATTGTTATCATTAAATGCCTGTGTATCCCACTGCTGTCAACCCCATTGGTGGGCAGTTAGTGGGAAATGGTAGTAACCAGTTTGTGTTCTCTTTCATAGATTTGTACTGGTTGCACTGTCACTACCAAGGAGGACCTCCTCGGGGACCTGGAAAGAAGAAACCCAAGGAAATCCGGGGTTGTCGCCCAACACCATGAAGGAAGATCCAAGAGAAAGCTGGCGGTGTCGTTCCACGTTCCAACCAAAGGCAGCGAGAGGAGCGTGACGCACCACTCTCTGATGGAAGAAGGACTCCTACCTGACTGCTCCTGCTTTGTCCCATGCAGAAATCCCACTTGCCCGACTCTCCCTCGACTTGGAAGTTCGGAAGAAGTCAGGGGTGGGGGGGGATGTGTGGGATATATTGACCGACTCAACAGCACTTCCCCACCTCACCAAGCTGCATTTGCGCAAGAAACAGCAACCTGGTTGCACTGGCTCCTGTGCGCACCAGGCCCTCAAAGCTGCATTTTGGCAACAACACACCGCACCGCAACTGCACCGTCCTGCCACGCGCACTTCAGGCAGGATGGAACAAAGGGATACACTGAAGGAGCGTGCCAGTGTGTTCTGAAACCTATAAATGGAATAAAGTGAAAAGGCAGCACTGCTTTGCTGGAAACCCAAAATTCCCCTTCAAAATGAAACTTTTTCACCCTTTAAAAATGCTGTTTTGACGCAAATTCCATCTGTTCTGTCTTAAACCACTGTGATCCATGCCCAGGATAGTTCATTGTGCCTCAGCAAAAACGAGCATAATTCCCGAATGACGGGCCCAGTCAAACCAATTCTGAGAGAAATCAACCAGGACCTTTACTTTTACACGCACTGGAACACGCGTTTGATTCTTTACAAAAGTATCCAAAACTCAGCAGTTCAAAGAGAATCTTACTCTGAGTCAGGTCAGTTTCCATATATCTGTGTTTCAGACAAAACTTCTGATTTCAAGAAAATGACTATGGCTGCAAAGACAGTGTGGGAATCTGATGGAGCTGCCAAACCGAATTTAAAGAAAGAAATGCTAGCAGTTTTCAACACATGTGTAAACATTGGCTTTTGCAAAACTAAAGGAAAAAAAATCGCCTGTTTAAAAATAAACTCTTGAATGAAAGCCTGCTTATTTAGCAATGTGAAGGGGTTTTGTTGCTGGTGAAAATACATTTGTGTGTTATTTCCCTTTACAGGTTTGTTTGAATTCAGGACCCAAAATAAGAAAATAAAGGTTTTAAAACACATGGGCTGAATTTGCAAGCTCTCAAAAACCAGTTATTCCAGTTATCAGCCCTGAAATGTCCCCCCTGCGGAAGGGGAGTCACACCATAAACTCTCAGCAGAGGCTAACAACCCACTGATAATTACAGGGTGGGAAAGAATCCAGTCTAGAGAAACCCACTGACAATGGGACTCTCGGGGCAAGTAAGTTGGAAGTGTGAAGGGGCAATAAAACCTCCAAGATGTAAAACCCCCACCTTGCTTTGAAGGAAATGACAGTTGGTTGCAATTGAAGGAAGGAAAAAAATGATCTAGTGACAAGGGACTGCCTTTTTGTTTCCAAAGACTGTTTCATAAATACACTTTAAAGACTTTTATCTCAACAGCAAGACTTTGTAGAATTTTCGCAGTGTAAAAGTGAATTTTTGGGTTTCGTTTAAGACTTGGTAGAATTCACTGACACCTTGGGAACAGAGATATGATGGGTTATTTATAACGCACTTAATACCCTGAGGTTTCTAAGCGCGGACCCGGGGATCTAACCTGTGTTGCTCCGTGTCGTCTTGCTTCCAAGGCGAGCACGTTGCCACTGAGCTATCCTCCCGGGTCAAGGAGAATATATGACGGATTACAAGAAAAGCATCCATGTTGCAAATGCAAATTCTTGTACATACATCCCTGATGATCATCCACATCCACATCCATGTATAAAGTTATAGAATTTTGAGTAATATAAATCCCATGGAAAAGCGTGAAAAACTGGAAGAAAAGCGAAACAAGATCCCACGGACTGGAGGATTGGACTGCAATGTGCTGCACGAAATATGCAACCTGTGTATATAATTAGCTAAAAGATTGCAATAGTATAAATGTATGTTTTTGGCACAATCGGATTTTAGCTAAAGTAACTTTGGGAGGTTTTTGGACATTGTAAAACTCACACCATAAATCTGACATCATTTTTCTGAACTCCAACAGACTAAAAGCGAGGCGAGAAAATAAGCATTTCAGTTGTGCGCTGCATACTAGGCCGAGACCAAGGTGTGTGTCGCCTGATTGAAACCCTTCACCCCAAATGTGCTAGATGAAGATGAATTAATCTCCGAACAGTCTAGAATAAAAGACTTGTATGAAAACTTGCAGACAGCAAGTGGTATGGATACCTCTCCAAACATGGAATTTGGGAAGCCAGATCCTTCTGACCATGCTGACTCCTCATACAGACAACTGATGAGCAAGGTGGTTGAGTTTTTGGGTTGGAGTAGGACCGCACCATCATGTGAGCAGGATTATCTAACTGCTATATTGGCACAATGTCCCCAGAGAGACCCTAGTTTACCTTTTCAGATTGCCCTCCAAAGAAGGGTTGCATCTAATTGGGAAACACCAGAAACTGCAGCTGCAGTAAATAAAAACTTCTAAAAAAAAATATAGGCCATCAAGCAGTGACCCAGAATATTTAACAAAACGCCCGACACCAGAGAGTTTGGTGGTTCAGATATTTACTGCTCGAAGTATGGTTTTGAAATCAACTAACACTACTTGTGCCTTGTAAAAATTTACATTTACCCTGTCGGATTGCGTAGCTATGGCGGCTGACCACATCCTGGAAGGAGACGAAAGACGGCTTCCTGGCTATTATCAAGGATGGTAAGGAGGCAATGTGTGGATGGGAGTGTTCTATGTGGCTGACCCTCTGCTGGATTGTGCTGCAGTAACTCTACTACCTCTATCTGTGGAAGGAGGAGCTCTGTGATAAAAACATCACTTTCACGCGGAGCGTCGCGGAGTGTTTGGGAGTGTTCTATGTGGCTGACCCTCTGCTGGATTGTGCTGCAGTAACTCTACTACCTCTATCTGTGGAAGGAGGAGCTCTGTGATAAAAACATCACTTTCACGCGGAGCGTCGCGGAGTGTTTGGGCGTGTTCGGGAGAGTTCGGTGAGAGTCCGGTGTACCCCCGGATCTTCGTAGAAATGGACCTGAAACGCACCCCCTGCATTAATCTGCGGACCCCCGTTTCCAGAGCACGGCTACGGAGGCTTCATTCTGCCCCCGCTCAATCAGACTGCCACATATTCAGTCATGCAACATTAGCTGCAGCAACGGATCTGCTCGACGAAGCGAGAGATTCCAGAGACTCCAGAGACTCCATCGACCAAACGGTACGTGAATATGCTGAAGGAGGGGACGGGGAAGCTCCTATTTTTGAAAACTTGATTAATACTAACATTCAAATTGCCCGCGAATGTGATAGCGATCCGATATCCCAACGACAAGCTGGCTCCTCGAAGTGGCAAGATGACATTAAGTTTGGATCTGGCAGAGGATGTCACTTGTCCGTTTTGCACTCTCCTATTGCGAAGAATAAAGCACCCCTACCTTCCCCCCTTTTTCCTACCGTACCCTCGTCCGTGTCCCCTGTACGAGTTGTAGTCTCTGAGCCAGCCGGTCCTGCGCCTGCTCTGCCCGCTGCTACGGCTTTAGTACCATTGTCGGCGAGCTGTCGTGGGCAGTCCTGGGGAAAACTTGTTGATTCCGGCAAGTGCCGATGTGCGTGTGCACCTGAGGAGCTACGAAACAGCTTGACGCTGTCGTCTGTCGGGAAAGCCGAGGGTGCGGAGAGCCTAACGCAACACCCTGGTAAGGCCCTGAACTCCATGACCGACAATTTAGACGACACCCATTACGAGCACGTATGGAATGTAAATACTGCAATCACTGCGCAAACGACTTTGTGTACATATCTCGCTCCATCTGTCGAACTGGACCAGGTGACTGCCAGTAATGAAATTAATGGCTTATACAAGCTGCTATCCAAGCCACTCACAGCTCCCCCTCCTTCACTCAGAGTGCTAGCCTGGAGAGTCATTCAGAAAGGCAACGAAGCCCAGAAAATAAATAATCCAGAAATAAACAAAAAGGCTAACCTATCACTGCGAGATAATAGCCCAAGTCCAGCGAACCCAAATCAAGCCACTGATGTTTCTGATCCTTGTTTCTAAAAACGATGGCTTAACGGGCTCACCGAGGATCTCTCAAACTGAGAACCCTACACCCAATAGCTGGAATCCTGCGCTTGATTTCCTTACAGCGGAACCCGAACATCAGTCCCAAGAGTTTGTGGGTCCAGCTCAAAACCCCCAAGGAGAAATTCGACAAGAAAGGCGAAATTCACTATTCCTGGCAGACGAGCTACTCAAAGACCTTAAAACTCTAAACGCGAAGATGACTTCTTCACCATCTATGAGGATTGAAAAACAAATAAATGAGCACACCGAAAAAATAAAAAACTCTGTATGTCAGAAAGACAGTGGCATTGTAAGCTGTGATAATCTAGAAGACATAAGCGCAGTGCCCCGAAGCTTGCAACAAAATATTTATCGCCCCAATAAAAGGCGAAGAGTAACGTCAAGCGCAGCACCCATTCCCTGCTCTCAGAAGCGATTAAAAGTAGATGATTGCACACAAAGGAAACAATGCTCCACACACAGTAGAGTCATGGAGCACAGAACCCAAGGAAACTTGAAATCGATTTCCACACCATCTGACTCAATTGACTCAAGTGATGATTCTTCTTCCGACTTAGAGTATAAAAGCCCAACAAAAGGCCCTTACAAACGGCGCTTTCCAAATTATAATAAAAATAGACCTAAGAACTCAAACGTAAGAAGTAACCTTCAAACTGATTGCTTTGATTTGGTCGAACAAGTAATAAATCAGTTGAGACCTAATATCATCTCTGCGCTAACAATTACAGTTGCTCCATTAATAAAACTCTATGAGCATCTGAGTGAAAGTCTGAAAGATCAAATCTCGCTCCTGGGATCTGTAAATGTAAAATTAATAAACATGGATTTGGAGCAGAAACTAATGAAAAACCAAATACTAAATAACACCAGTAACAACGTTGCCTTTGTTGAGCAAATAAAAGAGCAATTAAAAAATAGTGCTGATGACAAACGCCTCTTAGCTGAATTAGCAAGGGAAGCAATATTGATTCTAAAAAATCAACAAACGACAAATAAAGAAAATTGTGTGCTGCGTGTTGTGGATGGAGTCACTTTATGTAACGTGGAAAAAAGAAATACTATCCAGTGCCCACGAAATCATGAAACACAAATGAATTCTAGAGTGGAAATAGCCCACGAAATTGATTCAATTCTAGCAACAACAGTTAACACTGAGTCTCTATGTGTCAAGGCTGCAAACAACACGGATAATATTCTCGTAAACCCAATAGCGGTGACATCAGAGCTGAACGCTATTGATCTTGAAGTGATCGAGGAACCGATGGACACGATTGGGTTTGGCGCCGTCGTAAGTCCCGAGCCTCAAATAGGAACGACTGCCCCTGATGTTAACAGCAATCAACAACAAACACAAGAACACACCGAGAAAAATGAAACTTTTGCCATTTTTGATAAAACTAGAAGAGTAAGCTCACTTAACGAAGGTGCACCTAAAACAACTACTATAAAGCAGACCAAGAGATCAAAAAACATGCCAAATAAAAGGAAAGCAAATAACAAAAACGTGAACAATTTCCTAAGAAATATTAAATCTTTGAATGTGACAATTCAAACTGATTCAAATAAATTACCATCAATGACTAAGATCCTGGAGCAGAGAACTCAGCCAACTCAACCAAGAGGAGCAGAGAAGATCGAGGAAAGACAAGTCTTGGCACTCGAATGTGACGATGAGGAGATCAAACGAATGACAGAAGAACTTGTCAACCTATCAACCTATGAATCAACTGATGATGACCTGATACTTAATCAAGAATGTGCAAGTGATGAGAATCTGTTGATAGGGTCACCTATCAGTGATAAAGATCAAAGTAGTCCTCCGGATAAAATAAAATCAGCACGAATATGCATAATAGAAGAGTCACCAGAAAAAAAAGAAAAATGTGCATTTCAGTTTCAGACTTCCGATGACAAAACATACATAACAAAAAGGCGTATGACCTTAGACGAAAGATGGGCCCCAGGAAACCTAGATCTCATTGAGAATTTGGTCCATGTTCAGAACAAACAACAAAACATAAAAACAATTACGAGAGAATTATGCCCTGAAAAAGAAGTGAGTATAAAATCGATACTATCAAGGAAGGAACGGGATCATACCCGTCACGAAGAGCCACATGACTCCTGGAGACAAGATAAAAGAGTATCGTTCAATAAACAAAAACCGTTGATGAAAAAAAAGCAAGATATAACATCTAACTTCTGCATACTCTTGGAGAGAAAGTTCTCATCGAATGATGGCCTGATTCTAAACAGACATAATGTGCTTCAACTCTTGAATCATCTTCCTCGACTTCGAGTAGTAACATCTAATGACATCAAAACGGTCGAATTCATTCACGAAGACATTACTGACCGTGTACTACTGCACATTTATTCTCGTGCAATTAGAGATGTAATTGTTGAACACTCATTGGACCTTGATGATCTGGGCTTTGCGATACTAGAGCCGTGGGGGGAGTTTCCTTCTTCTGAAACAAAAATCACCAAATCGGAAACCATTAAAAAATCTGTAGAACTGAAAGACCAAAGACTCACCAAATCTCCTCAAATCTTGAAAAAATACTTAAACGCAAGGGAATGCGAAGAAAAACCAAACGTGTCCCGAGAGGACGGGATCCCAAATCAATCTAAAAAAATTAAAATCACATTTGATTGTTCTGAGAATGAAAATTACTTACAAAGTTCGAATGTCAACAAACCCGAGCGTAACGTGGATGAAACTTGTTGGAACTAGGTAGCCAAGTCCTTAAATTCCAAAGAGCACCAATAACGCCAGCAAGAAATTACACCTTCGTCCTTACAGGTTGGCGTATGGAACACAAGAGGTTTCACGCACCTGTTTAACAATAGTTTGGGGTGTCTCAAACCCCTACATATTATCTGCCTGCAAGAAACATGGCTTCTGAATGAACCAGCTGTGGGAGGTTATGAAATCGCCTGGAATCCAGCAATTAGACAGCCAAAAGGAAGACCCATGGCTGGGCTCTTAACACTTGTAAAACAGAATTTAGGTCTCCGTATATTGACGAGCTTAAATGTGACCCCTTATATTCAACATGTAAACGTTACTACAAACTGGAACCCTACGACCAACGAATCTTTCCACATAATAAACCTATATTGGCAACACGAAGCCTCTGATGAATGGGAGTATCTTGATGCAATAGGGGACCTGGTAGATTCTATTATGTCAAAGGAAGTTAATGCTAGAATTATACTCTGTGGTGATCTTAACATAGAACTCCTCAAAATTCCGAAATTGCAAAGACAAACAACTATGCCATTGATGAGACCTCAACAAAAAAAAATCAGTCTAATCCAAGCATGGGAAGAGGAGATGGAAGTAAGAGGTATGATAATGCTAAACGGCTGCACGAAAGACGACATACCTCCTAAGGCGACATGGAGAAATGCCAATTCGGAATCAATCCTCGATTACTTCTATGTTTCAAAAAATCTAATCACTGACACTGAATCATTGAAGGTAATCAATATGTAAAATAGTGATCACGACCTGGTAAGAATTACACTTCGATGCATCAAAAAGAATGCACAAGAAACATGGTGTCAAGATGTCACTAGTACTCCAGGCAGAAATCGGCTAAAAATAAAAGAACATCAGATTACCTCAATGACAAGAACATTAACAAGGGATCCAACAACAAATCTGGATCAAATTGAATATCTAACCTTACTACAGGCCTTCATTGAAACTCCTGGTAACGGCAGAATAAATAACTTTAAGAGGCTACATGTTTATGATCAAGAGGTAGTGGCAAAAAAACGTGAATTGAGGCAAAAAATTAGGAGGCTGCAAATATATTGTGACGTGAACTATCTCCACGATAAAAAAGAGTTGCATAAAACATATAAAAATTGGTTCACGAACACATAAGAACACGATGCTACAGAATGACGCAGAAAAGATGCTCCTAATACTGGGTAGTAAAAATGGACGGACGTTCTGGGATGTGATAAACAATCTGGCCACTCCGCAACAAGCTATTCAGACCAATATGGTGAACGAAGCGACATGGTTTGAACACTTTACAAACCTATTCACCAAGAATACGGATAGCCACTACGCAGATCCAAAGCAATCGGAAGCATGGACGTTCACAATTGAGAAGGAAGACATTCTCGATAACATCAAACGGCTAAGTTCATCCAGGGCCCCTGGCCCAGATGGCCTCACAAAATATTCGTTGAAATTATATCCTGATGCATGGGCTGAGTTTTGTTTTATATTATTTAAAAACATTATTGAAGAAAAAAGAATTCCTACATCGTGGAAACGAGCCATTATTGTTCCCATTTTCAAGAAGGGATCGCGAACAGATCCAAAAAATTACAGACCTATAGCCCTTATGGATGTTGTTGGAAAGATCTTTGCAACCCAACTACTAGCAAAATTGACCCAGTGGATAAAGGCTGCAGATCTAGCCGACCCTCGCCAAACTGGCTTCTCTAAAGGAGTTGGCTGCGGGTTGAATATTATGATCATCAATTTATTAAAAATGGAGGCGATTCGAACAAAATCAAAAGTTTATATGGCCTTTGTGGACCTAGCACATGCCTTTGACGGAATTGATCGAGAGCTATTATGGTCCAAACTTAGCAAATGGGGTTGTCCCTGGAGCTTGCTTGCGGCGATCAAACAACTATATACTGACACTACTATTACAGTTAGGCTAGATGCACAAGGATCACTAACTGATCAAATTAAAACATCGCGAGGAGTAAAACAGGGATGCCCTCTTGGTGCAACCCTGTTCAACGCCTTTATCTCAGATATTGGAAAGGCGTTCGAAACAACTAGATCCTTTGCACCAAAATTGAATAATATAAAAATTGATCACATTCTATACGCTGATGACATTGTGCTTATGGACCTTACACCGATTGGATTACAGAGGAAATTACTAGCTCTTAAAGAATATACTGATGCAAATGGTCTTGTGATAAATCCAACTAAATCCGAGGTACTGATTTTGCAAAACTTACTTGGAGCAACCAACAAAAGAATTTTCAACTGGAAATTGGAGACCCAATCGATATTACTTGTAAAGGAAATCCAATACCTCGGTGTAACCATAAATTCCAGCATACAAGATACAAATATGATCAAGAAAATTCGGCGGAAATGTAACTCATTGACAGCTCAAGGAGTCGTACTTAATAAAAAGTACGGGAAATTCACCTTGAAGCCGGTCATCGCATTCTACAACTTAAAGGTCATTCCGGCCTTGATCTTTGGTGTTGAAGCTATGTTTGGATGTCCAGCTGAGACTTGGTCCTGGTGTGAGAATTTCTTCTGGGGAAAGGTACTATCATTGCCAAGGGGGACTCCAACAGCTTGCATTCGTTACGAACTTGGATTAACCTCAATCAACGCAAAGGTAACGTGGAACATGCTGTCAATCTATAGGAAGGTCCTGGGAGCAGATGACCTACCACAATATAGAATCCTCCGAAGTGATGATGGGTCATCTAAAGCATCCGTTCTCCAAATGTGGAAACAATCTGGCAAGAACATCCTTTCTAAGCTACAAACTGACCAAGACACACTTCTAAAGAACCCGGATGTCATTAAAAAAAACTGTGGGAGCAAGATTGGTGTGAAAATCAGGACAAAAGAGCAACACACAGATGCATGAACGAAAATGCAACGGAAGAAAGGGCTTATAACACCTTGCCAAAATACCTCCAACTATTTCCATGCCGTAAAAGAAGATCCTACTACCTTAAATTTCGGATGAACTTGTACAAAACTAAACCAATTTTAAAGATACAAAGAGAAATTAAAGACGCTGCCGAGGATTGCAGATTCTGTAAAAAAAAGAAAGAAACGCTGAAACATCTAGTCCTCTTTTGTGAAGATCTAAGAGGTCTAAGAACGGCTTTTCTGGGTTCTGAAATTCACAAGAGGCCGACCTTAGATGGTGAAGATTGGTGGAATGTGCTCTCCATAGGCTCGGACTTTAAACTTGTCATTCCTCTAACATTATTTCTAGAGAAATTGGAACTGCAGATGCTACAGTCACCCGTTACGTAGCACATATAGATGCTAAAACAACTAGAAAGAACACAGTCTATCTATCTCTCTAGAGACACTTGAATAATTGAGTCATAAACTTAATTTTAATATTAGACGTACAAGACATAATATGGTCAATAGACTTACCCCACATGTGTGTTGTTTTAATAAGTTGTTTCTGCTCATCCTCTGTTATGGTTTTAACGTTGTTATGGTTCTCCTCTGCTCTGCTCTGTAGTTTTACCTTTTTTTCTTTGTTTCCTTTCTTTCTCCTTTCCTCGTATTTTCTTCCTTCTTTTTTTTATTACTATTGTCAATCTAAGTTGAAGGTATGAGTCTGAAACATATTCTAAACAAATGTATTTATTTTTAAAAGTTCGTAACGAACTAAATAAAAAAAAAAAAAAAAAAAAAGTGTGGATGCCTCCAGTCAGGTCTGGATACTGCACATAGCATTAGCAGATTAATGGCAATGAGTACTGTGCTGCACAGGTTTGCCTGGTTGAGGTCTGGATTTGCACCTGATGTAGAAGCTAGACTCCTCGATATGCCTTTTGATGGCCCAAGGCTGTTCGGCAGCAAGGCTGATGAAAATCTGGAAAAGCTGCAAACCTCGAAAGCGGCGGCTAAATCTTAGTGCCACTATTAGACAGCCTCAACATTCCTACCCCAGTGTATCATCTTGGAGGGGTAAGTCCTTCTGATTCTACTGCTCAGTTTGAAGAGGGAGAGGACCAGCCAGTCGTATAGGTCAGAGAAGATTCCCTTGTGATGGACGAGGGACAGGTACTAAATCAGCCCAAGCAGCCTCAAAACCACTTTGAGGCCTTAGCCCACATGAGCCCATTGGGAGGCACGTTTTCTCAGCATCTGCAAGAATTTTGGGGCATTACTTCAGATGCTTGGGCACTGGAAACGGTTGCCCAGGGTTACTGCCTTTCCTTCTAAAAAGGCCTCAGGATCATCCCCCGGGGAACATCTCTTTCAAAATTCCCGATCTGCTCCTTGTGCAGGAAATGTTGACCCTGCTAGAGAAAGGTGCAATAGAACCGGTACCTGTGGCGGGGAGGAACAAGGGTTGGTACTCCCCTTACTTTCTAATTCCCAAAAAGGACGGAGGATTGAGACCCATCTTGGACTTAAGAAACTTGAACAAGTTCCTCAGGAAGGGCACGTTCAAGATGGTTACCCTTTCCCAGATCCTACAGGCCCTCCAACTCCAGGATTGGATGGTATCATTGGACCTTCAGGATGCTTACTTTCATGTGCCTATTAATCACATGCACAGAAGGTGCCTGAGGTCCATGGTTCTCATTATCCATTTCAAGTTCTGGCATATGGGCTGACCTCCGCTGAGGGTTTTCAGCAAGCTGTTAGTGGTGGCAGTGAGTCTCGGAAGAGAGGGGGCATTCACGCCTACCCCTACTTGGACAATTGGCTGATCAGGGCACGTTCTCCCAAACAGGCCCTGGAACATCTTAGCATCACCTGCCACTCTCTCCACAGACCGAACTTCTCCCTTAATTACAAGAAATCACACATAAAACATCACAAAGACCCCAATTTATCAGAGCAACACTGGATACAACCTTGGGGAATGCCTCTCCACCTGAGGTGAGGGCTCAACTCATTCTGCAGATGGTCACCAAATTAAAGAGTGCCTAGTATCTCCCAGCCTTGAATTTTTAAACTTGCTTGGCCTCATGGCAGCCTGCATTTTGCTGCGGCCGGAGGCTCGCCTGAGAATGAGATCTCTCCAATGGGCTCTCAGGACTCAATTGTCCCAATTCTCAGCCAGAATGACAGACCTTCATGTTACAAGCAGAGTCGCACAGGATCTTATGTGCTGGGCCTGCAAGGACAACATTCTGAAGGGAGAACCCTTTTGGGAACCATGGCCGTAGATAACAGTAGTTACGGACGCCTCACTCACAGGGTGGGGAGCCCATGCCAACAATCTGACAATCAGCGGTCGTTGGTCTCCATCAGAGACCAAACTACACATCAACCTATTGGCGCTGAGGGCAATCAGACTAGCGCTGAAGGCCTTCCTACCCTCTGTACAGAGCAAGAATGTCCTGATAATGACGGACAACATGGTGGCTATGTACTAACTCAACAAGAGAGGTTCACTACCACTGTGCCAAGAGGCAATGCAGTTCTGGTTCTGGGCAATTCGAGAAGGAATCTCCATGTCAGCAGTTCACCTAGCCGGAGAAAACACAGCGGCAGATGCTCTGAGCAGGCAGAGCAGTCTCCCACGAGTGGCAACTAGCTCAGGATGTTCTTCAAGAGATCTTCACCCTTTCGGGAACCCCACAAGTTGATCTGTTCACGACCAGTGTCCACCGGAAGTGCGATCTATTCTGCTACAGGGAATTTACCCCAAGAGAATTCGTAGTGGACTGGGAGTTTCCACTCCTGTGCATGTTTCCTCCAATCCCTGTCATTCCTCACGTGATCAGGAGGTTGAGAAAGTTCTGAAAATCCATGATCCTAATTGCCCCGGATTGGGCCAGGAGGACCTGGTACACAGACCTTCTGGACATGTTCATCAGCCCTCCAATGCGTCTTCCACAAAGAGAGGACCTTCTCCCATGAGATGAAGGTCTGGTTCTCCATCCAGAGGTCAAGACACTCACCCTTCATGCATGGTTTCTGAGAGGTTGAGATATAAGAATTGGGGCCTCCCGGATGACTTAATGGAGACCTTGCTTTCAGCCAGCAGGCCAGCAAGAAAATCTTTGTGCCGTTGGAACAAGTTCAGCGGCTGGTGGAGGGATAATAATGTGGATCCTTTTCTGTGTGCTACACCTATGGTGCTATCCTTTTTGTTACATTTAGCTAATCTGGGACTCCAAATTTGAACAATTAAAGGTTATCTGGCAGCACTTTCAATTTGTAAGCGCTCTTCTGAGAAGGAGTCCTATTTTAAAATCCCTCTGATTACTCAATTTCTAAACGGTTTTACTAATGTATTTCCACCAATTCCTTCCATTTCAAGTCCCTGTATGGGATCCCATTCTGTTGTTAACATTTCTACCTTGCATTCCTTTACAACCAATACGTTCATGCCCATTAAGACTGTTAACTTTATCTTGCGAATAGCAATGAGGTCAGCCGGCAGAGTAAGCGAGTTGCAGGCACTTTCCTTTAAACCCCCATACACTGTTTATTCTATAAAGACAAGCTTGTTCTCAAGGTAAAACCTTCTTTTCTACCAAAAGTAGTCTCCGACTTCCACTTGCCACAAAAAATTATTTTAACTTCTTTCTACCCACCTTCTCGTCTTGGAAAGGAGGAAGAAAGATAACATAGGCTGGACACAAAAAGGGCTCTCAGTTTTTATATATCAAGAATGTCGAAAATTCATCAGAATTACCAATTATTCATTGGCTATTCAGGTCTTAAATTGGGTTTAGCTGTGAAAAAACAGACCCTATCCAGATGGATTATTCTGACTATTGGGTAATGTTACAGGTTACCGGAAGGTTTAAGAGCACAGTCTACAAGGGGCATGGCAACCCATGCTGCTCTTCAGAGAGGTGTTCCAGTACAAGACCTATGTGCAGCGGCCACTTGCTCATCTATTCACACTTTTGTGAAACATTACTGCCTGGATTCATCTTCCAGTCAACAACAATTTGGGACATTTGGTCCCTGATAACATTTAAGGATGAAATAAAATTCATACTCTGACCACCAAAATTATTACTGCTTTGGGAGTCTATCAAAAGATGAGGAATACGTGGGAGGACACAATCCATTCGAAGAACAAGTTACTTACCTGTGGTAATGTTCTTTGATTGGATGTTCCTACCACGTATTCCTCATCGCCCCTCCTAACCTACCCCACTGTAGAATTTACATGTCTTTACACTTTCTTGGAGCCTATGGTCTATGGTACGCCTTGTAATTCCTCTACGGGAGGGGAGGGGGACAGAACTGAAGCCAACGGACGCTGTGTGCGCTACTTATACTGATGATATCGACAGTCTAACGGAGGCCCTCGAAGGAAATCAACTCGACGAGACAGCACACAGCACCCTCTGTCAAAAAAACTTTCCAAAACAGCTGAAGCTGGAAAGATATTATCAAAAGATGAAGAATGTATGGGAGGAACATCCAATCGAAAGAATGTTACCACGGGCAAGTAACTTGTTCTCTGCGCTATAGGTTTAGTGCTAATAATGGAACCGTAACCTCATGTTTTATCTTGCCACTTAATCTGTGAGCTCACCATATCTCCAATCTGAGATATTCTCAGGAAGACGTATTGAGGTCTATTTCTGTCCTGATACAGTCTCAGCAGAGCTATTTAAATTTGATGCACATTTTTTATCTGTTATCTTATATTTGGTGCAAAGCGCTCTATAAATAAATCGATCAATCAATTTCATGTTTTAACACCCTGCTCGATATAATTGAAGTCCTGTCGTCATGGAAGGTTTGGTCTGCCGATCTCAATTAATACAAAAGGCAATATTGCTTCCCCAGTTTCCCATCAACCAAAATCCTTATTGGATAATACCTTTAAAATCTTTGGCCGAACCTTGTTGTTCCATATTACCTATTGGGTTAATTCCCATAGTATACTATCGGGTTCCCAATCTGGATTCCTGGAAGGCCTAGGTACATCAAATCGGGCATTAAATGCATACTACATTATAGCCAACTCATTGTATATTAAGGAGGAAGCCGTATTCGTTCCATTTATGGACCTTTTATCTGTTTTTGACTCTGTTAATAGGGTAAGGCTGTGGCAGGTTTTAATACAGCAGGGTTTACCACAGCACTTGAATTGGGTTCTGATTGAACTCCATAGCGATAACGGGGCCACTGTCCGAAATGGGAATTCTGGGGCTCATACCCTGATATTCACAGGGGAGTGCACCTTAGCTCTCCTCCTATTCCCTTTGCATACTAATAACTTGGAAAGTGTATTATTTGGAGGACAAGTGCATGTTCTTCATTTTCGCAGAAGAAAAATAATACCAGTGTTAGCCTATGTGGACGATGCTGCACTTATCTCTTGAACTCCACTCTGTCTTCAAAACGTAATCAATAGATCTGTGGGTTTCATGGCCTCCCTTGATTTAAAAGTGAATTCAGCCAAGTCAGTGGTGTTGAACTTCACTGAAATAGGCGTTCTCTATACTAGCAGACAAGGTGGCAGGATTCTGGAGAAAATCAGCTTTACCTATTTGGGGGTGACCTTTTGTTAAAATGCTCAGAGGGGTTGAGCATATAAACATTGCAATGTGAAAAATGACTCAAAGAATGAAGTTGGTGTTCATTTAAACAGCAACCAGCACCAATCCTAATGGGAACAGTTTGATCATGAGGTAATTCTTGCATAGTTTTATTCTAGTTCTACCCAATCTTTACTGTGAATAATTAAGAACATTGGACAGTGACTATACTACTTAGAAATTGTTCTTGTTAGACTGACTCACACCTAGAAAGTTGCATTGATTTTCACCTAGAAGGTGCCCACTGAGAGAGTACTGTGAATTACTTGGCTTATCCCACTGAGATACTACTGTCATTAACTTGCCTGTGTCCAAAACCTGTAATTGCTCTTGCTGGTATGATTCACTTCTGGAAGGTGCCCACCGAGATAACATTGATTTGTTTACCTGTGCCGCACACCTAGACATTGTTCTTGTTAGATTGATTCACATCCAGAGGGAGCCCACTGCCTGTGCCGCTTACTTAGAATTTGTCTTGTTACATTGATTCAAATCTAGAAGGTGTCCGCTGTGATGGTACTGTGATTCATTTGCCTGTCTCACACTCTTACAAGTTGTTCTTGTTGGATTAATTCACATCTAGAAAGCTACATTGATTCACATCTTGAAAGTACCCCTTCACATAGTACTGTGATTTACTTGGCTTAGCCCACTGAGATAGTACTGTGATTTACTTGCCTGCGCTGCACAATTAGAATTGCTCTTGCTGGTTTGATTCACGACTGGAAAGTGCCGTCTGCGATAATACTGTGAATTACTAGCCTATGTCTTGGGCGCCCTACTACATGTAGTCTTCCATCCTATTGTTGGCCTCCTTGGCGCTCTCCCACTGTCCTGGTGTTCTGAATCTAGATGCTGGTTGTACATCTAGGCCACTACATCTACTGTTACTAGTAGAAATAAATCTCTAGGTGCTGCGCTTCACCTCCCCCCGGGATCGAGATCCCTGCGCATCATATACCCCCTCTCTGACCCGCCCTGATCCCTATCCTCCCTGCACCGTACCCCTCCCCCATGGCTCACCACTTGCGGTGCATGGCCCACACTCTAGCACACAACTTCATGACACCCCCCCTCTACTCCCACCTGATCGCAAATCACAACCCCTCCCCTCACACATCAATACACCCGGATGACCCCACCCACTCTGCTACCATCATCCCTCGTCCAACTCTAAGATCAGAGGAACACTCTGGGGCGCCAAACACCTGCCTCCTCAAGCGCTCATCCGCCCCCATTACCCATCCCACTCTAACACATCAATTCCCACCCTTCCTCTGACATCTATTGAGAACATCCTGATACCACCCGCCCTTACACCCCGCACATTATCGAACTCCCCAGCCAGTGGAGCCCTCTGGCACTCCAAACAGCTCAAATACTCCTTCACTTCCACACCATACTTGTGCCCTCTGAGGGACTCCTCTCTCTCCCATGCCACCCTCTCCCTCAGCCCACCAGGGAACTCGCCACCCTCTCGACCGTCCTCCCTTCCCGCCCCCTTAACCACTATGCGACCCCCTCCAACAACCCGCCCTTCATATCCCTTCCCATCTCTAAAAGTAGCTTGTCTCGCCCTTGCTAGAACGGTAGCCTCATTGACCCCCCGCCTCGCCTCTGATTCCCCCACACCCCTATGGCACCAAAACCCTCAAAATGCAGTAAATGTGACTGGTCCTCTCCCTCGACCCTCCACTCCTCACCACTACTGCTTCAGCCCAACCTCGCAACCTCTCCCTCCCCTGCCCCCATTCTCTCCCATCTCCCAGTTTCCACCTCCTTTCTCTTGACTTACCACCCTGTACACCTAAAGCCCCAGCACCCTTCAGACTCATTTCAAAATCAACCTGCCTAAAACTGTGCACTCCAAATGATCCATTCATTACCCTCCCAACTGCCCTAACCCACCCGTCGTCTCTCAAATACCTACCCCCCCAAATCACTGTAACCCTCTCACCCAACACTCAAGGTCCACAGGCACCCAGCCCCTCCCATACCCCACCTCAACCGGTCTCAACCACCCTGAATGTTCCTAGCTGACCCACCACCCCACCGGGCACCCATGTCTGCCAAGCTCCCACTGCAATGAACATCACAAACACCACCTCCCCTCACAAAGTCGCATGCATCCTTTTCAATGCTCACTTCGTAGCAAGAAACACACAGCATCTTTGACCTCCTATCCTCTGACAAGCCCAACCTCGTTTTTATCACGGAAACTTGGTTCTCTGACGACTTTGCCCCAGTAGCACACAAAGGCCCCCGCCCCCTGGCTACTCGCTCATCGCCCACAATAGACCCTCCAGAGGAGGCAGAGTGGCAGTCCTCTTCAATCACCTTTCTCTATCTCTCTCGTCGAATCCCAGACATGTATTGCCTCCTGTGAATCCCTTCTAGTTAAATTCTCGCTACCACTGACTTTCACCCACATAATCCTACTAATCTACATACCCCGGGATAAGTCCGACTTTTCGCCAACAACCTCTGTGACTCAATAGCTACCATTCAAGTAAATCGCCCTTCTCTTACGCTCCTGGGAAACTTCAATATCTGGTTCGATATTCCCAATAACCCCATGGATCATCCACTGGTTGAAAGTCTCGATGCGCGCAACCTCTTCCATCATACCACTGGTCCAACCCACTTGGCTGGGCACACCCTTGATGCAATTTTCAGCTCCCATGACCTGGTTTATACATCCCGTCCCAAACCACTCATCTGGACCAACCACTTTGCCATCCCTTTCTTTATCCACACGCCTACCCCATCTCCTACAGCTCCCCCGGCCCCCACCCCTGATATCATATGCTGGAACAAAGTTAAGATCCTTCCCGAACTACCCGGAGCCCTGCTTCTTCGTCCCCCTGCAACGCTGCCCTCCGATCGACCCTTATCCGTAGAGTCTCGGGAGGATAGCTCAGGGGCAACGTGCTCGCCTTGGAAGCAAGACGACACGAAGCAACACCGGTTTGATCCCCAGGTCCTTTCTCAGCAACAAGAAACAAATAACCCTACTCTCCCCTTTTTGTCTCACTGCTCGCTCAGTGAACACTGGAGAACCCCAAGGCGCATGACTATCTGCTCTCCTGTTCAACCTCTATATGACCACTCTACCAGGAATCATCCGCACGCACATCTCCTATTACAACTACGCTGACGATACCCAAATGATCCTAAGAATTCCCAAGTCAGGCACCATCCCGCATCCAGACCTTGAAACTTGTCTCAGCGATATTGACTGATGGATGACAATAATCCACCTCCTTTCTAATCCTGATAAATTGAAGTCATGGTGTGCGGCAATACTACCCTTCTGCCACATCTGCTTCCATGGCCCCTGTCCCTCTGCCCACCTCCCCCCACCCTCCGATATAGTGAAGAACCTAGTCTGCACTATGGACTCGGGCCTAGCCCTCTCCTGTCAGATCAACGTGTCAAAATGCTATCGCTACCACCTCAAACTTCTCAGACACATTTTTCCCTACCTGTCCTACCCCGACAGACTTGCCGCAGTCATGTCTATTGTGATGTCGAGACTGCACTATGCCAATTCCCTATACCTAGGAGCTCCGGCATACCAACTCAACAAACTACAAAGAGCCCAAAACGCTGCCACAAAACTGCTCCTCTCCCTGGGTCAGAGACCACATCTCACCAGCTCTCCGAACCCTTCACTGGCTCCCAGTCGGGCAAAGAGCCTCCTTCAAGACCCTATCCATCACTCACCGAGGCCCAATGTACCTTCAAGAAAAGATAAAACCCTACCTCCCATCTAGCACCCTAAGATCAAACACTGCCCTCCTTCTAGTGATTCCAACCTCGAACTCTGTCCGGATCGGAGGATCCGCCTTCTCAACCTTGGCCCCAACTCTGTGGAGCTCACTCCCTCCACATATTCGTCACAACCAAGACTATATGACCTTCCGCAAAGCTCTAAAAACGTGGCTCTTTCTGTAATGCCAACCATAACCATTTGAGGCGACTGAGTCCTTTCAACCGATAAGAAATGCTCAATGCGATCCCGAGCAATGACGCCAATGAATACGCTTATAAGTCACTATTAAGCAAACGCACGCTCGAAATCCGGACTAGCGAACTCCTTGGATCATAACTCCACCCAAACACTCACCTTCCATATCACTATGCTTACTCCCTACTCTACACCAACACACAATTAGAGTACAGCTACACCCCTCGATCAATTTCGGCCTAGCTGCTCCGATACGAACATTACCCCATGAACACCCCATCATTCTAATAATACGCAGCTACATCCCATGACAAACCTGCCTAACTGCACACATAAGCGTCCTGCACAGGCCTAACGCAGCCAGAACCCAGCCTTGGAGTCCACCCTCCAGACTGCACACATCCAACTGATATCGAGTCCACCACACCTAATGCTAGGCTGCAGCTACCATCAGGCAGCTGCACACAATACTGGTGCACCCAAGCAGCCTATGACACCTTACTCTCTCAACTGACCTGAACTATGGTCCCCGAGGGCGTTCAAGCTACCAGCGCTTTGAGGTCATACCAATGATATATAGAGCGCTATATAAATGCCAAATAACATAACAATAACAGAAACCTGAAAACTTACCTGCTCCATTGATTTTTCTTCTGTGGTTACGTGTGAAGTGGGCAAATGAACATCGGCACCTAGAGGCAGGTTCCTGCTTGGTTCCGGAAGGATATGCACGTTACAAATTCTAAATCAAATCAAACATTGAGTTCGGTGTCTGTGTCTCATTCCTGGCTCCTCACAGAACATCAAAATGTGCCTCTGTGCTTTTAAGTTTGTATTAGTTTGCAATGATAGCCGGGTGTTTATTGCGCTGAGTGAGGAATTATTTAAGAAAAGCACTCCAACTCTGTTTTTGCTGAAGTCTTTGATATTAATTTTATTGTCGGTCTGAGGATTTTAATGTTTTTTGTTTTATTTGGAATTTGTGATTTTAAATATATTTTGTCTATTGTAATTAATCACAATTTGAATAAAGTTTTTATTTGATATTAAGACATCCCTTTTTAGACAATGCAAAGCTAGTTTTTCTTTCTCAAGTAACTAATTTACAGGCACTGAGTTTTGCATGTACATACACTTCTCTGCAAGTGTCTTTAACAACCTTTGGCTAATAGTACTAGCAACTGTGCAGACCACTAATGTAGAGCCTGGGTAATAATTTATTCAATGGTCTTGAAAACCTACCTGAAACCTGGGTTGCTGAACTCGCAGCCGCACATATCTCTCACCCAAGTGTTGGATGGAGAAAATGCCCCATAAGTCATGTTTGCCATCTTGTCTCTCATGTAAAAGTCAGGGGCCTATGAGGAAAGTTCTAGAGCAGGACCGCAGATGGCACTACAAGCTTTGTTTCCAAGCTCATTGATACGAGTCAAATGATAGCTAAGATGTTTTTTTTTTAAGTAAGCCCCTTATGTCAACACATACGTTACACCAGTTCAGACCAACAGAAACTTGAAAACCGGTGCTGTGGGAATGGAACGAAATAAAGGAGAACCACAAGGCTTTGAAAAACCAGTCATCTTGTTTCGCTTAATCTTATACTGCAGACGAAACCCATAAGTGAAAGTATGCCACAGCCGTCTTTGTTTGGCCTGCTGAGTGGCAAGGTAAAGTGTATACAGCCACAGTCTTTGTAAAGGCCTTGCGAGTAAGGAGGCCATGGAAGCACCTATTTCCTGAGGAACTCCGGCAGACAGGCTAGTGGGAAACTCCCACTGGTATCCTGCTTCGTGCCGGATCCAGTAAAGATGATGGGGTAACTCAAACTGCATCTTTAATGTTCCACCACAACCCGTAATGTGTGTGGGGGCCAGACTAAGCAAGGGAATTAGGACAGTCATCCTGGTGGCCTGATGCACCTTTGCAAGATGAATCCGATGAGTTAACAGTGTGATGTAACTTATCCTTGAAAATGGTTATCTTCCTATTTGTGACTTATGCTTGATTTTCTTGGGTGGGAATTGAAGGTGAAATCAGAAACACATGAGTTAGAAAAGATGCATATGTTTGTCATCTTGATCATTTGTATCCATATTTAAAGTGAAGTTGTATGTTGTATAATTGCTGCTCTGTACATGTTTTATTTATTGGTTATTTTGACAAGGAATATGAAAATGTTCGGCAACAGTATGAGGAGATGAAACAAGGTCGTGACCATTTAAAGGATGAATTGAAAAGACTTAAAGAGGCCCAGGCTCCAATGGCACACAAAATACAAGATGTTGAAAGGCAAGTCAAGAACCTGGATGCCAAAATCAGAGAAAAGGTAATATTTTTTTATGGTCCTGGTTTAAACGATTTCTGCAGACACTTGGTGCTTCTAGTAATTGGCAGGAACATATTGCAAATTAGGCCACTTTAGAGAGCATATTTATTGTGAATGAGTTTGGATAATCTGAGTCAAAATGAATTGGCACAAGCCTAAAAACATCTAGCGAACATCTTCTGCGGTCTGTGGTACAAATGATTCAATTGTGTGTAAGAGTGGGCGCAGGAGCAAGCACTGGTCCATTCAATACAAAGGGAGGAGCGTTTGTCTCATTGAGTTTAAGAGTTGCAAAGCTTGGTTGAAGAAGATTGTTTTAACTTCTTTCCTAAAACTTTAGTGATCTAGTTGTTCCCAAAGTTACTGAAGAAGATAGTGACTGAGTTGTGCTCTTTGCAATCTCTATGATCTATGTCAAGAAGTTCCACAGAAAACAGAACTGATGGGTTTAGTTCACAAAGGTTTATTCAGAACTATATACAATGTTGTGAACTTCAAAAGGGTCTGGGTGGCAAAATAAGATGGTCTTGCTTTGTAAGGTTCTTTCATAAGTCTCTTTGGGTCTCTCTGCCTCACTCGGTCTTGGGTACAATGTTGCTGTGATGATCCATATCCTGGTCATAGTTTGTCCCTTTCTGATGTCCAGAGTTAGGATAGCAGTGCCTAGTTGTTGAAGGTATTTGTGCTGAATCTTTGGGCTATGTGCAGAAAGTTTCAAAGCGTCTCTGAGCGGTGAGGTAGGTCCTCTGGGTGCCTGATTGGGTTCTAGTGCACCTCCCTATATCATGGTTCAAAACCTATTGCCACCCACTAACTTTTACATCCCTCCACGCTTGCTCATGCCGATGAGCCCATCACTGGATCTCAATGGTAGCCCTCAAGCTGACTGGGGTGTGGCCTTCTTGACATTCTGCCACATGCTCGTTCCTTCTCCTTGACAATGGTTAGACTTGTGTTGTATTACTCCCTAACCTTCACTGTCCCTATGCCTCAAAGGGTCTTCCCTCCTTTCCTTGTTGACTGCCACTTCTTCACTCGTCCATCTACGAGTCCTACCTCCTTGCCACTTCTCCACCTTCCCACACCTCTTCTCGTCTCCTGCTGCACATTGATGATCACTTTCAACCTCTTCTGTTCTCTCCCCTCCTCCAGCTCCTTCCCCTGCTCCTTCACTTCCTCCCTCCCCACCAAGGCTTCCTTTTGCGCTTGTCTCTTCACTGCTCATTGCTTTGCTAACCTATATGCTTATTCCCTTATTTTCTATCACCAGGTTTATATACATGGCTATCCGCTGTACCTGGGCTGGGTCTCATATTTTTATTTATTTAATGTTAATTGTTTTTTTATAACGCGCCTGATACCTATTTGGTTTCTAAGAATGGATCCGGGATTCGAACTTCTGTTGCTCTGCCTGGTCTTGCTTCCAAGACCAGCACCTTGCTCCTGTGCTATCCTCCGTTCACATGGAATATATGTCTCGTCGTATAATCTGTTCTTTCTGTGAATTTGTGGTACAAATCGGGACATTATGTCTAGATATTTAGCTCCTGAGGGGCGCTAGTGAGAGAATTGTTTGGGAGTATTTGGATCCTTTTTCTCAGAGCTTCAAGTAGATGGTGCAGATTACCTTCAATTGCCTACTTTATTTTATCAGGATCCATAGAGGGCTTTGAAGCCAGATGCTCCTAGGTCTTGTTTCCTTAAGGTTGGTTGCTCTATTGTGTCCGCTGAGGTTTGAGGTGTTGTTTCTTTGGTGGTCTAATGTTGATGGTGCTACAACAGATCAGTTTCAAGTAATACCACGTGTGTGATAAGCTGAATGTGAGGATTCAATTGAAATATGGAAGGATATTTCAGTGCATGTTTAGTTGGTTAGATAATTTCACCACTGCCTCCACCTACTAGGCAAAGGACAGGCTTGAATGAAGGATAATTGACAGATGTTTTAGTTTTTGTTAAAGAAATGGGTAATCATGAAAATTAGGCCCCGCAAATGTGTCGTTTGTGCCATAAGCACCGCCGTTTTGGTCACATTAAAGTATCTGGGCTGCACTTCCATGCCTTTTATTATGTAAATGTTCAAGCCTGAGATGTTGGTCGATGTTCTCCTTCCCCCGTCCATTCAGATGTGGATTTGTGTATCATCTGGGTGCAATTGAAAGGCGAGGTGAAGTTTTGTTAATTGCTTTGTGGAGCGCATGCATACCTTAAATGGGATAGGAGAGAGATGAGCCCTGAGGGATCTGCTTAGACATTTCGTGATAAAGCATTTTGACATACAATCTGTTGCCCTTTTATGCCCTCGAGAAAGTTACCTATGTATTTAAGTTCTGTTTGAGTTTTGCATCTGGTGTATAGGCAATTGAGGAGAATTTAGGAACCCACATTGTCGAAAGCAGCTGATGGGTGCAAGCGTAATGAGTCTGCTAGCTTGTTTTCATCCATGTTGTGAACAAGCTTTTTTTTGCTATCTGGTAGACCTGGCTTATTTGTTTCATCTGGAAGATCTGAATCATGATTGTCTATCATTGGTTTCCACAGAAACTTGCAGTTGACTTGTGACATCTCTCCGATATTTTGCTTCAGTACAGGAGAGGAAGGATTTGTCTATAGTTGGACGATCCTTTAGATTTGGTGGTCCGTTTCCTCAGAAGGGGAGCTTATGACTGCAAGTTTCAAAGACTTTGCAACTCTGCAGTGCTTGAGGGAGCTGTTCAGGATCTTGAACATGTCTGGGAGTAGTCTTCGCTGAAATATTTTGATCCCCGTTGTAGTGCATGTTGTAGCTGTCAATTTGGAGGATCCTGATCTGAGCAACTGCTTTTATCAACTGCATTGCTCCACTTAAATAAGGGAAGTGTTGGGCACATGGCGTTTGCGAGTCTGTATGAGTGTGACATGTTGTTTCTGGGTTATTAGTGATTGAGTTTCCCATTTTTTTCTTTTTCGATTTTGGATGTATGTAACCAAGCCTCTGTGTGTGCCTCTGTTATTTTTCATTTTTGTGGTTCTTGTGCTCTAACTTCTAAGTCCGATAAACTTTCTGCTGGCACCCTGTATCAGCAAACGTGTTTCTCATGTGATGCCCCTCGTAGCCTGTCATGCAAAACCTTTTTTCAATTTCAGTTCACAACAGATACGTTTCTTTTCATTGCAACTTGAGAAAAGATCCCAGTAGGGTATCCCTGCCAGGAAAGATGCCCCCCAATCAAGCAGAACGGACAACTTATAGAATTTTTCATAATGAAGTGAGTCGTGAGATAGTGCTTTCGATGACCTTGTAGAAAGCAACATTTTTATCAGTATAATAATCCCATGCCATCTCTTGCTTGTATATTCCTGCCTATTGTGTTCTTCCCTGCTTAGGTATTCTTACTCCATCTAGTCCCGTGCTAGGAGTACTCTGCTTCCAGCTCTGCAGTGCCTTATTGCCCCTCCCGCTCTTTACTCTCAAGGTCTTCTGGTCTTCAAAGATTTATTGTGCCAAAAACCCTTAGTATCTTTCTGATGCCTTTATTGCATGGTGGTTCATGGTCTCCTCTGTAACTTATTTTGTCGCAGTAAATGGACGTTTTGCATCCACACATCCCTTTTTAAATTATCTGGAGCCATTCATCAAAATTCATGTGCTTTGATTTTCACTATTTTTACAGAATTATTTACTCTATAGGTAATCTGGCCAATGCAGACTGGCCTTTATTTTAATGAACCTGCCTAAACATTGTTTGCTGAATGGAACCTTCAACCATGTCTTTACTCGAAATATTGTTACTCATCTTCAAGACTTGGAAAAAAGTTATTTCCATAAAACCTTCATCTTGAGGCTCTCTGGTTGTGGGTGCATGTGGATATGTAGTGAGTTCAGTTTGTGGGAGCTCTTACGGAACAATCTAGGACAACAATCAAAAATAATAGTACCACTAAAAAAAAGACAAATAAGGAATGTTGTGGTTGACTGCTATTCCTGCAAAGTACAGGATATCACCTGCATTGCATACAGTGACTGTCCTATGTTACCTGTAAGTCACGTTTCTTTGTGTTCTATTTAACCTGCAGTACTTGTAATTGCTTTATAATTTTGAAATTGTCTCGATGTGTGGTAGAAACTCGGGTATATATTTGAAAGCCTGCGTAACAAGGGTGGTGCACTTAAATGGGATTTTATAACTTGTACATATTTCTCTGACCCTTCCTGCTGGCCAGTAGATAATGCTTTGAAGGTTGTGTTTACTCTGAACGAAGTGGATGTCGTGTGTGATAGTATTATTAACTCTGCAACTATCATTGGAAGCAAATCATTTATTTCCATCTAGGTATAAAACTTTCCATACACCTTACCAACATACCCTTCAGTCAACTGTTGATGTCTGTCCTTGACTAAGATTTCTCATAGATTGCAGCTGTGGAGGTTCGAATGGCCAGAATTTCCCCCCGGTTTGACTCACAGCCTGACATCAATAGTTAACCTAGGGGCACTTATGACATATCAGCTATGTCCATCAGGAATCTTTATCTCCCAAACATCATGCTGAATGACCCAATCCCACAGGCATCTTGCTTAGGGTTCTGGCAGTATTTGGTGAATGCCCCCCCCCTCCTTGAACAGGCCCATTCGCTTAAAATGAACTTTGTAAGCACTTGCATTTCCATGTGAGGATTTCCAAAACAATGACCATCTCCACATTTAAGGTGGTATTCCAAGTTCATTTGTGAGGTGTTTCGGCCATGTTTTTTGCTCAACGTCATCCCAGATAATTCAGTTAGTCAATCAGGAAATCTTGCATTTAACATTTGCTATGTCTACAATTTTAGTCAATTGTGCCCCAGTAATGAGGCCTATTCTGTTTTTTAATTGTTCTCATTTTTCTCCATCGTGATGATGCCGAGAAAAGATGATCACATATTTAGGTACATTATTATTATATCTTTTAGCTTTGCAAGATAATGATTTGGGTTGGATGAAAGGAACCCCTTAATAAACTAGTGTCAAGGATGGGATAACTCAAATCCTGTTTCTCCAGGTGTTATCTATACTTGAGGGTGATGTGGTCTTTCAACATGAGTCTTGAACCTAGTCCAAGTCTCTGTCCCTCAAGGGGTGCCTAATTAAAAGAACAATCGAAGTCCAGAGGTAGGCCAACATTGTGTTTCAAGCTCTTGCAGCTTGAAACAACATTTAGTCCCACTTCGTCAGATTCTTTGCTTCAGTTTTAGTGTATCCCAAATCTCTTGGGTCGCTTCAAGAATTCTTTCGAGTTGATTGCTTCCTCCCACAGATTTCTGATCTCAGCTATTCTATCTCCCGTGGTAGATGTCTGTGGAAATCTCTTTAGCCACAAAGGGGGAGTGTGCAGTGTGGCTCACCCAGCCACGGGACATGGTGCTGAGGCCAGTACTTGAGTTGTGACGCCCCATGACCTCAGTTCTTTTTCCATGCACTCGGTAGAGTTTGGGATCTAGCTTTTCTGCTAGGTCATGCCAAACCCTATTAAGCCCTGTGGCTTCTGGGAGGCAAAGGTACATCTCAGACCCCCACAGGTTATGTCTCTACTGCCTTTGAGAGGACCACAACATGGACGATTGCAGTTCCTGCTACTCTATTCATGAATAGGCCCTTTGGGAGCATACCTCAAAGCTCTTTCCTCATTACAACAAGGGTGGTAAGAGACTGCCTTCCAAGTCTCCGGAAGCGAAGTAAAATAAGGCCGCAATGGAAGAGCTTGTGGAGGAACATTGTCCAGTGTGAAAGGACAGGAAGCTGCAATGGAAGAGTTCCTGGTCATGCTCCTGCTCCCCCAGCGATTTTTCTCAGAAGAACTTTAATTTGTCTTTCTCTATAAAGTGGCTCATTCCTGGCTACAGAGGTGGAAACTACTCTGCCTCAGCACTCTGCGGCTGAGGTCTCAGCACAGGGCACCTTTGCCTTGGCAGTGACTTACCGCTGAATGCCCCTCTTTCAAGGGGGAGGCTCCCATCAAAGATGTCTGAGATCTTTGATCACAAGTGGATACCATCCGTTTTGGATTGGACCCCCGTTGCTCCATTGAGGGTGAGGTCTCCCCTGAGTTCTGTGGCGAAGGGAAGTACCTGGTGGATCTGTCCACAGATCTGCATGGGGCCTCTGGCCTGGATACATCCCCCCGAGCTGAACATTCCCCTTCAGCAGTCCCTTGCAGGCTTCATTGCTCTTTACCAAAGGCAACAAAAGTGGTAGAGGTACTGGAATTGGCTGACCCCACCAGGCCTAAGGTCCACTGCGACCTTACAGATAATTTAGATGCAGTTCCTCTACAGGAGTCCCTGTTACCATTCAACCCAGAAGCTGCAGCCTCTGTTATGACCGCTTGGTAGAAGCCGGCTTTGATACTGGCTGCGGACCCATGACCTTGCCAAAAAGCATCAACCTGCGCCCTCATATCTGGGCTTACCTTACAAACCACTTTTGCCAGAGAGTTTGGTGCTGCAGGCCGCTACGGGAGGTTTGAAATCCACAACATTCCCTCCTTGCCCCCAGACCAGTAAAGCAAGTAGTTGGATGCCATTGGCCGCAAGGCCTTTGTGACTGGCTTTTTGATATGTCCATGCTACTTGCACCAATGCCAACTACTAATTTGTCCTCTACACTGTGCCCTCTGGTGCGGCTGAAGTTCTGGTGACAGAAGAGATGAAGGTGGTTTAACCCTCTAGTGAGCGATGTGAAGGAGGCTGCATGCCAGATGTTGCACTCGTCCTGGACATGGCATATTTTGGCTGGTATCCCTGGAGCCCAGGATGCCGATTCATTTGAAGCTCAGGAAATTGAGGTTCATAGTTTGAAACACCCATTGTCAGTTCTGGTGTTCAGTCTCTCCTCGGCACTCTCGGTTGCACTGTTGCCCGTGCGTCCAGGGTTCTTATAAAAAAGAGCCGGTTCAGATGTATCATTCTCTCCATCTTGGCTGTCACCTTTGCCCTGCATAGTTGGGTCCCTGCTTTCGACATCTGTCAAGCAGCTACGTGGGCTAGGATGCACACGTTTTACAAACGCAACTGGGTGGATTCCCTGTCAGGACAGGGTGCTTCCTTTTGGCAGAGCAGTCCTCCAGAGTTTTCTGGGGAGGTGGTTTTTTTCACGCTCCTCCAGGTTTCTGTGCTGCTATGGGACTCTCTCTAAGATGAGAAATCTGGGAGGAAGCAATCCATTAAAAGAAGTAATTACTTGCTTCTGGTATACTCTTTCTGATAGATTAGTTCTTCCCACCAATTCCCCATCGCCCTTCCTACCTGCCCCTTTTGGCGGATTGCTTGTAAACCTGATTTATTCTGCCCCTCGACTACTGAGTGCTCAAAAAAGTAGGCAGAATGGAAATCATGGAGGCGTGGGGGGCAGCAACTCGCTATATACTTGTGCCTGTGCGTGCAATGCTGCACAGTTGCTAGTTAAGTGAATTACTTCGTCCCTATTGTCTGTTTATCGAGGGAGCGGATGAAAGTATGTATGCCTCCATACAGGCTTCGCCTCGCGCTAGCATTTTCCAGCTTTTTTTATATCACTATGCCAATAGCTGGCTTTCGAAGTGGTCCAGGATTGATCCTTGAATTGAGCAGCTTGTTTTACATTCCCGGATTGTTATTGCCTTTCATGACATTTAATTTGAAATGCGGTTTTATTGCCTCTTTTGGCATTGGTAAGTGCTTTATTGATGTACTAATTAACAGTCACCTCAAGCCTTTAAACCTTGGCTGGGCCATTAGTGTCATTTTGGATCTACTTGTGTGAGCAGACTCTGATCTGCAGGGCTCTGTACTATTCAGCGTTCTCATTGTAAGAGTGGTTTGCTTTTTCTTCCCACCATGTCCGGTTGGCTTCTCACTCTGGAAGGTAGTTTTCTTAGTATGCTTGCATCATAATTCTAGTCCGCATTTGGCTCCAACTCTCATGGTTCGCCTTTCCTTTGATATTTAACTTTGGTAAAGGGACGCAGTTAGGTTTGGCTTCATAACAACCATTCCCTGCCCTTTGGCCTTTTAATGCTATTCCATTATTTTAATTGAGGAAGCATTTACAATTGACCTTCTCTACTGTTGAAGTTTGACCATTTTGGGTAGGGTGACCAGGCGTCCCGGTTTTGCTGGGACTGTCCTGGTATTTTGTTCTCTGTCCCCCTTTCTCGAGATTTTTTCCATTCGAAACTACAGTGGTCCCGGTTTCTGGTAGTAGGCCTTCATAGCTGGATTGCAGGAATGTGCAATCTCGCACACAAGAAATGCTGCATTTTACAACTTAGTGTTAGATTGTGATAAATTAGTTACAATATGTGTTTATTTGAACAGTAACACTTAAATCACCTTCTGCCCCAACCGCTACTGAAGTGTGGTGCTTTGACAGCCACTTTCAAGTGTAAGTCCTACATTTATGTTAGTTGCCCTGTCCTAGTTTTTTACTTTTTAAATCTGGTCACCCTAATTGTGGGGCATGCTGGGAACTGTAGTCTCGGAGTGTCTTTTTAGGGAAGAAGTCTGAACAGTTAAAGGAATACAGGCTCTCGAAGGGGAGGGCGAGCCCAGGGAATCCCACTCTATGGGATGAACATGAGTGTCTTAATGAACCCAGTATTATGTGGCTCTGCCCCCTCATAAAAAAGGATTGGAAGGTTTGTTCTACTTTCACCACATCATGCAATTAGACTTTATAGACATTCCATGCTGGCACAAGGAAAATTGAATCTCCCACACGTGCCCTTTTTACATCTTTTTCCTCCATGTTAGAATCAATGATGTCTCCTGAGCTAGATGTATAGCAGCACTCTTTGAACAATTGGGAAGGGCGAGGATAACTGGAATTCTGACAAAATGTATGAACTACTTGACACTTGGAAGCGTTTAACGTGGTCCATCGATAATCAGTGCTAGCTTCTTTGGTTCTTTTGTTAAAGTTAGACACCACAGTTGTTAAGCTGCTACAGTAGTAAAACTTTGTAAGTGAGTAACATTCGGAATATACGAGATAGTATATTGGAATACAGCACAAGTCCCATTAGAAACAGGGAATATTTCAACACATGATATTCAGTGGTAATGAGCACATACCCTTTCAGTAGAGGTGTTGTATATTTTCTGTTATCAGAAAGCAATAAATCAATCGTTTTACAAAAGCTGGGAGAAGCTTTTATGCCTGTTTCTTCAGAAAGGTAAAATGAATCGCCAAATAAATCTTCGTAGTGTTTTCTTTGTAATATCATATACATTGGTCAGTATATTACCATATGTGTACATCTTAAACAACAACTCGCCCTTTCCTCTACCGTAGCCATGGCCGTACATCTTTTATAGTGACTGTGGCTGTGGTATTGACCGTTTGAGGATGGCTTTTAAGTTTCCTCTTTGCGATTTGTACTACTGTTTGAAAACATTTACCTGAATCATTGTACTCCACTAATGACTAATAATGCAAACGGAACACTAGCGATCAGTAGGAGGCACAACATGTTGGGTGATTGCCCCTTTTTAGCAGCGTAGATCTAGGTGGATAGTCCTTGACATTTGATAGCTGTGTTGGTGGTTAGGGGAACTTGATACTCACATTTACAGTTTGGTGCCAGGGTAGTCTTTTGTTTATGCTCCTTGCAGTATATACAGTCAATAACTTTCATGGAATGACAAGCTTGCCCTGGTATCTTCGACAGTACTTCCGTGACCCATGAGTAAGCAGACCTTAAACATTTCATTAGTGCTTTATAGTAGTCCAATATCAAGTAATCGTCTAGATGAATGTTTGTACTAATGCTAGTGGTGATGCATGAAAGCACATTGGATGACCCAGAGGTAGTTAACCTGGGCTGAAATGTTTTTCTGTTAACCACATTTCCCATACTCCAAGGGCTAAATGGAGTGCATCTAGCCATTTAAGATTGTTTTCCATACAGATTATGGCCAATTTGTTTTTCAGAATCCCAGGAGGTCATTCCGATGTCCCGCTAATTGAAGGTGATGTGGACAGCTGAGTTTTTGTTGAATCTGTAACGCTGCAGAAAGTTTCTTACCTACCTGTCCCATAAAGTGCATCCTTCTAGAACAGTTTTTTCTCAAAGCTACTCCAAATCTTGGCGCAAAGTCCTTGATAAATGTCTTTACAGCTCTCGTGTCAGCTTTCCTGTTGGGGGAAGCTTCTACCTGCCCTGAAAAAATGGACACTGTAACAATGATATATTCTAGTTTGCAACACTTATACATTGGTATGAAATCAACCTGAATATTTACAAAGGGTCCTCATGGGAGGGGGTACCTCAGTTTGTGCAACATTATGTTGTTGATAAATAAGGCATTTCTCACAATATAGTAGCAGCTAATGGGCTATGTGTCATGGACCAGTTTCTTTTAACGCAGTGACTTTACCCCTTCCTCCTTTTGACACATGTGCTGTCTCATAATGCAAACGGGCAAAATAAGATTATAAAATCGCTCGCGAAACCAAGTGACCATCTGGGAAATGACCAAAATGATTGGGATGCAAAAGAAACCCTGCAGCATTCCCTGATAACGTGTCTTGTACTTTGTCCTTTACTGTAGCAAGTACCTATAGGGATGCTGTATTTGGTCTGCTTTGTCAGTACATGGGTTCAGCCTGAGATGGAGAAAGACTCTTCTTTAGCAGCGTTGTTTGCTAAAGCATTTTCATTTTGTAACCCCCTCATGTAAATATTGGTGAACCATGTTTTTTACAACTACTTTCTGTTGGAAAAATTTAGCAAAAAAAGCAAAATAAATTCAAGCAGTTTTTGGTCGAGCAAGCGTAAGTTAAGAATCCTTGTCGGGTCAATAATTGCACGCATAATCATGTACAATTCCAGTATATAGTAAGAATCTCACAATGTGTTAATCCGGGTGCACTTGTTAAGGTAAACAGTTCGGCTAGCTGTGCAGAGAACACATCAAGAAGTTCTCTAGTCTCAATTGCAATTTGAGAGGAATATGTAGCATAACCAGCCACCAATTTGCCTTTACCATCACAAGGCATTAACCATCCTCAAAATGAGATGTGGATTCTGTAGGGGTATATCAAGCTTTTTTCTGGGATGTGTGAGATTAGAGGTGACCATAATAATACATTCATCTAGTTAGCCGTCAATATGCCTTGGCAATAAAGAAGCAGGGTTGAGAACCGGACAGTGAGTCAGTGATGTAAAAATGGTTTAATATAATCAGTTCATATTTTGTAAGTCAGGAAATGGATGGATGCTGTTTTCGTTTTAAGCAGCCACATGTGGCTCAAACAGTTCACAGAGAACCCAGAACTGAGCTTTCTGATAATTGTTCATTAATAATCTGGCAATCCCTATGCTTGTGTGCTGGAGTGTGTATGCTTAGTGGCTGTGAATGCTTTTTCTGCTTCAGTGGAATAGTGCAACAGGTATTTCTGAACATGCAAGGTTCTGGGAGGGGTTTACAAGGGTGGCATAGCCTATTATCCATTGTCTGCAATATCCCTGGCAGTTTTGGGCATTATGATGGCAGCAACATGGGTATCTATCAAATGTCTGGTCCCTGCATACATATTGTGTCCCATGTAATGTATTCTTGCCTGGCATGACTCCAATCTTTGGAGGCTTTATGACCATTCATGGCTAGAGCAGAGTACCTCTTGAAATGAGGGTGACGCTTGGAGTAAATCTACATTTTGTATCAACCCAACCTTCCTGGGAATGTACTGTCATCCCAGGTCTTTTTCAATATATGGGGAAACAAGGTAAGAGATTCTGTATGTTCCTGTGGTAGCCCAGTTCAGTTATATTACAAACCTTGATATTTAAAAGCAAACAAATATTGTCAATCTTGGTTAACAAGCAAAGCATAGATCTAAGATAGTAAAACATATAGCCGAAGGCAGACTACAGGAAACGGTGAAAGAATTTGGAATTACTGGAAAAGGCAATACTACAGAATTTACAGCACTTAGGTCCTGCACAAAACAATGTGCCTTTACCAGGTTTCTTTACAGATCCAATTAGAGTGTTGCATGTGCTGGTAATGGGGGCAAAGATGCCCTGTTGCAAAAGTGATTTAATGACTGTCTCCATCGCTTACTCTGCTTTGGGACCTAATGGATGCTGGGGACCTTCAGGAGGGGCTTTGAGGAATTGACTCTTATTCTGATAGGCTGCATATTGCGTATGCTACCTTTTACATTATTATGCTGAGACCAAACGCAGCCGGGACTTGGGATAACAAATTGATAAGATCATTGTTGAGATTTACTTCATTTGAGGATGGAAATGAGAGTCTACCTTTTTGTCGGTTCACAAGCACAATTTCTGTGTTTTCATGGTGAACGTCCGGAAACACTTTGTGTTCAGAATGCCACCTGTGAGGGCCGACTAGCCTGAGCTTTTTTAATTCTTGAAATCTAGTATTTCTGCCTCTGAAAGTGAGCTCTGCTAATCAGACGTCACTTGCAGAATGCTCCCTGATGGAATTTATAGTCCAAGCATGTTACTTTGCGTAGCCTGTCTAGGGACACCCCCAGCAGTTTCCTTGTGTTTTGGCAAAATGGCAGTTACAGAGCAACATGTGCCTTCCTGCAAAGACCCTGATGGAACCTAAAGTTCAAACGGCCAGAGACTGCCTTTATAAGCAGACTTCCACCTGACCAATTGATGGAATGCTGTGCTACTTGCCCCAAACCCTTTTGTCTCATGTTACTGTCTGCATGGTTTCTAGTGACTCTACTGTCAGGGCCTCTTGTGTATTTACTTAGACTGATTTTCATCCAAAAGAGATCATGTGGGCTCCTCACCAGCAAAAGCCTTAGTTCTGTCTGGCAAAGACGTCACCTTCCAGGAGGAAACTATCTCCCTGCAAGAAGCAGGGAGAGGCCTCATGTTTCAAAGGACAGGCTCTGCCAGACAGAGGTAAATCGCAGCATGATGGCAATTACCTTTTTGATTTTTTGACTTTTTGATGCAGGGCAGACAGGAGAGAGCGAGGCCTCCCACCATGTTAGACTCTCCCAGGGCTCCTACACTTCTGTGCTCCCTCCCAATTTCCTGCAGACAAATCAATCTGGTACTTACACCACCAGGAGGATTTTCACCCCACACAGATTACTCTATCGTTTGACAATATAAGTACTAGAATCACAAACCAAAGCTGTGCCCACTCACTCTACTCAGTATATACCACCAGGAGAATACACTGGGCACATCAACCAGGATTGGACCCTAAAAGGATGCTTTAAATGGACCAATGTGCTGTGAACCTGAGTTATATAAGGGGATGAGACACCCCCCTCCTTAATTGAATCATCTTTGGACTTCAGAAGGATTTTTCCTGGAAGTCTATTGGGATATAGTGTGCCCATAGTACTCTTGCCACAGAGGTAAAAGCTTCAATAAGGGAGGTGACGGCCCATACACATGCTCCTTACTGTGAAGGGCAGAACACACTCTGCCCCCACCTCCCCCCTCTATCCCTGGATCGGGTCTCCCAGAAACCTAGGAGTCAAGCAACTGTGCTGGGCTCTGATTCCACCTCTATCGCTTTTGACCAGACTCTATTTTTGAGTCTTTTGGAAGCTGCTGCAGGTCCCCAGTGCTGCTTTTAACTATCACTGCTTTTCAATCCGATTCCAGTTGCTGACTCAACCATTTCCCTGCGCTCCTGCCGTTTGCGCCTATTGCCTCTGAATGACCGCATTGTTGGACCTCATTGTTCCGAATCCAGCTCTTTGAGACACTGACTGGACTTTCAGTTGTCTATTCTTCACTCAATTTGAGACCATCACCACTGCAGTACTGAACTGCATTGCTGGGCCATCTCGGACTAATGGGACTTTCTTGACGCAACTGATGCATTGGGAACCACCTGCTTTACAGTTTATGCCGACCCATTGTAAAGCACCTAAAAGCCTGCCTCAGTGCTGTCGATCATCAACAGCATGTTTAAAAGGTATTTGTAGTAGTTCTGTCCCACTGGCCTGCCTTAAAAGGCCTTTGTGACATTAAAGACCACATTTGTTAACTTTTTAAATGCATTTTCATTGAACTTGAACATTGATGATAAAACTTTTGTCGGTCTCCCCGTCTTCAGTCCCAGAGTGCCCCTTTCCTCTTAAAGGACACATATTCTGTGTCTTCTCTTGCACGTTTGCAATAGTGTTTTTCTTCTTTGCTAGTTAACCTCCCTCCTGAAGAGTAGTCTGTCCTTGGCCCTAAAAGCAGACTACAATGGTTGCCACAAAAGTTGACTGAGTTATGCCTGTTTCACCTTTGATTCTTACCACAGCTGGTGTGGTAGTGTTGGACTGAGTAATGGTATAAACAGAGCAGTAGTCATTTCGTTGCACAATCCATCAGGTGTGCAGTGAATAGTGCAGTTTAATGTACATAAAAGATCTCGCCCTAATTGGTGATGAGGGACTTGGTGGGAAAACATAAATGTCAGCTATAGGACCCAGAGAAAAAGATTTGGTGTTGGACATAGGATGTAGAATAGGTTGATTGAAAATACTAACCGCTTTTATGGAGGTAGAAGAAAGCAAACGGTGGGAAAGTCTTCAGATCGAAGAGCATTCAACCTTCCAGTGACCCTCCTGTTTACAGAAATTGCATGCAGTACACTGCTTGGGTGGTGTGCCCTGAAAAGCATTGCCCTTCCCCAACCTTTCATATTTCTTCTGGCAGTGCCTTGCCACCTGCCCTGAAATCTCTGCAGCTGTACTAGCATAAGCTTGTCTTCCTTATTCTTTTCTTCTGTTCTTGGCAGGTGTGACTGGGTCAGGGAATTGACCTTGTCAAGGAGTGACGGGTGCCCCTCCCAAAAGTGGAGTGAAGGATTTGGGGGAGGAACGGCCGTCCCTGCCCTACTGATTGAGCTCTGTTTGACTGCTTGTTCTGCTGTTCCTTCCACTACACCGGTAAGCCTCTCTTCTGGTCAGAGTTCTTTCATCTTTTTCAGAACTGCAACTCTCAAAATGCACCTGGGTGCAATCAAGAAACAATGGATTGGGCAGGGATTGTTCCTGCCAAATAGAGAGGAGACATCCAACACACCTACTTACCCACCAAGGATTGACCCTGGGATGGATGGATGGTGGGGCAGCAGAAAACTGACTGAGAAGGGACTGCAGTGGAGACAGACATCCTCCCCAAACCCAGTTTGACACAAAACGTGGGAGCATGAGGACATGGCTGCCACTCTGCAAATCTTGATTACAAATGGGGCAAGACTAAAACACTTCTTTAAGCATTCTAGGGAAAGTACCAACCCCCAGAGTAATGACTTAGCTTGAGATTGGCCAAGGGGAGCATGTGACCAGGGATACCAATGGGAGCCGGGAGGAGCACTGGAAGAGGGTAGGCTGGGCTATAAAAGCCCACCCAGAGTAGAACAGATTGAAAGGTATTGCAGTGAGATCAGGTGGAGGGGTGGGATCAAGAGAGCAGGTGGACAACCAATGGTGTAGCAGAGTGCTGAGGAGAATGTGGCAGTGTTTTGCGAGAGGGACCAGTTGTGTGTAGTGAGAATGGGGAGTGGAGGAAGAGGAAAAGATACTGGGGTGGAGAGAAAGCATAGGGGAATTGGAGAATGAGATTCATAGTGTATGGTTGGGAAGGTGTGGAGAGAGTACGAGGCGGTAGTGGGAGTTTTGGGTATGGAGTGAAGCCGGAACCTGTAATTTGGGAGGAATTGTTGGAAGACTTGGGCTGTGTGTGTGTGTGTGAGATAGATCACAATACAGTTGCGTAGATCGTGAATTGAGAGTATATCGAATGAGATAAGAGATGGAGAGGGGAGCAAAGGCAGGTAGAGAAGAGAGGAGTGATCTAGAGAGGGGGAGAGTAGGAAGATCTTAGATGGAGGAGTGCAGAGATACAAAGGGGAAAGACAAAGGCACAGAGATACTGTCGGGGGGGGGGGGGGACTGGTGGAGAACCCCAGTGAATCAGTCGGCTGACAAAAGGAAGAAATCATTTTGAAATTCGGAGGGATCTACACAGAAAAGGTGACAGCATTTAAGTTTCCTTCCCAGATTATAAAAGATCTAGACAGTAGGGGTTACTATGCTTCATAGTACGTTGGGGAACATTCTTGGGGCTAAGAACGCCTGGGCTAGCATGAAGGGAGCCCACAGAGAAGATGTGAGTGCCGTAGAGACCTTCTTAGTTTCAAACTTCCCAGACCAGTTGTTTAAAAGTTTATTAAAGAACTGTAAAACTACTCTTGGTGGATTTCTGATGCCATCTGTGACATGCCTACATAATGATTTGCGTCAGTCACTACTTCAGCCAGTGATTGCCAGCCAACACTGTGACCCTGAGCTGAACCCGTCAAGAGGGGAGGGGGGGGACTCCTCTGAGCCGAGGGGGAGGGAGGCCTACCATGGCGATTCCCAGTGCAAGTTCACCCCCAGAGGTGGGAGGTGGGAGGGCTCCAGTGGCTTTTCCCCTTCGTGCCTGTATGTTTGAAGCAAGTACTGGGTCTTCTTGCCCATACCAGTTTTGCACCAGTTTTGCACAATGCTGGCAGTACTTCTGTTTTCCACAAAGAAATACATTACCCAGTCGACTCTGCGACAGAGCAACAAGCGAACAACCCGAGAGCTGTCAAGGAACTGCAGACGGCAGAGCGAACAAATATTAAACCTCCAATACAGAGGGTCCACACAATAAGAGCTGCCAATGTGATTATACCTTCGGAGCAACCACAGAATGGTTCACATTCCAAATAAACAATCCAGACGCTCCATATATTCTTGCCACAAAAATAATAACTAGACGCAGCTTAAACAATCCACAGGCATTATCCAATGCTGCAGTTATGTGAACTTTAAAATGAACTTTGGTCAGAGCTGGCCGATTACAAATCACACACAAGCCCGCATATTAAGAGGGATGAGGCTGAAGTCCCATTTTATGCCTTTCAGTGTTTTTACCCAAGCCCCTGGGAAGAAGCAAGTGAAAGGTTGGCCCAGGGAACAAGATGACTAGGAGTGGTGGCAACCAATGTCATGGACAGACCGAGGATAAAAAGGTAGTGTAAGTTGTTGGAGTAAGGTCAAGTGAGGAGGACCTAGAGACCCGACATAGGATTGTGGCGAAGAATTGTGGAAAGTGTGTGCAAGGTGAGGTATTAGTTGGTGGGAGGAAGCATTACTGGGGTTGAGTGCGTCTAAGCAGGGCCGTGCAAGGAACTTTGCCACTCTAAGGTAATTTTGCCACCATCCCTTCAACACCCCGACACAGCTGGACAACCTGCCACTTCAGATAAATGCAGTTCCCACACATAGTGTAAATGACCTACAAAATTTCCTTTACTCCTACTGTTTAACCCCTTAACTGCCAAGGCCCCGCCCCCCCCCCACCCCCAAGTGCCAGGGCCTTTTTTGGTGATTTCGATATGTCGTAATTCAATTCCTTGTAACTTTTTTGTTACATGAGATATCTCAGCCAAATGTGGCCCCTTTTCTTCCCACTAGTTTGCTGTATGGGGGTGAGAGAAAATAACCAAAAAGGACAATATTTTAGTTTTTTTCAGAAAATGCCAATACAATGATGTACAAAGAAGCCTGTGGTTTTTTTCCTTGTAAGAGCTAGGAACAAATGGTTTGCTGTGCCGAATTCGCCATTTTCCAGGCTTTCAAGAACAGGTTCAGTGGAAACCAAAAAAACATTTTTAAACAGTCACCAACCGTTTTGTGAGAGGTAGGCGATTTTGCCCTTTTTTCCAATTGGACATGCATGGACGGAATGGAAGAGGAGGGTAGAAAATCTGAATGGGAAGACAGAAAGGCATAGATTTCTGAAAAAGTAGACAAAATTCCAAGTTTAGGAAGGGGTGATTTGCGCAGGTCCGGCAACAACTATGTAGGGAAAATGTCCATAGTTTGGGGAAAAATTGAAAAATGACAGGAAAAATGTTATGTGGTAGGCATGGTTGGCCCAGTAAGGCAATGGCTTCTGTGAATTTTGAGAAATTCAATGCTCCGCTACATTCCCCCGACTCTTCCAGTTAGGAAATCACACATTTTTCGGAATGTTTCACAAAACAAGCATTACCACAAGCCAAAAACCGAGCCATGGTACACAGGATTTTTATGCTTATGGCCTAAATAGACGTACTTGGCATGTGCAAATAAGGAAAACAAATGTTGTGAGGAATGGCAAGCATACATTTTTTGAAAGAGCACAGGCAGACCTTTTGAGGGGTCGGTGACTTGTGCAGGCTACAAAAGCATATATTGCCTAAAGCAGTGGCTAAATGTAGGTCACATTTGGGAAATGAAAGGTTTGTGTGACAAAGTGCAGCAGCAAATGTATGAAAACGTTATGAAAACCAAGCGAACACAACAAATGTCCCACCTTCTCATTTTCCCACAGGTGTCCCGATAAAAACGGTACCTCACGTGTGGGTGCACCTACCTGGGCGCAAAGGGAAACCTCTAAACCGTTGTTAACCCCAAGTCTTTCGGCAGAGCAGATTTTGCAGGATTTTGCTCTTGTGGACAACCTACAGATTTGGGCCTAGGGTATCGAAGCCACCATGGAAAACTGGGAACCCCATGCATTTCCGAAAAGAGGACACCCGGGGTATCCAGAGGTCTGACTTGCAGGAATCGCCCCAGAATGTATTACCCACAATCCCTAGCAAAGTCTGAAATTTGGCGAAACAAACTCAATTTTCAGACATTTCCCACCTGGAAACTACTGAAACACGCTGCCAACAACACATGTCCTACCTTCACACATTCCCACAGGTGCCCAGATGAAAACAGTACCTCACATGTGTGGATGAACCTACCTGGGTGAAAAAGAAAGGGTCGACTGTCCACAAGTCCAACGGCAGTCCCAGTGAGCCCCGGCAAGGTCCCCGTCTGTTCCCTGAGGGAAATTCTGTAATGCTGCCTAGCCCAGAGCTCCAGGCTGGTCGGGGTGATGTCCCTGTTCTTGGGTGGCTGTCCCTTGTGTGGGTTGACCGTCCACAAGTCCAACAGCGATTTTAGGGAGTCTCGGCAAGCTCCTCATCCTTTCCCAGCGGGAGAAGGTGTAACGCAACCCAGCCAGAGGTCAAGGATGGTCGGGGTGATGACCCAGGCCTTGGGCACCCATCACCCATGTGGGTCGACCATCCCCAAGCCCAGCCTGGACCTCTGGCTGGGCTGCGTTACACCTTCTCCCTCTGGAAAAGGATGGGGAGCCTGCCAAGACTCCCTGAAACCGCTGTTGGACTTGAAGCTGTAACACAGGCCAGCAAGAACTCCAGGATGGTTGGAGGTGATGTCCCTGGCCGTGGGCATCCGTTTCCCATGTGGGTGTTCCATCCCCAAGCACAGCGGCAGCGCCATGGAGCCCCTGGCAGGGTCCCCTACTCTCCCCAGGGGGAAATTCTGTAACACAGCCCAGACAGCGCTCCTGGATGGGCAGGAGTGATGTCCCTGGCCTTGGGCGGCTGTCTTCCATGTGGTTTGACCATCCCCAAGCCCAGCAGCGGTTCCAAAGAGCCACGGCAGGGTCCCTGACCTTTCCCGAAGGGAGAAGCTGTAACGCAACCCAGACAGAGGTCCAAGCTTGTAGGGGGGTCATATCCCTGGCCTTGGGCGGCTGACTCCCATGTGGTGCACCGTCCCCAAGCCCAGCGGTGGTTCCTGGGAGGCCCGGGACATTCCCTGTCCGTTCCCAGAGAGAGAAGCTGTAACGCATCCCAGCCAGAACTCAAGGACGGTTGGAGAGGATGTCCCTGGCCTTGGGCATCTGTCTCCCATGTGGGTCTACCATCTCCAATCACAGCGGTATCTGCAAGGAGCCCCGGCAGGGTCACCATCTCTTCCCAGAGGGAGAAGCTGTACCGCAGGCCTGCCAGATCTCTAAGATAGTCAGGGGTTATGTCCCCAGACTTGGGCGGCTGTCTCCCATGTGGGTTGACCATCCCCAAGTGCAGCGACAGTTCCAGGGAGCCCCGGGCGGGTATCTGTCCTTTCCCAGAGGGAAAAGCTGTAACGCAGGCCAGCCAGAACTCCAGCATAGTCGAAGGTGATGCCTCTGGCCTTGGGAGCCTTGTCTTGCATGTGGGTCGACCGTCTCAAAGTCCAGCGGCAGTTACGGGGAGCCCCAGCAGGATCCCCATTCCTCCCCGGAGGTGACATCTGTAACACAGCACAGCCAGAGGTGGAGCCTGGGCTTGTGAATGGTCAACCTACATGGGAGACAGATGCTGCCAGGGAAACACCAATGTTATGCTGGCATGAGGGGCAATTTGTGGCCTCACCCTGCAATTGTGTCCAAGCCCACCAAAATACCTCCCCAGACGGCCCACTCCCGCCCACACTACCAACAATCCAGCCCCAGTCTCACCCACCCCACTGACAATGGGCCCTCACCGTAGAATAATAAAAATCATTAGTCACATAACGTTGCAGCTGCTCACGTAGAAAAAGCTATAAACAAAACTAAAAACATTTGTTACTTATGGTCACCCAAGCAAAAACAAATCATAGCCACTACTCTCCGATCATGGCCCCCCTTTCAAGCTATCCCTGGTGGTCTACTGACCCTCTCCCCCCAGTAAAAACGCATTTGCCCCTTCCTTGGGGCAGATTTCACTAGCAATCTGCCCCTGGGGAGGGCTACATGAGAGGCCCCCCCCATCCATTTGGGGTGGGTGAGCACCACCCCCTTTTTATTACATAAGTCGCTGGTGTTTTAGGGTGCCCCCACCAACATTTTTGTTTATTTTTTTGTTTTTTTCCCCTATCGTAGGGGCAGATGACCATATTACTGTGCCCATCTGCCCTCAGGGTGGGCAAAACGTACTGCCCCATGCTTTGGGAGGCCGAGGGGGGGGGGCCTGTACCAAGATTTCTGGTGGTCTTCATCTCATGTACTCCTTCCCAGGGACTGAAATCTTCCCCCACAGAGGGCTACATGAAGTGCCCCCCCTTGCACTTGTGGCAGGCCACCACCTTTTCATTCCATATATATGTGGGGTACATTTGCCAGCCCCAACAGAAACCCCCTACAACAAAAACCACATTGCCACATTTCACCCAAAAGCGGCTCTCCTTTCTTTCCCTGGCGCAGGGGTGGCAAGCTTTAAACACTGCCACTACAAAGAATGTCTGCAATTGCTTTTTTTCATCTAAATCCAGCGGCAACGACCTATGCTCAGAACGGCATCACATTTTTCTGTTCTGTCATGCTGAATACTAAAGCTGCACACATGACAACCAAGACGGCTTTTACTCTTATTTTCATTTTTCACAAAGTTTTGCCCTTCAAGGAAACCCATAATGGCCTGTTTTATTTCTCCTGAGTAGCAAGAAGTGAGGCAAAAACATTCCAAGAGTAGCTGATGTACTGGGAAATCACTTGAAAGGCAAAGAATTCGGATTTGTACTGAAACACGGCTTTAATTTACTTTTGGAAAGGAATTAACCCACGCAAAGCACTTCAAAAGAAGCTCTCTCTTTCTTGCTATATGTCAGTTACCAAGAACCCATTTTCCAAGCATATCCCTGTGTACAGAACCTGACCAGAGTTATAAAAAGTCTTCAGAAAGTAAATGCAAAGGAAACCCTCATTTTGTGAAATGAACATGAGGTAAAAAATGAACCGGTATAAACCTGATTTTGCAAAGCAGTGAAATCCCATTATGAAAACTAAATGGGAAATACTGTAGCTCGTACAGGATCACAACTGTACATTTGAGAAGAGGGGCTGCAAAGACATATTGATGTTGTGCTCTGTGTCCCCCTCCTTCCCATCTCACCCCTCCCACCCCCAAGAAAAGAACTTCAACTGACTGGCTGAGGCTCAGGCATTCCTGTCAGACCAGTTTGGTTTAAAGGACAATGTCGCACCTCCCTGTGAACTGATACTGCCAGGGCGCAGGGCCCCTGTTCTATGGACCTGACAAGTGTGATAATTACAGGTTGCCTCAGCCGGCCTGGCAGAAATGCTCCCAAGGACAAAGGAAGGGTTGGGCACTGTGTTTACCTCAGAAGTGTGAGTTCCTTTGCATTCAAACTGGAGGACTTCAAATGGGGAGTCATGGCAACCCCTTTGCAAGCTGACCAAGGAAAGACATTTGGCTGGGGGGTTGGAAATACCACCCACATTTGGGGACAAATCCAGCCCATTTGATTTAAAGACCTTTTCATATTAAGACATTTATTTCAGTAATCTGAATAAGCAGTAATGTGAGATGACAGTTTTAATGTAAATTTTGTGCAAGTAAAATAAGACTGTCTCTTCCTGGCATGTGGTGGGCGTGAATGGCAGTAAAAGGGCATCTCTCGGGAAAGCGTAAATGGCACAGGTATTACATTTGGAGGAAAATATGCCAGACATTATTAGGCTTGTGTAGCCATTTGTAGAATTTTAAATAAAATGTTTCCCGTGAAACTTTGAAATGGTGCCCAAAGGGCGAAACAGCATTGCACAGACTTGGCGTTTGAAACGGCCTATTCCTTGTGAAATATGGGGTCTGCCTATCTGATTTTTATGCTGGTGACGATTGTAGATATAAGGGTTTGGTTCCATAAGTTATTTTGGTAAAAGTAACTCTGGTGAAACTAAGCAAGTCATAAAACGCACACACTTAAACTGATGTCACTTCCCTACCAATCCGCCCACAGGGAGGAGGGGACACCCATAGCCTGACCTATCCCATCCAAGGGGTATGTTCAGACTACTTCCGCCCAACATTCTTTCATCCTGCCTATATAAGAAGGATGCATAGGGAGATTCAACACATTCAAAAATCCAGACCTTCAAAATTCACCCTGCATGACTCCCAGACTCCAGAACCAAGTCCAGAGGTAGCAGATCCAGAACCACCTATCCTGATCCAGGCAGAACCACCTATCCAGATCAGGCAGACCCACTAATCCAGGGAGAAAAGAGGAGAGGCGGCTGATCCCCTTTGGGAGAAACTAGAGACCAGACCCCTTTTGCCCAGCTGTTCCCATAAAGGAGAGCTCAGCCGCTGCCCAGTGACCAGACCCTGACCTCGCTATCCAGAGACCCGGTTAGCTGTCCAAATTACCCAACTCCAGCGCATTTTGTAACTATCCCCCTCCCCTGTACCCAAAAACTGCATACCCCACTCTGTTACCTTGCATTCTGTCCAAATCCTATAAGAACCCTAGTAATTTCCCAAATATCTGCCTCCTCTGTTTATCCGGTCCTTAGAAGAATCTGTGTAGTATATATCTGTAGTGTAATTCTTTTCAAATCCTTTCAGCTAGTTGTGTAAGTCTGTAGCACCATTTTTGAGATAAATTAATTCCCATATAAGGAGGTGCACTACGCGAATTGGTTAAAATGGCAAATTAACCTCTTTGCTTGCAGTGTCTTTCTTTAATAATCTAGCCTCTAAAATAGTCTCAGTAGAACAAATCATTTTGTGAACAAAACCGATTTTTGCCCGTGGGAATGCTTTCATTATAAAATCCTATTTTCATTTCCTATAAAGAAACCCATACTGTCACCTCATAAGTTCTCCCTTTACTCCAGTATTCTATCTGCTATGTGCTTTAGCTTTTTGCTTGTTTGAAGTCTGTGTAGAAAAAGAAATTGCAACTTTGCCACGTGTGATTTTTGCTGCACCGTTTTCCTTCCCAAAGTTTATTTTTGAATGCCTTGTGTCCTCCAACGTATTCCACATCTTTGACATGTAATGTCCGCAGCTGTGTTACTTTGTAAATTTTTAGGGAGAGGGCGTCCTGCATCAATGGCATCGGGTCGATGTCCCTCGAAGGCCTCCGTCGAGGGCGACGTCACCCGATGTTATAAATGGGATGCACGGCGCTCGTAGCCTCAGTTCTGTTTTTTCTGCAAACGTGTTTGCTTCATAGACTCGGCGCGCCTCGTGTATTCCTCGTGAATATGTCTTCTTTGACCCCTCCGACTCCGTGGTCTGGCTTTAAGACTTCCTGGGACTGCAAGTCTAAAATGTCGATTACCGACCCGCATCGCATTTGTGGTGCCTGGGTGAGAGTCATGACACCGACAACTGTTCCAAATGCCAGTCGGTGACTGCTAATGCTTTGCAGGAGCGTAAGGGGAAGTTATAGGTAGGTAGGGGTTCTAAACCCAGTAAGTCCCATAAAGCTGCTAAGGGGATGTCCATCGACGATTTGAGGGGCGACTCTCCCCGTCGGAAGGAGTCCCGGGGATCTCGGTCCCGGAGTAGTTCCCGCCATTCGTCGTCCTTGTCTCGGAATTCTCAGAAGCGCCGTCACTGGTCGCCTTCCCCGTCCTCCTCGGAGGATGTTGCCGCAAGGAAAGTGGCTTGTCCCACTCCGGAGGAATGGGCAGCCTTTAGGGAGCTGATGCTGGCGATTTTCCAATCCCGGGGCACAGTTCCGTCCGTGACTTCGGAAGTAGCCGGCAGGGAATGGTCTGGGTCCGTGGCTCGTGCGCCTTAGGCCTCGGGTCCTCGCCGCGATTCTCATTGGGAACCTTCGAGGTCCCGTTCGGACAAGGTTCAGGTGCTTTGCCAGAAACTTGCTGCTTCCAGATCTCGGTCTTAGAATCCAGCGAAAGCGCAGTAATCTGTTAAGGGTTCGAGGTCGGCACTGTGTCAGTCGAATACGGATGTCGAAGCTTTGTCTTCGCACCAGCCCTCAGCACCGCCTGCGCTTTTGTCTATGCCAAAGCCGTCGACGCCCTCGACACCGAAGCCGTTGGCACTCAACGCCTTTGGGGCCTTTTGGCCGGAATTTCCTGATGGCGGCCCCTGGTACTGTGGCTCCTCCAAGAAAGGCTACTTCCAAGTCTGTGAGGCCTGTTAAGGATTCCAGACCCCCTTCTGTCCCGAGGCGGGAGTTTTTCCTCCCTGTGGATGATATCTGAGGATACCATTTTGTGCCTCCTGTGCTCCTGTCTGGTCCAGGGGAAGTCAGTTGGAAGAGTTACGCCAATCTCTTCATGATGCCAGTGGCCTGGACACTTCTCCGGAGGTGGAGTTTTGCAGACCTGAGCCTGTGGCTCATACTGAGTCTTCCTATAGGAGACCGATGTCTAGGGTCACTGAGTATCTTGGTTGGCCTAGTCCTCAAGAAGCTTTTGTTCAGGATGATTTAACTGATAAGGTCCATCCTCTGACACAGTGTTAACTTAATTTTACGTTGCAGAAAAAGGTGGCGGCTGCCTGGCAGTCACCAGAATCTCTTCCGGTGATTAACAAATCGTTAACTAAAAAAATACTGCCCTTCCGGTAGTGACCCCAGCTACCTTTACTCTCAACCCACTCCCGAGAGTTTGGTGGTTCAGGCAGCTACAGTCACCTCAAGGCAGGCAGCGTACCCTACCATCCCTCCTGAAATGAACGACAAACGCTTCGATGGTTGGGCACGCAAGATGTTTTCTGCAGGGAGTATGGCGGTGAAGTCGGCCAACTCCACTTGTGCCTTGGCAAGATTTTCACACACTCTGTGGAATTATTTCTCATGTGGCTGAGCATATTCCCGAAGGGGAAGAAGGGATGGGTTCCTTGCTCTCGTACAAGATGTCAAGGATGCCATGTGTGAATCTCTTCGGTCGGGTTTGGACACGGCCGACCGTGTTAGCCGGTCCATGGCTGCGAGCACCCTTATACGCAGATTTGGGTGGTTGCGGAAGTCGGGTTTTGCTCGGGATGTGCAAGCCTGTCTTTTGAACATGCCCTTTGATGGCACGCATTTGTTTGGCAGCAAGGCTGATGAGAGCCTTGAGAGGTTGCAGACCTCAAAAGCTGCTGCTAAATCTTTGAGCGCAGCTGTGCGTCAACCTCTGCCTTTTTGTCCTAGGGGACAGCAGTGAAGGGAAGTTCCTTTTAGTTACTACTCCTCATTTGGTAGGACGAGAGGAGCTGCCAGTCAAAGGGGTCAACGTAAAAGTACCTGTGCTGGTCGGGGAAATAGGGGTGCCAAAGCCGCTCGGGCAGCTGCCGCAGCCGCTTCAAAACAACTATGAGGCCATGTTCCATTGTTCGCCGGTTGGGGGCAGACTGTCTCAGCATCATGGTGAGCTATTACTTCGGATGTGTGGGTTCTGGATACAATAGCCCATGGCTACTGCCTTTTTTCTTCCTCAAGCGGCCTCACGACAATCCACCGGGGAATATCTCTTTGAAGCTTCCGGATCCGCTCCTTGTGCAGGAGATCTTGAACCTGCTAGAGAAAGGTGCTATAGTACTGGTGCCTGTAGCGGAGAGGAACAAGGGATGTTATTCCCCATATTTTTTGATTCCAAAGAAAGACGGGGGTTTGAGACCCATCTTGGACTTGCGTTGGTTGAACAAACTTCTCAGCAAGGACAGGTTCAAGATGGTCACTCTTTCTCAAGTCCTCCAGGCCCTTCGACTTCAGGATTGGTTGGTGTCTCTGGACCTACAGGATGCTTACTTTCATGTGCCGATTAATCCAAAGCACAGAAAGTACCTGAGGTTTGCGGCTGGCAGCTTGCACTTTCAGTTTCGGGTCATGCCATTCGGATTGACCTCTGCCCGAGGGTCTTCACCAAGCTAATTGTGGTGGTGGCTGTATATCTCAGCCGAGGGGGGGGGGGGGTATTTACATCTACCCCTACCTGGATGACTGGCTGATCCGTGCGCGTTCTCCCGAGCAAGCGATAGATCATCTTGGTCTCACCTGCTGCTCCTTCCACAAGCTGGGCTTCTCCCTCAATTTCAAGAAGTCGCATCTGACACCTTCCCAACCGCTCCAGTACATCGGGGCTGTGTTGGACACGTCCTTGCTGAAGTGCTCGCCTCCCAAGGTGAGGGCTCATCACATTGTGCAGATGGTGGACAAATTTCAACATGCCCAGTGTCTCCCGGCTTTCGAATTCTTAAGGTTGCTCGACCTCATTGCATCCTGCATTTTTCTGGTGCCAGAGGCCAGGCTGAGGATGAAATCCCTGCAACGAGTCCTCCAGATGCAGTGGTCACATTCTCAGGCAAGATGTCGGATCCTGTTCAGATTCCACTCTCTCGCAGGATCTTCTGTGGTGGGCCAACAAGGCGAACCTGATGAAGGAGCAGTTTCAGCAACCGTGGCCGGAAGTGACAGTAGTGACGGACGCTTCCCTCACAGGATGGGGAGCCCATGCCGACAATTTGGCCACCAGCGGTCGTTGGTCTACGTCAGAGTCCAAACTCCACATCAACCTATTAGAGCTCCGGGCCATCAGCCTAGCCCTGAAGGCTTTTCTGCTGTCTGTGTGGGGGAATAGTGTCCTGATCATGACAGACAACACAGTGGCCATGCATTACCTCAACAAAAAAGGTGGGGTAGGGTCACTCCCGTTGTGCAGAGAGGCAATGCAGCTCTGGTTCTGGGCAATCCAGCAGGGAATATCACTCTCGGCAGTACATCTGGCCGGCTAGGAGAATGAGGCGGCGGACGCTCTGAGCAGGCAGAGCACGGTCTCTCACAAGTGGGAGTTGGCTCAGGAAGTCCTTCTGGAGATCTTCACCCTTTGAGCAACCCCACAAGTGGATCCCTTTACGACCAGTGCCAACCGTAAGTGCGAGAGATTCTGCTCAAGGGAATTTCCTCAGAGACCAGCCTTAGGAGACGCCTTTGTCGTGGATTGGTCATTCCCACTTCTGTACGCGTTTCCTCCGATCCCCGTCATTCAAGTGTTAAGGAGGTTGCAGAGGTTTGGATCCCACATGATCCTCATTGCTCCGGATTGGGTCAGGAGAGCATGGTACCCGGACCTTCTAGAAATGTCCATCTACCCTCCACGCCGTCTTCCCTACCGAGAGGATCTTCACTCACGTGAGGGGGGTCGGGGTTCTCCATCCAGAGGTCAAGCCTCTCAACCTTCATGCTTGGTATCTGAGAGGTTGAGAAAAAAGGATTGGGACCTCCCGGATGACGTGATGGAGGCCTGCAACCAAATCCCTGTACCGTTGGCGTAAGTTTTGCGACGGGTGCAGAGGACACAATGTTGATCTGTTATACTGAAAATGCATAGCGCAAATTATATGAATAGCATGTTGGCCAGAAGCAAATCGCATCATGTGACCAACATTGCAAACCGTGAAACCTGAATGTTGTAAAATGCCGGCCGTTTTCGTTTTTGCAAATATATTCTATGCTTCAAATCCACACACATTGTGAGGCCACAGCTTGAACTCTGAAATGGTAACCTAGACAGGAATGTAGAGCCGTGCACAAATACATTGTTTTCCTCTCATGGAGGCCTTGAAGCTGTGCAAAGATCCGCGCCCAATCAGTAGCCCAAGTGCCGGTTTGTCTTGCAAGCGCTGTTCTAAAAGGCAGTTATTTGTGAATTTTATGCAACTAATGGTGCTCCTTCATGGAGGATGGTATTTTCTCTGCCTCAGAACTGTCTGACCCTCAGCTCATGAGCCGCAGTGAACAGATAACGTTGTTTGGAATGTCTCCGTGCTAGAACATGATATTCTCCCCTGCGCCAATGCCCCGTGTTCCCCATAACAGAAAACTCTCTGCATCCTTTACTAGAATACTAATGTTTAGACTTTCTGAAGTTACATGCATAGCTGTCAATTACCGAACCCTAGCTTGTTCGTCATGTATAAGAGCGGGCCAAATGATATTGTTAAGGATGTTGTATTATGTATATATATAGGACTGCTTTGGCGCTGCTCGCTCTCTCTCATCTCACGGTGTCTGCGAACACACGTCGTGAGGCGTTGAGACCCGGTCGGCCAACTGAGATACTCTATGAATAAATCAGACTTGTTTGAAATTGGAACCTCACGACTGGTGTGTCATTTAGTGTATGGTTATTGTGCCTTTATTCCATATATGTCTAACAAAGATGGTACCCGAATAGGGACCCTCGCTGTGATGCTCCATCGCATACGTTGAAGGCAAGGACGAGTGGAGGACGAGGCTGTCGGACCGGGATCGGAAGGTGTTCGGGGAGCCCCCGCAGAAGTGATTAGAGACTCCTCCGCAGATCTGTACACAGCCGATCCCTGATCGACGAGGAGCGGCTATAGAGCATCGAGGCGAGGGTCCTGGAAGCGAGGCAAATTGTGCCAGACACATGGTCGTGACGATTCTTAGCTGCGCCTGTATACGGGCGAATTGCGTCCTCAGACGAATTGATTGATCAGGTGAGTGGTGCCCCGATTCTTAAACGTCCTGATATTGGTTGAGTGTTGCACTTGCAAGTACAAACGCCCAGGGTAAGCAGAGGTAAGAGTTTACCATCCCTGGGAAATTGTCTTCCTGTCTAGTGAGTGTTTTTCACTGCAGTAGACCGTCTTTGGAAAAAGGCCAGACCTGCAGCGTTCGACGTTTTAAGGGACTGGAGAAAGGAAGTGAATCAACGCTTGAAAAATAGAGAGAAACATGCACGTAGACATAAATCAACTGCAGAGAAAGCGCTAGAGCATGATTAACGGAAGCAGACAGAAGTCATTAGGAACATGGATAGAGCCTTCCAGTTAGACATACAGAAAATATATCCTTCACAAGATTTGCATACATCAGACGAACTGATAAATAAGATACTAAATGAGTGATGAAATGATCATCCAAGTACTGACCCAGTTGCACCGCCTCCCTATGTACCACCTCCTGTTGCTATTCCCACGACTCCATCTGCACCTGCAGTAGCCTTCCCATCTACGCCCATGACCTCATTCCCTCCACCTGCTACAGAGCATGAGTTAAACGCTTTAGCTGGCAGTTCTGCATCAATGGGGCCCAAAAGAGGAAGTATTAGACTGAGTCGTAGTATAATTAGTAAGGCACGGAAAGATGAACTGAAACCGTGGGCTGAGACGTATATTGATGATGGCATTGAAGTGGCTGTGCAAAGTTCTATATCCGATCATAGAGGTCTTGGGGAACAGCAGGTATTGTTAGAATTTATGGGAGATTATCTTGTTAATATATGCAGTGATTTGACTAATACAATGGTACTTAAGAGTTGCGCGATTTGATTGTGCTTTCCAATTTGCGAGATAATGCGGAGAAAATGAGAACATGTAGGGCGAATATTTGTGTTTAAGCGAGAACTTGATTGATTGCATAAAGAGATAATGAGTAAGTGTGAACCGCATATGTCGTATGTCCAGAAACGATTTCTTCCGCTGTTGAAACCTGTTGGTGAATAGATGCGAATTTGTACGTGAGATGCATTTAGATGGATTACGGATGCCGCCATTTCCCCGATTGAAGTGCATGATACGTTTAATTAATATACACCAGAAATGCAGAGAAAGGTGTGACAGGTTATGGTTGAGTATTTACAGGATGAATGCATGAAAAAGGTGGTTTGTTGTCCTGCTGATTTGCTGACGATTTATAAAAGAGCATTCTCGTCTGACACTGGAACGACTGCTTTTTCCCTTGATTTGACTTTGTTGCTTAATAAACAAACAGATGTAGAATCCCCTACGTTGCAATTACCTATGAGGGAGGTGCTTCCCACGTTTGTCCCAAAAGTAGAGGTTGCTGCTGATGGAGCGATTCCAGCGCGAACGATAGAAGCCCATTATATTGCACAGTTTGTACATGATCCCTTTTCTAGGCAAGAAGTGAACACTATAAAGCAGATGGTCCCTGACATTAGGAAAAACCTGCAGCTTTCTATAAGGAAATAGAATCTGTTTTGAATTCATCTGTTTTTACACTGAGTGATATTGATTTATTGTTCCCTGTTATACTTCCTGCGGACATATGGAAGCAGATTAGAAGTATAAATGATGCGCCTATGTTAGGCGATACTTGGGGAAACTTTGATCAGAGCTGATGGTGAGAGAAAGGCTGGGGAGAAACCTCTGCAAGTAATTTTAACTTTGTCTTCACGAATAGTAGAGAAATTGAAGACTTTAGTGCCTGGGAAGAGAATAGTTTGGGACAAATTGACTGCTTGTCTACAAGGCAAATCGGAAGCAGCGACAGGTTTTTTTTAACCAGTTTGAAGATGTATTTGCAGATTTTAGGGGTTAAGATCAAAGTACCGAACCTGGGAAGAGATTATTTGTTAAGTTTGTGCGAGGATTGTTACCAGAAATTCAGACATTGATAATGACATCTGAAAGTGCATGGCAAGCAAAATCACAAAGCAAAGTATAACATATGGCCCAATATTATGAGAACCGAGTAAATTCAGAAAAGGATAAGGAAATAAGAATGAAAAGAGACTTGAAAACCAGAGTTACTGCAGCAGGAAGCCAACAATAATAGAGGTGGCGGAAATACACTGCATAGAGTCCATTTGCATTATCATCCAACATGCAAGGGGGTCCAATAATTATAAACAATGTGCCTATTGTAGACAAGAAGGCCATTGGCGAGCACAATGCCCGCAATTACGGAACAGGATTGGGACTATGTCAAGAAGACCATTTAGAGGTCAGCCAGGAGTAGCGGGCTAAAATACAAACCCGATGCAGCCATAATTTCAGGTTAATCAGAATCAACAACGGAATGCCAAGAATGATGGAAATGTTTTTGATAATCCCTCCAATGCATATTACTCTGGAGACTTTACATCTGATGATGTACTGTTCCCCTGCGATAGCCCGAAACAGGGTTTGGAACAGTACCTATTCCCGTTGACCAGAAAGGGCCCTATGTAGAAATGAAGGTTGGGAATAGGGAGCACATTGTTCTAGTAGACACAGGTGCACCGAAATGTTCAATCGATCATCAGCTGGTTCCAAATATAACACTGTGGGGGCATAGAAATGTCTCACTAGGGCTCTCAGGTACGCCAGTAATTAGTCAAGTTTCACAACCAGTGCCAATCACACTCGGTCCATTTACTGAATCTTGTCAGTTTCTTTTGACAACAAATTGTGGTGAAAATTTGTTGGGATTGAATCTATTGAAGAAATTGAATGCAATAATATATTGTTCTCCTGATGGAGTATACTTTACGATTCCGCCACAACAAACTCCTGTATCGCAATTTGTATCTATGCCATTACCGACTGAATTGAGTGAAGTGCCGACTTGTATATGGGCAGTTAACGATAATGATGTAGGATGTTTGTAAGTAGAACCAGTAACAATTATTTTGAAGGAAGGAATTACTTTACCGCGTATTCCGCAATACAAAATTTCGAGTGAAGATGAAAGAGCGCTGAAATACATTGTGTCAGATTTAATTGCTAGAAATGTAATTGAAGAGATTTCTGGTAGTACTTGCAATAGTCCGATTCTTCCAGTTTACAAGAAAGGTGGTAATGAAATTCCTTACTGTTTTATAATTGATTTGCGTGCGTTGAACAAAGTAGTAGATCCCCAATTCCGATTAGTCCCCGATGTGACCACGATTTTAACTATGATTCCAGCTTCTGCATCACACTTCAGAGTCATTGACTTGAAAAATGCGTTCTTTAGTATTTCTGTTCATCCAGACAGCAGATATTTGTTTGCATTTACATTAGGAGGGCACTCATTCACATTTACACGTATTCCACAAGGTTACACTGAAAGTCCAAGTATTTACAGTAGAGAATTTAAGGAACAGCTAAATATGCTTGAATTACAGACAGGGTGCATATTATTGCAGTATATTGATGAACTGCTTATAGCAGCAGATTCGGAGGACATTTGCAAAGAAAGCACTTTTGCACTATTGACACATTTAGCGGCATGCGGTCATAAAGCATCACTGAAGAAATTCCAGTATTGTCGAAAGGAGGTGGCCTATTTGGGCTACCTCCTATCGAAGGAGGGAAGAAAATTGACACCAGAACGCATAGAAAGCATCTCTGATATGCCTATTCCAAACACGCAAAAGGAAGTCAGGGCTTTAATTGGCATGGCTCCATATTATAGGCAGTGGATTGCTAATTTTTCTATAATTGTGAAACCCACAGTGGCATTGACAAAGAAGGATGTTACTTTACCTTTGCCGTGGAACATAGAGTGTCAAAAAGCTTTTGACCTGCTCAGAGCTGCGTTATGCTCAGCTCCGGTTTTGGGCACGCCAAATTATGAGAGTGTTTTATGTTATTTGTACATGAAAATGATGGATGTGCTTTGACTCAGGTACACAGGGGTAGAAATGGACCATGCGGTTATTTTTCTTCCACGTTTGATCCTGTTGCATGTGCTTTGCCACGTTGCTTGCAAGCTGTTGCTGCAGCTGCCGCGTCAGTAAAACAAACCGAGGGGATGGTTTTAGGTCACTTTTTAACCGTGATGGTACCCATTCAATAAACGTTCTTCTAAATAGAACGCAGACGCAACATTTCACATTCACACGACTAACTAGGTATGAAATAATCCTATTTGCACTGCATAGTCAAATTAAAAGATGTTGCGCTTTAAATCTGGCTATTATTTGCCCCCTCCCAGTGAAAAAGGGAGTGAGAAACGAATATCACATGATTGCTTAATTATTACTGAGCAAGAGACAAAAGGAAGAATTAATTTAACCGATACACCCCTGAAAGAGCCAGATGGAGAACTGTTTTGTGATAGCTCTTGTTTTAAATTGCTGAATGGCACATCAACTGCTGCTTATGCCATTACCACACTAAAAACCATTGTAGAGAGCAAACAAATCCCATATAACTCAGCACAAGCTGCAGAAATAAGAGCGTTAATCGGAGCATGTGAAATTTCTGAAAACCTTAGTGTGAACATATACACTGATAGCCAATATGCTTTTGGGGTGGTCCACAATTTTGGTCGATTATAGGCTGAAAGGGGCTTTCTGACGTCACATGGAACTAAGATTCAACATGGCACTTTGATAGTAAGACTGTTGTCAGCACTTGCGCTTCCCAAGCGGTTAGCAATAATGAAATGAGACGCACATAAAAAATAACGTGTAATGTAGGAAAGGGAACCGCATTTGCAGACCGAATCGCAAAACAAACTGCCACTGATTTGCACACAAAAATATATGTTGAAACAGAGAGAGTGTCCTGCATGATGGAATTGACAGTTAAAGAGATACAAGCAGAAACCACTCCTGAGGAAATAATACAATGGTCCGAGGGTCTAGCAGAATTAGATCCCGAGGGTTGTTGGGTGGACAAAGAAAATAATAGATGGATGTTGCCAAATGCATATGTTATGGCAATGGTTACCATGGCCCATAGTCAAACAAATATATGTGCGAGAAAGATGTCTCAGCACCTTGATTCTGTAGGTTACAATGGCAACATTAAGAAAACTGCTAAAAGATTGGTTCAGAGTTGCATGACTTGCTTACAACATAACATTGGAAAAGGGACAGTGACACCAGTAGGACATTTTGGTCCTCCCTTTATGCCATTTGAGGTAATTCATTTCGACTTTATAGAAATGGAAAGATGCCACAACTATAAATATGTCCTTGTAGTGGTCTGGGCATTTAGTAAATGGGTGGAGGCCTACCCCCTGAAAGATTGTTCAGCTATGTCAACAGCGAAATCCATGTTGAATGAGTATTTTCCCAGGTTCAGGCTGCCCTGTGTCATATGGTCAGATAATGGCTCGCATTTTATAGCGGGCGTGATATTACAAATTTGTGCAGGTCTCCAAATCGATAAGCTATTCCATTCAGCTAGACACCCGATGAGTGCCGGTCTGGTAGAACACCAAAACGGTATCTTAAAAAATAAGTTGGCCAAGATATGTGCTGAAAGCAATTTGAAATGGCCCGATGCATTACCACTGCCTTTGTTGTGTATGCGCATGTCTGTGCAGGCAAGTACTGGTCTCTCACCATACGAAATAGTTATGGGGAGAGCAGCCAATGTCTGGAATGTGCCACGTCTGAGAAAATTGAAGGATGTTGAATGTCCGTTACTCACTTAATATTGTAGACAGTTGACTCAAAACTTGCATTTGATTCATCAGCAGGTGCAGGTGGCTCTTCCTGTCAGATATACAGGCCCAGGACATTTTAACCTGGAGATTGGCCCCTCGTGAAAAACTTTGAAAGAAAATCTTCACTTACACCGCATTGGAAGGGACCGTACCAGGTGCTTCTGGCCACGCAGACTGCAGTCCGAGTGAACGATCGAAAGCACTGGATCCACGCAACGCACATGAAAAGAATCCTGTTTCCTTTGTCACATGAGAAAGAGACCGATAATCCTGACGTGCAGAGAAAACCAGCCCTGAGCGATCACAAAGACATCGCCGAAATTCACCTGGAACTGCTTCCTAAGCCCGAGAAGGGGCCTGGGGAGATTGCAACAAAGATTGAAACATCAGGTTTTCCTCAACATTGCTCATCCACCGAGTCATCATCACTGATTGCATCGCCGGTTGGCACTGTTTCTGCATCTGATGCAAACAACGACAGTGCATTGTTCATCAATCACACTGTACCTGGAGCTTTAAGGTACAATCTGCGTCCACAAAATCGGAAGTAATCAGCAGCCTTTGTTTCTAGCTCACGGATGAAACTGAGCGTTAGGGAAAGGGTGGCGTATGAGCTGTATCGGATGAGAGCTCCGACACGTGATTTCCCGATGCCATCTTTGAAAGTGAAGGGCTTTGCAACATAGCGTGAACAAGCAGGGGCAAAAGATACCGACACTATGAAAAATTGAAATTGATACTTGCTCCTGCCTTTTTGGAGCTGTTGAGGTAAACACCAGCTTGCTGCCATCTTAAAGCAGGCTGAACTGAATTTGTTTGAACTTTGTTGACACGTGTGTTGCCGTGGAGAACTTTTCCGACGGATGCTGAGAAACTTGTCTTGATAGATCATGCCTGTATTCGCTCCTGCTGCCGCCTGCACTGATGCTGCCATTGATGGAACAATAGACAGTAACATTGGATCTGCTCCAAGAAAGACTTGGTCTTCAAAGACTAGCCTGCTCATGATCATTATATCTATCTGTGCCGTATCTGCACTAATCCCAATGTTTTGGTACTTGGAAACTATGCATCCCATGAAGCCATATTGCCAACTGTCAATGCTCCCACTATGAATACCCCAGCCTATGTGCTTTCTTACACTATTCTGTCACGAGATGTGAAACACAGAAAAGGTTATGATAACAGTACACTATTATTGATTATGAATATGACCCATGCTATCTTGAATAGATCCAATTGCTGGGTGTGCTCGCATTTACCTCAGCAAGGGGAAAGAGGAATGGGTTGGTATATACATCCTCTACCCCTTAATAGTGCCTGTTATGCATCATTAAGAGCTCTATTTTTGGGAAGATGGAATGATAGTGTCACTGGAAACTTTGACGGAACGAACATAAATGAATACGAAAGATTGGTATTAACACCGCTGGGTTGTTCCGTGCTTACAAATAAGAGCAAAATCGACCAGTCCCATTGATAGACTCTCTAGGCCTTACCAGTCCCTAATTACTTTCAAAATGGCTCCTGTTGGTAACAAAGATGCCATGCCCCCCCCCTCCTATACTATAATCATAGTCCACATTCTGTTCCATTTGGTTATGGAAAAAAGATTCTCACCCTGGCCCCCAAAGCATGGGGCAGCAAGTTTTGACCCCCTGGGGGCAGATGGGCACAGTAATGAGCCCATCTGCCCCTAGGCAAGGGGCAAACAAAAAAGAAAAGAACTGAAATTATGTTCTGGGTGGGTGCGGGGGGACACTAGACACCAGGTATTTTATGTATTGAAAGGGGGGTGACCCTAAGTGGATGGGGGGGGTACCTCATGTAGCTCTCCCAGGGGGCAGATTTCTGCCCCTAAGAAGGGGTACATGAGATTCAAGGGAGCCACCAGAAATCTTTGCACATGCCCCTTCAAGCTTGGGGCAGTATATTTTGTCCCTCCCCTACCCCTGGGGGCAGATGGGCAAATAAATATATTTTTTAAAATAAGGCGGTTTGGGTGAGGGTGGGGGGGGACCACTAAACCACCAGTGAATATGTAACGGATTTAAAGACGTGGCACACTCCAGACCAGCACTCTTTCCAATGGCAAGGGATGTGGTGCGCAGTAAAAACGCTTTTAATTTTAATGATTTCAGATTCTGCTTTGTGAAGGCACCCAACCTGTCTCCCCCCTGTCCCCTTGACAAACACCCTGTGTCACAATGTACCATGAACCAGGGCAGTGTGTAATAATGAAATATTTATTTATTTTTAAATTCAAATGCAAAATCAAACAAATCAAATTTAATGCAATAATCACCACTGTGGTGATAATATACAGCAAAAGGTTGTAATACACTTAATTTAACTTTCTGGCATCAGATACATCGATGTTAATGTGAATGGAAGCAATATCACATCTGAATCAAGAGATTGCCAACCCACAGTGTGTGGCAGAGAGGGCCCTACATTCCTTGGACCTCAAGAGGGTTCTCAAGTTTTCTCTGGCGAAATCCTACAGGAAATCGGAGGCATGGTTGCCTCTCCCGCATCGCAGGCTTCCATTGCCTGTTTGGATGGTTCATGCCATTTCGGAGGCGTACACGGCTATGGGAAAACCTGTTCATGAGGGAATTCATGCCCATGTGGTCAGAGCTAAGGCCACGGCTGTCGTGTTTCAGAAACTTGCTTCTTGGGTTTCATCAGCAAGGCGGCTACTTGGGCCACTCCATTGGCATTCTGTAAGCACTACTCATTGGACACCAGCTCCAGGCATGATGCAGAGTTTGGTCAGGTGGTTCTGAAGAACCTTTTCGCTTCATCCTAAATATGAAGCAGGTTGTCACAGCTCCAACCTATGTTCTTGTTCGGTGGAATCACCCACAAGGATGGAGGAAAGGGAAGGGACGTATGAGTAATTAAATTTACTCACCGTAGTGACTAGAGTACTTAGTCCATAGTCCCCTTTCCTTCATTCGTCCCAACTGCCTTCCCCCGCTTGTATGCCAATGGCTAATATGTAATAAGTGTAGCCCGACATCTAAGCATCCAATGTGTTCCAAGGGGACTGAGGTGAGGTACCAGGGCGCGAGGCCTCACATGGCGTTCCCACACCCGAGGCTGCACTCCTGCATGCTATACTAAATTTAAAGATGAAGCTACATTTTTCGCTGCCAAACATTCCAGTACCGTCCTCATGTTGGGGGACGCCCACAAGGATGGAGGAAAGAGGACTATGGACTAAGAGTATTCTAGTCACTACGGTGAGTAACTTATTTAGGGGACCTCCCTGCAGGAATCGTATTGTCACTCGCAGTTCCTTTGCAGTCACCAATATCCAGGGACCCTTCTGTAAATGTTGCTTGCGAATGTTGGCCCTCTCAACTGTCAATCGCTTAGCCACCTAATGGCAATTAATTGCTTACCAGTATGTCCTTGATGGATTTCCAGGCTGCAGTCACTCTGGTCATGGCATCCCGCCCCCGGCCAAGAGTGCATATGGCCGACGAAGCCCAGGTCTCCTTCAGGCTCAAAATCCTCTTGAGCCACTGTCTCCGTTACCTTACATCACTTTTCCTTGGTGAGTTCATTAGCTCCACCAAAATCAACATTATGCCTCCTGGCCAGCCTGTCTTTCTGTCCTTCTTTCGCATTCGCATGTTGTGTTTCGCTCTTTCTCTCCGTCTCACTTTTTTCCTTTTCCTCATTTTCTTTTACTATCTTTTCTTTATCTTCTTTGTATTTCTTAACTTTTTAATTTCTTTCCTTCTCTCTTTATCCCCCTCTCATTTCTCCATTTTTCTCTTTCTTGGACTTTTGGGCAATCTGTGATCTAACCATAGTCTGAAAGAGCTATCGATCTGTCTCCATAGTGGTTTTGTGTCTGTACTTTTTGATATCTTAATTATTGGACTAACAAATGATTGGTTCCGTTTGATAATCTCACCATGAAAAGGACTTTTTTTTTCATGACCTCTAAAATTCTTTCCCAAATATTCTCGGAGGGGTATAATTAACTATTACCTCCAATCCTAGAATATTTGGGGGAGGGAGTGGTTGATTGTTCGTAGGATGCATTTTTAGGGAAATGTCGCGACCTGGCGGCCATTTTCACAGCAACATTATCACTGGATAGGGAAATTATTTTGCTAAAATAGTAGTTCCATAAGCATTCAAAGTCCCAGAGATCTCTTAATGAGCGCTGGACATCACTTTTACGTGGAACAAAAGACCTGGGATATTTTCACTTTAAACTCCATTGGCTGCGTGAATAAACTGTTAGGAATTCAGTCCTGCATGGCCTCTTTAGCTAAAGGGCCATACATTGAAAATAAAACCCTCTTATTAAAATACTGGGATGCAGTTCTCCTTGCTGAGAAATGACATTTCAAGTAGGGCCATGTTGTTGAACCAATGCTTTGAACGTACTGCGTAATGTGTCCAAACGTTTAAGCAGGAAGTGTCTATTGAGTGGAACCAGCGTAAAAAAAAAAAACAGTAATGCTATTGGACAGAAATTCCAAAATGTTAGATTCAAAGGGATACTGTTTGAGAAAGAAAGGGTATGCTTTTTCCCACCTTTCCTGTGTAGTAAGGTGTTTCACATGTACAGTTGTCTTCATTTTCGAATGTTATAAGCAGACTCCCCTTTTTCAGCTATGTGTATTGGCATCTTCCGGGCATGCACAGCCAAATCATTGATTGCACTGGAATCCCCAAGTCGGTGCAATAGTCGAAAGGTTATTCTACCATCTCTGCTCTTTGAGACAGATTTTGTTCTACCTCATTCTCACACAAAGGACTGGCCCTCATTTTACTGATTGTTTCAAGAATTAACTGTGAAAACAGCATAGACCTACAATTGCTGGTCTGGCACCGAAAAAACAACCTTCCAACGGATTCAAAACACAGCAGCTACACTACAACTACTTGGGCTAAACAGGAGGAAGCACACAACACTAGTTTTCAAAGATCACCACTGGCTACCAATTCAATAAAAGATCCAGTTAAAGGCCCTTTGCACTCCCTTCAGAGTCCTTGAAGTTCAAGGAGCAGAATTCCTCCAAAACAAGATCTTACTTTACAAACTGTGAGAAACCCGAGGGCGTCCTCACATTTGCTCACCTTGGATCCACTGCCCAGGCGGCCAGGAAAGGGCCATCGCTTTTGGATCCTGACCCTGGGGGTGGACAAGTGAGGGAGAGTCACCTGGGTGGAGCGTCCTCAGGGATTGGGGATTGGGCCCCCATAGGCGAGCCATGGTATCCCCTCTTTCCTAATGATGACATGCCCTATCCTCCCCCTACCTTCTTAGGTTATTGTGCACCCTATTCTATCTCCACTCATTTATTCCAACCAAATACTGAGCGGAGGAAGAGGCAACTAAGGGTAATGCACACTTCCTCTCATGAACACCACTTTGGTATCGGGACAAAGAAGAGGGCTTTAACCCACGATTTTAAGGGTGAGGCATGTCCCAGTAATAGGACTATCGAATGTCGGGCAAAGGTGTATATAAAAGGGTGTGACCCATGTGAAGCAAGAGAGGAAAGATTGGCTGTGAAGTCGATAACAACAGAGAAGTTAGAAGCAGCAGTTGTTGCAGGTGCAGAGGCGAGGCCAGACACGTGTGAAAGCTGTGAAAAAAACACTTTGAGGCAGAACTTGCCGAGATATTGAATCCAGTGTTAAATGGATTATACCCATTGAGTGGCACAGGAGTTAAAACTCCATCCTGCAGATTCGTGCTGAGGGAAGCCGTAACAAAAATCCCCAAAGTGAATGCTCATTTCCTCCGGGCGTTACGAGAACACTGGAGTGTCCAAAAGGCAGATAGGAGGTCCTTGAAGCAGGAGGAGAACGGCTGTGTTGGAAAGTGACCAGGAAGTCTGAATGTTGGCAATGATCCCAGAGGACCTGCAGGACCCAGAGCGAGCGGGTCGTGTGGTAGTTGCAGTACCGGGAGCCTTCTAATTGGAAGGTGGGAAGCTGGAGCTGCCAAACAGCTAAGGAAAAGAGAGCATGCCATCCTCACCCACATCAAACCCTGGGTGCAGCTGGGGCTGCTGAAAGAGGGTGTGGTCTGTGTCCATTGCGATGCAGCTAGGACTACGGTGTGTGCAGAGACGTGCCCAGCGAGTGAGCGGAGCACCGGCAGTCTGCTTCCCGGCTATGGAGAAGGTGAGCGGGAGCAGTGGGAACTGCCATTTGGGAGACGCGAAGAGCCAGTGAGTTTCAGAGGACACTGGAGGACCAGAGCATTCCCAGGGGACCCAAGGCAGTTAACGTTCCATGAGCATAATTGAATGCAAAACATATTGAATACCGAACTGAATGGAAATTGCTATTTGAGTAAGACCACATTATATTGAATACCGAACCAACATTTGAAGTTAAACCAAAATATTGAATATCAGACTGTATATAAAAAGCACTGTGAGCCTAAATAAAGCATATGGAAAATTGAGTAATCACTTGAGTGTTCCAACTACAAATGTGAGAATCATAAATCTGTGGCCAGGCAAAGACTGATGCGTAAGAGTGTTAAACTAGCAAAAAGGAATACAAGTGTGAGAAATGAGAAGCTTGAAGCAGAAGAGCCTGTGAGGGGCCAAACAGATCTAAGAGGTACTTATGGTTTTGCGACCTGTAATGGGTGTACCGTGTTGTCTGACAACTGCGTCTAGACCGATGTGTTACCTACTATGAAGATCAGACATCCTGAATCAAGCCAAGGAGAAGCAAAACGTTCCTGGTTGCGTGACCTCTGATAGAAGGACAGTGTGGTCTGACAACTGCGCCTAGACCATGGAACCCTAAATGATGACAAGCGAAGGACATTGTGAGTAAGCCATGGAGAACTGTGAAATAATGAGTAAAGCAAGCAAGAAGGCTGGTCAAGTGGACTTATTATTTTTGTGTATTGAACATTGAGCGAGTGAAATCAGTATAAGTGCTACAGTGAGCTCTTGGGGAAAGGACCCCTGAGGGTCAAAAGAACTGAGAAACGCTGTCTTGAGGAAGAGCACCTCAAGACCTCCCTTTTGTGTAACCTGTGCTATAATGAATTTAGGGAAGTTACCCTCAAGATCTGGCGGAACATTGTTGAGGCAAGCAGCTATTGGAACTGTATTGAACTTGGGATAGGAAGCCCAAAAATAACTTAAGCTGAAAGCAGCTTAGACTTTACTTTTGAACACTATTTTTGTTGGTTAAGAAGAACCCCACACCATGTTTATTTCTAGATGTGAGGGCAAGCATAGGTTTTGAGACAGACTTTGGATTTGCACTTAAAGACGCAGACTTCCCTTAGTTTTCTTTAGGCAGGAGAAATCCTTCTTAGTTATAGGGCAAGTTAGGCAGTACACCATCTAAAGTATTAATTGAAACTTAAGTTCTTTTGTCTGTCATCTCTCTTGATAGCATGGCTGTCTCGCACAACAGAGACGTAAGATCATGAAACTGCTGTTTTTTAAGAATCTGATGATTCTGCAGAGAAATACATGGAGGCTATGCTTTCTCAACCTTGATGGCCAAACACTGGAATGCACTACCATGGGAAATCTTTATTCTACAGGAACACCTGAAATCGTGAATGTCTCAAAATCTGGCTTTTCAATGATTAACGCATTTTAACCTCAACGCATCAAGCAAGGGAAATGACATGTCGCAATAGCTAAACCTTTACGTGCACACACAATCCTGACCTTCCGCATAGAACACAACGCACAACTCTCAGAAAAACAACACTGTCCAGAAGACGCCACTGCAAAGCACCACCAGAAATATAAGGAAACACTTTCCCTTCTGAGAATATCTAAAACTCAGTTCAAGATCTCTTTACGCATCAACCTCTAAAAGCCAAACAATGCTTATGTCAATGCAACCACTGGAAAAAAAATAATTGAGTAGTACTACAGGAATCCCAAGAATTCTTAACACCTTTTGATTGAATTTCAATTTCTATACACCTTACTCGCCACAATTGAAAACCACTCATTGGCCCTTTGCTTCATAACAAAAATACTCTCTCCTCAAATTTTAAAGATCACAAACGTATACTTCTTGTCCATCCTATAAGCATAAGGCCACCTCTCTGGACCCAAAGCCTTCAATGCCTTTTACACAAAAAACATACAAGCCTGGGGTTCTTCCGATCTATAACACAAAAGCATTGCAATCTCGCTTCTTCCTGTCCTACCAATTTACTAAAGCCATCCACTCTTTCCCAAATCCGCATGAGCACCTGGAGGCCATGTAAAGGTAGCCGTATGCAGTAGAAACAGCAAATTAAGGGACATAAAGTTCCCTATTGAAATTGATATCACCTTGGGATGTGTTCTGGACAGTTTCATGTAGTCCAAATTTGAATAATTCAAAGGGGGTTTGTTTGAGCGGAATTGTAAAATAACCTCCTATTACAAAGATATTTAACCTGTTATTGAACTAACTGAAAACACTATACAAAGATTAAACAAAGCATTAGCTTTTAAAGTCCCACATATTTCTTCATTAGATGTTGCAAAGTGAAATGCAAGTAAAAAGGTGCTTGTCCCTGGTAATTGTCTGCCATGTTGGAATGGTGTCCACTTGTTAATAAGGATGTGTTTGACGCCAAAAGATGATTTGAGAAGAAAATATTCAACCAACTTGTATACAGTATGTATGAAAAAGGTTCACAAATGGAACACAATGAAAATAGTGTTTCACGCTCCACTTAATCAAGGTATGTGGAACCATGCCTATAAGTAACCTTTTGTCTTGTCCTCAAATGATTGTGTTAAGTATCCTGCTAAGTAGCCCGAGTGTTTGTAAAATAGGATGCTGGGGAAAAAACAAAACTTTTTGTAAGACCTTTTCAGAAAAATTATATTGTGAAAAAACTGAAGAATGACCTGATCATAAATGTGAATTCGTATAAGTGGGATTCGCATTCGGAAATCAATCCTCCATCTTTCATCAGAATAATTTGAAAGATGGTAGGTAGCGTTCTCATATCAGATTGTAGCAGTACGTTTCTGTCTCATAGCGTGTCGTTGCAACATTGACAAAACCAAGCCTCCTGACCATACTAACATTATGAGCCACAAGGTCTACATGTATACTTCGTTATTAGGAAACTAATGATCATGAATAAATCAATGCTTGTAGCAAATATCATATTAACTAATGTTAATGTTCCAAAACATATGTTTCTGGGCATCTTATGGGTGTGTATGTAAAAATAATACACAGACTGGGAACGACAAGGTGTATGTCCCTGGCAATTATCTGCCATATTAGAATGGTAACCACTTGCTAAATAGAGATAGTGTTGGACTCCAAAAGTTATTTGAATTAAAATTCAAATATTAATAAACATGTCAACACTTGTTAAAATTTGACTTCAAATGTCAGAAGAAGGTAAATCGGAAGATATAAATACATAGCGTATTCTCAAATGTGCCTCGAAGCAGTGATAACTAGATCTAAACATGAATCGGCCATCCAAGAGAACAACCACTGTCAGTCAGGGTACATAAACCACTCATGTCGGTGATCATAACCATCAGTCATAAACCATACATACATTTTCTAACAGAAAACCACATAAAAGAATTGATGTGAAGGAAACATCCAAAACAGAAGATTACACACAATTCTAATGCGAACTGCAAGAGAGCAGCCATGGTCCACAAAAAACATTTGGAAAGTGTAGCAAGAGACAGTTTATTACAGTGGAATCCAAAACAACTTGCAGAATGTCCCCTTCCAGTTAAAAGCAACAAGGAAATACTATGTACACAACTGCCGTTCATTCATTTTTCAGAGCTGATGATATGCTACTTATCAAACAGCTTAATTCATTCTTGGATGATGATACAATCCCAGAGAAGAAACAGTCTCTCCTTACAGAGAGGGAAACTCCTGCTTGTCCACCATTAGTGTCTCTTGCACATACCACTTCCTCTGGTAATGTGCCCTAGTTTTTCTAAAAACATCCCATCCTGTAGGTTACCTTGAGGGCTATCTTTTCTGACGTATGGTATCCTGACGTTTTCATCTACAAATGCTGGTCGCTCCTGTATCCTGAATATCATTGCCAATTTTGTATTTGAGTCATATGAAAAGTCAGTTCAGGAAATAATGTAGCAAACGTTCTTCAGTTAACTGGTATTTCCTATTCCACCCCTATCCAAACATTTCCACTCATCTGGCCATTAGATGGTGTGTGTTCCAGTGCATGTTTGTGTGTGAAATTAAGGTCTCTAGTAGATAGACCACTAATGAAACTGTTATATCTGGGGTTGGACAACAAAAAGATTTTGAGGGAATGCAGAATGTGACGGTGTCACCATGAGGTTAGATGGTTTTCCATTGGAAATCTGTTGGGGAGATGATGAGAAGGAGGCTGGACTGTTGAGAGCTGCATAGATGTAACTTCTTGTGATAAACGGAAGTATCACTGTGCCACTGAGTGAGACATCTTTATTTCATTGGCGATGAGCTGAACCCTCATAGCAGCTCCCAGTCGTACTTCGTGTCTGACTCCCGCGGGCGGCCTCCTTCGTGTACTGATGCAGTGGATAACCAATCCGTCTTGATCAGGACGTTGTATGCACCCTTTTAATTTGGTGATCGGATACCGTTTTCGGGCCGTTGCGCAGCAACTGAAGCACATTGCCCTTGCCTCGTCCTGGAGCATTAGACTGTACGCTTGCCCAGCGAAACAAGCATGTTGTCCACGGCGTCCAGGTAACGCTAGCAACTCGGAGTGCATCGGTCAAAGCGCGGTGAAGCTCGTCCTTGTATGTCGTAGTGTGATTTTCGGGTGAAGAAGGAGGAGACTGACAAACGGGTGTCATAGTGGTTGCTATAGACTTTAATTTGATATGGAAATAGAGAGAAAACTTTACTTTTCCTAATTCTAAGAGGGTTTTCCATGACTCAACTATTAGTACTTTACTTGAGGTAGTGATAACCCTCTGTTAGGATGCCTTATTAACTTGGAGTCCACCGCCCTTTGTGAAAATGTCCCTATCTCTGTACCTTACACTTGTAACTAATCTAAACAGTTGTACCAAAGGTCTTGGTCCAGGAGAATGACTCCCTCCTCCTGGACTGGCTGGCACAGTTCTGACTGAAATTCTTCATGCAGGGGGAATGGCTCCCTTCCTCTGATTCCTGCACTCTAGGAACAAAAAAGGATATAGATCTTATAACGCTCTGTGTCACAAAGTTCAATATTTTATATCCCAGGGGAAATGACTCCCTTTCCTTGGATTCCTGGCTTGATCCTCCTTGCAGGTTAGTTTGCCAGAGAATGACTCCCTTCTCTGGGCCCTAGTTTGTTTTGCTTTCCTTGTTTACAACACCAGGGGAAAGACTCCCTTCCCTTGACCTTCTCTCAGCAAGCAAAGACCACATTGTCACAAGGGGTTCTCTTTTTTTTTTTTTCTCCTGGTGTACTTGTACTGTCCTGCCAAGTACTGCGATGTGAAGGGTTTTTTTTTTTTACTAACCTTCTCCTGTGGGTGCGGGTCCTAGACCTGTACTTCTTTATGGTTTGTTTTGGGCAGACCTGGTTCACTCTCCTGTCAGGTACTGCCACGAAGAAAACAACTTCCAATGTGCTCTCTTTCACTGTTTACTCTGCGAGTGGTTTGTGACGAACCACTGTGCCGAGGAAGATGACTTCTGACACACTCTTTCGTATTCTTGTTCTTAATAGTGGTCTGCAACCAACCACTGGGCTCAGAAGATATTTACTGTTGCACTCTTAACTAGGACTCTCGCACCTGGTCCCCATCCGGACTTCCTTTCTCTCCCGTAACCGATTTCCTGGGAGCGCTTCACCAGATCTCTGCAGGTTAGCGGGTCCTGGTTCACTCTGCACTTTTCTTCTCTGGGTGATCCTGCGTGGGTCTGTGGCTGGGAACTGTTGGCGGCCACAGCGTTGTTTTCTGGTCTCTTGGTGCACCCGCTTCGGGTCGCTCCACTGCCCTCCAGTCTCCAGCTCTGCTTTGGAGTGGCACCAAGCCACCGGGACAAGGTTTCCCCTCTCCAGCCTCCAGGCTTTGGGAGCGGGTTGCTCACGGCTGCTTTGGCATCCTCTCGACTAACTTCCTGGGCTAGAATGCCTCTCTTGCTGATTGACTGGCTCTTCATCTATTTTTATATCACCTGGTTGGCAACATATGTTAAGTCCCTTGTCAGTGTTTTTGATCCTTCAATCTTTATTCCTCTGTGCCTCCTCCTTGTCCCAGTACTTCTACTGTTACTCTCCCTTGGGTAGTCCATGCTCTTCTTTGTCTCAGTAGAAGTCAAGTCTCCGGTCCTACAGCAGTACTTGGGTTGGATTGGTTATAGACTAAGCTTTACAAGGTGTGGAGGTGTACATGGTGGTGGGTGAGAGTTATTATACTGCGTCTCCTTTGGATGTTCATCTTTGTCCCTGAAAGGGGAGTCTCTCCCCATGAGATCCTCTCACAGAGTAGTACCACCCCCAGGGGGACTATCGGGTAGCAGCCTTGGCTCCATGGCCTCATGGGATGGGATTCCCCCCTCTGGGAGAAGTGACAACATCTAAGGATTCATCAGTGAACCGAGAAGGATTAGGTTGGTATCCCCTTAACCAGTCAACGCTGTGTTGAGCCGAGTGTTGCTCTGCATGTGGTGTGCCACGAGACCGAGGAGAGGTTTCCTGGTGAACAGCAAGTAGGAGAGCAGCATGCGCTGGGCCCTTTCAGTTTGTGTGCGGACTTGGACATTGGAGTGCAATAAGACACCCAGGAAGAGGGACCAGCTGGTGGGTTTGGCACTCGGTACTGAGCAGTACACAAAAAATGAAAGGGCAGAGGAGGTGGTTTCTCCAGAGCCGAGAGCGTGAAAAATGGCCATACAGTGTATACCAGGCCCGTTGATATTCATGAGTTTACCTTGAAACATGAAAATAAAATGGTCCCAGTGGAAAAAGGGATTTCTGCATTATGTGATGGCAGCATTGCTGTCGGCAGCAAGGTGTCCTTGTTGATGCATTTTCTAGGGAAGGCATAAAGTAGTCATGCAAAATTGATAAGCCGAGACGGTTAAATAAATATATTTTGATTAGCAATCCAATGCATATGATTAGCAAATATGTATATCCCTACTTTCAATCAGGGCACGTGCTAGACTTGTGACCCCTGTACGGCAGCAGAGGCTCTTGGGGCTTTGCAGGCTTGCTTCACCACTGGTGCTATGATGAGAGGATGACTTTTGTTGGACATGTGATCGGATACCACTACCCTTGCATATTAAACCAGGCTTCCACTAGGGCCTCACAAATAGTTAAAACACTTATCGACTGAACGTTTAAATGGGAAGCTCCTTATCAGGGATGGTTCACTGATGAACCATTGTTTCTGTCAAGTGTTCACTTTTTCTTCACATGATGTGTAATAGCAAGTCTGTCAACTAATGACTACAATAAAGGGGCATTACCATACAATACCTTTTTGATGCGTTTCTAAGTCTTGAATGTAAATTTCCCAAACTCAGAGGATTTTCTTTTTTTTTAGCTTAACATTGCTTTGCATTCTCGTTCTTGTAGTTTTCCATTCAATAATGGAAAAATAGAGCTAGGACTATAGTATTTGTTCTTAACATATTTATACATGGGTTTATACATTTTTCAGCTTGGGTGATGATTTCATGTAAGTTTCAAGTCATCTCTACAAAGCAGAGTATTCTTTAAACTCAAACAACTGTTTCTTCCAACTAAAGCTGGTGAGATATATGGTTAAGTGCCTTATGTTGCAGGCTGGTCTCAAATCCCAGCTTCACAATTAACTAAAGTGTATGATCCTTGGCAAATCATTTTATTTCAATGGCCCTCATTACGACCCTGGCGGAAAGCGACTGACCGGAGCGCCACAGCGTAAATAGCGTTTCCGCCATTGCACGAAGGAGCAAAGTGCGGCCCATTCCGACCCATCGGGCACGAGCACCACGCCACGGCGGAAGTGCAAAGTCCGCGATGGCGGAAATGACCCCAAAACGGCCCACACCGCCGCCGTATGGCGCCCTAGGTGCAATACCGCCACCCCTCTTAGCGGTCACCGCAGTGTGCGCCTACCGGAAAGTACGGTGCCCGGAAATATACGGAAACAGAAGTTAAAACATGGGCCCGGAACGGGAAACATCCCGGCGTACACCTATAAAAACACTAAAACCACACAACCACTAAAATCACTACCCTGAAACACACCCCAACCCGTCAACCACCCTAGCGAAACCAAGAAAAATGGGAAAAGTAGCGAAGAAAGCGTGCGACCGCAAGCGGCAGGTCCACTTCTCCCGTGAGGAACTCACCGTGCTAACAGAGACCCTCCAGGAGAATGCTGCCGTCGTCTTCTCCACGCAAATGACCAGGACGGCACTTGCAAACAAGAAGGCCATATGGGCTCTGGTGGCACAGCGGGTAAGTGCGGTGGGGACCGCACCCCGCACCCCACAGCAATGCCACAAGCGATGGGACGACCTGCGGATACGCGTCCGCAGCATACTCTCTGCCAACCGCAACATTGCCACAGCCACCGGGGGAGGTCCTGAATCACCCATCAAGTTGACCCCCTGGGAAGAAATCTGTGCCTCCACCATCGGAATGGAGAGCATAGAGGGAGTCGGAGGGATGGAGAAAGGAGTGCAGACATCCGAAGATTCAGGTAGGTGGGCCAGATAAAACAATGCCAAATCCACACAGTCCATCCATGTGAAGTACCATGCGTCCACATAGTGCAACAGAAACACATGTCCAGGAGAACGTCCACACACATCGGCCTGAAAGCGCACGTTAAAACCCACAATAAATAAAATAAATAATTAAAAACCCCTCATACACGCACTACACGTGCAGCAGGCACACCCTAACTGCAGGCTGCCAAACAACTGCACCCTCACTCCACACACAAACCAAAGCACCTCCAAGGCCCCGACCCAAATCACCCTCAGGTACCACCCCAAAGCATGTGATACAATGCCATTCCAATTCCCACAGACCCATCAATAACCCTCGCCCTCCTTTACTCCACCACAGGGTCCGATCCAAACGACGAGCTACAGGACACCCCTACCAGCACACCTGCAAAGAGGGCCAAGACCAACGGCCAGAGACCCTCCACCTCAGCTGCACGCATCAAGACACGGCAGCAGCACAAATCAGGTGGCAGCACAGAGGAGGGAACATCAACAGGCACCCCAGCAGCCAGCATGCCCACAACACCACCACCACAGGTCCCCCCAATGGATGCCACAGAAGGCACTGCCTCTGGTGGCAGCAGCACCATAGGTGACACCCCATTGATGGCAGCATGCTCGGACACAGAAAACGGGGATGCCGAAGTCAGATCCATCCATGACCTGTCCCAATCCCCCTGTCTGTCCCATCCCGTACAACATGAGGATACCACGCAGGGGCACCCACAAGACGACGACTGGCCATCCCCCACAAGCCCTGTGGCAAGGCAACATGAGGACAACAGCCCCTCTGTGACACCCCCGCAAATGGCCATGGCCCAGCAGAGGCAACAGTCCCTCGACCAGTTGATCGAACAACAGCAGCAACTGGCCACACTCCTCAAGGACCATGCCGATGAATGTGGGGGCACTAAGGCAGACATAGAAACATCAACTGAGACACTTAGGGCAGAAATGGAGAGAGGTACAGAGACGCTAAGGGCACAAATTGAGAGAAGCACCGAGAGCCTGAGGGGGGAACTGCATGCGACGTCCAAAGACGTATGTGCCGAACTTGCCGCAGTGCGCCGTGTGCTCACTGAGCTCTCGCAAACCCTTAGGGACATGCATGGACGTGAGCAGGCAGACACATCATCCGTTGCAAGTTCCGTCCAGGGCAGCCCCCAACGTAGATCTGGAAGGAACCTGCGCTCCACAGGCAGGGGTGCCCCTGATACCCGCAGAGGGGGCATGCAATAGCGACAGCCCACTGACAATGAGCATCTTTGGACACTGGTGTTCGGGGGGGAGGTAGGAGGGTGGAGGGGGTGTGTTGGGCTCACTTGGGTGGCGGGTCGATAGGGTGTTCAACATGATATCACATATGCCATAAAAAGTGCACGATCAACCAATGAGAAGTGTGGACATTGATCTTTGTGTACTAGGCCATCATAGGCGTACAGTCCATATTGTGCATGTCCCAGACACACGCAGTGCCACGAGTCCCGTGTCCATGTATCAGCCACCAGGCGTGAGTGCTAGAAGCATACATCAATGAGATGCTGACGAATGTCACGGGCCTCCGGTGCCTCGCAGACTCCATGAGGTGCTGCCACATCCCCACCCTCATCATGACCATCATCAGGTGCTTGCAGTTCTGCGTCAGGGGGCATGGGCACATTTCTACGTACGCACATGTTGTGGAGCATGACACATGCCATCACCATCTTTGCAACCTTCTCATGGCGGTACAGGAGTGCCCCGACAGACCTGCTGAGGCAGCGGAAACGAGTCTTCAGTAGGCCGAATGCCTGTTCAATGACTACACGGGTACGTGAGTGGGCATGGTTGTAGTCCTCCTCATGCTGGTCCCGTGGGTTCCGGACTGGTGTGAGGAGCCATCTCTTCAGTGGATATCCAGCATCACCTGTATGTGGACGAGAAACGTATGATGTGGAATGCCATTGATACGTACGCACACCCCCCCCCCCCTTCCTGGCAGGTCATTGCCAATTCACATACCCCACATCATCATGCATGTAATGAGACTCACCGAGTAGCCAGGATCTGTTCCCTGCGTGTCGCTCCATGTAGCGTGGTATTGTAGAGTTCCTCAAGACCATAGAATCATGGGTTGATCCAGGGAATCGGGCACAACAATGTGTAATGATCCTGTTGGAGTCACACACCATCTGTACATTCAGGGAATGAAATTGTTTTCGGTTGCGGTACTGGGCCTCCATGGCATGTGGGACGACCAATTCAACATGGGTGCAGTCGATGGCACCAATGCAACCTGGTATGCCGGCAAGTGCATGGAATCCCACTTTTGTGTTGGTTATTTCCTGCTCCGAGCGTGGTAGGGAGATGTAGTCGTCTGCGTGCTGCAGGAGGGCATCGAGCACTTGCAATAGTGTCCGTGAGAACAGTGGCTGAGAAATGCCATGCAACTGTCCGACTGTGTGCTGGTAGGTGCCTGTGGCCAGGAAGTGTAGTACAGACACCACCTTCAGTAGGGGTGGGATGGCGGTTGGGCTATCTATCATGCTGACAAGGTCAGCCTGTGTCATGTCCACAATGGCGGCTATGGTGTCCCGGTCCAGACGGTAGAGGGTGTGGATCTGCTCATCAGTGAGGTTGAACGGATGTGCTCGGAGGCGTGGGATTGCGGGCTGCCTGCGTGGTGGTAGTGGCTGTGCTGGTGGGCCTTGCTGGCCCTGCCTTGGCCTCCTCCTCCTCCTGCGTCTCCTCCGTGCGGCTGGTTGTAGTTGGTGTTCGTCTTCTTCTTGGAGTCGGAGCACTTGCAGTGCTATCAGGTCCCCCAGGGCCAACATCGCGAGTCCTGCCGGTAGCATTTCGGTGTGGTTGTGGGAGGAGACTGCCTGTGCAATTTATGTGTTTCCAGGCTGTATGGCCTCCACCTGTGGTGATTGATTCCACCTGTGCCAACTGCTCTCCCCTTTGGCCGAGCACGTCCCGCGCACAACGCTGCAATTCGGGGAATTGTATCTTGCTATTGCAATCATGTATTTGTACCCGATGGCCGTGTAAGATTGGTTGATATGTTCATTCTGCTGTGGTCCCATTGTTTCACATACTATCTGTGCAGTCGCGAACAGACTTGTGAGGGGTCAGTGGAACGTAGTACTCGAGTAACGGTGGGCCCTCATGCATCACTGTACCGAGTTGCAACGACGGGCGGGGCGTCCCATTCGTGGGTGAAGGCAGTTGCCATTTTCACACACAGCCGCACTCGATGGAATAATTAGTGATTTCAAACGGCCACAGATGCCTTTTCGACGTGATGTTGCAAATGAGGAATTCGAAGGGCGGCGCTTTCGGTTTCCAGCTAGCGGCGAGGAGATGCCCACAGGTCTGACTGCAAATGTAACGTTCTATTGTTCTATGTCCTTGAGACAGGGCCCATGGCGAGGGAGCAATGATTGATATGAATAGTTTGGGATGCGCAATAGCTACGTGGGCGATGAGGTCGTCCGTTCCCAAATACATGTTACTTCACAACACTGGAATTACGGGCTGGGGCACTGTGGATTTAGCAGGCTGCATAACGCACAGACTCAATGGATGTTTCTAATGTTATGTGAGTAATTATTCAGGCATTTTGATCCCGGGATGAGGGAATGATGGATGGATGCATGGGCAGGTGATTTGATACAGAGTTTGCCATGTACAGGGCTTCTTGGGATCTATCCGCCTCCCCTACGCTATGTGATGCAGGGCTGCCCTAGTGGGACCATCGTCCATCTGGCCTTGTTGAGCCCTCCCTGTCTCGAGGCGCCCTCAGACACTTGTGTCCATGCACGTTAACATTCCCATCTGATGGAATCTGTTTTGACAGACGCATGCACAGGTACACTCGTTTGTGATGGTGTTTGCACCTCGATATAGATGGTTATGAGTCGCAAGTGGTTTTGGGGTGGTGATGATCCTTTTGAGTGGGCTAGCATGCATATGGGTGTGGATTTCGTGTGATCATTGAAGTGAGTTGTTGGAATGTAGTTCTGATGGCCATTCTGTTCTTTTTCTTTTCTTTTGGTTGACAGGTATCTCCTCCCCTTTTGCCACTGCCATCTGTATGCCACTCCTGCAGATGGATTTTACTCCCGACACCTGCTGCTTCGTGTTAATCAGTGGAGCAGCATTACGATCTTATGGGACGATCGCCAATGGCCCACATGCCCTTACGCAGTACTGGTGGCTCGGAGCAACATTTCGGCCTTTCAGCTGGACTAGTGCCTCCCCATTGGGACGGCCCTGCGGTTCTGTGCGCTTCCATGTTGCCTTTTCGTACGTGAATGTGGCTCTGTGTACCATGGGGGAACAGGGCGACACACAGGTAGTGGCTGGTCATTTCTTGCGGAAGCAGCCCACAATGGTGATTAGTGTTTTGGAGTTCATGGCCTGATGGCTGTATGGGCTTGGTGATTTTGATGTGCATAAAATTTCTATTCTGATTTGGCCCGTGTAGCGTTTTTCTTTGCAAGTGATGTGGCATATGCCTATTTGGGGGGCGATGTATTGTGAGGAGATCTGCATTGAGTTCCAGCTTCGGGGTTTAGTTGCGTGGTACTGTGCTGTGCGCGTTTGCCTACGAAGCCCAGTGAGGTCAGGGATGGGGGCTGCCAATATGACAGTTTGAATGTTGTCATGCTCAGGGGCGGGGGATTGGGTTTTGTGTAACAGATGCCGGTCAGCCAGGTGGACTGGTGGAATGATGTGATTTTCGGAATATTGCTGGTCACAGGTGCCTGTGTTTGCGTGCGTTTCTTGGTGGGGGACTGTGGTCATGTCCATTGGGATGGCTTCTGTATTCGTGCCATCTGTGCCCTGCAGCTCCCATTGGCCCCTCTTGTGTTTCTTTTGTTCGTTGGCATGCATGGGTGACTTGTACATTTCAATGGTTGCATTGTGGCTTCATTGCACCTACGGGGAGTTGTACTTTGTGGGCAGGGAGCGGTGTACAGGCACTCAGTGGGGCCGTTTACGGTTGATTCGCGATGCCGTACTTCTCGCCATGGCGGGATGGTACATTACGCCATGCCTGATGGCGTTAGGTACATGTCCGCTAGGGTCGGAATTGGCGTACCGTTGCACCATGGTGGTGTTTGCGGTTTGGCATGGCGCGCGCGCGCGTGCTTGGTGCAGTTAGCGTTGGCGTTCACTACGGTGTCGCTAATGGCTTCGTACTTTGCGGTGACGGGTCATAGTCGCACCGAGCGCTATTCGATGGCGGTATTGCATTTCCGCCATCGTTTTTCGATTTCCGCCAGGGTCGTAATGAGGGCCAATGTGTTTTATCTGCCAAAATGAGAATTGCTCACAAGCTATTCAGTTCACGTGTGTACACTACACAAAAAAGCTCACTCAAGGTACTTCTTCATATATAATAATGCCACTTGTTATTCTGCACATCAAGTTATTGGCTTATTTATAGAAACGTTTTGTAATGCACCTTAGCATCATCTAATTGATGTCAAAACATATGCAAATCAGGACAGGCTTCATTTATTTTATTTGCATAGCTGCGAAATTTATAAACCTGTCAACTTTCAATGGAAAGCAGAGTTCACGTTTGGCATGAAAGTCCGATGTCAGCATGCCCTTTTTCGATGAAGTTCCTACCATATAGCATGTTCTTTAATACAAAATAAAGACTAGTCTATTCCTTGCACGCTAGGTCCGGACTATAGAATCTTGCAATATCAGGGTTAACCATAGACTTAGCTTTTGATGCTATCATTCAATAAAGATGGTGCCCAAATGGTAACATGTACAATAACTGCAACAACATATACCAGGGCACTGCAACTTTGCCCGAGCAATACACACACACGCGCACACGCACACGCGCACGCACACACGCACACACACACACACACACACACACACTCATGCTTGCGCACCAAAGAATCACATTAGTACACTTGTCCGTTCACATACATTAACTCCACATGCTTTTGTGTGCATGCACACATGAAAGCCTATAAGTTCTAAGGACATTGCATTCTGAGCGGAATGTAGAGCTCAGCAAAGGTGGGCAGAGAAGAGAGGCAAATTGAAGATAATTGATTTAGGAAGCAATAGGCATGACAAAGGAATAGATGAAGAGATGAGGGGAGAGAGAAAGTAGTCTGGTGGCTAATTGGGAGAGAAGTGAACAGAAAAGGGGTATACAATCAAGTGTGTAGAAGTAAGCAATAAGTAATGAAATGGTGACATGCTGGGGAACAGAGGAGGAAGGAATGACATACGGGAAGGGTAAACTCATTAAGTGCCATTCTGACAGCAGCTCCCACCCAATATTTACAGCAGAAGACTGAGGCGAGCTCCCACAAAGCATTCACTATTATCTGCAGTTTCCATCTGCCAAAGTGCTTGTTTAAAGTAAGCAATAGGGTCAGTCTGCAGCCTGGATCTCTGCATTCCTGTCACGACCCTCGCCCAAAACCCCCTCTGGCAAACCCATTGGCCAGTTGGAGTCAGGACACGGGCCTCTAGAGCCTGGCATCCTCTTCAAAAGCCTACGGCGCCAGGCTCGTACACCATGAACAACAATGTGCTTGGGAACTACTTTATTGTATTGTCAGCCAACATTGAGGCATCCGCATAGCTTGGTTCCTAAGAACCAAGCAATGCAGTCTAGTGTTTTGGGTGTGGCAGGCCTGGACCTACTTTCCCTGGTACTACTTTACCTGGGCTATATAAACGACACCCTGACTGCAGAACATGCGTTGTTACTTTGCAGCTTGCAACGTGACGCTCACCGTGTCCAGCTATTCCCTTGAACCTCGGAGAAGCAGAACCTGCAAGGAGACAAAAGGTACATCATTAGCAGCAGCATCTTAGCTGCAGTCTTCATCTTTAAACACTCACAGCTACTGAGAATAGCTTCCTCGAATCAGCACGCCTCCCAGACAGAATGACCTGAAAGAGGAAGATAGAGGCAAGAGACATTTACAAATTACGAACCGCTCAAAAGGCTTACCTGGCTGGTTGCCTCTCGGCTGGCACCACTCCGGACATTCCACTCGCGCTGAAGAACACTGCGACCTACAAGGAAGGAAAACACAGGTTAGCAAAGGCAAGACTTTGCAGCGCTGCGCATAGCGCTTACTTATCGCATCATAGCGCTCTTAATGCGCCATCATTTACCAGCGGGGCTCAACCAAGCCAGTTTGCTGCGCTGAAGCTCCGCATACCTAAGGGAGAAAAAAAGAGACATTTTAAACAAAGAAAGGCATGCAGGATAGCAACAAAACTAAAGAACAGCAATAAGACCTACCTGAACAATATCAAACGGGCTGGCGTCAGTGAAGTAACTGGACCGCACTTGCCCATGAAAGACAACGTCCCCCTGCAAAGAAGGCTGGACGAAGAGCACGCCTAATTCTACCACAAGGCAGAACATTCCCCGCAGACCACATCAAGGGCAAAGCTGAGAAGCATACCAGCGAGTAACCCAGCTGGGTGGCGTCCCTGTGGATACCAGGTGAGCGTAACAATTCCTTCATATATGCCCTTTGCTGTTATGGAGCTTGGTGCACAGAATAATAAACCTGCTCATCTTATCCGAAATCTCATTGCAGTTAGTGCAACATGATTTATAAAATAAAAAGCAATTCATTATGTAGTGAATTGCTATGTGATACTGCTTATTTTATGCCTTGTAGGGTATGAGGGTCACCACATTTTTGAAACTTAACTGGATTTGGCTGATTCTGTTGAAACGGACACCATGAATGAGATAGAAATCTCCATGTTAAAATTGGGTGCCCACTTTAAGCTGAAGACGAGCACAATCTTGGAACATTACAGTTTTGTTGTTCGCTACCAAGAGAGTAATGAGTGTGGAAGAATATATAACAGCCTTTCGGCATTTGGCTTTGACGTGCAACTTTGTAAAATCATTAGATTAGCCCTTCAGGGATCCGTTCATGATCCAATTCAGCAATAACAGGATCCACAAGGTATTATGGCTAAAATAATAGATGTGATGAGCATTGCCAAAAGAATGCAACACTCAATGGCGTCTTGCAAAGTTGGCTAAGAATGAGAGCAAGGAAATGCCAGAAGTACTCAAGATTGGGAATGATAAAAAAGCAAAGATAACTAAAGGCTAGCAGTTTCGCCATAAGGGAGCAGTTGACAGTGAAGTTGAACGCCATGTGCAAAAATATGTGCATGGAGGCACAAGCATGGAGCGTTTGTGTTGGGAGTGCAGTATTAAGTCACTTGGCGGTACTGCTGATATGTCCGGGAAGAAAAGTGAACTGCTCCAAATGCAAGAAATTGACATTTTGCAAATTGTTGCAAGAATCTATAATGGAAATTTGGGTTACCTAGGAAGAATATGATGAACATGAATGGTGATGGATATGGTTCATCAGATGAAGATGACAGTGAGAATATCAACATGATCACAGTAATTGTAGTGAGTGGGTGTGTAGGTGAGGAAGACTGTGAGAGTCCTGAGGCAGAGGTTATGGTGAATAGGAGGAGCGTAGTGATGAGATCAGATTCCGGCGCTTACGTGTCTCTCATGTCGCTGGAGGTGTTTGTGTGTGGTGTTGGGAAGAGTGGGGACCTAATACTGACTGATATGAAGCAAAGAGTCTATAATATAGACAAAATAGAGCTATTATGCTATTTCATTGCAAATTGAGTGTTCAAGCAGAGGAGAGCTAGGAAAAGTGCACGTCCCTAGGAAAGGTGCAACATTATTAGGGTGGCGTGAACAAAGGTTACAGCCAAGTTGTTCATGTGTGTCTGAATGGTACGAAGAGGTATGTGAATAGTTATGGATCGGTGTTTGTGAATGGTGTGGGAAAAAGAAAAATTAAAGGGATGAGGCGCCACATTGTATTGAAAGAGGGTAGTCTCCAGGTTGTAACAGAATTACGCAATATTCCTTTGTTCCTGTGTGATGGAGTGAAAGCAGTGGAGTACGTTGTGTGCCATGGGAATCCCAGCAAGAGCTTGTAGTGTGGAATGGGTATCGCCTTTAGTTGTGGTTCAGAAACAAAGTGGAGAGTTGCATCTATGTGTGGCCCTTGGGGAACTAAATTATGTGGTGGTTGAGAGACCTCCTTTGCCAAATATGGCAGAGATGTTTGCAATGATTGGAAATGGTAGGCTATTTACAAAGTCAGATTTATCCTCTGCTTACCATCGGGTGGAGTTTGGAACCGTACTGGCAGAAACTAACTGCGTTTATTACACATGAAGGTATTTTTTTATTACACATGAAGGTGTGGGATGAAATTGCCATGGATGTGTTGGGACCAGTGGATATTGGCGGTGGTCAAGGGAAGTTTATTTTAGTGGTGTTGGTTTTAATGTCAAGCTGGGTTGATTTAAGATTGTTAGGGAGTCTAGTGTTGGTGTGGTGATTGATTTTCTGGAAGAGATATTTGGAAGGGAAGGATATCCTGGTAGTGTTCTTATGGATAATGAGAAGCAATTTGTCGGAAGAATGATGGGTGAGTACTTGAGCAAATGTTGAATTGTGCTCAAGAGGAACACTCTGCATCAATCAGAGTGTCTGAAGTGTAAACAGGAGTATTATGGATGCGATACACATAGTGGGTGTGTGTGGCAAAAGTAGGAATGAGTATATGAAGGAGCAAATGTATGCTCTAAGGATTTCGCCACATGCATAGACTGGGTGAGTCCGTTTGAAATGAGAGGGATAAAAGGAAATACAATATGTCCCCATTGGCTAGGGAGGGGAATGGTGTCTGAGACTAGTGTTGAAGATGTGAGGAAGAAGGATGGGCAGAAGAGAGAGAAGCGTTTGAAGCGAGCTAATGAGATGAAAGGGTACAAGGTCACTAAAATAAGTGTTGACTGGGTGAGGATAAGGAAAGGAGTTGTGAGAAACAGGGATTTGTTGTAAAGTGATCCTGTGCAAGTTGAAAGAGTGATGAGGGGGGCTGTGAGGATAGAGTGGACAGGTGTGTAACTTGGGAAAAGTGGCTAAGTTGAGAGGCTGCAGAGGTTTGAAGGTTGATAGTGAGGAAGGAAGGGAGTTATGTTATATCTGTGGGTGGAGAGGAATGTGGAATGCAGAACGTGATGGTGTCCCATTGGAAACCTGCAGGGTAGATGAGATAAAGAAGGCTGGACGGTTGGGGGGTGCATAGATGTAACTTCTTGTAATAAACAGAAGTATCACTGAGTGAGACATCTTTATTTCAGAAACCTAGCTGTCATTAGTGCCAAACAACTGTCCCATATAAGGAAAACCTATGACCTAACCCCACCTAACATAGCCTATCGCTTCCTACTATCTGACCCAGTTTCATATTTCTGGTGTAGTGAAGTTGTTGAGGTTCCACGGGCGATAGCTGCCAATCTGTGCCATTACCTAACAAGACATCCAGTGTTAGTTCTGGGGAGCTGACCATGTATCTGCTGTGTTCTCACAATCGTAATCTGCCACACATGTGTGGATGATTATCCTTAATGTCCTGCCCAAAGTCCAGGCAGTATCTGACTGATGGCAGCACAAACTACTTCACCAAGTCTAGAAGCGTGACTGGAATTCTGGTATTGCTGCCAGCTCCTGCTTGAATGCTTCTAGAACAGCCGTCATTGCCACAGCTCAGGAGGATGCGCAGATTCTTCTGTCAGCTTTCTGTGCCAGACTGGTGTTCCACATCCTCAGGAATCCTATGCAACTTTTCATTGAGGACACCCCAAACTTCTGAGCAGGTAATACCCCTTGACATTTCCTAACTAGCCGTTGTGATATTCCAAATAAGACTTGTCGGCTGCTAAGCATGGCGCATAGTGCAGAAACAACTCGCAGCTCACCGACTTGGTCATCAATGTTCGACGACCACGCCCTAGTTATAAGGCCGGTTGATTTCCTTTGCGACCCAGTTTGTGATGTGATTGGTACTTGTACATGTTCCAGGTTGCAACTGCAGAATGCGCTGCATTCCATTCTCTCCCCTCTTCTCCCGTCAGCCCCCCGCTTACTTAATGTGCTGTGTTAGACTGATGGCCGTTCCCTTGGGTCAGTTCGGTAACCGTAAAGGCACAGGGAAGGTACACAAGTAATGAGAAACTGATGCTTCCTAAAGTGACATTTAAAACTGTCCAGCTGTGTCTTGATGTATAGTATGCATTGTTTTGAAAGCAATCCACCACAAAACCCCATCTTTCCTTCATGACAAACCCATCACTCACACAAACGCCAGACAAGCAACCCAGCATCTCCTACTCTGCAAACTAAGATGCACACAAAAACAAGTATTTACTCAGTGGGGACGCAGAGCATGGGATACCCTACCTCTTCACAGCCGCATTGCACCCTCCACCACTTTCAGAAAGAGCCTCAAAATATACTGGTTTCCCTACACATAACCGTGCCCCTTCACCTTCCTTGCTAGCACTTGTCTATCCCAATCTTCCTATCATATCCTGAAAATATTTTGTAGCTTTATTTTCACCTTCCACCTTTTCAACATTTCAACCTTGTAAGGAGCTCTGAGACCTGTAGTGACAGAGATTTCATTTTGCCAGTCTTCCACTGAAATGCAGTTAGCGAGGGCTATGGTGGAAGGGGGAAACTGTCCTACCTTCCACTTAGCTGCAGGTGGGATAACATCCAATGATCTACTCCACAGTACCATGATCCAAGCAACCCAGTTTCCTCCCTGTTGGAGCATACTCTTTTTCTTTTATTTATTTTTTCTCACCACGGCCATCTCCTCACCTCTGCCATTTTAATAACATTACAGTAGCACTATGTTACTCAAACTGACAGCTGGTGATCATTTTATCAAAGTAATTGGGATACAGAGAAACAGCAGTAAAAAACGAATTGGCGACAGGTGCCCCTTCATCACTTGGAGCTTCTTCCTTTCTACTACAACGGATAATGTTAGTGGTTAAAAGTACCTGGAAGGGCATATTCCACTGCAGGTCCCAAATGTTTTCTGCTTTTGTGCTTTCCTGTAGCCTTTAGTCTCTGGGCTCCAGCGAGTGACACACCCACTCCGGTTTCTTTGGTAATGCTTATTTCACCTCTGAGTGGATAGGCTGAATACAATTGAGTTTTTTGCAATACTCCTGCATCATATTGACTGTCAGTGAACATTTGTATAGGATGTAGTAAATGGTGGTGAGGGAAGAATGTGACAACCTATTCAAACCTCATGAGGGCTTATACCTGCTTATCGTACCTCAAATGCCAAAAGACTACTGGTGATGAGGCTTTTGACCATTTAAGACCTGCTCCAGCACATAAGTGGCCACTATATTTTGTGTGGTCTCATTCAACCTCTCTACTGCCACTGCTGGTTGATGGTGGTGCGGCAATGGAGTCTCTGTATTTGAATGCCTCTAGAGAATTCCTTTATCATCTGGCTTATAGATGTAACGCTCACCTGGTATCCATGGGGATGTCACTCAGCCTATTTTGACCTCTTACGACCTCAAACCCTTCCCTGGAGGTTATTCGACTGGAGACTGGGCCTGAAACACAGGATTGGTAGAGTTGAACTCCCTATTGTCTCCGTGTGCTTGAACCCCTTCTTCCCCGGGGTCCAACCCTTCCCTTTGATCCAAAGCTCACCTTGTTTTCTTGGATAGTGTGCTCTCCATCCTGCTTTCAGCGCAGGGGCGCGTTGATTGATGCGGGCTCGTTGCTGCCCAGTTACTTCACTGGCAAGAGTCCGACAGGTAAGTATAATGAGTCTTTTGAACAGTTCTCTAACTTTGTTCTTTTTCTTCCTTAGATGATGGCGGCGTGCTGCTGGGATGAGTAGCGCTGAAGGTGAGTGAGAGCGCGATGCACTCCTTTCGTATTTGTATTGAACTGAGTTATTTTTCTGTGTCTTTTAGGTGCCGCGACGTTTTCAGCGTGGATACCGGTTATGAAGAACAAATGCGGTGAGTAAGCGCGGTATGTGGCACCTCGTGATGTTTCCACGCTAACCTGGAGTTTCTTTTCCCTCTTGCAGATGGATGAGAAGTTCCGGAAACAGAGTTCGCCCAGAGCGGCTTGGATTCAGGTAAGCGTTTGAAGCTCGTACAGTATTTAAAAATAAGCGAAGATTTGCAGAATTCTTACTAATGCCTTTTTTCTGTTCTTTTCCCTTTTCCTTAGGAAGCGGCGTGTTGGGATGGGAATGACACCGCCGAAGATGCCCGCAGAACAGAAGGAGCGATGAATGATGGGCAGAAGCGCCGCAAGGTAAGGCTGTTCCTAACGGTGTTCTTGTTCTTGCAGGAGCTGAGCGTAGAAGGAGGATGCAGGCCTACTGGAGACCGATCCGAACACGGTGAGTGTCACGCTGCAGGTGCAGAAAACACAAAGCATGTTTCTCAGCCTGGGCGTGTCTTAAATAGTCTCTGGGTATCCCAGATGTCTCTGGGCTGAACCACACCAAAAAGACTAGACTGCACATGCAGTTCTGCGAACCGAAATGTGGGGGCATCCATCTTGTCCCCATCAATGCACTACCAGTCCAATCCCCAATGGGAGTGAGCGGGTCTGGTGCCACAAGCGCCAAGTCTGACTCCAAGTGGGTCTTTGGAAGGATGGAGAAGCCCTTGAGGGCCATGTAGGTGATCGTGGCCTGGCTCCAGCCTGACATCTTGGAGGGCTGGGGACATGAGGAGCAGGAATCATGACAATAGAATGTGTAGCTCTGTTGCTATCCTGCTCACATGTACTCCAAGCAGGTGCACAAAATCTCTTATCAATAACTTTACTTCGTCCTGGTATCTGCTTTGCGACAGGGGTATACCTCACCCCATAAAGTGTTGCTGAGAACTAACCGGTATTGATAAACTCAGCACCTTTTATGGTTGAATGACGTCAACTTGGCCATCAGTGAATGGCCCCTACGGGCATGCTGCGCTCCTTGGTTCGCTTTTTTCACCATTATGCTATTGCAAAGGATACATTGAGTGCAATAAATTTGACCAATTGACGAAAGGTTTGGCACAAGCCAGTTTACATTGAGAGAAACAAACCCCCCCCCCTTCTCGTTTCTAGTAGAGGTGAGTCTATGATAAATATGAGCCAAATAGGACATCAGTACCTTTTGGTGCGACTAAGTGACCATTTTGATCTTGCCAAATGTTATTAGGGTGCATACGACATCCTACCTTAGACAAAGAACTCTTGTTTGACTCTGGAGCAGTGTCCTGTATAGTAGCCAACTCTTGCTATGGGAGTTGTGGGGTCTGCACTTGACTTCTTTGTCTTAAGAACATTTTAGCCTGAGAACCATAACCCTGCCTGAAGCCTCCTTTGGCAGCATTGTTCGCTAAAGCACCTTCTTTTGATACCTTATCACAAAAGGGTTAGTGGGCTGAACACTTACCAATTGCGATTTGTTTTGGTAATGTGATGGCATCTAATAAGGCAGAACATATGTGTTTCTTAATTGGAGAACCTGGTGTGAAAATGATTCTTAAGATGACTGCAATCCTATGCAAACCCAAAAGCATATTGTCAGTCTATGTTTATTGTAACACTCTTTGATTGAATCAAATGCATGCTCTGGTCTGAGCTACTATATCTGCAACCTGGGCAGAATACACATTGGTTAATTGCACACTTCCTACCAAGCATACCACACACCCAGCATTTAATTTGCAGTTGTTATTGCTATAAATGACCGATACATAAAATAATTTAAATAACCATTGTGTGAGGGTTAGTCAAGGTGGTATTTCCTTTGTTTTGCAAGTTCATCGGCAAGGGCCACAGTCGTGTGACTCAGTCTGTTGGTCTAGGTAGCTAGCAGCGAAGTAGGTTTTAAAACTGGACTCTGCCTGTGTTATGGGAGGAATTCACCAATAACTGTGTACTTGGTAAAACAAGATAGTGAACAGTGATGCTTTTTTCTTTTAATAGGAGTACAGTTACAGAATGTACTCTAACCTCAAGCAGAGAACCTAATACAATATATTAACATTGCTGTACTGCCAGTGCAGTTTCCTCAACAGACTTGAAACAACTGGGAAAACATACAACCACTGGATCCAGTGCAGTGGTGTAATATGCAAGTGGATGGTGCTTTTCACTGTTTCTGTGAGAACTGCCAATGCAAGCACATTCTGATCATGACTATGCAAAATAAACTTCTTGTAACATGGCAACCCTAAAGCAGACGTGATACAAATCTCACATTTCGAACGGATTGTGTCCTCCCACGTATACCTCATCTTTTGATATCTCCAATATCCAGCTTCAGCTGCTTTGGAAAATTATTTCGGCAGGCGGCGCTGTGCGTCGATGCGGTAGACTCGATGTCCCTTAAGGGCCTCCGTCTCGGGGATGACGTCATCGAAGGCATTTCTGATGCTTGTGAATCTGCTTAGAATCACATGCTGTGCATATAGTCCGACATATAGTGGTAACAGCAGAGAATTGCATCTTGTCTTTCGAGGATCGAAAGGGGACGTCCACATGGGCATGCCTCTAACACTATCTCGAACGTAACGTGACATGTAGTGTACCCAAAATCCCTCGCGCGTCGAGGTCCCTCAGATTGTTTTTTTCTGCCCAGCTAGCTGTTCGCCTTATGCAAAGCTCTTAAAAATTGCAAAATTGTATTCTTTCCGTGTCCTCTGTTTTTTTATATATTATTCGTCCCCTCTTTGACGATTACTTCTCAACCACCACCGAAGACAGAGGAAGAACAGACTTCGACGGCCTATACAGTAGGGAGAGTGGGGTCTCGGGGGGGGGGGGGGGGGGGGCAGGGGGGGGAGTCGGTCTCTATTTCTTTATCAAAAATGTCTTTCTTTCTCGCCTCTCTTTGCCCCTTTGGTTTTGCCATCGCTTTAATACACCTGAGCTATGGACAGGACACCATTTTTTAAATGTTGCCCTTCCTGCCTTCCTGTAAAGGCAAGTACCCCTGGAAGGACACACACCAGAGGTGCAGTAAGTGTCTCCCTCGCGATCACCACGAGGCGTCCTGTCGGTCTTGTGTCCTAAGACGATCAAGGAGCGTTGAGTTAAACAGTGGACGGCCTACGCCACGATGCAGGCCGACGGTAGCTCCCCCGCCGCTACAGGCGCATAGAGTGACGAGGAGCTAAGCGACGGCCGTGTCTCCGATACGGATGCCATCGACCTTTCCACGGAGCGATCACGCTCCAAACTGTCCGTCCCCAGTCCCACCAGGCAGGACAATGGTCCCGCTGTGGGGAATGTACACCCTGGCGACAGAGACGCACCCGCTACTCATAGAGGCAAGCGCACAATCCCCAGTACCGCCTCAACGGATCCGTCGAAACGGTCCAAGGCGCCAACAGGTATGCCGAGCTGCTTGACGGCACCCGTGGATAGGCGCGGCCGGTAGCCCTCCCTGCAACAGCGTAATCGGCATGCGTCCGGGGCACTCTTCAGACAAGGGCGCCAGCACCAAAAGTCACAAGGCCATCGAAACGGCTCCTAAGAGCACGCTGACGCAGTTCCAGCAATGTTGAAATCTACGGCGAAGCCGCTTAAACAGCCGAAACCCCTCCCGGAGATGCGAACATCCGCAAAAGATCATTTCGGTGGCCAATAAGCCCAAAGACAGGTTGAAAGACATGTCCACATGCCGGGAAAGGCAGGAAGGCTATTCTGACAGTCCCCAGCCCTTATCCAAAACTAGGCAGGTAGATCCCCAGGAGGAGCCCTTTGCCCCTCTGGCGGAGCCCTTTCCCCCTCTTTATGGACCAGGGAAAAGTTTGAATGGTGTATGAATAGGCTTGCAAAATTTGGGGACTTCTCAGAAAAGTTCACCAAGCCCAAAAGGCCTAGTGAAGAAGTGGCCACAGTGGCCAAATTCCAGAGAACCTCTTGCCCACTTCATGTGGAGGTCTTTGACCCGACAGATCAAGAGGGGGTTCCGCATGACACCTATTTACTAGAGGATGATCCCTTTGAGGATCCCACTGACCGGGCCCCAGATTGGGTGGGGATGAGCCACCTGTGGACAACCCACTGTGGTTGTCACCTTCCCATACCCCGGATCCTGACACCATATGCATGGATCCTCCTTCCTCCCCTCCTCTGCGTCGGGCATCTCCTATAAGATGACCAGATGGCGTTTAATGCCATTCTGAAAAAAGCAGCCGAACATTTCCAGATAGCCACGCAAGAAGCGGTACAAGACTCAGATTTTGTGGAGGATATTCTAAAGGAGAAGCCTCTTGCCAGCCAGGCTATCCTTTTACTTGACTCCATTAAAAGGTGCATCGCCCCTTCCTTACTAACACCTTCACAGACCAGGCCTGTGAACCACGGGTGGAGATACTTTTTTGCTCCTCCCCTACTGACCCTCTCTATATTCGGGGGACATGCCACCCCAGATTCTCTCGTGGTCAGTAGGAGGAAGAGGGTAGGGGGTGCCCTTGTCCACAGGTGAGGCACCACCGGACAAGGAATGCAAAAACAGTATGCTCTAGGAAAGCGGGTCACTACTGTGGCAGCATATTGCACCAGGATTGACAACAATACCACGCTGTTGGCCAGCTATTGTGATGTTCAATGGAACCTGCTACAGGAGAGCCTGCAGGAGGTCCCCGAATCTGTATGTTCTCGCCTGCTCACGATTGTGTCAGAGGGTAAACCAGTAAACCATAATATCCTTAAAAACACCTTAGATGCTGCGCAGAGAGCAGGGAGGACCCTGACCCAGGGTACCCTTTTGAAACGACACGCCTAGTTAAAGAACTCTGGGTTCAAACCGGAAACAAAAGCGTCTCATCAACAAACCAGTAGAGGGGTCTAACCTGTTTTGCAAGGCTGTAGATGAGGCGCTAGAAACTGCCAATAAGGAAAACGAGACTTTGAAATCTTTGAACCAGATCACTGAAAGGCCCTTTCAACAGAGAGGGGGAAGTTCTTGCCACTCCTTTTGCGGACAGTCCTATTCTTATTCCCCACATAACCAATATGGAACGGGTAACACATGGTCCTCAGGACAAGGGTCTGCTGCCTCAAATCGGTATCCACCTAGAGGACAACGCTGCGGGAAAGGAAGGTCGCAATGCCACCCCTAGAGGCTCCACGGCCTCCAGTCAGAAATGACTCTCAGATCCGGGTCCCCTCCCATGCATCCCAGGTCTGGGGACGTATAACATCATGCATGGGAGGAGATTACCACACACCAGTGGGTGCTCAAGACCGTCACCCCCGGTTATTGCATAGCGTTCAGCCGGCCACCTCGATTCAGACCACCGAAGTCCAGACGTCTTAACACCGGAACACCTCATAATCTTACTGCAAGAGGTTGAAATCCTGCAGGAAAAGGGTGCAATCAAAGTCGTCCCCGTTGTACAGGTAAACAATGGTATTTATTCAGAGTACTTCCTTGTACCCAAAAAGGATCTCACCATTCGCCCTGTGCTAGACTTGCGCCCAGCGAACAAATTTGTCAAACCACACGTTTTGAATGATAACACTGCAAGAAGTAATCCCTCTGCTAACGCAAGGGGATTACATGGCAACATTGGACATGAAAGATGCATACTTTCATATTTCAATGTAGCCGGCACACAGGAAATCCCTAAGGTACATGATAGAAGGCTAACACTATCAATTCAAGGTTCTTCCCTTCGGCATCGCCTCAGAACCAAGAGTGTTTACAAAGGTGCTGGCAGTTGCAGCAGCTCACCTGCACAGGCAATCCATTCCTGTATATCCTTACCTCGGCGACTGGCTAATAACAGGAGATTCCTACGGAACATGCCTGTCAAACACCCAAAACACTACAGACCTACTCTTCAGTCTGGGATTCTCCATAAACAAGAAGTCCAGCCTAGACCCCAGCCAAGTCAAACAGGATCTTCCCCTCCAACGAGAGGGTTCAAAACATGCTGTTTCAGATCCCTCAGTATGTAGCCAGTCGAGAGGTGACGGTACGCAAGGCCATGCTACTGTTAGGTATGATGGCATCCTGCATTTATTTAGTCCCTCACACACGTTTGCGCATGCGCTCCATTCAAGAGTGGCTCAACGGCCAGTGGACAATGGGACGATCTAGTGGTCGTCTCGGCAGCCCTCGTTCTCTCTCTCCAGTGGTTGTCGAGGGGAAACCTCTTGAAAGGGAAAACCTTCACCACTACCGCAGTAGAAGCCACTCTCACGGGATGGGGGCTCAGCTCCACCAGCAAACGGCTCACAGAGTTTGGGGCCCAGCAGTAGCATCCACCCACATAATCCTGTTGGAGCTGTTAGCAGTGTTGAAAGCACTGAAGGCTTTTCAGGCACAGCTGCAGCAGAAGACTGTACTGGTCCTCACAGACAGGACCACGGACATGTACTACCTGAACAACCAGTGGGGCACTCGCTCTCCAGGGCTATCCAAACTGTCTCAGAATATTTGGAAGTGGGCTCCCAAACACAAGATGTTCCTACTGTCCCTACTTGCTCCAGGGGAATGCATTCTTCTGGCAGACAAATGGCAACTACACAAAGACATTGTCTCCAATGTTTTAGCACAATGGGGCTTTCCCGAAGGTCGACTTGTTCGCAACTCTGGAGAACTCACAATGCCCAGAGTACGCCTCCAGGTACCCTCCGAACCGATCCAAGGGGAACGGTCTCTGGATAACATGGTCAGGGAAATTTTTTACGCTTTCAACACCCACCCCTCCCCCCACGACTCCCCATCTCAACAAAATTGTGCACAAGATGCACCAGGAACCAGTCACCATGGTATTGCTGGCCCTGATGTGGGCCTGCCAACCCTGGGTCTCCCATCTGATGGAGATGTCCCCATCTCCTCGAATGAAACTGCCTTGCCCATACAACATGCTATCTCAGGACAAGGGGGAAACACTTCATCCATGCCCCTAGACTCATTTTAGCGGCCTGGCTCCTGAGGTCATAGAGTTCGGCCATCTGCAACTTCCTCAGAGATGCATGGACATACTTAGAGAAGCAAGAAAGCCTAATAACAGACATTGCTATTCCAATAAATGAAAAGGCTTCGTCATTTGGTGCAATTCCAAAAGCATCAATCCAATTGATTGCTTGCCTACTCATATTGTACTTTACCTGACTCACCTACTAGACTCCGGTCTAGTTTTGAACTCCCTGAAGGTCCACCTGGCTGCACTTTCAGCATATACCACGTCGCAGCAGAAGGTGTTGTGGTGTACGATTCCAGTAATTGAAGCTTTCATGGAAGGAATTAAGAGAATTCATCCCCATATTTCTAACTCTGCTCCCGGATGGGTCCTAAATGTGGTATTAACCAGACTTATGGGGTCTCCCTTTGAACCTATGCACAAAGCAAGCCTCAAAGCACTTGCTTACAAGGCCGCCTTCCCAGTAGCAGTCACTTTTATAAGGAGAGCCAGTGAACTACAGGCCCTTTCAATCCCAGACCCTTTTGTCATGATTCACAGAGCTAAAGTGGTTCTGCGCACTCACCCACGGTTTGCGGCCAAGTTCATTTCTAAGTTCCATGTGAACCAAGCAATCGAACTACCCACTTTCTTCCAGAAGCCCACTAACGTGGCGGAAAAAAGCCTACACACACTGGATGTGCGCAGGGCAGTCATGTACTATCTGGAAAAAACTAAGCCACTAAGTATAACAAACCAGTTTTTTGTTTCAGTGGTGGATGGTAGAGAAGGGGGACCCTGTCTCTAAATCAGCCATCTCAAGAAGGATTGTCAATTGCATCACACTCTGCCACACTCTTGCCAGGAGAGATCTGCCCTTCAAGCCTAGAGCACACTCTACTCGGGGCACTGGAGCTTCTATAGCATTCATTGCAAATTTTCCTCTCGAGTCCATTTGCAAAGCGGCAACCTTGAGTTCTGTACACATCTTCTACAAAACACTATTGCCTAGATACTGATTCTAGGTCTGATTCTCAGGTGGGGACAAGCAGTACTAAGGCACCTTTTCACTACTTTCCTTCTCACATCCCACCACCAACTTTGGGTACTGCTTGCTAGCCTATGCACAGCATGTGATTCTAAGCAGATTCACAAGCATTTCTTATGATTGTATCTGCTTAGAATCACATACGCCCACCCTTCCTCCTCTCTCGGATGGAAGTAAAATGGACATCTTGCTACTTCGGCTCTCTTTCTGTCCTAACTCACAATAGTCATAAGGCTCCCTCACGGCAGAAAAAATACAATCAGAGGGGCGCGTGAGGGATTTTGGGTACACTACACGTCAAGTTGGGGATAGTGTTACAGGCACGCCCATGTCAACGTCCTCTTTTGATCCTCGAAAGACCAGATGCAATACTCTGCGGGTACCACTAGATGTCAGACTACATGCACAGCATGTGAATCTAAGCAGATACAATCGTCAAAAATGCTATTCCGGTAAGTAATGCATGTCATATAGCACGCGCAGCACCCGTTTTTCCGAGTAAGCTTTTGCTTCTTGAATTACGGTGCGATTCAGATATTTCTTCGAGAATTATCAAAAAATGTCTGCGTCTTCGGCTCTGACAACCCCAAAGACCAGGTTTAAAAAAAATGGCAATACTGCGATGCAAAAATGTCGCCAACTGATCCACATCGGGTGTGCTTGTGGTGTCTGTGTGGAGCGCAAAACCTTGACCTGCCAGAAGTGTCAGTCGATGACCGGAAAAGCTTTGAAGGAGCGTAAGGGGAAGTTGGCGGTAGGTAGAATCCCCAAGAAATCACCTTCGACTACCTCGTCCAAGAAACCTTCTTCCGACGAAGCGAGAGACGACACTCCTCGACGGAAGAAGACTAAAACGCCCAGGCCTGGGAGTGGCTCCCACCACTCGTCAAGGAAATTGAAATAGACGATTTATGATGCCTCTTCTTCTTCTTCCTCGTCTGACTTCTACCCAGAGAGGACTATATCTTGTCCCTCCAAGGCCTCTACTCTGGCTGAATGGGAATCATTCAGGTAGGAAATGCTAAAGGTTTTCCAGAGCCATAAACCCTCAAAGCAAGAAGGCCATTCTCCTACCGCGCCTTCTGAAGCCGGTAAGGAAAGGGTTCCAGCTAAATCCTGCACGCCATCGAGCATGGGACGAAGGCCAGATTCTCATCGAGAGCTGTTGAGGCCGCGACACGATGAAGTCATTGAAGACTCCTTTGAGCCATCGAAGTCCGTCACGGACAAAGTTCAAAGACAAGTCTAAGTGATAGACGCCATCGGTGGTGCTGTCGAAGCCACTGGGTACCATCGATGTCCAAGACGTCTTCATTGAAGACTACATCGGCATCTGGCTCAAAGCTATCAACGCCTTTGCCAGTAATTCAGAAAACCTTCACTCCTTTGCCTAGGATGGATTTCTTTAAGTCACTCACTTCCATTTATGAGGACAATGAAACATCTGATGACAATGATGCACCCTTTGGATTGCAATATGGCACTCCAAATGTCCCTGCAAGCAGCAACCGTTACCTCCAAGCAGTCTGCTTATCAGACTATCCCACCAAATAAAGGTATAGAGAAAGGTATAGACGCCTGGTCAAGGAAAGTCTTTTCTGCTCGGAGCATGGCTCTCAAATCAGGCAACTCTACATGTGCCCATGAGAAATTCACCTACGCCCTATGGGACTGTATATTCATGGCGGCAGAAGATCTTCCTGAAGGGGAGGAGAGAGATGGCTTCTTGGCCATTGTAAAAGATAGCAAAGAGGCCATGTGGGAGTGTCTTCAGTCGGCTTCGGATTCTGCTGACCGTATCAGCAAAGCCATGGTGGCAAGCACTGTTATTTTTTTTATTTTTTCATTTTTATTATAGCAATTAGTTCATACAAACTTTAATTACAAAACCAGCACAAAAACGCATCATTCCAAACCAAGAGTTCCTCAAGTCTTTTAAGATCGACACTTAAAACAACTTCTTAACCCCCCACCTAAGAGTTCTTTGGTCTAATGTCTTGTCGTAGTTAACCAAACGCAACAACTCACTCATTGAAAACAAGGCATCAACATGATTCAATTCACTTAAAATACTTATTACCTACTCCAAGAGTTTCTCAAGAAAGTCAACCACTGCACAGGTTAACATCACATTGTTACCTGTTAGCAGCCGAAACCACCATTCATCCAAGTTATTATCAATAGGTGCAAATCTCCCCAGAAAGCATGAACGTTGTGTTGCTATTGTGGGACATTCCGTAATTAGATGTTTTAGAGATTCTATTTCAGTTGTACAGAATCAACAAAGATTGTCTTCAGTCTCAATGTCATGTCTTCTCTACAGCAATTCTTTAGTTTTATAAACATTCAGGCGTAGCCTCAAAAACTTGTTGTGATACATTCGTGAAGGAAATTTTGACACAAATTTTGGTAATTTGTCTAGGCAATTGCTTGACGGACCCAAATTCAGGGATGACAGTATTTTCCTGCGTATTTCATCGTTCGAAATCCAGTTCCACTGTCTTAATTTTTTCTTTGCGAGTTGTGGAGTCGCTATCACCATCTGCCAGGTTATGTCAGCTATCTCTAAGATCAAATATTTTATACGCTGGAGCAACATTTGACAAATGCATTTTGCGTAGTGCTTCAATTGATTTCCATTGAATGGTTCCATGTAGCACCTCTAGCTCCAGTTCATGTCTTATTGCAACAATTGAGGTGCTACATGGAAGTCGCAGTAGTAGTCTCCAAAATTGGCCTTCTAATACAGCCCAGATACGGTTGTCGATGTTCCAACATGCTTCTGCCCCATAAGTAATTACTGGGACAACTTTCTGTATATAGAAGGTCCTTAACGGTAAGGGTGTAAATTTACCATATTCAAAGTGTAACTTTTGTCCATGCAGTGTTTCAAATCGGCCACCCAGTCCCATTCACAAACAGATCTGTTTATTTGCACCCCCAGATATCGGATTGATGATAGTCTCAATTGACTCTCCAGCTGCTGACCACAAGTTCTTATTTCCTTTTTCAAATGACCAATTGCATCTAGGCGGACTCTGTTGGAAGTATCGTTGTGCGGTGCCATCAATGGTTGAAGTAGAGCCAGTGGGCAGGACTGTGACAAAGGTTTCTTCCAAGTTTCTCACGATTGATGGTGTCAAAAGCTTGACGCATATCAATAAAAGCTTTAAACAATTTTTTGTTATGCTTTAATGCATCAAGCTTCAATAGATTTAATATCAAAAGATTCACTTTGCTTCCAATGTCTTTGGTAAATCCTGTTTGTTGACAATCCATCAACCCAGTAGCAGTTGCCCATAATGTTAACTTTCGTTGTAAACAGGTCACAAACATTTTTCCTATTGTGTCCAGAAGGGCAATAGTTGTTCGGATCGTCCCTATTGCCCTTCTTAAATATTGGCACAATAACTGATGTCCAAGAATCAGGATTCTTTTTTGAGATCGAAATCAGCTGAAAAAGTTTCTCAATAAATTCAGCCCATAATTCCTTTTTATCTTTTAACAATGTTGGACAGCCCATCAGAGCCTGCTGCACGTGAATTTTTTTGTTGTTGAATCATTGTCACAATCTTTCCTTTTGGTTCATTCACGTCCCAAAGCACTGAACAATCCAGAGTTATTGGTTCATTTTGTATCGACTTTCCATTGAAAACTGAATTAAAATGATCTTCCCAAGCCGATGCCGAAATTCCGTTCGCAAGATTTGTGTCTTGACATAGGGACCCCTTATTGAGCATTATCCAGATATCTCTTACTTTGTGTTGCACAATCAACTTTAGCATGAGTTCAGCACTTTCTTGATCTCTTGTTAGCTGATATGATTTAAGCCAATTGCGGTATTTCGACTTGCGCTTTTTTATTTCGGTTGCAACGTCGCAACCTCTGCTTTTTTTCAACTGTCTTATGTCTTTATTCAGTCGTTTTTTCTCTACGCTCACCGACAAGCTAAATACATATTTGTTTGACTGCGAATTGTTAATTAGCTGTGGCTTTGTAGCGAAAAATTGTTGAAATAGAGGTGGATAATTTAATCTGTTGGCTACAGAGTTAGTCCTTTCCTCTAGATTTTTACTCAGCTTTTGTATATGGCTGTTGTTTATTCTTAATCTATTTGCACCTTGATTTATTTCTAATGGACAGCTGTACATTAATTTTGAGCCGCCCCTTGGCGTTAACAGAGAAAGCTCTAGAACAAGGTGATCGCTTTTGGATGTCTTATGTATTGCCAAGCGTTTTTATTTTTGACCAAGATGAAGAGGTAATCCAGATATAATCTAATTTTTTCATGCTGCTCTCTCTCTGCCAAGTGAAACCAGCTGGAATATCACCTTGTATTCTGCCATTTATCATTTCACAGTTTCTTGCTTTTATGGCCCGTTTCCCGCAATCACCTCTTGAAAGGATTGTGGTGGTCGAGATTAAACTTGCTTGCGGATCGTCATACCAAGAGAAATTGAAGTCGTCACAGATTATTATTGCAAGGTTTGAATATGCTATTAAGCACGGATCAATTATATATATGACTGAGATGATAAATCGTGCAGTAGATATCATAACTGGATTCCAGTAAGTGTTAATTACAGATGTTTCGCCTCATCTTTTTTTTCTGTCCATTTCTAGCAATGTTCCTTGTACATAGAGATTTGGGTTATAGATTTGAATAACTTGCCAGCCATGGACGTTATTCACCATCGTTAGTAGCCCAGAGAAGGGACGGCCCTGCTTGTTTTTTCCAGTTGCATTTAACATTACAGTATATCCATCTTTTACTGGGGTTTCTCGCAACCAAGTTTCTTGCAGGCATATTGCAAAATTATTTGTCAAGGGTAGCAACCAGTCTTGGAACAGATGGTTAACGCCTCTTGTGTTCCATGAAATTAGCCCACCCACTTCCTTTCCACCGAAGTTGGCTAGTTATGAATTAAGTCTAGAGTTGGTACCACTTCTCGACTTATTAACGTTGCACTCCTGGTAACGCACTTCGTTAGAGGATTTGGGTGATTTCAATTTGAATTGTTGCCTTAAAGCCTCTCGTCTTGAATCATTTGACGATTTTGAGCCTGCTGGAGACGAGTTACAATCTTCTCTCGATTTGGACTGCTGTTTTTCTGCTTGGATGTCAAAGCCATAAGATAATATTTTGTCTTTCGCAGCTAGAAGAGTTTTTTCCACTGCAGTTGATCTTATGTGCAGAAATACTTTGTCAGCGACGTCTTCTGAAATATATTCAACAATGACTGTCATCCGAGGTGATTGTCCTCAATGTGATTGTCCTCAATGATGGAATAGTATGAAGTAATTGTAGCACGTTCCTTCGGTTAAGGTTGATATCTTTGTCATCAGGGAAAAGATTTTCAACCAGAATCTTCCAAGTCACTGGACTTTTCACGTCAGAAGACCTTGACGTTTTAAAATCTCTTTGAATCTTCATTTGTGCCGAAGTAATTTTAGGATTTAAGTTTTGACTCTGTTTGAATTTCACTTGCTCTGTAGCTGCTGAAAGACTTAAGGTAGTAATTTTATCACTTGAACTATGCACATTTGGCTTAATTTTTGGTGCCCCACTGCCCTGTTCCTTAATAGGGGCTGCAACTTTGTGTGCCATATCATTAGTCCTGATACTGGAGATCGATGTTGAAACAGGATCAGCGGGGGCTGGAATATGAACCCTGCAGATAGCTCACATAAATGAATTGAGTCATCTTGCGCCATACTAGAATCGGCATCAGTGTCAATTCATGCTCTCTTCCTTGAGCTCTGTATTTTAGTTGCACTTTGCTGATCTTTGGAATTTGAAATTTTGATTGGATTAGCATGTGTTGCTAAATGTACATCTTGTTTTTTCTTGTCTTTATTGTGCTCGAATAACCCCAATTTTTGTGGAGTTGGTAAGTTTCTAACAAATTGTTTAGTGTTAGATGACTTTCTCCTTGCTCCATTTTTCGCAGCCTTGCGTTCCCTGGTTGTTAATTGTACAGGATTTGCTTTGCACGATAGTGGGCCATTTACTGTCCGGTTCTTGGCAGGCCCAGTAAAATTTCCAAAAGGCAATTGCTCTGGCTTGCTGGAGAAACACTCCATGGCATTCGACTTATTTGATTGATCGGAAGCTGTCGTCAAGCCACAGTCTGATTTAGTGCTGGCACATCCGGAACCACTGTCACAATATCAACTGGAACTTCGGTTGGCACCATCCGGTTAGGGGCTATGCCCACAGCTGAATCAAGTATTGACACAGTCAACTTTGCAGTCGGGGTTATGACTGGCAATGTTTGTGAGCCCGTACTATTGAGGTTGTAGAACATGACCATTTTCTTGTGGGCTGTGTCTCAAAGTGCCCACCATTCTTATTTACGTTGTGCCTCAACCATTTCATGCATTCAAGTACCGCATTCATGAGAGTAGTATTTGTCAGCATGTGCGCTGGATGCTAAATCACCCAATCGGAAATGCCATTGTGTTCAAAGTTCAGCTTCCCTTTCCATTCTTTTCTGTAAGGCATTATTAACCTGTGCCAAATTCTCAATTTTTGACATTAAAGTGCATAATTGTGAACCTTGATCTTTTAAAGAGTCATTTAAAGACTCCTAAAGTTTCACGAAAGGAATCGGTGCTAGTGAAGTTGCTGCTAGCATGTTGTTGTGAATTTGGATGCCGGCTGCCACTGATATGTTTGCTTTGTTATTACATTCCATTTCCAGGTCCTGCATTTGATGGCAATCAAGTCGCTGCTTTGTATGTCCGGTAGTGGAACGCATACTTGAGTCAGTGTGCAGTAAGGAATAGCTTTTGTCCCCCAACCTAGTGCATGGTATACCAGGAGAATTAAGCTCCCTACTTGAAGGAGCTATTTCGATCGAAGACCGGCCTTTCATGATCAGGGTCCTTGTCTGTGCCTTGGTTCGTGATTGCAAAGTCGAATGTGGCCGCTTTTGCGGATCACCCCCAGGGGTGACACACTTAAGTTGTGAGTGTGGCTTTTTAGCAGGTTTAGAGACAAAACTATTAATTAGTTTGTCCTTAATTGACCGATAGTCGGCAATCGGACGCTCGCCAAGTGTTCTTCAAGGCCTGCTAAATCTTGTCCAATCATTCTTTGCATTTTGGAAGTTGATGATGTGCAATTCAAAGGTATTCGTGTATCAGATGAGGCTTTGCATGAATATTTCGTGCCCACTCGCACCGGCAGATGCCTTGAGCTATTAAAGTGCGAGGGCGATCCAACTGACATAGCACTGTTTTGCTCACAAGACACCTGCCTCACTTTATCTAAAGATTCTTCAATTACTACTTTAGAAGTGCATGTTTTACTATTTGACTGCGCTCCACTTGTTGTTTCTACTTGAACCCCACTGAGACCCTGCAACATAGGCTGCTCCAGTTTTGACTCTAGTTTCTTCATTGTGGTCAATGCGGCGTAGGGCTGGGGAATTCGTAGCGGCTCGCCTTCGAGTTCAGAGTTTGAACAGAGTACCTCACGTACTCGTAACGATGCCAAACAATCATCTCTTGTTGTAAATGGGTGATAAAAACAAACGTGTTTTGCTGGGATGTTTCAGCTGGCACTTGAATTTGTAGTAGCTCTTGATTGATAATGTTAAACGGCGAAAGCAACAACGCTGTATTTATTTCAATAGTGTTGCCTCGCTCCGGTACAAGAGTGACATTGACTTCATTGACTTCAACTCTGCGATCAGAAACGTAGCCTCAAGGTCAGTTGTTTTTGTAGCAACTGCTCGTGCGTCAGTATCTTCACACGGTAATAATACACTTACTGAAGCACGGCGGCAGCTTTATAATAGATGCTTGCTGGAGGCAATGCTTGCAATGCATCTGAAATGAGGTGAGAGCTTAAGAAAGACTCAGGCCACAGTCTGTTGGCAAAAACACTCATTTTAGCTAACATTTGTAGCGCAGGAACAGACGAAACTGAAGCCCGTTTCCGTAGTTCAGGATACGAGTCTAACATTATCGGCTCACTGCTTACCTCGGAAGTGATGGCGAGAGATTTGTCCATTTCACTTTCGTTTTCCATGGCCGCACGCCTTTCCAGTAACGTACCTTGCCGAGTCAAAGGGCCCACCATGCCCTGCTCCGACCAGTCCGGAGCAGACTGGGGCAGACTGGGACTCTCCACAGGACTCCTTGCAGTGCTCCGCACACGCGTATACCTTTTAAGGTGGAGTCACAGGTGGAGTCTCGGAGTCTCAGCGTTAAATTGCCAAAGTAACAAAACAGAAAGCAGAAAGACTCCGGTAGTAGCTGCAGCTCCTCTCTCAACAGACTCTGGGGCAGACTGGGACTCTCCACGGGACTCCGTGCCATTATACTCCAGCACTGTTATATCCAGGTTTGCTTGGTTAAGGAAGTCTGGATTTGCAACGGACGTGCAGTCTAGACTCCTTAATATGCTTTTTGACGGGTCTCATCTTTTTGGCAGCAAAGCTGACGAAAGCCTGGAGAATCTGCAGACCTCAAAGTCGGCAGCCAAGTCTCGAGATACCACTACTAGGCAGCCTTAGCCCTTTCTCCCCAGTGGACTATCTTGGAGGGGTAGATCTTTTGCTACTACTCCTAAGTTGGAAGCGCGAGAGGAATGGCTGGTCAAAGAGGCCAAAGAAGATTCCCTTTTGGTGGACAAGGGAGAGGTGCTAAACCCGCCCAATCAGCAGCAGCTTTACCCTCAGCCACTGATTCAGCCACCTCAAAACCTCTGAGGTCTTGACTCACGACACCCCGGTGGGAGGCAGACTGTCTCAGCATCTGAAAGAATGGGGGTGGGAGGGTATTGCGTCGGATGCTTGGGCATTACAAACCATAGCCTAAGGTTACTGCCTCCCCTTCATTCAGAGACCTCAGAATCATCCACTGGGAAGCCATTCGTAAAAAAGGTTTCAGATCTGTTACTTGTGCAGAAAATCTTGACCCTGCTAAAGAAAGGTGCTATAGAGCCAGTACCTGTAACGGGGAGGAACAAAGGATGGTACTCTCCATATTTCCTGATTCCCCAAGAAGGATGGAGGACTGAGACCATCCTGGACTTGAAATAATTGAACAAGTTCCACAGGAAGGACAAGTTCAAGATGGTCACACTTTCTCAGATTCTTCAGGTTCTCCAGCTCCAGGAATGGATAATGTCCAAGACCTTCAGAATGCTTATTTTCATGTGCCAATCCATCTCGAGCGCAGAAAGTACCCAAGTTTCACTGTTGGCGGTTTTTATTATCAGTTTCGAGTTCTGCCGTGAGGGCTTTCAACAAACGGATGGCGGTGGTGGCAGCGAGTCTGAGGAGAGGGGGGGATTCACGTCTACCCCTACCTGGACGATTGGCTGATCAGGGCGCGTTCTCCCAAACAGGTCTCAGCGTGACCTACTACACTCTCCACAGACTGTGCTTCTCCCTCGGTTACAAGAAGTCCCACATGATACCATCTCAAAAGCTCCAGTTCATCGGGGCTGTAATGGATACATCCCTGGGAAAGACCTTGCCATCCGAGGTGAGGGCTCAAGACATTTTTCAGATGGTCACCAGATTTCAGAGTGCCCAGCGTCTCCCGGCTTTCGACCTCTTGAGGATTCTGGCGTCATGGCATCCTGTATTTTCCTGCTGCCAGAGGCTTGTCTGAGAATGATATCCCTTCAATGGGCTCTCCGGACACAATGGTCTCAATTCCTGGACGACATGTCAGATCTACTTCAGGTTCCAAACATGGTTGCACAGAATTTCCTGTGGTTGGCCTCCGAGGACAACATTTTGAAGGAGAACCTTTTTGGCAACCATGGCAGGAGATAACAGTAATTATGGACGCCTTACTCACGGGGTGAAGAGTCCACACCAACGATCTGACAATCGGCATCATTGGTCTCCATCAGAATCCAAACTACACATCAGTCTTTTGAAGTTGAGAGCAATCAGACTTGTGCTGAAGGCTTTTCTGCCCCCCCTGTACGGGGAAAGAATGTCCTCATAATGACGGACAATACAGTGGCCATCTACTACCTCAACAAGAGAGGTGTAGGGTCACTACCACTGTGCAGAGAAACAATGCAGCTCTGGTTCTGGGCAATTCAAGAAGGAATCCCGCTATTGGCAGTTCACCTAGCCGCAGAGGAGAACACAGCAGCGGATGCTCTGAGCAGGCAGAGCACATTCTCCCAGGAGTGGGAACTAGCTCCTTCAGGAGATCTTTGCCCTTTGGGGAACCCCTCAAGTGGATCTGTTGCGACCAATGTCAACCGGAAGTGCTAACTGTGCTGCTCCAGGGAATTTCCCCAAAGAAGAGCTCTAGGGGACGCGTTTGTAGTGCACTGGGAGTTTCCACTTCTGTACGTGATTCCTCCAGTCCCTGTCATTCGTCACGTGATCGGAGGTTGAGAATGTTCAGGAAATCCATGATCCTAAGTGCCCCAGAGGTGTTATCTTTTCTGCTGTTCTTGGCCAATCTGGGGCTCAGGTTGGGACCATTAAAGGTTATTTGGTGGCGCTTTCGATCTCTAGCTCGTCTGAGGAAATGTCATTTCTGATGCTTGTTAATCTGCTTAGAATCGCATGCTGTGCATATGGTCTGACATCCAATGGTAACTGCAGAGTATTACATCTTGTATTATGGGGACCGAAAGGGGATTCGACATGGGCGTACATGTAACACTATCCCTATCGTGACGTGTAGTGTACCCGAAATCCCTCACTCGTAGAGGTCCCTCAGATTGTTTTTTTGCGCCCAGATAACTGGTTGCCCTATTGTGGAGCTCTTTCATAAGAGACATTGTTATACCTTGTTTGTCGATTATCCCCTGATAGTAACTTCGGTGCTTCCTGTGCTACAGTAACTTCGGTGCTTCCTGTGCTACGCCGAAGACAACGGGGGACTTCAACACTGCGGTGGACTTCAATGCCTAAACTCCGGCGGCAGGGCCGTCCACGTGGTCGGGCCCTGTGGCCGGCCTACACAGTAGGGAGAGTGGGGTCGGGGTGGTCATATCCTTTGCACCACTTGCAGCGCAAGACACCCTTGGAAGGACACGCGCACACGCTCACACTCACGCAAGACCCTGAGAAGTCCCAAGAGGGATGCAAAGCAAGCGCAGCGGAAAGCCAGGTGGAAAGCAGGCCGGCGCAAAAAAGCTCTGCAGAAGAAAGCTGGTGCTTCCCTCTGAACTAGAGAAGCAGCTGGAGAAGCCGGGTGAGAGCCGGAGGAGTACCGCCGAACAACTGCAGCAGAGGAGGAGCTGGCGGTGTGACAGAGGCAGTGAGGTCGAGAGAGAAGCTGTCCATGAAGCCGTGGAAGGACCAGCAGGACAGAGCATGCTTCCCGGAGACGCACGTGCTGCAGCCCCATATCACACGTCGGACACGCCAAGCTACACTGGTGAGTCTGCCCAGGAACAGTGGGAGCCCTGGGGCGTACCGGCACAGGTTTAAAGGGAATGTTGGAAAACTGTAAATACGTGAAATCCCCAATTTAAGTAAATTGTGGGAATCGGTATATCGTCATTTCATCGCCGCACTTTTCATCGCAGGGTTTTTTGCCACGATTTTCTTTTCCCCCAAAAAAAAAATCGAATTTATTGGGTGGGTAAATTTTAAAAAAAATGGGTTTGGGTGTTCGGGATGTAAAAAAAAGAAAGGGTGGTTTGGGGGGGTTACCCCCAACCCCCCAAAAAAAAAAATGTGGTGGTTTTTAAAAAAAAAAAAATCGCGGCAAAAATCCCTGCGATGAAAAGTGCGCGATTAAATCACATAGATCCGTGTGAATCTACAGAATAAGTACTACAATGAAGTGATGAAACCAGAGAAAGTATGAATAGCATTGAAGTGAATCTGTAATAATCTGACATGAAAGCCAGGCTAAGAAGCAAAGCCAAGCAGGCAAGCATAAGTGAATGATTGAGATGAACAATTTCAAGAGTCAAGCAGATATTGTTACCGATTACTGAAAGAAATATATGGTTTGTGATCATAAGGAGCATTGCCAAGAGTCAAGCAAGCATTGCCAAGAGTCCAGCAAGCATTGCCAAGAGTAAAGTGAGAATTACCAAGAGTCAAGCAGATATTGTTACCAATTGAATGGTTGAACCTGTATACAAGAGAATCGTGGTAAAGGGGCGTCGGAGGTTGTTGATCACATAAGATTAGAAACTTTGAATCTGTTTCCTAGCAGGAGAGTGTACTGGTAAGCCTTTGATGAATTGAGCAAAATAACTATACATTGAATTTCCTAATAGGAGAGTATATTGGAAAGCCTATGGGGACCACAGAAGGCTTGAAACAAAATAGCAGGAGAGTGTACTGGTAATCTTATGTTGGTCATTTCAAGTTAAAGCTAATTTAAGGATTTATTACAGGGTATTGAAGGACGCCCGGTGGGAAAGAGGGTGCAACAACTCAAATTGCATTGTGAATGACACAAAGAGGTTTGGTGGAAATTGTTGATGAAGACACCACGCCTAGCAACCTGTTTCAGGAGGCTGGGCTGAGAGTGGGGAAGGTGGCTACCCTACGTGGGGAAATGCTAGATGAGTTAATAGAAAGGAAGGAGGAGCAAGAGGAGGGCAATACTTAAACTCACAGTAGGGAAGACAAAATCAAATGGAACGGTGTGTCCATGTGTAATCGAGTTTGACCCAGGATGACCTCTCCCCGAGCCCCAGGAAGTAATTGATTTGTTGGATGGTGTAGTCGAGCCACCCATCCTCTCGTGAAAACATTGTGGAGGCCTCCGTTGTAGTTGAGGGAAGAGCGGCAGTGGAGCTGGGCGACGGAGGAGGATGGAAAAGGAGGTGGTGGAAGTTTCCCTGTTAGTCCCAATTTCGAACAGGTTTTCTATCCTGAATAATCGGGATCTCCCAACAACAGGGTGCCCATAAGCTAGGAAAAAAAACAGTAAAGACCTGCAGAGGGCCGATCATGGCGAATAGAATTTAAGCCTGGGAACGAAAGGATTGGGGGGACTGAAGCCATTGACTAGGAAAGGAGGGGCCAAGGGAGAGAAGTTTGTTGAGAAGGAGGAAAAGAAAGGGTCATTGTAGTGCTGCAAGGAGAAAGACATCGAAGCACTTGCCGAGGGGGTAGCAAGTATATAGGGTATGATGGCGAAAATCCTGAACTGGGCATATTAATGGCAAATCCATACAAGGAATGAATAACCAACGGAAGATTGATGGTACCTCCAAGCCTTCAACCAATCTGAAAATGTATGTGGGCCAGGCTCGGGACAAGGATGCTCCAAGTGGGATCAGGGAGATCTTGCAGCACTCTGATCTGACGCAAGGGAATGGGGATCCTAGATGGGAAAATCTGATAATAGAGGTAATAGAGAAACCGGTTCATAGTGATAATTTCGACAACAAAAATGTCGAAAGTCAAAATTTCGAAAAAAAAATGTCGACTTTTTTTTTCAATGCATTTTTTTTTCGAAATGGGGGGGTTCCCCCCTAACCCCCCTTTTTTAAATTTTTTTTTAATTTTTCCCTTTTTTTAACTCCAGAAACCCTAAAATAAATATATAATTAAAAAAAACGAAAGTCGACATTTTTTTTTCGACATTTTTTTGTCGACATTTTTGTCTGTCGACATTTTTTTTTTCAAAATTATGACTGCCCACCAGAGAAAACCAGCTTGAAAAGCAAGTCAATCACTTATGGATAATGTTGGCAACCTGAAAAGCCACACAACAAGTAGATCAAGTACTGCCCAGACAAATCCCAAGGACAGGGTGTCCATCTCCCCCCCCCCCCCCTCTCCCCCCCTCTCCCAGAAAGGAAACAAGGCGGGTATCACCAGGAGATTCTGGCAAGAGGAACGATAGTTATGGCTGGCAGAAGTATCCCGTAGTCATGACTAATGTCCCCAGGTTGGTGGAAGGTACATACGAGAACCAACAGGCGCTGATTAATAAAGCTATTTGCTGGATATGACACAAGAGAGGATGCGCCACAGTAATTTGTGGTGACATCGTCTATTGTTAGAGAATGGGTTTAGCCTGTGGTACCGATGATTGCATACAGGTTTTCCTGAAACAGTGGTTAGTGCAGGGGTTACTGGGGATTGAATCTATAGCTTATCCCCCCCAGGGTTGTAATATTACCTTGAAGGCCTCATTGCAGGGCCCTCAACCACATGCATTGGAGAGGGTAGAAACTTTAGCGGTGAATTCTGGGGCACTTGTGGACTGAAGGAACCATTGGGACCTGTTGTTATGGGCATGAGAACTGCGCCCAGTGAGATGGCTGCCAGCTTGGAGGGTGTTGATTGACTGCCGCAGACTCCTGAACCCCAAGTAATTCAAAGGCAGCCCCCATTAACATCTTTGTCCTGAACTATAGCAGGCCCAAATAAACGCCTCAATGACGGTGAATGGGTTAGATCCATGGAGGCCTACGACGTCCTAACTTTCCAAGAGACATGGGCTCTGGAGCATATAGTGAGGCAGGGGTGTTCGAGACCTTAAAAATAAAACCCATAAAAGGTTTAAGCAGGACGCCATCGGGACTTTGGCAGTTTGGTTGAAGACAGCACTTAACTGGGAAATTAAGCAGGGTATCACAGGATCACTGGACTTGCTACAATTGGAGGTTACCACTGCTAACCATTATGGCTTTTTGTTATTTAATGTTTGTAACAGACTAAAGGTCAAGTCAATGTTGAATGCAGTATTAGCCCTATCTGAAAACCTTGATGATGGGGGAAGTGGCTGGCAGGGTGAACTAAGGGGTCATTGTACTGGGGGATTTTTTTTTAATCTTCTTTTTTATTAATTTCCTCATAATAAGCAAAGAAAAGAACACTGACCCAAACAGGAACAAACTAACCCCCCCATGCCCAACCCCAAAAAAAAAAACCCTTGCGACGGCGCCAATGGTCCTTCCCATCTAGACGTTCTCCTTCCCACCTTTAACCGTAGATGTCCAACAGTTTGAGTCTTTGGGGGCACCATTGTTCCCTAAACTCCCCCTTGAGATAGTCCAGTGTCTCTCCCCAATCCGCAGAAAAGTTCTCCAACGTATTATTGGCAGCATAGGTTGCCCATTCCATCGAGACTATATCCCGCATTTTTCTTAGCCAGTCTTGCTCTGTCGCAGTCTTAGGGGTCTTCCACCTCTGTGCAATAAGGGCCATCGCAGCTAAAATGAACACCACTTTTGCCTTAGTACTACCCTGCCTCTCTCCAACCCCCCCTTGTCCTCTCTTCGCCAGTAATATCTCTCGGGTGTCTTGGCTAACTCCCTCACCCAGTGCCTGGGTAAGAGCTCGTGCGATATCACCCCAAAAGGGCCGGATAATGGGGCATTCCCACCATATGTGGGGAGCAGTGCCTTCTTCCCCACAACCCCTCCAGCACATCTCCAAAGTTGCCGGGTACATCGCGTGTAGGCGGGCTGGAGTGTAGTGCCAGCCATATATATACTTGTACTTGGCCTCCTGCAATTGGACTGCCTTTATCACCTTTGAAATCTGCTTCCATAACCTTTCCCAGTCCTCTTGTTCCATTCTGACTCCCGGGTGCTGTTCCCACCCCCTCATGTAAGCCCAGAAGGTTTTCGAGCCGGCACACTCTTGTTGCTTATATAAATCCGAGATTAGCCCTCTGGACCCCTCATGCGTTGTTAGAAACCGTTCAAATTAGTTAGTTCTCGGGTCCCAGCTTTACGTACCTCCACCAACATTACCCAGTGTCTGATCTGGAAGTATCGGTGCCTCTGCTGCTCTCCCACCCCAAATCTCTGCTTGCATTCCTCAAACGTAATCACATTTGCACCGCTAAACATGTCCCTCAGAGTTCTACAGCCCCCACTCTCCCATTTCGCAAAAGCCCCCTTCTCCAGCCCAGGTGTGAAGTCCCCATTATTGAAGATTGGAGTGAACGGCGAAGGGAAGGTCGTAATCGCCCACTTCTCCAGCGCCCTATCCCAACAGTCCACCACTCCCTTCATAATCGCACTTAAACATAGGTGGGACGGTCTCAACCTTCATGGGAGCCAGAGTACTTCCCCCAAAATGGTGCCGAGCTACAGCTCTATCCATTTTGACCCAATGCTTAACGTAGTCCACCGAAAACCATTCCCTGATCACCCTAAGCTGTTCCGCTTCATGGTAGCGTTGAAATCGGGGAAAGCCAGGCCCCCCTCCCCCCTTGACGCCATTAGTAGTCGGTTGGACAGGCTCTTACCCTCGCAAACAAATTCTTTGAATGCCCGGTCTAATGTCTTAAAAAAAACTTTCTGGAACCGGCAGGGGAATGGCCTGAAACAAACAGAGTGCCCGGGGGAGAACCATCATTTTCAGAACCGCCCCCCTCCCCAACCAGGATATCTTTAGGGCACCCCTTTTCTTAGGTCTTTTTTGATCGCGACCAGCATGGGCTCATAGTTTGCCCCATACCAGCCCGCCAGCGAGGGGGTTATCCTGACCCCCATATCGCAGCCCAGTTGGACTCCCATTTGAACGGGGAGATTGCCCTCGTCTCCCTCGCTTCCTGCTCCCCTAAGGACAGATTCATCAACTCTGACTTTTGGAAGTTGACTTGTAATCATGAGAGTTCCCCAAATTTGGGCAGCAGTACTATGCATGCCTTGATGGACTCCTTCGTGTTCGTTAGCGTAAGCAACATCTCATCGGCGAAAGCCGCAACCTTATCCTGGGCCCCTCTGAATGGTATACCCCGAACGTCTTCCGCCTCTCGTATTGCCAGGAGAAGTGGTTCCAGGTATATTGCATAAAGCAACGGGGAGAGGGGACACCCCTGTTTCGTCCCCTGCATCAGCCTGAATGGCTGAGACATTTCCCCATTTACCAGAATGCGCGACACAGGGTTCTTATAGTTAGCGGTAACCATGTTTAAAAACCCCGCCCCCAAGCCCATTCTCTCCATCACCTGGAATAAGAACGACCACTCGACCCGATGAAACGCTTTCTCAGCGTCGAGTGCTAAGAGGATTGACGGAGTGATCGTCTTACTGGACTGCTCCACCAAATGGGCCACCCTCCTAATATCAGCGCTTTGCCTTCCCAAGACAAAACCTGACTGATCTTGATGTATCAGCGAGGGTAGATGCTTTTCCAGGCGCTTCGCCAGTATTTTGGCGAAGATTTTTGCCTCTGTATTAATAAGAGCAATAGGTTGATGGGAGGTACATTCTTCCGGATCCTTCCCCACTTTCTGGATGAGTAATTTTGGCTGCTTCCATCGTAGGGGTAATTCCGCTCTCAGCGCCGAACGTGTTGAATACATTTGTTAGATGTGGTACCAAAAGGTGTGAATAGACTTTATAAAAGGAGGCCGGGTAGCCGTCTGGCCCTGGAGCCTTATTGTGGGAGAGTTCACTATAGTGGCCCTAACTTCATACTCCGTAATTGGTCGGCCCAGCTGGATAATCGCGGGAGGGGCAATTTCCCCAAGAACTCCGACTGCGGTAGCTGATGTGGGCACTGTGAAGAGTACAGTGCTTCATAAAATTCAACTAGTCTCCCCTTTATCTCTTCTGCCTGAGTGAGCCTCCTACCCCCATCATCCTTGATGGCCGTTATAACCTTCTGCTCCCTTTGTCCCCTCAGGAGGCGCGCCAGGAGTGAATCTTCCTTGTTGGCCTTTGTGTAGAATTTTTGCCTCACCCTAAGCATTGCTTCTTCCGCCTTTTTGGTCCTCAGGATCCCTTACTGGCCTTCCGCCAGCCTATACTCCCTATACGCCTTCCAAGTAGGGGTCTCCCGTACCCTTGCCCTGGCGGCCTCAACCTCCTTTTCCAGCTGGGTTTCTAAACCTCTCAGCAGCCTATTTCTCTCCGTCTTTATGGCAATGAGTTCCCCCCTCAAGGTCACCTTAAAGGCGTCCTACCTTGTGCTCTGGCTTGTATCCAGGCCATTATTCTTCGAAGAAGTAGTCCCGGAATTTGCCTCCGATCTCCTCCCGTAACACTTGATCCCTCAGGAGTTCCCCCGGGAATTTCCAGCTCCACACCCCCAGCCTTCGCCTTCCGAGCCGCATTTTCTTCTGAACTACCTTGTGGTCGGCTATCCCCAGAGGGCCCACCTCGACTGCCTCTACCACCCCTAAGAGGCTGGCGGATACCCAGAAATAGTCGATGCGGGATTGGGTTTGTTGGACATCGGAGAGGAATGTAAACCCCTCCTCATCTCCCCGTAAAATGCGCCATACATCTCGTAGCCCAGCCTCCTCCCATCTCTCCCTCAATCGGGGAGAGGCCACCGTGCCACCTCCACTATGCTCATACTGGGACCGGTCCTGCCTCCCATCCCTGTTAGGGAGAATTCTCATCTTATGGCTAATTTCCCCTACCTATAGAGTCCCCCGGCAGCTTTGCTGGATTTGAAGGGTTTCTTTTTTTTTCTCCTGCTAATAGTGCAACTCTTTTTCCCATATTTGCTATGTGTGTTCTAGGCTATTTTTTGTGTTTAATGGCTATGGGGTTTATCTCACCCCCATAGGAACCATCTTTATCCACATGTTACACAGCACCCTCCGTGCAGTGACACAGGGGTGTCGTAGCGACCCCCAAACATAGACTCCATACCCTGAGACTGACTACTGTCTCCCAGGGCATGTAAAGTTCCCATTGACTTTACTAGTCAATCTTTATGAGCAAAACCAGTACAACCCATCTTACTATGGAGGTACTGGCAAGGGTTAATATTTTTTCCCTTATGTTCATTTTCGAGAGGGTACCGTACAGTCCCTCTCTCAAGTTTCTGGCTGGTGGCAGTGGTTACTACCAAAAATATTTGACCGCGAATATTTCCCTATGGGATTTTTCCCATTGTTTGAGGCTACCACATTTACTGACAGCTTCTAACATACCGCCAGTTTATTTTAATATTAACTTTACTCGGGTAGGTTTTATTTGCCAGAACTTTATTATAAATTCTTTCTCATGTCTTTCTCTAAACTCCTAATCCAGGTCGGGGATCCTTTGTTCGTCCTTTTGGCGGGCTTCTGCCAAGAAGCCCTCCTTTCGGCGCCACTGAGTCTGGGGTGGATCCATTGTGTGGGAGGGGGAGTGTAGGACCCCTGGACAGGGTTGCCTCAGCAACCCATGTCGCACTCTGCCCTGATAGGCTGGAGGGTCTCCCGCCAAGATGATCACTCCACTGTGTGAGTGACAGCTAGGCTGTGTGAATGGGGATCTTTTTGCATAAAAGCAGGGTCCTGAGGACTGGAAGAGCAAGACATCGCCACTGGAACTAAGAAGCCAAAGAGGAGAGAAGCCAAAGACCTCAGTAACGACTGAACCACCGGTGAAGCCCTGCTGCAGCGTCTCCCCACTTTCATCCACACAACGAGAGAAGATCTTCATCTGCAAGAGCCTTCTTCCCTTGAGTTGGTGGGGCCAACCAGTTTGCCAATCGCCTTCCTGGACCTTCCTTGATCGAATCGCCAGTATCCTGTACGGTGGTCAGTCAAAAGGCCAAATCAATAATACCGAACGACAAAAATCTGGAAACAAAAATCTCGGAAAAAAAAATATCGAATAATTTAATTATTTATTTGTGTTTTTGGGGGTCAGGTAAGTTAAAAAAAAGGGTTAAAATAAAAAAAATAGAACAAAAGGGGGGTTGGGGAGGAACCCCCCCATTTCGAAAAAAAAAGTCATAAAAAAAAATTCGATATTTTTGTTTTCGGCCTTTTTTTCGATATTTTTGTTTTCGAGATTTTTGCGTTCGGTATTATCACTATAAACCTCGGAAACCGGCTAGCCAGGCACCTGTCCACCCAGACCGCGATTTAAAGGATCGTACCTTTTATCCGTTGGGCAGCACCGCGGCTGGTTTCATCCCTGGGCAGTGCAGTAACTCGAACTTTCCTCCACGACGAGAGTCCCTCTTCCTCTGCTGGATCACCCAAAGTGCAGGAACTGCCAGGAGCAACCGCCACCGCAGGAGCCTCTTCTACATTTCAAGGTACATTGTTCCGCCAGGCCGCCCTTTTCGCGTGGTGGTGCTAAAGGTGTTCTAAATCGTTTACCTACCTGTTGGGTTGGCCGCCCCATCCTCTAACATTGTCTTTCACCTTCTGAATCCACCTTTTCAAATCGTTAACCAAAGACTTGACTGCAGCTACAAGAACATTTTGCTCCTGGGCCCTTTGCCCGGTACCACTGACTCTGGCAAAGGCCTATTGACTCTGGTTAAATTTGTTAGAACTTCTCAACTAGAACTGTGTTAGTGCACCTACTTCTTATAACCACCTCTTTCTTCCCATTTTTAAAACTTGTGATGTGCCATTTTGCTCGCTTTTCATTTAAGCCTTATATAACTTAAAGTACTGCCTTGCCTAAACTTGTTCACAAACTTATGGGAAGTGTTGCTAGGGTGTGTAAGAAGATATTCCTGTATAACTTGTTCTTTCCCTCCCTTGTGAGAAATTGCTAGAGTGCCATTTGTGTTTGGTTTTCACTGTGCCGTTTTGCTCAGTTTTCACTCTTGCTCAAACTTGTCTACAATTTAACTAGGGAGTTGTGTATACTTTTCTTGACTGATTTTAACTTGCTTTAATAACTGATATTAATGTGTTGAACTAGGAGTGTGTAAAATAAATATATATATTCTTTTTAATACAAAGCTTTGCTCAATGTACCCTAGTATTGTAGTCCTATCGTGTAAACCCTGAATACTGCTCATCTCCCTCTTGAGATAAGTCTGACTGCTTAGCCACAGCTACCAACAAAATCTTTGTGGTACAGACTGATACCAAAGGGAATTTATTGCTCATACCTATATTCTTAATCTTCTGTAGTGCTCCCTAAGGGAACTGCAGAGGATTCTGCCTCACAATCCCAAGATTGAAGTCCCCTATTACAATCACTTGCCCCCTCGCAAAGTTTTCAAGAGTGCCCGGGATGTCCCGCAGGAACTGATCTTGACCCACATTGGGACCGTAGACCGAGACGATGGTGTAACACAAGCCCATTATCCCCCTCTCACCATAATGTATATCCTGTTGCTGTCTCTAAGACAATCTTGGAGTCTAAAGTTGATCCCCCCCTCCCAAAGGCCAGGGCTACCCCTCCTTTCTTTGTTGGTCTCGATGCGAACAGTATCTGCGTGAAGCCCTTCAAGCGCAAGCGGCCCTGGTCCGGCCATAGTAAATGAGTCTCTTGCAGCGCTAGTACATCCGGCTTATGGGATCTGACAAAGTGCTCCAGTTTTGTTTGTTTGAGGGGGGAGTTTAGCCCTCTCACATTATGTGTTAACCATTTGAAGGCTGCGCGCAAGCACAGGGCTCCCTCTGCTACCTGTTTGCCTGGCCCACCCAGGGTTCACCCTTAGTAGACCTCCCCCTCGCCTCGTGTGAGGGCACCGACAATCTCCCCCTCCTTCCGTCCCCCTCCTTCTCCATCCCGCCATCCCCCCGAGTCCGACTTACTCCGTTGACTAGCGTGGCTTCCCCATCTCCCCCTTGTCCCCCTCCCCCCTCTCCAACCCCACCCTGAAACCCCAATTTAGGGTGAGTTCGCCTCGGACACTCCTGCCCTTATTCGATCCAGGATGTTTACCGCTCCATCCACCCAGGCCCCCATGTAAAGCCCCTGTTCCCACCACCCCCACCGCCCCCAGCACAAGGCCCCTAACCGTGAATCCATTCTCCCCTTCTAGCTCGCGCCGCCTCCCCCATTGCCCTCTTTACCTCCGCCGGGCCCCTCCACAGCTGGCCCTCGCATAACCCACCTCATTCCCCCCCAGGGGCCCTCCCCAACCGTGGACCACTCCCTTGGTCTGCCTCTTCCCCCTTTGTTTGCCCTGGGTCAAAGGGCACCCCCCCTGACCTCCCTCGCCCTCCTCCATCTCTAGCCGGATTATACATGCTGCCTCATGAAGGGAAGTGGCACGCCTCCGACTCCCCTCCCACTCAAACACCAAGCCGAAGGGGAAAGACCATTTGTACTTTATCCCCTTTTTAGCCAGTTCCCTTACAACCGGGCCCATTTGTCTTCTCTTCACCAGCTTCTGCATTGCCGCTCTCAATACCGCCTCGTTCTGGCCATACCGGGCGAAGGCTGCCAAAACATCTTGTGGCCTGGTGTTGGGTCCTCCTGCAGACTGGCCCACCCTGTGGACCCTGTCTAATTCAATCATCCCTGGGGAGTCCTCCCCAGGAGCGCCGCAAAGATGCCCTGGACCTCTCCTTTCAGTTGTTGGTCAGTAACGGCTTCGGGGAGCGATTTGATCCTGATGTTGGCCCTTCGGGATCTGTTCTCCAAATCTTCAATAGTGACCTCCAGGTTCCTTGTGGCAATGTCCAATCGATCTATGGCCTTGCTGTTTGCTGATGTGTCTCTTGCCCACTCTTGGAGGCCCCATTCCAATAGATCCGTCATCTTCCCCCAACTGAGCAGTCTCCTGTCGTAGCTCTCCCAAGGCTGCGTTTAGATCACTCTGCATCAGTTAAAATTGCTCTTGGAAGGTTTTAGCCAAGGAGTCCCTCAGATTCTGCATTTCTCCTCTGAGGTCCTGTCTCGTCATCGGCGTCGAGGTCTCGGACCCTTCCCTATCCCAGGCCTCCTTAGTCTGTCCACCCCCTGCTTCGCTCCGAACTCTGGTCTCCATTGCAGGCCAAAGCGCAGTTAAGATTCCCTTGGGTTTGCTCACCAGATGATTAGCTTTCCTCGCCCTTCTGGACCTGGAAGGCATTTATGGTAGGTCACCTCAGTTGCTTCACAGCACTGCGCCCCTGCGATCTCCGCGGTGCTTCCTCTAAGGCTTGAGGGGCTCGGCCTCCGTCACCCCCAAGTGGGCCAGGGCAGCTAGGGGGGTCTCGCCATCTTCCAGGTCCTAGGATGCTCCGATTTTTAGGAGGGTCTGCTGTCCAGCGAGGACCTCACCACCGCAAGCGCTTGACCCCTCCCCTTAAGGGCAGCCAACCACCCCGGTCAACTCAGCACCCCACGCTTTCCTTCCCGCACAGGGGCCTGCTCGCTTCGTTTAGTGGGTGTACTCAGTCTGCCAGGGATGGCACCACAGGGGCACCAGTCAGCCAAACGTTCATTCTTTTATCCACTTGTCCCCGCCAGAGGTCCAGTCCGTTGATATACCGTGACTGTCCTGGGGCCCGCTTGCTGGCCTCTGCTCAATGGGCGCCCAGCAGCCGCCCACCCAATTGCTCTTCGAGTCAGCCGTCCCCGCACCTGCTCCACAGGCTCCCAGACCCCTGAAAGTGGTTCTGTCCACTTCTCTTCCAGGGCCTCCCCGAATCGCCAGTCTCTCAATGTGGCCCCCGAAGGGTCGTCGCTGCCACTGGTATGGGTGTCTCTGCCACTCTGGTGTGTGTGCCTCTCTGTGGGGGAGCCCCCCCTCCTCCAGATCACGTACCTTCCAAGCACCAAGGCCCTCTGGTGCGCCGGCGTGCCCCAACAGCTGTTGCGGTCCTGCTCAACGTTCCTTGAGCCAGGCTTCCCCCAACGCCGTGAACCTCCTAAGCACTACCCACAGGATGGGGAGGCAGGGCTCATCCGCCCCCTCCAATGCGGCGCCGGGGTCTGCCGATCTTCCTCGCGGGTCAGGCTCGGCACACGTCCTGCCTCCCGGGGAAGGGGGGGGGAAGCCTGCGGAGGCCACGCTACTCTAGACCTGCAGCTCCGCGGCTCCCCTCTCGCTCTCCGTCGGGTGAGGGGCAGGGATCTCCCGCATCCTCTCCTCCGCACCACCCCAGCTCAATTCCCAGGCTCTGGGTCTTCTAAACTGGGCCGCACACTGGTCCTCGGCCCCCGCACTGACTCCCGGGGGGGATGGGAGGTCCGCCCCTCCGACCTGCTTCTCTCCTACGACACCACGGGAGCCCCCGATCGCCACCGGCCGTGAAGCACCGCGATCCTGGTGCCTTCCTACCTCCAGCGGCTGTACCTCGGCGTGGGGGTTTGCTGGGACTGCCCGAACCAGGCCTTAAGTGCCGGAGCCGCCGTTGGCACGTCTACTCAGTGCCGGCGGCCATCTTGAATCCGTACTGGGGGATTTTAATACCCAACTGGAGTTGCCCAAAGAATTGGAAGGTCTCTGGGATGACCAGGATGAGGCCTGGGGAATCCTGCAAGCGATAACTAGCCCATCTGTGAGAACCCACCTCGAAGCAATTGAGACCGTGAGGAAGTTGTACAATTCTGGATTGAGGGCTTCAAGCCGAGCAACCAGCCAAAAACGCATATTACGGCCCAAACAGGAGATCAAGGCTAGACTATGCTCTGGTGCTGGGATGTGACTGGCATTTGTTGGATGGGTTTGAGGCGTTGAACCGTATGGAAAGTGACCACAGGCCAGTAATGCTCCTTGTCAAGAGCCCTGCACCTCACATTGACAGGGCTGGTAGCCGCTCTGTGGACATAGTGGTCCGGGGTCATGCCTGTAGAACAATCAAATGGACATCTGTGATCCAGGAGTATCTTGACCCAACTCTAAATGGCAAAATTCTGAAGCACGTTGAAATAATATGCCACAAAAATAAACAGGCTCAGGACATATCTTGGAGTTTTGAAATGACAATAAAATCGTTTGAGCCCATAGTAACTGGCCTATCTGGAATTAAGCAGGGAGCAGGAAAAGCGGGTACTTGGTTTGATGGGGGTTGTAGGGAAGCCAAGTGCAGCCTAATTACATACCTGAGGGGAACGGGTAGAATAGATATGGAACACCTATGCTTTCTGAAGGAGGCCTATAAGAAGATTATAGCCAAGAAAAAACATCCATATAGGATTGAGTAAGTGGGCTACAATGGCAGATTATGTAAAGGACGGCAACCAAGTTATATTCTGGGAGCTGATCACAGATACAGACTTGAAGGGTGATGTACATTTGTATGAGTGCATTGCCCCGATTAGGTGGCATGGCCACTTTGAAGCACTGTATAGGCCCCCAGCAACTGCAGGAAGGTCTGGTGTGGCGGTCGCTCCAGGGACTGGTGCAGATGTTGAGATTGGGAGGGTCTCACACTGGGTACTAACCCTGGGAGAAGTGGGGGATATCGGAGAGGGGGAGGTGCCTGGCCCAGGCAGGGTACTGGTGGATTTATATAAGAGTGAGATTGTCATCTGGGCCCCGGTGTTAAAATCAGTTTCCAATGCCATATTGCAATTAAATTGAGTTCCCGCCATTTGGACTTCCTCTGTGATCGTCCCGATGTTTAAAAAGGGGCGATAGGGCGGATCCCAGTGACTACCGCCCTATCTGCCTATTGGATACAGCGGGAAATATGTTTGCTTAAGACGCTGCTGCATTATTTAAAGGCATGGGTGGAGGAAACAAGACTAAACAGCTTAGCCACTTGCAAACCGGGTTTCAGGCTGAAATAAGCACGGTCGATCATAGTTTTAGGTTCCACCTGATAATCCTAAAACATCTCACGATTTCCAACAATCTACACAGGATATGTATAGACTTAAAAACAGCATTTGACAGCATGCTGAGAGACCGGTTATGGGTTGCGCTACGTGCTAAAAATATCCAGAGGGAGTTATTGCAGCCAATAAAACTCTTGTATAACAACAATACTGCAATGGCCCGTTGGGGCTTAAGGGGCGAAGTCACAGATCAATTTCCAAAAGAAAGAGGAGTCCGACGTGGATGTGTCCTGGCCCCTGTTTTATTCTGCATATACATTAATTCAATTATCGACCAACTACTTGTTAACGGAACGGACCCACCAAGGATGGGGTGTGATCGATTAACCTCTGTTTTTTGCAGATGAAGCACTTCTCTTATACACAACCCCAATGGGACTGTTTTTTTTTTTTTCTACAAAGAAATCCAGGTGTGAAGCACTGAACTTGGAGGTGGGTGGTGGCTAATTGGAACAGGTGGAATGGTACGATTACCTGGGAATTTGTTTCTGAAGCAGAGTAAGCTGGGTTAGCCAGCGTCTCAAAGCAAACATTACACTGCAGAACAATAGTGGGGCCTTGAAGAGCTTCCATGCTAGATATGGAGGGGAGAGGCTATAAAACTCACTCTTAGATTGTATCAAGTTCAGGCGAAGGCGACAGTAATGTATGGAGCTGAAATTTGGGGCTATATAGATACTACACTTTTGACTGTAACGGAAAATAAGTTTCTGAAGAGCACTTTGAGGCTTCCACAATGCACACCTAGTGTGACAGCCCGCATGGAGTGTGATTTGCCCCAGTTGGGGAAGAAGTTGGGATCATACTGGTATATTGTAAGTGATTTCAATCCGGCACACACCCAAGTCCCGCCCAGCATGTAGTGCGCAATTGAAACCCTTATTTATTCTTATCTATAGGTTCAATATTCTGAACGATATACCACTCGGTTTATAGTGAAAATTTCGAAAACAAAAATTTTTTTGAATCGTCTTTTATTCGAAATGGGGGGGGGGTTCCCCCCAACCCCCTTTTTTAATTTTTTTTTTGTTTTACCCATTTTTTTTTATTCCCGGACCCTAAAAAAAATCGATATTTTCTTTTCGATATTGTTTCGACATTGTCTTTCGAATTTTTTTTTTCGAAATTATGACTGACCACCATACGACTCATATCACACCCTTCTCCTGAGACATCCCCCCCTACCCCCCCCGGTCACACTGAACCAGGAATCAGGCTAGTTTGCAAAGGTAAATATTTACTTATGTATTTAAAATGTAATCACAATATATTTTAATAGGTAAACAACAATCACCAATGGGGTGACAGAACACGGAATAATATATTTAATGCATTAGGAATCAAGTAATGAGCACAAAAGCAAATGCAGCACAGAAAAGAATACTTTTGAGTTGGTTTGGTATAGATGGCACTATGGTTAGAGGTTCCCCCTGCAACACCCCTCATCCCCCCAATAGGCAATTAAATGGATGTGAGGAGAGAGCAGGTATTCAGGAATGGCACAAATCAAACAGAATATCTCTCCCACCTTCCCCCTTCAAACACAAGAGAAAAACGGAATTGACTTTTCAGCTGTCAGTATGGCTTTGAAATTGTCTTTATAATTGACTGGGCAAAAACACCAAATATGGTCAAAAATGTTTAAATGATCATACATTCCTATGGGAGCCGCTTTGAACAGTTGCACACAATCACAAACAATGATTTAGTCAAAAGAAAACATTTGAAATTTCAAAGTCCAAGTTGGAAGCAGTTTAAAGCTAATTCACACGTGTAAAAACCTTTCAGAATTGTAATTCGTGACAAGGTTTTAGTAAGAGTCGTTTTTTGTAAAATAGGCTCCTAGAATGGAAAACAGAAATGCACTTTGGAAATGACAGATGGGTTGATTACAATAGATTATGACTATGAAAAAGAGAATGCCACAGATGGATCTTACAATCACGTGATCAGCGTAACCCGCCTTGTGGCTACTCTACTTCTTTTAGATGAGAAAATAAACAACGCAAAAATAGTTCTAGCAAGACGATGGTTCTGAATTAGAGATGGGATGGGTTTGAGATGGGGATCAGACAATGCAGATATAATAGGGTCACTTTTCTTCCTATTAATACTCACAGAATAAGTTATTAAAATGGACCGTCAGTTCTAGTTATGGATTGGGCAGGTCCACCAGCAAACAGGCACCTATGGAGGGAGTTGGGTCAGCAGTGCGGTTCTGGTCAAGTTTGGACTGCACCTCAGACTGGATTTGGAAGTGCCCCTTCTAGTGACTGGACGCGGTAGATAGCCAGATACAAGTTTTCAGCGGGAAAGCCTAATGGTAGCCCGCCACGCTGAATTAAAATGAAGTCCCTTCAGGTTTGGGATTTTTGCAATTGGGTCAGACTAGCAATCATTTTGCAATGCTAGAGTCTGTATTCTGCAAGGAAATCTGGATCTCTCAAAGAATTCTGGAGTCAGCTACAAAATGAATAGTTCTGGAATAAGGTGCTGCACGGACATCTGGATGGGTTCTGGAAGCAGGGTGTTCTGACAGCAGTGTGTAGAGTCCTATGTGTAGTGCCCTTTCTATATTTATCCATTACACATTTTATGGCATGGGCAGAACTTCAGAACACACCCCCATATCTGTGAGTGGCTACAAGCGTGTGCTTTGTTTTGGTTGGCAGCTTAAACAGGTCTGTCATATGACAGGATTTGGGAGCTCCCACCTGGATTTTTACCAAACACATACTTTTTGCACAAATGTACATTTCTTCCATTATGTACCCTCACCAAATCGGACACATTTTTCACATTTGATTGTCTACATTTACATCTAATTTCCATCTTTGTTCTTTGTGAGAGCTGTATTGGTCATTTTATGGATTTTTACCAATTTTACCCAGAACACTTTGGATTCATCATTTCTAATTCGATACACCTCTGGGCGCTGATCAGTGGATCGTGTACATACAAATTTAAGCTTGCAACATTAATAGTTTTGCCACAATTAGTGTTTTAGTGTATCTTTGGTTCCTTATGTAGTAAAACTCCTACCACATCTTCAACTGTCTAGCATGAGTTCAGGTTTATAAGTTTGTATTTTTCGCTTGTCTACTTATTTTGGCTGTCATGTTAAATGTCATAAAGTTCTGAGGCAAAAACAAGTAATTTCCATTCAAAATCCAGTCCAGGTTGTTTTTTGTTTGTTTTTTTTTGCTTCCCAAAGTGAGCAGATGGCCAGTCCTTTGAAGTTCACTGGGAAACCTCCCCCACATCCTGCTCCTCCTTGCAGGGGCCAATTCTCAGCATGTCCTTTGTTCTTTGGTCAGTCAGCAGATGAATGTCTAATGCAGCCCCTTTGAGTGGCTTGCTGGGATTATGCGTGACCCATTAACGGCCATTAGCCTTCCTGTTCTCAAGGGAGTGTCAACCGGAGATGTCAGTTTTCCCAGGCCAGGCCCTGTCAGATCAGAATTCACATGTGGATTGGCTTCAGACTGGGCTCTTGGACCTTAAAATCTTTTCAGTTCACATATAAAATCTAAGTACAGAGTATAAAGGATTTAACCATTTTAAAAGAATTAGCCCTTCACCAACATACTTGAAATAGTGGATTTTGCAACTTTTCAGGACAAAGAAATACATTTAAGCTAAGTTTTACAGCCAATTTCTTTAGGCAAGTGTCAGGCTGTGATGCCTGGATTCCTCTGACTGCCTGGATATTTCCATGATTCCAGCACACTCTCCTTTCAATAATTCACTGGGGAACATAACTGAATTTAGCGCCAAAACAGCACTTTGAAGGATGCCCTTGATTAGAAAACTGTATTTAGGGTCATTTTTCGAATTTTAGCCATTCTGTGGGCTTGTTTCCAGTGACAGATGACAGCAGTGATTCCTGCTTGTGCGCTACCTTGCCGGTGTATTTGGCAGGGCGTACAGCTCTTTTGGTGGGTTATGAACTCTGCACAATTTTGCAGACTTCGTGCGCACAGGGGTTATTGCCTCCATTCTTGGCAATTTCCTTTCCCCATTGGCAAAGGGGTGCAGTGTGGCACAGTGGCGTGGATATAAATACTCCACATACTGGTTCTGGGTGTGGGGAATACAGGAGCTGGGGGAATATCGGGAGGCATTAAAATATGTAAAGACATTGGGGGTTGGCAAAAGATCAGTTGGTTCGCTCATGTAAGAGTGGCTTGCTTTGCTGGGTTTGTCGGTCTATTTGGATAATCCAACTACCATGGAAGGAGATGCTAAGGTGAAGGCTGCTTTCGTGAGATCTAAGCGCAACAGGGCGTCAATCATGTGTCTTGCTTTGGCTAGTCGACCAGATTATTGTAATCTGAATTTCACTTTGGGTTTTGAAGAATATTTGGATGTAATCGTCCCAGCACATGCCGTGCTCTGTATGAGGTTCCGATTAGGATGTTTCCCAGTGCGGAATTGCACAAGCCACTGGGATAGGAATCGGAGTACTGACTGCCTGCTTTGTGGTGCTAACGTGGAATCCCTCCTCCACTTTAATATGTGAGGATCTCAAAGAGCCCAGGGTCACCTACTTGAAGCCCTTGTTTCCGGCTTTTTAGCATTTTGTCAACTAGTGATGCAGTTTTGTAGATCCTCTGATGATTTAAACATAGTTTACTTTGTTTCCAAGTACATACACGGCTTGACCGAAAAGGATTGCCAAACGAGGGGCCATGGTTGTCCTCGAGGGACCCATTATGTACTTGTACTCTGTTGAAGAGGTGTAGGCCTACTAATCTGGCATATTATTACTTTGAAGCTGGGTATTGACAGTTCTTATATGATGGTTTGTTTTTTCTCCTAGTCTTCTTTTTATACATGTAATTTTATGGTTTTATACAATTTTAATATGTACTTTGATGCTTGCATACCTGTTATGATGAACCTAAAGGCTAAAGCCGAATAAAGCTTAATGAATCACATTAGTTTTATTTTGATTGTGAAATCCCAATTTAGCATTGGGCAAGTTGGGCCAATTCCAACCCTCCATTTTTAGTTAATAAATGTTTGTACTCTTATTGAGTTGTCTGTGTCTTCTTCAAGACGCCTTCACACTACTCTCCCAATGCAGCTAGAATTCAACACAATGGCTACTCTCCAAAGCAGCTAAATTCAACATAGTGGCACAATCCAGGGGTGGTAGGATTTAAAACAATGACTGTTTCAAAGCACAGCTAAATACAACACAATGGCAAAATTCAGGGTCAGCAGGATTTAAAATAGTGGCGGCTTCAGAGTGCAGCTCAATTCAGCACAATGGCAAAATTCAGTGGCTTAGGATTTAAACCAGTGGCAGCTTCAGAGTGCAGCTAAATACAACACAATGGCAACATTCAGGGGCAGCAGTATGCAAACCATTAGCAGCTTCATAGCGTAGCTAATTTCTCACTGGCAAATTCAGGGACAGCAGGATTTAGAACAGTGGCAGCTTCAGAGCACAGCTAAATTCAACATAATGGCAAATTCAGGGGCAGTAGTAAAGTAAAGGCAAGTTTTCGCTCTCGAGATAACGGCGCGCTTTGAATTTTCTTGAAGAAAATGTTGTCTTCTACTCCCAAGACGGGGTTCAAAAAATGTGTCGACTGTGGATCTAAAATGACGATCACTGAACCTCACTGCGTTTGTCTTTGGTGCCTGGGTTCGGACCATCGGACCGGCGACTGTGGCTCCTGTCAGTCGATGACGGAGAAAGCTCTTCGTGAAAGAAAAGGTAAACTAGCGGTGGGGCGGGAAGCTTCCAGGGCCTCTTCAAATGGCCTTGTTAAAAAAACATAGAAAGTCGGGCGAATCGAAGGATTCGGATCGGCGTAAACATTCGAAGAGGTCTCGATCACGTAGTAGATCGCCTTCTCCTTCGAAATGGGATGAATTTAGAAATCAGTTGATGAAGGTCTTTGAGAATGCGGCCTCAATCCCCTCAAAGAAACCTCGAAAGAGCCAGACCCTGGTTACTCCGTTGGACGACGCAGGAGAGTCGGTATACACGCATTTCGCCGACCTATTGTTGGTCGTGGTACTTTTCATTGCTGGATTTTACATCGACAGAAACCCCGTTTTTTATTTTTTTTATTTTGGGGGTGTTTTGTTGGGGTTGGGGTATTATTATAATAGTAAGGGGGGAGTTTGGGGGGGGGCCCCCCGAATAAAAAAAAAAAAAAAAAAAAAGAGTTTCTGGCGATGTAAAATCCGGCGGTGAAAAGAACCACGACCAAAAATAGGTTGGCGAAATCACATAGAACCGGAGAGTCAAACTACTGTAGGCAGAACCAGTAGTAAGGGTGAAGCTCAAAAATCTCGACCCAATATCAAATTGTCAAAGGTTCCTCACGAATCGAGTGATTCTCCGACACCGACGAAGAAACATAAGTCGTCGAAGCTCTGTGCCGACGGCTTTGACACAAAAGCCGAAGGAGGTTTTAACATCTTCTTCGAAGACTCCTTCGATTCCCTCGAGGCAAACTCAGACACAGGAAAGGAGGTTTACTCCCTTACCTTAATCTGACTTTTTTAAGTCCATGTCCTCTATCTTTGACGAGGAGAGTGCCTCAGAGGAAGAGGTTTCTCCTTTTGGGGTACCGTTTGGTACCAGAGCGGTGGCAGAGGAGTTAATCGAGCCAGAATCGAAAATGAGAGACCTGTGTGACACCCTTCACTCTGCTAGTGGCATTAATACGTCACCAGAGCTAGAATTTACAAAACCTGACCCTGCAGAACATGCAGATTCAGGGTACAGGAGTTTGATGAATAGGGTTGTTGAATACATGGGCTGGGGTAGATCCTCACCCACATTTGATCAGGTTGATATGACTGATCTCCTGGACCAGGGCCTCCAGAAGGACTAATTTCTCCCCTTCCATAGGGCACTTAAGAGGACAGTGGAAAAAAAAAACTGGGAGGCCCCTGAGACTGCTTCTGCAGTTAATAGTAATTTTCCTAAGAAATGCAGATCTTCTAGTTGTGACCCCGATCAACTACTTTTTGATCACCCTTTAGCCTGGCTATGATAGACCCATCCAAGGTCTTTTACATCTTTTTAGGATTATTGTGGTTACACCAGTTACATGTTGCATTGGGTAAAACTTGTTATAAATCCTGTTGGGTAGTATCATTCTACAATTAGAAAAACAGCAAAATAGAATGTATTAGTGGCATACATGATGCCTTTGTACTATCATTTTGTTTTGGATCAATGTTAAAACACAGCACGTGCCTGTATGTACTGACTTTACTTTTTGTTTCATACTTGCACCGATATCTGTTTGTATTTTGCTGTGTCATTTGGGTGAAATATGTGCACCCTGATATATTTACAATTCTTTCACAAAATGTTTAAAGAAATAAGGACAGCCACTTAATAAAAGCTGGTCCTTTACAAACCAATGATTGAGCACAAGTGGTTTATTACCGTTCTTTTCATGTACTGCTATCTTTGGTAATTATATAAATTGTGACACCCTTAGATAGCGGATTGTCTTTAAAATCATACTGCAATGAATAAACTGCAGCCAGCTTAGACTTCTCCAGTCAGGACAACCCCCCTTTTGTACACACCCGATTACTTGAGGCATCCCACGCCTGAGAGTGGGGTGATTCAGGCAGCAACTTTTAAAGACAAACAGCCTATCCATCTATCCCCCCCGGATAGAGAGGATAAGAAAGTGGATGCTTGGGCCCGTAAGGTCTTTACCTCAGATAGCATGGCTCTTAAGTCAGCAAATGTAACCTGTACCCTGGCCAGGTTCACCGATACCCTGTTGGGACTGCTTCATGGGGGCGGCTGATCGTATTCCAGAAGGCAAGGAAAGGGAAGGCTTCCTGAATATTATAAAAGATGGCAAGGAGGCAATGGTGGAATGTCTCCAATCTGGACTAGATACTGCTGATAGCATCAGCAGATCCATGGCTGCATGCAGTGTTACACAGATTTGCGTGGTTGAGGAAGTCTTTGTGTGATGCCAGGCTACTCAACATGCCTTTTGATGGTTTGAGGCTGTTTGGCAGTAAAGCTGATGAAAGCTTAGAAAAACTGCAGACCTCCAAAGCAGTGGCTAAATCTCTTAGCGCCTCTATTTGACAGCCTCAGAAACCTTATTCGGGCTCATCTTCCTGGAGAGGTCGTTCTTTTCGGTACTACTCCTCTTTTGGTAGAGGAAGAGCACAGGCCATTCAAAGAGGTAAAAGAAATGTCCTTTGTGGTGGACGAGAAAGATGTACGAAACCAGCCTCAGGAACGGCATCTTTGCCCTCAGCCACTCCTGCAGCCGCCTCCAAGTCACTCTGAGGCCTTATCACACAACACCCCGGTGGGAGGCAGAATCTCACAGCATCTGAAAGAATGGTGGGGCATTACTTCAGATGCTTGGGCACTGGAGACAGTAGCTCAAGGTTACTGCCTTCCATTCCTAAAAAGACCTCAGGACCATCCACCGGGAGCCAATTCTACCAAGATTCCAGATCCGCTCCATCTGCAGGAAATAACCCTGCTAGAGCAAGGTGCAATAGAACATGTACCTGTAGCAGAGAGGAACAAGGGTTGGTACTCATCCCAAAGAAGGATGGAGGTTTGAGACCCATCTTGGACTTAAGAAATTTGAACAAGTTCCTCAGGAAGGACAAGTTCAAGATGGTAACAGTTTCTCAGATCTTTCAGGCTCTCCAACTCCAAGACTGGTTGGTATCGTTGGACCTTCAGGATGCTTACTTTCATGTGCCAATCCATCTCAAGCACAGAAAATACCTTAGGTTTGCGGTTGGCGTTTCTCACTATCAGTTTTGATTTCTGCCATTTGGGTTGACCTCCGCCCGAGGGTTTTCACCAAACTGATGGCGATTGTGGCAGCGAGTCTCAGGAGAGAGGGGGATTCACGTCTACCCCTACCTGGACGATTGGTTGATCAGAGCACGTTTTCCCGAACAAGCTCAGGATCATCTGTCAATCTCCCGTCACTCCCTTCACAGACTGGCCGTATCCCTCAATTACAAGAAGTCTTACATGATACCATTCCAAACGCTCCAGTTTATCGGAGCAGTCCTGGATACTTCCCCGGGCAAAGCCTCGCTTCCCGAGGTGAGAGCTCTCCACATTCTGCAGATGGTAACAAAGTTCCAAAATGGCCAATATCTGCCGGCCTTCGATTTTCTGAGGTTTGCTCGGTCTCATAGTATCCTGCATCTTTCTTGTGCCAGAAGCCCGATTGAGGATGAGATCCCTTCAATGGGCTCTCAGGACTCAGTGGTCCCAATTCTCTGGGAATATGTCGGATCTTCTGCAAGTTCCAAGCACAGTTCCTCAAGACCTTCTTTGGTGGGCTTGCAACAACAGCATTCTCAAGGGAGAATCTCTTTTCGGCAACCATGGCCGGAGATAACTGTAGTGATGGACGCCTCACTCGGGGTGGGGCGCCCACACCAACGATCTGTCAATAAGCGGTCATTGGTCTCCATTGGAGTCCAAACTACACATCAACCTGTTGGAGCTGAGGGCAATCAGACTAGCGCTGAAGGCCTCTTGCCCTCTGTACAGGGAAAGAATGTCTTGATAATGATGGACAACATGGTGGCCATGTACTACCTCAGCAAGAGAGGAGTAGGGTCACTACCACTGTGCACAGAGGCAATGCAGTTGTGGTTCTGGGCAATATGAGAAGGAATCTCTCTGTCGGCAGTTCACCTAGCCAGAGAGCAGAACACGGCGGCAGACGCTCTGAGCAGGCAGAGCAGAGTGTCCCACGAGTGGGAACTAGCTCAGGAAGTCCTTCAAGAGATCTTCACCCTTTGGGGAACCCCTCAAATAGATCTTTTCGCGACCAGGGTCAACCGGAGTGCGTACAGTACTGCTCAAGGGAATTTCCTCCGAGAGGAGCTCTAGGAGACGCGTTTGTGGTGGACTGGGAGTTTCCACTTCTGTATGTGTTTCCGCCAGTTCCCGTGATTCCTCACGTAATCAGGAGGTTGAGAAAGTTCAGGAGAACCATGATCCTAATTGCCCCGGATTGTACGTGGTACCTTCTGGACATGTCCATCTGCCCTCCAATACGTCTTCCACAAAGAAAGGAGCTTCTCTCGCAAGAGGAAGGTCGGGTTCTCCATCCAGAGGTCAAGACACTCGGCGTTCACGCATGGTTTCTGAAGGTTGAGATACAAGGATTGGCATCTTCCGAATGGAGATTTTGCTTTCGGCCAGAAGGCCAGCAACTAAATCCCTGTACCGGTGTCGTTGGAATAAATTCAGTAACTAGTTCAGGGATAAGGACGTGGACCCTTTTCAATGTGGCACTCCAATGGTGCTTTCTTTTCTATTACATCTAGCCAATCTGGGGCTCCAGATTGGAACAATTAAAGGATATCTGGCTGCGCTGTACATTTTCAAGCGCTCCTCGGAAGAGGTTTCCTACTTCAAAATTCCATTAATCATTCAATTCCTGAAAGGGCTCACTAATGTGTACCCTCCAGTCTCTTTTCATGTCCCGATTTGGGATTTAAATCTTGCACTTAAGTTTCTAATTTGTATACCTTTTGAGCCTCTGCATTCCTGACCCTTGAGGTTTCTAACATTAAAAACTGTCCTCCTTGTGGCCTTAACATCAGCTCACAGGGTTAGTGAGTTGCAGGCTCTTTCATGCAAACCTCCGTACACTACTTTTCACAAAGACAAAGTGGTACTTAAGTTTAAACCTCCTTTCTTACCAAAAGTAGTTTGACTCTCACTTGTCACAAAAGAATCGTACTACCAACGCTCTTCCATTCTCCTCATTTGGGCAAAGAAGAGGAGAGGTTTCATAGACTGGACCCAAAAAAGGCTCTGTTTTTATACATCAAGCCTGTCAAAATTGCGTCAGGATGACCAACTTTTTGTGAGTTATACTGGCCATAAATTGGGATTAGCGGTGAAAAAACAGACCATATCCCGCTGGATCATTTTGGCTATAGTTGAGTGCTACAGATTGGCGTGAAAGGACCCGCTGGATGGGCTTTGAGCCCATTCCACTAGGGGTATGGCTACTTCCAAGGCTCTGAAGAGGGGAGTCCCTGTAGCGGATATTTATTCAGCCGCAACATGGGCATCAATGCATACCTTCATCAAGCATTACTGCTATGGGAGTCTATCATAAAATGAGGAATACGTGGGAGGACACAATCCATTCGAAGAACGAGTTACTTACCAACTGTAACGTTCCTTCGACTGGAGGTTCCTCACACGTATTCCTCATTGCTGCTCCCATCCTACCCCGCAGTACAGTTTGCGTTATTTACACTTCTCTCTCACGAAGAGTTTTTCAGTCAGGAGGCACGCCTGGGTGTTCCTGGAATATTTCCTCGAAAAAACAGTACTGAAGCCAACGGGCGCGGCACAAGCTACTTATACTGATGGTGACATCTACACGGTACGAACCCTGTCGAGGGACATCGACGCCACGACTTAGTGCACAGCGCCCTCTGCCGAGAATTTTTTTTTCCGAAGCTGGCGACATACAAATATTATAAGATGAGGAATACGTGGGAGGAACATTCAGTCGAAAGAACGTTACAGTTGGTAAGTAACTTGTTCTTCTTAATTTGCCATTTCCAACAGCAAGGCAAGTGACCTCTCTTTTTGGATTGACCACATTTTACATTTTCATAACCCCCTTGTGAGGCTGCAGTTGTGCAACCCCTTGAATGCTGGTAAGGTCTGTGGCTACTACTAGAGGACAAGATTCTATGTTACAGAAGGCTCCATATTCCCTCATGGGCAAAAATGTCAAACGTGATGAGAGGAGCTCTAGCGAATGCGTTTGTTGTGGACTGGGAATATCCACTTCTTTGCGCATTTCCTCCAGACCCTGCCATTCCTCATGTAATAAGGAGGTTGAGAAGGTTCAGGAAAACCATGATCCTAATTGCCCCGGATTGGGCCAGGAGAACGTTGTTCCCGGTCCATCTGTTCTCCGATTCGTCTTCCACAAAGAGAGTATCTACTCCCACGAGAGGAGGGTCAGGTTCTCATACGGATATCAGAACTCTCAGCCTTCACGCATGGTTTCTGAGAGGCTGATGTACAAAGATTGGAACCTCCCAGACAACATAATGGAGGTATTGCTTTCGGCCAGAACGCTAGCGACCAAATCACTATACTGCTGCCGTTGGAAGAAGTTCTGCAGCTGGTGTAGCAATAAGAGTGTTGACCCTTTTTCATGCAGTACACCAACAGTGTTATCTTTCCTTTTACACCTAGTAAATTTAGGACTCCAGATCGGCACAATTAAGGATTACCTAGCAGCGCTGTCTATTTTCAAACACACTGCTGAGAACCCCCCATACTTCAAAATGCCCTTTGTTATTCAATTTTTGAAGGGGTTGACCAGTGTTAACCCCCCACCCCAAACTCCTTTTCAAATTCCCCTGTGGGACCAAAATTTAGTCTTAAAATTCTAATGGGTACTCCTTTCGAACCCCTTCATTCGTGCCCATTGAGATTTCTTACCTTCAACACTGTCTTTCTGGTGGCAATAAGTTCTGCCCGTGCGGGCGAGTTACAGGCTTTATCCTGCAAACCTCCTCGCAAGTTTTTCTGCAAGTGAAACCTGATTTCCTCCCAAACGTTGTGTTGGAGTTTCATATTAGTCAAAAGATAGCCTTACCTTCATTTTACCCTCATCCTCATCCGGGGAAAAAGGAAGAAACACTGCAGACTTGTCCCAAAGCGTGCTTTGAGTTTCTATATTAGCAGACTGTCAAAGTTGAGACAAACGGACCAATTATTTGTGGGATACACAGGTCACAAGCTGGGCCTAGCCATCACCAAGCAAACAATTTCAAGGTGGATCATTCTAACTATTATAGAACGTTACAAATTGGCAGGTATAGACCCTCCAGACCATCTCTGAGGGCTCATTCAACCAGGGGTATCGCATCTTCATCAGCTCTCCAAAGAGCAGTTCCAGTAAAACATTTGTGCAGTTGCCACATGGTCATTTGCTCACACCTTTACAAGGTTCTATAGCTTGGATTCCTCCAATAGCCAAGAAACCAAATTTGGGAAGGCAGTATTGCATTCTGTCCATACTTAAACAATACATTTGTGCTCCCTCCTCCTACACACATTACTGCTTTGGTAACGTTCTTTCGACTGGATGTTCCTCCCACTTATTCCTTATCGCCCCTCCCATCCTTCCCCATAGTAAAACTTCCCTTGTAATTGCAGTCTGCACTCCGTCAAGGGTAGTAGCCGTTCCATCCTGCACAGTAACTAACTCTTCAAAACGGAACTGAGCAACAGACGCTGTGCGCAACTATTTATACTAGTGAGGACATTGATATCGAGACGGAGGCCTTCGAGGGACGACGACTCGACATTCGTCGACGCGCAGCTCCCTCTACTGAAAAAACATTTACGAAGCAGTAAGCTGGATATGGAAATATCAAAGATAAGGGATACGTAGGAGGAACATCCAGTCGAAAGAAAGTTAAGTAACTTGTTCTACTGCATTAACAAACACTTATTAAAAAGGTAGATAATCCTATTAAGAGGCTCAGCAATTGTTGCATCAGCTCATCCGAATGTGATCAATATTAAAGCAGTGCAACTCTCAGGAAAAGACAACGAAAAGCAGAGAACAGAATTTTAATGCAAGAACACAAATGGGTACTAAACGACTAAGTGCCGAAAAACATTTTTGTAGAATGGGAGGATACAAGTATAAATGTTTTCAACAGAAACTAATCAAAATACCCAGACTTCATGTGCACAAGTATCTGGACATTTCATTTTTGACATTCATGTCAGGAAGTTATGTATGAGTTGTAACTGATTTTACTGATTCCACAAACCATTGTTTAGTGGCGAAAATGGTCCGAATAGCTCCATCCTGGCAGAGACAATGGAGGTACATAGATCTGTTAGTTGCCATTGGCTCCACACAAGATATTGCTTTGCAAACAGGACCTGTTGATTAAAATGGCAGGAAGGCTTTTCCACCTGAACCTTTAATCTTTGAACTCACCGCCTGGCTTCTGAGGTCCTACAGTACAGATATTTGAATGTTCCTCAAGACTACGTTCTGAGAGACTGATCTGAATTTCAGTATAGCCTACTATATCTTTAAGTTGAGGAGTACCTGTGTCTGCTCTGTGGAAAGCAAGGCGGCCCCCGACTGCATACTTGTAAAAAGAATAAGCTATGACAATATATTCCTTATGTTGCAAACTATGCTTTCCATAGTCCTCCATAACGGTTTGCCTCTCACCGATAATATACTATAGAATGAGACAATCCCAAACCTCCCTTTTCATACTAACAGTGTTACTGATTTTTAGGAGGGTCTGAACAAATTTCTCCAGGTTTTAACATTCTTATCTAGGCTAGGCTCCCTTTGATCGTAGGGTAGATTCGCAGCACTCTTTTAGTGGCGGTAATCGCAGCCAAATATGACTTAAATACAGGCCTTGTGTTAACTAGGTGTGTGTAGTATTTCAAAAAGCCGACATAGTGCTTAGACCACATCCTTTAAAAAAATGTTTTTTGTTATGTTTGAAGTAATTTCAATTCAAATGAAAGTTTACTTTTACTTTCCCCTTTCTACAATCCTTTGCCCCCTTCTGAACAAGACACACCAACACAAAACCACAACCTTCTGCACTCGACTTAGTCTTGTTTCTGAAAACAAATCAATTGTGAATTATGGGCATTAAACAATTTCTAAATGGATCGTTTGATGCTTTCCACTCTTTGCAAAAAGGAGGCATGTCTCTTCCACCTGCGCAGTCCACTTGAAGGAAAAGGCTGCAACTGTGGCTGTTAGATGAGTTATCCACAGCCTTCTGGTGAGGGATGGGTAACCATTTAACCGAGGGCAAAAGAAGGTTCCATACGAAAGGGAAGACCAGACCTCTCTATAATGGTAGAGCAGAGCAGTCTAGCCTAATTCAAGGGAGGGTGGAAAGCTGGTAGTGAAGTACCATTAGTTCCGCAGTTACCCAAAGGAATACACAACACTTTATTAGATCACATATAGAATCTTCTTTTAAATATGACACATAGTGATGATAATGTATGTACACAGGAATAGTCAGCTAAGACCCAACCCAATCCTGAACTACATGTATTGATGACTATTTGCTGGTAGACACAATACAAGGCTAAGGGGTGGGAAGCGCAGGGAACCCTAGACAATGCAAACACACATTAATATAGTTCTAGTCCTGATCAGGACCCAATTTTCAAAACAGAAAATAGTCAGAAAATAGAAAATAGAGTATTCATAAACCTCCAACACATAGTAAAGTGAAAGATACAAGAACAAATCGTACATTAATTGCAGCAGCTAACAGGAGAAAAGGGGTTAAGGCTTTGATATTCCAGCCTGGAGGGCCTCTTACATTTAGGATTAGGTTTAGAACTCGACGGTCTTATTACATTCCTAGAAAATGGATACATTAATAACCAGCAGTTATATACCTTGTAACATAGCATTTTCAGTAGACAGGAGTGTAGTTGCAATACTTCTACAATACAGTAAACCTCAGGAGTGGATGATCAAATTCCAGTTCTTTGGCTTATAGCTCCAAGCACCTAAGTGGAATCCAGGATAAATGCCTGTGTATAGGTAAGTAGAAGAGAAATTGAAAGCCGGAATCCCTACCTCCCAGGATCGGGGAACAAAACAGTAGTAAACAGAAAAAGATCCAGGCGCACACTTTTAGAAACCAACAGTTTATTCAAAATAATCATATATGAAATTAATCTGTGTTCAACAACAATGGCTTTAGAACAGGTGTGAAGCGTCAGAAATGTGAGTCAGACAATTTTGTGAAATTCTTTTCAAAAGATGCCATTTTATGAACTCAAAAGGTTGGATACATGTCTCACCATCCTTCCAGGGGGATCCTCCAGCAGGTGAGGCTACCTGGTTGATCCTGCCAGTAGCATATGCTTGTCTCAAAGATTAAGCCATGCACGTGTAAGTACACACGGCCGGTACAGTGAAACTGCGAATGGCTCATCAAATCAGTAATGGTTCCTTTAATCGCTCTATCCGTTACTTGGATAACTGTGGTAATTCTAGAGCTAATGCATGCCGACGACCACTGACCACCCGGGATGCGTGCATTTATCAGACCAAGACCAATCCAGGCTCACCCGGCCGCTTTGGTGACTCTAGATAACCTTGGACCGATCGCATGTCCCGTGACGGCGACGATGCATTCGGATGTCTGCCTTATCAACTTTCCATGGTACTTTCTGTGCCTACCATGGTGACCACGGGTAATGGGGAATCGGGGTTTGATTCCGGAGAGGGAGCCTGAGAAACAGCTACCACATCCAAGGAAGGCAACAGGCGCGCAAATTACCCACTCCCGACATGTAGAGGTAGTGACGAAAAATAACAATACAGGACTCTTTCGAGGCCCTGTAATTGGAATGAGTACACTTTAAATCCTTCAACGAGGATCCATTGGAGGGCAAGTCTGGTGCCAGCAGCCGCGGTAATTCCATCTCCAATAGCATATATCAAAGTTGCTGCAGTTAAAAAGCTTGTAGTTGGATCTTGGGATCACAATGGCGGTCTGCCGCGAGGCGAGCTACCGCCTGTCCCAGCCCCTGCCTTTCGGCGCCCCCTTGATGCTCTTAACTGAGTGTCCTGGGGTTCCGAAGCGTTTACTTTGAAAAAATTAGTGTTCAAAGCAGGCCGGTCGCCTGAATACTTCAGCTAGGAATAATGGAATAGTACTCGGTTCTATCTTGTTGGTTTTCGGAACTGGGACCATGATTAAGAGGGACGGCCGGGGGCATTCGTATTGTGCTGCTAGAGGTGAAATTCTTGGACCGGTGCAAGACGAACCAAAGCGAAAGCATTTTCCAAGAATGTTTTCATTAATCAAGAACAAAAGTCAGAGGTTCGAAGACGATCAGATACTGTCGTAGTTCCGATTATAAACGATGCAGACTAGCGATCCGGCTGCGTTATTCCCTTGACCCGCTGAGCAGCTTCCGTGAAACCAAAATCTTTGGGTTCCAGGGTGAGTATTGTTGCAAAGAAAGGAACTGACGGTAGGGCACCACCAGGAGTGCAGCCTGCGGCTTAATTTGAATCAACATGGGAATCCTCGCCCGGCCCGGACACAGAAAGGATTGACAGATTGATAGCTCTTTCGAAGGGATTGTGTCCTCCGACGTATTCCACATCTGTGACAGGTTATCACCACAGCTGTGCTGCTTGGGATAATTTTCGGCGTCTGCGTCGATGATGTTGATACGCTGTCCCTCGAGGGCCTCTGTCGAGAGCCGACGTCACCGAATGTTATACGTAGGACGCACGACACCCATAGCCTCAGTTCCGTTTTTTCCACGAACGTGTTCGCTTCGGAATCTCGGCGTGCCTCGGTTCTTCTCCTGATTGAATCGGTTCTTCGAACTTGATTGTTTGTGAAGTATCATGTCTTCGTCTTCTACCCCGTGGTCGGGCTTCAAGAAGTGTCGGGCCTCGGTTCCAAGATGTCGCTTACGGACCCGGACGACATCTGCCTCTGGTGCCTCGGCAAGGACCACGCCACCGATGACTGTGATGAATGCCAGTCTGACGTCGAAGGCCTTGCGGGAGCGTAAGAAGAAGCTGACTGTAGGTAGGGTTTCCAAACCCCAAAAGTCGAAATCCACTGGAGTTTCGACCGACGATTCGAGGGGAGACTCTCCGCGTCGACGTAAGTCCAGGGGGTTCTCGGTCCCGGAGTGGTTCCTGCCATTCCTCTGCCTCTTCTAGGCACTCTCGGAAGTGCCGTCACCGGTCGCCTTCCCCGTCCTCTCCCGAGGACTCTGCCAGACGGAGGTTAGCTTGTCCCAACAAGCATTCATCTCCGGAATGGGACGCATTTCGCAAGGAGATGATGGCGATTTTTGAATTGCAGGGCTCCATTCGGTCTGCGCTTTTGAGGGAAGCCGGCAAGGAACGCATTAGGGCCACCGCTCGCACGCCTTCGGGCTCGGGTGGTCGGCGCGATCATCGGGAGCCGTCAAGATCCCAATCGGACGAGGTAGATTGCTCTAGCCATGCCCGTTCCAGGTCCCGGTCCTCGGCGCCCTCGAGACCGTCGGAGCCGTTGATGCCTTATAAGAAGGCATCAACGCCATCGGCGCCATGTTTGTCGAGGGGCTCTCTCGAGGCTCCGCCGCTGAGGAATTCATCGGCGCCGAGGCTGTCGAAGGGCAAGCTCGAGGCTCCGACCTCGAAGCCGTTGTTGAAGCCGTCGGCACCTCGCTCGACGCCGATTCGGTCGACGCCCTTGTAAAGACTGGAGGGGGGTGTCTGTACTTCCGCTCTCTATATGGTAGAGGAGAGGCACAGAGGACCCTAGCCAAGATTCTCTATTATTGGTGCGTGGTCGAGCAATCCAGGCTAAGCTTCTCAGGAGGTGATGCAGGCTGGTTCTTAAGTACAATGTAGTCCCCAAGCACCCACAAAGGAATGTCTACACACTGTATCGGTTACAACAGTCTTTGTATAATTAATATTCAAAGGTATATACAATATCACCATAACTCACTTTGTACTCCGAAAATCAGCAATGGTAAATATATACAGTTCTAAAGTGGTACCACTAACTTTATGAGATCTCATTAAAGTGCATACGGTCAGAATGACACACAGATCCAAATAAAGAGGAAACCCACAGTAGAGAGAGGAAGGAAAGCAAGATGGTTGAACAATTGGCAGAATACTGGCCCCGATACCTAGACACAGTTCCGTGTGGAGATTCCCCCCCACCTGGGCCACCTGTAAAACAAAGATGTATCACAAGCCCAGTCCATATATTGTTCACACTAGACTTTCCAGTAGTTCTGCAACCCCAAAGTACCTGGCGTTGTAGCGTTCCTTGTCGGGGAATCGACGGCCCTTCTTGAGTGTCCTCCCGTTCAGGCAGGAGTCACGTGTCGTCGAACGTCCGACGGAGAACAGGTCGAGCTACGACGTTGAAGTGGCCGCGTCGTTCCTATCGGTGCTCGTTGATGTGGAAGCCTAAACGTCCTGCAAGGAAGAGGCTTGCGGGGCACCTCAGTGTCGATAGTTCTGGACCGCAAAGAGTTTGAAGAACTGTGGCCCAGCAAGGGCGTTGAGTCGTCGGCTTCTCTGTGGTTTTTGGGTGGCGGGGAAACACACAGGCGGATGCTCGTCGACGGTCAGGCCTTCTCCAGCACGATACAGCGGCCACGATGCGGACAAGAGCGTCCTTGGATCAATGAAGTTCTTAGGCAAACGGGAGCACGGCGGCTCCGGCTCGGCAACTGTTAGGCAGAATCCTGTGCTGTTCCCTTAGGGAGCACTACAGAAGATTAAGACTACAGGTGAGAGCAATAAATCCCCTTTGGTATCGGTCTGTACCACAAAGATTTAGTTGGTAGCTGTGGCTGAGCAGTCGGACTTATCTCAAGAGGGAGAGGAGCAGTATTCAGGGTTTACACAATAGGCCTACTGTACTATGAAACAAGGAAACAATGAACAAAGGTTTGTATTAAAAAGTAGATCTATTTTTATTTTATACACTTCTAATAAAACACATGTATCACAGTTATCAAGTAAGTTAAATTTAAGTCAAGGAAAAAATACACACTCCCTAGTTAAATTGTAGACGAAGTGAACCAGAGTGAAAACTGAGCAAAACGGCACAGTGAAAACCACACACAAGGTATGCTCTAGTAATTTCTCACAAGGAGGGAAAGCACGAGTTATATAGAAATAGCTTCTTACACACCCTAGCAACACTTCCCATACGTTGGTAAACCAGTGTAAGCAGACCGTGCATCAGTATAGAATATACTTTAACGAAAACTTAGCAAAATGGCATTTCACAAGGTTTAGAAATGGGAAGAAAAGGGTAGTTATCAGAAGCAGGTGCACCAACACAGCTCGAGTTGAGAATCAGTCTAAAAAAGGCTCATCTAACAAATGTAGCCAGAGTCAGTAGTACAGGGCAAGGGCCCAGGAGCAAAATGTTCTTGTAGCTGCAGTCATGTCTTTGGTTAACGATTTTGAAAAGGTGGATGCCGAAAGCGAAAAGACCATGTTAAGAGGGAGGAGCGGCCAACCCAACAGGTAGGTAAAGGATTTAAAACACCTTTAGTGCTACCGCAAAGAAAGGGCGGCCTGGCGGAACAATGTACCTTTAAAATGAAGAAGTGGCTCCTGCGGTGGCGGTTGTTCCTGCAGTTCGGGGGGATCCAGCAGAGGAAGAGAGACTCTCGTCGTGGAGGAAGGTTTGAGTTACTGCACTATCCAGGGATGAAACCAGCCGCGGTGCTGCCCGACGAATAAAAGGTACGCTCCTTTGAATCGCAGTCCAGGTGGACTGGTGCTTGGCTATCCGGCCTCCGAGTACTGGGTACTGGCGATTCGACCAAGGCAGGTCCAGGAAGGCGACGTCTTGCTCTTCCAGTCCTCCAGACCCTGCTTTTATGCAAAAAGATCCCCATTAATACAGCCTAGCTGCCACTCACACAGTGCAGTGGTCATCTTGGTGGGAGACCCTCCAGCCTATCAGAATAGAGTGCGACATGGGTTGCTGAGGCAACCCTGTCGAGAGGTCCTACTCCCCCTCCCACACAATGGTCCCACCCCAAACTCAGTGGCGCCGAAAGAAGGCCTTCTCGGTAGAAGCCTGCCAAAAGTATGGACAAAGGATCCCTGACCTGGGTTAGGATTATAGAGAAAGACACTAGAAAGAAGTTATATTAAAGTTCTGGCAAATAAAACCTACCGGAGTCAAGTTAATCTTAAAATGCACCGGCGGTATGTTAGAGGCTGTCAGAAAAAGTGGTAGCCTCGAACAATGGGAAAATCCCACAAGGAAATATTTGCGGTCGAATATTTATGGTAGTAACCACTGCCACCAGCCAGAAACTTGAGAGGGACTGTACGGCAGCCCCTCGAAAATGAACATAAGGGAACAAACTATTAACCTTTTCCAGTACCTCCATAGTAAGATGGGTTGTACTGGTTTAGTTCTTAAAAATTGACTAGTAAAGTCAATTGGGACTTTACATGCCCTGGGAGACGGTAGTCCGTCCCAGGGGAATTGAGTCTATGTTTGGGGGTCGCTACGACACCCCTGTGTCACTGCACGGAGGGTGCTGTGTAACACATGTGAATAAAGATGGTTCCTACGGGGTTGAGAAAATCCCATAGACATTAAACACAAAAAATAGCCTAGAACACACATAGCAAAAAGGCCTAAGAGTGGGAAAAAGAGTCTCACTCTTAGCAGGAAAAAGACACAAACCCTTCAAATCGAGCAAAGCTGCTGGGGGACTCTATATGTAAGGGAAATTAGCCATAGAATGAGAATTCTCCCTAACAGCGACGGCGGTCGTCAACAGTGGCGGACAACAGTCCTGGTGCTTCTCTTTGGAGGTCTGCAGCAGTCCCTGTATCGGGTCAGCAGCCTGTCAAATGTCTGTCTTCCAGGGAGCCTTGGTAAAGGTCAGCTGGTGCACGATGGTGTTACGCTCACCTGGTTCCCACGGGGGCGGCGATCTGAAATGGACAGCTGCGGTCTCCACCAATGTGACACGTAGTCCCGAGATGACAGACTGGACTGGCCCACCTAACTTCGTTTGCTTGGCCCTTAGGAGTATTCGTCTGCAAATGGAGAAAGGGAATTAACCACCCGTGGAGTTGAGTGTTAACCCCCACCTCCCGCTGTTCTCCCCACTGACGGGCTTTAATGTCCCCTCTTATAGTCTCACCTGATGGTTTGGAAAGATGAGCTCTCCATCCTGCATTGAGCGCAGGGGCGCGTAGATAACCAGTGGCTTCACTGGTTCGAAGGAATTGGTGAGTTCCAGGACAAGATTGACACTGAGATTTCCGGCGAGACGCCGTAAGTATATAGTTCGTAAGAGTTCAAATGTCTGACTTTCACTCTTGTCAGATTCCTTGCAGGTTGCAGCTTGACCCTAGCAAAGAGTTCCTCGTGGCAGCCGGTAACATTCAGGTAAGGATTTGTATTATGCAACACAGTTCGATAAAATGTCAGTAAGTAACCTGTTGCTTTCTCCCTTATTCAGGTGCAGAGTGAAATTAGGAAGCCTCAGGGAATGATGCCTCTGGCGGTAAAATGAGGTAAGTCTGTTGCGGTGAGAAGGATTCCCCTTGTTTGTCCCTTTGTTTCACCTTGCTGTCCTTTTGTTGCCCTTAGGGGCCGGGGTACGGCGAAGATGCGGTGGAGGCTGCGCCGACCCGTGAAGAGGAATAGTACCCCCGGCAGTAAAATCAGGTAAGTCTGTGGGGGGTAACTAATATTGCCTCGGTTTTTTCCCTTGGCTCACCTTGCTGTTCTTGTGTTCCCCTTAGGTGCCGGAGTGCGGCGGGAACATGCAGAAGGATGCGGTGGATAGTGAAGATGCTGCGAAGACCAGTGAGTTTCAGCGCGGCGCTGCAGCAGGTGAGGCGGCGCGCATAAAGTAACTTCTTTCTTTCAGCTCGAAGGCGCGGTGGATCAGGAACTCCGGTAAGGATCAAAGGTATTGCTCTTGTGCTAACATTTTCTCCTTTTCCCCTTTTCCTAGAAGCTCCAGACTCGAGGCGGGCGTGGCAGAAGACTGGATGCAGACTTGCAGGCACGGTGAGCGTTACGCTGCTGGATGCAGAATAACGCGAAGCGTGTGCCGCTCTTCGGGCGTGGTTTAAATAGCCTCCAAAGTAGTCCCAGGTAAGTATTCCTCCCCAGCCCCACCCGTGTAAAAAAAAATAGTCCCTAGGTAAAGTAGTCCCTTCCAAGCCTCCTTTGGCTTGGGGCTCTTGCAGCATGGTCTGCAGCAGGTAAGTTTGCAGCATGGTCTGCATCAGGTAAGTTTTGCACCATAGGTGCCAGGACTGCACCCAAATAGCCCCTAGCAGGGGTTGTTGGGATTGCTTGGAATAACTTGATGCCTGCCTCCGGGGTTGCTGGACTTGGTCTGGATGCTCGGGGGTAGGCATCATGACAGAGGGTCCCTCGTAGCTCGGGAAGAGGGCGATTTACCAGGTCCTCTCTGGGTCAGTCCTTGTAGACACAGCAGCTTTCAGATTGCGAAGGAGAGCGACAGCAATTCTTCTCTTCCAGCAGGGCTTCAAGGTAAAGCGTCAGTTTCACTCTAGTTACTCTTCGTAGTTTGGACTTCAGCTCTGAACACGATTCCTAGCAGTGAGAGGTCCCCAGATATACTGTTGATCTCCCATTCATTCCGCTGGGTCACACTGAAGCATCCATAACTACGAAGGGCATTCATGCAGGCAGGCAACTAATCAGGCACACAGTGCATTCAGGCCAGTCACTTCTCTCCAGACACTCGCAACAAGTTGTGTATTGGGACAAGTACCGAGCCATTCAACACTTCATTCATACCGGTTTCGGGCACGGCTGTCTCAGTCATTGTGTCAACCACCAGATACTAGACACCCACAACACAGAATGCATATTCGTCACACACTCCATTCACCCAGGTCCCACCCACAGGAGTATGCACAACATACGGTTGTTGGGAAGACTCCAGCCAGTCTGGTCCGAACTTCCCCACACTACCATATATGGAACTTCCACCCAACAGCCAGTCAGGGCGAAGGGACAGAGGCAGGGCTTCCCGGGACTTCGGGAAGATCAAGGTAACAGGCGATGGAAGGCAAGAGGCCATGGGGGCCATTTTGTCTCCATCAGGAATCTACCGATTCCAATGACAGGGCCTGGGCATCCCAAAATGGAGGATGCTCAGGGCACCAGTCATTTCAGCACGGAGCTGCCACCAGCCCGTACCCTGCTGTGTGGGCCACCCACAGGTGCCCAAAAACATACACTAGGGGCACAGGGTTGCACCCCTACCCATGGGTGCCATAAGGGTATCCCATGGGTCCGTTCACCAAACCAAGAGAGCTGCACCACCAGGGGTCCCACGCGAACTCCTGCGCAGAAAACACGACGGAACACGATAAAAAGCAGTAAAGGACAAGGATACAGAGGCCCTGTCCCTCTGATTGATTTCCAGCATCACAGCCCTCGACTCCTTTTGAGGAGGCTTTATCGGAGGTGCCCAGGAGACCGGTGGAAACCCCGAGGAAGGCACTGAGTAAGTCAGTGAGGCCAGTGTTTGAGCCTTTTTCTGTGCCCTCATCTAGGGATTTATTCCAGCCTTTGGATTATATCTCAGAGGTGGATGAAGGGTCAGATGTGGAAGGGTTTGTCCCTCCTGAGGTTCCTGACGAGCTGCTGTCTGGTCATAGACAGATGGAAGACCTGCGTCAATCCTTGCATGACACCAGTGGTCTGGACACCTCCCCGGAAGTTGAATTTGGCAGGCCTGAGCCTGGTACACACGCCAAGTCTTTTTACAGGCGTCTCATGTCGAGGGTGCCGGAGTACTTGGGGTGGTGTGCTCCACTTGTGGATTTTCTGCAGGATGCCCAGACACATATTTTGGATGAAGGTCCACCCACTGACCCGGTGTTGCCATTTCATATGGCCTTACAAAGAAGGGTGGCGGCAGCTTGGACTGCTTCCGGAGAGTCTCCCAGCAGTGAATAAGTCGTTGCCGAAAAAATACTGTCCAGCCAGTGGCGATCCCGGCTACTTGTCTTTGCACCCCACTCCGGAGAGTTTGGTGGTGCAGGCGTCTACGGCCCCAGCGAAGCAGGCTGCGTACCCTACAATCCCTCATGATAGGGACGACAAGCGCTTCGACGGTTGGGCGAAGAAAGTATTTTCATCTGGGGGTATGGCTTTAAAGGCAGCCAACTCCGTTTTGTGCCTTAGCAAGATTCGCTTACACTTGTGGAATTGTGTATCTTTGGCGGCTGAACATATTCCCGAAGGGGAGGAACAGGATGGTTTTCTTGCCCTCGTTCAGGATGGCAAGGATGCCATGTGTGAATCTGTTCAGTCGGGTCTGGACGTGGCAGACTGTGTCAGCCGGTCCATGGCGGCAAGCACCGTGATACGCAGGTTTGAGTGGTTGCAGAAGTCGGGGTTTTCTCCTGATGTACAGTCCCGGCTTCTCATCATGCCCTTTGATGGTGACCACCTTTTTGGCAGCAAGGCTGACTAGAGCCTTAATAGGTTGCAGACCTCCAAAGCTGCAGCGAAATCATTGAGCGCTGCAGTTCGCCAACCACCGTCTTTTCGTCCTAGGGGACATCAATGGAGGGGAGGTTCCTTTTGATACTACTCGTCCTTTGGTAGATCGAGGGGAGCTGCCAGTCAAAGGGGTCACCGTAGGAGTACCAGAGGTGGAAAACAAGGTACTTGAGGTGCTAAGGCCGCTCGGGCAGTTGCCTCTTTGCCCTCAGGCACTGCCGCATCCGCTTCAGCTCAGTCATGAGGCCATGTCCCATGGTTCGCCGGTTGGGGGAAGGCTGGCACAGCATCTTGTAGAGTGGCGTGCCATTACTTCATATGTGTGGGTTCTGGAGATCATAGCCCATGGCTACTGTCTTCCTTTCCAGCAGAGGCCTCGTGACAGTCCACCAGGGAAGCTCTGTTTGAAGAGTCTGGATCCGCTCCTTGCGCAGGAAATCAAATCCCTGCTGGAGAAAGGCGCCATAGAACTGGTGCGTGTAGCGGAGAGGAACAAGGGATGGTATTCCCCATATTTTTTGATCCCGAAAAAAGACGGGGTTTGAGACCAATCATGCATCTGCGTGGTTTGAACAAGCTCCTCACGAAGGAAAAGTTCAAGATGGTTACTCTCTCTCAAGTCCTCCAGGCCCTTCAACTTCAGGACTGGTTGGTGTCTCTCGACCTCAAGGATGCTTACTTTCATGTGCCGATTCATCCCAAGCACAGGAAGTACCTGAGGTTCGCGGTTGGTGATTCGCATTTTCAGTTTCGGGTCCTGCCGTTCGGATTGACCTCTGCCCCGAGGGTCTTCACCAAGCTCATGGTGGTGGTGGCAGCGTATCTCAGGAAAGGGGGATTCACGTCTACCCCTACCTGGATGATTGGTTGATCAGGGCGCGCTCTCCCAAGCAAGTCCTGGATCATCTTTCAGTCACCTGCTACTCCCTTCACAGGCTGGGCTTTTCCCTCAACTTAAAGAAGTCCCACTTGACACCTACCCAGCAGCTCCAGTACATCAGAGCAGTGCTCAACACATCCCTGGGGCAGTGTTCGCCTCCCTAGTGAGGGCTCATCACATTCTACAGATGGTGGACAAGTTTCAACGTGCCCAGAGTCTCCTGGCGTTCGAGTTCTTGAGGTTGCTCAGCCTCATGGCATCCTGCATTCTACTGGGGCCAGAGGCCAGGTTGCCGATGAGATCTCTGCAGTGGGCTCTCAAGATGCAGTGGTCGCAGTCCTCCGGCAGGATGTCGGATCCCGTTCAGGTGCCACCCTCGGTCACCCAGTATCTTCTGTGGTGGGCCGTCAAAAGGCAATCTGATGAAGGGTGCTCCATTTTGGCTATCCTGGCCAGAGGTAACCATCGTGACGGACGCATCCCTCACAGGATGGGGAGCTCATGCCAACGAGTTGAGGTCGTTGGTCTCTGTCGGAGTCCAGACTCCATATCAATCTGTTGGAGCTGAGGGCCATCAAGCTAGCTCTGAAGGCTTTTCTGCCGTCTGTGCGGGGGAAGAATGTCCTGATTCTGATGGACAATACAGTGGCCATGCACTACCTCAACAAAAAGGGGGGGGCAGGGTCTCTCCCACTGTGCAGAGAGGCAATGCAGCTCTGGTTCTGGGCCATCCAGCAGGAAATTTCGATCTCGGCAGTTCATCTGGCCAGAGATGAAAACGAGGCGTCGGACGCTCTGAGCAAGCAGAGCACTGTCTCTCACGAGTGGGAGCTGGCTCGGGAGGTTCTCTTGGAGATCTTCGCCCTTTGGGGGACCCCACAAGTGGATCTTTTCGCCACCAGTGTCAACCGGAAGTGCGAAAGATTCAGGAATTTCCTCCAAGAGGAGCCTTTGGGGACGTGTTCGTAATGGAGTGGTCCTTCCCACAGCTGTACGCGTTTCCTCCAGTCCCCATCATTCCACAAGTGCTGCAGAGGTTTGGTTCCTGAATGATCCTCATTGCTCCGGCATGGGCCAGGAGAGCGTGGTACCCGGACTGTCTCGACATGTCCATCCGCCCTCCACGCCGTCTTCCCTACCAAGACGATCTGCTCTCACGGGAGGGTGGTTGGGTTCTCCATCCAGTTGTCAAGTCTCTCAACCTTCATGCTTGGTTTCTGAAAAGTTGAGGTACAAGGATTGGGACCTCCCTGAAGACGTGATGGAGGTGTTGCTTTCGGCCAGAAGGCCTGCAACAAAGTCCCTGTACCGTTGTCGTTGGAGAAAGTTCTGCGACTGGTGCAGGGTAAAGAATGTGGATCCTTTTTCATGTGCCATTCCTGTGGTTCTGTCTTTTTTGCTTTCGTTAGCCCACAAGGACCTGCGAGTGGGTACCATTAAGCGTTACCTGGTGGCGCTGTCCATATTTAAGCGCTCATCTGAGGAGTGTTCTTATTTTAAGATTCCTTTTTGATTTCTCAGTTTCTGAAAGGGCTAACTAATGTGTTCCCACCGTCACCGTTCCAGGTGCCCGGTTGGGATTTGAACTTAGTTCTGAAATTCCTAATGGGAGCTCCATTTGAGCCCTTACATTCTTGTCCTTTGAGACTGTTGACATTTAAAACTGTATTTTTGGTTGCGGTTACTTCCGCTCGCAGAGTAAGTGTTGCAGGCACTATCCGCCAAGCCACCTTTCACGGTGTTCCATAGGGACAGGGTTGTCCTTAGGGTCCATCCTTCTTTTCTTCCGAAGGTTGTGTCGGACTTTGATTTGAGCCAGAAGGTCATTCTTCCGGCGTTCTATCCTCCTCCGCATCCTGGTAAGGAAGAGGAGAGGCTCGGTAGGCTGGATCCTAGGAGAGCTTTAAGTTTCTACATCTCCCGCATGTCCTGCGTCAGAGTGGACGATCAGCTCTTTGTAGGATACGCAGGAAGGCGTTTGGGGCAAGCTGTTACTAAGCAGACCTTGTCCAGATGGATTATCTTGACAATCTCTGAATTCTCCCGTCTGGTGGGTAAGGGCCCTCCGTTAGGGTTATGGGCCCATCCTACTAGGGGTGTGGCTGCATCTACTGCTCTGCAGAGGGGTGTTCCCATTCGTAACATTTGTGAAGCAGCCACATGGGCCTCTGTCCATACTTTTCTAAAACACTACTCCCTGGATTCTATCCATGGCCAAGATTTGGTCTTTGGCAAGGCGGTCCTCTATTCTGCAATTTGATTGGGCATTCCAAAATTCTAAAATTCTTTTCCCACTTCCATACGTTGGTACTGCTTTGGGAGTCTGTCATAGATGTGTAATATGTCGGAGGACACAATCCCTTCGAAGAACAAGTTACTTTCTTATCTGGTAACGTTCTTTCGATGGGATGTTCCTCTGACGTATTCCACATTGCACCCTCCCAGCCTGCCCCTCTACAGAATTTCTTATGCGATTGCAGCTTACGTTTCCGCAAGGCTTTCTGTAGTCATACTGGCAGAAGATTGGTGCCACACGTTCTTGGAAAAAACTACAACTGAGGCTACGGGAGTCGTGAGTCCTACTTGTAACATCGGCTGTCGGAGGAGGTCCTCGAGGGCGGCGTATCGACGTCATCGACGCAGGACGCCGAAAATTTTCCAAAGCAGCACAGCTGTGGTGCTTACCTGTCATAGATGTGGAATACGTCGGAGGAACATCCCATCGAAAGAACGTTACCAGGTAAGAAAATAACTTGTTCTTCTCCATTCTGTGGGTGGTGGTGCATGGCTGTTCTTAGTTGGTGGAGTGATTTGTTTGGTTAATTCCGATAACGAACGAGACTCCTCCATGCTAACTAGTTATACGACCCCTGGCGGTCGGCGTTCAACTTCTTAGAGGGACAAGTGTCGTTCAGACGCACGAGATCGAGCAATAACAGGTATGTGATGCCCTTAGATGTCCAGGGTTGCACGCGCGCTACACTGAATGGATCAGCGTGTGTCTACCCTTCGCCGACAGGTTCGGGTAACCCGCTGAACCCCGTTCGTGATAGGGATTGGGGATTGCAATTATTCCCCATGAACGAGGAATTCCCAGTAAATGCGGGGTCATAAGCTTGCGTTGATTAAGACCCTGCCCTTTGTTCACACCCGCCGTCGCTACTACCGATAGGATGGTTTAGTGAGGTCCTCGGATCGGCCCCGCCGGGGTGGGCAACGGCCCTGGCCGAGCGCCGAGAAGACAATCAAACTTAACTATCTAGAGGAAGTAAAAGTCGTAACAAGGTTTGTGAAGGATCATTAACTGTGTAGCAGCCGGAGGGAGAGCCACGGGGCTGACCTCGGTTGCGTCCCAGAGGCGCACGTCCCACAGCCCGGGGAGCGTTATTCCCTTCTGCCCGAGGGGGGTCCGCATCCCAGCAGACGGACAGGTATTGCCCTGCGGGGTTGGGTTAACCTGCCGCGGGGACGTCCTCTCCTGACCGGAGACAGGAGAGAGCCCTGAGCCCCCCCTAGTCCTCTCGTCACCGAGCCGGCCCCTGATCCACCACGGCGGGCGGGGGCGCACTCCTCCACACCGACCTGCCAGCGAGCCGGGCGTTGGGCGGGGGCAACCCGGTCGGCAGGGAAGCCCCTGAGTGGGAGCAGCCGGGAGCCGAGGGCAGCCCAGCCGTTCTTGAGGGACGCCTCCCCAGGGCGGACAGGGGCCCAGCACGCTGGGTGAGTCGTGAGCCATGGCGCAGCCGGGCTTACTCGACGGCGACCTACTCTCTCGACCAGGTACCTGGAGCTTGGCCCTGTGCGGCCGGGCTGCGGTTTGAAGACTCTAGCGGTCCCACCTGACCGCCCACCCCACCCTGCCCGTGCCAACTCTGGCCCGCCTCTACACCCGGCTCCCCGAAAGGGGGTTGGGGCCGGGGGTAGGGCAAGCGGGAATCGAGCAAGGTGGGCTGGCAGTGGAGCAGCCTACCTCCATCGCTGTCAGAAGCCCTATTGCTGTGCTGCCGATGCGGGTGGC